>NC_069504.1:179012745-180257745 GCF_027579735.1 Bombina bombina
AGTCATTGGGCATATAGAGGTGCTGTAGCCCTGTTTGTATTTCTCACTTCGCCTCTTTATGATATGTTCAGAAAACTCAGCAGAATGTAGTATCGGTGCTACATTTAGCTATTAACAGTTCAACATAATATACTCATCAGAATTACTGCATTTACAGTATTTTTATTATCAAATCCTGAGGATAAAATAGACCAGTTTGCAGGAAAAGAGGTGAATTCAAAGAAGACAAGGGAAAGAGAATGAAGAAGAGAATTAGAGATTGAGGGAGAGCAAAGTATGGAGTGGGGGGGAAGAGACTCAGCTGGGACTAGATATGAGAGAGGAGAAAAAGAGTATTTTTATCTCATTGTTGTAGAGGGGTTGCGTGAACAAGGGAATCCCAGTAGAACATGACCTCCTGAAAGAAGGTCTTATTTCCAAATTCAAAGTATGAGAATTCTTCATAGGAGAGGAATTCCGATGTAGTGAGTATCCATTCTTGCATGGTGGGTATCAGGGAAGTGTTCCATTTTTTAGCTATTAACAATATTGCACTGTTAATACCCATTTGTAATAGATTCCATCTTATTTTACATTGTTTTCCAGCTTTGTAATTAAAGTGAAGGTAAACTTTACAAGGTTCGATTATTGCAAATGTAAATACATATAAAATTAAGGGTACTTTAAGTCATCAGTTTTGTTATTTTTATATATTTACCGAGTTATCAGCTTTTTTCTCCCCAATTCTAATCGTTAGACAAACAGCCCGTTTTGTTTTTTGTTTTTTTGGTAGTCCGGTCACGTTCTTCATTTAGCCAATAGTATGTCTGGCCGTTAGGCGGCCGTCATTTGACGTCATAACATTGATTGACGCTCTGCGCATGCGTCGGCTTTACTTCCTCCCCCATCCAAGCCGGACTCGCTCCAGATTTCAGTCATGCAGGCGCAAATTGCATGTAAGGCACGGTGTGCGCATGCGCAAGTTGTCCGTCCATCGGGAACGCGCTTTTGAGTGAAAAACCAAGAAATACACGGAGGGAGGAGCGACCGGCCGAGAATGTAAATACAAACAGTTTGTTATACAATCATATATATGCTAATATTTTTTTAAAAAGTTAGCGATCTTACTATATACTAGATGGTTAATATAATAAAGCTTACAAAAACGCAAAACTTTACCTTCACTTTAAGATGGGCAGTGGTTGGAGTCAGTGCGAAGGGGTTTCCCATTAGTTTTTTAAAAAAGGTTTCAATATTTTCCCAAAATAGGGACAAACGTTTACATTGCCACCAAATGTGTGACATGGTGCCTAATTCGCAACATTCTCTCCAGCAAGAGGCATTAGAATTGGATATATACAGGGAGTGCAGAATAATTAGGCAAATGAGTATTTTCCCCACATCATCCTCTTTATGCATGTTGTCTTACTCCAAGCTGTATAGGCTCGAAAGCCTACTACCAATTAAGCATATTAGGTGATGTGCATCTCTGTAATGAGAAGGGGTGTGGTCTAATGACATCAACACCCTATATCAGGTGTGCATAATTATTAGGCAACTTCCTTTCCTTTGGCAAAATGGGTCAAAAGAAGGACTTGACAGGCTCAGAAAAGTCAAAAATAGTGAGATATCTTGCAGAGGAATGCAGCACTCTTAATATTGCAAAGCTTCTGAAGCGTGATCATCGAACAATCAAGCGTTTCATTCAAAATAGTCAACAGGGTCGCAAGAAGCATGTGGAAAAACCAAGGCGCAAAATAACTGCCCATGAACTGAGAAAAGTCAAGCGTGCAGCTGCCAAGATGCCACTTGCCACCAGTTTGGCCATATTTCAGAGCTGCAACATCACTGGAGTGCCCAAAAGCACAAGGTGTGCAATACTCAGAGACATGGCCAAGGTAAGAAAGGCTGAAAGACGAACACCACTGAACAAGACACACAAGCTGAAATGTCAAGACTGGGCCAAGAAATATCTCAAGACTGATTTTTCTAAGGTTTTATGGACTGATGAAATGAGAGTGAGTCTTGATGGGCCAGATGGATGGGCCCGTGGCTGGATTGGTAAAGGGCAGAGAGCTCCAGTCCGACTCAGACGCCAGCAAGGTGGAGGTGGAGTACTGGTTTGGGCTGGTATCATCAAAGATGAGCTTGTGGGGCCTTTTCGGGTTGAGGATGGAGTCAAGATCAACTCCCAGTCCTACTGCCAGTTTCTGGAAGACACCTTCTTCAAGCAATGGTACAGGAAGAAGTCTGCATCCTTCAAGAAAAACATGATTTTCATGCAGGACAATGCTCCATCACACGCGTCCAAGTACTCCACAGCGTGGCTGGCAAGAAAGGGTATAAAAGAAGAAAATCTAATGACATGGCCTCCTTGTTCACCTGATCTGAACCCCATTGAGAACCTGTGGTCCATCATCAAATGTGAGATTTACAAGGAGGGAAAACAGTACACCTCTCTGAACAGTGTCTGGGAGGCTGTGGTTGCTGCTGCACGCAATGTTGATGGTGAACAGATCAAAACACTGACAGAATCCATGGATGGCAGGCTTTTGAGTGTCCTTGCAAAGAAAGGTGGCTATATTGGTCACTGATTTGTTTTTGTTTTGTTTTTGAATGTCAGAAATGTATATTTGTGAATGTTGAGATGTTATATCGGTTTCACTGGTAAAAATAAATAATTGAAATGGGTATATATTTGTTTTTTGTTAAGTTGCCTAATAATTATGCACATTAATAGTCACCTGCACACACAGATATCCCCCTAAAATAGCTATAACTAAAAACAAACTAAAAACTACTTCCAAAACTATTCAGCTTTGATATTAATGAGTTTTTTGGGTTCATTGAGAACATGGTTGTTGTTCAATAATAAAATTAATCCTCAAAAATACAACTTGCCTAATAATTCTGCACTCCCTGTATTTGTTTGATCCTTGATTCAGGGTTAAATACCAGTGGAACAAGATTTTATGGTTTAACTCCAGTAGTCAAGTAGAGGAAGATGATTTGTGTGTGTGGTAGAATATGTTGTTCCACTGTTTCCCATTAAGTGAGATCCCCAATTCCGTGTGCCAAGGGGATACGAATGGTGGGATAGGGGGTGTGATAGATTCATCCGAAAGTTTCTTAACTATCGACAGGGACCCCCGGGGTAATGTGTCCATCAGGCATAGTCATTTGTATTTTGTAGATTCCCTAAGTAAGTCTTGTTTGCGTGGTGATGTCCCTATGATGTGTGTTAGCTGAGGATATTTAAGCCATGGTGTAAAGATCCTCCGGGAATATCTGTCAGATTCATATGTTCCTTAAGTTTCCCTTTCTCCATTAGCCATGCAAGTGATATATTGTGTCCTAGCCCCCTAACTGTTAGTTCACATTCCCCCAGTAAGTTCTGCGTTAATGGGTATGGGTGTCATTGGTGAGAAGGGGGATGTTATCCCCTTCCTCTTGAAGCGTATCTGGTCCCAGGTCTTAAAAAGGTGAGTATATAGTGGAGATTGTTTCACTAGAGACGGTCTGTTTGAGTGCTGGATCCAGCATAAAGGGCCTATATTTTGTCAATTTAATAGGTATGCGTCTATGGACATCCATATTTTAGTGTATGGCTGTTTGTGCCATTCTAAAACCCTTTGGAGGAAAACCGAGTTATAGTATTGTGTTATAGATGGGAGTCCCATACCGCCAGTGCCTAGTGGTTGAAAAAGTACTTTCCTGCTTATCCGAGGTTTAATTCCACCCCATATAAAAGAATTAATCAATGATTGTAGTGGGTTAAGGTATGTGATACGTAAGTGGATTGGGACTGCTTGAAGGATATAGAGGATTTGCGGGAGAGTTATCATTTTAATCGACTGTATACGGCCCCACCAGGATAAGGGTTTGTCTTTCCAACTGTCAAAGTCTTTGCTTAATTTATGCAGTAGCGGGAGATAATTATATTTAAATAGTTTGTTACTAGATGGAGCTAGGTAGATTCCTAAATATTTAATCTTGTCATGCTTTATACTGTATGGGCAAACTAATTGAAGTTGTTCAAAGTCCTGTCGTGGCATGGTAATGTTAAGGATTTCGGATTTTTGTGCATTAATTAGGAAATTTGTGTGGTTGCCAAAAGTATCCCGCTGATATTTGTGTTGTGTCTTATACAGTATGTGATGCTAGCACCTCCATAGAGATAGCAAAAAGGAGTGGGGACAATGGGCATCCATGTCTCGTTCCATTTTGGATATCAAAGCTATCTCACAGTGTGTCATTAACTTTGACTCTGGCAGAAGGTTGAGAGTATAGGCTGATAATTTGACGTACCATTTTGGACCCTATTCCTAAAGCATTTAGGCAAATTTTCAGAAAGTTCCAGTCTAACTGGTCGAAAGCTTTTTCAGCGTCCGTTGAGATTAAAATAGATTGTTATTTCAACCGACTGACATGTTCTATAAGGTGGATAACCCTTATTGTGCTATCCCGTGCCTCTCTTTTGGGCATAAAGCCTGATTCATCCGCATGAATTAATTGGGGGAGTACATTGTTGAGGCGGGAGGCTAAAATCTTGGCATACATTTTAACATCTGTATTAAGTAACGAGATGGGTCGAAAACTTTCAGCCTTAGTTGGGTCATTTTCTCCTTTCAGTAATACTGTTATATGGGCTTCTAAATTTTGTCTAGACCATGTCTGCTGGTTATCTATAGATTGGAAGAGTGACGTAAGGTGGGGAGCTAGAAGTGTGGCAAATTGCTTATAGTAAAGGCTAGTGAAACCATCTGGACCCGGGATTTTGTGTAGGGGAAGGGATTTGATAGCAGCTAGAATTTCCTGTATAGTTATAGGTTCATCTAAGGAGCCGGATAATTCTTTGGGTAATACAGGGAGTTCTGCTTCTGTCACATATTGTTTACTAGCATTCTGTGATTTTGACATTGATGGTGGGGGAAGATTATACAATTTACTATAGTAGGATCTTAATTGATCTGCTATCTGGCTACTGCCTACTAGTCTGTGTCCATCAGAGTGCTTCAAAGTGTGTATATAGGTATTGTATTTCCGCTGTTTGTACTGACATTGAGTGATCTGTCCAGCTAACTGATTTTATATTTGAGTTGTTAAGTAAACTATAGCTGAGTTGATCTACAAAGATATAGTCAATTCATGAGTTAAAGTTAGAGTAGAATGTGTCGTTTGTTTGTCCTGGATGTTTGGCACGCCATGTGTCTATAAGTGTGAGTGATTGTAAGTTTGTGTAAATATCCAAGATAGATCTTGGGGAGATTCCACTACTTCCTGCAGAGCAGTCTATAGTGGGTTCCAATGCTTTGCTAATGCTTTGCTAATATGAGCGTTCCTTTTTGGAGTTGCAACAATTTGCTGAATAAACTTACCCTGTTTAGAATTGGTCACATAAATGTTGGTAAGCGTTATTGGTCTATTCCAAAGGACACCCACTAAAATTATCCACCTACCCCCAGGGTCCAGGTCGACAGTCAATAATTGAAATGGTATGGATCTATGTATAAGTATTCCCACTCCTCCCCTCTTCTTTGAATTAGAAGTGAAGTGGAATGATGTAGAATCATGTGGTTACCTGGTCGTTGAGTTTAAGTGAGCATGTATGACATCAGCCAGGTCTTAGAGGGGATAGCAAAGGGGGAAAGATTAGTAGAGATAAGGGAATAGTGGGTCTCTGAATGTTTCCTTCAATACTGTAATAACAAAAAACAACTGTATGCATATTAACATATATACTTAAACAAACAAAATGTAAACAAACAATTAACAAAACTGTGGTAAACGTTACCACAGAGCTTTTCTATGGGAAAAAAGGAGGGGGACAAGTACAAGCTACAACTTTTGGTAGCAGGTCGGCTAGGTTTGGTTATAAAAGATAGTGAGGTTTAGATAAATAAAATGTCGGAGTATAACAATATTTGACACACATTTACTGATAGAATTTCACACGTCTGTTAGTGATCAGTTCTTATTCTGTGAACTTAAAAAAAAGGGAATGGAAGGGAAGGTGAAAAGAATGGGTGGGAAGGAGGGGGGGAGAGAAGGGGGCAAGGAGGGGGAGGGAAGGGGGAGAGGGAAGGTGGGACATGTCTAATCACATTGTGATAGCCTATACTTGCGGTCTCGGTGTGGAGTCTTCAGATACAGTTCTGTGTGAAATGAGATTGAATCATCCCTCTGTATAAGGCAAAGGTTCTTTTCTTGGCATCCATAGTGTCCATCTTGATGTCAATTGGTGGGGATCAAATTAGATGCCAGTGAAGGGTCTCTGTTCAACAATAAGAAGGAGAAGGTCCATCTGTATTTGGTCTTGCTTCAGGTGGTTGGAGACTGATTCTCAATCATAGCCGGTGTTGTCATAATCTTTAACTGGGAGCAGAAGTTTTCTGTTTTCTTGTTATCTTTCAAAACTTTCAAGCAAAAGGGAAATCCCCATGTGTAAGGGATACCCAATTCTCTTAGATGTATTTTGTGGTATTTAGCTTCTCTCCTATTGGCTAGGGTTAACTGGCTGAGGTTGGCATAGAATTGCAGATAGCTTCCCTCGTAATGAATAGGAGATTTATTTCTCGCTGCTGCAAGAATATTTTCTTTATCTCTGAAACTCTCAAATTTGAGTATAATATCTCTTGGCGTTGCTGAGTCTTTAGGAGCAGGTCTCAGGGCACAGTGGTATCCATCGAGTGGAAATTCTATGTCTTCTTCAATTTTCAATAGTGTGTTAAATAATTTCTGAAGTAATGGGAGTAGTCCTGATGTTTTGACGGATTCTGGGACGCCCTTTATCCTTATATTTTGCCGTCTCCCTATATTATCAAGGTCTTCAACCTGGTCTTGTAATTGATGATTGAATGGTTTTAATATGAAATGCATAGTTTATCATTATTAGGGCATTTTATAAACCGAGCTGTTATTTGTTACTATGGCAACATTTTTAAACAATAATGGAGTTGAATATACATCATTAAATGATTATCCTGTGTTGTTATTGGCCAGGTATCACTGATGGACACTATAAAGGCAAACCAGCCACAGATGGTTAACATCTGCTCCCAAAACCCTCCTTGAAGAAGTCCAGTCGTATCTGGATGTAACGCGTAGAGGTGACATACTTCCGGGACCTGTCTTGTTGGCGTGGTTACGTGTTTCAAGGGCAATATTTTAAACAAATTTATCAGACTGCACTGTTCTAGAAAAAACAGATACAATCAGATATCTGTGGCGCTACCAAAAGCTTAACAACAACTCCTATATGGCTGGCCTCTACTATATAACAATATGTAGGATAATAGAAGGAAATGTAGAATAGAATTGAAAGTTTAGAATATAGTAATATTATTTAATATTATAATATTCTAACACACAATTAAAATTAAAATTCATAAATGTGTACACAGCAAGTAACTGTGCACACATTTATGAATTTTAATTTTAACTGGAACTGGAGACTGGCACTTGGCAGACAACCTCTGCATAGCTTGGGTACAGAAACTTGACAGGCACCCTTTGCAGAGCTTGGGTACAGGAACTTGAAAGACACCGTCTGCAGATCTTGGGTACAGGAACTTGACAGACACCCTTTGCAGAGCTTGGGTGCAGGTACTTGACAAACACCCTTTGCAGATCTTAGGTACAGGAACTTGACAGACACCCTTTGCAGAGCTTGGGTACAGGAACTTGACAGACACCCTTTGCAGAGCTTGGGTACAGGAACTTGACAGACACCCTTTGCAGAGCTTGGGTACAGGAACTTGACAGACACCCTTTGCAGAGCTTGGGTACAGGAACTTGACAGACACCCTTTGCAGATCTTAGGTACAGGAACTTGACAGACACCCTTTGCAGAGCTTGGGTACAGGAACTTGACAGACACCCTCTGCAGAGCTTGGGTACAGGAACTTGACAGACACTCTTTTCAGAGCTTGGGTATAAGAACTTGGCAGACAACCTCTGCAGAGTTTGGGTTAAGGAACTTGACAAACACCCTCTGCAGAGCTTGGGTACAGGAACTTGACAGACACCCTCTGCAGAGCTTGGGTATAGGAACTTGACAGACACCCTTTGCAGAGCTTGGGTATAGGAACTTGACATACACCCTTTGCAGAGCTTGGGTACAGGAACTTGACAGACAACTTTTGCAGAGCTTGGGTACAGGAACTTGACAGACACCATTTGCAGAGCTTGGGTATAGGAACTTGACAGACACCCTCTGCAGAGCTTGGGTAGAGGAACTTGACAGACACCCTTTGCAGAGCTTGGGTATAGGAACTTGACAGACACCCTCTGCAGAGCTTGGGTATAGGAACTTGACAGACACCCTCTGCAGAGCTTGGGTATAGGAACTTGACAGACACCCTTTGCAGAGCTTGGGTACAGGAACTTGACAGACACCCTTTGCAGAGCTTGGGTACAGGAACTTGACAGACACCCTTTGCAGAGCTTGGGTATAGGAACTTGACAGACACCCTTTTCAGAGCTTGGGTACAGGAACTTGACAGACACCCTTTGCAGAGCTTGGGTGCAGGTACTTGACAAACACCCTTTGCAGATCTTAGGTACAGGAACTTGACAGACACCCTTTGCAGAGCTTGGGTACAGGAACTTGACAGACACCCTTTGCAGAGCTTGGGTACAGGAACTTGACAGACACCCTTTGCAGAGCTTGGGTACAGGAACTTGACAGACACCCTTTGCAGAGCTTGGGTACAGGAACTTGACAGACACCCTTTGCAGATCTTAGGTACAGGAACTTGACAGACACCCTTTGCAGAGCTTGGGTACAGGAACTTGACAGACACCCTCTGCAGAGCTTGGGTACAGGAACTTGACAGACACTCTTTTCAGAGCTTGGGTATAAGAACTTGGCAGACAACCTCTGCAGAGTTTGGGTTAAGGAACTTGACAAACACCCTCTGCAGAGCTTGGGTACAGGAACTTGACAGACACCCTCTGCAGAGCTTGGGTATAGGAACTTGACAGACACCCCTTGCAGAGCTTGGGTACAGGAACTTGACACACACCCTTTGCAGAGCTTGGGTATAGGAACTTGACACACACCCTTTGCAGAGCTTGGGTATAGGAACTTGACAGACACCCTTTGCAGAGCTTGGGTACAGGAACTTGACAGACACCATTTGCAGAGCTTGGGTACAGGAACTTGACAGACACCCTCTGCAGAGCTTGGGTATAGGAACTTGACAGACACCCTTTGCAGAGCTTGGGTATAGGAACTTGACATACACCCTTTGCAGAGCTTGGGTACAGGAACTTGACAGACAACTTTTGCAGAGCTTGGGTACAGGAACTTGACAGACACCATTTGCAGAGCTTGGGTATAGGAACTTGACAGACACCCTCTGCAGAGCTTGGGTATAGGAACTTGACAGACACCCTTTGCAGAGCTTGGGTATAGGAACTTGACAGACACCCTCTGCAGAGCTTGGGTATAGGAACTTGACAGACACCCTCTGCAGAGCTTGGGTATAGGAACTTGACAGACACCCTTTGCAGAGCTTGGGTACAGGAACTTGACAGACACCCTTTGCAGAGCTTGGGTACAGGAACTTGACAGACACCCTTTGCAGAGCTTGGGTATAGGAACTTGACAGACACCCTTTTCAGAGCTTGGGTACAGGAACTTGACAGACACCCTTTGCAGAGCTTGGGTACAGGAACTTGACAGACACCCTTTGCAGAGCTTGGGTACAGGAACTTGACAGACACCATTTGCAGAGCTTGGGTATAGGAACTTGACAGACACCCTCTGCAGAGTTTGCATGCAGTAGCTGGAGACTGTAACTTCACAAGTGCTCTCAGCAGGGCTAGGCACTAAAACAGGACACCAGTACTCCACTCAATTATTTAAAGGGACAGTAAACACATTTTAATTACAAAATATATCTGGTCATCTTGCTATAGGGTAAATATATACCAAGTCAGGTAACATATCAGCTGTAATTGTTTTCAATAGCCAAACTCCTCCCAACATTTGCTTCATATGGAGGAGTCAATCTGGTATTGAGTCTGCAGCTGACAAGGCTATAAAGAAAAAAAAAATATCAAGGTGTTTATCTCTTTATCTCTCTCTTTCTCGTTATTCTCTCTCTCTTCTCTCCTCTCTCTTCTTTTCTTCTCTCTATCTTTTCTTCTTTCTCTCTAATCTCTTCTCTCTCTTCTCTCTCTTCTCTCCTCTTCTCCTTTCTCTCTACTCTTATCTCTCTTCTCTCTCTCTCTCTCTCTCTCTCTCTCTCTCTCTCTCTCTATCTTTCTCTGTATATATATATATATATATATATATATATATATATATATATATATATATATATACATATCATACAAATTACAGAGTATATGCAATGTATCAATTTGAATAGTTACTATGACGGCATGATTAAGTATAACGTCTTGACAGCAAAATAACATTCCCACAATTGTTTTGAAATCAATGCTCCATATTTCACATAGGGTTTTATATGATGAATTGTGCCAGCAGAGCCAATTTATCAACTATGTGAAAGAATGTAATAAAATTAACTGTTTGCTATCAGAAGTGCAACAACTTTGGAAATTGAGTCATTTACTTGGCTTCACAAATATTTATCAAACAGTGGTACATTAACATTTAAAATTAGAATGATCTTTCGAGAATTAAACTTTATAAAACAAAACACAAACGGCCATGTATGTGTAGATCCAGAAATACTCTTTTTACTGCTTTCTACATTTTGAAAAAAACTAACAAGTCAGCTTCATTAGTGCTGAGATTACAAATCTTCCAAGATTATATGAAAAACTAATTTAAACTTGCAATATAGTTTTGCTGTTTATTTTGACCCCTTTCATGTAATTTAAGTCTTAAAATAGAGCAATTTCTAACTCACAAACCTTGAAATGCGTCCTGTTTACTTTTCAATGCTAGCCCTGCTACATATCTGTCCCTAATTGGCTTTAACTGATAACAACTGCAAGACAACAAACAGTAGCTAGCCTTGTTGCCAGCACCCTAAAGCCTAGATTGGCTCCTACACATAAGGCAAATGCTGGGCGGAGTTTGGCTAATGAAAAATAATTGCTGTAAAAATGATGTTAATTTGTTTTAAAAATATTAAGATTTGTCTGATAAACAAAAATGTGCTGTAATTACAAATAATTTACTGTCTCTTTTGCTCCCTTGCAAGTTCCAGGACAAACATACTGATTGGTTGCTTAAAGTCCCATTTCATTTCAATGTTGCTACTGAGTAAATTTTGAGGTAAAATACAGATATCTTCAGTTTTATTTTAGATAGAGATCATGATATTCATGTGATATTTTCTAGTCAGCTTTTTACAGATAAGCTGCATCACTTTTTACATATTAAATCCAAAAAGCAAAAATATTCAGCACTTGGGCTAATTAAACAGATTTCCAGGTATGCAACATGTCAAGGTCTATAAAAAAAAAAAACACAGGCAATCAACCAAATAAGTAGCAGCACCATCACCATTTCATAAAATTTATTGAGCCATCCTATAATATAAAAGGCCAAGTGTGTTTGTCCGAAGCTGTCATGCGCAGTAGAGAGAGAGGGGGGAGAAAGAGAGGGGGGAGATAGAGGGGGGGGGAGATAGAGAGAGGGGGGAGATAGAGAGGAGAGAGAGAGGGGGGGGAGAGAGGGGGGAAAGAGAGAGAGAGGGAGAGAGAGAGGGGAGAGAGAGAGAGGGGGAGTGAGAGAGAGAGGGGGAGAGAGAGGGGGGGAGGGAGAGAGGGGAGGATATAGAGAGAGGGGGGAGAGAGGGGAGAGAGAGGGGGGAGAGAGGGGGGAGAGAGGTGGAGAGAGGGGGGAAAGAGGGGGGAGAGAGAGAGAGGGGAGAGAGAGAGGGGGAGAGAGAGGGGGAGAGAGAGAGAGGGGAGAGAGAGCAAAAGAGAGGGGAGAGAGAGCAAAACAGAGGGGGGAGAGAGAGCAATATAGAGGGGGAGAGAGAGAGCAAAAGAGAGGGATGGAGAGAGAGAGCAAAGGAGACGGGGGAGAGAGAGAGAGAGAGAGAGAGAGCAAAAGAGAGGGGGGAGAGCAAAAGAGAGGGGGGAGAGAGAGCTCAAAAGAAAGGGGGAGAGAGCGCAAAAGAGGGGGGGGAGAGAGAGCGCAAAAGAGAGGCGGGAGAGAGTGCAAAAGAGTGGGGGGAGAGAGAGAGGGGGGAGAAAGAGAGGGGAGAGAGAGCAAAAGAGAGGGGAGAGAGAGCAAAAGAGAGGGGGGAGAGACAGCAATAGAGAGGGGGGAGAGAGAGAGCAAAAGAGAGGGATGGAGAGAGAGAGCAAAGGAGAGGGGAGAGAGAGAGAGAGAGAGAGAGAGCAAAAGAGAGGGGGGAGAGAGAGAGCAAAAGAGAGGGGGGAGAGAGAGAGCTCAAAAGAGAGGGGGGGAGAGAGCACAAAAGAGAGGGGGAGAGATTATAATTAGGGGGGGGAGACAGAGGGGAGAGAGAGGGGAGGGAGAGAGGGGGGAGAGAGAGTGAGGGGGGAGAGAGAGAGGGGGGAGATAGAGAGAGGGGGGAGAGAGGGGAAAATAGAGAGAGGGGGGAGATAGAGAGAGATTGAGACAGAGAGAGAGAGAGAGAGAGAGAGAGAGAGAGAGAGGGGAGAGAGAGGGGAGAGAGAGAGGGGGAGAGAGAGGGGGTAGAGAGAGAGGGGGTAGAGAGAGGGGGAGATAGAGGGGGGAGAGAGAGAGAGTGGGGGGAGAGAGGGGGCAGAGGGGGGGAGAGAGAGAGGGGGAGATAGATTGAGTGGGAAGATAGAGAGAGGGGGAGATAGAGGGGATAGAGAGAGAGAGAGGGGGGGAGAGAGAGGGGGGAAGAGAGAGAGGGGGAGAGAGAGAGGGGGGGGAGAGAGAGAGGGGGGGAGATAGAGAGGGGGAGAGAGAGAGGAGGATATAGAGAGAGGGGGGAGAGAGAGAGGGGAGAGAGAGGGGGGATAGAGGGGAGAGAAGGGGGAGAGAGGGGAGAGAGGTGGAGAGAGGGGGGGACAGAGAGAGGGGGAGAGAGAGAGAGGGGGAGACAGAGGGGGGAGAGAGAGAGGGGGGAAAGAGAGAGAGAGAGGGGAGAGAGAGCAATAAAGAGGTGGTGAGAGAGAGCAAAAGAGAGGGATGGAGAGAGAGAGCAAAGGAGAGGGGAGAGAGAGAGAGAGAGAGCAAAAGAGAGGGGGGAGAGAGAGAGCAAAAGAGAGGGGGAGAGAGAGAGCTCAAAAGAGAGGGGGAGAGAGTGCAAAAGAGAGGGGGAGAGAGAGCGCAAAAGAGAGGGGGAGAGAGCGCAAAACAATGGGGGGGGAGAGAGAGCGCAAAAGAGAGGGGGGGAGAGAGAAAGCTCAAAAGAGAGGGGAGAGAGAGCGCAAAATAGAGGGGGGAAAGAGAGAGAGCTCAAAAGAGAGGGGAGAGAGCGCAAAATAGAGGGGGAAAGAGAGAGCAAAAGAGAGGGGGAGGGAGAGCGCAAGGGGTGGGACCGCTGTAGTGCAAAAAATGTTCCGTGTGAACGGGCTTTAGGACTAGTAGACAAAAAAAGACAATGATCCGGACCCATGTCCTTAAACATGCTTAAGCACAAGGGTCTGAAACGTTGTCTTTTATTGTCTATGGCTCAATAAATTAGTTTTTATGAAATGGTGCTGCTACTTTTTCTATCTTTTCCCATATAATACAGATTGCCCTTCTTGCAACACCATGAATAAATTATAATTATTGCCCACAAATGGAATATGGATGCAGATATTATAAGAACTGGCATATGGCATCTTCATGTGATGTCATCAGCCTCAGACAGAAACAGACTGAGCAGCACTGACAAAAACAGAGAAGAGTTGTGAACAAAACAAATAATGAAAATAATAAAGTATTCATATTCAAAAATATCCTTCTCTATTTTGTCACTTTGCACAGCCATGTTTATGTGTTTTCTTTTCATTATCATTTAGTGTTTAGTTTTTTTTTTTTAAACAAAAGTGTTTCTTATGGATTCAAAACATTATGCAAAGAAAATACTTTACAGGATTTTTCTAAATTGATATAATTTCTTAAAGAAGAAATAAAGATTTTATTTAATTAAATAAAAGCTTCTTAAGGGGACACAAAAGTCAAAATTAAAGGGACAGTGAAGTCAACATTAAATGTTCATGACTCAGATAGTTCTTTTATCTAGTTTGCTTTGATTTCTTGGTATTCGTTCTCAGAAAGCATACCTAGGTAGGGTAAGGGGCAGCAACACTACTTAGAGGTAGCTGCTAAATGGTGACTGCACGTATGTCTCTTGTAATTGGCTCACCTAAAGTGTTCAGTTAGCTGCCAGTAGTGCATTGCTGTCCATTCAACAAAAGAAATCAAGAGAATGTAGGAAATGTAATAATAGTATTCAATTGGAAAATTGTTCAAAATAGCCTGCTTTTTCTGATACATGAAAGAAAAAAATTGAGTAAGGAAAAATGTAACACACATGCAAAGTAAAATCAAAGCAATCTTTGCTTTTATTTTACATTTTGATCTTTTGCTTAAAGGGACACTCAATCAAAATTAAACTTTCATTATTCAGATAGAGCATGCCATTTTAAACAACTTTCCAATTTACTTCCATTAACTAAATGTGCACAGTCTTTTTATATTTAAACTTTTTGAGTCAACAGCTCCTACTGAGCATGTGCAAGAATAAGTGTGTATGCATTTGTGAATGGCTAATGACTGTCACATGGTACGTGTATGCATTTGTCATTGGCTGATGGCTGTCACATGGTACGTTTATGCATTTGTGAATGGCTGATGGCTGTCACATGGTACAGGGGGAGTGGAAAAATACATAACTTTTAAAATTGTCAGAAATAAAAATCTACTACTCATTTGAAGTTCAGACTAAGTGCTATTGCATTGTCTTGTTATCTTGCATTTGTTGATTATGCAAATCTACTGTGTTAACTGGTCCTGGTAGGTGGGGGTTGTCACTGTGTAATTTTATACTTTTTGTGCATTTTATTAATTTTATAATTTTATTGCAGCTCTTATCAGTTAAAGCCAGTCAGGGAAACATATGAGGCAGAGTTAGCAGTGAAATTTCAGAAAGGTGCATTTCAAGTTCTAAGAATTAGAAAAACAACTTTTTTTTCAGATCTAAATTCCATGCAAAGAGGGCAAAAAGTAAATTGCTGTTTTTAAAAAAAATCTCATGGTCATTTATGTCATTTTTTAAGTGTTGCAATAACCGTTAAATAAAATATATTTACCTTATTTTGCTGCATCATACTGTCTAAGGATATTTTTAATTATCATATATAATTTAAAATATGGAAAAACCCAAAGGCAACAAAATATGTTATTGTCAGAGTGTAAGAAACTCTGTTCTTTCTTTTAAAAAATCTGTTGTTAACTAAAGAACTCTGGGTAGTCAAACTTCTATTTGTGTTTCTAGGGGAAGCAATGTAAAAGTTTCAAATTTTTATTAAAGTGATAATAAAGGGGGGATAAAAATTTGAAAAAAATACTCATGAGTATAAATTTAGAGGGACACTGAACCCAAAAATTTTCTTTTGTGATTCAGATAGAGCATGAAATTTTAAGCAACTTTCTAATTTACTCCTATTATAAAATTTTCTTTATTCTCTTGGTATCTTTATTTGAAATGCAAGAATGTAAGTTTAGATGCCGGACCATTTTTGATGAACAACCTAGGTTGTCCTTGCTGATTGGTGGATAAATTCATCCACCAATCAAAAACTGCTGTCCAGATTACTGAACCAAGAAAAAATCTTAGATACCTTCTTTTTCAAATAAAGATAGCAAGAGAACGAAGAAACATTGATAATAGGAGTAAATTAGAAAGTTGCTTAAAATTGCATGCTGTATCTGAATCACAAAATAGAAAAATGTGGGTTCAGTGTCCCTTTAAAGATGCACAAGGTTTCAACATTTTTTTTTAATCATATGGAAGCAATGTTAATTTCATTATTTAATCATTTATGTCACCTGTCGGTCTGCTGTCTGTCCAACTGTGACATAGCAGCCTGATGGCCAGTGTACAGCCCTGCCACACAGCTATTTGAACTATATTAAAGGGATATGAAGCCTAACATTTCAGACAATGCATGCCATTTTAAACAACTTTGAATTTACTTCTATCAATTTTTCTTTTTGTTCTATTGGTATCTTTTGTTCAAAAGTAGGGACGTATATGCCTAGGAGCCAATCTATTTCTGGAGCACTATATGGCAGAAGTTTTGCAAGAATTTTTCCTACCATGTAGTGCTCCAGATGCCTACCTGGGTATCACTTCAACAAAGAATACAATGGGAATTTTAATGAAAATGTTATATTTTGAATCACAAAAGATAATTTTTAGGTTTTATATCCCTTTAAGCACACTGATAATGTTATCTCTCTGTTTAACCAAAGCAAGGTGCATGTATTCAGATCCGTACAACCCACTCTAAATGTCAATACACCAACAATAATGTTGTAGGGCGGAGGGCAGAATAGGAGCAAATAGGAGATGATTTATTATATAGTAAATATATATTACATCTTTATATTAAAATGATAGCATTTTCAGTCATCTAATACTGTTGTTTGTGTTGCTTCATTGGGAACCAGGATTTAATTTTTTATTTTGTGTTTGAGTGAGAACTTTAATCCTAACAATAGTTATTATTATTTGCTTTTGTAGAAAAAAATGTACATGGAATCTTGAACATGAAATCTCAAGATCATTAAAAACCATTCTAATCAACTGTAGGATTTTGAAGTATCAACACAGTCTGTAGCTATGTTTATAAGATGAATATATTTCTGTCTAATTGTCTCCAGTGTTTACATAAATACTTTGGCGAGAAAAGATCTGATAGCTAAGCAAACAAAGCAATGATTTTCTTCCTTTTACTATCCATTAGCTATAGTTGTTGGTTTATGAGGTTCTGAAATTGCTAGCATATTATCTAGCTAATTGCCAAACCTTTTACGACCTTATTTTATAACTGATGAATACATTTGCTAACTAAATGCAAAGAAAAACTTGAAACATTGATAACTTTAAATTAGGTTAGTTTTCTATGATCTATAAACTAACATTAAAACCAATTTTGGGTCAGTCCATCTCATATAGTCCAATAATTGTAAAGTTGGTTGCTTGATCATTTTTATTTTTCCTATTATTATTTTTTTTGAGTGATTATCTCTATGTATTGGTATTGCAAAACCAACAGTTTTTTAATTTTTATTTTACTTGGTTTAACCACGGTGATCGTCTTTGTGTCATGGAGCAAAACAAGTTTTGGTTACTTAGATGTTTACGGAAAACCTCGATATCTTAGATGAGGATAGTCCTAGTTCCTTGGAACAAACAGACAGAAATGTATCAAAACCATTTTTAAATGTTTTTAAGGTATTGGCATTTACTGCTTCTTTAAGTAATGAGTTCCACAATTTAATTGCTCTTACAGTAAAGAAACATTTACGTTGCTGGATATTAAATCTCATTTCCTTCAGCCTTAAATTTCTGTATATGCGACTTAACTATATTTATATAAAGTAATCATGTCACCTTCCAATTTGCCTTTTTCTAGAGCAAACAGACCCAGTTTGGCTAATCTCTCCTCTTCACTGAATTGTTTCTAAGTCTGCAATGTCTTTTTTTTAAAATTGGCTCCCAGAACTGCACTCCATACTCAAGGTGAGGTCTTACCAGGGATTTATATAGTGACGGAATTATTAATGTCTCTTTTAATGCATGCTAGTATCTGATTAGACGTAGAAGCCACTGCCTTGCATTGTGTACCAATCTTTAGCTTGTTATCTATAACTACTTCCAAATCCCTCTCCTCCTTTGTTTTACTAAATCAAGTCCCATTTAAATAATAGGTTGCCTATTTTTACTTACAAAATGTAGAACCTTACATTTTCCAGTATTAAATCTCATTTTCAATTTACCGACCCATTCTTCCAATTTTTTCTAAATCCCCTTGTAAAGCAATTTCATCCTGCATTGATCTAATGACTTTAAACAACTTTGTATAATCTACAAAAAATACAGATGTTGCTATTTAATTCTTGCTCCAAGTCATTAATACAATTATTACTGCACTGATTATATATGTCCAATCTGTGTATGATCTGTCAACATATTCATCTATTCTCAGTCCCTTGATTTTGTACATTAATCTCTCATGTGGCACTATATCAAACACCTTTGCAAAATCCAAGTATATCACATCAACAGATTCACCTTTATCTAAATTTTTACTTACTTCATCATAGAATCAAATTTGATTAGTTTGACATGATCTATTTATCATAAACCCATACTGATTTGAACTCAGAATTTTGTTTATCAGAATATACTCATCAATATATCTTAGAATCCCTTCACATATCTTTCCCTCTATAGTATGTCAGATTAACTGGTCTATAGCTTCCTGGATCCACGCTGTTTCCCTTTTTAAAAAGTGGCACCATATCAGTTTTACGCCAGTCCTGGGGTACTATGTCTGAGGATAATGAGTCTTGAAAAAATTAAGAGTAGAGGTTTGGCTATAACAGTGCTAAATTCCCGCAAAACCATTGGATTCCATCTGTACCTAGAGTTTTATCTTCCTTAATATTATCCATTTTTTCCTGATATCCTCTAGAGATAACCCAGTTAATAGTATCGACTTGTATGTTCTAGTTTGTTTTAAAGTATCTCCCATTGGTTCCTCTCTTGTGTGTTCTGAAGAAAAGAACTAGTTTAGTACCCCAGCCTTCTCCCTGCCACTGTTAATCATTCTACCCTTTACATATTTTAATGTACCTATATTTTCCTTCTTAGATTTTGTGCCTTTTATGTACTTATAAAACCTTTTAGGGTTTGCAATTAATCTTTCATTTTCAATTTTGACTAATTTTATTGCTTTTTTTACATTCCTCATTTATTTGGATTGTTGAAACTGTATTAGTTTATTTCATAATTGAAATGCCCTATGTTTTTTCCTAATCTCTCTTTACACATTTTTATTTAGCCACGTGGCTTGGATTTATTTATTTCCCTTTATAACCATGTGGTTTGTGTTGATGTGTATTTTTATAACAAAGTTTTTTAAATATTATCCATTTATCCTCTGTATTTTAATTAGAAAATATTTTGTTCCAATTTATGTTATTTAACAATTTCCTTAAATTATTGAATTTTGCTTTCATTAAATTAAAAGTCTTAGTTGAACCCTTATAACACTGCTTATGGAAAAGTGATTATAAATGTGACCATGTTATTGTAACTGTTACCCAAATGTTCTTTGACTTCTATGTTTGATACAATATCTCCCATAGTTTGTATTACTAGTTTCATTGGCCCAGTTTATATCTGGGTAGTTAAAATCTCCCATAATTACAGCACTGTCCTAATGTAATGAAGAAAATTGCTGAAAGTTCCACTTTTAGGGTCAATTTATAATTGGGAAGGGTTTGAGTTTTACTCCTAAATTTTTAGAGGTTACCTAGGTAAGTATAGTGTGCATGAAGAACCTTTCAGGTTTGAGGCTTCTCTTATTTCTTTATTATCTCTGGTGGGGGACATGATAGGAGCCTGAAATTTTCAAAGATATAAGTCCTCTATGGTAGCATTCTGCCATAGAGGACTTATAGAAATCTGGGGAAAACTTTATTCATGTGTTTTGAAAAATGACAAGATATAATATAAACAAAACAATTTAATACAAATTAACAGTATTTTACACTAATTATGTTGATGATTGACAAACCACAATTTCAAGCTACATATTTGGTTAAAAGCTGTGATATCTCCTCACTCAGTCTCTTGTAAATGTTGTGGGAGTGTCCAGTGGCAGTAGTAAACTCAGCAGGTGTCAGTTTTCTGAGAACATTGTTCATGGGAACCCATGCTTTGTCCAAAGTAGATATATTGAATGATGTTCTTGGTCCTGGTTTTACAAAAACATCACAGTTTTCTTTGCTGATGTCCTCAATCAACAACCATTGGTCATCATAGAGACAAGTGACGCAGTCATTATTCTGTAGGAATTCAGTTCATGAAGTTCAGTTACTTCCTCACTTTTGGCATAGATGTATGTAACCCCTTAATCTTCTCATTGCAAAAGAGGAACATATCTTTAGAGGTGAGGATTTGATCCTCTGTTGTCCTCTGCAAACTGGCAATTTTGTTGTTGCCCACTTAGTTCCCAACATGAATCTGCCCTCCTAGTTCAACCACCTGAGTGTTGACTCCCATAAACCATAAATATAATCCAACAAACAGTAACGGCACAGGATATTTCACCAAATTAATGTCAAGTTTATTGACGTTTCAGGGAACACAATCCCCTTCTTCAGAACAATAAAACAATGTTTAAACCACTCTTATATAGTGTACAACGGTGTAATTACCTCCTCCCCTTCTTGAAAAAAAAAAGTGCCAAACTTTCAAACAGACTCGGAACGGATGTTCCCAATCTGGGATATTCTGGATCTGTTTGAAAGTTTGGCGCTTTTTTCTTCTTCTTGAATATATATATATATATATATATATATATATATATATATATATATATATATATATATATATATATATATCTCCTGTTTATGTTATCTGTCTTTTCATATGCCTGGAAGGGGGGAGGGGGGAGTGTCAGCCCTTTTTGTTTTCCCCGCCCCTTTCACTCAGTGTCCCAGGCAAACCTCATCAACAGTTGTAAACTGGGATCTTCTAAATACATTTTTTAAAAGGTTTTATACCGGATTTTTAGATCATCATCTGTGCATATTCTTCGTAATAGCAGTGTCTATTACATGCAGTTATATGAAAATTTGTGTACTGTCCCTTTAAGCTTCTTCCAAATTTTGTAATGAATCTAAGGGTTCCTCCTTTATTTATATATTTGAATATTGAATAGTTATATTAACCAAAAGCTGTGAATGGGTGAGCCGTCAGAACAATGATCTTCTAAAATAATTAAATAATGTAATAATAAGTGACTAAAATATCTGTCTGTAGATTAAACCTTATGTTAACAAAATACATCAAAACTTTTTTTCTATATAAAAAGTGGATTTATGAAGTGGTATGGCAAGGAAGACATATTTGAAATTATTTTAGTATCACCCAACCTGCCATGAGTACCTTAGCAAAGAACCTTGGACATCAAGTAAATGGTGCAGGTAGAAATATATTGGATTCTTTAAAGTTGACTAAAACATGAATAAGTACACTGGTAAACTGAACACAACAAATATAAGAAAAAAAGTGGATGAAGGTGACCAGATGAGTTTAGACCAGAGGTTTAGTTTAGAAGTGAGACAATCAGACCTTGGTAACATGATCTCTACCTAATTTATTAATGACATTATTATGCTGCTGCAAGCAAATTGCAATTGCCTATTATCAAGATCTATAATACAGCGATGTTAAACTTGCTGCAGATGTATTCTGATGTTTTTACATAATCCACACTACTTATAACTAAAACACACGAACACAACCTTCTTTAACAAAGTTTGTTTGTTATCTGAAGCTCTTTGAAACTAATATGGCAATAGATGTGTCCTACAAGCCAATAGTAAACATCTTACAGACATCACTCATCAGATTTTCTTTGCCTTTGTTTATGTGTTTTATACATAATGTTTCACACTGTCACACCCAGTAATATATCATGCCTTATCTAAGATAGGCTTGTTTGCTTATGCCACTTGAGTATCTGTGAACATGATGTCTTAGCAGTTGTGTTGACACGTCTAAAGAAGTATGCTCACAGTCTCCACTCTTTCTAGAGTGACCTAATACATGAATGCTGCTTCTGGTCCATGAAAGTCAAATTAGAGCCAATTTTCTACATGACTGAACAGCCAGAACCCAAAGATTATACTGTGGATATACTTTGTGTTTGCTTTGCAAAAACCAGTCATTAGCACTGTATGTACTCTCTCAACAGACAAATATCCACTTTTTTGTAGAGTCTGAGTATAATATTCTATTTTTAAATATACAGAAAGGGTTGTACTGTTGTAGCCAGTGGATTAGAAGAAAACATAAATCCCTATGTGCAAAAATAACAAAAGCAATTTTAGAGTTAATACCCCTTTACATCAGTAAAACATAGCCAGCTGTCCTAATCAGCCAATAGTAAGTACAAAACTAATACTGCAGTATTCATTGTAATTTAAATGTAAGCAATTTTTACGTAGCATTTTTTCAGGCAGAAAGGCCTATTTATTATTGTGTAAGCGGACATGATCCGATATTGCGGATCATGTCCGCCGCACATCGCTAAATGCCGACAACATACGCTGTCGGCATTTATCATTGCACCAGCAGTTCTGGTTAACTGCTGGTGCAACACTGCCCCCTTCAGATTCATGGCCAATCGGCCACCAGCAGGGGGTGTCAATCAACCCGATCATATTGGATCAGGTTGATTTTAGGCAATGTCTGTCCACCGACTCAAAGCAGACGGACAGGTTATGGAGCAGCGGTCTTTAGACCGCTGCTTCATAACTTGTGTTTCTGGTGAGCCTGAAGGTGAGCCATTTTTAAATTATTTTTTTCTACATTCCTAAGTTCTATTACATATAACAGAGGATAAAATGATGGTAAAGTTTTCAATTCGTATAATCAGATCTGAAATGGAAACTATCATTATGGATTCTAAAGGAGCTAGATGACAGCTAGGGAGACCAAAGAAGATGGAGTTGCAATAGTCAAGGTGGGAAATGATGAGAGAGTGGATTAAAATCTTAGTTGTGTCTTTTGTGAGGAAGTAGGACATTTTGGAGATGTTTTATGGTGGAAATAGCAGGAATTGGCCAAGGACTGGATGCAAGGAATTAAAGAAAGATCTGAGTTAAGTGTGACCCTTATACATTTGGCATGTATGGTTAGGTTAATGATGTTATTATCTAAAGATCTAAAGCTCTCTGCTCAGACGAGATGATCTAACAAGTCTCGTCAGTACAGCAAGGTCCCTCAAAGAATATTAGAAACACAAATTTTACCTTGAGAACTGTTTATCTCACTGTGTGTGAAGAAAAGACATATATTACAGTGTAAGGTATAAAAATAAAGATTTTGTGTGATTTATCTCCAAGGCATCAAGTTTTTGACCATCAGGACTGCGACTGGGTAGCTCCGCCAAAGGGGTCCTACCGCTGCCTGGAACAAGCTGCTATGTAGCCCAGGAAAGTTATTCTAGCAGGAGCCCACCTAAATGACTAGACAGACTAGCATTCAGGTGAAATAAGAACTGATTTTATTGGGACAAACACACATCTTTTATACATACAACTCATCTTGATAAGACATGAGACAATGCCACAGTTTTCCCACCATTCCTGCCCCCCTAGACAGGCTGCTGCCAGCCATAGCAACCATGAACCTACAGATTCCCAGTACCAAGGGGTGGCTGTTTTCGGGGTGATCCCGGGGGACCCATGGCACTTCCAGGGTGTCATTTTAAAGCTCTCGTTCCCCAGAATCTACAGTCCAAAAAGCGTCATGGTCTGTGGCCGGGGACCGGAGTTATGCTGGTTTAAACGTCCACCTGGAAGTTTAGGGAAAATAGGGGTTATAGGGGGAACCGGAACCCCCGGTTCCCAAGGGAGCTCCCTTCAGGCAATCACCCCCACCTCTGGCCCACCCTGAGAGGCAGCAAACCACAGAAGAGCGGAGCTCTGGGACAAAGGGCCACTGGAGTGACCTGGGTCAAAGGGTACAGGTAATCCTGTATGCACAACAAAACAGAAGCAGTGCTTACCCGTCTTCTCGCAGAAAAAGCCACACAGCGTATCTTCGGTGTGTCTTCGGCATGTACACATTCGCGCCCCCTCCTATCCGATGACGTCAGTATCTGGGAGCCATACAGGGGAAGTCTCTGCCCAGGACATCCAATAAGCAACAGCCAAACACAAGTACACAAAGTACGGCTGCACCGGACAAGATAGACGAGTAATCCTCAGTATAAAATGAAAAGGTTTATTGTGGCTCAAGCATAAAAACAAAAATATACACTGACATAGTAAAAAAACAAGTAGAAAAACGCTCACTCCAGGACCGGAGTGAGCAGTGGTAGCAAAAAAAGAAACTGTATACGCGTTTCATGCGGGGCTCCCGCACTTGATCACTACATAAATTCCATCTCCAAATGCTACCCTTAAATAGCCACAAATAATGTAATTAATCAACCTTCCAGTTAACCCCTACATGGCTAAAACATACAGCTGACACACAAAATTAAAAGAACTGTACTTGCAACGCAGAAATGTAATTAATACTTAAAGCTACATCTAAATGGGAGACTAATATAAGCAATTTATATACATTCATATGAAAAAGCCACCCCATGTACACTTACAACGCAAAAATGTAATTAGTGTTTAGAACTGAGTCAAAATCTGAATCAGTGAACCTTATAAGCTAAAGGTAAAAATTCATATGTGAAAACCCCCATATACATTTATGCAAAGGCAATAACAGGATGAACACATGATAGAAGAATAATATCACTTAGTTAAACAAACAGATTAACATCAGCCTCCACATTTAAGCCCTTTGGTGATCTAGTTTGCAAATAAAAGATCCACTTCACTTCTTTTTTGCAGAGAGCGTAATCTCTATCACCCCCTCTTTTTTTCCAGGGTACATGGTCAATTGCTTGAAAAGTAGCTAATGAGGAATCCCCATTATGTTCAAATTTGAAGTGCGAAGCCACTGATGTGAACACATCAGGGTCATCAATGTCCCTGATATGTTCAAGAGCTCTATCTTTGAGGGCCCTTGTTGTTTTACCTGTATATTGTTTTTTGCACCCCCTACAGGTGAGGAGGTACACAACATGTGTAAATTTACACGAAAGTGAAAACCTGATGTCGTATTCTTTCTTGGTAACACTAGATTGAAAACTGTTCCCCTCAATAACATAATTACATGTTTTGCAGATCCTAGCCCTGCATTTGTAGAACCCTATTCTCCTTCTGAGCCAGGTTCCAGATTTTTTCTCTGGTAATAAAGAGGACGCAACCAAATTACCAATAGTTTTGGCACGTCTAGAAACACATTGTACCCCATCTGAAATTACTTTACTTAGAATTGGATCATTCTCAAGTATCGGTAGACATTCCCTAACGATGTTGCTAATGATTTTAAATTCTAAACTAAAAGGGGTGCTAAAAATGACCTTATTAAGTTCATCCTTTTTCTTTTGCTTTTTATGTCTTTTGTAGGTGAGCAATGTATTTCGGGGATGTCATCAACCACTGCTTTGGTGCTATCTAAAAGTTTTTCTGAATAACCCCTAGCCATCAAGCGTGTTTTCAAGATGTGACTTTGTTCTTGATATAAAGTCTCTTTAGAACAAATATGCTTAGTGCGCATGAATTGGCCTTTGAGGATCGCCTTTAAAACATGTGGCGGATGACAAGACCTAAAATTGAGAATGGTATTTCCCCCAGTGGGTTTTCTGTGAATGTCTGTGACTATTAGACCCTGATCTGGGTCAATCGATAGTTCAATGTTCAAAAAATAAATTTTGGACTCACTGTATGTTCCTACAAATTTCAGATTAAAATCATTATGATTTAAATAATCAAAGAAGGAACAAATAGACTGTACATCTCCATCCCACACCAACAGGAGGTCATCAATATAGCGACCGAAATAAACAATTTGAGTTTTGAAGGGATTACTATCTGCAAAGACGTGGAACAGTTCCCACCACCCCCATATAGAGGTTGGCGGTACGATGGGGCAAACTTTGCCCCCATCGCTGTTCCATGCCTCTGCAGATAGTAAGAGCCCTCAAACAAAAAATAATTGTGTGTTAACAAAAACTCAATTGTGATAGACAAAAAATGCTTGACATCCTCTGAGTATTTTGACTGTTTGTCTAGAATACCAGAGATAGCACCTAACCCCCTGCGGTGTGGAATGGAGGTGTACAGTGAAGCCATATCAATAGTCACAAATTTGTATGTGCTTTTCCATTCAAGATTATACATGCTCTTCAACACCTGGGTAGAATCCCGTATAAAGCTCAAAAGGTCAGCAACAAGGGGTTTAAGAAAAGTATCAATCAACTCAGAGATGGGCTCCAACAGGGAACCCACCCCTGAGATGATAGGTCTGCCTGGCGGATGAACAGGGTCCTTGTGAAGCTTGGGCAAAAAATAAATTGGCACATTCGGTGCTTTTGGCAAAAAAATGTCTTTTTTATGCTCAGGAAAGATACCTATTTGGCAACCCAGAGTGACAATTCCTTCCAATTGATCTCTGAAAGTTTTTGTCGGATTCTCCTTCAATTTAATGCATACTTCCTCATCTCTGAGTTGTCTTAATGATTCAAAGAGATAATATTCTCTGTCCATCACAACAACATTACCACCCTTGTCAGATGCTTTTATGACTATATTTTTATTCTCCTTCAAAGAAATAAGAGCTTTATATTGACAGATGGCAATGTTGTTGCGACGTCCAGAAGGCACTTTTTTTACCTTGGAATTTATTGTTTCAGATAGCTGGATTAGCTTATGTTCTACACGTCTTTGGAAAATATCCAAGCTCTTCCCTCTTGTCTGTACAGGGTAGAAAGAACTTCTACCTTTCATCTTAGGAAAATTTGTAACAACTCCGCTTTCATGAGCAACTCCAAAATCATCAGATAGACCCTCTACATTCTATGATTCTTCTCTCAAAGAAACCAAATCTGCAATAGCACATTGATCTCTAAAAAATATTAAAGGCTCACATTCAAGAACCTGCTCATCACTATTTGCCAGTGCACTTACTAAAATTTCACTCTGCTCGACTGGTGTTGAAGGAGAATAAAAATATAGTCATAAAAGCATCTGACAAGGGTGGTAATGTTGTTGTGATGGACAGAGAATATTATCTCTTTGAATCATTAAGACAACTCAGAGATGAGGAAGTATACATTAAATTGAAGGAGAATCCGACAAAAACTTTCAGAGATCAATTGGAAGGAATTGTCACTCTGGGTTGCCAAATAGGTATCTTTCCTGAGCATAAAAAAGAAAGTTTTTTGCCAAAAGCACCGAATGTGCCAATTTATTTTTTGCCCAAGCTTCACAAGGACCCCTGTTTCATTCCGCCAGGCAGACCTATCATCTCAGGGGTGGGTTCCCTGTTGGAGCCCATCTCTGAGTTGATTGATACTTTTCTTAAACCCCTTGTTGCTGACCTTTTGAGCTTTATACGGGATTCTACCCAGGTGTTGAAGAGCATGTATAATCTTGAATGGAAAAGCACATACAAATTTGTGACTATTGATGTGGTTTCACTGTACACCTCCATTCCACACCACAGGGGGTTATAAGCTATCTCTGGTATTCTAGACAGACAGTCAAAATACTCAGAGGATGTCAAGCATTTTTTGTCTATCACAATTGAGTTTTTGTTAACACACAATTATATTTTTGTTTGAGGGCTCTTACTATCTGCAGAGGCGTGGAACAGCGATGGGGGCAAAGTTTGCCCCATCGTACGCCAACCTCTATATGGGGTGGTGGGAACTGTTCCACGTCTTTGCAGATAGTAATCCCTTCAAAACTCAAATTGTTTATTTTGGTTGCTATATTGATGACCTCCTGTTGGTGTGGGATGGAGATGTACAGTCTATTTGTTCCTTCTTTGATTATTTAAATCATAATGATTTTAATCTTAAATTTGTAGGAACATACAGTGAGTCCAAAATTAATTTTTTGGACATTGAACTATTGATTGACCCAGATCAGGGTCTAATAGTCACAGACATTCACAGAAAACCCACTGGGGGAAATATCATTCTCAATTTTAGGTCTTGTCATCCACCACATGTTTTAAAGGCAATCCCCAAAGGGCAATTCATGCGCACTAAGCGTATTTGTTCTAAAGAGACTTTATATCAAGAACAAAGTCACATCTTGAAAACACGCTTGATGGCTAGGGGTTATTCAGAAAAACTTTTAGATAGCACCAAAGCAGTGGTTGATGACATCCCCCGAAATACATTGCTCACCTACAAAAGACATAAAAAGCAAAAGAAAAAGGATGAACTTAATAAGGTCATTTTTAGCACCCCTTTTAGTTTAGAATTTAAAATCATTAGCAACATCATTAGGGAATGTCTACCGATACTTGAGAATGATCCAATTCTAAGTAAAGTAATTTCAGATGGGGTACAATGTGTTTCTAGACGTGCCAAAACTATTGGTAATTTGATTGCGCCCTCTTTATTACCAGAGAAAAAATCTGGAACCTGGCTCAGAAGGAGAATAGGGTTCTACAAATGCAGGGCTAGGATCTGCAAAACATGTAATTATGTTATTGAGGGGAACAGTTTTCAATCTAGTGTTACCAAGAAAGAATACAACATCAGGTTTTCACTTTCGTGTAAATCTACACATGTTGTGTACCTCCTCACCTGTAAGGAGTGCAAAAAACAATATACAGGTAAAACAACAAGGGCCCTCAAAGACAGAGCTCTTGAACA
Organism: Bombina bombina; assembly: GCF_027579735.1. NCBI lineage: Eukaryota > Metazoa > Chordata > Amphibia > Anura > Bombinatoridae > Bombina > Bombina bombina. The sequence continues at coordinate 179,041,192 of NC_069504.1, forward strand.
TATCAGGGACATTGATGAGCCTGATGTGTTCACATCAGTGGCTTCGCACTTCAAATTTGAACATAATGGGGATTCCTCATTAGCTACTTTTCAAGCAATTGACCATGTATCCTGGACAAAAAGAGGGGGTGATAGAGATTACGCTCTCTGCAAAAAAGAAGTGAAGTGGATCTTTTATTTGCAAACTAGATCACCAAAGGGCTTAAATGTGGAGGCTGATGTTAATCTGTTTGTTTAACTAAGTGATATTATCTTCTATCATGTGTTCATCCTGTTATTGCCTTTGCATAAATGTATATGGGGGTTTTCACATATGAATTTTTACCTTTAGCTTATAAGGTTCACTGATTCAGATTTTGACTCAGTTCTAAACACTAATTACATTTTTGCGTTGTAAGTGTACATGGGGTGGCTTTTTCATATGAATGTATATAAATTGCTTATATTAGTCTCCCATTTAGATGTAGCTTTAAGTATTAATTACATTTCTGCATTGCAAGTACAGTTCTTTTGATTTTGTGTGTCAGCTGTATGTTTTAGCCATGTAGGGGTTAACCGGAAGGTTGATTAATTACATTATTTGTGGCTATTTAAGGGTAGCATTTGGAGATGGAATTTATGTAGTGATCAAGTGCGGGAGCCCACGCACGAAACGCATATACAGTTTCTTTTTTTGCTACCACTGCTCACTCCGGTCCTGGAGTGAGCGTTTTTCTACTTGTTTTTTTACTATGTCAGTGTATATTTTTGTTTTTATGCTTGTGCCACAATAAACCTTTTCATCTTATACTGAGGATTACTCGTCTATCTTGTCCGGTGCAGCCGTACTTTGTGTACTTGTACAGGTAATCCTGGATGATGCGACCCACCGGTAGTTCCAGGGGCCCGGCCGGCCGAAAGGGAAAGTGGCGGTCAGCAGCCAGCTCTTCCAAGATGACATGTAATACACAAAACAACGGGAACAGAAGGTCTGGGGAATCGCGGTTGCTCTGAGGAGCCCAAAACCGCTGAGAGATATCAGGGGTGAGGTCATAGGGGAGTAAGGGATCAATCCCTGCAGCCCAGTATCTGTGACAAGGTCCTTATGGAGAAAATTTAAAATAAAGATTATAATGCTTATATGTACTACCTCCCACTGGGAGTGTAAGTTCTACTGCTGGCTTTGTTACATATAGCCAATACTTAAGTATTGAATTATTTAGTAAGGGTGGGTATACCACATGCAAACACTGCTATTTCAAATGTCAAAATAAAGGTAAACTAGCTATTTGTAAACAATTTAATACACTTCAGTAGGTAAAATTGATAACTGGGAACAACTTAAAGGGGAGAACATTTTACAGTATGCTCTCCTTCTAACACTTTTGTTGCAGGTTTTAATTCTCCTTGGCTTTTCTACCCTCTTGTGCTTGCTGATATATCTTCTCTAGCACACTAGCACATCAGAACGTTGTTGAAAGTACACACTCTATCTGAATCAAGAAAGAAAAATGTTGGGTTTTATGTCCCTTTAATATTGTTTAGCATATATTATGATGGTTTCAGAACATAGTAGGGTAATTATTAACATGATACACAGTACAAAAATATCAATGCAAGGAAGTCAAATGTAATTTATTAAGACTATATTAGCCATTTTCATTTAGCTTAAAGGGACAGTCAACACCAGAATTGTTGCTGTTTTAAAAGATAGATAATCCCTTAATTACCAATTCCCCAGTTTTGCATAACCAACACAGTTATAATTATACACCTTTTACCTCTGTAATTACCTTAAGCCTCAGCAGACTGCCCCCTTATTTCAGTTCTTTTAACAGACTTAATCAGAGCTGTCTCCATGGTAAATTCACGTGCATGAGCTCAATGTTATCTATATGAAACACATGAAATAATGCCCTCTAGTGGTGAAAAACTATCAAAATGCATTTAGATTAGAGGCGGCCTTCAAGGTCTAAGAAATTAGCATATGAACCTCCTAGGTTTAGCTTTCAACTAAGAATACCAAGAGAACAAAGCAAAATTGGTGATAAAAGTAAATTGGAAAGTTGTTTAAAAGTACATGCCCTATTTGAAACATGAAAGTTTTTTTTGGACTTGACTGTCCCTTTAAGAATTTCTGTCCCAATAACACAACACTGAAATACATTTTCAAGAGATTTTTAGCTGAAAACAAATTTGTCCTGAGGCCTTTTTTTGTCAGATGATATCTGGGATTTTAATCAGTTTAAAAAAAACAAACAAACTGACAATTATCAGAAAGATTGTGATCAACCCCACAGTTTGCTAGGGTAATTCATGCGTTATTTACATGCTATAGACACATATTTTTGCGTTAGAATATCCTCTTAAAGAACATAAAAGTCAACTCACTTATATATACATGGAATGTATTGTCAATTAAATTAACAGTATACACCAATTTTCATATAACTGCATGTACTAAACACTACTATAAAGAAGAATATGAACAGATATTCATCTAAAAATCCAGTATAAAACATTTTAAAAATGTTCCTAGAAGCAGGGATGTGCAGTCAGGGGAGGCAGGGGAGGCAGGTGAGGCAACGCCTTAACTGTCATCATGGCACAAAAATCAATGACAAAAATCAAATAAAAAAATCAAATTATTTTTGCATGTAATCTATGGAGAGAGGCATTGATTAGGTTTGCCTCTCTCCAATGTGCAACATGACTGCGGTAGTACCTTAGGAGACATGAGCGCATTGCCAATAAACTCCAAATTGAGGCAGCTCTCATAGTTGCCTCATGGAGGAAGCCAAGAGGTAATACTACACGGTCAAGTTCCTGGTTCACAACAGTCAATGACAGCGCCATGAACGTGACCGGAGTGGAGAGGAAGAGGCGGAGCAACATGAGAGTGGTGAAGCCAGCACAGCATGGTTCTTGCCTAAAAGTGGAATTGGCTGACATTCTTGTAGTTTGTACTACTATTGGAAGAAGGGAACATTACAATATCAGATTGCTGCTCTGAATCACTCTTCATTGATCTGGTGTTGTGTGTTTTTTTCTTTTCTTGTATGTAAACTTGACAGCATTCATTGACTATGACTCTGCAAATGTAGGCTGATCTCAGGTTATAAATATGATAACTGTTATAGTCTGCTCATTTGGTATTATATATTACACAATGGATGATGTTCCTTATTTTTTTTTTTTTGTTTAAATGATTTTTATTAGGTTGATCAAAAATACAGCATAGTTGCTTAAACAAGTACAAATATGTGGTACATTTCAAAGATCAGCTTAATATTGAGTACTAAAAATACTTTTTAAAGTAGTGTTAGGGGAAGGGAATAGGGGAGAGGAATTTCCAGATTTACATGTATGAATTTACAATTGCAAATACAACACAACTATTACATTCAGATTATTCATTTTAGTTGCATTGTTTTTTGTATGTCTCATATATTATATAACTGAGGTAATGAGATTGAGGCAACCGACTTGGTGTCTAAAGTATTTGTGGTCTTTGTTCCCATATGAAAATAATATCAAGAATATAGTCGGCCTATGAAGCAATAGTGCAACTTTTCAAAAGAAATTATATGATTCATTTCAGAAATCCACTGGGGAAGAGTCGGTGGGTGTTGTTGTTTCCAAAATCTGGGAATTAGTCTTTTTGCACTAGTTATCATCAGGTAGAACAGCTTCAATCTGTATATGCATCTTATATTTGGGGGTTGGTTAAGAAGGATAATATTAGAGTTTAGAGAAATATTAGTGTTTAATGTTTGATTAAGGAACCCTTCTATCTGTAACCAATAGGACCTAATTTTGTGGCAGGACCACCATATATGGGAATGAGTTCCTATGTCTCCGCATTTTCTCCAACAGCTGGATGAAGTGCCTGGTAATATTTCCCGTATTCTTTGGGGTGTAAGATACCAAAATGAGAGAATTTTGAAATGTAATTTGTTTAGAGTTGTGGAGAGGTGAGTATGGGTCACTTTAAAGCAGTGGTCTCAAAGTACAGGCCCTAGGGCCATATGTGGCCCTCAAGATAGTTTAAAATGGCCTCTCTTGTTTATTAGGTAAATTATTAATTTGCCCCAATCATTTATTTTAGGGTTCTAAGAGGTGTAACAACTTGATGTTCTATATAGGCAGTTACAAGATAAATATAAAGACAAACATGCATTGTCCAGTGTAGACTTCCATCATGCACTGCTTGGATAAATGTAACTTTTTATTCAGTTCCAGAATGATCACTTTACTTGGCACTCACAAGATAAATATACACTGTGTATGTCTATTGTGGGCTACAGCTCCTACTATGCACTACTTCTTGGGTAAATGTCACTTCCAGTTTCTAGTATATCCAGTTCCAGAGCACTCACTCTGTTCAAGTGGCTCCCATTGGAGAACACTTGGCTAGTGGCCCCACGGATGCAATGAGCTTAATACCCCTGCTTTAGAGCTATGTTTCCAATGTGTGTCTGCTATTTGGCATTGAAGTTCAGATTCCCATTTTGACAAGTATAAGGGTCTTTTATTTGGGAAGAAGCCTCTAAGTAGCTTAAATGTGATAGAGAGGAGGGATCTGTGTATTTTGGTGTTAATACATATATTTTCAAATGGAGTAAGTGATCTCAGGGTATTTTGTTTAAAGGGACTTGTAGTGATTGCATGACGAATCTGAAAATATGCGAACCATTTGTTAAATAGGGATCCCAAAGTGTAATTTAGTGTAGGTTAATAAAAAGATAGGGAGATTTTTATATTCAATGTTCCTTATTTTTATATACTGCCACTATCGATGTATTTTACATGTTTTGTGTAGGTCAATAAAAAGATAGGGAGATTTTTATATTCAATGTTCCTTATTTTTACATACTGCCACTATCTATGTATTTCTGGGTTTTATTTTGGATTTGTAATCATCAAGTCTTTAGTTGAATGCTCAGTATAGACATGCTGACACCAGATTTAAACCTCTACACTACAGTGATTACTTGTGTGATCGTAAACTAATCTAGCAGTTTGATGCCATATTACAATCTATATGTATCATGTACCCTAAAACTTTATCCTCCCTATCTACTTAATGTGGAAGTAAACTAACTTTCTCATACTTAGGTAATATTCCACAACTATAGCAATCACTTTTCACTAAGGCAAAGATAATAAATTTGATGGAGCTATCTGTGATTTACAATTTATCCCATGAAATTGTATTTGTTATGAAAAGCAATAAGAGGTCCTTGATATAGCTATATGACTGGGTCTGTATCTTCTTTGCTCATGAGCTATTCTCTCAATGACGAAAAAAGGAAAAAAAAGAGAAAGGACAAGAAGATAGAAAGAAGAAGAAGAAAAAAAGTGTGTTTTCTTTCAGAACGTTAATAGAGATATACCTATTTGTGAGTTAGCTTTGCTTATACTGTATATTGGTATTGTACAGAGACAGGTTCTCTATTTATAATCCTGCTCATAACCCCATAGATTTGTGTTATTCAAATTGTTGTTATCTCCTCTGTGTGTGTATGTCCCTGTGTGTGTCCCTATGTATGTGTCATTGTGTATGTGTGTCCCTCTGTGTATATGTGTCGCTGTGTATGTGTGTCCCTCTGTGTGTGTGTATCCCTGTGTGTATGTGTCCCTCTGTGTATGTGTGTCCCTCTGTGTATGTGTGTCCCTGTGTATGTGTGTGTCCCTCTGTGTATGTGTGTCGCTGTGTATGTGTGTCCCTCTGTGTGTGTGTATCCCTGTGTGTATGTGTCCCTCTGTGTATGTGTGTCCCTCTGTGTGTGTGTATCCCTGTGTGTATGTGTCCCTCTGTGTATGTGTGTCCCTCTGTGTATGTGTGTCCCTGTGTATGTGTGTGTCCCTCTGTGTATGTGTGTCGCTGTGTATGTGTGTCCCTCTGTGTGTGTGTCCCTGTGTGTATGTGTCCCTCTGTGTATGTGTGTCCCTCTGTGTATGTGTGTCCCTGTGTATGTGTGTGTCCCTCTGTGTATGTGTGTCCCTCTGTGTATGTGTGTCCCTGTGTATGTGTGTGTCCCTCTGTGTGTGTGTATCCCTGTGTGTATGTGTCCCTCTGTGTATGTGTGTCCCTCTGTGTATGTGTGTCCCTGTGTATGTGTGTGTCCCTCTGTGTATGTGTGTCGCTGTGTATGTGTGTCCCTCTGTGTGTGTGTCTCTGTGTGTATGTGTCCCTCTGTGTATGTGTGTCCCTGTGTGTATGTGTCCCAGTGTATGTGTGTCCCTTTTGTATGTGTGTGCCCCTCTGTGTATGTGTGTTGCTGTGTATGTGTGTCCCTCTGTGTGTGTGTCTCCCTGTGTGTGTGTCCCTGTGTGTATGTGTGTGTCCCTCTGTGTATGTGTGTCGCTGTGTATGTGTGTCCCTCTGTGTATGTGTGTCCCTGTGTATGTGTGTGTCCCTCTGTGTATGTGTGTCACTGTGTATGTGTGTCCCTTTGTGTATGTGTGTCCCTGTGTGTATGTGTGTCCCTGTGTATGTGTGTGTCCCTCTGTGTATGTGTGTCCCTCTGTGTATGTGTGTCCCTGTGTATGTGTGTGTCCCTCTGTGTATGTGTGTCACTGTGTATGTGTGTCCCTCTGTGTATGTGTGTCCCTGTGTGTATGTGTCCCTCTGTGTATGTATGTCCCTGTGTGTATATGTGTCTCAGTGTATGTGTCCCTGTGTATGTGTGTGTCCCTCTGTGTATATGTGTCCCTGTGTATGTGTGACCCTGTGTATGCGTGTCCCTATGTATGTGTGTGTCCCTGTGTGTTTCCCTCTGTGTGTATCATTTTATAGTGTATCTAATATCTCAGCACTCTGATGCTAGCCAGTGCCTCCCCAGCCACTGACCTAACCGCACGTCACTGCTTAGAAGCTCCCAGTTTAGCACTGTTGATGAGGTTAGGCTGGGACACCCAGTGAAAAGGACTGGGAAAGCAGGAAGGGCAGACAATTCCCCATTCCCCATGCATATGAAAAGACATATTAAACAAACAGGAGCTGTAGACATCAGTATACATCTAAAACTTTGGGGCTTGGTTAGTGAGTCTGAAAATCAGCACAAAGTTATTAAAAAAATAAGGAAAACTATACATTTTTAGAAAAATACTCTGAGATGAGTTAAACTTTTATGCAAAGAAAAATCTAGTGTACAATGTCCCTTTAAGTACTGCATTTAGCAGTCCAGTGATACACTTCTTTGAAAAGCTTGGATCAAATAATGTTCTTGGTCATAAGCTGCTTTAAGGTGAATTTTGAGATTCACTGTAACACTGCCCTATACGAGGTGACCAAGATGACACTCAGCTTCAGCGATACAACCATACTGTGTGGCTTCATTTGCTCCTACTGTGATACTTGATAAATTATTCTTCATATAAATCTATGCTATACATCAGTAATTAAACTTTAATATTTTATTGTAAAAATAAGGAAACAATACATTTAAAGCGACAGTCTAGTAAAAATTAAACTTTTTATGATTCAGATAGGGCATGCAATTTTAAACAACATTCCAATTTACTTTTTTCATCAAATTTGCTTTGTTCTTTTGGTATTCTTTGTTGAAAACTAAACCTAGGTAGTTTCATATGCTAATTTCTAAACCGTTGAATGCTTATTTCAGTGCATTTTGATAGTTTTTACAGCTAGATAGTGCTAGTTCATGTGTTTCATATAGATAAACATTGTGCTCACGCCCGTGGATTTATTTATGAGTAAGCACTGATTGGCTAAAATGCAAGTCTGTCAAAACAACTGAAATAAGGGGATAGTATGCAGAGGCTTAGATACAAGGTAATCACAGAGGTAAAAAGTGTATTTATATAACAGTGTTGGTTATGCAAAACTAAAGAATGGGTAATAAAGGGATTATATATCTTTTTAAGCAATACAATTTCTGGAGTAGACCTTCCCTTTAAAAATATACTATGGCAGCTTGAAAGAATGTATTTAATAGATTATCTCTATTTTTGGGCAAGCATTTTAAAAAAAGATTCAACACCCCTCAAAGTCTGCATTCCCTCCAAGAGGAGAGGCAAAGACACAATGGGGCCGATTTATCAAACGTCAATCGGCCCCAATGCATCTGTTTCCGCACAAGCCTTCAGGCTCCCCGGAAACAGGAAATAAGAAGCCGCAAATCTGCAGGGGGCGCATTGCACAAGCAGTTCACTAGAACTGCTTGTGCAATGTTAAATACAGACAGCGTATGCTGTCAGCATTCAGTGACGTCTGGCGGACATGATCCACTATAGCGGATCATGTCCGCCAGACATTGATAAATCGGCCCCAATATGTCAATATTAAAACAGCAACTGCAGTTTACTGAATTGCAATTAAGCTCTTTAATAAAATAATAAATGTTATTTTTGGCAATGATTGACACAAAGAATAGGTATGTTGCTGAATTCAATTTATATAAACAGGTGGCAAATACATATTGTAGCTTTGTTAGCTGATCTGAGATAACCTTAAAGGGCAATGATAGTGATAAAATAATATGCTCTAATTCGTTAGACCCAGCTGTGCAACCAGGACTGCTGATTGGATCAGTTGCAGTTACTGCTCAGGACCAGCAGTAGTCTGTAACTCCTGAATGTTTTTTAACTATGTGTTTAACCGATTTGCAGGGGTTAAACACATAGAGCTAGATTACAAGTGGCAGGCTAAAGCTAGCGAGCGTAATATAAGAATATCGAGGATGCATATTACAAGTTGAAAGTAAACACGTTTGCTCAAGCACAATCAAATTTAACTTGCGTCAGGTTGGCGCGACTGAAGACCTTGCATAAAGGTTTAGCGTTAAAATAAAAGTTGCACCAGACACAATATAAATACATTAAAATAAATTGTTACACTCATATAAACACTAGCTGACAAAAAATAGTAATATAAATAATATAAATTTGTTATAAGGGTTCAAATGTATATGGTACAAGGCCATATATTTGACTGTAAAGGGCTATGATTGATATATATATATATATATATATATGTCTAAATAATAATTCTTTAATAATATTTAATAATGTGTTTTACTGTAAATATTCAACATTCTAATGTTCTTCACAGGAAAATGTCATTTTAATCTTAAATAAATATTTACATTAACATTATCAGATATATATATAGAAATATATATTTAATAATAATTTTAAAAAATTCTATGTGAAGAACATTGGAATGTAAAATATGCATAACCCACTTCAGGTTGTGCGCTTTAGGTCTAACGTGGAGTCGAGATAGCACACATGAAGAATTAGTTATCCTAAGGTGCGTTATTGAAATATTAAGTGCCAGATTACAAGTTGAGCTCAAAATATTGTTATTTAAAACCATAAACATTAGACATGTTAAATACTAGGTTGGGCGTCAGATTATTATTATTATCAGGTATTTGTAGAGCGTAGAGTATTTGTAGAGTATTTGTATTTGTTGGGCGTCAGATCAGGTCTTACGCGTTTCAGCTCTCCTGAGCCGTACTCATAGACCTCTGATCTGGCGCTGTAGCAGCACAAATTTATACAAGATTAATTAGGTGAATTAAAAACACATTTCCCAAGATAGATTGCCATGTTAACCCCTTATTGTACTTTTTATGTATCATTCTAAGTTCTGGGTTAAAGTTAGTGTGTATAAATGGCTACTTTCGGTTTTAGGAGTTTATTAGAAATGTAGTTTTACTGTTACTTCATTTTTCAGTATGTATACTGAGATAAACCTTATCTCTTTATGTGTGCATATATGTATATATACAAATGTTCACCTTTTAATATAAAAAGATGTATGTTTCTATTTATTGATTCTCTTTATTGATGTATACATTCTCTCTATCTATAATGTGAAAGTATGGTCATGTATATCCCTATAGATATTATTATATAGGATTAACATTATAGATAAACGTGGAACTTTTAATTCTTTTGGGACTATTTAGTCAGACTTTATTCCCAGAAATTTATGAGTTCAAATCTAGAATTAAATCCATACGGAATATTGGTTTTCAAGCGAAACATCCAATATAGTTCTTTTTTACTTAGTATACTGTATATACACATATTAACACATAAATATATATGTATTTAAGCATATACATATATATTTACAGGGAACACACAGTTCTAACACCCCACAACTGCCAACTTTAGCCCCTAATAACTGCTTAGTGCAGTTACTTTATTAAAAAAAAAAGATGCTACCATTTTTATTTTTTAATAAACATTACAAAACTGTATTTTGGGGCCAATTGGGGCACATTTAAAAATGTAACCAAAGGTCTGAGCTCTGGTTAATTTTTTAAGCACTAACTGCTACTATGAGCTTGCGGTAGCAATAACCAGCACTTTGTTATGTATATCCTGCAAATGAGCAAATTTGCCGGCGCAAAATAAATTAAACGTTCCACTTGAAATCTAGCCCTAAATGGGAAATATTTTTAAAAAAATGTATAATAATTAGCAATAATTATTATAAATACTGTAATATACTGTATATATATATATATATATATATATATATATATATATATATATATATATTCTATGGATTATTTAGAATATTTTAGTACATCTATAATAATAATTTACATTAATTATTAATATTTTTCAATATTTTATATTTAATAAATACATAACAAGATAGCTCATATCAGGTTTTCACACATGAAGAATTAGTTTACTCATGTTGTGCTTATTTCCGCATACCACGACAAGATTACACTGATTCTTCATGTGTGGAAACCTGACATGAGTTATGTTAAGGCACGTTATGTATTTATTAAAAATAAAATATTGAAAAACATCATTAATTATCATAAATTATTATAGCTGTACTAAGAAATTCTAAATAATGCATAGAATATATATATATATATATATATATATATATATAATAAATATTAATATTTGTATAACATTTACTATTTAATATTTCAATAACGCGCCTTAAGATAATTAATTTTTCATCTGCGCTAACCAGTAACCGCTCTAGACATAAAGCGTACAGTCCAAAGCACATTAAGCATATTTTTACTTTACAATGTTCTTCACATAGAAACATTTTTTAATTTGTATTATTAAATAAATATTTATATATATATATATATATATATATATATATATATATAAAATAATGTTAATGTAAAATACATATATACCTATATATCTATAGGAATAGATATACAGGTATAGATATGTACAGATATATATACATAGTGTTCTGTTTTTTTTTCTTCTACGCTCTCCATTAAAGTCAATAGGGAGAAAAAGTTAGCAAGTTCGCAAAATACGAAATCCTGAAGTTATCGCACCTAGGGTCTAGCTCCCATGCAAAAATGTTACTTTCAACTTCTAATATACATGCTAACCCGCACTCGCAAAAAAATTACTTCTGGCAGTGTTAACACACATTCATCAGGATTGTTTAAAAGGACATTCTTTATTCTGTTTAATAATTTTATTTTTATACTCATTTATAATGTTTAAATCCATCAGAAGGGTTAAACACATAGTCAAACCACCATTCTGCCCTAGAAGACGGTTCGGTTAATGATTGGATCATACACAGGTATGCCTGCTTCTCAATTGCTCTCTAGCTTTATGTCCATATGTAGTGACACAGGAGCAAAACTTTGATTATTTATTTAATCCCAATTTAAAAAGGCATAAAAGTGGAAAAAGAAAATGCTCTAAATGGTTATTATATTTTGTTGTACTTAGCTAAATAAACAAATATACAACATTAATTAACTTAGATATACTTAAAGATCACTCAATGGGGCTGATTTAACAATGCCTGGCTGACATGATACGCTGCAGCGTATCATGTACGCCAGACATTGCTGAATGCTGACAGCATACACTGTCGGCATTCAGCATTGCACAAGCAGTTCTAGTGGACAACTTAACTCTGCCCTTAATACCCTACGTGAACACTTGCTACAATACAGGGAGAAGAAAAACATATTGCGTATCCCAGTAGTAGTCAAATGTAACCCTGCTGTAGAAGGAATACGAAAAATCATAAAAGACTTACAGCCACTACTCTTAGAGGATCCCACACTCCAAAAAATCTTTCCAAAACCCCCTATCCTGGCACTCAGACAACCACCCAACCTAAAACAGAAACTGGTCCACAGAAAGCTACCCCTTGATAAAAAGAACACTCAGAATGGAACCAAGCGCTGCAACAAAACTCTCTGCAAACTATGTCAACACATTTGTGAAAGCAGCACAGCTAATCACAAGAGTAAATGCTATAACATTTAAGGGGCATTATCTGCAAATGTGGTATACATGATACATTACACTGCATGTAAAGTGGGATGTTATATTTTAGAAACAAGCCAAAAACTGCACCTTCGGATAAACTTACACAGACACTCAATCAAAAACCACTGTGAAACAAAATACTGTACACCTGTCGGTCACCATTTCACCCAACCTGACCACTCCATCCAAAACCTCAAAATCAAGATTCTCAGAAGAAACTTTAAAAACACCATGGAAAGAAAAACATTTGAAATGAAAATGATAATGCACTTCAACTTGCTAAGTTCTGGACTAAATGTGGACTCTGGTTTCTTAACCCATTAATTTTTGTAATGTACTTTCATATACTGCAGTCAATTACATTGTTTATTCCACACTCTCTATGCATAGGTATGCAGGTAAGCATATGTCCACACTTTTGTCATTTTTATTATTACCCTTTTTTTTCCTTTCTCCTTTTTTGAATATATATATTCCCCTGTATACCTTATTTCACATCTTTATACATATTGATCCTATGTTGATATATAGCTTTATGTCAGTATATGCTTTGGTGCCTATTTAAGAACGTGCAAGTGGACATGATCCGATATTGCGGATCATGAGGCCTATTTATGAGATGTCTGTCGGACCTGATCCGACAGTGCGGATCAGGTCTGACAGACATCGCTGAATGTGGAGAGCAATACGCTTTCCGTATTCAGCATTGCACCAGCATCTCTTGTGAGCTGCTGGTGCAATGCCGCCCCCTGCAGACTCCAGCAGGGGGGTGTCAATCAACCTGATCGTACTCGATCGGGTTGAATTCCGGCGATTCCTGTCCGCCTCATCAGAGCAGGTGGACAGGGTTATGGAGCACCGCTGCTTCATAACTGCTGTTTCTGGTGAGCCTGCAGGCTCGCCAGAAACACGGGGCGTCAAGCTCCATTCGGAGCTTGATAGATAGGCCCCCATGTCCGCTGCACATCGATAAATGCCGACAGCATACTCTCTCTGCATTTATCATTGCACCAGCAGTTCTTGTGAACTGCTGGTGCAATACCGCCCCCTGCAGATTCACTGCCAATCGCCCGCTAACAGGGGGTGTTAATCAACCAGATCGTATTGGATCGGGTTGATTTCCAGCGATGTCTGTCGGCTGCCCCAGAGCAGGCAGACAGGTTATGGAGCAGCGGTCTTTAGACCGCTGCTTCATAACTTGTGTTTCTGGTGAGCCTGAAGGCTTGCCAGAAACACAGGACATCAAGCAACATACAGAGCTTGATAAATAAGCCCCTTTGTGTATAACCATATATTTCCCCTGTCTTTTTTCCTTCACTGGACTCTGTCTCCCTCTGTCTCCTAAACCCCCCTCATGATTTTACGACACCCCCTCCTCGCCCTGCATTCAGACCTCTGTAACACTTTCTGTCTTTTTAGCCTGTGTTTTAACATATAATCAGTAAATTTCATCAAATAGGTCAGTATTGCTTCAGACTTGAAAAAGAAAGACATTCTTCTGAAAGCTTGTCATCTTATAAATGTATAGTTAGTCCAATAAAAAAGTATCATTTCTCAATGCAATACTCTTGTTATTTTGATATCTAAATCTCTGGACTAACACGGCTACTCCAATCAACATAACAGGAGTTGGAAAGTCCACCATTTTATGAATTAAACCATAGGAAAAGGACAGAAAAGAACTAAAGTATATGACATTTTTTTTTTACTACATATAATTAAAAAATATATGTTACAATCTCAAAGTGTTTAATGTCCCTTAAGTTTCATAAATTCACATGATTTGAAGGGCAATCAAATGCTTAAATTCCAAGAAACACCGTGCAAATAAAAAAAGATCTGTGGCCCTACATATTTTGACTTTTTAGCTCTGAAGCATCAATCTGGGAGTTCTGTGTCTCATTATATTTGTAACATGTGGATCACATACAGTGTTTATTTCTGTGTGTGTGTTTGCAATTCTTTATAATAATAATTATGACATCTATGTACAGAAGATCCTCAAAATAAATATGAGCAGTAACATATACCCACAAATATATCCTTCAGTAACAGAAACCACTTTTGATCTGTTAGAAAATTGATTGAACATTTGTACATTTTGAGAATAACATCCATTCATTATACATTTTACATGACACTTAACTCATAATGACCAACATTCCTCAGCACAACATGAACACACTGAATGCCATATTAAATCAAGGTGTACTGTACATCCACTTTGAGATAATCAGTATTACTATTATAATTTTGTATCATTATTATTTATACACCTTATTAATTATTTAGTCATATAAGACCAATATATTGTTACAGTATATTTAGGGTGACCATATTGCTGCTTTGAAAAGGGACATATATGAAAAATACATATGTCAGGGATGTTTAAAGAAATGTTCTGAATAATGTTCCATTATAAGAACCCTGACATAAGTTTTTTTGATATGTGTCCCTTTTTAATGGACCAGTCAACACAGTAGATTTGCATAATCAGCAAATGCAAGATAACAAGACAATGCAATAGCACATAGTTTGAATTTCAAATGAGTAGTAGATTTTTTTCTAACAATTTAAAAAAATATGTCTATTTCCACTCCCCCTGTACCATGTGACAGCCATCAGCCAATCACAAATGCATACATGTACCATGTGAAAGCCATCAGCCAATCACAAATGCATACACGTTTATTCTGCACATGCTCAGTAAGAGCTGGTGACTCAAAAAGTTTAAATATAAAAAGACTGTGCACATTTTGTTAATGGAAGTAAATTGGAAAGTTGTTTAAAATTGCTTGCTCTATCTGAAAAATGAAAGTTTAATTTTGACTTGAGTGTCCCTTTAAAGTGGCAATATAGTCAACCTAAGTATATATATATATATATATATATATATATATATATATATATATATATATATATACAGTATATAGTATCCCACAAAAGTGAGTACACCCCTCACATTTTTGTAAATATTTTATTATATCTTTTCATGTGACAACACTGAAGAAATGACACTTTGCTACAATGTAAAGTAGTGAGTGTACAGCCTGGCCTGTATAACAGTGTAAAGTGTAATTTCTTCAGTGTTGTCACATGATAAGGTATAATTAAATATTTACATAAATGTAATCTGTATATATATATATATATATATATATATATATATATATATATATATATATATATATATATATATATATATATATATATATACCTGTTCTATAACCCATTGAATTGATAGTGATGAATTCATTTGGGACCAGGACAAGAATGTCCATATGTAAACTAAGGTTTAAATTTAGGAGGTGCAAAACTTCATGTATAATAAGTCCTAACAAGATACAATAAAACGTTCTATTCCAAGAGACAATAAATCATATAGTCACAATAGTCCCAGTTAATTATCAACCTTCTTATCTATAAAGAATATATATGACATTCATTGTCTGAAAGGGGAAAGAAGGCTGCTCATAGCTCACTGGGTTCTGTAAGCAGGATACTGTATAAAAAAGGTTAAAAAACAGCGGGCGCCCCAACAGTGCTATATCACCACATACTTCAATAAAAATGAATGGTAGCTAAAAATCTTCTCCCAGATTCCAAGGCACTAAAGAGTCCTCACAAGGCAGATTTAGTAGTCGTCCAACTATTTATATGGTAGCAAGTTGAATCTATTATAGGACACATCCTACATAATAATTATATGTGTCAGCAATAAGACCCACTGCCTTTAATTCACTGTCACACTCCAAAGGATCTCCTGGAGTAGGACAGCTTACATACAGACTTGTCATTTCTTCAGCTGCTAATTAAGTAAAAGTATAATTATTAAAAAACATCATATAATAGATGTTATACTTAATAAATGACCATGTACAAATTTAAAGTGAAAATTGTTTAAATTTGAGTGAAGTCTAGCAAGAAATACTAGCATGGTTTTAGCTGATACTACTGTATGGATGCTCAGTGGAAGATAGAAAAAACTCCTAAAGATGTTGGAAAAGGAAAAGCCCCCAAAAGCCCAATGAGAAAATGCTGTTATATTCTTTAGAAGAACATTTATTTAAAAAAAAAAAAAGACATTCTTACAATCAGACCATAATTTAGATCCCAGAGGAAGTAACTTTATTAACCCATACAAGATTGATAGATGTGACAAGGAAGTGACTCTATAAGATGTGCCATTTTGAGTATTGCATATCCTGCAGAAGCCAATAACTTATTTCTGGTGGTTGCCTGTTACACAAGGTAGTCTAGATCCTTCCTGTAGACTAAAACAATTCATCACTATTGTATCTCATTAGCCGGACGCATAGTTAGTTTGAACCAAATTAGTGCAACATTTTATTTAGTTATATTTTTCATCATTTTATTATGGTGCACAATTAACATGGGCTCATTATGATGAAGCTCCCTATGGTTCACTGCTTATGCAGACATAGAGGCCAAATTATCAAATGCCTGTCGGACCTGATCCGACAGTGCGGATCAGGTACGACAGACATCGCTGAATGCATAGAGCAATACGCTTTCTGTATTCAGCATTGCACCAGCAGCTCACAAGAGCTGCTGGTGCAACGCCGCCCCCTGCAGACTCGTGGCCAATAGGGAGGTGTCAATCAACCCGATCGTACTCGATCTGGTTGAATTGTGGCGATTCCTGTCCGCCTGCTCAGAGCAGGCGGACAGGGTTATGGAGCAGCGGTCTTTAGACCGCTGCTTCATAACTGCTGTTTCTGGCGAGTCTTCAGACTCACCATAAACACGGTCCCACAAGCTCCATACAGAGCTTGATAAATGGGCCTCATAACCTTTATAACTTGATACTTGAAATAGAAAACATGGACTTGGCAATGGGTTTAAAAAAAAATACTGGACTAATTTTTCTTTTGACCGCACCAGGAAGCTTATGGTCTTCCTAATAGACCAAAGAAAAAGCGTGAATGTAATATTTGATAAATTAGTGCACTAGTCCAAATATGGCTGTAACTTACATTTTCCCAGGTTTTTATTAGAATAAGAAAATAGAAAAACAATTCCCTGTATCTAACAGCACATTCTGCACCGATCAAAGGTAGACAGCTACTGTTCTTGGGACTGATATAATTGGGGCAATAAAATAATAAGCAATTTGTATGTTAAATTCTCAGATTACAGACAGAGAAAGGTACCAAAGGTGTATTATTCTTTTAAAAGTAATTTATTGTAGCAACAGTAAAAGATTGTACGTCGGGTATACAAGTGAAACGTACTAGTATAGCACATAAACTAACAATGCAAACCAAAGAATTTCAGGCTAATATTTGAACATATGATGGAAGAAAATGTTTATATTTGGAATTTGTTTTTCCTTTTATTTTTGGTTTGTTTGTTTGTGTATGAGAGCAACAAATGCAATATTAACTATTGTGTACTTGTCAACCATATTTTTTTAGCCATTAAAGGGACAGTGCACTGTGATTTTTTTCTCTCCTTTAACGGGTTCTTAATGGTCCATTTGACCTGCTGGAGTGTATTCAATTGTTTACAAATAACTCATTTACTTTTATTTTGTCATTGGAAATACCTGTAAAGGTCATATAATGACAATTATACTGCAACAAGGTCTGCATATTGGTTTAGAATGTGGAGGATCAAATCTGAAAACATACAACGAGTAAGAAATTTTGGTGTTATGCTTCACAGTGAAAATTCTCTGAACCATTATACATCAGCCAAAGTCCATGCCTCATTCTTTAATATCGTGACTGCATTAACACATTGGAAAAAAACTAACACCCAAAAAGTTGCAAAAACCCAATTGCATTTTCTCAAGTCAAGTGCGAAAACCCGACATGAAATATTAATACTTCACATTCCAATGTTCTTAACATAACAGAATTTGTTCTTTTTATTCATAAATACATGTTTCTATATATATATATATATATATATATCATGGTTTCTTGGTAAAAAATAATATATATATATATATATATAGAGAGAGAGAGAGAGAGAGAGAGAGAGGAATATCTATTTAAAAACACTTAGAAAACATTCCCTTATCTAAAGAATATTGGAATGTTAAATATTTACAGTACCAACACAGTTAAAGGACCAGTCAACACAGTAGATTTGCATAATCAATAAATGCATGATAGCAAGACAATGCAATAGAACTTAGTCTGAACTTCAAATGAGTAGTAGATTTTTTTTTCTGACAATTTTAAAGTTATCTCTTTTTCCACTCCCCCTGTACCATGTGACAGCCATCAGCCAATCACAAATGCATACACGTACCATGTGACAGCAAAAAGCCATTCACAAATGCATACACGCATTGGTGACTCAACAAGTTTAAATATAAAAAGACTGTGCACATTTTGTTAATGGAAGTAAATTGTAAAGTTGTTTAAAATTGCATGCTCTATCTGAATAATGAAAGTTTAATTTTGATTGAGTGTCCCTTTAAACACTTTATTAAATATGAATATTTCATAAATATGAAATATGTTTTCAGCTACTTAACTGCAAAGGGCTCCAATGCACTTATATATGTATGCCTATATGTGTGTAAATATGCATTTATGCACAATAGCACTTAGTCTGAACTTCAAATGAGCAGTAGATTGTTTTCTGACTAATTTAACGTGTCTATTTCCACTCCCCCCGTACCATGTGACAGCCATCAGCCAATCACAAATGCATATACGTATATATTCTGTGAATTGTTGCACATTTAAAAAGTGTAAAGATAAAAAGACTGAGCACTTTTTGTTAATAGAAGTAAATTGGAAAGTTGTTTAAAATTGCTGCTCTATCTGAATCATGAAAGTTTAATTTGACCTGAGTGTCCCTTTTAACGCCCTTTAACGCTAAATACTACATGCAAATAGTGGGGGTTTTTTTACATTTTTTTAAAGCATCTGCATATGTGGTGTTTAAAGTAATGTGAGTTATCAATATCTCCATCAGTAAGTCAGTTTTTGTCTAAGTTTTTGATAGCTGTTTTTCAGGGGGTTTAACCAAGTGTGTGCCGTTCTTGGCTATAGAATCTACATCAGGTTAAAGGACCAGTCAATACAGTAGATTTGCATAATCAACACATGCATGATAAGAAGACAATGCAATAGCACTTAGTCTGTACTTCAAATGAGTAGTAGATTTTTTTTTTTAAATAAATTGCAAAGTTATGTCTATTTCCACTCCCCCTGTATCATGTGACAGCTATCAACCAATCACAAAGGCATATAAGTATATGCTGTGAATTCTTGCACATGCTCAGTAGGAGCTGGTGACTCAAAAAGTGTAAATATTAAAAGACTGTGCACATTTTGTTAATGGAAGTAAATTGAAAAGTTGTTAAGTTGTTTAAAATTGCATGCTGTATCTGAATCATGAAGTTTAATTTTGACTTGAGTGTCCCTTTAATATTAAACAGAGTTTTTCCCTTCTTGCCAAATCTAATATTCCTTTAGCCTGGAAAGAATCACATATAAAACTTGTCAATATTGTTTATTTTTCCCCTTCCAACCTATCTAAAATATTTCCTACCACAATTTTTTTCTGCCCTAGATGCCGCTTAGATAGAGCAAATACCTTACATCTTTTCTGGTCATGTCCAAAAATCCTCCAGCTTTGGCAAAAAATATGATATTGGTATAATCTAATCTACCACAATACATTTATACTTTCCCCAGAATACATTTTCTTTTCTTTTTTTCTTCTCCTCTTGACTGAGAAATGAATAGACCCAAAAACTACCAAATCCTCATCACTATTATCCTGGTTGTTAGACTTTTGATATTACAAAACTTGAAGGCTCAAATGGCACCTGTGTTTGCTGCTTTTCGAAGGGCTCTTCAACAGCAAATTTCTTTCAAAATTATAAATAATAATCCTCTTTGGAGAAAAAAATAGCTGGTTTCTTTAATAAATGGCTCCCAATAATAAAAACATTCCCTTCTCCAATCCAAAAACAGATGTTAGTCTCTTTACTAAACTCCAAAAGTTTTTAAGATCTTGTTTTATTGGGCCAGTTTCTATTACAGTGGATATGTCTTGTTCGGGATCCTGGACAATAACCCTTCTCTGGGATTTTTGATATATAAACCGGATTTATAACATAATTCCTTTGACCAGGGGATAGTATGCTGTATCATGGGGGGGGGTCTCTTTTTTTGTTGTGGTTTTGTTTGTTTTGTATATTAGGATAGATATCCAAAATCTCCAAAACACTGACAAATGTTGTACTATTTATTAATGTAACTGTTCAGTACTTATTATTCTAGAATATGGAAAATTATTTTTTCTTTCAATTTGTTTATGTAGGCTGTGCCCAAAATTTCTATTAAGCTTATTGATTTTGTAAAAATTCAAAAATGTTGACTAATGTTTTCTAATATATTATTTGTAAAGACTGTGGTATACAGTCTATTTTTTTGTCCTATTCTTAACTGTACATGAAAATAAATGTACTTTTACTGATTTTCAGTTTATTATTTTCTTTATTCTGGATTTGTATGGTGTTTTGAAATATAAATAAATATTTTTTTTAAAAAAGAATCTACATTGTGTCATTTGCTTCCTATACCAGCTGCAGAAAAATTTAAGTAACATGTTTCTTTATTGTACCATATTTTCAAACGTGAAAAAGAGTCTTTGTGAAAAATGTTTCTGTCCTATATAATGCTAATATTGATTTCAAGTAGATATTGGTTCATTACAGTAGTTGGAGGTGCCTATCAAGAAGTACGTATTGGCATTTTCAGTTCAACAACAATCTAACATTAAAAAGGAAGCAAAACATACTCTCAGTCCTCCATAGTCCATCGATAGGATTGCTGAAGATCTTTTTATTTTATGTAATCAGTGGCTACATTTTCAATGGTCTGATGTTTTATCAAAAAACATAAAACTGAGTAATATATTTTTTAATTATCTGGAATGAAAAAAAGGAGTAATGCAAATACATAGGGCCCCATTTATCAAAGCCCAGAAGGACAAGGTTCACTTCTGTAAACCTGCCCACATCTAACACTGCACAAGCAGACGCCCCCTGCTCACTCTAGCCCAATGGTGCATGAGTAAGGGCTGCCAAAGGGACTCCAAATCTGCATACACAGCTTGATAAATGGAGCCTATAACATATAATAATATGAAGATAAAAATATCTAGTAGCTAATCAAGGATGCATTGGGCTGGTTATGTAACCATCAATATTGTATTGGGGAAGTTTGGAGAGGAACAGAATAATTATTAAAACAGAAAGATAACAAATTACTGGACATAGAAGAAGAGAGAGACAGGAACCATGAGAAAAATCTTGAATAGTGACTGAATCTATAGCCAACATACCTTGTTTATCAAATAGATTAAAGTATCTTTATGGAATGCCTGTTTGAGTGATAATTAGCAACCAGTAATATCTAAATAGCAATTAAGCATCTGCACCATAGCTTATACAGCAAAGCTGTTAATAGTTTATTGTAATCATTAATCCCAAGAGTTGAATAGTTCAAAAAAATCAGAGGATCAAGAAGTGAAACAAGAAGGCAGTTGAGACATTTATAGTTTGTGTTATTTAAAAGGACAATACACTTAAAGGGACACTGAACCCAAATGTTTTCTTGATTTAGATAGAGAATGAAATTTTAAGCAACTTTTTAACTTACTCCTATTATCAAATATTATTCATTCTCTTGGTATCTTTTTTTGAAAGCAAGAATGTAAGTTTAGATGTCGGCCCACTTTTGATGAACAACCTGGGTTGTTCTTGCTGATTGGTGGATAAATTCATCCACCTATAGAAAAGTGCTGTCCAGAGTTCTGAACCCCCAAAAAAGCTTAGATGCATTCTTAATCAAATAAAGATAGCAAGAGAATGAAGAAAAATTGATAATAGGAGTAAATTAGAAAGTTGCTTAATATTGCATGCTCTATCTGAATCACGAAATAAAAAAATTGGGATCAGTGTCCCTTTAAAATGTAATTTTTTTTGCTAAAGGTTTTTCTCGAAGAATACAAGCACAAATATTAGTTTGAACTACATTTGATTGCATCACACTGTTAGCTTATAGATTACCCTGAAAGGATAGAATAAACTCATCTGAGGAAAAATAAAAATGGCTGCTGAAGTGTGCTACTTTTAAATGGGATCACATGGTTGGGCTAGAACGATCATGTATATTGGCTGTTCTAGATCCTGCGCGGGTACTGCAACATAGTACAGCTGATGTCTGTCACAAGTAACACTACAATGGCAGTAATACTGGGATTACGTAGTCATTTGTCATAATGAAAAAAAATACAATATAAAAGGATGCAAAACATCTGTAAGCATGTGTATCATAGTAACATTAAAGGACCGGTCAACACATTAGATTTGCATAATCAACAAATGCAAGATAACAAGACAATGCAATAGCACTTAGTCTGAACTTCAAATGAGTAGTAGATTTCTTTATAACAAATTTCAAAGTTATGTATATTTTCACTCCCCTTGTACCATGTGATAGCAATCAGCCAATCACAAATGCATATACGTATAGTCTGTGAATTCTTGCACATGCTCAGTAGGATCTGGTCACTCAAAAATTGTAAATATACATGACTGTGCACATTTTTTTAAATGGAAGTAAATTGGAAAGTTTTTTAAAATTACATGCTGTATCTGAATCATGAAAATGTAATTTAACCTGAGTGTCCCTTTAAACCATGTGAGATTGTTCTCTAGCAGCTCATTTATAAATGTTCCTAGCTGGCTTCACAGAGGAGATACGAGGGGAAAAAGATTAGAACATGGTCACATACATGAATTACTTTATGGAGACTAAAACGTATTTATTCAATATCTAAACAACTAATATAGTTTAAACAAATACATTTGCATCTTATTCTCAGGTTAATATTTGCTTTAAATGCACCATCATATCTAACATTTTATTTAGTGTTTAATACTCCTTAAACAGGATTTTGTCCATAATGAAAAACAAGGAGGAAACTGAAATCTTATCTAGTTCTGCCTTTAACCAGAGGAGCAATCAGCTAGAGACAGAAAATCAATGGCAGAGATATTTAGCTTTAACATACTTAGGTCAAGATTACGAGTGGAGTATTGTGAGAGTTGGATACCACGCGTATTAGAAGTTTGCCTGTGTGCTAACCCGATGCTCGCAAAAAGTCAAAGTTAGAATATCGTGACCGTAACATATTCCCATATAGACTTCAATGGATGGCGTTATTAAAGGGATAATAAACCCAAATTTTTTCTTTCATTATTCAGAAAGAGCATGCAATTTTAAGCAACTTTCTGATTTACTCCTATTATCAATTTTTCTTCGTTCTCTTGCTATCTTTATTTGTAAAGCAGGAATGTAAAGCTTAGGAGCCGGGCCATTTTTGGTTCAGCACCTGGGTTGCACTTGCTAATTGGTGGTTAAATGCTTTTCAAATAAAGATAGCAAGAGAACGAAGAACAATTGATAATAGGAGTAAATTAGAAAGTTGCTTAACATTGCATGCTCTGTCTGCAACATGAAAGAAAAAATTTGGGTTTAGTATCCCTTTAAGAGTATAAAAGTACTTTTAAATGTATTTTTGATGTATTTTGTGCAACTTTTTAGTCAAGCATAAAAGTTAACCAGAGCTCTAAGGTTGCGCTATCCAGAGGACACATTAAATTAAATTGCGCACAATTTTCAACTAGTAATATACGTGCTACTTCCGACGTACATAGAGACGCAATAAACCCCTTATGGCTTGCGTGCAACTGTTACCAATCTTGAACCCTTAGTGTCTTGGTTATCATACACCATCAGACAAACAAAGGTAATAGGCATTCATGATACTATTTGCAATAGTGATTCTTTGTGCCTCTGGTAAAGCTGGGATTGACATGTGTGACAAACTGTAGGGGAAGACATTTCTACTGTACAATTTACAATTTATAATATTGCTTTCCAGTGGGAAACCATTCATATTCACAAGAACTATGACCATCTGAGGTTTTAAAAACGCATCCTCTATAATTTCTGTAACATCAAACCATTTTAGATCATGATAGTAGGTGGAAGACTTTTTAACCAAACAGACAACTTTGACTTAAAGGGATATAAAAAAGTCTTTGTTGTAATAAAAAAAAGCACTAAGCAGTTGGTTATACTGAATAAAAACCATACCAAAATCTTTTTTAACTTCAAATTGCTAAGGGTCTATTACTTCATGTGGTCTCTACAGGAAGACAAAGGAATAGTTTTTTCTTTAAAGTGTTGCTAGGAGACACCTATCATCTAGCTGCAGACAGTTTATTGCCTATGATCAGTAGAGGACTTTTGCAGCAAAACTCATGAGACCACATAACCTAAGTTCTGCAGTGTCTGCTCCCTTATATAGATGTAGGCAGTGGCTACACTTTTTTTTAGTGCTGGTTTAGCAAAAGTTGTTTGCTGTTTTTTTTACCATATGTTTCTTTTTGGCGTCCCTTCAATTCCGGTTGGCTGATAGAATTCTATCAGCCAATCGGAATAAAGGTAGAAAAAATCCTATTGGCTGATGCAATCAGCCAGTAGGATTAAGTTTGCATTCTATTGGCTGATTGGAACAGCCAATAGAATGCCAGCTCAATCCTACTGACTGATTGGATCAGCCAATAGGATTGAACTTCAATCCTATTGGCTGATTGCATCAGCCAATAGGATTTTTTTATACCTTAATTCCGATTAGCTGATAGAATCAGAATTAAAGGGATGCCATCTTGGATGACGTCACTTAAAGGTACCGTCATTTAGTAAGAAGACTCCGGATGAAGAGGATCCTCCGCATCGGATGTCTTGAAGTTGGACCCGCTCCGCGCCGGATGGATGAAGATAGAAGATGCCGTCTGGATGAAGACTTCTGCCCGTCTGGAGAACCTCTTTTGCCCGGCTTGGATGAGGACTTGTGCCCGTCTGGAGGACCACTTCTGCCCGGTTGGGTGAAGACGTCTCACGGTAGGGTGATCTTCAAGGGGTTAGTGTTAGGTTTTTTAAAGGGGGGATTGGGTGGGTTTTAGAGTAGGGTTTGTTGTGTGGGTGGTGGGTTTTAATGTTGGGGGGGTATTTGTACTTTTTTTTTACAGGTAAAAGAGCTGATTACTTTGGGGCAATGCCCCGCAAAAAAGGCCCTTTTAAGGGCTATTTGTAATTTAGTGTAAGGTAGGGCTTTTTTATTTTGGGGGGCTTTTTTATATTGTTAGGGGGATTATAGTAGGAGTAATTAGTTTAAAAATCTTGTAATTATTTTATTATTTTCTGTAATTTAGTGTTTGTTTTTTCCATACTTTAGATAATTTTATTTAATTGCAATTAATTGTATTTTATTTAGTTAATTTATTTAATTATAGTGTAGTGTTAGGTGTTAGTGTAACTTAGGTTAGGTTTTATTTTACAAGTACATATGTCTTTATTTTAACTAGGTAGTTATTAAATAGTTAATAACTATTTAATAACTATTCTACCTAGTTAAAATAAATACAAAGTTGCCTGTAAAATAAAAATAAACCCTAAAATAGCTACAATGTAACAATTAGTTATATTGTAGCTATCTTAGTTTATAGGTATTTAGTTTTAAATAGGTAATTTTATTTAGATTTATTGTAATTATATTTAAGTTGGGGGGGTTAGGGTTAGACTTAGGTTTAGGGGTTAATAACTTCATTATAGTGGTGGTGACGTTGTGGGCGGAAGATTAGGGGTTAATAAATGTAGTTAGGTTGCAGCGACATTGGGGGCGGCAGATTAGATCTCAGAATTAGGAAGTATCCTTCATTCCAAGTCATAGAGGAGTGGTTTATAAATGAATGGAACAATATCCTTACAGAATGTTCCATCAGATTGATGAATGTCATTATAAAATATAAAAATCAGAAACTAGAAGAAACTAGGAGACAAATAAAAGATATACAGAAAGATCTAAATAAATTCATTGACCATGAGAAATATGAGCAGCTGGATTCGATACTAAGGGTGACGATAGATAACCTTAAAAAAGAGGTAGATAGATTGAAATACTGCAAGTTCGTCAGAGACACAGAGGACTACACTAATAACAGGGTGTATCAATGTATCCAAGGAGGATGAGGCAATCAAGGAGGCATAATAATAAGAAAGGGAATGCACTTGGAGTAAAAGGACAGTCACCTGAACAAGGAAAGAAACAAGTGACATTTGTAGATACTGATTCCAGTGAGGACAATGAAATTAGAGACTTTGTTGATTATACAACCAGTGGGGGCTCATCTGAGGAAGAAGGCCCCACTAATACATTTGATGACAGTTCGATATCCGTTACACCCAGTGATAGTGTTATTACCCCCTATCCACCCCCATTAACATCGTCCCAGTAGGGACTGTGGGTATCCTAAAGAATAGATGTAGAGGTGGAAATAGAATGAATAGATATTCCACAGCTTTGGACACCCAGCCCTTACCCAATCCAGCATCCTTAGACACCCAGGTTTTTTGGGAGGTAGAGGACAGAGGACCAGGGGGAGGGACAGGAGGTTGAAGAGGAAGAGGCAAAGAACCTCAGGTCAGACGAGAACAATACACACTGAGGAGAGGAAAACAAAACAGGTACAAAATATGAGGGTTATCAATCTCACCAGCTTTGAACTAAGTTTTGAGGAAAGGAAGGTCCTAGAATTAGGCCTAAACTTTGTCCCATCGACCGACTTCAAGGTATTCGACACACTCATGGATGTCAATAGGTTTGTTCGTGCTCTAAAGATCAAGAAATTTTACTATTCTGAAGAGACCCCAGAGTGTAACAATACCTTGAAGACGGGAGATAGACAAGTAGAGAATGATTGTTTTTTCTATAAAGATGCAAAGGATTTATTAACATTAAGTCACTTGGAAAAAGAGAGTATGACTACTATGAACAACAAGGGAAGTCACACAGGGTTTAGAGAAAAATCCACATTCTACCCTACCCACTTTAGGGGAGAAGTTCTGGAGAGCTTCCATAAGAGGGTAGAGGAGGATTTGATAAAACTAAAATCAGAAAGTGACAAGCAAAAACATAACCTCTCACACATTGAAAAGACAGGTCTGAAAAAATTGAAAGAGAGAAAAGGCATAGTTATAAAGAATGCCAACAAGGGCGGCACCATTGTTGTCATGAATGAATCAAGTTATATACAAGAGGCTGACAGACATTTAGGGGACAGGGAGGTTTACCAGAGTTTGCCATACGATCCGACTACAAGATTTCAGGCAGAGCTTAAACAACGGATTGGAGGAGGGTTTGATGGACTTGTGTACCTTCGAGTATCTATTTGTAAAGGAACCTGTGATACCTATTTTTCACCACTTACCGAAGGTGCCCAAGTCCATTGAAGACGTAAAGGGGAGACCGATCATCACAGGGATCGGTTCCCTCTTTGAAAATTTGTCAAATTGGATCGAATCTCTGTTACAACCTTTAGTTTGGAAGTTGCCAACCTTCCTACATGATACTAAACATCTGTTATTAAGTGTGGGAGAAATAAAATGACTTCCTGAGTATTGTTGGCTAACAGTGGATGTGGTGGGATTGTATTCCGCCATCCCACATGATAAGGGCCTACAAGCTGTAAAATATATGCTAGATTTTCTGAGTGACTATACACCTGAACTCAAGGATTACATCTTGTGTGTCATCGAATTTTTGCTAAATCGTAATTATTTCAACTCTGGTGGCCAGTTCTATCTGCAAAGCCGTGGGACGGCGATGGGAGCCAAGTTCGCACCGGCCTATGCCAATTTGTTCATGGGCTGGTGGGAGCTGTCCCACGTCTTTGCAGATACGAATCCCTTTGGTGATTAGATAGTGGGTTACAAACGTTATATAGACGACCTTCTGTTTGTCTGGGCAGGGAGTAGGGAAGCTATTGAGCAATTTGTAACATACCTCAACAGCAACGATGCAGGCTTGTCCTTTACTTGTCATTTTGATACGTCGAAGGTGGACTACCTGGACGTTACATTGATGGGTGACACCATTGCTGGGGGGGTGAAAACAAAGCTCTTCTCTAAGCCCATTTCAGCGAATTCCTTGATTCACGCAAGAAGTTGTCACCCACGCCATATGCACTATGGCGTGGCTAAGGGCCAGCTTATCAGAGCTAAGCGGAATTGCTCAGATAATGCTGACTATGCTAAACAAAGTAAGGCATTGATACAGAAATTGAGAGAAAGGGGCTATCCAGAGGGCCCAATAAATAGAGCTCTGAGAGAAGTGCAACATATGCCCAGAGAGGCATTATTGCGGTCTAAACCCCCCCAGACAGGAAGAGAAAGGTGAGATTACTTTTGTGACTACCTATACTAGTCAATACAGCAATGTTTGTAACATCATTAAAAAGAATCTCCAAATCTTAAGAGGAGATGATATATTGAAGAATGTCATTGACAAAGGTTGCAGATTTGTATCCAGAAGAAATATTACAATTGGGAATATGATTTCCCCGAGTATGTTAAAGAAACTGAGGAAAGAGAGTAGTTGGCTCAGCTGTAAGGGACATTACAAATGTGGCACTAGAAGCTGCACAGCTTGCAGCTACACATTAATCAGCAAAGTGTTCCAATTGACATATTCCCAAAAAGTGTATGAGTGTAAACAATGTACCAATTGTAGAACAGATTTTGTCATTTATATGGTGCAATGCAGTGAATGCAAACTACAGTATGTGGGGTGTACCTCCAGAGAGGTCCGAGCAGAATTAGAGAACACCTCAATGATATTGACAAAGAGAAAACCACCACAGGAGTAGCCAAACACTTTTTGTTTGATCATCAGGGTAATGTAAGTACCCTTAGATGGATAATCATTGATGTGATAGTTAAAAAACCTAGAGGGGGTGATAGGATACAAGAGTTATTACGTAGAGAGGCGTATTGGATTTTCACCCTCAATACACGCAGACCAGCCGGTATGAACATAGCGGATGATATCATTAACTTTTGGGAAAGATCAGGACGTTAGACATATGGAAATATAACAGCCACTCTAACATGTAGTGATACATAATACGATTGAAAGTAGGGATATCATATTCTTTTGGCCAAATTTCAACCTAATTTGATTTAACAACAGTGAACAAGTATGAGTGATAGACACATTTATGATACAGAGATGGGTAATACAATAGTTTAGAAGCAGTGACAACAGAACAGAGGCAATAGCCACTTATAAACCAGATATAGTCTCAGATAAGAGAAGGATAGTTAGTTACATCAGTTCACGATCAATTATTAATTGAGCATAGACGGATAAACTGTATGGTAAACAGTGAGTGACAAGAAACCCTAATTGGGAGTAATTTCGCTTGTACAGTAACCGATCCAGAAAGTAGCTCCTATAATAGTGGATTGAATCAGTGTAACAGATATTAAGTGTCGCTTAACTGTTATTTACCCATCCAGAGATGAGTTCGTAAGACACAGTTACAGATGTCACCCAGTAATTGTTAGTAAGTATATACATAACAACATGCAAAGAAACAAGAGGTAGTGACACACGAATAGTGAAGATGTCCGCAAACTCTTTGGCATAACACAAGGGTTATATGAAACCTAAATAAGAAACAATGCAGCCCTAACTAGTATCTCTGTACATATACATATTGTCATACAGATGTTCGCTAAGTTTTTGGCATAACATAAGGGTCATTTGAAACCTAAATAAGAAATGATGCAACCTTAACAAATATATCTGTATATATACATGTTGTCACACAAACAAAGATATCAGTCTAACAAGAGGCTGTGTCAAAGAGGTTGCAGGCTGATGTGTAAGGTGCTAGCCGATTTTCTGGCGCCATGTATGGGGTACTTTGAAACCTCAATGTGAAAACATACACAGGATTCCACAATCCGATATGAAGGAAAATGTATATTTATATTTATACAGACATTGTATCACTAAACTATGTATAAAGGAGGATTAGAAGGCAGTGGGAGAATATCAACCAATGATAGATTAGTTAAGGGGAGGAGAGAGTTCGCACACCTACACAGGCAACCAATGAGATTGTGAGGGGGCATATAAAGCTCCACAGGTGAAACTAGATCATTGAGTCTATGAATAAGGCATATCAGTCGAAACGCGTCAGACTGGCCTGTTTGTGAAATGAACAGCTGTTTTAACACACTTGTTACTGCATGTTAGCATCAAGTTTTTAATGGTATCAAATAAAATATGAACGTTTTACTCAAAGTGGCATTCTACTCATTTTGGATCCATTACGGCTGAGGAGAGGACCGTTGTTTGCTACAGTTGGGCGTCCAGCCCGAGTTTACCCGTTGGAGCTCCAGGGACATATGCTTACTTAAAACTGCCAGGATCGGTGAGTGCTGCAGAAAATTATTTACAGGTCAATAATAGTCCGTCAAGTCAGTCCCGTGATTGGTCAAGAAGTGGTCACGAGGAAGGTGACGTCAGACGCCATGGAGAAGTGTTGAGATCGGGAACCGAGGCTATCGAATGACCAGGATTAGACGGGTGAGACCGATGAGTAAACCGGAGGAGGTGAGACTATTAAATCTGTTTATTGCAGCCCACCGTTAGCAGTGCGGATCAGTGCAAGCCAGCGGAGCATCGCTACTACCGGCAGATTAGGGGTTAATAAATATAATGTAGGTGTCGGCGATGTTGGGGGCAGCAGATTAGGGGTTTATAAGTATAATGTAGGTGGAGGCGGTGTCCGGAGCGCCAGATTAGGGGTTAATAATATAATGTAGGTGTCAGCGATGTCGGGGGCAGTAGATTAGGGGTTAATAAGTGTCAGATTAGGGGTGTTTCTGGGTTTATGTTAGGGTGTTTCCTATGGGGAAATCGTGCACAAGCACGTTTTACCAGCTCACCGCTAACGTAAGCATCGCTGGTATTGAGGTGAGATGTGGAGCTAAATTTTGCTCTTCGCTCACTTTTTTGCGGTTAACGCAGGTTTTCTAAAAACCCATAATACCAGCGCTGTCTGTAAGTGAGCGGTGAGCTTAAACTGCTCGTTAGCACCGCACCCCTCCTAAAGCAAAACTCGTAATCTAGGTCAATGTTAGAAAAAAAAACATAGAGATACATACATGTCTAAATATCTATATGTATGTTTGTTTGTATATATGTGTGTACAGATGTATTTATGTATTTATATGTGTATAAATGTATTTACAGACATATTCACATAAACACATAAATACACATATATATACATTTATATACATATATATATTAGTGTTTTGGAGCCCTTTGCAATCAAGAAAACATGAAAAATCATATTTATGCAATATTCATATTTAATTAAGTGTTTACCTGTGTTGGTCCTGTAAATATTTCACATTCCAATGTTCTTCACATAGGGAAATATTTAGGGAAGTATTTTTAAATAGATATTGCTATATCTATCTGTATATATCTATACCTATATATAATTTTATATATATATACATACAGAATATATACAGGTGGCCCTCATTTTACAACGGTTCAATTTACACCGTTTCAGAATAGCAACCTTTTTTCCAGTCATGTGACTACTATTGAAAAGCATTGAGAAGCAGTGCATTTATTAAAATAGCCAGTAGGTGGAGCTGTCCGCTTGTGTTGCAGCAAAGCCAAGTAAGCTGAAATTAATCAGTTTAACCAGACCTGAGCTATCAAGCAGATTTCAAAGGAACAAATATAAATCAGTCCAGATTGGAATGCATAGAAAGAACTGTTTGCAGAAAAATGCAAGTAAAGTCTGTGTTGTGTGATTATTTTATTAGGTTTATAATGCTGTTTAGCAAATGTTTTTGTTCATTTAACTTAGTTTAATTATATATTCTGTGTTGTGTGATTATTTTATTAGGTTTATAATGCTGTTTAGCATGTAAAGTCTTCATTTCAAAGCTTTAAAAATAATGTATTAGATGTTACTTATGACAATTTTGAGAGGGGCCTGGAACCTATCTCCCTCACTTCCCATTGACTTACATTATAAACTGGGTTTCAATTTACAACCGTTTAGATTTACAACCATTCCTTCTGGAACCTAACCCTGTGTAAACTGACGGCTACCTGTATATATTTATCATATATATTTATATATATATTTTTAAAAAAATTATCATATATATATATAAATATATATATATATACAGTATATGTAATTAAGAATAAATATAACATATTCTTCTATGTAAAGAACATTGGAATGTGAAATATTATTATTTCATGTCGGGTTAGCACACTTGATTAAATGCAATCGGGATTGCGCGTGAGTAAGGGTGTTAGTCCCCCCCCCCCCCCACACACACTTTTCATACTCCATTGATGTGTATGGGCGAATACGTTAACTAGTGGGGGGTTTTCACTTTTTGCGCTACATTGAAGTCTATGGGGGAATAAGTTAACTAGTGTTTTTTCCACTTTTCGCTCTCCATTGAAGTCTATGGGGGAATATGTTAACTAGTGTTTTTGTTCCACTTTTCGCTCTCCATTGAAGTCTACAGTGAATACGTTAACTAGTGTTTTTTTCCACTTTTTGCACTCCATTGAAGTCAATGGGGGAATACGTTAACTCGGTCGTGGTATTCAGACTTTGGCTTTTTGCGCTCATCGGATTAGCTCTCATGTGAAACTTTTTACTTTCAATTTATAATACGTGCACTACCTGACACGTGAAAACAACTTCTAACGGAGTTGACTCAGGTGTAGGAGCGATAAATAGCACTCCAATCGTAATCTAGCCCAAAGAGTGCACATCTATCCTAAAGCTTTGCAAATTTGTAATAGAATAATAAGATACATAAATACTGCATACCTGGCCATATAATACTAACTTATTTTAAAAGCAAGGACATTTCTACTGAATGTGTGTGTGTTTGTTGCAACTAAAAAGCTATGGTTTATAGATTAGCAATTATGTATTATACAATAGCTGTCAAGTCATTCTATCATAGTGTCATGCACACACTTTTCTCAAGTTTACACTATGGAAAACCATATTGCACTATGAAAAGGAGGTAAAAATCAATTTGTACAAATCAGCAGTTATGAGATCAATAAGCTCCTATGTCCTCAAACAAATATATCACAGCAGGTTGGGAGTATACCAAATATCTATGGTATTCCTTATATTAAAAATCCTTTTATATAAGAAGACATGGTGGTAAAATCATGTTTGTTATCACTTAGATGAAAATATCCAGACATTCAAATGTAAAGCAAATGTTATGCCATTAACCTTTTCTTGACATATTCAGATATGCAAATCAGTCAATACTACAAGATGTGTTCATAGTTGGCAGGATTACTATTATTAGAAAATCTCCCTTCTTCAAATCTACATAGTTAAGCATGTTGCTATCAGATCTTACATAAGGACAGAAAACCTAAATTTGAGACAACACACACCTTTGACATATTAAAGGGACAGTAAAGTCAAAATTGAACTTTCATAATTCGGATAGAACATGTAATTTTAAACAACTTTCCAATTTACTTCTGTTATCAAATTTATTTGGTTCTCTTCATATCTTTTATTGGAGAGTAAAATTAGGTAGGCTCATAAGAGCTCAGGAGTGTGCACATGTCTTTAGTACAGTATTTTATGGAAGTTGTGTTTTACAACATTGTACACAAAGCTACAAATAATGTTGCAAAACACTGTTGCCATAGAGTACTAAAGACACGTGCACACTCCTGAGCTCTTATGAGCATACCTAGTTTTACTCTTCAATAAAAGATACCAAGAGAACGAAGACAATTTGATAACAGAAGTAAATTGGAAAGTTGTTTAAAATTGCATGCTCTATCCGAGTCATGAATGTTCAATTTTTACTTTACTATCCCTTTAAGTTCAAATCTCTGAATCTGTGCAGGGTATTCAGGGGGCGTATTATGGCGTAGGCCAACAAGGCCGGTGCTAGGGCAGCAGATTTGGGAGGGGCAGCACATCTGCCTTATCCTCTCTCTAAAAGCCAGCACACAGTACAGTAAGCGATAAAGTGCCAGCATTTACAGAGAAGACAAGGCACATGCACTGATTAAGGTCGCTCTTCACAGGCAATGCTCCTTTAAACCGTTGCTTCATTTAGAGCCGCCAGCATTTTTGCAGTGGAAGCGTTCTTGGTGAGAAACTTGCCCGGGAATATGCTTACAAGGTGAGGCTGGAGGAGAAGACCTTG
Organism: Bombina bombina; assembly: GCF_027579735.1. Classification (NCBI taxonomy): domain Eukaryota; kingdom Metazoa; phylum Chordata; class Amphibia; order Anura; family Bombinatoridae; genus Bombina; species Bombina bombina. Next base: position 179,075,616 of record NC_069504.1, read on the forward strand.
TGCCGATATATGCTGCCTCCCCTTGTCATCTGTGGTGGGTCTGTGAGCGCAGTGCTTATTATAGGTCTTAGTAACTAACAGACTGGATGCTTCTGTGCACTGCTTATATAAGCTTGTGATGTCTAATCATAAACTCTCAGCGCTAATGTATGTTAGCTACTAATAGCTAGCTTTCTTTGCATTCATGTGATGTCTAATCATAAACTCTCAGTGCTAATGTATGTTAGCTACTAATAGATAGCTTTCTCTGCATTCATGTGATGTCTAATCATAAACTCTCAGCGCTAATGTATGTTAGCTACTAATAGCTAGCTTTCTCTGCATTCATGTGATGTCTAATCATAAACTCTCAGCACTAATGTATGTTAGCTACTAATAGCTAGCTTTCTCTGCATTCATGTGATGTCTAATCATAAACTCTCAGTGCTAATGTATGTTAGCTACTAATAGATAGCTTTCTCTGCATTCATGTGATGTCTAATCATAAACTCTCAGCGCTAATGTATGTTAGCTACTAATAGCTAGCTTTCTCTGTATTCATGTGATGTCTAATCATAAACTCTCAGCACTAATGTATGTTAGCTACTAATAGCTAGCTTTCTCTGCATTCATGTGATGTCTAATCATAAACTCTCAGTGCTAATGTATGTTAGCTACTAATAGATAGCTTTCTCTGCATTCATGTGATGTCTAATCATAAACTCTCAGCGCTAATGTATGTTAGCTACTAATAGCTAGCTTTCTCTGCATTCATGTGATGTCTAATCATAAACTCTCAGCGCTAATGTATGTTAGTTACTAATATCTAGCTTTCTCTGCATTCATGTGATGTCTAATCATAAACTCTCAACGCTAATGTATGTTAGCTACTAATAGCTAGCTTTCTCTGCATTCATGTGATGTCTAATCATAAACTATCAGCGCTAATGTATGTTAGCTACTAATAGCTTTCTCTGCATTCATGAACCCATGGAGTAAATAGTAAACGGACACTAAAAAAGTTTAATTACTTGAATAATGGTAATTACTGTATGTTGTTGCATGTGAAGGGCAGTGATTGTTTCAAAGTGTATTCTTCTTTACCTCCATTCCTCTCTCCCTTCTTTCCATTTCTCCCTCCCTTCATCCCTCAACTCCCTTTCTCCCTCAACTCCCTCCCTTATTTATTTCCCTCCATTCCTCCCTCTCTTCTTTCTCTCAACTTGCTCCCTTCTATCACTTTCTTTGCCTCCCTTCTTTCCGTCCCCATTTTCTCCTCTCCCTACTCACTTTTCTCTTCTCTCCCTCTCTCCCTCCCTTCCTTCTTTCCTTTCCCTCCCTTTTCTCCCCTCCCCTTCTTTTCTCTCCCTTGTCTCAAGGAGAAAATGGTATGAGATACATGCAAGTCAACCCACCTGTATGTAAGTGTTTTGCTAGCCATTTTCTTTTGAATTGTTATGAAAAAAACACACTGACCCAAAAAAATAACTAATGGAAAAAAGGCCTAAAACCTTGGGGGGGGGGGCAGCACAAAACTTAAATACGCCACTGATTGTCACTTCCAAAAATACCAAAACATATGTGCCCACATAAAAAAGACACTGTTTGAAACTTTAAACTCTTAAAGGAGCATTGTATTCAAAATAATTGTATAACTAGGGTGACCATATTGCCGCTTTAAAAAGGGACACATATGAAAAATACATGTCAGGGTTCTTATACAAAACATTTTTTTAACCAGCCCTGAAAACAGCCCTGACATATGTATTTTTCATTTGTGTCCCTTTTTTAAGCAGCAATGTGGTAATTCTATGTATAACCACAACACATACATAATAAAAAAGACAATACAATAACACTAGTCTGCAATAGTCAGAATTTCAAAAATTCCTTCTCTGACCATTCTCCGTACAGCAAGTGACAGACATCACTTAATGACAGACTTATATCTATACACAGTAACCTCTTGCACATGCTCAGTAGGAACTGGTGCCTCAGAAAGTGTGCATATAAAAAGATTGTGCACAATTTCAAAATGTAAGTAAACTGTAAAGTTTTTTTTTTTTTTTATTGCATGGTCTAACTGGATAATTAAAATGTAATTTTTAATTGAGTGTCCCTTTAATCATGTCATGCACATACATAGTTAAGATGTATTGCCTTTTTTTATAAGTCACTTTTCTTCAACAGTAAAACTGAACCTACATTCAGTAGAGGCAATCAACCTTGTCTATCATAGAACTGCATGGTCACAGAACTCTTCAATAACTTGTATTACATAAAGGCAGAAAGCCAAAATCACAGCACCATTAACATTTTACAATGACATAAAAGTTCAAATTGAAATGAACATCAATGTATTTCAATTTTGAATTGAAGCCTTTTTTACAATATAATAATAATGTATTAGCAACATTGGGCAAATTTGTCCGTTTACAGGCGCAAGATAAATAACCAGCTATTACAACTGGCTGGTTATTGCTACCTCAAGCTTGCGGTAGCAATTAGCGCTCAGAAAATTAACCAGAGTTCAGACCTTCGGTTCATTTTTAAAATGTCCTTCAACTGCCCTCAAAATAAAGTGTGTAGTGCCTTTACTAAGTTAAACATTATTAGCATCTCTTTTTTTTTTTTTTAAACTGCACTAAGCAGTTTTTAGGGGTTTAACTTGGCGGGTGTGGAGAGTTAGAAAAAAAAACGGCAATAAAAAGTGCCTTAACATTGTGGTCTATGGAGACTGTTTTATCCCTGTAAATATATATATGTATATGCTTAAAATGTGTATTTACACATATAAACACATATAAACACATAAATATATATGAAGATATTCATATGCATATATGTTTAAATATCGCTGCGCAACTTACCCCCTTCGCTGCACTAGGTTCTCATGCCATGTCTGTATTACAAAGTGGAGCGCAAATATCGCCCTCACAAAAGCGATCCACTTCTAATCTGGCCCTATATGTTTAGTAAAATGTATCAGCATTTTGACAGGTTGTACTGTGCATGGGCTATGTGTGTATATATATATATATATATATATATATATATATATATACATATGCTATGTGCAATTACATTCAACACCAAGTTGAGAGCATATATTGTATTAGCAATGACTCAGATTTCAAAATGTGCATTGTTGCTTGTGAATATACAGTATACCCCAAAGCTGCACAGCATCTGAATGAGGGTGCATGAGGTATATCAATATATACTCCATATACAGTAAACCCTATCAATACATGTGTATTGCAAAAAATAATAATAATACAGAATTATATTGCAACATCCCAAAAAAGTGCCATAAAATATGTACCGTAAATAGGCATACACTTGCAACATAGTCCCTGTTTATGCTTGGACAGGAAGAGAGTTAAAGGTGAGAAATGGGAGAAAATGATAAGTCATAGAAAGTAATTATTTCCCACCAATACCACCATCCACCATTAATATGAAGGTATACGGCAACCATTAGTACCACCCAAAGTCTAGAACCTCCCTTGCCCCCAGTGGCAGTTCTGGAACTTAAAATTTTGATGACTAAAGGTGGTGAAAATGTTGTGTAAGACAAAGGACACATAGTATATGGAGCTGTCCTTCACAGCTCAACAGGGGTTGAGAATCACCACTACCTGCTCTAACCAAATTAAGGAGACACCACTGGGTTCCAAATACCTGAGATGTATAAACAGTTCTCATCTTAATCAATAGAACCTTGTTTGTTTTAGAATCAGAAAAATTTAACATGAATTAACTTTATGGATAGATTATAATGTTCAATTACTGTAAGGGCAATAACAATGTACAGTAGTGAACTAATCAGGAAATAAATAAATTTAAAAATTTTTTTTTGAGAAAGCCCTACTATGAATGACGTCTGCTGGTTGTTTCACCACCTGTACTTAGAGTGGCCTGTGACATACATTTTCTTTATGACACACTGGCTAATCTATTGTAGCAGTGATAATGTACCACTCAGAACAATCTCTCAAATCTGTGCAACTGGCAAATACAGAATATCACATAACCCGTTTGTCTTCTCTTTAACCAGCATTTGGCACTAATTAAATCTGTCAAGTATAATGATGAGTAATGTAATAGACATCATTGTGGTTATTGGTTATTGTTCCCTCAAGCATATAATATCTCTTATTCCAATATTAAATCTCAAAACTATTCATTCAAATCTACTCTGCAATTGAAAAAATATAGTAGAAAAGGTCAACTCAATAGACACTGTGAATTCTGTAATTTCATTATAAACAATTAAAGTTCAGAAACTATTATTTTTTTTCCTAATCTTTGACCTTCAGCAAATTTACAAGAATTTTAGAAAATATAATTGATGTATAGAATGGCAACTGTTCAAGGTTGATGTACTGTACCTTTTCAATTTTTGACTGGGTCATGTACCCATTTACTTTCATACCCTATATAAGGGCGTTTTTTACATTTGGATATATGTGTGATGTTTCATGTTCTGTCAGTTCCAAATGGAATAAAGTTAGAATATTCCTATTGAATACTGGCACTTTTGTAAATACAGGATAATAATAATTTTAACCATATTCCATTTTTAGTTTACATACTTTACAATGGCCTCCATTACAATCCAATAAATTGTGCCATTCAAAACTTCAAGTTAGGTCAATTTTTTCTTGCATTTCTATGCTGTTCAAATTCATTAGAGGTGTATTTGACTAGATAAGAGGCCTGGTTGATGTATGTGTTACGTATTGTTTTCTTACAATTAGAATGGGTTAAAATGGAAAAAAAATATGAGCAAAAAGTTTTTTAAGTGGTTAAGAACTTCATAGAAGCACTGGCCAAAAGTAAAAGTAAAACGGTGGCTATTTGATTCAATATTGATGAGAACTGTCTAATGTATTTGAAGGCAAATTATTTCTTCTAACCAATAAAATCAGTTCATAATTATATAATTAATTAAAGGGACACCGAACCCAAATTTTTTCTTTTGTGATTTAGATAGAGCATGCAATTTTAAGCAAATTTCTAATTTACTCCTATTATCAAATTGTCTTCATTCTCTTGGTATGTTTATTTAAAAAGCAAGAATGTAAGTTTAGATGCTGGCCCATTTTTGGTGAACAACCTGGGTTGTCCTTGCTGATTGGACAACACCAATAAACAAGTGCTGTCCATGGTTCTGCACCAAACATTTTCTGGCTCCTTAGCATAGATGCCTTCTTTTTCAAATAAAGATAGCAAGAGAACGAAGAAAAATTGACAATAGAAGTAAATTAGAAAGTTGCTTAAAATTGCATGCTCTATCTAAATCATGAAAGAAAACATTTGGGTTTAGTATCCCTTTAATTGACATCAGTTTTCCTAATTTATAGATTAAAATGTAATTTAAGTAATATTTTTTTATTAATCCAAGATATTACGTGTTTGTTAACATGTAAAATGTATGCGTAAAACTTAACAAAAATGTAGATCAAACAGCCAAGTATATTGTTCAATAAAGATCAGGATAGGTTTTCATGCGGTCAAGCAGTTAAATTAAATAAATCAAACTATTATGCAAAACTAATAGAAAACATTTATATTTTTTCAAATGGTCTAGAATAACGTTGTAAAGGCTCTCCATGCCAGGAATCTGAGAGTCTTTTGGGATGCAAAAATAAAATATAATATAGAAAACTATGTGAAACTTGGGTTTATTATAGATTGGTATGGAGCTAAATTTGACAAACTCCCGAAAACCATTAAGAACCCCTTTGCATGACTCTTCTAACGGATATGGAGTGAGAATATTAAATACTTATATTTTCATCGTCCATATCATAATCACATACGTTTTAATTCTTTTTAGAAGAAATGTTAATTTCTTGGTATTTTAAATGTTCTACTATACAGAATGTAATGTCATTGTCAGATAATAGACAACATAATATAGCCTGCATGTGATAACACAATTCAGACCAAAAAAATTTTGATAAATCATTCATCAAAAGTTAATTCCATCCAATATTCATTTGTGGGGTTAATCAGAATTAGTTAATGAGAAAAGTCACACAGTATTTGCTTTGGGGAATATCTTCAGCAGATGAGACAGCAGCTTAAACTTAAAGTAAGCCAGCAGTATTGGCCAAGAACAAAAGTGAAGCTTACATAGGTATTGGCTGACACCGGAATCAATGAATTGACATTTCGGGAACATCACTGAATAGTGTACATTTGTTGTGCTCCTATATTTAGATAGATGATAAATAGAAAGATAGATTGATAATAAGATAATAAGATAGATTTATAAAAGATTATAAGATGGGTATGAGACAGACAGATAGATAGATAGATAGATAGATAGATAGATAGATAGATAATAAGATAGATTTATAATAGATAGATAGATTATAAGATGGATATGAGACAGACAGATAGATAGATAGACAGATAAATAGATAACAAGACGGATAGTGGATAGATAGATAAATAGATAGATAGATAGATATGTAGATAGATAGATAGATAGATAGAGAGATAGATAGATAGATAGATAGATAGATAGATAATAAGATGGATAGTAGATAGATAGATAGATAGATAATAAGATGGATATGAAACAGATAGATAGATAAATAGATAATAAGACGGATAGTAGATAGATAGATGATAAATTAGTTAGATGATAAGATAGATAGATAGATAGATAGATAGATAGATAGATAATAAGATGGATAGTAGATAGATAGATAGATAGATAGATAGATAATAAGATGGATAGGAGATAGATTGATTGATAGATAGATTGATTGATTTAGATGTGAGAGACAATCTTATTTCCTATTATTACCTCCTGTATTTTACTCTGATTTGATGTAATCTGGTATTAGTGATCAGTGCAGGTAAAATAATACTTTAAAACATTTTACAATATTGTCAGTGAAGCAATAGCCTGTACAAGCAAATCCTTAGTGACAAATAACCACAGTAGTATATGACATATGATTATAATATACTGAAGCAGCACGTTTGCATTTTCTTACAATACTTTCTCATTCTCATATTAGATAGAAGTGAACCACTGCAAGACATAAAATGACACTAATGCTGGTACTCCAGTTCAATCAAGATGTAAGGTCTCTTTCTTTTACTGCCTCTCCTGTCTCATTAGAAAACAATACACACATATACTAAATTACTATATATTGGTCTTTATTCCCTTTATTTATATTTATATCAGTAATGTTGTCATGTGCAGCAGCATTTTGCAATTCTTCTAAGGCATTTGTTGTGTTGAAAATAAACACACATATTACTATTTATAAAACAGTAATTAATTAGATGAACAAATGTAAATTAACAAGGATTATTGAATCAGCACCAAAGTCATAACAATCCTAGTGAAGAAAACAATATAATGATATGATTAATGTTCTCTGTCTATTATGATAGTAAACCATTGAGATGTATAAGGACAGTGTCATTTTGTTATGGTACAAACAGGCCATTGGGATAACGAACGTTTGTATCATTGTATATATACAATATTGTAACTATATACAAAGTTTATTTTGTTAATAAAAAGATTTCCTCTACAATACACCTGACTCCTGTAATCACATTTTGATTAATGGCAAGATTATCCTTTCATCTACATTAATATTGCTATGTGCCTCAATAATAGAGCATTTTGATTATTTTTCTTTTCCACTGATCTAAAACAATAAAACATTGCCAAATACATACGTGTAACAGACACCGAGCAGAAAGTATTCCTCAATGTGTTTTACACTTGCAACATGATTTGATATGAGTAATTTACCAAAGGTCATGCAATTTAAATCTCTATACAGCACAGATTACACTTGTGCCATAAATATTTGCAACAGGATTAAAATGAAAATAAAAGAGTGCATCTGATCTACCAGCTTTACTGTCAGGTGTTGGATAACTGTTACAGGTGCAGTGTTGGTTAATAACTTATGTGCAGATTTCAAGCAGGAAGAGCTGCAACCAGTGCAAGCCAAAACTTTATTTCTTTGCTTTGCGAATGGTAACCAGAAGTGAGATATCCCAGTCAGTGAGTTGTGCGCAGGAGGTGCAGATACCTGTGCATATCCCCTGCAGTATGGGAATGCCACCCACTGACAGCTCAGTGCCTCTCTGCTGTAACATACCTGAAGAAGATCTTGGACAGAATATTGGCTTTCTCCAGCGGGGATCTCTGCATGGTGACCCGTGCTGCTGGCTGCAGCAGGCAGAGACTCTGCTTCCTGACACAATAAGTCCACTCTGTCCCTGCTCTCCCACCTTATCCTCTCTGCCTGCTGATGTCACTCCCTTCTTGCCTGCCCAGGTTAAGAAGAGGAAAGCAGACAGCCCTGCCTTTCATCTCTTCCTCCTGCTTTCTTTCTCTCTCCTCTCACTCTCTTCCCCTCCCTCTCTCTGTTTAGGTAACAAAGACGGGGTGTGTTGGTGCTGCATATTATTATTATCAGGAGATTTCATAACCCAGGGCAAACTTTATTGTAGGGTAACCTATATATAAAGTACTTTTCAGATGTAGCCAATTCTTGACTCTAACCACAAGGGGGTTTGGGGTCTTGTATAGTGAATGGACATTTGTAACAGAATTCATTAATCGATCTTTACTCGACAATTATATGATTAATTTCAACATTATGTTAAATTGTTATTATGTTTCAACTAGTGCTTTGGTTATATTATATTGGTCACAAATTTGGCTGACATCCCAAAACTATATTGAAACGTAAAGGAAATTTGGAACTGAATGTATCAAGTCAAAAATGTAGTTGCAGTTAGGTGTCAATTGTATAATTTCACAATAGCCATATTTATTTAGGGTAAACAACCAAAGTTCCCTTATCTAAAACTAGATTTCTTTCTAAATTGTCAATTTAGTTTTAAGATGTCAAAGATGTCATTCATTTATGTTGTCTTGGATGAGAAGGGTGTCATGAGTGAGACATTCACATATACTGATTGTTTCAGTGATATAATGGAGAAGAATGCTACAGGTTAAAGATTTAGTGATTCTTAATTCTATTATATATATATATATATATATATATATATATATATATATATATATATATATATATATATATATATATAGCTGTAACACCAAAGTTTTTTTCTAAAGTAAAAATATGCAGGGTTTTATTTTTCTATGCTATGTATGGGTCAGATCAGAAGTGGCGTGCTATTTAGCGCTTTCGCTCCCATGGAAACACCAGCCGAAGTAAATTTTAACGTGCAGCGTGGATTACAAAAGTTGAAAGTAAAATGTTTGTTCACAAGCAAAAGCCAACGCACGCTAACTTCATGTGTATGTATGTGTTTATATATACAGTGTATATATATACAGTATGTATATATATATATATACACACAAATAAATATAAATACAAATGTATACACATATATACATATGTATTTATACATACACATGTATGTATATTTACATATATATATCTATCCATTATAGCCATTTCCATTCAAATACCTTGTCATATACTACATACCTTATAACTTTTTTTTAAAATATTTATACAATCAATTGTTATTAGATATTGTATATATGAGTGTAACACTTTATTTTAATGTATTTATGTTGTGTTTAAAGGGAAAGTCAGCTCAAACATTTTTATTGTTTAAAAATATAGAAACTCCCTTTATTACCCATTCCCCAGTTTTGCACAGAAAACATGGTTATATTAATACACTTTTATCTTCTGACGGCCACCTGATCACATGAATTTTTATTTATTATCTTTTGACTTGCATTGAAGCCAATAAGTGCTAGTGTTGTGCACAACCCACGGGCGTGAGCACAATGTTATCTATATGGCTCACATGAACTAGCACTCCCCTGATGTGAAAAGCTAATAAAAAAGCATGTGATAAGAGGTTGTCTTTAGTAGCTTAAAAACAGACAGAGATTTAGAGGTTTAAAAGTTATAAAGTATATTAATATAACCATGTTGGTTGTGCAAAGCTGGGGAATGGGTAGTAAAGAGCATTATCTATCTTTTTAAACAATAACAATTTTTGCGCTGACTGTCCCTTTAATGCAACTTTCTTTTAACCTTAAACCTTTACGCAAGGTCTTCAGTCACGCGTACCTGCATGTCACGTTTACTTTCAACTTGTAATATGCACGCAAGTTAACACTGCGTGATATTTTAATACTGCCCGCATGCTAACGTTAGGGCGTCACTTTAAATCTAGCCCTTTTAAAGGTGCAATCACAGTTAAACATTTTAACACGCTGTGGATCACCTTAACATTCAGACCATAATTTAATCAGCTGTGCACTTTGGTGAATTTAGGTTATTTACCATTGATGTCACTTTGGTGAGCGTTGTTAACGTGTACTTTTCTTTCTTTAAAACAGAATTAAAACTAGATAACTATTGTACTATTATTTTTTATAAACAAAATAATTCATGCAGTATGCACCTTTTCCTATATGTGGTGTTGTGATAAGGTGAAGTAAGGGATAAAGGTGAGACAACAGTGGATAAATAAGATTTATTAGTATATGGTGCTACTTACAGATAGTGGGTTGATAATTATTAACATAATTATATAGTTTTTAAGATTTATCACAAATTAACTGAAAGTATGGTAGTGCCATCCAAATATTCTAAGTCAATATTATCCAAGCAAATAAAAAGTTTACAAATATAAAAAGAAATACTTTGTAAAGTGATTCTGGTTTGTTTTCAAATTCAAGCCATTTCCAGCCCATACATTTTTTTGTTGTTTTTTTTTATGCAGATATTCAAACAATTTTGGGATTCATCTAATTCAATTTCTCTGTTCGGTTGAACTACCTTCTTAGCCTTTTTCAAATGTATAACTTGGCTGCTTGCATGCCACAGTTTAAAAGGTTAAGAGTATATATATGTTCAGTTCACAGGTTTTAACCCCTTTGCTGCTAAAGCCATTTTTACCTGCGTGCACTCATTGTATTTACACTTTTTTTTCCAGTGATTATTGTACGCACTAAAAACACCTGATAATCACATGATCCTGTGACACCCTCATTTGAAAGAGCGCCCTCTAACATTTCAAAAGAGATTTTACTTTCTCAATTTCAGTCCTTAAGATAGATACCCCATTTCATCTGCAATCACTTGCTACTTAGAGGGATATGAAACCTCTCATTTGAATAAGAGTGATACCTTTCATGTTCAGGGTAATGCATATGTTGTATAATCATGCCTTGATTATGGCTTATCAGGGGTGACAATCATTTTAAAAGAGCCCCACTACCCTTTAGCAAACACCTGTCTTTCATATAGAATATAGGCGCTATGTAATAGCCCCCTTGCTATCTATAGAAAAATACCTGGGGTCCATTGGGGCAGATTATCATCTTATTTTCTTCCATTTCAAATGAATTACTTGGGTAAGGGGAAATAGGGGCTCTGTTAGGGGCCCCTCCCAGTAAAAAAAGTGCTGCTGCAGAGACTGTCAATTTTTTTATGGTAATCACTTACATCTTAGAGAAACAAGCAAATGGTCTCTTGCTTGTGGTGTGCTGTGCAAATTAAAATATGGGCTCCCTTTACCAGCCAACGTGAGCAGGGAAGATGGCTAAATCTTGTGAATAGCTAGAAAGAATAGAGTCATTGCTTATAGAAGAGATCTGCCCCAGGATGACACAATGCTATTGTTTTTATTTATTGAAAGTCAAACATTTAATCTATGAAACTGGTATGCAGCTGTTAGATTGTTTATCATTGCAATTCAAGGGACATTCTAGTGGAAAGGTTAATTAAAGGGACATTAAACCCAACATTTTTCTTTTATGATTCAGAGAGAGAATACAATTTTATTAAACAACTTTCCAATTTACTTCTATTATCTAATTTGTTTCATTTTTCAGATATACTTTGTTGAAGAAATAGCAATGCATATGGGTGAGCCAATCACACGAGGCATTTATGTGCAGCCACCAATCAGCAGCTACTGTGCCTATCTAGATATGCTTTTCAGCAAAGGATATCAAGAGAATGAAGCATATTAGATTATAGAAGTAAATTAGATAGTTGTTGAAAAATGAATGCTCTTTTTAAATCATGAAAGAAAAAATATGGGTTTTTTAATGTCCCTTTAAAGCCATACTCATGGAACACCCTTTAACTGCTGTAGATAATAACATTGCTAGTGATTGGAGCATACACCTGTATGCCTCATTCTTATTTGCTCATGAGCTGTATCATCATCTGGAGTAGTACAGAAGCAGAAGATATTAGTTTCAAGAATGTGTTTTAGAGACTCTAAACCATTATGTTAAATGACATCCTTATTTATCAAGATAGGTGCTACAACCTACATATCTAAATTGCCCCAGAAATATACATCTAAAGAATTTGCGAGTACAGGAAGCAGAGAGGTACAATGAAGAGCTTCATATGTTGCAAATGTGGAGAGAGAGAGTAATAAACTTACCATTTTTTAATCATATTTATGTCTTGAACATTCACCACCTTTATGGCAAGTGATGTGACAAACTGTAGTGTTTGGGCATGATGGTTAAGAATCAAAGGTTTATAGCACAGATATTGGACATTTTATAATCAATGGGCCCACTGGAAATTTAGAAACAGAACAAGGAAAAATATATATATTGAAAAGCATTGACAGTTACAGCAAGATAAGTAGCATTGACTACACAGGGACTTAGTTGCCTTGCATCAGTGATCCAGATCAGACAGAGGAGCATGGGGGGGGGGCAGATATAAAGCACTTTAGAGTTGAATTTTGGTTAAAGGGACATGAAACTCAAAATTAAAAGTTCCTAATTTAGAGCATGTAATGTAAAGATAATATTGTTTTCTCGGTGTCCTTTGTTGAACAGCACTCTTAAGTAGGCTCAGGAGAAGCAATGCACCACTTGGAGGTTACTGGTGGTTGGCAGCTAAGCACACATGTCTCTTGTCAAATGCCAGATGTGTTCATCCAGGCCCAGTAATGCATTGCTGCTTTTGAGTTGCCTTTAACTATATATTTAACCACTGTTCAGGTGATACAAAAGCAACAGTGCAATAACAAAATGCTAACTCATCAGAGCATTTTTAATTTTCACTTTTATGTCCCTTTAAAATGTATTAGATTGGGCATCTTTAATATTAATATACAGTAAAAAAATAAAATGCCATTTGTACTAAAGAGACAGTCTAGTCAGAATTAAACTTTTTATGATTCAGATAGGGCGTGCAATTTTAACAACTTTCCAATTTACTTTTTTCATTAAATTTGCTTTGTTCTCTTGGTATTCTTAGTTGAAAACTAAGCCTAGGTAGGCTCATATGGTAATTTCTAAGCCCTTCAAGGCTGCCCTTTTATCTGAATGCATTTGACATTTTTTCACAGCTAGAGGGCATGTGTGCCATATAGATAACATTGTGCTCACACCCGTGGAGTTACTTATGAGAGGGCACTGATTGGCTAAAATGCAAGTCTGTCAAAATAACTAAAATAAGGGTGCAGTCTGCAGAGGCTTAGATACAATGTAATCACAAAGGTAAAAAGTGTATTAAAGGGATAGGAAAGTCAAAATTAAACTTGCATGATTCAGATAGAGCATGTCATTTTAAGACACTTTTAAATTCACTTCTATTTTCAAATTTGCTTAGTTCTCTTAGTATCCCTTGTTAATAAATGAATATGCACATATCATACACTAGTGGGAGCTGCTGCTAATTAATGCCTGCACACATTTGTCTCTTGTGATTGGCTAAATAGATATTTTCAGCTTCCTGTCAGTAGTGCAATGCTGTCCCTCCAGCAATGGATAACAAGAGAATGAAGAAAATGTGATAATAGAATTAAATTGGAAAGTTGTTTAAAATTGTATGCTCTATCTGAATCATAAAAATAAATTGTTGGGGTTGACTATACCTTTAATATAACCGTGTTGGTTATGCAAAACTAGGGAATGGGTAGTAAAGGGATTATTTATCTTTTTAAACAATACAAATTCTGGCGTAGACTGTCCCTTTAAGAAACAAGAAACAGCAATTTTGTGTTTCAGATACCAAAGTGACACAATGAATGACTTTTAAGTATAACTAAGTGTATTTATTTTGTATATTTATGTATTTAGAAAACATACAACAGAGCATAATATAAGTGTTTAGCTGAGACTTTGAAATATGGTTCCTCCGTATTTGAGATATAAATAAATAATAAACATGTTTAGCACACATGTACCCCAAAGATATCACATTATCAACAGACTCACAGAGACACAGCTGGGGAGGGCTTGTTGCTTCCTTATATTTATAAAGGATGACCCTACTCCTCCTGAGGTCATAATGTATTTACAATATCAAAGTGGAAAATGGGTGTGATGCAACTTGCAGTGACTATTTGAATATTTCATTGATTTAACAAGCATATGATTATGTCACTTGTACACAATTAACTGTTTCTAGCGGTGTAGAAATTCTGTTTCCTTCAGGAAATGAAAATAATATGATCCATGTGTATGCACAGGCTGTGAACTCTCTTTAGAAGTAGACAGCTTATAAAGAACAGTATTTACAGCTTATGTCTAATTCTCTGTGTTTGCGCTTACATGCATAGTGGAGTAATAACTTGACAAACTGTTATGCTATTGTAAAAATGTTACAATATGTAGTAATAAATGACAAGTATAAGTTATGCAGGTGTTATAAAATGAGTCCTTGCAATGTATTTAGAGAGCAAGCCCACAATCAGATTGATCAGAATGTGACCTTTGGTGTTAACAGGCCTGTCTTTTGTGCAGGGCGAGAGGGGCACCCGAACAGGGCCCCATGCATTTTCAGTGGTGAGGGCATGAGAAGGTGCAATGTGTATCTTGTGTTTTGTTTATGAAGTATATATTTATATTTTTTTATATATATATATATATATATATATATATATATATATATATATATATATATATATACAGGGAGTGCAGAATTATTAGGCAAGTTGTATTTTTGAGGATTAATTTTATTATTGAACAACAACCATGTTCTCAATGAACCCAAAAAACTCATTAATATCAAAGCTGAATATTTTTGGAAGTAGTTTTTAGTTTGTTTTTAGTTATAGCTATTTTAGGGGGATATCTGTGTGTGCAGGTGACTATTACTGTGCATAATTATTAGGCAACTTAACAAAAAACAAATATGTACCCATTTCAATTATTTATTTTTACCAGTGAAACCAATATAACATCTCAACATTCACAAATATACATTTCTGACATTCAAAAACAAAACAAAAACAAATCAGTGACCAATATAGCCACCTTTCTTTGCAAGGACACTCAAAAGCCTGCCATCCATGGATTCTGTCAGTGTTTTGATCTGTTCACCATCAACATTGCGTGCAGCAGCAACCACAGCCTCCCAGACACTGTTCAGAGAGGTGTACTGTTTTCCCTCCTTGTAAATCTCACATTTGATGATGGACTACAGGTTCTCAATGGGGTTCAGATCAGGTGAACAAGGAGGCCATGTCATTAGATTTTCTTCTTTTATACCCTTTCTTGCCAGCCACGCTGTGGAGTACTTGGACGCGTGTGATGGAGCATTGTCCTGCATGAAAATCATGTTTTTCTTGAAGGATGCAGACTTCTTCCTGTACCACTGCTTGAAGAAGGTGTCTTCCAGAAACTGGCAGTAGGACTGGGAGTTGAGCTTGACTCCATCCTCAACCCAAAAAGGCCCCACAAGCTCATCTTTGATGATACCAGCCCAAACCAGTACTCCACCTCCACCTTGCTGGCATTTGAGTCGGACTGGAGCTCTCTGCCCTTTACCAATCCAGCCACGGGCCCATCCATCTGGCCCATCAAGACTCACTCTCATTTCATCAGTCCATAAAACCTTAGAAAAATCAGTCTTGAGATATTTCTTGGCCCAGTCTTGACGTTTCAGCTTGTGTGTCTTGTTCAGTGGTGGTCGTCTTTCAACCTTTCTTACCTTGGCCATGTCTCTGAGTATTGCACACCTTGTGCTTTTGGGCACTCCAGTGATGTTGCAGCTCTGAAATATGGCCAAACTGGTGGAAAGTGGCATCTTGGCAGCTGCACGCTGGACTTTTCTCTGTTCATGGGCAGTTATTTTGCGCCTTGGTTTTTCCACATGCTTCTTGCGACCCTGTTGACTATTTTGAATGAAACGCTTGATTGTTCGATGATCACGCTTCAGAAGCTTTGCAATTTTAAGAGTGCTGCATCCCTCTGCAAGATATCTCACTATTTTTGACTTTTCTGAGCCTGTCAAGTCCTTCTTTTGACCCATTTTGCCAAAGGAAAGGAAGTTGCCTAATAATTATGCACACCTGATATAGGGTGTTGATGTCATTAGACCACACCCCTTCTCATTACAGAGATGCAAATCACCTAATATGCTTAATTGGTAGTAGGCTTTCGAGCCTATACAGCTTGGAGTAAGACAACATGCATAAAGAGGATGATGTGGTCAAAATACGCATTTGCCTAATAATTCTGCACTCCCTGTATATATATATATATATATATATATATATATATATATATATATATATATATATATATATATAAGTGCAGAATTATTAGGCAAGTTGTATTTTTGAGGATTAATTTTATTATTGAACAACAACCATGTTCTCAATGAACCCAAAAAACTCATTAATATCAAAGCTGAATAGTTTTGGAAGTAGTTTTTAGTTTGTTTTTAGTTATAGCTATTTTAGGGGGATATCTGTGTGTGCAGGTGACTATTACTGTGCATAATTATTAGGCAACTTAACAAAAAACAAATATATACCCATTTCAATTATTTATTTTTACCAGTGAAACCAATATAACATCTCAACATTCACAAATATACATTTCTGACATTCAAAAACAAAACAAAAACAAATCAGTGACCAATATAGCCACCTTTCTTTGCAAGGACACTCAAAAGCCGGCCATCCATGGATTCTGTCAGTGTTTTGATCTGTTCACCATCAACATTGCGTGCAGCAGCAACCACAGCCTCCCCGACACTGTTCAGAGAGGTGTACTGTTTTCACTCCTTGTAAATCTCACATTTGATGATGGACCACAGGTTCTCAATGGGGTTCAGATCATGTGAACAAGGAGGCCATGTCATTAGATTTTCTTCTTTTATACCCTTTCTTGCCAGCCACACTGTGGAGTACTTGGACGCGTGTGATGGAGCATTGTCCTGCATGAAAATCATGTTTTTCTTGAAGGATGCAGACTTCTTCCTGTACCACTGCTTGAAGAAGGTGTCTTCCAGAAACTGGCAGTAGGACTGGGAGTTGAGCTTGACTCCATCCTCAACCCGAAAAGGCCCCACAAGCTCATCTTTGATGATACCAGCCCAAACCAGTACTCCACCTCCACCTTGCTGGCGTCTGAGTCGGACTGGAGCTCTCTGCCCTTTACCAATCCAGCCACGGGCCCATCCATCTGGCCCATCAAGACTCACTCTCATTTCATCAGTCCATAAAACCTTAGAAAAATCAGTCTTAAGATATTTCTTGGCCCAGTCTTGACGTTTCAGCTTGTGTGTCTTGTTCAGTGGTGGTCGTCTTTCAGCCTTTCTTACCTAGTCCATGTCTCTGAGTATTGCACACCTTGTGCTTTTGGGCACTCCAGTGATGTTGCAGCTCTGAAATATGGCCAAACTGGTGGCAAGGTGCATCTTGGCAGCTGCACGCTTGACTTTTCTCAGTTCATGGGCAGTTATTTTGCGCCTTGGTTTTTCCACACGCTTCTTGCGACCCTGTTGACTATTTTGAATGAAACGCTTGATTGTTCGATGATCACGCTTCAGAAGCTTTGCAATTTTAAGAGTGCTGCATCCCTCTGCAAGATATCTCACTATTTTTTACTTTTCTGAGCCTGTCAAGTCCTTCTTATGACCCATTTTGCCAAAGGAAAGGAAGTTGCCTAATAATTATGCACACCTGATATAGGGTGTTGATGTCATTAGACCACACCCCTTCTCATTACAGAGATGCAAATCACCTAATATGCTTAAAATAGGGGGCTTAGAGTAGGTGTAATTAGTTTAAAATTGTTGTAATTTTTTTCTAATGTTTGTAAATATTTTTTTAATTTTTGTAACTTAGTTCTTTTTAATTTTTTGTACTTTAGTTAGTTTATTTCATTGTATTTATTTGTAGGAATATTGTATTTAATTTATTTATTGATAGTGTAGTGTTAGGTTTAATTGTAGGTAATTGTAGGTAGTTTATTTAATTTATTTATTGATAGTGTAGTGTAAGTTTTAATTGTAACTTAGGTTAGGATTTATTTTACAGGTAATTTTGTAATTATTTTAACTAGATAACTATTAAATAGTTCTTAACTATTTAATAGCTATTGTACCTGGTTAAAATAATTACAAAGTTACCTGTAAAATAAATATTAATCCTAAAATAGCTACAATATAATTATAATTTATATTGTAGCTATATTAGGATTTATTTTACAGGTAAGTATTTAGCTTTAAATAGGAATAATTTATTTAATAAGAGTTAATTTATTTCGTTAGAATAAAATTATATTTAATTTAGGGGGGTGTTAGGGTTAGGGTTAGAATTAGCTTTAGGTCGGCAGATTAGGGGTTAATGTTTGAAGTTAGGTGTCGGCGATGTTAGGGAGGGCAGATTAGGAGTTAATACTATTTATTATAGGGTTATTGAGGCGGGAGTGAGGCGGATTAGGGGTTAATAACTTTATTATAGTAGCGGTGCGGTCCGCTCGGCAGATTAGGGGTTAATAAGTGTAGGCAGGTGGCGGCGACGTTGTGGGGGGCAGATTAGGGGTTAATAAATATAATATAGGGGTCGGCGGTGTTAGGGGCAGCAGATTAGGGGTACATAAGGATAACGTAGGTGGCGGTCGGCAGATTAGGGGTTAAAAAAATGTAATCGAGTGGCGGCGATGTGGGGGGGCCTCGGTTTAGGGGTACATAGGTAGTTTATGGGTGTTAGTGTACTGTAGAGCACAGTAGTTAAGATGTTTATGAACCGGCGTTAGCCCAAAAAGCTCTTAACTACTGACTTTTTTCTGCGGCTGGAGTTTGGTTGTTAGATTTCTAACGCTCACTTCAGCCACGACTCTAAATACCGGCGTTAGAAAGATCCCATTGGAAAGATAGGATACGCAATTGACGTAAGGGGATCTGCAGTATGGAAAAGTCGCGGCTGGAAAGTGAGCGTTAGACCCTTTCCTGACTGACTCCAAATACCAGAGGGCGGTAAAAACCAGCGTTAGGACCCTCTAACGCTGGTTTTCACGGCTACCGCCCAACTCTAAATCTAGGCCTTAGTGGGCCCGGCCTTCCGGGCATAATAACACATGACCATTGGCTGCTACTGTGTTCCCGTGTGGTTGCCATGGTTACTACCCTTATTGACATGGGTTGGGCAGATCGCCCACATCTGACTGGGCTGACGATGTTGTAGAATTTTACACCGATGTCCTCGAATCAGGGTTTCCATGACAACCAACGGCAGGTGCGATGACGTCACTACGCACGCATGCGCATGGACTTGCGTGCTGTTTACCACACGGTCGCCATAGTTGCGAGCGGCGGTCTAGTATTGGATTGGTTAGTAATGCCAGTCAGCTGTGTTTTGAATAAAAAAAAATTTGGTGGTTCTGTGTTGCGTACCAGATTGGTGGGTGGGTGTATTTAAGGTACTCTTGCTGTGTTATATTTTATGCCTGTCTGATACAACTTGCTGCATGTGACCAAGGCTCCTTTGGGGGGCCGAAACGTTATGCTATTGTAACAATTAAATGGTGATTATTCTTATCTCTTGTGCTGGCTGTCTTTGTTTTGGGAGTTTGCGGATTGTCACCAGATCCTTTTTTGTAGCACTCCTCGTATAGTGAAAGGGATTTAGTAGGGTCGCGCTATCTAACATCCAGATAACACGCCTGAGTCTTTCGCTCAAAGGCAAACTTTTACTTTCAACTTTTAATACGATATTAGGAGCGCTATTGATTTAACTTGCACAGTGTTAGCTCTCAATAGCACTAATGTTTTTGCACTCCACTTGTAATCTAGGACAAAATATTTAATTATGCTTAGTGATGAAAAAAACTCTGCAATTCATTTCCATTATTTATTTATTTATAACTTAATTTTGTAAATTGTAGTTTTTTTCGCAAGTGAGGCTTGAATGCAACTTTGTGGAATTCAGAACCCTGACCCTCCTACGTCCTGCACTGTGATTGGCTGAAATGTGTAGGGACTTTTTTACATCTGTCCCAAATTTGCAACAGCAAAGGGCAAAATATGACCATCCCTAGTTTTGCATAACCAGCACTGTTATACTAATATACATTTACCTCTATGATTACCTGTATCTAAGCTCCTGGAGACTGCACCATATTTCAGTGCTTTTTATTATCTTGCATGTTAACCAATCAGTGCTGGTTCTTGCATAACCTTTATCATTCTCCATGGGAGCGAGCACAATATTATATTTATGGCACACATGAACTAGCATTGTCTGGCTGTTATGCAAGATTTTAAAAGCTAATAAAAAGCACTGAGGGGCTTATAAACAGGCAAACTTAGAAGTAATAAGGTATATTAATATATTATTGTTGGTTATGTGAAGCTGGAGAATGGGTAGTAAAGACTTTATCTTTTTTTAAACAATAAAAAAGTAGACTGTCCCTTTAAATAACTGTGGGGAGGCATTGCAGAAGCAGCCACTTGTGCAATGGTAAATACGGGCAGCATATGCTGTGATATCAGGCAAAAAACGTTTCCGCCCAGCTTGTAATAAATGGGGTTGCCTCACCACCCCTGCATCAGTTTACACAAATGTCCGTAGTCCTTAAAAACATCCGACATATGTTTCACTGAAACCCGTCAGCTTTTTTTTTGTGCCTGTGATCACTTACCGGTGTAGAGTTTGTGACTGAGTTTCACGCGGCATCTTTACCAATCACACACCCTGTTACACAGTCTGTTTTTATGTGCTTTTGTATTCTAGTAAATTGTTTTAATTTACCCTGAAGTAGACATGTGCGCGGTCTAAAAATTCATTTCGTTTCGTTTCGATTCGTTGTTTTTTTTTCGGCTTGGTTCGGTCAAATCAATTCGGTAATGCGTTCTTATTTGTTTCGGTACTGTTCGTAGTTTCGTTAATTCGTTCTTTCGGATGCATTCGTAACCGCAATTCGAATTTCGGTCCGATACGTAATTTTGGTCCGATACTTAATTTCGGACCGATACGTAATTTCGTTCCGAATTTAATTTCGGTCCGAATATTAATTTCTGACGTTTTTTAATTTCGTATACGAATCGGTTCGATTATTTCGGATACATTCAATTTGTTTTTCTAATCGATTTGATATTATTTAATCATATCAAATATTATTTCTAAATGAAATGTACAGTATTGTATTCCACTTTTAAATGACTGTAATATATTAACAATAATAAATAAATGTAATATGTCATTTATTTTATTTTAAAGTTTTTAAACACTATCTTTATAATTAATTATTAATACTGTGCAGTGTGTAGCCAATCATGCAGCCTGCAATTATGCTTGCATCACGCCTGCAGTCTGCACACTATAGCCACACCCATGTAACATGCATATCTGATTCTTAAATTTTTTTGTGAGTTGAAGACTGAAGACAGAGAGCAGGTTGTTGGAGAGAATGTCTGAAATTCCTATTGTTCATGGAGGTGATAGGGGGGACATTAGAGATAGCGACAGTGTAGCTAGGGAGAGTAGTACTAGAGGTAGGGATAGGGACCGTGGAGAAGGTAATAGGGATAGTGATAGAGGTAGGGATAGGCGTCGGATTCATCATAGGGATAGGATTAGGCAGTTTAGGGACCTAGTTGGTAGTACTAGTACTACTAGGGTAGGTAGGGACAAGGAGAGGCATGGTGAGCACACCAGTGCCAAAAAACATATTAGTAAGCGGAGGAGGCCACTTACAACAAGTTCCTCTGAGTCTGATGCTATTGAAGAGCGTGCTGCCACATCACCAAGGCACAGAGGGCCAATTTTTACAGCCGACGAAAATTTGTGCCTAGTGTCAGCTGTGCTCAAAGTCAGGTACATTTTATTTTCATCAAGTGTTTCCTCGTCGGCCAAGCAAGCGGCATGGGACACTGTTTGCGATGCCGTCTTCGCAGTTGGGGGAGTGGAGCGTACAGCCGCCTGTGTCAAGCACCGGTAAGTTTTCAAAATCTATTTTCTTTTATAGTAAAAATAAACTAACTCTAGTTAGCCTGTGTGTACATACTACACAGGCCAAAATGTGTAAACTAAAGAAATACATTCAATTAATATTATTTTTCATTGTCATGGCATCTTTATTTGAAAAAGCAGGAATGTAAGTCAAGCTTAAAGCCAGGGATAGTAAACTCTGAAAATATATTTCATGATTCTGCTAGAGCATTTATTTTTTAATCAACTTTTTAATGACTCTTATTTTATTATTAATTAGTCTTTTTTCTCTTATCTTTATTTGAAATTGTAGCTTGATAAGTTAAGGACAGGACAGAGCCTGCCCATTTTTTGTTTTAGTACCCTGGCGAGCTTTTGAGATTGGTGGCAACTGGCAACATTTTTTAAACCAATTCTGCACCTAAAAAATGCTCATTCCTGCTTTCAAATAAAGATTCCATGTGAATGAAGAAATAATGACTTACTATTAAATTATATAATTTTTTAAATTTTCATCTCTATCTTGAAATAAAATGTTTGTGTTTACTATTTTATTAATTATCCATTTAAGGCCTTTTTTATAATATTTACAGAATTAAAGATGGAAACTTTGCCCAAAAAATACCAAATATATTCTTTTTTTGGATTATATATATTTTTTACTTCTAATGATTTATAAATAAAGGCAAGGGATAAACTTTAATCCACTTTATGGGGCACAAAGTCAGATTCAAACGTAAAGGGACACTTAACCAAAATTAATAAATTATTTCTTTCATGATTCCGATAGAGCATAAATATTTTTTTTATCAACTTTCTAATGTACTCCTATTATCAAATTTTCTGTTTTCTCTTGGGGGTCAATGTATTAATGTGCGAGGGGAAATGATATGATGTAGCGTATCATGCCCGCCGCACATCGATAAATGACAGCTGCTTCATAACTTTTCCTGCGAGCCTCAGGGGCATGAAGCCCCGTATCGAGCTTGATAAATTAACCCCTTGGTAACTATCTCTTTACTGGAAAAAGAATGAATGTAAGCCTATGAGCCAGCCCATCCTTGGGTCAGTACCTGGGTAGTGCTTGATGATTGTTGGCTAAATGTTGCCACCAATCAGCAATCGCTATCCAAGATGCTGAACCAAAAATTGTTCCATTTCTTAAAGGGACAGTCTAGTTAAAATTAAACTTTCATGATTCAGATAGGGCATGCAATTTTAAACAACTTTCCAATTTACTTCTATTATCTAATTTGCTCAATTCTTTAGATATCCTTTGTTGAATAAATAGCAATGCACATGTGTGAGCCAATCACACAAGGCCTTTAGGTGCAGCAACCAATCAGCAGCTACTGAACATATCTAGATCTGCTTTTCAGCAAGTGATATCAAGAGAATGAAGCAAATTAGATAATAGAAGTAAATTAGAAAGTTGTTTAAAATGACATGCTCTTTCTAAATCAAGAAATAAAAAAATTGGCTTTCATGTCCCTTTAAGCTTTACAATTATTTACATTCCTTCTTTTTCAAATCAAGCTCCAAGGAGACTGACTAAATAAAAAAAAATATTAGTATTAAATTTTATTAAAATTCTATGCTCTACCCGAATCTTGAAATAAAAAATTTGTCTTCAGTGTGCCTTTAAATATTCATTTATAAAAAAAATTATACTTATCAATTTATTATCAAATTCACTTTGAGCGGCGCCGTCCTCATGCTTTTCTCGTGCAGTTTTCTATACTCTCCACTGCACATTCAGCGTTGGTTGTAATATTTTTTAAGTCCAGGTATGTTTTTCTCATGCTGCAGTCTCACTCTCTCTAGTATGTGCATGACTGCATCAGCCAAACATACCTGTCCTTATAATATAAATATCTTATTGTTAGAGGACCGCTCATGCTGCAGTCTCACTCTCTCTAGTATGTGCATGACAGCATCAGACAAACATACCTGTCCTTATAATATAAATATCTTATTGTTAGAGGACCGCTCATGCTGCAGTCTCACTCTCTAGTATGTGCATGACAGCATCAGACAAACATACCTGTCCTTATAATATAAATATCTTATTGTTAGAGGACCGCTCATGCTGCAGTCTCACTCTCTCTAGTATGTGCATGACTGCATCAGACAAACATACCTGTCCTTATAATATAAATATCTTATTGTTAGAGGACCGCTCATGCTGCAGTCTCACTCTCTAGTATGTGCATGACAGCATCAGACAAACATACCTGTCCTTATAATATAAATATCTTATTGTTAGAGGACCGCTCATGCTGCAGTCTCACTCTCTAGTATGTGCATGACAGCATCAGACAAACATACCTGTCCTTATAATATAAATATCTTATTGTTAAAGGACCGCTCATGCTGCAGTCTCACTCTCTCTAGTATGTGCATGACTGCATCAGACAAACATACCTGTCCTTATAATATAAATATCTTATTGTTAGAGGACCGCTCATGCTGCAGTCTCACTCTCTAGTATGTGCATGACAGCATCAGACAAACATACCTGTCCTTATAATATAAATATCTTATTGTTAAAGGACCGCTCATGCTGCAGTCTCACTCTCTCTAGTATGTGCATGACAGCATCAGCCAAACATACCTGTCCTTATAATATAAATATCTTATTGTTAGAGGACCGCTCATGCTGCAGTCTCACTCTCTCTAGTATGTGCATGACAGCACCAGACAAACATACCTGTCCTTATAATATAAATATCTTATTGTTAGAGGACCGCTCATGCTGCAGTCTCACTCTCTAGTATGTGCATGACAGCACCAGACAAACATACCTGTCCTTATAATATAAATATCTTATTGTTAGAGGACCGCTCATGCTGCAGTCTCACTCTCTCTAGTATGTGCATGACTGCATCAGACAAACATACCTGTCCTTATAATATAAATATCTTATTGTTAGAGGACCGCTCATGCTGCAGTCTCACTCTCTCTAGTATGTGCATGACTGCATCAGACAAACATACCTGTCCTTATAATATAAATATCTTATTGTTAAAGGACCGCTCATGCTGCAGTCTCACTCTCTCTAGTATGTGCATGACTGCATCAGACAAACATACCTGTCCTTATAATATAAATATCTTATTGTTAAAGGACCGCTCATGCTGTTTAATAAATAACATAATTAAGAAGTAGCTATAGCTAATAAAAATACAATGCAATTCTAACACTTCATTAAAATGTATAGAATTATTTTATACCAATTATATTTGTTTATGGTCACCTGTATATGTGACAGATATCATCCAATCACAGACTATGGGGCATATGTTGTATCAAGCTCCGAATGGAGCTTGATGCCCCGTGTTTCTGGCGAGCCTGCAGGCTCACCAGAAACAGCAGTTATGAAGCAGCGGTCACAGAGCAGGCAGACAAAACTCGCAACAATACAACCCGATCGAGTTGATTAACACCCCCTTGCTGGCGTCCTATAGTCCGCGAGTATGCAGGGGGCGGCGTTGCACCAGCGGCTCTTGTGAGCTGCTGGTGCAATGCTGAATAGGTTGAGCGTATTGCTCGCCGTATTCAGCGAGGTCTGTCGGACCTGATCCGCTATGTCGGATCAGGTCCGCCAGACGTTGATAAATATGCCCTATATGTATACCCTGTCAGCTTCTGCACATGCTCAGGAAGTTATTACATAAAAAGACTGTAAATTAAATGTATATAAATGAAGTAAATTATTAAATGTATATATTTAAAAGGACATGAATCAATGTTTCTTCCACGATTCATATAGATAATAAAATTTTAATGAAATAACTTTCAAAATAACGTATATTATTTGATTATCTTCCTTCTCTTGTTATCATTTGTTGAAATGTTTTTCTAGGCAAGCTTTGGAGCAGCAGAGAAGCTATTTTCTCGCTGTTGATTGGTGGCTGCACAGTGCATATGCATATATTTCAATTTTGATTGGCTCACCCAGGTGTTTTGTTAGAAATTATTCGTGCATTGCAGCTCCTTCAATAAATGATACCAAGAGAATGAAATTAATTAGAAAATCAAAGTAAATGCTAAATGTTTGGAAAATGATATCCTCTATCTGAATCTTGCAAAATATTTTGTTTTCTTTTCATGTCCCCTTAACTTTCCAATTATCTGATCTAGCTGATTCAGAATCAGAAAACTTTATTTTCACTTTATAGTCCATTTCAATGTATAACAGATAAGCAAAGACTACTGTACTAACTTTACAAAAAAGAAACCAATTTATTTGTTACATAACTAAATTTTACATTCATACAAAACAACAATAACCTGTGAATTTATATATATATATATATATTTCTATTAATCTATCCATCTCTATAATATAACTTTTTAAAACTAAAAAAATCTGTGGTAAAGGTCAGGCACTGTCATTCATTTCCAATAGCTCCGCTGGTATTCTTTGGATGTATCTGATGCAAAATGTAAGAAATCCTTATTTTCAAATAAAGTCAGTATAGTTTATCAATAACCAAAAATATGTTTTTATTTTATTTATAGGTATTATGATTGCAGGGCCATTGTAAAAAAGAAAATGTCATTGATGCACTCCACAAAGAGAGTGCGTTTTAACAGTTGGGAGATGGAGATGCGGGACAAGCTTCTTGAAGAGGCTGTTGTCACTGTAGAAGGAAGTGTCACTGGAGAAGGAAGCTCAATTAGGAGAGACGAATCTGTCCGGGAAAAGAGAGCTGGTGAGTAAAATTAAATATATGATTACTTTGATTACTTTGCATGGGTGTGGAAATAAAAACCAAAAAAAAAGGGAATAAAGTGGAATACAAGACAATCGATTTATCCTTTAGCTATTACAATTTCCCTTTTTTTTTTTTTTTTAAACAAATAAAGAAAGACCCATATCTGTAAGGCAAAAAAATCATGTATGACGGGAGTTGCATTCTAGGCAGCATACATAGTTACATAAACATATTTCATAACTCAATTTCCATCATCCACATACATTTCTTTTGTATGTGAATTGTGAATGTGAAAGATGGAATATGAATGCATCTGGCATAGTTGTATGTGACAGACTCAAAATCACACTTTATATAAGTCCGGTGAGGTAGCTTGATTGTCAAAATGCCAGGACTACAAAAACCTGTTCAAAGATAGAAAGGTTCAAATCCCAGCAGGGCCAACTCAGCCCTTAATCCTTCTGATGTCGCTCAAATGAGTACCATCCTTTTTTCTGTAATGTGACTTCAAATATTTAAAATATAAAAAATTGACCATGACATTAAATGCCTATTATGGTCTGTTGACAAGATTTTCTATATATATTTCACTACCTGGCCTGTATAGGTTTTTTTTTACATTATGATTCATTCATCACTAACAACTTTTGTCCACTAATACACGTGTTAGACTTACCTGTCTCTTATCCTTGATGTTTTCCAGATCACCGAAAATACTCTGCAGGCCGATCATCAGCCCCAAGCACGTCTCAGCCAAGTTCTGGTAAGTACCTAAATAAGGAACACAAAGTAGGTTTTAGAATAAAAAAAATGGATTGAAGATTAGATTTCTACATTCAAATAGTAGTACCCTGTCCCAGTTCCCTAGCCCATCACTAATAACTATTGTTCACTAATACACGTGTTAGACTTACCTGTCTCTTATCCTTGATGTTTTCCAGATCACCGAAAAAACTCTGCAGGCCGATCATCAGCCCCAAGCACTTATCAGCCTAGTTCTGGTAAGTATCTAAATAAGGAATACAAACTAGGTTGTAGAATAAAAAAAATGGATTGAAGATTCGATTTCTACTCCCAGAGTATTACATTCAAATAGTAGTAGTACCCTGTCCCAGTTCCCTAGCCCATCACTAATAACTATTGTTCACTAATACACATGTTAGACTTACCTGTCTCTTATCCTTGATGTTTTCCAGATCACCGAAAAAACTCTGCAGGGCGATCATCAGCCCCAAGCACTGATCAGCCTAGTTCTGGTAAGTATCTAAATAAGGAATACAAAGTAGGTTGTAGAATAAAAAAAATGGATTGAAGATTAGATTTCTACTCCCAGAGTATTACATTCAAATAGTAGTAGTACCCTGTCCCAGTTCCCTAGCCCATCACTAATAACTATTGTTCACTAATACACGTGTTAGACTTACCTGTCTCTTATCCTTGATGTTTTCCAGATCACCGAAAACACTCTGCAGGGCGATCAGCCCCAAGCACGCCTCAGCCTAGTTCTGGTGGTAAGTACCTAAATAAGAAATACAAACATAGGTTTTAGAAAAAAAACATGTATTGAAGATTAGATTTTTACTCCCAGAGTATTACATTCAAAATGTATCCTGTCCCAGTTCACTAGCCCTGTTACCTTTTTCTTGGCAAGTTACTTTCCATGATCAAGTGTTGTGCTTAAAGATATAATGAACCAAACATTTTTCTTTCATGATTTCATACTAGAAATCTGCTAGAACAGCAAATGAACCTACTTAATTACAGTATTTGATAATCTATTTTTATTGTTCTATAATATTATCTTTATTTTACAAAGCAATAATGTAAGCCTGGTCCCCGTTTTTTTTTTTTTTTTTCCAACCCATGCATAGTGGCATAGTGCTTGCTTACATTCTTGATTTATAAAATAACAATAATAAGAAGACAACAAAACAAATGTTATGATAGGACTATACATTTATAATGCTGCTTTATATTTCCTGCTCTTTCAAAATATTGAAAGTCAAATATTGATTTTCATATAATCACTTTCATCAGCCTGATAAGGATTCTGCCGGCCATCCACTTGTTGTGACTATCAGCTGACCATTCTCTGCTAAATGTATGGCACACTATTCACCTTTTCATTAAATATTTTTTTTTTTAATGCTTTACCATTTTAAAAAAAAAATGTAATATTCAAAATAAATATTGATGTCTTCACACAAACTTATTATCTATAATTTAGTATACCTTGGCTTGTGCTGATTTTATTCTATATTTAACAGTGTTAGTAACTCGGATTCGGATCCCACCAGTAGCAGCCTTCGGAAGTGGAGAGATGCCCACTACTCCTCCACGTAAGTTATAACAAACTGAAAATATAAACAAACAAGACAGGCAATAATTATCTGGACATTTTATGTAATTAAGCCTTTACTATATCAAAAATAATCAGCTACAAATGATTTATAACGCAATTTTTCTACAAATAAATTTGTTAAAGGGATACTAAACCATTTTTTTTTTCTTTCATGATTCAGATAGAGCATGAGATTTTAAGCACCTTTCTAATTTACTCCTACTATAAATTTTTCTTTGTTCTCATGCTATCTTGATTTGAAAAAGCAGTACTGTAAGCTTTAGAGCCGGACCATTTTTTGTTCAGCACTTGGGTAGCACTTTCTGATTTGTGGCTAAATGTAGCAAACCAATCAGCAAGCTCTACCAAGGTGCTGAACTAAAAATGGGCCGGCTCCTAACCTTTTATTAATGCTTTTTCAAATCAAGATAACATGAGAACAAAGAAAAATTGATAATAATAGGAGTAAATTAGAAAGTGGCTTAAAATTGCATGTTCTATCATAATCCTGAAAGAAAAGATGTGGGGTTAGTATCCCTTTAATTGAATATAACTTTTATTTAGATTTGACAGAGAGATAAAATCGGTCCATCCTGGATATTAAAATATATTTGAGTGAATAATGTATAATAAAAATTTGTGAATAGTCTGTTGCTGTATTTTTCTTAGATATTATGGAAGAAATCTTTTAGTAAACGCCTTTCTATGTCTGTACAACATGTCGACAAATACATTGGTTTTCATACAACAAAATAATATTTGATTACTGTTTCATCTATTTCAGAACTACGCGGCATTTCTGCAGGTGGAAGCCATAGCAGTCAACTGCATTCACCTGTTCTTTGTGTAGAGGGAAGTCCTGTTGTAAATATTCAAGCAACATGCTTTTCACCATCGTCATCTGTCATCGTTGACCAAACATCAACAGAAGACCATGCCCCCATTGTGGATGAGCAGACAGCCCAGACTCAACCACCTCAACTGGAAGAACAACATCGGTATAGCCGGACGGAAGAATTACTTCTGGAAAATTTACTGGCAACAAAAAAATTAACAAAAGCGGTCAACAATATGAGAAAAGATGTCCGTGTCAACAGAGATCAGAGGCAAGCAATTGATCAAATGCACGAATCCATTTTGGATGCAATTTATCTGAATCTACACAATGTTTCATGACCTGAAACATAGATAGAACTTTATTATATAGCTTAATTTTATGACTCAAATTTGTGATACTTATATTATTTTACAAAGTTTAAAAATTGAAAGTTACATTAAAACCTTCTTTATGAGCAGCACTCCATGCCGGTTTAATAAAAATTATTTTGAAGTAAACATGTATTGATAATTCTTACCCGTGAACTCCTTGTAGCATCCTCTTTTTTAAGGTCTGTCTCCTCCCTCAAAGTCAAGTCTACAGTTTTTCTTTAGTATTCTATGAAAAACATGAGAAAGAAACAGAGAATATTTTATTAATGTAAATAAATGATGGAATGTGGATTAAGTGGTAAATTTAAAAGTCACTCACTTGTTTGTGCCTCTGTGCAAAGCATTACTATTATTGTTATTTTTTCTTATGAGGAGCGGATTTCCAGAATGACAACACTGTCCTAGAGATTAACCGTATTTTTTTGCGTATGGTAGCAGCTGGCTGAATGTTCAATCTATAATTTTTTGTAGCACTAATACCGGTATTTTTTCTTAGTGCACAAAAATATTATTCTTAGTTGTAATGCAATTTTTTTTTTCTTAAACATTAAGACAATAATTTTGGATAACAGTCTCCAAAACTCCCACTAACTAATAAAAAAATTTGTGGCTTAACTTGAACTGTAACTAATGTGTGACAATGCTTACAACAGAAACTTTTCGTGTAACGTGTAAATATGTGTTAACAATAACAATTGTAAAATTATGATGAAGGTGCACTTATTAATTATAAATGATTTTAAAAAAAATGGATACACTAATACAAATGCTTGAGCAAGCTTGTTTAGGCTAAATCAATATCTAAAAAAATAACGAAAAATATAAAGAAAGTCAATAGAAAGTTGAAATTGTGTTAAAATCAACCATCACAACCTTGGGAAGTAAAATCGCTGTCAAATAGAAATTTATTTTTGGGTCGCCATTCTATGACAAATCATCACATAACATTTCAATGTTTATTATGAAATATTTAAGGTTGAAGGTCACATGACGTTACCTTCAAATTAATAATATAAATCAAAATAATTGGATTTTTTTGCCTTAGCTTTTAAGTTTAAATTATTTGGAATTTGTTTTACATTTTGGATGGATACCCTGCTGTAGTGGGAATAAAATATATTATGTCTCAAAGAGGGGTAGAAAATTTAGAATTTGGGAAGTTACTTGATTGATGACCTCTAGCTAACTACAAAATATCATCCAAATAAGAGATCTTTTGCTTTAGGAGCCATGATGATTGATTTGTCATGTAATGACAACCAGCAAAGCCGAATTAGCCTAACGGGATACCAGTAAATGTATTGTTGGGCGGGAGCAGCTATGGCTAGAAAAGCTAGAATTTAAAGTGCTGATTAATGGATGTAATTGGGCTTTACAGTGCATATATCAAGAATAAGAATATGTGGAAAAAATTAATTAAAAAATTATATACTATAATTTGGAAAAAAAATATTGTGGGGAAGGAGTATCACAGTAATCTCACCTTTGTGAAAAATTGTATGTGTGCATTATACTGAGTGGACGGAAAATAGGGCTGTTCACCCAATTTTCCAGGGATGATTTTAATTCCCAGTCCAATACTGACTGGCACACTGCACAAGTGGGTCAGCAGGAGATTATATCCACTTTTTAATCTGAATCAAAGCTGAGAGCTGGGTAACCCAGCTTTGGAAGATTTATTTTTTAAAATGTCATCTGCTCCAGGAGATGGGGGGACAACTGTGCACGATGAGGTGAAAGTGTATTTCCTGTGATTAAAAATACACGTTCACTGTGGACGCTGGTTGGGGGACAGGAAAGTAGCTCTTGGGCTACCACAGACAGGACAGGCCACAAATACCTCTTTTCATCCCAAAATGTCAAGGGATCAGTACTGGGGGGGCAGGGGAGGTTGAGATAGGTAAAGCTTAACCGTGTCGGCAGCATTGCTCTCTTTCATCGGGGGATCTCTAATGTCTCCAACCAATGTGCCCAGTGTATCAGCCCAAAAAGTAGCTGCTGTGGTGGGACGAGGACAAGCAGCAGTGCTAGAGCTTTTGGGTGACAGAGTCTCACTATCAGACTCATCTCTTCATCTTCCTCTACAGGTGACATTTTTTTTGTCTATCACGCACCCTCTGTATCAATTTGTCCCGCCATGAGGTCAAGGTATTTGTACGGAGTGCTATCTTTCCCTTTACTCTAGGATCACAAAGTGTGGCTAGCATGTAGTGAGGGCTAATGTCGATGCACTCTTTTACGCGCTGAGTCAGTTGCTCCTTCAACCTCCTTACAAGGGCAGCAACATCATCATGAAGATTACCACCAGGCAATACTTCCCTATTAGTAAGGAAATTATCTAATAGGTTAGAGAGGTGAGTGAAGAGGGGAATGACTTGTGCCAGGCTAGCGTTCTCTTGACTTAAATTTTCTGTCACCGCCCGAAAAGGTGTGAGGACTGCCACTACCTGTTCAATCATGGCCCAGTCATCCCTGCCCAGTGGTCTGTCAATGCCAATGGAATGTTTGTATGCCATTGCATGGATTGCCTTTTGCTGTTCAAATATACGCTCAAGCATATCTAATGTGGAGTTCCATCTAGTACTCACATCTTGTTTGAGCCGGTGCTCTGCAAGTCCAAAATTTTTCTGTTCCTGCCTAAGGAGATGGCTATCTTTGACACTATGATGGAAGTGGCCAGCTATTTTACGGCAACACTCTAAAAGTGTTGCCAACCTTCCAGTATCGTGATCGAGGGCAACCTTAACAACAAGATGCAGTACATGTGACGAACAGCGTATACCCACAAACTCGCCATCCCGTAGCGCCTTCAGCATATTGGCTGCCGCATCGGTGACAACAAAACCCATTTGTGCCTTTGTCCCTGCCTGCTCTCCTAGCCACTGAGCCACCATATTACTCAGTACATGTTGGATGTTCTGTGAGGTGTGCTGATGATCCATCACCTCAGCATGCAGGAGAAAGGAGCGGTACCCCTTGGCTACTGCACCAGTCACTGAGTCTGAGGTTTTTGAGCCTGAACTTTTGGCTGATATAACTGGTGGTGAAACATTTGGCAGCCACCAATGTGCCGTCAAAGACAGGAAGGCATGTTGGCCACTAGGAGCACTCCATAGGTCAGTGGTGAAGTGCACTGACTGTCCAGCAGCCTTTACCAGCTCCTCCTTCAAAACAACAACGCATGATCTGTAAAGTGAGGGAATTACAGATCTACTGAATGTGGTACGAGAAGGAACTTTATAATGGGGTACAACTGCCTCCATAAGTTGTTTAAAGGGGTCCCCTTCCACCATATTTAAAGGAACCCCTCCAACCGCTATGAGCTGGCCAATGAGGCATGTAATTTTTCGCACCTGCTGTCTTGACATCCGACTGGAATGTACACCAAATTGCTCCATTGTGGGCTGGGTGGATTTCATGGGATGTTGGCTGACACTAATAGCAGCTGCACCAGAAGAGGCATGATCACCATGCCCCTTGTAATTCCTACTGGTGGTGACTGTGACACTGCTAGTAGTAGTTCCCCTAGTAGTGCTGGCTGGAGCAGAGACACCACTTTCTTCCCTTAACACCACTGGCTTGTGATGGGTGCGAAGGTGTTGGTTCATTCCTGAATTGGTCAGATGCCCCAACACTCTACCCCGGCTGACTTCCCTACCACACAATTTGCATTTGGCTTGGCGACCATCACCAATAGCCTCAAAATGCTGCCACACTTGTGCACGACGGGTACCTTTGCCACTGTGCAGTGAAGAATCTTTTGTGACAGTTTCTTTGGCCGCACATGCTGTAGCAACTTCTTTTCTTTTTGTTATTTCATGGCCTTCTCTCTGTGATGTAACAGGAGGAGGCCTAAACATTGAATTGATGGCGGGAATGGAGGAGGTTAGTGGCCTACCAGTAGTGGCGGGTGCACTAACTACAATCTGGCTGGGAGACTCAACACAAGCTATTGGAGAGCTCAGTGACACTCGTGACGATGTTGGAGATGGAGAGGAATACAAATCTATAGAATACTGTGAATGATGGGTAGGTGAATAGTGAATTTGATCATCTGGTTCAAAATTATGAGATGATGCTGATTCGTCCATGTCAGTAAACATGGATTTATCACTAGCGACATATGTTGGGGAGCCCTCTTCTCCCTGGTGACTACTGGTGCCCTCTTCACATATATCAATAGCAGATGGGCTATCAGTAATGTTGGCACTGGCAGTAGCAGTGGTGGTGGCAGCAGTATCAGCATGAGAAATTTTGTCTTCCTCATACTCAAATACTTCACGTTTGGGCTGCTTAAATGAATGTTCACTGGAAAAAGCCTGCGTTGGTACTGTTTGGCTTCTACTGTAAAACATTTTAGTTGGCAACACGGTACTAGAACTGGACATAGCAGAGGTGGTGACACAACTGGCACGAGTGATTGTACTAGTTGTTTTGGGGGGAAGCTCCGGAAAATTAAGACGCCAACGAAATGCGAACTGCTTCCTGGTCTCAGAGGAGGACCTATCAACCCTGCTAGAGGATTGTGAACTTGAATTTTTACTTACAGCCCTTTGAAATTTAGAGGGTGGACTCAGATGACTACTAGTACTACCGCTAGTGAGTCTACGAGTGCTTTGACTACTGCTGCTGCTAGCTCTGCTTGAACCAGTAAACTTTACCTGAGGCTGCTTCATTTGCCTCTCCTTTGTAGTATCAGGTCTATTGTGAGACCTAAATGAGGTTTCACGTGTGGAGGGTGGATGAGAAATGTCTGTGCCTGGCAATGAGGATGTGGATTCTGTGGAAGGATTGGACACAGACAGTAACGGTACACATGTAGTGTCACTGGTGGTTACTGTGTCACTGCTACTGGTTGTTTGAGGAACATGAGGTGGGGGAGGACTATCCATTATAAATAGGTAGTTGTCTATATATATTTGAAAAATAAAAATTGGAAAAAAAAATAATACTAATTATTAGTATAGATTTAGCCAATAATAGAGATTGGATAATGTGTCTAGTTCTGATGATGCTGATGTGTTCCAAAAAAAAAAAAAAATAACTAAAGGACAAGTGTGCCTGCTGTAATGTAATATAGGAAGACAGCAAAGCAAATAAAGATAGAACTCTGATAAATTAAACAGACAAAAAAAATGAAATTAAATTGTGTGTGGATATCTATCAATAATTATGAGTAGTATACATACACACACACCAAAACAAATCCTATGCAAAAATAAGAAATGTGCCTGTAATGTTATATACGTTTACAGCACAGAAAATAAATTATACTACAGTTAAACAAAAAAAAAAATGTTATTAAATTCTGTGTGGGGATATCAAACTACAAATGAATAGTATACATACACACACACACACACACACAGAAAATAATAGATTTATCCACAAAGAGTAAATAAGGGTGATGTCTGTGTCTTTTGCTGATGTGTTCAAAAATCAAAAAAATCCTATCATCATTCAGCAACCAACCTGTGTGCCTGTTATCTAACGTTAAAGTTTAAGACAGCACACACACACACACAGCAAATAACTAAATCTCTGTCTTAAACAAAACAAAAACAAAATAATTGCAGTGAGCTCAGCTCAGCTCATTACAGATAGAAGAACTCCAAAAAGTCACACAACACAATCAATAGAATAGTACACAATTAGAATATTTATTTTTAACTAACTATACTAACTAACTAGTACTCTAGTGAGACGTTTTAAATAATAACAATCAATTATTAATGAAAGAACTATAAGATAAAGAAATATAATATATTTGACTGTTGTAAAACTTTCTCCTCTCCCTTGAGTCACAATTTCAGCCAAAAATAATAATATAATAAGCACAAATACGCAGACCAGTAAATCTCTAGGACACTGTGCCTTCTTCTCTTCTTCTGTAACTGTTCAACTTCACAACAAGTTCAGGGATTGTCTTCTGCTGCAATGCTGACACCAGAATGGAAGTCTGATAATGTCTGCCTTCTGATTAACACAACAGCACAGATAAGCACAGCCCTTGAGGAAAAGCTATAGCTAGCACATTGCACTGCGTGTGACAGTAATCCAACCCACAAAATTATAATAATATTAATTATTGGACCAGAAAACTATCACTGTGACAGAATCCAACCCCCCAAAAAATGAATGATCTGATTGGACAAGAAGATATATGACACTACACTCATTTTAATAAACTAATCAATTCGAATCGATTCGTTGTCACTCGTTATTACTAGCATACCATGCTAGTCCAAAAACCAAAATAAATATTTTATATTTTCATTTGTTCAATAAATAATTACATAATCATTCAGATCTCACTTTCTTCTAACTATTTTGTGGTTCTTTGGATTTAATAAGATTTATTTGAAGAAATCATTTGAAAACTGCGCCACGCACACGTCCGAATGAAAATGAATATATCGTAACAAATCGAATTTTTCGGAACAAATGCATTCGGATTAGTAGTTACGTAACGATACGTCACGTGTAACTAAAAAAAAATCGAACTGCGTCACATGTAAAATTGTAAATAAAAAAATCAATTCAAATGCGCCACACACATCCGAATCACAACGAATACGTCCGAACGATACAAAGATTTCGGAACAAATTCATTCGGATTAGTTTCTTTCGGAATCCATTTCATTCGGATATTCGAATCGGCCCGAAGCTCCGAATTCTACAAAATTCAGACGAATTTGAATTCGGTACGAAACGAATCGCACATGTCTACCCTGAAGTTCCAGAGTATCTTTGGGAGCAGAGGGGCTTTATACCTACCAGCCTGAATATCTGAGCTAGATCTTAGCTCTTCAAAGTGTGAGTACTTGTCCACCTGTGATTATATATTGCAGTATATACAAACCTCACTATTGCATGTTTTCTATCTTCTTTGGGATTGGATTCAACTACTATCAAGTGCTGCCTTCTTCCTCTTATGATTTTTTGATCCTGTATGAACTTTTAATTTATTACCATATCCTTTTATTTTCAGGTGATTTAAACTTATTATTTGATTTTGGTATTTATTTTTGAAGTGTTCACACCTGTTTATCTTCACCTTTATGTTTCTTTATGTTGTAACCTAGGTTTTCTTCTCTGCTGTGGCAAATTTGTAACAGTTATAAATGGGTCACTATAGTTTGTGGCATAGGACTGGGACAACAATTCCACTTTTAACAGGAATTGGAAAGCCCGTTATTTTTCAGAAATAATTAGAGGGAATATGAAGAAAATAAATAATGAAACTATATTGCAAAGTAAATATGATTAAGGAGAATTGCATCTCAAAATATAAATCAAAACAAAATATATTTTTAATAGTGGTGCTAGGAATAAGGGTTAACTCCACTAGTCAGTAAATAATCAATAAATATATTTGCAATTCACGCACTCAAATAATAATCAAGAAAATATTTAGAGAAAATACAAAATGAATTTTATTAAACTTCTATAACAGGCATCCAAGTGAAATTTGTAAAAACGATAACTATATTGGATCTAAAAATTAAAAACTATTACCCCATTAGGTCTCAATCGTGAATGGGACATGAGTTACTATGTTGATTAAGTTAGAAGTCTTACAATCAATTTATACACACCATGAACACTGGAGTTCATTTTTTTAACAATAAGTCCTGCTAATGAACCAATCTATATTAAGTGTTTTCTCAGTTACATACCAGGGGATTTTGTTTAACCTTTTTTCTGTTTTTTATATATGTATATTTTTTTCTGTGTATTTTTTCTGTTATGTTTTTGTAGGATATTCATTATGAGTAGTAAAATGATTGTATATTTACATCAAACATTATTTACGTTACATTATAAACTTTTACATCAAACATTATTTACTTTACATTATAAACTGTGTGCTAAGTTATTGCATCCAATCTATGCCATCTTTAGAAATATGATAGCATTGTATTTGAAATATCAGTGATAACCTAACAATCCCTCAAAATTAAATTGTATGGAAATTGTAGTTTTGTATTGATTATACGCAAATATTGTTCATAATTGTATTCATGGTTAAACGTCATGACACCCATTAACATTTTGCCTACTCTGTTACCTTCTTGCGACTTGCACTTATACTCTCTTGCATACACAGTATGTTGTAATAATTGTATTATTAAGTGTTTTGAAATGTTTTTATATATGTTCAACATTAACACTGTGATTGGACACAACTTAATTTCAAAATATGAAATGGAAACAGGAGTATAGATGGGTAGTGGTAGATGCAACTACACTTTATTCAAGCATACCCCATGTACTAGGAATTAAAGCTATACATTATTTTCTAGATAAAGCGACCAGATACTCAGAGGAATTCAAGATCTTTTTTTGTGAAATAGTGGAGTTTTTGTTGAAACATAATTTCTTTATGTTCAACAATGAGTATTTTTTACAAGTCTGCGGTACAGCGATGGGGGCAAAGTTTGTCCCCTCGTTTGCAAACTTATTTGTTGACTGGTGGGAAGATCTCTACTTGTATATAGCATGTAATCCATTTGTGAACCTGATCGTCAAATATATGAGATTTATTGACGATCTGGTGTTCATTGTAGAAAACCCATTCAATATTACAGCATTCCTAGACTACAGTAACACAAATTATCTTAATCTGAGATTTACAGGGGATTTACAGGAACTAACTTCTTGCTTCTTGGACCTTAAACTGACAGGTGTTGTAGAAACAGGGTGCATACTGACTGAGACCTTTCGTAAACCCACGACTGGCAATACTATTTTGCACGCAAAATCGTGCCATCCGCCACATCCCATTCGTTCAATACCCCGAGGTCAATATATATGCATGAGGAGGAACACCAACTCTGATAAATCCTTCCCCCAACAGTCAAATTCCCTGACCAATAGATTAAAACTAAGGGGGTACAAAGAGCTTGAGGAGTCCTTTAGGAGTGTGGAAAATAAAACTCAGATGGAGCTTATACACAACCAAAGGGAAAAACATGAATTCACACAAGACACAGTAGTATTCACAACTGACGGCTAGATTACGAGTCTTGCATTAGCCTTAAAAAGCAGTGTTGAGGGGTCCCAACGCTGCATTTTAATGCCCGCTGGTATTACGAGTCTGGCAGGAGAGGGTCTACCGCTTACTTTTTTTCCGCGATTTTAGCTTACCGCAGATCCCCATACGTCAATTGCGTATCCTATCTTTTTAATGGGATTTTCCTAACACCGGTATTACGATCGCCTGAAAAAGTGAGCGGTAGACCCTCTCCTGGCAAGACGTCTACCGCATATAAAAGTCAGTAGTTAAGAGTTTTATGGGCTAACGCCGTAACATAAAACTCTTAACTAAAGTGCTAAAAAGTACACTAACACCCATAAACTACCTATTAACCCCTAAACCGAGTCCCCCCACATCGCAAACACTTAACTAAAATGTTTAACCCCTAATCTGCCGACCGGACATCGCTGCCACTTTAATAAATGTATTAACCCCTAAACCATCGCACTCCCGCCTCGTAAACACTAGTTAAATTGTATTAACCCCTAATCTGCCATCCCTAATATCGCCGACACCTACCTACATTTATTAACCCCATATCTGCCGACCCCATTGTCGCCGCTACTATATTAAATTTATTAACCCCTAAATCTAAATCTAACCCTAACCCCCCTAACTGAAATATAATTTAAATAAAACGAAATTAAATTACGCTGCAGCTAAATAAATTGTTTAACCCCTAAACCGCCGCTCCCGAGAATCCCGATAGAATCCTATCAGCCAATCGGAATTAAGGTAGAAAAAATCCGATTAGTTCAATCCGATTAGTTGATCCAATCAGCCAATAGAATTGAGCTTGCATTCTATTGGCTGCTCCAATCAGCCAATAAAATGCGAGATCAATCCTATTGGCTGATATCATCAGCCAATAGGATTTTTCCAACCTTAATTCCGATTGGCTGATAGGATTCTATCAACCAATCGAAACTCAAGGGACACCATCTTGGATGACGTCCCTTAAAGGACCAGTCATTCAGTCGTCGGCCGTCGGATGAAGAGGATGTTCCGCGTCGGATGACTTGAAGATGGACCCGCTCCGCTCCGGAAGGATGAAGATAGAAGATGCCGCCTGGATGAAGACTTCTGCCGGTCTGGAGGTCCTCTTCTGGCCGGATAGGATGAAGACTTCAGACCCTCTGGAGGACCACTTGTGTCCGGCTGGGTGAAGACGTCTCAAGGTAGGGTGATCTTCAAGGGGGTAGTGTTAGGTTTTTTTAAGGGGGGATTGGGTGGGTTTTAGAGTAGGGTTCGGAGTGTAGGTGGTGGGTTTTAATGTAGGGGGGTATTGTATTTCTTTTTACAGGTGAAAGAGCTGATTACTTTGGGGCAATGCCCTGCAAAAGGCCCTTTTAAGGGCTATTTGTAATTTAGTATAGGGTAGGGAATTTTATTATTTTGGCGGGATTAGATTAGGTGTAATTAGTTTAAAATTCTTGTAATTCTTTTTTTTCCCCGTAATTTAGTGCTTTTTTTCGTAATTTAGTTTATTTAATTTAATTGTAATTTATTGTAGGTAGTTTAGGTAATTACTTTAATTATAGTGCAGTGTTAGGTGTAATTGTAACTTAGGTTAGGGTTTATTTTACAGGTACTTTTGTATTTATTTTAACTAGGAATTTATTAAATAGTTAATAACTATTTAATAACTATTGTACCTAGTTAAAATAAATACAAAGTTGCCTGTAAAATATAAATAAATCCTAAGATAGCTACAATGTAACTATTAGTTATATTGTAGCTAGCTTAGGGTTTATTTTATAGGTAAGTATTTAGTTTTAAATAGGAATAATTTATTTAATTTTAGTAAATTTATTTAGATGTATTTAAATTATATTTAAGTTAGAGGGGTCTTAGGGTTAGACTTAGGTCCGATGTGGGGGGGGCTCGGTTTAGGGGTTAATAGGTAGTTTATTGGTGTTAGTGTACTTTTAGCACTTTAGTTAAGAGCTTTATGTTCCGGCGTTAGCCCATAAAACTCTTAACTACTGACTTTTATATGCGGTAGGAGTCTTGCCAGGAGAGGGTCTACCGCTCATTTTTTTAGGCGATCGTAATAGCGGCGTTATGCAAATCCTATTAAAAAGATAGGATACGCAATTGACGTAAGGGGCTTTGCGGTATGCTAAAATCACGGAAAAAAAGCGAGCGGTAGACCCTTTCCTGCCTGACTCGTAATACCAGCGGGTGTTAAAAAGCAGCGTTAGGACCCCTTACCGCTGCTTTTTAAGGCTAACGCAAGACTCGTAATCTAGCCATATATATTTGACCGTTAAGGATTAAGCACAATTTCATCATAAAATGTCACACTTTATTGAAACCATTTTAAAAGTAAATCAAAGGCATGATACAAAGAATCACTAAAATCCATAAATGAATGTTTTCCCTCCGGGTCTCTGATGTGTTTCGGGGGAAAATTTGAACATTTAAAAATAATATCCATAATAAACAATATATACTGCAGCCCTCCATGAGGGAGACTCATATACTGTATATGTTAAAAAATAATAAATAAGGGGTCGTCCAAACTAGTGCAACCAATACCTCCACTGCGGTCATGTCTCATAAGCATCTAGTGATACAACGCTAGCAAAACACCACCTAACCTCACTACAGATCAATGCCTGAGCTTCTTGGAGGAACTACTGTTAACTCATAAATAAAACAGCGCTATATCAAATAATACATTATTAATTAAATATATAATCCCTAAGCTATCTCCTATGAAAACATATAGCTAATTAGCCCCAATACAAATAAATTATTCAACTCTTATGTAAATGGGAACAAATTATATAAATGTACACAAAATATATATTAGTATGTTAATGATTGTAGCTTACTAGCTAAGTAATTAGTTAATTACAGCCTACTCTTGATAACAGATATGTGAAAAGTGAGGTGTGGTAGCCAAGCGCTAAGATATTCCCTTATGCTGAGTACAAATAAAGGGTCTAACCAACCCCCAAAGGAAAGAACAGGTAATGAAGGGATATGTACAGCGCCAATAAAGGCTAAGGGATAAATATAAACACTAAAAACGAAATATACCTGCTAAGGCTGAACAGGAATTTATTACAATTCAACAGTATTGGTACCAATAGATAAAATGGGTGAAAAAACAGTTAATAAAAACAGTTATTAAAAACAATGGTAAGGTGGAGTGTTGTGCTGATACACTCACAAAGTGCAAATAGCAATTGGGTCCAAGGGGTGGAAAACTAAAATGGTGAAATCCACATTGGCTTGTGGACACACAAATGAACAAAGTGTGTAAGCAACATAAAAATGTATGCGACTTAAATGTGCAACATGATAGTGCAAATGTTGTGCAACATGAGTGAAAGTAATTGTGATCACTATGTGTGTAAAAGATAAGGGAAAACAATTCACATCAAAAATTCAAAAAATCACAATAAAATATAATATATTGAAAAGTCCCGATGGCACTGCAGTGCAAAAAATAATAAATCACAGGTGAATAACTGCCATTGAGTGGAAAATGTGGAAAAAGGGTGGTATACCCAAGGCAAAAAGAGGAAATCCAGTGAAAAAACAAAAATGAAAATAAAAATCAAAAAACAGATACAAAAATGATGTTCAACAAAGGATTAAAAAAGAACAAAAAAGAACAAAAAGAGTGTTGTAATCCAAAAAACAGTAAATTAAAAGGCAATCACATGAAGGAACCTTGAATCCTGAGGGGAAGAGTTCCCAGGCGAATCCTAACAACGGTCAGCTCTTTGTCCAATGTCCTAGAGATGTCCCTGTAAAAAAAGGAGTACCATAGCGTAACAAGTCCTCAAAGTGGTTAAAATACTTGGAATAATGCTTACCAACAGGTCTACGCGTTTCGGCCCCAAAATAAGGCCTTTATCAAGACTGCTGAAGTGGTAAGCTGAGTGCCTTTAAATAAC
Organism: Bombina bombina; assembly: GCF_027579735.1. Classification (NCBI taxonomy): domain Eukaryota; kingdom Metazoa; phylum Chordata; class Amphibia; order Anura; family Bombinatoridae; genus Bombina; species Bombina bombina. The sequence goes on from NC_069504.1 coordinate 179,119,023, forward strand.
AGTGTCACTTAAGTGACCGGATATGGCTCTGGAATTCACTTCCGGTTTCGCCATAAGTAAAAAAGAGTTTAAACAGGGTATTTACCATGTTTAACGTGTTTAAAATGTCATATGGAGATAGAGTGATCTTGTATTTTATGTTTATATATGTGTCTTTGATATTTAGTGTCATTTAGTTCACTGTACCTTGAGCCCCTCATGATCATGATGTCACTTCCGGTTTACCGGAGTAAACATTTTTAGCTGATTCTACATTTTTGGTGGCCTCTGGTTATGAATACTAGTTAGAAGATATACTTCAAAGATGTACTTTGGTATATTTACAGCTTAATCACCTATATTTTTATGGTGACGATTTTGGCGTGATTTGATTGGTCGTGACATCATGATCCAATTCCTATGGTCCTATTGGTTTAGAGAAGAGGTGTGTGGGTAATAGTCCTCCTGATTGGGTGTTGAGATGTCAAAGAAATGTTTAAAGACAACAAGGGGACAGATTGTTTCGATAACAAAGGGGATATAAATCCAAATGCCCATTTTTACAATAAAGAAGCCCATTAGCTTATAAAAGAGCCGTTTTAGATGATTAGCCATTTCAAAATAGGGAACGTCTCTAGAGTGATTGGAGATAATATGTATGTCTTCTTCACTGTTAGTGCATAAATCATATGTTCTATACCAAGTTTTAGTATATGTATCTTATCCCATACTATGTACTTTCTCCAATATATATAATGATAGACAATATGCTTTATATTGGATTATATGAGGTTTATTTTGCTCTGTGAACAAGTGCTGCTTTAGGTATTTATAAATGTTTTTAAGGTACAGCAGCATAGTAAGGGATATAATCCAATAGTAGCATAGTGGTAGAACAGTTGAACAGGAAAATCACTAATCCTATAAACCCAATCACATAAATTTAATCAGGTTTAGGAGAAGAATGCTTTAGCAGTGCGTCAAATTTATCTTACACTGTCTGGAAAAGGGGCTGTGGTTTTTTTATTAAAAAAGGGGCTGTGGTTTTTTGAAAAGAAAAAGAAAAAGTGTAAAATATAAGTGTGAGAGAGACTTAATGGGGGTATATCTATATGTCTTGAGTCAAAGTTTTATACATACTTATCACTGAGTTCAGTAGCCTCAGTGAATTCCATAGAGGAGGATGTGTTAATACCGCTTATCTATATTAACATAATAAAGCCATACATAAGGGACCTCTCGATCACTAAGGTCATTTGACGAGCAGTGATTGGGTGGGTCTGTGCACTACCCAATAATTAAGAAGCTTGGTAGTGGCTACCAATAGATATATGAGATATAAGAGAAACTCCTGTGGATTTCTTATGAGCAGAAAATGATGAACTTCTGAGGTGGATATAACTTATAAGACCAGATACCTGGACTATATATATTATAGCCCTAGAAATGTAGGGAGGATCTGACAGGGATAATATTGGATTCAGATTGAGGGGATAGTCTGATGCATATTCTATAGTGAAGACTTCATTTGCCTTTAGGTCAGGGGTTAAGTGGTAATGGAAGCGAAGACTATTTTGGAGGGAATGCCTGGTCAATCTATGTCTGAAGTGTGTATTTCTCGTCAAAGCTTGGGAGTTATTGATAGATACATTTAATAAGGATTCTGGAGAGCATCAAATCCAATGGTGTCATCGTACTGTTAGATATAGTCATAGATTAGAATAGATGGTTAAGATCCTCTCTATTGTTTAGACCTTTTGGATGTAGACTGTCCAACAGGAAGATCCATTTGGATTCAGCTTTGAGAAGACTTTTTTCAAAGTCGCCACCTCTCCAATTTTTTATAACCTTCTGTATGCCAGTATATTTCATATCTTTTATATTGCCGTTATGTTTAGTTGTAAAATGATTATAGAGAATTGTATCTTTATTCTGTTTCTCAATCAGCAATATATGTTCTCTTAGCCTATCTCTGAGGCTCCTTGATGTCTGGCCAATGTACTGGAGGCCACATGAACATTCAATAAGATATATAATCCCTTTGTCCTGGCATCTTATTAGATCTTTAATGTTAAATTCTTCTCCCGTCTGGTTTGATTTGAATTTTTTGGTCTTAGTTCCTCTTTTACATGCCTTGCATGTAGGGCACGGGTAAAAGCCTTTAATTGATTTCCCCTGTATATCATATGTTCTTAGGTTGTTATTCCGTTGTAGACTTGGCGCTAATTTGTTTTTTAAATTTCCTGTTTTTTTATAGATGAATTTTGGTTGATTTGGGAGTTTGTCTCCAATGACATCATCATTTTTCAACAGGTGCCAATGTTTTTTGAAGATCTTTTCGATGATGTACCGGTTACTGCTATATTCCGTGATCATAGGTACATTTAGCAGTTCTTCTGTTTCCAATATTTTACGGTCTTTATACTTAGTTAACTCATTTCTCTCCATTTTTCGTGCTTCCTCTATTTTAAGATCAAGATGTTCCTCCTTATAGCCCCTTTCCATAAATTTTTGTTTTAATCTTTTCACTTGTTTTTCCCATGTGGTGATGTTAGAACAATTTTTTCGGACCCTTAAAAATTGGCTCTTTGGGATATTATTTTTCCATTTTACATGGTGACAGCTCTCGTAATGTATATAGCTATTGCTGTCAACTGATTTAAAGTGTGTAGATGTTTCCCATTTGCCTTTTTTAACTTCTATTTTTAGGTCCAGAAAAACAATTTCTTTTGGACTCCATGTATAAGTGAACTTTAGATTTAGAAGGTTCTGGTTCATGATCTCTATTGTATACATAAGGTCCTGTATCGAACCTCTCCAGATGATTAGAATATCATCAATATATCTGCGGTACAAGACCAGGTCCGCGCCAGCTGGGCATGAGTCCCAGAAGATGCTCTCCCATCTTCCCATGTATAAGTTGGCATAGCTGGGCGCGAACCTGGTCCCCATGGCTGTACCGCAGATTTGTTGGTAGTATATCCCCTCGTTACAAAAGTAATTGTGTGTCAATATGTATTGGATACTATCCAATATGAACTCAGCCTGATCTTCTGGCATTAATGGATCTTTGTCCAAAAACCATTTTATTGCTTCACGACCCTCCTTGTGTGGTATACTTGTATACAAGGCCGCTACATCACAGGTCGCCATGATGTAACCTTCTTCCCATGGGATGTTCTCAAGGATGTTCAGAACTTGCGTGGAATCTCTTAAATACGATGGTAGAGATTTTACGTACTTCTGTAGATGTTGATCAACGTATTCTGACAAGTTACTTGTAAGAGATCCAATCCCAGAGATTATAGGGCGGCCCGGAGGGTCTATGAGGGTTTTATGTATCTTTGGCAGATGATACAAGATTGGTGTTATAGGGTGATTGATATCCAGGTATCTGTATTCTTTGTCATCCAATATCCCTGATGTCTTGGCTCGTTCTAGTAGTGTTCTTAATTCTTTTTGGAAATTGTCCACAGGATTCTGTCTGAGCTTCAGATATGTTGTATGGTCACTTAATAGGCGTTGGTTTTCTGCATTATATTTGTCCCTATCAAGGATGACAATCCCCCCGCCTTTATCAGCTGATTTAATGGTCAGTTGATTATTTGATTCGAGTTTTCTGATGGTCTCTTTATGTTGTTTGGATAAGTTTTCTTTTATCCTTTTGAGTCTTTTCTGTTTGATGTCTTTAATTTCCTTGGTAACCACAGTCTCAAAAGCCTCAATGGCATTTCCTTTGGCATAGGTTGGATAGAAGCTGGACTTTGGTTTGAGACCCGTATGTATATATGGGTCTTGAACGTCTGCTGTAGTGTAGCTCTTAGGGACCATTGTGTCCAAAGGGGATCTCAAAAAATATCTCTTTAGAGTCAATTTTCTTATGAAGTCTTTAGTGTTAGTGAACGTTTGAAATTTGTCCAGACTTCTTGCTGGAGCAAAGGAGAGACCATATTTCAAGACTTCCCTCTCTTCTTTTTTAATGTCATAAGAACTGAGATTAAAAATACCATCCCTGGTGATAAAATGAACGATTCTGCTGATAGGATCACCAAGGATGGTATTTTTAATCTCAGTTCTTATGACATTAAAAAAGAAGAGAGGGAAGTCTTGAAATATGGTCTCTCCTTTGCTCCAGCAAGAAGTCTGGACAAATTTCAAACGTTCACTAACACTAAAGACTTCATAAGAAAATTGACTCTAAAGAGATATTTTTTGAGATCCCCTTTGGACACAATGGTCCCTAAGAGCTACACTACAGCAGACGTTCAAGACCCATATATACATACGGGTCTCAAACCAAAGTCCAGCTTCTATCCAACCTATGCCAAAGGAAATGCCATTGAGGCTTTTGAGACTGTGGTTACCAAGGAAATTAAAGACATCAAACAGAAAAGACTCAAAAGGATAAAAGAAAACTTATCCAAACAACATAAAGAGACCATCAGAAAACTCGAATCAAATAATCAACTGACCATTAAATCAGCTGATAAAGGCGGGGGGATTGTCATCCTTGATAGGGACAAATATAATGCAGAAAACCAACGCCTATTAAGTGACCATACAACATATCTGAAGCTCAGACAGAATCCTGTGGACAATTTCCAAAAAGAATTAAGAACACTACTAGAACGAGCCAAGACATCAGGGATATTGGATGACAAAGAATACAGATACCTGGATATCAATCACCCTATAACACCAATCTTGTATCATCTGCCAAAGATACATAAAACCCTCATAGACCCTCCGGGCCGCCCTATAATCTCTGGGATTGGATCTCTTACAAGTAACTTGTCAGAATACGTTGATCAACATCTACAGAAGTACGTAAAATCTCTACCATCGTATTTAAGAGATTCCACGCAAGTTCTGAACATCCTTGAGAACATCCCATGGGAAGAAGGTTACATCATGGCGACCTGTGATGTAGCGGCCTTGTATACAAGTATACCACACAAGGAGGGTCGTGAAGCAATAAAATGGTTTTTGGACAAAGATCCATTAATGCCAGAAGATCAGGCTGAGTTCATATTGGATAGTATCCAATACATATTGACACACAATTACTTTTGTAACGAGGGGATATACTACCAACAAATCTGCGGTACAGCCATGGGGACCAGGTTCGCGCCCAGCTATGCCAACTTATACATGGGAAGATGGGAGAGCATCTTCTGGGACTCATGCCCAGCTGGCGCGGACCTGGTCTTGTACCGCAGATATATTGATGATATTCTAATCATCTGGAGAGGTTCGATACAGGACCTTATGTATACAATAGAGATCATGAACCAGAACCTTCTAAATCTAAAGTTCACTTATACATGGAGTCCAAAAGAAATTGTTTTTCTGGACCTAAAAATAGAAGTTAAAAAAGGCAAATGGGAAACATCTACACACTTTAAATCAGTTGACAGCAATAGCTATATACATTACGAGAGCTGTCACCATGTAAAATGGAAAAATAATATCCCAAAGAGCCAATTTTTAAGGGTCCGAAAAAATTGTTCTAACATCACCACATGGGAAAAACAAGTGAAAAGATTAAAACAAAAATTTATGGAAAGGGGCTATAAGGAGGAACATCTGGATCTTAAAATAGAGGAAGCACGAAAAATGGAGAGAAATGAGTTAACTAAGTATAAAGACCGTAAAATATTGGAAACAGAAGAACTGCTAAATGTACCTATGATCACGGAATATAGCAGTAACCGGTACATCATCGAAAAGATCTTCAAAAAACATTGGCACCTGTTGAAAAATGATGATGTCATTGGAGACAAACTCCCAAATCAACCAAAATTCATCTATAAAAAAACAGGAAATTTAAAAAACAAATTAGCGCCAAGTCTACAACGGAATAACAACCTAAGAACATATGATATACAGGGGAAATCAATTAAAGGCTTTTACCCGTGCCCTACATGCAAGGCATGTAAAAGAGGAACTAAGACCAAAAAATTCAAATCAAACCAGACGGGAGAAGAATTTAACATTAAAGATCTAATAAGATGCCAGGACAAAGGGATTATATATCTTATTGAATGTTCATGTGGCCTCCAGTACATTGGCCAGACATCAAGGAGCCTCAGAGATAGGCTAAGAGAACATATATTGCTGATTGAGAAACAGAATAAAGATACAATTCTCTATAATCATTTTACAACTAAACATAACGGCAATATAAAAGATATGAAATATACTGGCATACAGAAGGTTATAAAAAATTGGAGAGGTGGCGACTTTGAAAAAAGTCTTCTCAAAGCTGAATCCAAATGGATCTTCCTGTTGGACAGTCTACATCCAAAAGGTCTAAACAATAGAGAGGATCTTAACCATCTATTCTAATCTATGACTATATCTAACAGTACGATGACACCATTGGATTTGATGCTCTCCAGAATCCTTATTAAATGTATCTATCAATAACTCCCAAGCTTTGACGAGAAATACACACTTCAGACATAGATTGACCAGGCATTCCCTCCAAAATAGTCTTCGCTTCCATTACCACTTAACCCCTGACCTAAAGGCAAATGAAGTCTTCACTATAGAATATGCATCAGACTATCCCCTCAATCTGAATCCAATATTATCCCTGTCAGATCCTCCCTACATTTCTAGGGCTATAATATATATAGTCCAGGTATCTGGTCTTATAAGTTATATCCACCTCAGAAGTTCATCATTTTCTGCTCATAAGAAATCCACAGGAGTTTCTCTTATATCTCATATATCTATTGGTAGCCACTACCAAGCTTCTTAATTATTGGGTAGTGCACAGACCCACCCAATCACTGCTCGTCAAATGACCTTAGTGATCGAGAGGTCCCTTATGTATGGCTTTATTATGTTAATATAGATAAGCGGTATTAACACATCCTCCTCTATGGAATTCACTGAGGCTACTGAACTCAGTGATAAGTATGTATAAAACTTTGACTCAAGACATATAGATATACCCCCATTAAGTCTCTCTCACACTTATATTTTACACTTTTTCATTTTCTTTTCAAAAAACCACAGCCCCTTTTTTAATAAAAAAACCACAGCCCCTTTTCCAGACAGTGTAAGATAAATTTGACGCACTGCTAAAGCATTCTTCTCCTAAACCTGATTAAATTTATGTGATTGGGTTTATAGGATTAGTGATTTTCCTGTTCAACTGTTCTACCACCATGCTACTATTGGATTATATCCCTTACTATGCTGCTGTACCTTAAAAACATTTATAAATACCTAAAGCAGCACTTGTTCACAGAGCAAAATAAACCTCATATAATCCAATATAAAGCATATTGTCTATCATTATATATATTGGAGAAAGTACATAGTATGGGATAAGATACATATACTAAAACTTGGTATAGAACATATGATTTATGCACTAACAGTGAAGAAGACATACATATTATCTCCAATCACTCTAGAGCCGTTCCCTATTTTGAAATGGCTAATCATCTAAAACGGCTCTTTTATAAGCTAATGGGCTTCTTTATTGTAAAAATGGGCATTTGGATTTATATCCCCTTTGTTATCGAAACAATCTGTCCCCTTGTTGTCTTTAAACATTTCTTTGACATCTCAACACCCAATCAGGAGGACTATTACCCACACACCTCTTCTCTAAACCAATAGGACCATAGGAATTGGATCATGATGTCACGACCAATCAAATCACGCCAAAATCGTCACCATAAAAATATAGGTGATTAAGCTGTAAATATACCAAAGTACATCTTTGAAGTATATCTTCTAACTAGTATTCATAACCAGAGGCCACCAAAAATGTAGAATCAGCTAAAAATGTTTACTCCGGTAAACCGGAAGTGACATCATGATCATGAGGGGCTCAAGGTACAGTGAACTAAATGACACTAAATATCAAAGACACATATATAAACATAAAATACAAGATCACTCTATCTCCATATGACATTTTAAACACGTTAAACATGGTAAATACCCTGTTTAAACTCTTTTTTACTTATGGCGAAACCGGAAGTGAATTCCAGAGCCATATCCGGTCACTTAAGTGACACTGTTATTTAAAGGCACTCAGCTTACCACTTCAGCAGTCTTGATAAAGGCCTTATTTTGGGGCCGAAACGCGTAGACCTGTTGGTAAGCATTATTCCAAGTATTTTAACCACTTTGAGGACTTGTTACGCTATGGTACTCCTTTTTTTACAGGGACATCTCTAGGACATTGGACAAAGAGCTGACCGTTGTTAGGATTCGCCTGGGAACTCTTCCCCTCAGGATTCAAGGTTCCTTCATGTGATTGCCTTTTAATTTACTGTTTTTTGGATTACAACACTCTTTTTGTTCTTTTTTGTTCTTTTTTAATCCTTTGTTGAACATCATTTTTGTATCTGTTTTTTGATTTTTATTTTCATTTTTGTTTTTTCACTGGATTTCCTCTTTTTGCCTTGGGTATACCACCCTTTTTCCACATTTTCCACTCAATGGCAGTTATTCACCTGTGATTTATTATTTTTTGCACTGCAGTGCCATCGGGACTTTTCAATATATTATATTTTATTGTGATTTTTTGAATTTTTGATGTGAATTGTTTTCCCTTATCTTTTACACACATAGTGATCACAATTACTTTCACTCATGTTGCACAACATTTGCACTATCATGTTGCACATTTAAGTCGCATACATTTTTATGTTGCTTACACACTTTGTTCATTTGTGTGTCCACAAGCCAATGTGGATTTCACCATTTTAGTTTTCCACCCCTTGGACCCAATTGCTATTTGCACTTTGTGAGTGTATCAGCACAACACTCCACCTTACCATTGTTTTTAATAACTGTTTTTATTAACTGTTTTTTCACCCATTTTATCTATTGGTACCAATACTGTTGAATTGTAATAAATTCCTGTTCAGCCTTAGCAGGTATATTTCGTTTTTAGTGTTTATATTTATCCCTTAGCCTTTATTGGCGCTGTACATATCCCTTCATTACCTACTCTTGATAACACTTGAATGTTGAAAAAAAATACTAAATATCTGATGCTGATTGCAAAGGAATTTGTACAAATGGAGGGTAAAGAAAGGTATGTCTGCCATAGTGAGAGATATCAATTTGACACCACTAAACAACAATCTTATTATCGGAACCCTCAATTTTAAATGAGACATCTAGCTAATATTACTTCCAGTCGTTCATAACATCATACTGGGAGTTAAAGGCTGAGGGGAGATGACCCTTTAGGATTTTTTTTGTTTCAAAAGATAGATAATCACTTTATTACCCATTCCTCAGTTTTGCATAACCAACACAGTTATATTAATATAAATATATTTTTTTTTTTTTTTTAAATACCGACTTTATTTGAAAAAGCAAAAAATGATTTACAATGTAGTTGGGAGACGCAGCTCCATTATGAAACAACAAAGCCAGTACAATTTTTCCAAAAACATAGAATATATTAAGTATACCCTTTTTTTTGTCTATTTACATATAATATGAAGTATCTATGAGGGTAAGAAGAAAAAGAGAAGGAAAAGAGTTTGTGAGAGGAGAGTAGAGGAGGAAAGAGAGTATAAGGGCTTGCTCCAATGCCTAATTCAGTTCATGACGCATCCAGCCTTCGGGATAAAAGCTGTATTTAAATACTATAGTGATGGTTTAGCTAGGTTATGGGTTGTCTCGCTTAATATAAGATTCCCAAGTGGCCATCATTTCCGCATACACATCCATTTTATTATTTTTAATATAAAAATATTCTTCCAGTTCCAGAAATCCTGAAACTTTGCGTGACCACATGTCGAGAGTTGGGGCCATTTTACTTTTCCAGTTCTTTACAATTAAGAACTTAACACTATTTGACAGTATATTGAATAAATGTTTATGAGGTTTATGTCTTATTTTGGGGGTTTTACACAACAGCCAAATCAGGGGGTCTAAAGGAAATTGAATTTCTAGGATTGATTCTATTTCTGCTATGATTTCTCTCCAGAGAGTTTGAATAGAATTACACCACCACAAAATAACAACTGTCAAATGTATCAAAAGCTGTTTCTGTTTAAGTATTTCCCATTCTTAGTTATCTGCTACATGCATATAACTTTATCCCTGGTACTAATATAGTGTACGTGTATCTTACTAATGTTATTGAAAATACGTATGAGATTTTACTTATCGTACTCTTTGAAAGTTTGATACTAGAAATTAACTCTTATTTCCTCTGAGAGTCTGCAGTACATTGTTATAACAATTAGTTTAGATATTTTATTTAATGTTTTTCTTTTCAACTTATTTTTATTTGATATTCATTTTGTCTACCTACGGAGCAATGTTATATTATGTTATATTATGTATTTCATTTCAACATTTTATTTTAACACCTTATCAACTGTGTACTGATACAATTAACAACACGCTAGCATGGTCATTATATGTTTATATTTTACATTGTATTCTTAAAAGTAATTCACATCGATACAAGATTCATATACATTGATTACTGAGAATCCAATCTTATTTTATGTTGAGCCTATTAAAATGGTTCTCATTTTGACCAAGCATAAATCCGTTACCATAGGCAGTACTATTCTGTCCCTTTAATTGCAGTTCACAGGTGCTCTCATTGTGACGTAGGTAGGCAAGCCTTTTTAAGTTGTTTAATGTCTATACAAGTTAAGTCCCTGATGAAGTGCCTCCGGGCAGGAAACGCGTCGGACGTTTGCCATTGTTTCAATGTACCCCTGAGTTTGTTTGACACCCTGTTTATGATCTTACAATAAAGACATCAATTTTTACCTGCACACACCCTGCGGCTGAAATTTGTCCCAATACAAGGTAACTTTCATTGTTTATCAGAGTTTTTTCGTTTGGATGCCGGAGGAGTGGATCCTTACCTTTCATGGGGCAGCCTGAGCAAATGATCACACAGCGGCAAGAGTGGTGAGATTAACCAGCTTTACCTTAGTTCCAGTCTACACGCTGAAATTTGTGTTTACTTGTACCTTACTCATCACCACACCCGCACGCTGTACGATTCTACCCTCAGTTTGTTACAAGTGATTACTTCCACTGACCACACGCTACACTGATTACGGTCTTGTTCAGAGCACCTGTTACTAGCTACTTGATATCTACTCAGTATCAGCTATTGTACTTTATTTGCTTGGAATCAGTGGTTTACTTACAAAGTGCAGCATCTGCATCTGTTTGTGACTATTTGACAGTATATTGAATAAATGTTTATGAGGTTTATGTCTTATTTTGGGGGTTTTACACAACAGCCAAATCAGGGGGTCTAAAGGAAATTGAATTTCTAGGATTGATTCTATTTCTGCTATGATTTCTCTCCAGAGAGTTTGAATAGAATTACACCACCACAACATGTGAGCTAGACCACTACCCCTATGTCTACATCTCCAACAATGTTCAGATCTATGCTGAAATAACCTATGTATTTTCTTAGGTGTTAGATACCATCTGTGTAGAATTTTTAAATTAATTTCGACCATTGATGAGATTGATGTTCTAAGAATGTTCTGGCAAATATCTATGCATCTTTGGGGGAGAATAATAACTCCCAAGTCAGTTTCCCATCTTTCAAAGTATTCTGGAACATATCCAGGTGGTTTTGTAGATAAGATTTTATAAATCATTGATAGAGTATGTGTGATTGGCGGAGTGCGTGTGCATAGAGACTCAAAGTTTGTTAGGGGTCTGATCATGTTTCTACGTTGTGGATGTTGTGAGATAAATCTATAAACTCTGTGGTAATTGAACCAGTTGTGAAAGTGAGAATAGCCTCTGTCCAAAAGATCTGCTTGAGATAAGAGTTGCTCCCCAGAAGTCAGCATATGAATCGTTAGGTCTCGGATATTTGTGTCTACTGTGTTTATTAAGGGAATGTCTCAGATTCTAAATTGACCATTCTCTATACTGGACATAAGAGGGGATGGTTTCAATGAGACTATCATGAATTTAGGGAGTATATGATCCCATACCGCAAACGTCTCAGTTGTCAGTGGAGAACTATTTGTTAATCTATGTGTTAGTCTTTCTGAGCTTAGACAACACAGTCTGTCTAAGTGTGTGATATTTGCAATTGCGTGTTCCAATTGCACCCATCTTTAATGGTTGTAGTGTATATGCCAATCAACAATTCTCTGTAAGAAAATTGCTTTTCGGTATAAGGATATATTGGGAATTCCCAGTCCTCCTTGTAGTTTAGGTGTTTGCATAATGTTGGCATTAATTCTCTGTGATTTTCTTCTCCACACAAAATCACTGAACGCTTTTTGTATATTTAGGATATAGGCTTTAGGAAGTGGGATTGGCAGTGCTTGGAAAGTATATAGTAATCTGGGGAAAATATACATTTATTTTACCCGACCATGATAACCTTTTAGATAACCATGAAGAGAGATCTCTAATGATAATTTTTCTAATTGTTTCATAATTACTATCATATGTATCTTCTACCTTTAAAGCTAGGTCAATTCCTAGGTACCGAAGTGTGTTTTTACGCCATGTAAAGGGGGTGATTCTTTTGACTTCGCGTAGGGCAGTATCATCCAGATTAATGTTAAGAACCTCAGACTTATCAGAGTTTATCTTAAAGTTAGATAGGGATTGGAATAACTGAAATTCTTGTAACAGTGGAGGGATTGGGGAGTCTGGACTTGTGAGTGAGAACAATATGTCATCTGCAAAAAGCGAGAGGACATAAGACTGAGAGCCAACTTGCAAGCCTTTAATGAGGGGGTTTTGTCGTATTTTGGCCGCTATGGTTTCATAGAAACATAGAAACATAGATATTGACTGCAGATAAGAGCCATAGGCCCAGCAAGTCTGCCCGATATTGCCTAACAGTATAAACTTATTTAGTTTGTAGGATAGCCTTATGCTTGTCCCATGCATTTTTAAAGTCTCCCACAGTGTTTGTTGCTACTACCTCTTGAGGAAGTTTATTCCATAAATCAATCACTCTTTCTGTAAAGAAGTGCTTCCTCAAATTACTCCTGAATCTACTACCCTTCAGCTTAAGATCATGACCCCTTGTTCTCGAAGTTTCCATTTTATGTAAAATACCCACAACCTCAGTTTTACTAAACCCTTTAATGTACTTACAAGTTGCTATCATATCACCTCTTTCCCTTCTCTCCTCTAAGCTATACATATTTAGGTCATTGAGCCTATCCTGGCAAGTTTTATTTTTTAGACCATGTACCATTTTGGTAGCCCTTCTTTGCACAGATTCAAGTTTGTTAATATCCTTCTGAAGATATGGCCTCCAGAACTGCAAACAATACTCAAGATGAGGCCTAACTAATGATCTATAAAGTGGCATAAGAACCTTACTATTTCTGCTGCAAATACCTCTACAAATACATCCAAGCATTCTGCTAGCCTTACTCGCTGCATTACTACATTGTTTACTAAGTTTTAAATCATCTGAAATAATAATTCCCAAGTCCTGTTCCTCATCTGTAACAGTCAGTAAAGTGTCATTGAGTCTGTAATTAACATTTGGATTTTTCTTCCCTAAATGCATTATTTTACACTTTGCTGTGTTAAACTTTAGATCCCAGTCGTTTGTCCAATCCTCCAATTGTTGTATATCACTTCTCATTTTGTCTACCCCCACCACTCTGTTACAAATTTTTGTATCATCTGCAAACAGACATACTTTCCTGCTGATATCGCAGATAAATATGTTAAACAAAACAGGCCCCAGAACTGACCCCTGAGGAACACCACTAGTAACAGCCCCCTCTGCTGAATGAACTCCATTTACTAAGACACTTTGTTTTCTGTCCTTAAGCCAGCATTACACCCAGTCCACAATTTTTGAATCTAGACCAAGGAGATACAGTTTGTGAATTAGTTTATTGTGTGCGACGGTGTCAAATGCTTTGCTGAAATCTAGATATGCTACATCAACTCCACCCTTGTCTAATACGTTTGTTACATAATCAAATACGTCAATTAGATTAGTCTGGCATGATCTCCCTGAAGTAAAACCATGCTGATTTTGGTCCTCTAAATTGTTTGTCTTCATGTAAGACATAATTCTTTCTTTTAAGAGGCTTTCCATTAATTTCCCTACTACTGAAGTTAAACTAACTAGCCTGTAGTTGCCAGATTCTTCTCTACTGCCCTTTTTATGAAGAGATATTACATTTGCTATTCTCCAATCATCTGGGACAGCTCCTGTTAATAGTGACTGATAAAACAGATCAATTAATGGGACAGTTAGCACTGACCAAAGTTCTTTTAAAACCCTTGGATGAATATTATCAGGACCCACTGCCTTTTTAACATTTATTTTTGATGATTCTAACAAAAACTCATCCTCTGTAAAAAGATTACTGTTAAGCTTGTTTCTATTTTTCGTAGCATCCCTTAATGTAGACATTCTATCTTCACAACCTTTTGTGAAAACAGAACAGAAGTAATAATTGAGAAAGTCTGCAATCTGCTTATCTCCTTCTATTATTCTACCATCAACTGATTCAATTTTACTATTCCTACCTTATTTTTTCTTCTTTCACTGATATATCTAAAGAATGTTTTGTCCCCATGTTTTACTGACTGTGCTATCTTCTCTTCGGCATGAGCTTTAACCTTCCTAATTAACTGCTTAGTCTTTTTTTGTTGGAGTCTCCATATTTTCATATCATCATCTGCTTGTGTGTGTCTGTAATTTTGATAAGCTATCATTTTTGTTTTTACAGCATGTGCTTCCTCTTTGGAAAACCAAATTTGTTTACGCTTTCTTTTACTTTTACAGACATGTCTAATACAGTGTGCGGTTGCATCTAAAATGGCACCTTTCACAAATCCCACTGTTCTTGAACCCCTGTAATAAGTGTTTTCCCTTTTAAATAGTTTTTTAGGTATTCTCCCATTAATGAAAAATCTGCCTTCCTAAAGTCTAAAACTTTTGTTTTAGTCTGGGTGGACAGTTCCTGCACATGAATACTAAACCAAACAGATTGATGATCACTGGATCCTAAGTTCTCACCTACAGACACATCTGAAACTGTATCACTGTTTGTAAGTATTAGATCTAATATAGCTTCCTTACGAGTTGGTTCCTTGACTAATTGCTCAAGTGATTCCCCTAGCAGAGATTCAAGAATATACCTGCTTCTAGCTGATCTAGCAGAAGGAATCTTCGAGTCTATATCTGGCAAATTAAATCCTCCAGTACTATAACCTTACCCTTCATGGTCATTTTGGTTATTTCTTCTAATAACAGATTGTCCAGTTTTTCATCCTGCAATGGAGGCCTATATACAACCCATATTCTTTTTTTTTTTTTTTTAATATTTTTATTGGATTTTTTAGGGTTATGGTATCAATATATTCACAAGAATCAACAAAAAACATTTTCAAACATGTAGTCGTAGCATTAACCAAACCTTCCTACCCATACCCATATCTACTAACTATTACACTATTTTCTTTACCCTTACGGGAGGAGGTTATTACAAAAATCGCTGACTTTTCCAGCTTTAGATTTAGTTCTAACTTCAGGTGATTCAATACATCAATAACTCGTAAAAAAGAAAAGTAAGAAAAAAAAGAAAAAGAATTTAAAGATAAAACTGAATTCAGTCTGATTGATGTCCGCGAGGTCAGTGCACCAGCTCCTAAGGTCTAGGACCTTAAGAGAGCCAGTGATCCTCCCATCGCAGTTTGGGTTAGCCAGTTAAATTAGCACTAGCTTACCAGAAAAGAAAAAAATGGAAAACATAAATAGATAAATAAATAAATAGAAATAAAAAGGGAGGGGGGATGGGGAGGGAGAGGGAGGGAAAGGGGGAACCTCTCCCCCACTACCCATCATGATTCGGTAGCCATGTTCTTGGGAACTGTCCCCTTTCTACTTGTTGTTTAAACTACTCCGAATTTTTGAAAGGAAAAATTAATTGGAGTTGAACTATCATGGGGAAGGATAAAATCGTCAACTTCCACTTAGTGAAAAATTGCTGTAATTGCCTGTTATTATAGTTTTTCATATTATACTGTTCTAATATTATTTGATACTGGACTTTCTCCAGAAATTCTGAAAATCTGGGGTTTGTTTTAGCCTTCCAATTCGTAAATATCACATTTCTTCCCACTAATATCACTACATTCAGAAATTTAAAATTAGCTTTTACTGTGTCATATTTAAATAGAAGGAGAATTTCACTTAATGTAATTTTAATCTGTATTCCCATAACCTTATTACACCAAAAATTTACTTTTTTCCAGAATTGTACAACTTTAGGACATGCCCATATACAGTGTATTAGATCTGCCATTTCCTTCCTGCACTTGGGACATGAACCTACCCCTCCGTCCCATTTAGCTAACCTGGCTGGCGAGAGATACGCCATATTGAGTAATTTAGTGTGCGATTCACGCCAACTGACTGAGACCGTCGCTTTAGTAGCTAGACTCACACTCTTAGCGATCGCCTCCCCTTCCACCTGTGGCAAAGCTTTCTTCCATTTCCTCACTAGTGTATTGATATGAATTCCTCCATGACAGTCGATTAGCAATTTATATGTCTGTGCAATATTATTAATCCCTTCATGATATAATTTTATTTTCCTGCCTAAGTTGCCCATATCTAAATCAGACCCTGTTTCTACCTTTAAAGTCCCTATCCAATGGCGAATTGGTAAATAAGCATAGAACAATGTTTTTGGTAAGTTGTATTTGGCTCTTAATTCATCAAAAGTTTTACTATCAGCTTCTTCTCCTGGCAAACCTGCCCTAAGGAGTGAAGGCCTTCTTGTGCCCATACCGAAAAGACTGATGCTGTTAAGCCTGGGGTAAAGCTTGGGTTGCCCAGTATAGGGAGAAATTCGGACTTACAGAAATTATTTTTAATTGCTATGCAAATCTTCTGCCAAGCACCTATAATATCTTTAATAGTAACAAACTGTGTTATACTGGCAGTCAATTTGGCCAATGGATAATGCAATACAGCTTTCAAACTAAATGGTTCTATTAAATGTGATTCTAATCTCAATAACGTGACCTGTTCTTTTTCAGTGATCCAGTCGATCGCAAATTTACATAGAGCCGCATAGTTGTAGAATCTATTATTTGGACAGGCAAGTCCACCACAAACTTTTGGAAGTGTTATCGTAAATAAAGCTATACGTGGATTTTTATCTTGCCATATAAAATTGTTGAAGCTCCTATGCAGTTGCGAAATATCTTTGTTATATAATAGTAGGGGAAAATTTTGAAGAAAGTATAACAATTTGGGGAACAGGATTGCCTTAATAAACATGATTCTAGCTGAAATACTTAATGGAAGGTTATCCCAAATTTTCATTTTGTCTTGTATCTCCACGATACATTTAGGAAAATTAAGTTCATACCAATGTTCTGGATTATTGCTAAGTGTTATACCTAGATATTGTATATGCTTGGTTTCACGGAAGGGATGGGACAACTTGGTTCTTGGTTTATATATCCATAGTAGTTCAGATTTTTCATTATTAATCTTATACCCAGAAAAGAAACCGAATAACCTGAATATATCTAAAACTTGTGGTATAGATTGTGCTGTATTACTTAGGAATAGGAGGAGATCATCAGCAAAGAGTGATAGAACAAAATCTTGACCAGCTATTCTTATCCCCTTCAGCTCCTGTCTCAAATAAATTGCCAAAGGTTCCAACGAGAGATTAAATAATAATGGATACAGTGGGCAACCCTGTTGCGTGCCTCTCTTCAAAAGAAACCTATCTGATGTATCTCCATTAACTATAATTGATGAGGAAGGATTTTGATAGAGCTTTCGTATAAACTGCTTAAAGCGTCCTCTCATACCGAAACCTTCTAGCGAGGTGAAGAGATGGTCCCAACCAATTGAGTCGAATGCCTTTTCGGCATCGACCGTGAGTATTGCTAAGTCTGGTCTCAAATGAGATTTTCTAAATACTTTATTCGCAAACAGATCTAATATTAGCTGAGCTTTTCGTATGTTTTTAACTGGATTTCTTCCTGTCATAAACCCGACTTGATCTGGGTGTATGATATAGTCTAAACATCTTTTCAGTCTATTAGAGATAATAGCTGTCATCAACTTGTAGTCCTGATTTAGAAGGGATATAGGCCTATATGATGTTGGTAATTCAGGATCTTTTCCCCTCTTCAAAATCAGGACCACATTTGAGGCAGCGAACAGAGAAGATTGTGTCTTATTGCTAACGAAATAGTCATTAAATAGATTGCAGAGAGGGGAAAGCAGATGTTCCTGTAAAAGTTTATAAAATTCGGCTGGGAGGGCGTCGGGGCCTGGAGTTTTACCTGGTTTAAGCTTTTTTATCGCCTCAGCTATCTCTTCCATTGAGATAGGTTTATTGAGCATTTGTAGATCATGGCTCAGAATTTGTGGTAGTTTGATTTTTTGCCAAAACTTCTTTTTATTAGCTTTGTCTACTGGTCTGGAAGAGTAAACTTTTTGAAAGTAATCCAGGAAAGCTTGTCTTATTTCTGAAACTTTAATAAGTTTTTTGTTCTGATAATTTATAGCTGATATATAATTTTTCTGTTGCCTTAATTTAGTAATCTTAGCTAAAATTTTGGCAGAGATACCCTGGCTTCCAGCAAAAAAAGCTTTATTCTTATGTTCCTCCATAGTCATCATTTGTTTATAAAGATATCTCTTTCTATTCTTGCATTCTTATATTTATTCCAGTTAGCTGTTAATGGAGTCTGAATATAACGTGAATAAGCGTTTTTAACTGTGTTAGCTAGCTGTTCTTCCCTCTGTTTTCTTAATGCCTTATATCTGATCAGATAAGCTATTATTTCTCCCCTCAATACCGCTTTTGCAGTCTCCCAGAATACTTCCGGTTTATCTCTATAGTACTTATTGAAATCTGAAAACTCTTTCCACCTTTCTTGTAACCAAGCTCTAAATTTTATACTATGAGTGAGATACTGGGGAAAGAAAAAACGCGCTTTATTGCCTTGTATAGGGTCTTTATATTTTATCTCTAAGGAGATAATTGCGTGGTCAGAAAGCTTAATTTCATTTATATCAGTTTTTATATCTAACCTCATCAATGAAGTAGAGATTAGGAAGAATTCAATTCTTGAGAAAGATCTAAAGGACTTTGATTTGCATGTATATTCTCTATGATCTGGATGCTGTGCTCGCCAGATATCCTTAAGGGCCAGCTTCTGACAGAACCTGCAAAGTATTATAGATTCCTTAGTCTTCTTGTCCGTAGATTTACTGTTGAATATATATGTGAAAATGTCATATTGTAGTCGCCCGCCACTATTATATTTTTTCCTACAAACTGAAATAATTTGAGACTTAACATTTCCCAAAATTCTTTCTCCGTTTTATTCGGACCATAAAGATTACATAAAACAAAATAATTTTTATTAATTTGGACTTCTAAAATTTGATACCTTCCTTCTTTGTCATTATCTGATGACAATATCTGTATAGACAACCTCCCCTACCCATTTAGTTTTAAGTTTTAGTGCTTCTATAGCGCTTCTATAGGGGATAAATGCGTCTCCTGTTTTATTGGGGAGGAAATTCCCCCTATATTCCAAGACAAAAAATTAAGTCTGTGCACAATTAATTAGCAATTTGGTAGTGGGGGAGAGGAAGAAAAAAAACAAAAAACAAGGGGGGGGGGAAGGGAAAAGCGAAAAAGGGGGGGGGGAACCAGGCAAGAAATAGGAGCAAAACTTAAAAGTATAAAAAATGACAGGGAAGCAACATATATCTCCATTCAAGAAGACATTGACAGCAAGAATGACATTGTTGAAAAAAAAATTAAGCCTATTATCGTATACCCATCCATCTAATTACTCCACCTTATTGTTGCGACAGAAGGTCTGAACATCTTCTGCTTTCATAAACGTGAGTATGTCACCATCCTTTTCCAGTAAAATTTTCGCCGGATATAGTAATCTGGCGTTGAAGTTGGCTTTAATTAGTCTGGAACAGTATGGTGCCATTTCTCTCCGTTTTGCTTGAGTTTCTGATGAGAAGTCTTGGAACAGTAAGAGCCTCACTTGACCTATCATAATACCATTGTTCTTACGGTAAAGCCTCAATATGTGAAATTTGTCTTGGAAATTAAAAAATTTGATGATTACAGGTCTGGGTCTAACCATCCCATCCATCTTATTCCGGACTGGGCCAATTCTATGGGCTCTTTCCACTGGGATTACTAAATTTTCTGTCTGGCTACCTACTGGTCTGGGAAGTGTAGTGGAGGCAAATTTTAGAAGATCCATAAATTCCCCACTTTCTGGGAGGCCAATAACTCTAAGGTTATTGCGGCGTGACCTGTCCTCTAACTCCTCTATTCTAGAGTGTAGTGCAGTTAACCTCTTGTCCTGGCTAGTGGCTATTTGTTCCTGGGTGATAATCCTGTCATCGATATCCGAAACTCTAGTTTCCAACTCAGACATTCTAGATGAAAATTGTCTAATCTCAGTTGTCAAACTAGCTCATTCCTGTTTCACTACATCAAATTGAGGCATTAGCAGATCTGCAATCTGATGAAGAAGTGCTGTATTATCAGTATTATTCGACTTTCCCTCATTGCTAGTTTCTAATTCATTGGGCTTAGGCCTTTTCTCCTTGTGTTTAGGTGGCATTGCAGGTGAGTTAGATTTTGAGAGTGACATATATTTGTCCATAGAGATAACAGAAATGTGTTTTTATCACAAAGAGTGTTGTGTAGAAAAAAAAAGAAGGGCAAAAAGCAGGTGAGACCAAAGGTGGGGATCGTGTTCGTGAAAAAATATACGTAAGTGTAATTGTGTCAATGTGCCATGTATAGAGTGAGCTGAGTAGTGAAAGAAGAAAGAAGGGGGGGGGGATGTGTATGTAAGGTTAAAAAGGTGAGTGTGAAATCACAAAAAAGAAAGTCTTAGTGTACGTGAGATGAATGCAGTGCCACCTGCCCTTAAATCTGTAGTAAGAATAAAGCGGCCTAAGAAGAATTTATGTTAAATCCTCTGATATCTATTATCAATCTAAATAGATACACAAGCAGAAAAATCACTAGCAGAATCTTATTCCTGCTAAACTGTTATGTTTCCCTGACCACTCACTATCTCAACTTCTGTATTATAGGTCAAGAAAAGGAGGTATTAGGGGCGGAGCTATCTTAAACTCCCATATTTGATGCCAAATTTAAATTAATGGTCATCAAATACCTAGATACCTTGTAAGCATTGTTACCTCCAAATCCCCTTACGACAATATTTTGATGACTACACACTAGACAGAATATATTCTTACAGAGAGAGAGCAGGGGATAAACCTGTGGTGCAGAACTTAATAGGATGGTCACCCAGTACTGGCGGACCTTATTACATTACTACATGCAAATATCCTTATATTAATAATTTAGTGAATACACCTCAGATTGTCTACTAAAAAAGGGAAAAAAAGAAACAGAAAAAAAAAGAGCACAGAATAACCCAACAAAATCTCTAACTCCTCAGACTGTCTCTGGAACAGGCACAAGACTTGCTTCACTTATTAAGTCCCGGACACATTTCTTATTAGTATAAAAAGTGGGAGAGAATAAACATATAGGAGAAGAAATCCTGTCCCATTCCTGTAACAATTTTCCCTCCTCCTGATAGACAAAGCTCTCACAGTCTCTATGAGGAAAGTGCTCAATTAAGCACAAATCAATAGCTAGGTGGTCCTTAGTGATATTATCAGGACTTTTTGCTTTTTCCCAGATGATAAAGGCCTTTTTATGTGTTTGTGTGACAATTGAACTGAGTGGAATATTTTTTTCCCCTAAATAGAACTGTGTTTTTAAGTCGTAAGCGTGATATTGTTAGTGCAAGCAGGCAGCTTTTCCGTCTCAGTTAGTGTCCTTTAGCCATTAACAGTCCCCAACTTGCCCGCTTATGCTCCTCAGCAAAACACCAATTATAGAAAGGTCATGCAAGGGGTCCCAAGCTGTTGCTAGCAAATCTGGCTTCACAGTATTGGAAAACTTCGGTTTCAAAAGAATTTCCTTTTCTTTCCCCTCTTTTTTTCTTCCACTTTTCCCTTCTCTCTCTTTTTTTTAACTGAGAGTCTAAATCAGCTGGGCACCGAGGTGACTCACTGAACAATTTTGCCTCTCGCCTTCTATGTGGCTACTTGCCCTCTTTCAGGCCTGTCTGCCACACCCCTCCTTACCAGACAATATCGTGTATGGTCATTCCTATTAAACTATGGTATCAAAGTCGGCTATTATCACAAATGGTTCTGTCCTATATCTGGACTAATATTTTTATCTTTGCCAGCAGTCCTTTTTGTTCCAGTTAGTATGTTCCTCTATGTGATTATCATTAGGATTGAACCGTAAGCACAGTGTTGTTAGTACAAGCAGACAGGGTTTAAATATAGATACAAGCAGGCAGACAGGAAAGCAGTCTCAGTTCAAATTTTTTAGGTGTAGTCAAACCCCAGTGTACCCGTTTATAGTACCAGCTATGTCTCGTTATAGGGAGAATTCCTGCAGGGGCACCCCAGCTGTTGCTCACAAGCCAGGCTTCACAATACTGAAATACTTCAGTTTCAAGCAGATTATTATAGTTAATCTGCTCCTGTATATAATTATGGATAAAGTTAAGCCGTAGGTACAGAGTTGTTAGTGCGAGCGACAATTTTTAAATGCAAGCAGTCAAACAGCAATCCCTTTAGCCGTGCTCAGTCCCCAGCGTGTCTGCTTATACAGTCAAGCATATCTAGTTATGGAAAAAGATCATGTAGGGGAGCCCCCGCTATTACTCACAGCTCTGAATCCTCAGTATTAAGATGGGCTGGCTTCATATCCTTCGCTGGAGTTTTCGGTCCGCCGGGCACTGTGTTGACTCTCTGAGCAGTTTATCACTCACCTTCTGTGCAGGTGGCTGCCCTTTTTTCTGCCGCTGTACTCCACGCTCACCGTAAACTCTGTTAGCAGAGTCGGCTATGTCTTGCTCCTCCTTGTTTCCGAGATGCGGCACCTTCAGATTGTCATAGCCTGCTGTCAGACCCTAGCCGACAGGGCCTCTAAGACTTCCCAGCAAGTAGCGATGTTGGCTACACCTTCCAGGCCACTGTGAACACGGGCCAAGGAAGCCAAAAGCTTAGGGTCGATGTAGGTTGGCTCTTTTCCTCAGAGCTCCGTGCTAGCCTAACCTCCGCTAGCTCCACCCAACAGGAAGTCAGTACAACCCATATTCTAAACATATTTTTATCTCCAATTTCCAAAGTTACCCAAATACTTTCCACCTCATCATTTGTTCCTACAATTTCAGTAACCTTTATATTTTCATTTACATACAGAGCAACTCCTCCACCTTTCTTTCCTACTCTGTATCCAGGTATGACTATGTCCCAGTCATGCAAATCATTGTACCATGTTTCTGTTATAGCTACTAAATCTATCCAAGTTGTCCCTAGTCATTATTGAAATGAGTTCAGGTAATTTATTTCCTAAGCTGCAAGCATTTGTGCTCATGGCACGAAGAATATATCTGCTAGAATTTCTAGAATTGTTACTTGGACTAACAGATTTGGCATGCTGTGGGGGGCAGGTGGATATATTAATGCTACCCCCCTTTATTAGTTTAAATGATTTCTAATAAAGCATTTGAACTCCTCTCCCAGATACTCTGTTCCTTTAACATCCAAATGCAAGCCATCTCTCCTAAAAAACCTAGTATCTTTCCAAACAGAGCTATAATGGCCAATAAAACCAAATCCTTGTTCCCTGCACCACTTATCTAACCAAGAATTAAATGTTTTTATCCGCTCCATCTTTCCTGCTTCCTGGCCATACACAGGTAAAATAGCAGAAAATTATAGCGTTGATGCCACATTCTCTAAATGATTACCTAGGTCACAAAACTCTTTCTGAACAACAGCAACATGATTACTAGCCAGATCATCTGTTCCTAAATGAACAATCACATCTAACTCACTTCCCTTTCCTGCTGCCTTAACAATTCTCAAAATACGATTCTTATCCCTGTGAGCAGTAGCTCCTGGAAGACATCTAACCTCCCTTGCTTCTCCTTTTCTTTCACCTAAATACACATTCCTCAAAATAGAGTCACCCACTAACAGTCTTTTCCTCAAAAACACATCTGCAGTTCTTTCCTGTGTTATGTTACCTGGAGAATCAGGTACCAATAGATTTAAATTACCTGTTACAGCTTCAGAGGGCTCAGAAACAGCAATCTCCTCATCACAAGTGTGTTCGGCAAGATCAGCATAGGAGTTTTGCAATGGCAGAGGTTGTGGGCAATGCTTCTGGTCTACTGTTCTAATTCTTCCAGAGCCTACAGTGATCCATCTGTCTCTCCTTGCTGATCTCTGGGGTAGAGGGGCTTCTTTCTGAGGCAGCTTTGTAGAGGTAACAGGTATGTTACTTACCTTAGCTTGAAGTTTAGCTATTTCTTCCCTTAAGAGGGAAAATTGTTTACAAACAGGACAGCCCCTAAATCTCCAAAAAGTAGCACGATTAAAAAGTGCAAAACACCCATTGCACTGTATCTGAGACATTTTAAACTATGCAACACTTTAAAAATAAGAAAAATATAAATATTATTTACTACTTAATAACCCTGACTAACCCTGAATAACTCCTGAAATAACTCAAATATCCTTATTTATTTGATCCTTTTTTAGCTTGATTCCTTTGCTAAGAAGCACAGCTAATGTTTAGCAGAGCTAAACAGATCTCTTTAAATACCCTCAGAAAGATAGTGTGTGGTCCCTCCTAATTGCTCACCTATGCAAACAATCTAATTGTTATCTAATTGCAATACTAAAAACCAGAATACAAAAGAATGTAAATTAACTCAAACCTTTAACTATTCAATTTCTGTAGTGAAACTAATTCACAGAAGTTTCAATAAAGCATGCAAAAAGGAGGGGGGAAAGTGGGCATCCCTGACGTGTGCCATTGGAAATGATAAAAGGGGCTGAGAGGGTTCCGTTTATCAATAGTTTAGCTGTAAGCTGGGAATAGAGGGCGAAAATTCGGGTTAGTAACTTAGAGCCGAAGCCCATAGATCAAGGGTAGAACCTAAAAATGACCAGTCAACACGGTCAAAGGCCTTTTCTGCGTCAATAGATAGTAGAATGCATGACACTCCACTATCTTGTGCAAAGCAGATCAAGTTCAAGGCCCTGACCATGTTGTCTTTAGTTTCTCTCTTAGGGATGAAACCCACCTGGTCTTGGTGAATTATGTCTGGCAATATACTGCTCATACGGTTCACCAACACCTTCGCATAGATTTTCATATCGGAATTTAAAAGGGATATTGGCCTATAGTGTGATGGATGATCTAATGATTTATTGGGTTTTGGCAACAGGGTGATATGGGCTTCTAATAAATCAGATGGAAGGGAGTTGGATTCTTCAATAAGGTTACAAAATTTAGTTAATTGGGGTATCAATTCTTTTTGAAATTGTTTATAGTATCTGGCACCAAACCCGTCCGGGCCTGGTACCTTTCCACATGGGAGATCTTTAATGACTAGTTTAATCTCCTCCGCTGTTATGGGTTCGTCAAGTCTTTCTTTTTGGTCTGAAGAAATTTGGGGGAGGCAGAGAGATTTAAGATATGAAGTTATTGCAATAGACTTAGCTTCTGGATCTGATGTTATTTTGTTAGTTGAATCGTTAATGTTATATAGTTTTTGATAGTAATCTCTAAAGGCTTTCATTATAGTGGTGGTGGAGAAATGGTTCTTGTTGTTTTCATCTTTTATGTGTAAGATGTATGATTTATATGTTTTTTGTTTTAGGTATCATGCTAATGCTCTACCTGATTTATTATGCCCTTCATAGTGTGATTGTTGCAGGCGTAAGGTTTGTCTTTTATGCTCTGCATTATAATAGGAAGCTAACTTAAGTCTTTCTAACTGTATGGCAGTTAGTAAGGGATAATCAGTTGGGGATGCTTTATAGGCGTCATTCTAGTGCTGCAATAGATGCTAATAAAGAGGTTAAATATGTACATTTTTTTCTTTAGCATAGAGGCTTTTATACCCATCAATTACCCCCTTATCACGCATTTGTGCGCTGCCCATATACTAGTGTAGGGTATGTCTTGTGTGTCGTTTAGGGTGAAGTATTCATTTTTAGAATTTGATATTTGTTGTGATACTGACATATCTGAGAGCAACTGTTCATCCAACCTCCATATATAGTCTTGGATCGGTTTAGTTGGCCAGGTCATTGTGCCCAAAATTGATGCATGATCAGACCAAGTTAGTGGGGTAATTTGTGTAGAGTGGAATAAGGATAACCCTGTAACATCTGTAAAAATATAGTCTATTCTGATATAAAGTTTATGAAGATACGAGTAAAATGTATAATCTCTTTTCTCTGGATACGAAATTCTCCAGAGATCATGGACAACTAACTTTTGGAGATATTTATTGGTATACGTGGAGGAACAATTGAGTTGGGGGTTTAACGGCAAGTTCAAATCACCACAAAGAATCAAAATACCCTTTTGGTGTTCTAGTAATAGGTTAGTTACTTTTTTAACAAAAATGGCCTGTTTGGAATTTGGAGTTATCGGTCGGCCATAAAGAAGACCCACTAAAATAATATATCTGCCTTCCCTATCTCTAATGGTATTGAGCAGTGTAAACGGAGTATTTTTTCGAATTAAAATTCCTACCCCCTGTTTTTTAGTTTTTGAGTGTGAGGCTTAATAACTAGTCCCGAATTTAACTGCAAAGGTCATTGGTTCTCTACCTTTAATAAAATGGGTCTCCTGTAGGAAGACTATGTCTGATTTATGTCTATTAAAGTCCCTTAGCGCTTGAGTTCTTTTGGCGGGGATATTAAGCCCTTTAGCGTTTATTGTTTGAATTCTGATGGAGTCTAATGATTTAGTGTGTTGCTGAAATTTAGCCATGAGTGAGTAAGTATGTTAACTATAGCGAGCAAATTAGGTTCCCTAGGTGGACATGCCAAGATAACTATTAATGTTGCAGTGATATGGAGCAAAAAAAAATTAAAGAGAAAAAGAAAGATGATATAGAAGAGACTAAATAGTAAATAATAAAAACATGAAAGTTGTCAAAATTGACATTTGTGAGGCCGCGTTTTTTACTCCATGGCCCATATTAAACATTAGAAGGGTGTTTGCCAGATAAATAAACAGAATACACAACAATATCAGGAGTCATGTTCTAAGACTCTCAAGAACAACATTCAATTGAATGAAGCAAACAAAACATTTTCAACCTTTAATACATTTTCACATAACTAAGACAGTATTAAGCATAGTTCACTTTTATAGGGTATTTTCTAAAATATATGTCCTCTAAAGCTCTATTCTGAACAAAACAAAGTCCCCACAAATAATCCTGAACAGGAGCATTAAGCTTAATGAAACAATAGAAACTCACAGTCTTTGAACCACCCATAGCACCGTCTAACATTTAACTATGATATAACAATCTTTTGCTCAGGAATGGGATATATCATTTTATCCTAGTAGTTCTGGCCAGTGAACATTTATCCTGAGTTTCTATAAACATTGAATACTAACTTTTCTGCATTAGATCAAAACAACTTTATCTAATGGTTTTGTAGGTTAGTTTTATAAACATATATTTGTAACATATTAACATGGAATATACGACCTGTTCTTCACGTATGCCATTGTTGGTACAACATGTTAAGCAAAATAAGAGTTCCGTACTTTCCTTTCAATTACTTGTTTAGTCTGTAAAAATGTAATGTTCATATAAGCTGTAAGCTATCCTGTGTTTAGCTCCACTTCTTTTAGACTCTGGGCTAGTTTTGTAGACCTTTACATATTACTGCTGATATTTTATTTGTTGTCCACCTGCTATAGAAAAGTGAAAGGTTTATATCATATGTTGTCTTTACCATGTTCCTATATGAATTTGTTTTTTACCTTTAGTGGCAGATGCAGATCTTAGCACAGAGGATCTCAATAAGCAACTTATATACACCATAGCCTGCAGATATAAAGCTTCAAGCCCTGAGGTTTTATCATAGGCTTCATATATCACGAGTATGTAAAACTATTGTACAATAATTTGGCGGTTTATTTTGACATGACTGACATTGTAATTAGCTTTTCTAGTGTTCACAGTTGATTGAGTTTTAAAATATGTGGATGCTATTCCCACTTTTGCAGTTCTTTTCCAAACATGTTTATAATTGACCGTATGCTAATATTGAGTTTCTAACTAATTGCGCCCATTACAATTATACACCAATCAAATGTATACCCTTTCTTGCCATAAGTAAATATTGACAGACTCCCCTGAGGTAGGTGGAGTGTTCACATGCTCTTACACTCCTGCACCATGTACCACCCGCATTAAAAATAATTTGTGTAGGACTATACATCCATACACTATATGTATGACCTCCATGTCCCTATTGTTCAAAGCTTGAGCTCAAATCCCTCTTCCCCTTTATTTTAACAATCGCTATATATCCCTGTTTATATATACCATTTGAGATCTAAGAGATATCTCTCCTATTCAAACTACCCTCGGCTGATTTAACATAAGATCCAGAAGGTCAAAAAGCGGCCTATAGTTAGGTTTGGATGGGTCCCTATTTTGTTGTTGTAACATATACATTATTACTGCAAAATAGGTATTGTAAACTATCTTCTGCTGCCTAGTTGAGTTGTACCTATAGCTCTCCCCAGTTTCGGTTGCTCACATTTAACTGTTATATCAAAAGTTGATAAATCTTTGCTGTGTTTGAAGCTGATAAGCCTTAAGGCCCATAAGTGGCCTAATG
Organism: Bombina bombina; assembly: GCF_027579735.1. Lineage (NCBI taxonomy): Eukaryota > Metazoa > Chordata > Amphibia > Anura > Bombinatoridae > Bombina > Bombina bombina. The sequence goes on from NC_069504.1 coordinate 179,147,788, forward strand.
ATACTATAAACCTCCTTTTATAGATCCTAAGGACTACATTGGAGGTCCAAAAGTGGCCTCATCTGTCTAACAGAGGTAGAAAAAAGAGGGTTCAAGTTTGATATGTTCTACACTTTTATTCAGGTATTAATTTGACAGCTTTCGATATTGTATGGCTTTATACGCCACCTTATTGTCATGTTGATTGCTGATTGTATGACTTTATATTTATCCATTGTACCTTTATGTGTATGCATCTTTTACCCTCAATAAAAATTTATATTTAAAAAAAAAAAAAAATAAGAGTTCCATCATTTATTTGGTATATCTTTATTTCTTCGTCTAGAGACAAGAGACCAACTTGAATCTCGCTGCTGCCGAGGAGCTTTCACAGATTTGTCTTGTATGCCTTGAGTTAGGTGCGCGGTTGTGAAAAGTCTAAGTTGAGACTTTTGGACAAGGTTTCCAAATCATCTGCATTTTTTTATACCAGAGTTTTACCGTCCTTTAGAATTAGGAGAATAAATGGAAATCACCATCTATATCTTATTTTGTTCTCTTGCAGAATGGTAGTTATAAATCTAAGAGAACGTCTCTTCTCAATAGTAGAAGGGCATAAATCTTGGAATATCTGGAGTGAGTGTCCTTGAAGGTTTGTAGCTCCCAGAGATCTTGCTTGTTTCCAAATGGACTCTTTGTGCTGGTACATCACAAATTTCAAGATTCCATCCCTTGGTGGACTCTCTGGTTTAGGTTGTGGGCGTAAAGCTCTGTGAGCTCTCTCTAAGGAATTCTCTGTGAGATCCAGGGAGGGTTCCAAGTGCTTAAATAGTTGCAAAAGATAAGTGGTCAGTTGTTCTTGCGTAACATCTTTGGGGATTCCCCTGATTCGTAAATTACTGTTCCTATTATCTAAATCCTCTATTTTTAGTTGTAAATCCTGAATCATAGAATCTTGGCAATTGAGATATTGTTGCTGACCATAGATTCCAGGTGTAAGGTCTATGCCCTTATCAGAGGTTCTGACCTGTTCAATCGCTTGCCATTGAAAACTGATCACTTTTTTATTGTATGTGTGAATATGTTTTTCCAATGCTGAGCTTTATATATCCTACCTAATGTTGCCCAAGTGTTCACATATATGTGATCTCACCTCCCTGGTGGTGAGACCTATGTATTGAAGCCTGCACTCCATACAGAAAACTAAATAAATAACAAATTCTCTGGAGTGGTTGATACAATGAGTAGTGTCATAAACTCTCCCTATAACAAAATATTTTATTTTATGCCAACCTGTAAATTTGTGTACGCTTTGCACATATTGCTGCCACAACTAAAGGAGGTGCCTTTAACTGTCAGCAATGAGTTATTATTCAAAACACTAGGTAACTTAGTAGGAGACAACATATTTCACAGAAAAAGCTTTTTCCGGTAAGAAACACGACAGCCTGCCTTGGCAGTTGATTGCAGTTTATCATTGGACACTAAAATTGAAAAATGTTTGTGTATAATAATACTGCAAACTTGTGTATATTGGGAGCTATAATGTTTAGTGAATGCAACCTGTTACATGTTTTCCTCTGTTTACCATCTCTCAACAAACTATCTCTGGTCATGTTGTCAACCTGATTCTTAGCCTTCTCAGTAGTGTGCATGGGATAACCTTTATACTGTTGTGTCAAAAGCATTCATCCTTAGAAATTATCCCTTCACTATGGTGGAGGGTAGATAACTGGAATGGTTGCTTGATGCATGGAATAATGAGTCATTTGCAATAGGTTTTCATTGCTGCTTCTGAATTATGAGTCAGCTCTGCCAAAAAAGGATCAGATTACAAGTGGCGCTATTCAGCACTTTCGCTTGTGCTCAAACATCAGCAGAAGAAAAGTTTAAACTTGCGCAAATTAGCACGCTGATTATAAATTGAAAGTAAAATGTTTGCACACAAGAGAAAGTCAATCTGCCCTAAATTCAGAAATATTGCTCTAACTTCTCCCTTTAGACTTCAATGGAGAGAGCAAACTAGAAAAAAAGATATTGATTACACGCTTACCCGCCAGGAGTTAAACACTGCACTTACCTGAATGAATTAATAATATTTTGCATTCCAATGTTCTTCACATAGAAGACAATGTTCTATTTATTTTTAAATATATATTTATATATATTTCTAATGTATTTTTTATAAAATATATATCTATACCTATATATCCATCTATCTATCCATCTATCTATCTATCTATCTATCTATATACTGTATATATATATATATATATATATATATGTATATATATATATGTATATACAGATATATATAGGAATATCCATTTCAAAATACATGGAATGTAAAATATTGTTCTCAAGTATTTGAGTGGAAAAGGCTACAATATATCTATCTATCTATCTATCTATCTATCTATCTATATATATATATATATATATATATATAAATATATACATACAGTGGGTATAAAAAATCACCCCTTTGAAAATAATCATATTTTGTTGCTTTGCAGCCTGAAATAAAGACAGACACTGTTTTTGTTTATCCAGTTATAATTACTCAGTGCTACTTAAAACATCTAAGTGAAAGATATAACTCCAATATGTCAGGCAAAAATAAAGACAATTCAAAAATAGAATCACTGAGTTGGAAAAAGGATCACCCCCTTGTGTCAGTATTTTGTTGAACCATCTTTTGCTTTAATTACAGCCTTTAGTCTGTTGGGATATGTCTACTAACTTTGCACATCTAGACTGTGCAATATTTGCCCACTCTTTTTTGTAGAACTGCTCCAGTTCCGTTACATTTGATGGTGACTGTTTGTGGACTGCAGTCTTCAAGTCATGTCACAAATATTCAATGGGGTTTAAGTCTGGGCTCTGACTAGGCCATGCAAGGACATTCACCTTTATCTCCTTCAACCACTGTGTGGTCATTTTTGCTGTGTTTTTTGGGTCATTGTCATGTTGAAAGGTAAATTTTCTTCCCATTGACAACTTTCTGGCAGAGGGCAGCAGATTTTCCTAAAAAAATTGACGGTATGTTGCCCCATCCATTATTCCTTCTATCCTGACAAGTGCTCCAGTGCCTGCTGCAGAGAAACACTCCCATAACAGGATATTACCACCTCCATGCTTTACTGTAGGTATGGTGTTATTTGGATGGTGAGCTGTATTGGATTTCCTCCAGACATCTCATTTGGTGTTGAGGCCAAATAATTCAATTTTAGTCTCATCTGACCATAACACCTTTTTCCATTTGGCCTCAGAATCTCCTAGGTGTCTTATGGCAAAGCTCAGTCAAGACTGCATGTGGCCTGTCTTGAGGAGTGGCTTTTTTCTTGCACATGTATACACATATATGCATATGTATATATACATACAAACACATGTATATGTATGTATATATTATAGACTTTCCCATTTAAATACCTTGTCATATACCATATTATTATTATTATTATTATTATTATTATACTTTATTTATTTATGAAACGCCAACATATTACACAGCGCTGTCCATGGATACAATTAATTTAAATAAAATAATGATATAAAACTTGTAAGAGACAGGTCAAAATTCACAAACACATACAGGAGGAATTGAGGGCCCTATTCCATAGGAACTTACAATCTAGAAGGGTAGGAGGTTGAGAAACAGGAGGCATGTATTATTGAGTTGGGAGGTAGGCTTCCCTGACAGAAAAGTCTTCATGGAGCATTTAAAGGAAGAAAGATTAGGGCAAAGCCTGACAGCACGAGGGAGAGTGTTCCAGAGGGTAGCTGCTGCACGACAGAAGTCCAGCAGTCTAGCATTTGAAGAGGTGATAGTCACGGATGCAAGGAGAAGGTCATTGTTGGATCTTAGTGGGCGGGCTGGAGTATACTTGTTTATTAGAGAGGATAGGTAGAGGGGAGCAGCGTTGGTGAGAACTTTGTATGTAAGGGTGAGAATTTTTAATTTAATTCTGCTGTGAATGGGGAGTCAACGAAGGGACTCGCAGAGAGGTGCAGCAGATACAGAGTGACGGAAAAGGTGGATCAGCCTGGCAGAGGCATTTAGGATAGATTGAAGGGGGAGACGCCAGTAAGTAGGTAATTGCAGTAGTCAAGTTGGGAAATAACAAGGGAGTGGATTATTTGCTTTGTGTTGTTAGCGCTCAGAAAAGGGCGAATCTTAGAAATATTGCGTAGATGATTGTGGCAGGATGTAGAAAGCGATTTTATATGGGGGACAAAGGATAGATTTCAGTCAAGTGTAACTCCGAGGCAGAGGACTTGGGGCGATGGGGAAATGGTGATGTCGTCAACAGGGATAGAGAAGTCAGAAGTCGGCGTAGAGCTTGAGGGGGGATAAGAAGGAACTCGGGCTTGGACATGTTAATCTTTAGGTGGTGAGAGGCCATCCAAGAAGAAATACCAGATAAGCAGTCACTGACATGAGAAAGGACAGAGGGAAAGAGAGCAGGGGTGGAGAGCTAGATCTGGGTGTCATCAGCATGGAGGTGATATTTGAAGCCAAAACTGTTGATAAGTTTACCCAGTGAAGAAGTATAAATGGAGAAGAGTAGAGGGCCCAGAACAAATCCTTGAGGTACTCTAACAGACAGAGGCATTGTAGAGGAGGAGTCACCGGCAAATGACACAACAAAAGTCCTGTGAGAAAGATAGGAGTGAATCCAGGAAAGAGCAGTGTCACAGAGGCCAAAAGAGCTAAGGGTCTGTAGGAGGAAGGGGTGGTCAACTGTGTCGAAGGCAACTGAGAGGTCAAGTAAGATGAATATAGAGTATTGGCCAATATTTTTAGCAGAGAGAAGATTGTTAGTAACCTTGGTAAGGGCAGTCTCAGTTGAGTGTTTGGGGAGGAATCCAGATTGCAGGGGTAAAGTAAGGAGTTGGTGGACAGGAAGTGAGTTAGGCGATTGTAAACTAGTTTTTCAAGGAGTTTTGATGTTAAAAATATGGAATGCTTCACTACACCCTGTTCCAAATTATTATGCCAATGATATCTTTCTCATTTACCTAAATAATTGATGTAAACAACAGTCAGCATAATTCTCATGTTATCAACTATTAAGAGTACAATTCAAATTTTATTGAACAAACCTCCTAATGATAATAGTATTTTTTTTTTCAAAATAAAAAAACTTACAATGCACTGTTCCAAATTATTACGCACAGTAAGTTTCAAAACACTTTATAGGTTGTAAAGAACTGAAAATTTTCATTTGTTGTGTTTGCAGCATATTTACTGAAATCAAAAGCTATTTCAATCAAACTTTGAACAACATTTTAACTTTTTAAACATTTTAACAGGTCACGTTACATTTTAACATAGGACCCCTTATTTGATAGCAGCTTCACAAGTCTTGCATCCATTGAACTTGTGAGTTTTTGGACAGTTTCTGCTTGAATTTGTTTGCAAGATGTCAGAATAGCCTCCCAGAGCTGCTGTTTGGATGTAAACTGCCTCCCACCCTCATAGATCTTTTGCTTGAGGATGCTCCAAAGGTTCTCAATAGGATTGAGGTCATGGGAGGATGGAGGCCACACCGTGACTTTCTCTCCTTTTATCCCAATAGCAGCCATTGATGCAGAGGTATTTTTTGCAGCATGAGATGGTGCATTGTCATTCATGAAGATGATTTTATTAGGGAAAGCATAGTTCTTCCTTCTGTACCAGGGAAGGAAGTGGTCAGTCAGGAACTCCCCATGCTATGCAGAGGTCATCTTTACACCTTCGGGGACCCTAAAGGGGCCGACCAGCTCTCTTCCCATGATTCCGGCCCAAAACATGACTCCACCACCGCCTTGCTGACGTCGCAGCTTTGTTGGAACAGGGTGGCCGTCCACCAATCATCCACTACTCCATCCATCTGGACCATCCAGGGTTGCACGGCACTCATCAGTGAACAGGACTGTTTGAAAATAAGGCTTCATGTATTTTTCTGCCCAATGCAGCCGTTTCTGCTTGTGAGCATTGGTTAGTGGTGGCCGAATGGAAGGTTTATGCACAGTTGCAAGACTCTGGAGGACTCTACACCTTGATGTCTGTGGGACTCCAGAGGCACCAGCTGCTTCAAATATCTGTTTGCTGCTATGTAATGGTATTTTAGCAGCTGCTCTCTTGATCCGATGCATGGATCTGGCAGAAATCTTCCTCAATATGCCTTTATCTGCACAAACCCGTCTGTGCTCTGAATCAGCCACAAATCTCTTAATAGTGCAATGATCACGCTTACATTTTCATGAAATATCTAATGTTTTCATACCTCGTCCAAGGCATTGAACTATTTCACTCTTTTCGGCAGCAGAGAGATCCTTTTTCTTCCCCATATTGCTTGAAAATGGTGCTCTGCTTAATAATGTGGAACACCCTCTTTAGTAATTAATTGGGCTCACCTGGCAATCTAATTATCACAGGTGTCCGAGATTGTTTTCAGTGATCAAAAGAGCCCTGAGACACAATGCCATCCATGAGTTAAACTGAAAAAAAAAATATTTAATCTTTGTGACACTGAAATAGAATTTGCATAATAATTTGGAACAGGGTGTATATATAGTGGGGCAAAAAAGTATTTAGTCAGCCACCAATTGTGCAAGTTCTCCCACATAAGAAGATGAGAGAGGCCTGTAATTTTCATCATAGGTATACCTCAACTATGAGAGACAAAATGTGGAAACAAATCCAGACAATCACATTGTCTGATTTGGAAAGAATTTATTTGCATATTATTGTGGAAAATAAGTATTTGGTCAATATCAAAAGTTCATCTCAATACTTTGTTATATATCCTATGTTGGCAATGACAGAGGTCAAACGTTTTCTGTAAGTTTTCACAAGGTTGTCACACACTGTTGCTGGTATGTTGGCCCATTCCTGCATGCAGATCTCCTCTAGAGCAGTGATGTTTTGGGGCTGTAGCTGGACAACACGGACTTTCAACTCCCTCCAAAGGTTTTCTATGGGGTTGAGATCTGGAGACTGGCTAGGCCACTCCAGGACCTTGAAATGCTTCTTACAAAGCCACTCCTTCATTGCCCAGGCAGTGTGTTTGGGTTGTCATGCTGAAAGACCCAGCCACGTTTCATCTTCAATGCCCTTGCTGATGGAAGGAGGTTTGCACTCAAAATTTCACAATACATGGCCCCATTCATTCTTTCATGTACATGGATCTGTCGTCCTGTTCCCTTTGCAGAGAAACAGCCACAAAGCATGATGTTGCCACCCCCATGCTTCACAGTAGGTATGTTGTTCTTTGGTTGCAACTCAGCATTCTCTCTCCTCCAAACACGACGAGTTTTGTTTCTACCAAACAGTTCTACTTTGGTTTCATCTGACCATATGACATTCTCCCAATCTGCTTCTGGATCATCCAAATGCTCTCTAGCATACTTCAGACGGACATGTACTTGCTTAAGCAGGGGGACACGTCTGGCACTGCAGGATCTGAGTCCCTGGCGGCGTAGTGTGTTACTGATGGTAGCCTTTGTTACGTTGGTCTCAGCTCTCTGCAGGTCATTCACTAGGTCCCCCCCCCCCCCGTGTGGTTCTGGGATGTTTTCTCACCGTACTTGTGATCATTTTGACCCCACGGGGTGAGATCTTGCGTGGAGCACCAGATCGAGGGAGATTATCAGTGGTCTTGTATGTCTTCCATTTTCTAATTATTGCTCCCACAATTGATTTCTTCACACCGAGATGCTTGCCTATTGCATATTCAGTCTTCCCAGCCTGGTGCAGGTCTACAATTTTGTTTCTGGTGTCCTTTGACTGCTCTTTGGTCTTCACCATAGTGTGTTTTGGACTGTGACTGTTTGAGGTTGTGGACAGGTGTCTTTTATACTGTTAACAAGTTCAAACAGGTGCCATTAATACAGGTAATGAGTGGAGGACAGAGGAGCCTCTTAAAGAAGAAGATACAGGTCTGTGAGAGCCAGAAATCTTGCTTGTTTGTAGGTGACCGAATACTTATTTTCCACAATAATATGCAAATAAATTCTTTCCAAATCAGACAATGTGATTGTCTGGATTTGTTTCCACATTTTGTCTCTCATAGTTGAGGTATACCTATGATGAAAATTACAGGCCTCTCTCATCTTCTTAAGTGGGAGCGAGGAACTTACCGGCTCATCTTCCGTCAATAATTGCTGAAAGTTTTCACTTATGGGATACATTAATTAAAAAGCATGGTTATATATCTACAATACCCTCCCCCCTGACCCCAATCTTAGAAAACTTAGACTTCCCCTTCCAGCACCCAGGGCAAGCAATAACACTACCTCATATAACCAAATCTATACCTTGCCATATCCTCATAGATAACGGTAAACCCAAACCTCAAATCGAGATTATCCCCTACTTAGGTCCCGTATATGAAAACTGGTTTTGTTACACTCAGATGTCAGACTTCCTCATGAGAAACCCACACAAAATACAACTTACACGCATAATTTCGAAAGTATCTGTCTCTGGGACACTTTAAATAGAGGTCTCTTATCGACCTCATATCAAATACTCATGCACCCATACACTAACTCACTTCCCTCCTATGTAGATAAGTGGGAAAAAGAGGTTGGTACACACCAGACTCAAAAAACATGGCAACATATCTTCTCCTCCATGACCAAATCCTCATCCTCTATATACACACTAGAGATGAATGTCAAATTTTTTATGCAGAAGGTATTACACAACATCCTGCCTGCACACAAGCTTACCCATGTCCTCCCCAACCTGCTGGAGAAGCTGTGATACGGAAGGCACCCCCACTCATATTTGGTGGACCTGCCTCATCGCTCAATCTTATTGGTTGACGATCAAGTCCGAAATAGAAAAGGCACTCTCAATGACTCTAGACCTAAACATCTGGTTTTTCCTTTTCAATAACTTCACTAAGATCAAATGTAAACTGAGACTCACTTAGACTTATCCAGAAAAAATGGAAATCACCGCTCCTTCCATCAGTTAACACATGGAGGGCGATAACCTCCCAATCTCTCCAGCTGGAAAAGTATCACTACACACAAAGTAAACGTAAAAATGATTATCACTCCATCTGCTTCCTTTGGGAAGAATATCTGAATCAAGTACAGTGGGGCAAAAAAGTATTTAGTCAGCCACCAATTGTGCAAGTTCTCCCACTTAAGAAGATGAGAGAGGCCTGTAATTTTCATCATAGGTATACCTCAACTATGAGAGACAAAATGTGGAAACAAATCCAGACTATCACATTGTCTAATTTGGAAAGAATTTATTTGCATATTATTGTGGAAAATAAGTATTTGGTCACCTACAAACAAGCAAGATTTCTGGCTCTCACAGACCTGTATCTTCTTCTTTAAGAGGCTCCTCTGTCCTCCACTCATTACCTGTATTAATGGCACCTGTTTGAACTTGTTAACAGTATAAAAGACACCTTTCCACAACCTCAAACAGTCACACTCCAAACTCCACTATGGTGAAGACCAAAGAGCAGTCGAAGGACACCAGAAACAAAATTGTAGACCTGCACCAGGCTGGGAAGACTGAATATGCAATAGGCAAGCAGCTCGGTGTGAAGAAATCAATTGTGGGAGCAATAATTAGAAAATGGAAGACATACAAGACCACTGATAATCTCCCTCGATCTGAGGCTCCACGCAAGATCTCACCCCGTGGGGTCAAAATGATCACAAGTACGGTGAGAAAACATCCCAGAACCACACGGGGGGACCTAGTGAATGACCTGCAGAGTGCTGGGACCAACGTAACAAAGACTACCATCAGTAACACACTACGCCGCCAGGGACTCAGATCCTGCAGTGCCAGACGTGTCCCCCTGCTTAAGCAAGTACATGTCTGGGCCCGTCTGAAGTATGCTAGAGAGCATTTGGATGATCCAGAAGCAGATTGGGAGATTGTCATATGGTCAGATGAAACCAAAGTAGAACTGTTTGAAACAAAACTCGTCGTGTTTGGAGGAGAGAGAATGCTGAGTTGCAACCAAAGAACAAAATACCTACTGTGAAGCATGGGGGTGGCAACATCATGCTTTTTGGGCTGTTTCTCTGCAAAGGGAACAGGACGACAGATCCATGTACATGAAAGAATGAATGGGGCAATGTATTGTGAAATTTTGAGTGCAAACCTCCTTCCATCAGCAAGGGCATTGAAGATGAAACGTGGCTGGGTCTTTCAGCTTGACAATGATCCCAAACACACTGCCTGGGAAACAAAGGAGTGGCTTTGTAAGAAGCATTTCAAGGTCCTGGAGTGGCCTAGCCAGTCTCCAGATCTCAACCCAATAGAAAACCTATGGAGGGAGTTGAAAGTTTGTGTTGTCCAGCGACAGCCCCAAAACATCACTGCTCTAGAGGAGATCTGCATGCAGGAATGGGCCAACATACCAGCAACAGTGTGTGACAACCTTGTGAAAACTTACAGAAAACGTTTGACCTTTGTCATTGCCAACATAGGATATATAACAAAGTATTGAGATGAACTTTTGATATTGACCAAATACTTATTTTCCACAATAATATGCAAATAAATTCTTTCCAAATCAGACAATGTGATTGTCTGGATTTGTTTCCACATTTTGTCTCTCATAGTTGAGGTATACCTATTATGAAAATTACAGGCCTCTCTCATCTTCTTAAGTGGGAGAACTTGCACAATTGGTGGCTGACTAAATACTTTTTTGCCCCACTGTATAACAACCAATATGACCATACTTCACCTCCCTCAGGACGCCTCCTTACACCTACGAACACTTCAAACCAAATGCATATACAACTCTTCAGCCACTGGTTCATTAGCTTGCAAATTTAGTAGTATTAGATAGGCTAGGCGTCAGCTAATCAGTGGATTGCCATACTTGTTACTGCCTATTACACATTTCAATTCCTCTATAACTGACACTTTTATGCCTACCTGCGAGAACAATATCGCACAATGTTTATCTTTTGTTGTTTTTGTTCTTTGTATTTCGTTGTTAAGCATTGTTCTTCAGCAAACAACTTTGTAACGTTACCTTCCCATAGATGGTCTTATTCAAACTGATTTCCTTTTGTGTATGATTCCAGTAATCTGTTTATATTGTTTGCTTCATCTTCAATAAAGCTCTTTCAAAACCAAAAAAAAATAAAAAAATAAAAAAAATAAAAAAAACATGCACAGTAGCTGCAGTTTGTGGCAGGTTTAATTAAAGGGACAGTCAACACTAGAAATGTTGCTGTTTAAAAAGATAGATAATCCCTTTATTACCCATTCACCAGTTTTGCATAACCAACACAGTTATATTAATACACTTTTTACCTCTGTGTTTAACTTGTATCTAAGCATCTTCTGACAGCCCCCTGATAACATGACATTTTATTTATTATCTATTGACTTTCATTTTAGCCAATAAGGGCAGTGTCTGCTACAAGCCATGAGCGTGATCACAATGTTATCTATATGGCTCACAAGAACTAGCTCTCCTCTGTTGTGAAAAGCAAATAAAAAAAACATGTGATAAGAGGCGGCCTTCAAGGACTTAGAAATTATCATATGAGCCTTCCTAGGTTTAGCATTCAACTAATAATACCAAGAGAACAAAGCAAAATTGTTGATAAAAGTAAATTGGAAAGTTGTTTAAAATTACATGTCCTATTTGAAGCATGAAAGTTTTTTTTGGCCTTGACTGTACCTTTAATATATATATATATATATTTATATATATATATATATATATATATATATATATATATATATATATATATATATATATATATATATATGGGCAAGCAAAGTGCACTCCAGAATCAAACAGTCAGCCGCTTCGGGTGCTAGCCAAAATAGGATATATCAAAAGACAAGAAGCACTCCAGAAGACTTTTAAATAATGTCACATTTAATTAGTGAACGTTTTCGGGCAATAAACTACCCGTCCTCAAACTTACAAGGTTACCGAAACTTACCACCCAGCTGTGTTATGTACCGCCACCAGAGAAAAGTGGGCCACGCTCTCCGCGGTTGATGCGCCGCCCCTGACGAGTGACGTCATCGCCCGCGGCAACGTGAGAAGACTAAAAAGGGCAAAACAGAACAACAGGCAAATATTATGTAGAATATTATATAGGCATATAATAAGCCCTAAACCTAAATACAACAGCCTATAAGATAAGCATATCAAATAAGAATTACTGGCTAGAACAGGGAAAGGTTATATAACAAAATATAGATGTACGGTTGTCATAGCAACCAGAAACAATCGACGCCATATCTGGCAAGTAATAACTATGTCAATCAAATTTATAATATAGACAAAAATAACAAAAAAGAACAAAAATGACACTGTACATCCACATAAGTGGCTCCACAAAACAGAAGCAATCCAAAATTAGGTATAGCATATGCACCAAAGAACTGAAAAGTGGAGTCACGTATAGGATAGACAGAGCAACATTAGACAAATCAGCTAATGATATTACAGAAATTGAAATGGACCATGGCTCTCAAAAAATGATATGAATGACCATAGACTCCCCATGAAATGAGGCCTATTGGATAATGGACCGGGATCATAGGAACAGCTGCCAGTCTAGTTGTGTATTTAGCCCATAAGGCACAAGAGTGTTCAACTCGAATGTCCATTTGGCTTCTTTTTGGAGAAGCAGTCGATTCCTATCGCCTCCTCTTGACAACGGTGGCACATGGTCTATAATTGTATATTTAAGGTCCATGACACTGTGTTTTTGTTCCAAGAAGTGTCTGGCCACTGGTTGCTCCGATGTGCCTTTTTTGAGCGCCGTTTTGATAGCAGAATGATGGTTTGCCATACGTGTGCGCAAGTCATCGCAGGTCTTTCCTACGTAATACAATCCACAAATACAGTGTAAAAGATACACTATATGTGTGGTAGTGCACGTCAGGCGAAATTTATGTTTATAAATTTAGCGTTTTTGTGGATGGGTGAAGCTTGGTCCAGTGATGAGACCCCCACATGTTGTGCAGCCAAGACATCGAAAGACCCCTGGTTTTTTAATATCCAACCATGTTGAAGATGTATAACTTTGTATCGGGTCGGTTTTGATTAACAAGTCCCGCAGTGACCTGGACCTCCTGTAACCCACTCTTGGTGGTTCAGCTTTATGTAAAGGTAACGATCTGTCCGTATTGATGATCTCCCAATGCTTGTTGAGTATATCTTTTAGTGGGCCTTTGTCACCTGTAAAGGTTGTGATGAATGTCATCCTTTTATCCTCCTTTTTAGGTACTAAATCCCTGGCCTGGCAGACCTGAGCCCGCTGACGTCACTCGTCAGGGACGTCACTCGTCAGGGGCGGCGCATCAACCGCGGAGAGCGTGGCGCACTTTTCTCTGGTGGCGGTACATAACACAGCTGGGTGGTAAGTTTCGGTAACCTTGTAAGTTTGAGGACGGGTAGTTTATTGCCCGAAAACGTTCACTAATTAAAGGTGACATTATTTAAAAGTCTTCTGGAGTGCTTCTTGTCTTTTGATATATATATATATATATATATATATATATATATATATATATATATATATATTTATATATATATATATAGTATCTCACAAAAGTGAGTACACCCCTCACAATTTTGTAAATATTTTATTATATCTTTTCATGTGACAACACTGAAGAAATGACACTTTGCTACAATGTAAAGTAGTGAGTGCACAGCCTGTATAACAGTGTAAATTTGCTGTCCCCTCAAAATAACTCAACACACAGCCATTAATGTCTAAACCGTTGGCAACAAAAGTGAGTACACCCCTAAGTGGAAATGTCCAAATTGGGCCAAATTAGCCATTTCCCTCCTCTGTGTCACGTGATTTGTTAGTGTTACAAGGTCTCAGGTGTGAATGGGGAGCAGGTGAGTTAAATTTGGTGTTATCGCTCTCACACTCTCTCAAACTGGTCACTTGAAGTTCAACATGGCACCTCATGGCAAAAAACTCTCTGAGGATCTGAAAAAAATAATTGTTGCTCTACATAAAGATGGCCTAGGCTATAAGAAGATTGCCAAGACCCTGGAACTGAGCTGCAGCACAGTGGGTAATACCATACAGTAGTTTCACAGGACAGGTTCCACTCAGAAAAGGCCTCGCCATGGTCGACCAAAGAAGTTGAGTGCACATACTCAGTGTCATATCCAGAGGTTGTCTTTGGGAAATAGACGTATGAGTGCTGCCAGCATTGCTGCAGAGGTTGAAGGGGTGGGGGGTCAGCCTGTCAGTGTTCAGACCATACGCCGCACACTGCATCAAATTGGTCTGCATGGCTGTCATCCCAGAAGGAAGCCTCTTCTAAAGATGATACACAAGAGAGCTGCAGTTTGCTGAAGACAAGCAGACTAAGGACATGGATTACTGGAACCATGTCATGTGGTCCAATGAGACCAAGATAAACTTATTTGGTTCAGATGGTGTCAAGCATGTGTGGCGGCAACCAGGTGAGGAGTACAAAGACAAGTGTGTCTTGCCTACAGTCAAGCATGGTGGTGGGAGTGTCATGGTCTGGGCCTGCATGAGTGCTGCCAGCACTGGGGAGCTACAGTTCATTGAGGCAACCATGAATGCCAACATGTACTGTGACATACTGAAGCAGAGCATGATCCCCTCCCTTCGGAGACTGGGCCACAAGGCAGTATTCCAACATGATAACGACCCCAAACACACCTCCAAGATGACCACAGCCTTGCTAAAGAAGCTGAGGGTAAAGGTGATGGACTAGCCAAGCATGTCTCCAGACCTAAACCCTATTGAGCATCTGGGGGGTATCCTCAAATGGCAGGTGGGGGAGTGCAAGGGCTCTAACATTCACGAGCTCTGTAATGTCATCAACGAGGAGTGTAAGAGGACTCCAGTGGCAACCTGAGAAGCTCTGTGAACTCCATGCCCAAGAGGGTTAAGGTAGTGCTGGAAAATAATGGTGGCCAGACACAAAATATACACCGGGGAGGGAAAATGGCTAATTGGGCCCAATTTGGACATTTCCACTTAGGGGTGTACTCACTTTTGTTGCCAATGGTTTAGACCATTGCTTTCCAAACTGTGTGTCGAGACACACTAGTGTGTCGGCAGCAGTGTGTAGGTGTGTCCCTGCTTCAGCACAAATTTTTTAAATATTTTGTTTCTTGGTTTCTGACTTTCCGCCTGCCTGCTACGCATATCACTTGGTTGACACGTGATTGATACCTAGGGGAACACAGATCATCTTAGCCTATTGGCGCAGCTTAGTGGGAGCTGAAACTATTTCCATTGGCGGCTTTGGCAGCACATTGGCTCGTGACTGCACGTGTAGTATCCTTAATTGGCTCGTGACTGCATGTGTAGTCAGTGAGTGGGACAGCAGTGAGTTTTCAGCGTGGGCAGTAGTCATTCGGACTCAACGAGCTCTGAGGGCAGCAGCTTAAATGCTGAGCTGAAGTCAGTGGGGTTTTTTTTTCTGCAGCTAGCTCCCTGTAGTGCATTGCTGCTCCTGCTCTTGATATATGGATAGGAAGTGGAAGCTTAAAAATGCTTGATGATGAAATGCAAGTGTCTTTATCTAATATTCCACCAAATATTCAAAAACTGTGTTCATCCCATCAACCTCATACATCCCATTAAAATAGTAAGTAGCTATTGGTGTTATTAAACTTTTTTTTATTCTTGCACGTACTTACTGTTACTTGTAAATACATTTCATTATTATATTATTTATGTATATGTCCGTATCTCTTAAAACAAGTTAGTTTAACCTTCTGTTTGCTAGTACAACTGAATTACTGTGTCGCAAAATGATGTAGGTCTAAAAAGTGTGTCACCAACATGAAAAGTTTGGAAAGCTCTGGTTTAGACATTAATGGCTGTATGTTGAGTTATTTTGAGGGGACATCAAATTTGCACTGTTATACAGGCTGTACACTCACAAGAGCTGCTGGTGCAACGCCGCCCCCTGCAGACTTGCGGCCAATGGGCCACCAGCAGGGGGGTGTCAATCAACCCGATCGTACTAGATCAGGTTGATTTCCGGCGATGTCTGTCCGCCTGCTCAGAGCAGGCGGACAGGTTATGGAGCAGCGGTCTTTGTGACCGCTGCTTCATAACTGCTGTTTCTGGCAAGTCTGAAGACTCGCCAGAAACACGGGCCGTCAAGCTCCTTTCAGAGCTTTAATAGATAGGCCCCCATGCCTAGATTGCTACAGCCAAACCTCTTCATGCACAGATAACATATAAATGTAATCATTTATAGGGTCTAACGCCACTAATGTGAGGGTTTAGCCCTAAATACATCACATGCCTGAATTTTACATAGTTACGTATTACAATAGGTTGAACATTTTAAAAATTGCTGTTGCTACTGTTGATCCAAGAGAAGGAAAAATAATAGCCAAATGTATGCAGATTTATTTGACCTGAAAAAAATTCCTTCTTGACTCCAAAAGGGCAATCATATTTTACCTTGGCGCTACAAGCAACTCTACTGTCATAATTAACTGTTGTAACCCTATATATGCTGCTTTGACAGAAAAAAAGCATCTAGACCATTTTTAAAAGCATCTACTGTAAAAAGCCCAGTACACTACTGCAGGGGAAATCTCTGTTCCTCAAGTATCAATGGATGACTTCTTGTCCTACGAATAATTGATGTTGAGGTGCATCAAAAATCGTATCAAAATTTTTCACCAATATTGTATTTTATCAAAAACATAAAATTTGTATGTAAATTACACAGGA
This sequence comes from Bombina bombina, assembly GCF_027579735.1. Lineage (NCBI taxonomy): Eukaryota > Metazoa > Chordata > Amphibia > Anura > Bombinatoridae > Bombina > Bombina bombina. The sequence continues at coordinate 179,164,483 of NC_069504.1, forward strand.
ATACATTGAGACCTATTTAACAAATGTCTGTTGGACCTGATCCGACAGTGCGGATCAGGTCCGACAGACATCGCTGAATGCGGAGAGCAATACGCTCTCCTATTCAGCATTGCACCAGCAGCTCACAAGAACTGTTGGTGCAATGCCGCCCCCTGCAGACTCGTGGCCAATGGGCCGCCAGCAGGGGGAATATGGACGTTCCATGGGCATGTTTAAAATTGTCTCTCAAATTGCAATTAACTAAACATTTCCGCCCTACAGATTTCTCTGTTTTTCTCACAAACTAGGTGGCGAGGTTGGGATACAAAATGCAAAATACTTAGAGCTAGATTACAAGTGGCATGCTAAGTGTTTTATGCAAGCAATATCAGCTTTTTGCATGCATTGGAAATATCGCACTTACTACAAGTTGAAAGAAATTGCAGTTGTAAGAGCACAATCGCATTTTACGTTCATCAGGTTAGCACGACTTAACACCCTCACGTAAAGGGTAGTGCGTTAAAAAAAGTTGCACTACACACAACATAAATACAATTAAAAATACAATTACACTATCTGATAAAAATTAGTCACATAAATATTATGTATTATGTGTTTTACTGTATATTTACTGTACATATTTAGCATTCCAATGTTCTTCACATACAGGATAATATTTTTTATTTTAAATACATATTTCTATATATATCTGTATATTCTTATAACTGTATATCTACACCCTGTTCCAAATTATTATGCCAATGATATCTTTCTCATTTACCTAAATAATTGATGTAAACAACAGTCAGCATAATTCTCATGTTATCAACTATTAAGAGTACAATTAAAATTTTATTGAACAAACCTCCTAATGATAACAGTATTTTTTTTTTCAAAATAAAAAACTTACAATGCACTGTTCCAAATTATTACGCACAGTAAGTTTCAAAACACTTTATAGGTTGTAAAGAACTGACAATTGTCATTTGTTGTGTTTGCAGCATATTTACTGAAATCAAAAGCTATTTCAATCAAACTTTGAACAACATTTTAACTTTTTAAACATTTAAACAAGTCACGTTACATTTTACCATAGGACCCCTTATTTGATGGCAGCTTCACAAGTCTTGCATCCATTGAACGTGTGAGTTTTTGGACAGTTTCTGCTTGAATTTGTTTGCAAGATGTCAGAATAGCCTCCCAGACCTGCTGTTTGGATGTAAACTGCCTCCCATCCTCATAGATCTTTTGCTTGAGGATGCTCCAAAGGTTCTCAATAGGATTGAGGTCAGGGGAGGATGGAGGCCACACCATGACTTTCTCTCCTTTTATCCCCATAGCAGCCATTGATGCAGAGGAATTCTTTGCAGCATGAGATGGTGCATTGTCATGCATGAAGATGATTTTATTATGGAAAGCATAGTTCTTCCTTCTGTACCAGGGAAGGAAGTGGTCAGTCAGGAACTCCACATACTTTGCAGAGGTCATCTTTACACCTTCGGGGACCCTAAAGGGGCCGACCTGCTCTCTTCCCATGATTCTGGCCCAAAACATGACTCCACCACCGCCTTGCTGACGTTGCAGCCTTGTTGGAACAGGGTGGCCGTCCACCAACCATCCACTACTCCATCTATCTGGACCATCCAGGGTTGCACAGCACTCATCAGTGAACAAGACGGTTTAAAAATTAGTCTTCATGTATTTTTCTGCCCAATGCAGCCGTTTCTGCTTGTGAGCATTGGTTAGTGGTGGCCAAATGGAAGGTTTATGCACAGTTGCAAGACTCTGGAGGATTCTACACCTTGATGTCCGTGGGACTCCAGAGGCACCAGCAGCTTCAAATATCTGTTTGCTGCTATGTAATGGTATTTTAGCAGCTGCTCTCTTGATCTGATGCCGGGATCTGGCAGAAATCTTTCTCAATGTGCCTTTATCTGTACGAACCCGTCTGTGCTCTGAATCAGCCACAAATCTCTTAATAGTGCAATGATCATGCTTAAGTTTTCGTGAAATATCTAATGTTTTCATACCTCGTCCAAGGCATTGAACTATTTCACTCTTTTCGGCAGCAGAGAGATCCTTTTTCTTCCCCATATTGCTTGAAAATGGTGCTCTGCTTAATAATGTGGAACACCCTCCTTTAGTAGTTTTTCCTTTAATTGGGCTCACCTGGCAATCTAATTATCACAGGTGTCCGAGATTGTTTTCAGTGATCAAAAGAGCCCTGAGACACAATGCCATCCATGAGTTAAACTGAAAAAAAAAATGAAATCTTTGTGATACTGAAATAGAATTTGCATAATAATTTGGAACAGGGTGTAATGCTATTAATATATAGGTATAGATATGTATTTTACAGTAACATTATCATATATATAGAGAAATATATATTTGATAATAAAAATTTAAAAAAATTATATGTGAAGAACATAGTAATGTAAAAACATTATATTGCAGAAATGTCTACACAATAATGTACTCTGAACTCTAAATATGGCTTTATTATATTTGGTTGGACACTTCCTAGCTAATGCAAACGACTCACATTTGACAACAAGTTTAACTCAAGCTTATTAAGTAATCCTAACCCTATCACTGATACTTGTCGTCTAGGTGTCTGGAGATCTACGTCATATCATATTGTGACTCTATCGGGCATATCTTGTTAAACCCTCCTGTTAATGGTTTGAAATGGACAGCTCCTTTTCATTTAGTCACTACTAAGCTATCTTTGTTTAATATTTGTGGCTGATATTAATCTTATACCAAGATGTATGTACTGGATGTCTATATTATTATTTCACTATATATCAAGTAATCAGAGAAGTTTTGTTACATCATCCCTTATTAATAGTCAAGCAATCTTTAAGGCAGCTGAGCATGCATTAACTATTAGCCTGCACTGTCAAGCAAGACATTGACAACTACCCCACATAAATACAGATTAACAACCAGCCAGATTACCTGCATTGCCTATACTATATTCTAAGGTTTACCTTATCTATAGTAATTCAGTATATGCTTTAGCCGTTTGTAAAATTTTACATGGGTGTCATCCAGTTTTTACACTATATACTATATTGGTATGTCACGCCTCATTGCTGAAATGCCGACACTGTAATGTACTCTGAACTCTAAATATGGCTTTATTATATTTAACCGGACACTTCCTAGGCAATGCAAACAACTTACATTTGACAATAAGTTTTAACTCAAGCTCCTAATATCGCCCTATAGGAGATTTAGCATATTATTTATTCATAGTCATGCAGGGATAGGCTATTTTGAGGCCATTTACTATAGCCTTGCCTGGTTACATGTATACGGCTTACATTCACTCATCCCCCTATATGTAATTTCTTCAGGACACTAAACCTAGAGACCCCAAAGCTCCACCAGACCAGACCATTACTCTAACAGGCTCCGCCCCCCCTCCCCCCTTCCCCAATTGGAGCGGCTCTAGCCCGCTGAAATCCCCATCCCCCAAATAAAACCTTTATACTAACCCCCATTTTACCCTGACGTAGTTAAAGTGGACAAACAGTTATAAGAATCCCATAGTAAATGGGGGCTCATCATCATTATTTTCATTTAGCCAAAGGTTATAAAAAGAGGTTGTGTTATAATATGTCCCAGCTTTCTACATCTTTCACACACAGGTTCCTAATGCGACTCTATGATGATCTTACTATTCTGTAGGCCTTGTAATTTCACTATCTTGAAGGTTTAGACCAAACTTATTCTCTTTAAGAAAACTGTAGAGATGTATCCTTCAAACTAAGATGTATATTCCGACATATTTTCTGTATTTCTGATTGTAATCTTTCGTTACCTCAATAACAAAATATTATTCAAAAAAACATGCTTAATGCACATCAAGGTTTGCGCACGTGAAAAATTGTTAACCTTAATGCACGTTATTGAAATATATATAAATTCTATGGATTATATAACATTTTTACAGTATCTATAATAATTTTTCAAAATTATTATTAATAGTTTTTTATATTTTATACTTAATTTTTCAATAACATGCATTGAGGTTAGCAACTCTTTATGTGCGCTAACCATACACATATTTTACATTCCTATGTTCTTCACATAGAAAATAATGTAATTTTTATTATTAAATATATATTTCTATATATATATATATGTGATAATTTTAATGTAAAATAGATATCTATAACTATATATCTATAGGAATAGCTATACTGATATATGTTTATACAAATATATTTTTAAATATATATTTGCAATAAAAATTACCTTGTTCTGTATGTGAAGACCCTTGGAATGTGAAATATTCATAACTCCTGTAGGGTTAGTGCTCAAGCGATAAGTTTCTTTCTTTTACGCTCTCTATTTACTTCTATTGGGAGAGTACGATAACGCAGTCGTGATATCTCAAAGTCCTTTTTACTTTCAACTAATGTGCGCACTACCTGACATGCACAAAATACAAACATATCCATCTTTAGACATGTATATATATATATATATATATGTATCTCCTATGGTAAAGCCCTTTGCCTGCTTTTTTTCTAACATCTGAGACCTCATATCTTTCAACCCTTATAACTTTTTTTGTGCAATATATATATATTAATTATTAAATGGTGTTATTATGAGTGTAACTGTACTTTGTAATGTATTTTTGATGTGTTTTGTGACACTTTTTTGTTTCAGGAAACATTTAATCAGAGCTCTGAGGCCGCGCTAACCTGACGCGCATTAACTTGAATTGCGCTCAAGAGATCGCCTGTACTTTCAACTTGTAATACAATCGGAAAACCTGATGCCACAAACACTCGCAATAAACTCTCCACTCGTAATCTGGCCCATATTTGTTGAAAAATCATAATATTATTTCTATGAATTTTAACAAATTTCAAATCCAAAAATACGTAAGCAACACATAATATTTGAACATCAACTCAAACATCCAGTTTATTGGATTATTTCTAAATGTTTATAACTCATAGCCCTAAACTCATTACCTTTATTAAAGGGACATAATACTCATATGCTAAATCACGTAAAACTGATGCATTATAACTGTAAAAAGCTGACATGAAAATATCACCTGAGCATCTCTATGTAAAAAAGGAAGATATTTTACCTCACAACTTCCTCAGCTCAGAGTCCTGTGTAAAAAGTTATACTTCAGTTACTACCCAGCTGCAGGTAAAAAAAAATATGAAGAAATGCACAGCAGCCAATCAGCATTAGCAGTGCTGAGGTCATGAACTCTTTAACTGTGATCTCATACGATTTGACTTAACTCTCATGAGATTTCATAGTGAACTTCCTTAAACTGAATAGGGAAATAACATGAGTGTGCATGAGGCTCACTCCCTTGCCTGTCCCAGGACAGACATACTGATTTGCTGCTTAAAGTCCTTTACAGTGGGTTTTGAATACTTAGGACAACTTGAGGTAAAATATCTTTCTTTTTTACATAGCGTTGTTCAGGTGATATTTTCTAGTCAGCTTTTACAGCTATGCTGCATCACTTTCAAGTGTTTCAACATTTGGGTATCATGACCTTTAAGTTAAAAATGACCACTAAATATTATAGGTAGGTATTGCAGAGTATAAAAGATTGAGAATTTTTTTTTTTTTTTATACATGGGCCTCCTCTTTTTCTTCATTTAATAATTTATATTGGGATCCTTTAAATGACTAAATCAATTATTTTTTAAAATCAGCATATTTGTGAAAAATATATTTTTACCCCCTACATCTGCAATTGGAGAGATTCCATTATTTTTAAGATGATAAAATAGAATTATATGAATGTATAAAAGAACCTAACTCCTCCCAGATAATTAAATTTAGGATAAACTATTTACCATCACCAGTGCAATCTAGTGGTAGCTACAACAATGAGATGGTTCACAGGCAGTGATGTCGCAAATTGTTCGCTGGCGAATAGTTCCCGGCAAACATAGCATGTTCGCGTTTGCCGCGGCGGGCGAACATATGCGATGTTCGATCCGCCCCCTATTCATCATCATTGAGTAATACTTTGACCCTGTACCTCACAGTCAGCAGGCACATTCCAGCCAATCAGCTGCAGACCCTCACTCCCAGACCCTCCTACCTCCTGGACAGCATCCATTTTAGATTCATTCGGAAGCTGCATTGTTAGTAAGAGGAGGGACAGTGTAGCTGCTGCTGATTTAGTAGAGAAATCTATAGCTAGGCTAGTGTATTCAGTGTCCACTACTGTCCTGAAGGACTCATCTGATCTCTGCTGTAAGGACAGCACCCCAAAAAGCCCTTTTTAGGGCTGCTTTTTTTTTTTCCCTGTGTAATCTAATTGCAGTTGCCTGCCAGCATGTATGTCAGGCTCACAGTGTATACTGTGCCCACTTGCCCAGTGCCACCACTCATATCTGGTGTAACAGTAGTGTAGATTTAATAGCAGTCAGTTTCCTTCACACGTGTGCGTTTAAGTGCCTGCCTGCCAGGGCACAGTGTCACCCCAGTGCAACTCATATCTGGTGTAACAGTAGTGTAGATTTAAAAAAAAAACAACACTTCTTTGACTGTGTTAAATAATAGCAGTCAGTTTCCATCACACGTGTGCGTTTAAGTGCCTGCCTGCCTGGGCACAGTGTCACCCCAGTGCAACTCATATCTGGTGTAACAGTAGTGTACATACCTGATGTTTTAAAGCACATTATTCCAAACAATTTAGGAATGTTAGGTGATTTATGCCCTTTATGGATTAAAACCAGACTCTGCATCAACTATGTAATTTTCCATGGGAGTTATGCCATGGATCCCCCTCCGGCATGCCACAGTCCAGGTGTTAGTACCCTTGAAACAACTTTTCCATCACTATTGTGGCCAGGGCACAGTGTCACCCCAGTGCAACTCATATCTGGTGTAACAGTAGTGTAGATTTAAAAAAAAAACAACACTTCTTTGACTGTGTTAAATAATAGCAGTCAGTTTCCTTCACACGTGTGCGTTTAAGTGCCTGCCTGCCTGGGCACAGTGTCACCCCAGTGCAACTCATATCTGGTGTAACAGTAGTGTACATACCTGATGTTTTAAAGCACATTATTCCAAACAATTTAGGAATGTTAGGTGATTTATGCCCTTTATGGATTAAAACCAGACTCTGCATCAACTATGTAATTTTCCATGGGAGTTATGCCATGGATCCCCCTCCGGCATGCCACAGTCCAGGTGTTAGTACCCTTGAAACAACTTTTCCATCACTATTGTGGCCAGGGCACAGTGTCACCCCAGTGCAACTCATATCTGGTGTAACAGTAGTGTAGATTTAAAAAAAAAACAACACTTCTTTGACTGTGTTAAATAATAGCAGTCAGTTTCCTTCACACGTGTGCGTTTAAGTGCCTGCCTGCCTGGGCACAGTGTCACCCCAGTGCAACTCATATCTGGTGTAACAGTAGTGTACATACCTGATGTTTTAAAGCACATTATTCCAAACAATTTAGGAATGTTAGGTGATTTATGCCCTTTATGGATTAAAACCAGACTCTACATCAACTATGTTATTTTCCATGGGAGTTATGCCATGGATCCCCCTCCGGCATGCCACAGTCCAGGTGTTAGTACCCTTGAAACAACTTGTCCATCACTATTGTGGCCAGAAAGAGTCCCTGTGGGTTTTAAAATTTGCCTGCCTATTGAAGTCTATGGCGGTAAGGCCGGTTCGCCCGTTCGCGAACAGTTGTGGAAGTTCGCGTAGGCCGTTCGCGAACGCAAAATTTTAGGTTTGCAACATCACTATTGACAGGATGTCTTTTCCCCCTAATTATCATCTCCCTGGTTAACTGCACTCTAACACTTCCTGTAACACTCCCCCTCACTCCATTCCCCCATTTTTGTTTCTTCTCTCTCCGTACAACCCCCCCCCATCAGTCTCACACTTTTTTTCTTATTGTTTTTGTTTTTCCTATATTGTTAAATGACAAATGTTTCTTTTTTGTGTCATTTTGTTCCATGCTTTATTTACTGTATATGTAAAATATAAAACATTTGAGTTGTAAACCTGAAAACACAATTATTATTGCGCCTTGTTTAGACTATTCGGACTAGCTAGTCTTTGAAAAGAGAATTCTTCATCCTAGTATCCGATATTGCTTAAATATCTTCCATTTATTGTCTATGCATTTTACATTGAAACATTTTAAATGTAGGTTTGCCATTTGCTTTCCATTGTTGTAAAATTAAAAATAGAGGTATTTTGCTTGTGTGTTTCATTAACTCCTGCCTTACCTGTCCCAAACTGATTTCTAAACTCAGATCAGTTGCAGATAACTATGTGACAGAAACTAGACTTTACACATGGTGAGTACAAATGTCACTTAGAAATGTGTGCTGACATCTCTGGTAGATGTTACTTAAAATTAAATATTTTTGTGGGTTGTTTTTTTATATATATAGTTAATATAATTCAGCATTTGAGCCTTAGATCCCTGTGCTTAAGAATATGATATATGGCATAAACATAATATTCCATCAGCAGCTCATTCATCAGCATCCGATCAGCTGGCAACTTCTGAGTTTATAGCTAATTTGACTCAGTATAATGAGCCTTGCTGCTCTAGAATACATCAGTGCGAACGCCTTTTAATAAACATTACAGTTCAAGCTTTCTCGTACACATATATCACCCCTCCTGAGAAGGTGACAGACATTTTTACTTTGACTATACTGTGTTTACAGAACTGCAACCATTGCTAGAGATTACTGAATGACATATAGAACATATAATGTTAATTGATTGATCTTTCTCTGTGGTCTAGTTATATGTTTACCTATAATATTGTCAATATTGCCTATTACGATTCCTATATTCTGTAAATGGTTGCCATTGTAAGTTTTATACTTTAATAAAAACGTTATAAATAAAAAAAAAAAAAAAAAAAAAAAATTGAAGTATTTATGTATTTAGCGTTATACTCACATTTGTTTTTTCTGAACCAACAAAAGAGTAAAGTCAGGGTGCCAGGAATCAGACTGAGAGGAGAAGTGCAAAAATAATCACACCTTTATTAATAGCAAAAAATAATAAAAAGTCCACAAGTCAAATAACAAGCCAGGAGTCAAAACCAGAGCGGGTAGTCAGACGAGCTGAGTCAGGAGCCAAAGCGAAAAGTCAGACGAGCCGGAATCAGGAACAAGGAAAACAGCAGAGTCAGGAACAAGCCAGGGATCAGAAACCAGGAAGGACGTCAGGCAGCCAGGTAATACACAGGAACTCTCACAAACAGGTCTGAGACAACGCAAAGGTAAAGCATACTGAACAGAGGCCCTTTAAATAATAAGTCATGACATCACAATTCTGAGACTGCATCCTGTCTCATATGAATGATGCACACCAGTCTGGCCACAAAAGTAAGTGCAGGAAATGAGCAGCATCCCCCACAATGCACCATAGTCAGGAAGAGAGGTGAGTAAAATGGCTGCCAGCAGCACATGGCAAACACAACAGAGAGAAAACCCTGACAGTACCCTCCCCTCAACGACCCCTTCCCCGTGGGAGGACAAAAGGCTTATTGGGGAAACAGGCATGGAAGGCACGGAGGAGGGCCGGAACATAAACATCAGAGGAGGGAACCCAAGAACGCTCCTCTGGACCGTAGCCCCTTCAGTGAACCAAATACTGTACACGTGCCCTGGACATACGAGAGTCAATAATGCTGCTGACCTCATACATAAACCGATTACAAACCAATGGTTTCAAGAGGGAGACATGAAAAACATTGGAGATGCGCATAGCAGGAGGAAGGTCAAGAGCGTAGGCCACAGGATTAACCCGTCGGAGTATTCGAAAAGGACCAACATAACAGGGAGCCAATTTATTGGAAGGCACACAAAGGTTCAAGTTGCGGGAGGACAGCCAAACTCTCTCACCAACCTGGTAGGAAGGTGCGGGCAGATGCCTACGATCAGCCTGGAACTTTTGGCGCTGCTTAGAACGATGAAGGCAATCCGGAATCTGCACCCACGTGGAACGGAGTTGCTGAAGATGCTCTTCCAAAGCCGGAATACCCTGAGACATGAATGAATTGGGCAACAAGGATGGTTGAAACCCATAATTCGCCATGAACAGGGATAACTTGGAGGAAGCATTAATACCACTTTTACGAGCAAACTCTGCCCAAGGTAACAGTTCAGACCAATTATTGTGGTGATCTGAGACATAGCAACGGAGGAACTGTTCCAGAGCTTGATTAGACCTTTCCACAGCCCCATTGGATTGAGGGTGATATGCCGAGGAGAAGGAAAGCTGGATCCCCATTTGAGCACAAAAGGAACGCCAAAATCTGGAGACAAACTGGCTACCCCGGTCCAACACTATCTTCTTGGGTAACCCATGTAAATGGAAGACCTCCCGGGCAAAAATTGAAGCAAGCTCCTGAGCGGTAGGCAGCTTCATCAAGGGAATGCAATGTGACATTTTAGATAAACGGTCAACCACCATAAGGATAAAAGTATTGCCATTAGAAACAGGGAGCTCAACAATGAAGTCCATGGAAAGATGTTTCCAAGGACGCTCACCATTAGCAATAGGTTGAAGAAGACCCACAGGAAGACGTCGAGGAGTCTTATTCTGTGCCCAAACTGAGCCGGAGGCAACATACGCAGCAACATCAGAACGAAGACCTGTCCACCAGAATTGTTGAGTGACAGACCAAATCATTTGGTTCTTGCCTGGGTGACCTGCAGCTTTAGGATAGTGGTAAGTGTGCAAAAGTTTAGTTTGAAGATTCTCAGGAACAAAACACTTACCACTAGGTTTCTCAGGAGGTGCATTGATTTGTGCAGCCAGGATCTCCTTCCCCAAGGGAGAAGTCAAATTAGTACTTATGGTAGCCAAAATATGGTCAGGAGGTATAACAGGAGTAGGTACAGACTCCTCCTTGGACAGAGGCGAAAATCGTCAAGAGAGGGCATCAGCCCTAACATTCTTACGACCAGGCAGGTAGGAGACCACATAATTAAACCGAGACAAAAATAGCACCCATCTGGCCTGTCGGGCGACAAACGTTTTGCTTCAGATAGATAAGTTAAATTCTTGTGGTCAGTAAGAATGAGCACTGGCACGCTAGTGCCCTCGAGAAGATGACTCCATTCCTTAAGTGCCAAAATTATGGCCAGTAATTCCCTGTCGCCAATTTCATAATTGCACTGTGCTGGAGACAATTTTTTAGAGAAGAAACCACACGGATGCAAGGAACCGTCAGGTGTAGGATGTTGAGACAAGAGGGCACCTACTCCAGTCTCAGATGCATCCACCTCAAGAACGAAAGGCAGAACAGGGCATTCTTAATACTATCAAAGGCCTTAATGGCAGTAAGTGACCAATGGAGTGGATGATTCTTTTTACGGGTCTGTGATAGGTTTGACCAAGGAAGAAAAGTTTTTAATAAACTTTCTATAGTAATTGGCGAACCCCAAAAAACATTGAATAGACCGAAGACCAACTGGGCGAGGCCACTGCAGAACTGCAGATAACTTGTCAGGATCAATGGAGAACCCTGCAACGAAGATAACTTAACCAAGGAAGGTTACTTGAGTCTGATGGAACTCACATTTCTCGAGTTTACAAAACAGGCCGTTCTCGCGTAGTCTCTGAAGAACCTGTGTAACATCAGAACGATGAGCCTCAAGTGTGGGAGAGTGAATGAGGATGTCATCTAAGTACACCACAACACACTGTTGCAACATATCTCGTAGGACATCATTAATAAATTCCTGAAAAACAGCAGGAGCATTACATAGGCCAAAGGGCTTTACAAGATACTCATAATGCCCGCTCCTGGTGTTAAATGCTGTTTTCCATTCGTGGCCCTCCTTAATCCTAACGAGATTGTACGCTCCTCTCAAATTAAGTTTAGTAAAGACCGTAGCTCCCTTGAGGCGGTCAAAGAGTTCCGTAATAAGCGGAATAGGGTAAGCATTCCTAATGGTAAGACAATTAAGACCCCTATAATGGATACATGGTCTTAACTCGCCACCCTTTTTCTTCACAAAGAAGAAGCCAGCCCCTGCAGGAGAGCAGGATTTGTGGATGATCCCCCGCGACAGAGCATCAGCAACATACTCCTCCATAGCACAATTCTCTGCAACAGACAGAGGGTACACACGGCCCGAGGAGGAATGGCTCCGGGTTGCAGGTCTATGGCACAATCGTAAGACTGGTGAGGGGGCAACGTACCGGCACGCACCTTGTCAAACACGTCTAGGAACTCTCGGTACTCCTCTGGCAATTGAGATACCGAAAAAGTGCACAAGACTTTAACTGGTTTCCGAAGACAAGTGGAAATACATTGCGGGGACCACGACAACATTTCGGACCTGCACCAGTCGAGACTGGGATTGTGCTTTTGGAGCCAAGGATAACCCAGAACAACCGGAAAATGCGGAGAGTTTATCACCTGGAACTATAGGGTTTCAAAATGGAGAGCCCCAACAGCCATGGACAATGGAGCAGTTTCGTGAGTAACGAGTGCGGGCTGAAGGGGCCTGCCATCAATGGTCTCAATAGCAATCGGAACAGACCGAGGCAAAACAGGAATGGAGTGCTTTGATACAAAAGCACTGTCAATGAAATAGCCCGCAGCACCGGACTCAACAAGAGCCTGAGTGACTATGGAGGAGTCCACCCAGGAAAGGACAACCATGACCAAAGGTTTCTCCTTAAGCGGTTCCAAGGACGAGGATAAACCACCCAAGGTCTGCCCCAGACAGGACCTTAGGTTTGAGCGTTTCCCGGCCGTGTAGGACAAGACTTCAAAAGGTGGCCCTGTAACCCACAATAGAGGCAGAGCCCCTCCCTCCTCCTAAAGGCCCTCTCCGCCGTGGAGAGACGTGTGAATCCCAGCTGCATCGGCTCAGCAGTACCTGATGACTCGGGACCAGGAGGCATGGGAGGAGAGGGAGGCATGGGTGGGAACGAACACGTAGCAGACAACGGAACAGGAGGCTTCCGCAAGCACTCCTTGAAAGAGGGCCTCTCTCTGAGTCTGATGTCAATTAGGATCAAAAAAGACACCAATGCCTCAATATCCTCTAGTAAATCTATGGCAGCAACTTCGTCTTTAATCTCATCAGAGAGCCCATGAAAGAAGGCGGCAACAAGGGCTTCATTGTTCCAACCTACCACTGCGGCAAGCGTATGGAACTCAATAGCATACTGAGCAACAGATCTTATACCTTGCTGAATGGACATGAGTCGTTTAGCAGCAGAGGAGGAGCGAGCCGGAACATTAAATACCCTTCGAAAGGAGGCCACAAATTCAGGGTAATTTGAAATTACAGGTTTATTAGTCTCCCAAAAGGGATTAGCCCAGGCAAGAGCTGTGTCAGAGAGTAACGAGATAAGAAATCCCACCTTAGCTCTGTCAGAGGGAAACGCCTGAGGTAACATCTCAAAGTAAATGTCCACCTGGTTCAAAAACCCACTACACTGAATAGGATCGCCTCCATATCACTGAGGTAGAGGTGCAGAACCGGACATGCTCCTGGTAGGACTAGGTGCAGCAGCGGAAACAGGATCAGCCATAACTTGCAGGACATTTTGGTCCAAATGTGCAGTGCGAGTCAGCAGGGTTTGCAGGGCTAGTGCAAATTGATCCTGTTCATCCATGGAAATGATGGCAGGTAAAGGTGGATTATTAGTACCATCAGGATTTATGGCCTTTGCGTAATGTCAGGCTGCCAGGAATCAGACTGAGACGAGAAGTGCAAAAATAACCACACCTTTATTAATAGCAAAAAATAATAAAAAGTCCACAAGTCAAATAACAAACCAGGAGTCAAAACCAGAGCGGGTAGTCAGACGAGCCGAGCCAGGAGCCAAAGCGAATAGTCAGACGAGCCGGAATCAGGAACATGGAAAACAGCAGAGTCAGGAACAAGCCAGGGATCAGTAACCAGGAAGGACATCAGGCAGCCAGGTAATACACAGGAACTCTCACAAACAGGTCTGGGACAACGCAAAGGCAAAGCATACTGAACAGAGGCCCTTTAAATAATAAGTGATGACATCACAATTCTGAGACTGCATCCTGTCTCACATGGATGATGCACACCAGTCTGGCCATAAAAGGAAGTGCAGGAAATGAGCAGCATCCCCCACAATGCACCATAATCAGGAAGAGAGGTGAGTAAAATGGCTGCCAGCAGCACATGGCAAACACAACTGGGAGAAAACCCTGACAAGTATCTTTTCTTTTGAACATTAATTTTCCTTTAAACACCTTATTATCCAAAGTTTACCTTTCCTCTAGAAATTTTGGATTTTTTTTTTTGTATTGATGACAGTCCATACAGTAGCGTTTAATTCTTGTTTCCATTTTGATATAATCTCTGGTGTTAGATATGTCTGACATAGAAGTTTTACATGTTATTATTTAACAGATGTGGAGAATATTGCCTTTTTGCCATTTTTAATACTTTTACTCAGTTGATCCTTAGAAATTGTTATATTTAGATATTTCCATTATCTGAGCAATTTTAAAATCATACCTTCAAATTCTTTACTAAAAACAATTGTGAAAATAAATAAAAAAAATATTATTCTATATTAAAGCTATAATCTTAAAAAGAATTATCCGTCCCCAATATTGAACCATATGCTTTTAATAGCTTAGTAATAAAGTGATCATCAGAACCTTAGTGTGCATATTAGGGAATAAAAGCAGCATTAAAGTGACATGAACCCCAACATTTTTCTTTCATGATTCAGATTGGGTATACAATTTAAAATAACATTCCAATTAACTATGAACAAAATTCATTCTTTCTCTAGATATTATAAATGTACATTAAAAAGTTGTTTAAAATTGCTTGTCCTAATTGAATCATTACATAAAAAATATGGAGTTTGTGTCCCTTAAAACAAATAAACAAGGGTGGTAAAAAGTAAGAAAGTTGAGCCCACTTTTCTGATAGGCTGCTTTGCCTTCTTTTATGCACAAATCCTTATATAAACATATTTTCTATTAACAATATATGAATAAATAAATGTCATATTTAATTGCATTTGGATAGGTGTAACTTCACATAGTATACAGTATATACAGGGAGTGCAGAATTATTAGGCAAGTTGTATTTTTGAGGATTAATTTTATTATTGAACAACAACCATGTTCTCAATGAACCCACAAAACTCATTAATATCAAAGCTGAATAGTTTTGGAAGTAGTTTTTAGTTTGTTTTTAGTTATAGCTATTTTAGGGGAATATCTGTGTGTGCAGGTGACTATTACTGTGCATAATTATTAGGCAACTTAACAAAAAAACAAATATATACCGATTTCAATTATTTATTTTTACCAGTGAAACCAATATAACATCTCAACATTCACAAATATACATTTCTGACATTCAAAAACAAAACAAAAACGAACCAGTGACCAATATAGCCACCTTTCTTTGCAAGGACACTCAAAAGCCTGCCATCCATGGATTCTGTCAGTGTTTTGATCTGTTCACCATCAACATTGCGTGCACCAGCAACCACAGCCTCCCAGACACTGTTCAGAGAGGTGTACTGTTTTCCCTCCTTGTAAATCTCACATTTGATGATGGACCACAGGTTCTCAATGGGGTTCAGATCAAGTGAACAAGGAGGCCATGTCATTAGATTTTCTTCTTTTATACCCTTTCTTGCCAGCCACGCTGTGGAGTACTTGGACGCGTGTGATGGAGCATTGTCCTGCATGAAAATCATGTTTTTCTTGAAGGATGCAGACTTCTTCCTGTACCACTGCTTGAAGAAGGTGTCTTCCAGAAACTGGCAGTAGGACTGGGAGTTGAGCTTGACTCCATCCTCAACCCGAAAAGGCCCCACAAGCTCATCTTTGATGATACCAGCCCAAACCAGTACTCCACCTCCACCTTGCTGGCGTCTGAGTCGGACTGGAGCTCTCTGCCCTTTACCAATCCAGCCACGGGCCCATTCATCTGGCCCATCAAGACTCACTCTCATTTCATCAGTCCATAAAACCTTAGAAAAATCAGTCTTGAGATATTTCTTGGCCCAGTCTTGACGTTTCAGCTTGTGTGTCTTGTTCAGTGGTGGTCGTCTATCAGCCTTTCTTACCTTGGCCATGTCTCTGAGTATTGCACACCTTGTGCTTTTGGGCACTCCAGTGATGTTGCAGCTCTGAAATATGGCCAAACTGGTGGCAAGTGGCATCTTGGCAGCTGCACGCTTGACTTTTCTCAGTTCATGGGCAGTTATTTTGCGCCTTGGTTTTTCCACACGCTTCTTGCGACCCTGTTGACTATTTTGAATGAAATGCTTGATTGTTCGATGATCACGCTTCAGAAGCTTTGCAATTTTAAGAGTGCTGCATCCCTCTGCAAGATATCTCACTATTTTTTACTTTTCTGAGCCTGTCAAGTCCTTCTTTTGACCCATTTTGCCAAAGGAAAGGAAGTTGCCTAATAATTATGCACACCTGATATAGGGTGTTGATGTCATTAGGCCACACCCCTTCTCATTACAGAGATGCACATCACCTAATATGCTTAATTGGTAGTAGGCTTTCGAGCCTATACAGCTTGGAGTAAGTCAACATGCATAAAGAGGATGATGTGGTCAAAATACTCATTTGCCTAATAATTCTGCACTCCCTGTATATGTATGTACACACAGACAAACACACATCTTTATCAATACAATGGTTGTTTTGTTTGGTGAGCACTCTCTTTGTTTTGTGTATTGTAGATTTTATGGATTTTCTTCATCCTTGTTGCCCAGAGCGACAGAAGCTTTTCATTGAATACTGAATAAGCTTTTCATTATGAATACTGAATAAGCAGCAATTTTTTTTAAATACATAGATGATATATTTGCTACATCAAAACTTTATTTTTATATGAATTAATTGAGCAAAACAATACTTTTTACACCTTTTTTTCCAGTTAACTTGTTTTCCATGGTCTGCTATGAAATGTGTATTATTTTAAGGCAGAAATGTTCTAGATTGGGCCATAGAATCACATAGCTGTTAGAACCACCAGAAACTCTATCTATAAGGTATGTTTATTTATATGATACTTGCAAAGACATAAGTTGCATCTGTATGACATTAAAATAGAGTTACATACAGGTCACAGAGGTATCTTCATCTTACATATAAGATAAGTCTATACATTGAGGAGCACATTTCTAGCCCTGCAGGATTATAATATGTGTTTTATAGGGATACGAAAGTCAAAATTAGATTTTAATTATAAAAGATTGTACAAGTAATTAAAAAAAAAAAAGATTTATGTTGTTCTTTTTGTTGAAGAGCCTTCCATGTTATGCTCTGTGTAAATCATAAATGTCTAATTATGACTTTACTGTCCCTTTAATGATTCAGATTGAACATACAATTTTAAACACATTCCAGCCCGATATCAGGATTAGCACTAGTCAGAGCAGTGACCGGAAGAATGGGCAGAATAATCCCATGGTCACCGTGGACTAGGGTAGTCTACCCCGATGTTCAAGTCAGGATTGTATTTTTTGTTGTTCATATATATTCTCTTAACTTGTTATTTGTTATACACAAAACTATTTTTGTATGCTTCTTGTATAACTTGTTATTTGATGTACTCTAAAAAAAAATGCATGCTTTGTCCTTTGAAAAGATGTGATGAGAGTGGGAGGTAACGTCACCAGATGGGGGCGTGGCTTATAGCCGTTATAGTCTATGTCGCAGTTAGTAAGTTAGATGTGTTGGACAAGCTGTATATTTTTATGCTCTGCAATAAAATAGCATTGTACCTTCTATGCTGTGTCCTGCATCTCATGACAGGGGCAGTCTGGTGAAGCTTACATACAAGTTAATCACAGAGGTAAAAAGTATATTAATATAACAGTGTTGTTTATGCAAAACCGGGGAATGGATAATAAAGGGATTATCTATCTTTTTAAACAATAAGAATTCTGGAGTAGACTGTCTCTTTAAGACAAGTTGCTTTTTAACAAGATCAAACATTAGTTGTCTTAAAATCCATCTTGTAGTATTAGGTAAATGTCACACAGAATAACACTTGTATGGCTTTATTACTATACTGTAAAGCAGAAGCTGAGATAAATGAGTAAAGATATTTACAATGCACATGTGCTCAGCTCTACATGAATACATCTGAACACTCAAAGTCCAATAAGAAACACATTATTACAGAGTTAATCTGCCAATCATTTATAAAGCACAGGATAAAATAGACGATATCACAGTAACGCACTAATGTGCCTGTATTGTATTTCAGGCTGATATGCTAAGCTTTATTACATTTCTTTTATTTTTGTGTTTATTTTTATTGATTTATTTATTTGATTTTTTTTTGTCATAGAAATCTATTAAATTATTGAATTGCAGATAAAGGAGGTGCTAATGTCAAAAGGAAGAAGGGCTGTATATCCCCTTCCTGCCAGTGAAAGCTCAAACATAACAATAAATAAATTGAACAGACATATTAGGAAACAAAAGAGGAAACATTCGGATAGGGACTTTGAAACACATATCAGACAGAGGTAATTCATAAAAAAACAAATAGAAATGTAGTTATCTGTAAGGGAAATTCTTGTTTTCTCACACATTCTTGGAAGACCATATGTCAAAGGAAGTATAGATTTTCAAGACCTGCCTACAAAACCAATGTCAAATTGGCACCTTAAGAGGAATGGGCTTTCGATTTAATGTGAATCTAGTTTGCGGTTACCCACTAGTCCTGAATCATTGGTGTGTGTTGACACTGCCTGATGAAACAGCCAGTCTGTGAGGCTGAAAAACCAGTTGCATTTTGTACTTTTTAATTTTGACCTCATGTTGATCTTTTAATAAAGTTTTTAAAATGTTTCCACACTACTTGGAAGCATTGTTCTTTAAAGGGCTTACCTTACTCTGAGGTTTACAACAGTGGGTCATCCTGAGTGTTCCTGCAGTTGGGAGGTGAGCCAGCTTAACGGATCTGAGAGTTCAGTCTGCCTATGATCACTATCCATTGGTGATTATTAAATGTGAGCAGACTTGCACAATTAAATCTTGAATACAAAGTGGTGATATTGTGATACGCTATATGGCACCCCCTATGTTCCTTTGTATGTCTGCAGTTTTGACAATTTTAGTTTGAGTCCCATCGTCAAGAGGAGCAGCCTGGAGTGTATCTGTATTTGAAACAAGCCTTAAAGGAATAGAGTGTATTGGACTGTATTAAGCTTTGCACTAGTGGAAATTTGGTGCATGGACACTATATTTTTGAATCCTTAATTGGAAGGAAAATATTCTGGTTATTCTTTAAGTGCCATAGCTACCATATTGAAGCTCTGATCATTTTCTACACTGCTCGTCTCAACCTCACACATACAACTTCATAAAATTACGGGAGAAAAACACTTCAGGAGAAAACGACGGACAATCCTTAAAAACATCCTTCTCCCAATGGAAAAACAAATGAGGAGGGATGCATAGAAGAGCACCTAGCCACACAATATATCACAGTGGGTCTTTTTTTGCAGGAGTGGATATTTATATGGGGTTTGTCTCTATTAGCCAGTTACCAATAGATTAAATGTAAACCGTTCTTACTTAAAGGGACAGTCTACACCAACCTTTTTATTTTTTAAAAAGATCGATAACACCTTTACTACCCATTGCTTTGCACAACCAACATTATTATATTAATATATTTTATAACATTTAAATTTCTGCCCGTTTCTAAGCCAATACAGACAGCCTCTATCACATGCTTTTTTATTAGCTTTTCACAAGAGACTGCTAATTCATGTGAGCCATATAGATACCATTGTGCTCACTCCTGTGGAGTTGTGACTGACTCTGCACTAATTGGCTAAAATGCAAGTCAATAGATAATAAATAAATAGCCACGTGATAAGGGGGCTGTCAGAAGAGGCTTAGATAAAAGTTAATCACAGAGGTTAAAGGTATAATAATATAACCATGTTGGTTATGCAAAACTGGGGAATTGGTAAAAAAAAAAAGGGATTTTTAAACAATAACAATTTGAAGTTGACTGTTCCTTTAATTTTTTTTTAGCAAAAATATATTAGCGTATTTAACAGCTGTTTTTTTGAATACATGATAGAAAAAGAAGTCCCTATTTGTACAAAATTCTTGTAGTGAACAATTTACCATTTTGGAAGAAGAATTCTTTAATGAAATGTTTTATGAATGGAATAATTAGTGCAGTTGTGTTTATCCAGAATTCCTCATCGTTATTCCCTTTTCAATTGTCTACTGTTTGCTGAAGCAACAAGTATTGCAAAGCACATTTAAGCTTTCTGTCTTTCCAAAAATGAAAATGAAAATGAAGAGCAGAAAAATAATACAGTCACCAGATTCCCTAAAAGGCAACCAACCATTACTTATAGCATCTGCCCCCAGGAAACAGATGAAACAGAATATATCAAATTGGCATTTAATTTCAATAGAATATCTACCATTGAAAAACACAGGAGATCTGGAAATATCATGATGATTGAAAATCAGATAAAGAGTAACAGAGTACATAGCTATAAAACTCAGCAGACGTCAGACAAAGCAACAAAGGTAATTTAAACATATACAGACAACGAAATCACCATTGTAAAAATGAAAGAAGTCCTGACAAAATGCATTTTGCTGATGAAAAAAACAGATAATAAATGAAAAACAGGGGAGAATAATTTGAGGAATCTCCAAGACTATAAGGAACATCAATGTATAGAGTAATTCTTCAATGACGCTGGTAATATAGAAACCTGTATCAGTCAGACAAGGACAAAGTCATAAATACTATACTGGAAAAAACTAGAATAACTGTACAGATTATGTAGCTGTCCAACAAACTGTGTACTGTTTCACGCTTGAAATAAAAAAGTCAAACACCCAGTAAAAATAATTTATCAGAAATGGTGGAAATCTTCCAATCAAAGAAAACCGTGGTCTATAAAATCAGATTTTTGGAACCCTAGAAACCAGGGCAAGAACTGACACATCCTTTAAAGCAGAATTTCCCCTTTGGAAGAATCAGGTTCTTATGAAACAAAAATAAACCAACTATACTAGTCCTGTTTGATATGAAATCCACCAAGAAAATGCAGCACTGGCAGAAAGACAGAAAACAAGATTGAACCACAAAAATAATGAAATAACATTTTAAAAGGACAACTCCTAGATACAAATCACAAAAGTGAGAATTCTTGATTAGACCAGCTCATAAAGCCAGGTAAAGAGATATGTAATCAAATAATCAAACACAGCTAATTCATATACAAAATAAACCTAAAAAATGCAGTTTGCAATATATTTGCTACCCTGCAGCTACTATAACAAGTAATTGGGAATACATTAATGGGAAACCAATTTTACATTACAATGTCCCTTTGAATGGCATCAATTTACAGTCATTCCCAACTTACTAAGACCCTTTGCTCAGTCTTCTTTCCCTCCCTTGCTTATTAACCCCTTGTTGCACCACTTGCAAAAATCAACCACTTTCTTTATGTTTTGAGTTCAAATAATAAAAGTATTTTTGCATGTGTGTATTTGTATAATGTATATGTATTGTTCTGTTGCGTTAAAGTGACAGTGTACTCGGGCAAGCAGCAGATAAGAAAACACCCTTTAAAAAGAATAATTTCTTTCTCTAGAGATGTTGATTTTTTAATTTTTAAAAGATAGTTAGATAGGAGCGCCAAAAGTAGGCAAGGTCCAAGGGGTAGAGAAATGAGTGTATTGTTTGATCACAAGTAGGAGTAACCCTATATGTTTGATAAAGTACTGTTGGTGGACCACAGAGGTGGTGATGGTCCTATCATATGTGTAAATAAGATTGCTAAGTGTATAGCACAGATAAATGCTAGAATTCTAAGCACATATGTCCCTGAACTTTAATACAGAGGTGGTGGTAGCACTAACTGAATAGTGAGCAGAGTGTAAAATAGTAGTCTTGAGAAAGGCCTCTTTTGTGGGCCGAAACGCGTTGACAAGTATATGGTGAGCAATATTCCTTTTAACTATTGAATATTTTAACAGTATCACACTATGTTGTTATCCTTTATTTACAGGTTTTGAGGACTTCCCAGACACTTCTTTTTATTATTATTTTTGCTTTTATTCTTATTTTTTATAAGTTGTAATTTTTATCTTTACATTACCCTCGCTGATAGGGTCACAACCAAAGGGACATTTGAACTCACAGAATTACATCCAGGAATATTAAGTTTTGTATGTTTTTTTCAGTGATCCCTTTTACTAGTTTTGTGCACACACTAGTTGTTCACTTTTTTTTCATTTTTTTATACATTTTTTCACCATTTTGAATAATTTTCAAAATTTTTGATTGAATAACATTTTGTGGATTTAACATTTTTTGGATATAACGTTTTTCACCAATTTGGACTATTTCTCACTTGTTTGGATTGTTATTATATTTTTTGGAGATCACGTTTTTTGAACTACTACCATTTTGTATTATGTTGCTTTACATATGATTTTATCTAGGTTGTTCTATAACTAAATACTGTTGTTATAACTTGCACTATTCTCTAGCTCGTTTGTACCACTATATGGGCTAGCGTTTTTATGTTATAATTATAGCAGGTCAATCTGTTAGCGATCATCTGACAGCGTGCTCACGTCCCCACTGTCGTCCTCATTTGTACATGTGAGGCTCATGTTTAGACATTATTTTACTTATTTATTTTAGACAGTGGGAATTGTTTTTAGGTAATACCAATTCCATTTTTAATGTTTATATGGATCCATATTTATCTATGTAATCAGTATTAAACTTTGTGACATTTTTGTATAGACTATTTGAGAATCTTTTCTGTGCTATACATTTAACTTGTATTTATTTTACACTCTGCCCACTATTCAGTTAGTGCTACCACCACCTCTGTATTAAAGTTCAGGGACATATGTGCTTAGAATTCTAGCAGGAGCTATAGGTCTTCCATACATAGCGCTGTAAGACAACACCACATTGTTCTGCTGATTTTTTAATTTTTAATTTGTTTTATTTAAATGTTTTTATTTAAAATATGTATGGTACAGTTTTATACATAAGACATAGTTTTTTAATATGCTAAAATGCCTGGTTACATATTCACTAAAAATGAAATCGAACTTTAAACAAGTGTTTGTTCACTCATCAATTTGTTTTCTTGTGAGTCTTTACTGCTTGATACAAGTCCATAAAATTCCAGTCCTTTTATTATTTTTTCATGAAATTAGATTTTTATTCAGATGTTTCTTTTATTACCTGTTTTATATCTGAATCTAGAACCCTGTTACATATACATAGTCCCATATTTAAAGGGACATTCCGGTCAAAATTTAAATGCACACAGATGAATTACATCTTTGAATAGAAACATATTTGCAATATAAATGTATTGGCAAAAACAGTTGTCACTGTTTTAGTGTTAACCTTTTTCTCTGCATGTGCATGTGAAGCATAGCTAGATATTATCAGTACACCATACTGCAGCTGCTCAGAGTACCAGTGGGGCTTTTATTAGACATGTGCAACGCAAAAAAAATTGTTTTGTTTCGTTTTCATTAGTTAAATAAATAATTTGGTTTCGGCAAATTAGTTTAGATAACTTTTTAAAAAAAAAATTGTTTAGATAAATCAGTTATGTTAAGTTAAATAGTTTTTTCAGATCTGTTCGTTTTTTTCAGATCCATTCTTTATTCATAGGCATTATTCTATTCTAGAATAGTATAATGCATATGAATAAAGAATGGATCTGAAAAAATGAAAGGATCTGAAAACTTAACATAACTAATATGCCTGCGATTGGTGAAACAAAATTATCTAAAACCACTGCCGCAGCCACTCACATCGCCGACACTAACTAAACCTATTAACCCCTAAACCGCAGTTCTCGACATCGCCAACACTAACTAAAACACTTAATAAATCTATTAACCCCTAAACACCATTCCCAAACATCGACAACACTAACTAAACCTATTAACCCCTAAACCGCAGTTCCCCGACATCGCCAACACTAACTAAACCTATTAACCCCTAAATCGCAGTTCCCCGACATCGCCGACACTAACTAAACCTATCAACCCCTAAACTGCTGCCCCCACATCGCAACAACCTAAATTAAACTATATTAACCCTTAAACCTAACACACCTTATCTTTAACATAATTAAAATAGACCTAAATTAAAGTTACAATTATTAACTAACTACCTATTTAAAAATAAATACAAACTTACCCGTGAAATAAAAATAAAACCTAAGCTAGCTACAATATAACTATTTACTAACTACCTAGTTAAAATAAATACAAACTTACCTGTGAAATAAAAATAAAACCTAAGCTTACACTAATAAAACCTAACATTACTAAAAATAAAAAACCTAACATTACTAAAAGTAAAAAAACCTAAGATTACTAAAAAATTAAAACTACAATTACAAAAAATAAAAAAACTACCATTACAAAAAATAACAATTTAAATTATCCAAACAAAATTAAATTATTCCTATCCTAATACCCCATTTTTTTTAAAAAAAAAAAACACCACAAAGTAAAAAAACCCTAATCTATAATAAACTACCAAGGGTCCTTAAAAGGGTCTTTTGTAGGGCATTGCCCTAAAGTTAACAGCTCTTTTGTAAAAAAAAATTAAAACAAACACCCCCCTAACATTACAAACCCCCACCCCCCAAACACACAAAATAAAAATAAACCTAATCAACCCATTCCCCCCGAAAAGGGCATTTGTATGGGCATTGCCCTTAAATGGGCATTCAGCTCAGCCAATAGGAATGAGAGCTGCTTAAATCCTATTTTTTGTTTAAATAAGTCAATAGGATTTAAGCAGCTCTCATTCCTATTTGATGATTTTAATTTTTCAGCCAATAGGCATGCAATGGTACCCCAGTATAAAAGGGGTACCTTGAATTGAATCCTCAGTGCGTGGCGGACGATCGCATGAAGAGGACCTCCACGTCGGACCGATGGGCCTCTGTCTGGACTTCCACCTGGACCTCCGACTCCGCGCATCCACTGACCGCTCCGCTGGGATGAAAATAGAAGATTCCGGTCCCGCGATGGATACAGATGGAGCAGCCTGGATGAAAATGCTTCGCCGCTGGGATGAAGATCTTTCGCCGGACTTCAGCAACTGTGAGAAACGATTTTGGGGTTAGTGTTAGGGTTTTTTTGGGGGGGGGGTTTGGGGTGTTTTTAGATTAGGGCTTTTTTTATTTTAATGGGCCGAAAAAGAGCTGAATGCCCTTTTAAGGGCAATGCCCATACAAATGCCCTTTTCAGGACAATGGGTAGATTAGGTTTTTTTTTAGTTAGGTTTTTTTTATTTTGTGGGTTTGGGGGGGTGGGCGTTTGTAATGATAGGGGGTGTTTTTATTTGTTTGCAAAAGAGCTGTTAATATTAGGGCAATGCCCTACAAATGGGCAATTTAAGGGCCCTTGGTAGTTTATTATAGATTAGGGTTTTTTTATTTTGAGGTGGGGTTATTTTTTAAAAAAAGGGTGTTAGAATAGGAATCATTTTATTATTATGGATAATTTTGTTTGTTATTTTTTGTAATGGTAGTTGTTTTTATTTTTTGTAATTTTAGTGTTTATTATTTTTTGTAATTGTAGTTTTAATTTTTTAGTAATCTTAGGTTTGTTTATTTTTAATAATGTTAGGTTTTTTTACTTTTAGTAATGTTAGCTTTTATTAGTTTAAGCTTAGGTTTTATTTTTATTTCACAGATAAATTTGTATTGTATGTTCATCATTGTTATCCATTGCTGAAGGGACAGCATTGCCCTACTGACAGGAAGCTAAAAATATCTATTTAGCCAATCACAAGAGACAAATGTGTGCAGGCACCAATTAGCAGCAGCTCCCACTAGTGTATGATATGTGCATATTCATTTTTTAACAAGGGATACTAAGAGAACAAATCACATTTTAAAATAGAAGTTAATTTAAAAGTGTCTTAAAATGACCTGCTCTATCTGAATCATGCAAGTTTAATTTTGACTTTCCTATCCCTTTAATAAATAGAAGAGACAACTCATACAAAACTTTTCAGAATCTTAAACAGGAATTTGGGATTCCTAATAATCACCTATTTACCTATTACCAAGCAAGTAGCCATATGGTGACCCTAATTGAACAATTTGGTTACAGTTGGGGTTCTGAATTTATGGAAAAATCTTTCTCTCAGTTTAAAGGGACAGTAAACACCAGAATTTTTGTTGTTTAAAAAGGTAGATAATCCCTTTATTACCCATTCCCCAATTTTGCATAACCAACACAGTTATAATAATATACTATTTACCTCTGTGATTACTTTGTATCTATGCCTCTGCAAACTGCCCCTTTTTTCAGTTCTTTTGACAGACTTGCATTTTTAGCCAATCAGTGCTGACTCCTAGGAGCTTCACGTGCCTGAGCTCAATGTTATCTATATGAAACACATGAACATGCTTTCAGATTAGAGGCAGTCTTCAAGGTCTAAGAAATTAGCATATGAACCTCCTAGATTTAGCTTTCAACTAAGAATACCAAGAGAACAAAGCATAATTGGTAATAAAAGTAAATTGGAAAGCTGTTTAAAATTACATGCCCTATATAAATCATAATTTTTTTTTTCTTTACTGTCCCTTTAAGAATATAATTTTCTCTATCTCCTTCTTATACAAGTTTTTTAATACATAAAAAAGTGAGAAAATAATTCAAAAGAGTTAAAATAAATGAAAAGAGCTGCTACGTATAAATCTTACAGATAATAAAATAGCTAAAAGTATTAAAAGAGTAAACAAGACCTCTCTAGCAATATATCATCAGGAATCGCAAATAAAAATTATCCATATGACATATTTAACTCCAGAAAGAATGACAAGAATAACCAAAACAAGAAATGTTTCCTGCAAAAAATGTGAAACCAGGGAAGCAAATATACTAGTAGTAAGGAGGGGTATCCGGAACACGGTCAAAACCAACAGTTCGTGCATGCATAAAAGTGAAGACTCTGCTATGAGAGGATTTGGAGTGCCATAGAAAAACGGCTGATCAGGCCGTGAAACATATTAACGGACAAATGAGAGCAGGCACTACTAGGTTAGAAAAATAAAAGCATACCTTTATTGCAAAATGTAAAACATAGGTGAATCCCAAACAGTGGGCAGGCAAAGACAGTGGCAGTCTGACGCGTTTCACACCCCCTTGTGGTGCTTCCTCATAGACTATGAGGAAGCACCACAAGGGGGCGTGAAACGCGTCAGCCTGCCACTGTCTTTGCCTGCCCACTGTTTGGGATTCACCTATGTTTTAAATTTTGCAATAAAGGTATGCTTTTATTTTTCTAACCTAGTAGTGCCTGCTCTCATTTGTCCGTTAAGCAAATATACTACACTGTTTCTGGTATTGCTATAAAATTAAGAGGTTCTGGTATAAACTCTCTAAATGGCTAAGTAGCCTATTCCAGACAAGGAATTTCAAGATATTTTTTTCCTTCTGGATGGCTTCAAATTTAAAGAAAATACTACAGTTTTTAATCTTACTATTTTAATGGGTAGGAAAATTATATTATAATTATGGAAATTTACAAAAAGGGTCCCATGTTGGAGTATTTAAAATCAGAACTTCGTAATCAGCTTATGATTGAACATTTCTTTCTTATAGAAAGCTGCATCAGAACCTTCATACAAAAATGGGAGCAATTCTTATACCTCTTCTTAAACACTGTCTTATTGATGGAATACAGACTCTGAAGACAATGGACGTACTTGAATGATTAGGGGGTGTGGAACAGAGAAATAGAGAGATCTTTCATATAAATAATATTTATTTTTTATTTAATTTTTTTCCTCCTCTTGCTGCTGAAGTTAAGCAGCAGGATTCATATTGTATTGTGTAAAATATTGAAATAATACTGAAAAGGTGAGATTTAAGAATATCTATGGGTTTGACATATATATTGTTGATAACTATATGTTATTCTATTTTAGTATTTTTGTCCAAAGTGACCCGTGTACTGTATCACTAATTTGTATAGCAACTGTTATATTTATGTGTATTCAATCTCAAGATAATAAAAATAGAAAGCTAACAGGACTGTCAAAACTATTCTTTCCCCCTCATATGGGTTCCAGCATTATACAGTAGATCTCACTGTTGCCTTTCCTGCAGTATGAACAGTGTTTTCTGTATATGGTATAGCACCCTAGCTGCTCTTCTGTTTGACTTACATGCAGGGCTTTAGCTAAAGTACTTAGCAAGGACCTATTAAAACTGCATATTGTGTTCTTTTACAAGTGGCCGCACCATGTCAAAATTCCTGCATGTTGCCTTTATCTCCAGCTGTCACACATTGTATTTTCAATTCAAGTTACTATGAATGTGTTATCATAAGCACCTGTGTATTTGTCAGTTAGGATGTTTGTATCTATGAACTCTGTAATTTTATATAACAAGGTTCCTGTAGATTCATTCATTTTTTATACAGATTCAAGATTCGCTCTTCCCCTCACGAACAAGGCCTCCCTGGGGCTTGATATTTTTTTCAGACATCAGCATACCCCTTGAGATTGGTATCAGTTGATAACATTGATCAGCTGAGGTCTCTCGAATGGATCATAATGTTCGCTTTATCCTTGATAAAGCTTATTGCGAAACGTACGTTGGATTTATCGTTCTCTGGCGCCTTCCCAAGTACCTGCACACCAATAAGAAGAGCAACAGTTACTGGACTTTCTGGGGGAGGTTGTGTGGTTCAGTTTCTACACTCCTTACCACGGTTTCTAGTATCCTGTTAAGCTCATATTGAGCAATTACTATACTGTATTGCCTAAACTTATTACAAAAGGTGTTGATCGCAGGTCTGGTGACGCTATTTTATATATTTTATATATTGTGTTTTAATAAATTCATTTATCTGAACAACTGGTACAAGAATCTGTTTACCCAACAGTATAAAAGTGGGTGTGCGCTTCTACCTGAGCTTGGTTATAGCTCCACCGCATGTGAGTAACCATTTGCACAGACACAAGTTTTATATCGCAACATAGTTACAGAATTACGCTATGTGGCATATTTCTTCTTTTTTATGAGGATCAAGAGAGACCACACAGAAGACTGAAGAGTGCCAGGAAGAGTATACATATTCTTATAAGAACTCTATATTAATTAATTTTATGGTTTAACATATATTAGTGGCACCATATATATAATAATTTTTTGGGGTTTATCCTATCTTATCACATTTATTTCATAATGTTCGCTTTAGTCAATAGATGCCTTCGGTTTTGCAGACAGCATCCTTATTAAAGGGGCAGTATACACCAATTTTCATTTAACTGCATGTAATAGACACTACTACGAAAAATAATATGCACAGATATTGATCTAAAAATCCAGTATAAAACCATTTAAAAACTTACTTAGAAGATCCTAATTTAGCACTTTTGGTGAGATTAGCCTGGGACACCCACTGAAATGGACTGAGAGCAGAACCTCCCCCCTACCCTGCAAATGAAAAGACCTATTACACAAACAGAAGCAGTCTAAAGTTTGTAGACATCCGTATACATCTATATACTTGGTTATGAGTTTGAAAATCAGCACAATGTTATTTAAAAATAATCAAAACTATAATTTTTTACAAAAACACATCCAGATGAGCTATATAAATAAATCATCTACAATACATTTATGCAGGACATACTTGAAAACGAGTATCCTTCCTGGTAAAATATTTTACAAATAAATAAAATTAAAATCTAGGGTACAATATCCCTTTAAATAAGGAATTAGCCTAACTGCATGGAAATACCCTCTACAATAATCTCAATATATTTAGAAATTCCAGAAAGATGTCTCTTGGTTTTTTTTTTTTTTTTTTTTTTTCAGTTTTAAATCAAGCTTTATTCAACACTTTATCATACAAAGAAAAACAGGTAAATAAACAGCACAAAACACAATGAGCCAGGTTTTGACTCTGGTATCCACTAGATATCTTGTCTCATATTTAGAGTGTTAGATTTCATAACAGTCCACAAAAGACTCTGTAGGTTCCATGAGATCCGCCGCCATCATCTACTAAATACTCCCTAACAACAACAGTGCTTGCTGTTAATTAAAGTTATAGGGATCTATTTATCAAGCTCCGTATGGAGCTTGAAGGCCCATGTTTAAAGACCGCTGCTCCATAACCTGTCCACCTGCTCTGAGGAGGTGGACAGACATCGCGGGAAATCAACCAGATCGAATACGATCGGGTCGATTGACACCCTTTGCTAGTGGCCGTTTGGCCACGAATCTGCAGGGGGAGGCATTGCACCAGCAGTTCATAAGAGCGTATTGCTCTCCGCATTCAGCGATGTCTGTCAGACATGATCCACTGATCGGATCATGTCGGACAGAGGGTTGATAAATCGGCCACATAAAGTGTATATAAAACATAAAAAGGAAAATAACACATACGGGTAGTAAATTAAAATTTTTTTTTTTTTTTTTTTTTTTTTAAATCTGGTATTACTACCAGCAATATAGCATTTGAATTAACTTTACACATTCTCTAATCTCCTTTGAATTTTATATCAAGGATATAATCGTATATCTTTACTTGCAGTACGTTCACTATGTTATAACATACAGGGAGTGCAGAATTATTAGGCAAGTTGTATTTTTGAGGATTAATTTTATTATTGAACAACAACCATGTTCTCAATGAACCCAAAAAACTCATTAATATCAAAGCTGAATAGTTTTGGAAGTAGTTTTTAGTTTGTTTTTAGTTATAGCTATTTTAGGGGGATATCTGTGTGTGCAGGTGACTATTACTGTGCATAATTATTAGGCAACTTAACAAAAAACAAATATATACCCATTTCAATTATTTATTTTTACCAGTGAAACCAATATAACATCTCAACATTCACAAATATACATTTCTGACATTCAAAACAAAACAAAAAACAAATCAGTGACCAATATAGCCACCTTTCTTTGCAAGGACACTCAAAAGCCTGCCATCCATGGATTCTGTCAGTGTTTTGATCTGTTCACCATCAACATTGCGTGCAGCAGCAACCACAGCCCTCCCAGACACTGTTTCAGAGAGGTGTACTGTTTTCCCCTCCTTGTAAATCTCACATTTGATGATGGACCACAGGTTCTCAATGGGGTTCAGATCAGGTGAACAAGGAGGCCATGTCATTAGATTTTCTTCTTTTATACCCTTTCTTGCCAGCCACGCTGTGGAATACTTGGACGCGTGTGATGGAGCATTGTCCTGCATGAAAATCATGTTTTTCTTGAAGGATGCAGACTTCTTCCTGTACCACTGCTTGAAGAAGGTGTCTTCCAGAAACTTGCAGTAGGACTGGGAGTTGAGCTTGACTCCATCCTCAACCCGAAAAGGCCCCACAATGATACCAGCCCAAACCAGTACTCCACCTCCACCTTGCTGGCGTCTGAGTCGGACTGGAGCTCTCTGCCCTTTACCAATCCAGCCACGGGGCCCATCCATCTGGCCCATCAAGACTCACTCTCATTTCATCAGTCCATAAAACCTTAGAAAAATCAGTCTTGAGATATTTCTTGGCCCAGTCTTGACGTTTCAGCTTGTGTGTCTTGTTCAGTGGTGGTCGTCTTTCAGCCTTTCTCTACCTTGGCCATGTCTCTGAGTATTGCACACCTTGTGCTTTTGGGCACTCCAGTGATGTTGCAGCTCTGAAATATGGCCAAACTGGTGGCAAGTGGCATCTTGGCAGCTGCACGCTTGACTTTTCTCAGTTCATGGGCAGTTATTTTGCGCTTTGGTTTTTCCACACGCTTCTTGCGACCCTGTTGACTATTTGAATGAAACGCTTGATTGTTCGATGATCACGCTTCAGAAGCTTTGCAATTTTAAGAGTGCTGCATCCCTCTGCAAGATATCTCACTATTTTTGACTTTTCTGAGCCTGTCAAGTCCTTCTTTTGACCCATTTTGCCAAAGGAAAGGAAGTTGCCTAATAATTATGCACACCTGATATAGGGTGTTGATGTCATTAGACCACACCCCTTCTCATTGCAGAGATGCACATCACCTAATATGCTTAATTGGTAGTAGGCTTTCGAGCCTATACAGCTTGGAGTAAGACAACATGCATAAAGAGGATGATGTGGTCAAAATACTCATTTGCCTAATAATTCTGCACTCCCTGTAATTCCTTCTGATCCACCAATTGGTTGTATAGTTTTTCCATTCTATTGTATATTGTATTTGTAATTGCCATTCCACTATCATTGGAGCTTTTTTTTTGTTTCCTTCAGAAGGATGTAGAATGCCCTATGGTATACATTTGATAAGTTGGCTATACGTTTATGCAATAAAATGATTGTGGATCTAAGGGTATTTGTATCGAAAGTAACCTATTAATATCTGTTCTCACTAAAGACCAGTAATTAAATATTATTGGGCATAACCACCATATGTGTATAAGAGTACCTTTCTCCCCAGATTCTCTACAACATTGTTCCGAGGAATCGGGAAACATAGCTTTGACCCTATTAGGAGTTAAATACCACCTCATCAGTAATTTATAGTTTGTTTCTAGTATGGATGCTGATATTGAAGCTTTGGCATGATGCTGAAAAATTATATTCCATTCCTTCCTTGAAGGTGGTATTTTGAGATCTTGTGACCATGCTTTAGTATATGATGTTAACTGTGAAGTTATAGCTATCATTAATATTTTATATATAAGTGTATAATGTACCTTTAGTTGGAAGATTCACTGAACATAGTAATTCAAAGGGGAGCCTTTGTCGAGTTAAATCCTGTTTCTTTAGGTGTTATCAGGAATTTTTTTAAGTTGAAGATATCTGAACCAGTGATTAAATAGTTCAACCCCACTGTTGGTTAGTTCTAAATTGGTCTTTAATATACCTCCATTCATAAATAGTAGCGAATCACCCAAAGTCTTCATATTGATATCTCTCAAATATTCACAAAACGGTAAGGAATCATCCAGTATAATGGGTGTAAGTGGGGATGGGATTGTTGAAATCTATTTTTTTTAAATTAAGAGTGGCTTTCCATGTTAGCAAAACGTCTTGTTGCGTTATTTTAGGCCAGCTTTTTATTGATAGTCAACATCTGCCCCCTAATGGTCTGACTTGTAATAAATTATGCTCTAATTGTACCCACTCTTTCTGATTTATATTTTGCCCCAATCTACTATTCTTTGTAGTATTGATGCCCTCCTATATTTTAATAAACATGGTACCCCCAACCCCCCTCTATCCTTAGGAAGGAAGAGAGTTACTTTAGATACTCTCTGGGCGATTCCATGCCATATATATTTATCTAGTATGGATTGTAACTTATTGATATATGAGGTAGGGAGAGGAATTGGCAGTGTCTGAAAGAAATTTAACAATCTAGGTAAAATAGTCCTTTTCACTGCTTGAATTCTTCCCAACCAAGAGAGGGGTTTAAGTTTCCATCTGTTTATTTCATGATAGTTTCTCTCAAAAGTTTATCATAGTTTAATTTAATAAGATCTTTTTGTGTGTTCGCTATCATAATTCACAAGTTTTTTATAGCATTTGATTGTATTTTTAAATTAATATTTTGGGTAATTAACTGAACGGTAGCTTTATCTAATCCACAACTCAAGAGTTCTGATTTTGAGTGATTTATGGAGCAATTTGGATAGTGACCATAAATTCTAATTTCAGCTAAGACTGCAGGGATAGATTGAGCTGGTTCAGAAACTGTAAAAACATAATTTATGCTTACCTGATAAATTTATTTCTCTTGTAGTGTATCCAGTCCACGGATCATCCATTACTTATGGGATATTAACTCCTCCCCAACAGGAAGTGCAAGAGGATTCACCCAGCAGAGCTGCTATATAGCTCCTCCCCTAACTGCCATTACCAGTCATTCGACCGAAAACATGCAGAGAAAGGAAAACCATAGGGTGCAGTGGTGACTGTAGTTTAATGGAAAAATTACCTGCCTTAAAGTGACAGGGCGGGCCGTGGACTGGATACACTACAAGAGAAATAAATTTATCAGGTAAGCATAAATTATGTTTTCTCTTGTTAAGTGTATCCAGTCCACGGATCATCCATTACTTATGGGATACCAATACCAAAGCTAAAGTACACGGATGACGGGAGGGACAGGCAGGCTCTTTATACGGAAGGAACCACTGCCTGAAGAACCTTTCTCCCAAAAACAGCCTCCGAAGAAGCAAAAGTGTCAAATTTGTAAAATTTGGAAAAAGTATGAAGAGAAGACCAAGTTGCAGCCTTGCAAATCTGTTCAACAGAAGCCTCATTCTTAAAGGCCCAAGTGGAAGCCACAGCTCTAGTAGAATGTGCTGTAATTCTTTCAGGAGGCTGCTGTCCAGCAGTCTCATAGGCTAACCGTATTATGCTACGAAGCCAAAAGGAGAGAGAGGTAGCCGAAGCTTTTTGACCTCTCCTCTGACCAGAATAAACGACAAACAGGGAAGACGTTTGTCGAAAATCCTTAGTTGCCTGTAGATAAAATTTCAGGGCACGGACTACATCTAGATTGTGTAGCAGACGTTCCTTTTTCGAAGAAGGATTAGGACACAAAGATGGAACCACAATCTCTTGATTGATATTCTGTTAGTGACCACCTTAGGTAGGAACCCAGGTTTAGTACGCAGAACTACCTTGTCTGAATGAAAAATCAGATAAGGAGAATCACAATGTAAGGCAGATAACTCAGAGACTCTTCGAGCCGAGGAAATCGCCATTAAAAACAGAACTTTCCAAGATAACAACTTGATATCAATGGAATGAAGGGGTTCAAACGGAACCCCCTGTAAAACATTAAGAACTAAGTTCAAACTCCATGGTGGAGCAACAGTTTTAAACACAGGCTTGATCCTAGCTAAAGCCTGACAAAAAGCTTGAACGTCCGGAACTTCTGACAGACGTTTGTGTAAAAGAATGGACAGAGCTGAAATCTGTCCCTTTAAGGAACTAGCGGATAAACCCTTTTCTAAACCTTCTTGTAGAAAAGACAATATCCTCGGAATCCTAACCTTACTCCATGAGTAACTCTTGGATTCGCACCAATATAAGTATTTGCGCCATATCTTATGGTAAATCTTTCTGGTAACAGGCTTCCTAGCCTGTATTAAGGTATCAATAACTGACTCAGAAAAACCACGTTTTGATAAAATCAAGCGTTCAATTTCCAAGCAGTAAGCTTCAGAGAAATTAGATTTTGATGTTTGAAGGGACCCTGGATCAGAAGGTCCTGTTTCAGAGGTAGCGACCAAGGTGGACAGGATGACATGTCCACTAGATCTGCATACCAAGTCCTGCGTGGCCATGCAGGCGCTATTAGAATCACTGATGCTCACTCCTGTTTGATTCTGGCAATCAATCGAGGAAGCATCGGGAAGGGTGGAAACACATAAGCCATCCCGAAGGTCCAAGGTGCTGTCAAAGCATCTATCAGAACCGCTCCCGGATCCCTGGATCTGGACCCGTAACGAGGAAGCTTGGCGTTCTGTCGAGACGCCATGAGATCTATCTCTGGTTTGCCCCAACGTCGAAGTATTTGGGCAAAGACCTCCGGATGAAGTTCCCACTCCCCCGGATGAAAAGTCTGACGACTTAAGAAATCCGCCTCCCAGTTCTCCACTCCCGGGATGTGGATTGCTGACAGGTGGCAAGAGTGAGACTTTGCCCAGCGAATTATCTTTGATACTTCCATCATTGCTAGGGAGCTTCTTGTCCCTCCCTGATGGTTGATGTAAGCTACAGTCGTGATGTTGTCCGACTGAAACCTGATGAACCCCCGAGTTGTTAACTGGGGCCAAGCCAGAAGGGCATTGAGAACTGCTCTCAATTCCAGAATGTTTATTGGTAGGAGACTCTCCTCCTGATTCCATTGTCCCTGAGCCTTCAGAGAATTCCAGACAGCGCCCCAACCTAGTAGGCTGGCGTCTGTTGTTACAATTGTCCAGTCCGGCCTGCTGAATGGCATCCCCCTGGACAGATGTGGCCGAGAAAGCCACCATAGAAGAGAATTTTCTGGTCTCTTGATCCAGATTCAGAGTAGGGGACAAGTCTGAGTAATCCCCATTCCACTGACTTAGCATGCACAATTGCAGCGGTCTGAGATGTAGGCGTGCAAAGGGTACTATGTCCATTGCTGCTACCATTAAGCCGATCACCTCCATGCATTGAGCTACTGACGGGTGTTGAATGGAATGAAGGACACGGCATGCATTTTGAAGCTTTGTTAACCTGTCTTCTGTCAGGTAAATCTTCATTTCTACAGAATCTATAAGAGTCCCCAAGAAGGGAACTCTTGTGAGTGGAAAGAGAGAACTCTTCTTTTCGTTCACCTTCCATCCATGCGACCTTAGAAATGCCAGTACTAACTCTGTATGAGACTTGGCAGTTTGAAAGCTTGAAGCTTGTATCAGAATGTCGTCTAGGTACGGAGCTACCGCAATTCCTCGCGGTCTTAGTACCGCCAGAAGAGCACACAGAACCTTTGTGAAGATTCTCGGAGCCGTAGCCAATCCGAATGGAAGAGCTACAAACTGGTAATGCCTGTCTAGAAAGGCAAACCTTAGATACCGGTAAAGATCTTTGTGAATCGGTATGTGAAGGTAAGCATCCTTTAAATCCACTGTGGTCATGTACTGACCCTTTTGGATCATGGGTAAAATTGTCCGAATAGTTTCGATTTTGAACGATGGAACTCTTAGGAATTTGTTTAGGATCTTTAAATCCAAGATTGGCCTGAAAGTTCCCTCTTTTTTGGGAACCACAAACAGATTTGAGTAAAACCCTTGTCCTTGTTCCGACCGCGGAACCGGATGGATCACTCCCATTAATAAAAGATCTTGTACGCAGCGTAGAAACGCCTCTTTCTTTATTTGGTTTGTTGACAACCTTGACAGATGAAATCTCCCTCTTGGGGGAGAGAATTTGAAGTCTAGAAGGTATCCCTGAGATATGATCTCTAACGCCCAGGGATCCTGGACATCTCTTGCCCAAGCCTGGGCGAAGAGAGAAAGGTCTGCCCCCCACTAGATCCGTTCCCGGATCGGGGGGCCCTCGATTCATGCTGTCTTAGGGGCAGCAGCAGGTTTCCTGGCCTGCTTGCCCTTGTTCCAGGACTGGTTAGGTCTCCAGCCTTGTCTGTAGCGAGCAACAGCTCCTTCCTGTTTTGGTGCAGAGGAAGTTGATGCTGCTCCTGCTTTGAAATTACGAAAGGAACGAAAATTAGACTGTCTAGCCTTAGGTTTGGCTCTGTCTTGAGGCAGGGCATGGCCTTTACCTCCTGTAATGTCAGCGATAATTTCTTTCAAACCCGGGCCCGAATAAGGTCTGCCCTTTGAAAGGTATATTAAGCAATTTAGATTTAGAAGTAACGTCAGCTGACCAGGATTTTAGCCACAGTGCTCTGCGTGCCTGAATGGCGAATCCGGAATTCTTAGCCGTAAGTTTAGTTAAATGTACTACGGCATCCTGAAATAAATGAGTTAGCTAACTTAAGGGCTTTAAGCTTGTGTGTAATCTCATCTAATGGAGCTGATTCAAGTGTCTCTTCCAGAGACTCAAACCAAAATGCTGCTGCAGCCGTGACAGGCGCAATGCATGCAAGAGGTTGCAATATAAAACCTTGTTGAACAAACATTTTCTTAAGGTAACCCTCTAACTTTTTATCCATTGGATCTGAAAAGGCACAGCTATCCTCCACCGGGATAGTGGTACGCTTAGCTAAAGTAGAAACTGCTCCCTCCAACTTAGGGACCGTTTGCCATAAGTCCCGTGTGGTGGCGTCTATTGGAAACATCTTTCTAAATATCGGAGGGGGTGAGAACGGCACACCGGGTCTATCCCACTCCTTAGTAACAATTTCAGTAAGTCTCTTAGGTATAGGAAAAACGTCAGTACTCGCCGGGTACCCGCAAAATATTTATCCAACCTACACATTTTCTCTGGTATTGCAACTGTGTTACAATCATTCAGAGCCGCTAACACCTCCCCTAGTAATACACGGAGGTTTTCCAGCTTAAATTTAAAATTTGAAATATCTGAATCCAGTTTGTTTGGATCAGAACCGTCACCCGCAGAATGAAGCTCTCCGTCCTCATGTTCTGCAAATTGTGACGCAGTGTCTGACATGGCCCTAATATTATCAGCGCACTCTGTTCTCACCCCAGAGTGATCACGCTTACCTCTTAGTTCTGGTAATTTAGCCAAAACTTCAGTCATAACAGTAGCCATATCCTGTAATGTGATTTGTAATGGCCGCCCAGATGTACTCGGCGCTACAATATCACGCACCTCCCGAGCGGGAGATGCAGGTACTGACACGTGAGGCGAGTTAGTCGGCATAACTCTCCCCTCGTTGTTTGGTGAAATATGTTCAATTTGTACAGATTGACTTTTATTTAAAGTAGCATCAATACAGTTAGTACATAAATTTCTATTGGGCTCCACTTTGGCTTTAGCACATATAGCACAGATATCTTCCTCTGAATCAGACATGTTTAACACACTAGCAAATAAACTAGCAACTTGGAAATACTTTTCAAGTAATTTACTATAATATGAAAACGTACTGT
Source organism: Bombina bombina (assembly GCF_027579735.1). Taxonomy (NCBI): domain Eukaryota; kingdom Metazoa; phylum Chordata; class Amphibia; order Anura; family Bombinatoridae; genus Bombina; species Bombina bombina. The sequence continues at coordinate 179,203,078 of NC_069504.1, forward strand.
GCCTATAAGAAGCACAGAAAAAGTTATGACAGTTGAAAATTAATAAACTGAAAAGTTATAGCATCAAATCTTTGTAAAAAACACAATTTTAGCAAAGGATTGCTCCCATTAGCAAAGGATAACTAACCCTGATAGCTAACAGTGAGAGAGATCAGTAAACTGTCATAAATTAAATAAAACGACTGCCAAGTGGAAAAAAATAGTGCCCAAAACATTATTTCACCCAGTACCTCAGAAAATTAAACGATTTTACATGCCAGCAAAAAACGTTTAACATTAATAAATTGAGTGTTATTAAAAAGCCTGTTGCTAGTCCCTGCAAATTAGGCTAAAGTTTTATGCATACAGTATAATTCCAGTGAAGTGCCATTCCCCAGAATACTGAAGTGTAAAATATACATACATGACAGCCTGATACCAGTTGCTGCTACTGCATTTAAGGCTGAGTTTACATTATATCGGTATGGCAGAATTTTCTCATCAATTCCATTGTCAGAAAATAATAAGCTGCTACATACCTCTTTGCAGATTAATCTGCCCGCTGTCCCCTGATCTGAAGTTTACCTCTCCTCAGATGGCCGAGAAACAGCAATATGATCTTAACTACTCCGGCTAAAATCATAGAAAAACTCAGGTAGATTCTTCTTCAAATTCTACCAGAGAAGGAATAACACACTCCGGTGCTATTATAAAATAACAAACTTTTGATTGAAGGTATGAAACTAAGTATAATCACCACAGTCCTCTCACACATCCTATCTATTCGTTGGGTGCAAGAGAATGACTGGTAATGGCAGTTAGGGGAGGAGCTATATAGCAGCTCTGCTGGGTGAATCCTCTTGCACTTCCTGTTGGGGAGGAGTTAATATCCCATAAGTAATGGATGATCCGTGGACTGGATACACTTAACAAGAGAAAAGGACATCATCTACATATAGTGAAAATTTTGAAATTCATATCCCCTATATTAATACCGTAAATTTTATAATTTTATCTGATTTTAGATGTCATAACTTAAATTGCTAATGCAAATAGTATGGGTGATAATGGGCATCCCTGACATGTACCATCATTAATATAAAACGGCGCTGATATTGAATTTTTAAATTTAATAGTTGCATAAGGGGCATTATATAAAGAAAAAATACATTCTACAAATAATTTACTAAAACCAAATTGGTACAATGTGAAACACAAAATTTGCCAATAAAGCTGATCAAAAGCTTTTTCAGTGTCAATTGTTAAAATAACAGACAGGATGCCCTCTTTCTTTACAAATTCTATAATCTGTATGACTTTATTGTATTATCCCTTGCTTCTCTCCCTGGAATAAAACCCACTTGATTAAAGTGGAAAAGATAGGGTAGAACATTGTTGATTCTGGTGGCTAATATTTTCCCATATATTTTTATGTCTAAATTTAGTTAGAAAATTGGCCTATAATCACTTGGGGATACCATTAGTTTTCCCGGTTTTGGAATAACTGCTATTCTAGCTTCTAGCACACTTGATGGAAAGGGGTTACCTGTATCTATTTTCTGAAAAAGAGTTAATAGATGAGGAATAATTATATCCTGAAAGATCTTATAGTATTTTGCAGTTAGGCCATCTGGGCCGGGGCTTTCCCCCCTTTTAGAATTTTGATAGTATCTATTAATTCTTTTGTAGTTAATAGTTGATCTAACAAAATTGTCATATCTGTTGATAAACATGGTAACCCTACACTTTGAATATATTCCTTGCATTTTTTTACAAAATCTTCTGAGGAGAACTACTCATTTAAGTTATACAGTTCTGCATAATAGTCGCTAAAAGTTTGACCTATCTCTTTAATAGTTTTAGCAGTCTTTCCTTCCTTACGGCTAGATTTAGAGTTCGGCGGTAGATGGGCTGTTAACGCCACGCGTGTTTTATGTCTAACGCACGTCATTGTTTGACTCCGGTATTTAGAGTTAATATAAGACCATCTAACGATGCTCCTAACGCGTGTATGTCACACGCGTAATCCTGCCCGCGTTAGACAGTCTCCCATAGAGATCAATGGGAAAGGCAAAAAATAGCTTTTTTTTACCTAACACTCGATCTCGCGAGAATACGCACAGCTCGGTCATATGACGCATACCACATCATGCACAACAATAACACGCCGCAAATGTCACAACATCAATCAATCAACAAAGCACACAAGCATTACACATTCACAAGCGGGGGAAGTTTTAATACTATTTATACGGGGAATACGCATATACTTTAAGATGCGGAAAATCGCACAATAACAACAAGGAATAAAAAATATATACATACACTAAAAAAAAAATCGCATTCAATATCATTATATATTATGAAAAACATACATATACAACACTTCACGAAGAACACACCATCGCAAATTCACATTTAAAAAGAATACTATTGGACAATGTTAGAGAAAACGACCACTATGACATCATCGCATTCTACACATTCCACAAATACCAACTCAAAATGAGCATGCGCAAATTAACACACCTAATACACATTGCAATAATATTAATTGCTAATAAAGCACACCTGAACACTAATTACAATGGAAATTGGGACATCATTAAACATTTACACAGGGTATATAAGCACCACACAAGCAGGGCTTCTTTGACTGTGTTGCTGGTGGGTCTTTGGAGATTTAAGAATAGAGATTTTGCGAATTTTTGAGAGTGTGTTAGCGTGAGATAGTCAGTTGGTAGTGTTAGCGTGAGAGAGTCAGTTGGTAGTGTTAGCGTGAGATAGTCAGTTGGTAGTGTTAGCGTGAGAGAGTGAGTGAGTTAGTGGGAGTTAGCGGGAGTGGGAGAGAGTCTGTTAGTGGGAGCGTGAGTGAGTTAGTGGGAGTTATTAGTGATAGTTGTTAGTGTGAGCGTCAGTTAGTGGTAGTTAGTGAGCGTTAGTGGGAGTGTTTGTTATTGAGAATTAGAAGTAGTGTTAGTTAGCGAGCGAGTGATTTATCTGTACACTTAACACATTTACACGCAAACACATTCAATACATACATACACTTATCAATAACACTACATACACTCCATACCCCCTACCCCCTCATACTACACTCCATACCCCATTCCTTGTAGTCCCATTCCCTTTCATCCCATTTACTCTTATCCCATACCCCATACCCATCCCATACCCATCCCCTAGTTACATTTAGTTTACATATCCTCCTTTTAGTCTTATTCTTTTTCGTTTATTTAAATACTCCTTACCCTCTTTTTTTTTTACATCCCTCACACTTTAAGCACCTTTTTTGTCTTTTTAGTTCTTTATTTTGACCCCCTTTCATTTCATCACACTCACTTTTTTTTGATTATTTGGGGTTTAGTTTAGGGAGGAGATGGAGGCCAGGCAGGGGACAGGTAGAGGGGGGAGTAGAGGGAGGGGGAGAGGAACAGGGCAGGAAGGGGGGCAGGAAGGGGGGGCAGGAAGCGGGGGTGGAAGCGGTGGGTGGACCCAGCCACTTGGTTCAAGATGACCAAGTGGCTGGGCCCAGTGGCGGTCAGAGTAGGGCTTCACAGTCCGGGAAACAGAGGGCATCGTCACAGGGGAAGGCCAAGGCGACTAGGGAGGCGAGGTTTACGATGGAGGAGAAGGAGGCCCTCGTAGAGGCCTATATGGCCAGGTATAGGATGCTGCAGCACCAGAAGACTACCCCGACTGACAGGAGGAGGCTCTGGAACGAGATTCGGAATGCAGTCAATGCAGTGGGTGGCCGGAACCGGGATATGGATTCCATCAAACATCGGTACCGGGACTGTAAACTTGAACTTAAAAAAAAGTTAAGCCTGGAGGCCCGACATGCTGCAGGGACCGGTGGCGGCCCTGCCCTTGAAATGGAGTACTGCAGATGGGAGGAAATGTTGCGGCCCAGCATCTCCGAGGTGGAAGTAGTCGGTATCGGAGGAATCGATACCGGGAACCTGCCACTCTCATCTGACGGTAAGCTCATTGAACAATAATTTCACATACGAATGTATTTCAATGGACACTATACGCAAACCTTTACTTTCATGATTGAGGTAGCGAATACAATTTGACAAAACATTCAAATGTACTTATATTACATAATTTGAATCATTCTTGAGATATATTTTAATGAAGAAATAGCCATGCACACGGTGAAACAATCACAGGAGGCAGCTATATTCAGCTAACAATCAGAATCTTATAAACATATTTAGATATGCTTTTCATCAAAGAATATCCAGAGAATGAAGCTAATTAGATAACAAAAGTACATTCGAAAGTTTATACTAAATGTATGCTTATAAATCATGAAAGATAAAACATTGGGTTTCATGTGTTAAGGATCAGATTAATGCTATTACGCTGTTTACACGCATTCTATTACTTAGCGGTTACATCAGTATCTAGGCTATAGGTTAGGTGTGCATTTAAACAGACTGAAAACAAACGCAAAAACATTCACATTGACCAGATATCACAAACACTGTTTAGAAAAAGCGGAAATAGAATTGATTGTTTGTTAGATTTCAAAGTGGATTAATGATTCTGCATTTGTAATTGTATCGTAAGCTAAGTCATTTAAAACTTTATTTGCAAATATGCTAATATATACATTTCTTTTTTTCTTTTTTTTTTAATATACAGAGTCTGGGGACGAGGCAGCACAGCCTCCTGCATCTCCCCGGGATGAGAGTGGTGGTGAGGAATTCCCACTTCGGAGGGAAGAGGCCCCCCGTGACGAACAGCGCACGGGAGATGATCAAGAGGCCCCGGAAGCACAGGAGGATCCCGCTGAACCCGCGGAACCCGAGGTCCCTCAAAGACCCGCACTCCGCCGTGCACGGGCACCCCGCCGTGCACGGGTTCAACAGGCACAACAAGAAGAAATAGCGGAGGTGCGGGTTCTACTGGAGTACATAGACCAGATGCGTACCTCCCAGATAGAAAACATAGAAGGACGGCGCAGAATACTTGATGGGCAGAATCAAATAATTCAAGGCCAAACTGAAATAATCAGTATACTGAATACAATACAAGAAGGACAAACAAGAATGTTCAATCTTCATCAGGAAATGTTCACATTTTTCCGGGAGGCGCATGCTGGTCTACCTCCTGTTGCTGGGCCTCTTGTTGCTGGGCCTCTTGCTGCTGGGCCATCTCCTCCTGCCGGCCCATCTCATCATCCTCCTCCTCAGCCATCTACTCCTCCTCCTCCTCAGCCATCTACTCCTCCTCCTCCTCAGCCATCTTCTCCTCCTCATCCATCTTCTCCTCCTCCTCCTCAGCCATCTACTCCTCACCTTGGTCGTCCCAGTACTCTTCCTTCCACTCCTCCCACAACAGCTCCAAGGAGGACTCTTCGGAGTCGGCAGTTGCCTCTCCCAGAGCCTCAGCCCCGTGGGAAGAGGGGAAGGAAGAGGAAGTAAGTATTTTTTTCCATCTTAAATTATTTTTTTTGGGTAATGGATAGGTATGTGATGATGTGGTTTTCATACACTTGTGGACCACACTCTGTATATAATCGACTTCTATGGGACCGGGTCCATGGAGGAAGATTCTTTGCAGAGTGTGGGTTATAAGTGTGTGAAAACCACATCATCACATACCTATCCTTGTTCATGATATTGATTGGTTTCTGTGATGTGATGTCCAAACTGTTTCCCGAATCGCTAACTAAATTACCATAACAATTATCCATGATGGCATATTACTGTTTGAATGCCAATAACACAGCTTAAAGGGACAGTCAGAAAATTATTGATTACAAAGAAAACACTGTATTACGCATTATAAAGTTTGAAACAACAAAACATGGAGAAATACATGTGTGACTTATGTGCTTACCCTTGTATCTATGACTATGAAAAATGACCACTTATTTGTTGTTCTGACATAACAACATTTTAGATATCAATGATCAATACATGGTCAATAATATGCTGTATGAGCACAAGGTTTTACATATACAAATGCTATCCAAATGCCCTCTAGTGCTCAAATTGTATAATGATTACAAGCACTCTTCAAGATTTAAGAAATGAGCACACCAACCTCATAGGTTTAGATAGCAAATTTAAATAAACCCAGACAAATGTTCAATTGTTGAGAAACATTTGATATCCTTGTTATTACAGAATTTACTTTTCGAATAATGTAAAAAAATTTTTTTTCGAAACTGTCCCTTTAACAACATTACATATGCTAACACATTTTAAGCTTGTTGCTATATCTACATGTACTTTTTCCAAAAAAAAATTTGAAAATCACATTTATATTGACGTGTTAAATAAAGTCTATTTTCTTTAAGAGACATTATTGTGTTAATATTTTATTGTAACTATTTTTATTTTAACAATGAATATGGTTTAAATTCCTTTTAGGAGTGGGGGGGTGAAATATGCTAACAAAAATATATTTGAAGATTAAACTATGTGGATCTCATACATGATACAAAAAAACAACATTTGCATTCAAGGGACAGTATCCTATATTTTTTACATAACTGTATGTAATAGACACTACTACAAACAACAAGATTAACATATACTGATAGCAATATTAAAAAGCTTCAAACACTTGCAAATAAAATAGGGTTAGCTATATTTTAAATATAGATGAACCACCATTACAACCGTAAAACACAATACCCCATCATTAACATATGAAAAGAACCTTTACACAAACTGGACAAAGCTGGAGATGGTACTCACATGAAACTCATTGGCTTTGCGAGGAGTAAGAAAATAACTTACATTTTCTTACAACACAAGACAAAATAAACCTATTGGTTAAACAATGGACTATCTAACTATAGACAAAATCAAATATTTTTAATTATAATGTGAGTGTCTAATGAACCTTTCATAAAATATACAACGAAATTACATTTAGAAGAAGTCGGCATCATATATTTAGCATATGATAAATGCATATTGATTACTTTATTCAAACACAATAGCGCATATTTATTAATTAGATATGTTCAACATTAAACACAACATTAATTTTTAAGAAAAAGGAACATTGTTGACAAACATATTAAACATGGACTGTAGAGATTTGCACTTGCCTAGAAATATCCTATGCATGAAAACATTTTGCTTTCGTTCGTTGATTCAACCAGACATCCAGCAAAAGAGAATGTGTTGGTCTTTATCAGCTACGGGTCAACAATGTAACATGATGCAAATAATACATATTCGCAAGCTTTTTAAAATTGCATGCAGTCACAAACGTTTTTAACGTGCACAAATATTGCGGGACTACGCAATCCAATCACACGTTTTTTTAACTTTACATGTGCCGTCTTAACATGGCGCTTCCTTGATCACGTAAGAACGCCATCCAATGAAAGGCACATTATTGATCACGTAAGAACGCCCAAAAAAAAAAGGCGCATCCTTGATCGCGTCAAAACGCAATCCAATAAAAGGCATATTCCTGATCACGTAAGAACGTCAGTCAATACAAGGAATCATTGGACAGCCTGGCAGGTGACGTCTTAAGCAAAATGGCGCATCCGAGATCGCTGAAAAACCGCAGACAATACAAGGACTCAGTGACATCTTGGCATATCATTAAGAAACGTATTTATATTTTATGAACTAGTATGTGTGTAGATTGCTATCTAGGAATGTCACCAAATCATGAATCATCTTTTCGGACTTGACTGTCCCTTGAACTATAGCTATGGTGTATATCTTTAACATTTAAAAGATACACATGAGAAATACATATGCCATTGATGTTTTAAGATATGTTTGGATTGTTGTTGAATAACAATAGTTATACATGTATTGATTAAACGTGTCATTTATTCAAGTTTAATTATGGTCAGCCTACCTATAGCCATATATGGGAGGAGATGTATTTTGTTAACATATTAGTTAACTAATATTCATCATCTACATTATTTGTATTACACACAGAGATTGATTTGGTTACACTTTGACAATAATATAGATTTGAAAATGAAATACAGGTGCTGTCAACATTACAATAAGATTGTTTATTAATAAAATTATATGTCCTTGTTCTTGTAAAAAGGACAAAAACGCTTTACAAATGGAAATACATTCATTTACAATAGTGATCAACATCACTTAAAGGGACATTATTTTGTTTTTAAAAAGAGCATACACATAGTCAATACTATTTAAATAAAATGAACACTTTACAGGGATTATATCATTGTATCAATACTCAGATCATTTTGTAAAGGTGCATCAATTCATGCAGAGTTTATAAATACACACATGGATATGAACATTTAAATATACATATATACACAAATACAAAAATATATATACATATATAAAGAAATTACTCTGCTAATCATAATCAGGCAATGATAGAGCTAAGAGAAAATAATATAAACACAAATAATAAGATTACATTGGAGATGTTAATCTTAAAGTCATTTACTATTGTCTTACATATATGATTTCATTATAACAAATAGATTTGTTAGGTCCCTTTAAGGATAAACAACATAAACTAGAGCTTGCAAAAAATAACAGGAAGAATGAGGACAAAGATTTGTGAAATAAAATTTATTTTATTAGTATGTAAGAAAACATACACAACGTTTATAAATAATCTTTTAAAAATAAGGAATATATGAGCCATATGACAAGGTAACACAGTGCATCACAGTCCATGAAGAGAGTTGCCAAGGGCCAGCATAGCCTCATTGGAGACACATGACAAGGTAACACAGTGCATCACAGTCCATGAAGAGAGTTGCCAAGGGCCAGCATAGCCCCATTGGAGACACATGACAAGGTAACACAGTGCATCACAGTCCATGAAGAGAGTTGCCAAGGGCCAGCATAGCCCCATTGGAGACACATGACAAGGTAACACAGTGCATCACAGTCCATGAAGAGAGTTGCCAAGGGCCAGCATAGCCCCATTGGAGACACATGGCAAGGTAACACAGTGCATCACAGTCCATGAAGAGAGTTGCCAAGGGCCAGCATAGCCCCATTGGAGACACATGGCAAGGTAACACAGTGCATCACAGTCCATGAAGAGAGTTGCCAAGGGCCAGCATAGCCTCATTGGAGACACATGACAAGGTAACACAGTGCATCACAGTCCATGAAGAGAGTTGCCAAGGGCCAGCATAGCCTCATTGGAGACACATGACAAGGTAACACAGTGCATCACAGTCCATGAAGAGAGTTGCCAAGGGCCAGCATAGCCCCATTGGAGACACATGACAAGGTAACACAGTGCATCACAGTCCATGAAGAGAGTTGCCAAGGGCCAGCATAGCCCCATTGGAGACACATGGCAAGGTAACACAGTGCATCACAGTCCATGAAGAGAGTTGCCAAGGGCCAGCATAGCCTCATTGGAGACACATGACAAGGTAACACAGTGCATCACAGTCCATGAAGAGAGTTGCCAAGGGCCAGCATAGCCTCATTGGAGACACATGACAAGGTAACACAGTGCATCACAGTCCATGAAGAGAGTTGCCAAGGGCCAGCATAGCCCCATTGGAGACACATGACAAGGTAACACAGTGCATCACAGTCCATGAAGAGAGTTGCCAAGGGCCAGCATAGCCCCATTGGAGACACATGACAAGGTAACACAGTGCATCACAGTCCATGAAGAGAGTTGCCAAGGGCCAGCATAGCCCCATTGGAGACACATGGCAAGGTAACACAGTGCATCACAGTCCATGAAGAGAGTTGCCAAGGGCCAGCATAGCCCCATTGGAGACACATGGCAAGGTAACACAGTGCATCACAGTCCATGAAGAGAGTTGCCAAGGGCCAGCATAGCCTCATTGGAGACACATGACAAGGTAACACAGTGCATCACAGTCCATGAAGAGAGTTGCCAAGGGCCAGCATAGCCTCATTGGAGACACATGACAAGGTAACACAGTGCATCACAGTCCATGAAGAGAGTTGCCAAGGGCCAGCATAGCCACATTGGAGACACATGACAAGGTAACACAGTGCATCACAGTCCATGAAGAGAGTTGCCAAGGGCCAGCATAGCCCCATTGGAGACACATGGCAAGGTAACACAGTGCATCACAGTCCATGAAGAGAGTTGCCAAGGGCCAGCATAGCCTCATTGGAGACACATGACAAGGTAACACAGTGCATCACAGTCCATGAAGAGAGTTGCCAAGGGCCAGCATAGCCTCATTGGAGACACATGACAAGGTAACACAGTGCATCACAGTCCATGAAGAGAGTTGCCAAGGGCCAGCATAGCCTCATTGGAGACACATGACAAGGTAACACAGTGCATCACAGTCCATGAAGAGAGTTGCCAAGGGCCAGCATAGCCTCATTGGAGACACATGACAAGGTAAAAGAGTGCAACAGGCACAACAAAAAACTGATAAAAAGGCCAAAGGGCAACAATATAAATACAAATTCAACATGTGGACGGAGGATTATTATCTGCCACCATGGAGCATATCCAGATCCTCCACTTACTGGTCATCCTCTTCATTGTCCTGTGCATGTCCAGCTCCAGATTCAGGCCTTGAACGTAATTGCATAATTTCACGCAGAGTCAAGTCCTGAACCCGGAGCTGGGCCTGCATGGTGTCGTTCATCCCTCTCAGGACAGCTGTGTTCCTCAACACGGCCTGCTCTACTCTTGCTATCCCTTCTAGCATGAGCCATGCTGAGTCACAGCCTAAAATAAAATAAAAATTAATATTAAGGATAATTACACAACAGAATAAAAGATTTTAATACATACATTGTCATCATAAAGACAAATAATTATTTACATCAATTATTTTTCATATATTCTTTACACATGAATTAGGTTATTCAGACAGACAGAAATCATTAAAGGCTCATGTTACTCAAACATGTTGAACCCTTTAATTGGTTTTAGATGATCCACTTATACAGCTTGAGTGTATCAAATCTTGTTAAAGGATTTACATTGTACTTACATCAGCAATTTAAAAATTCAATTTAGACTGTGGTAGGCACACCTATCCTTAAACATTTTGGCATTGAGGACAAGCTGTGTAAACATAGCAACCAGAAGAAATTACATTCCCACTGGGTTAGACAAGAGATAATGTATCCACATTTGGACATAAAATTTTGGATCCAAGTAGTGGTGTTTGGTATATGTAGTGATATCCAATTAAAGGGACACTGAACCTAAATATTTAATGGACTGATTCAGATAGAGCATGACATGACAAATCTTTAGAAATTACACATATTCATTATATGTTTTAATTGTCAAGCTATATTTTGAATGCAAGAATGTTGGTTTTTATGGAAGCCAATATTTGTTGATGAACCTTGTTTGTGCATGCTGGTTGATGGATACATTCATCCAACAATAAAGAAATGATGGCCACATTTATTTTATTGTTTAAACTAATTATAGGAATAAGTTGTTTTCAATAAATATATCAAGAGAATGACGAATAATTCATAAGAGTATTCTATGATACATTGGCTTAACATTGCATGCTGGATTTGAATCACAATTTAACCAATTTAACTTCACTGTACCTTTAAGTATCTTATAAAGTGTATTTAGAATGATACTTACAGCTGTGCCTGGGAAGGACAATCTGACACCCAGGACAATGAAGGTTTAAACAGGGGGAAGGGATGGGATTGGCTCGGGGAGGGATGGGAATGGCTTGGGGAGTGGTGAGCTGCTGCTCCAGGGTAGGCCGTACAGCTGGGGAGTGGGGAGTTTGGGTCTGGGCAGCTGTACGGGCCAGAATACGGGGAGAGCGGCGAAGGGGGGTGTATGGGCGTTTTTTGGGAGGGACAGGATATGAAATATGGGAAGGGCTGGCAGTGGTCGGGGCATGGTCATGGGTTTGGTGATGGGAAGGGCTCTGGGTGTGTGCAGAGGTGTGGCCATGGTCAGGGGTGTGTGCACGGGGAGGGGTCTGTGACTGGGCAGGGGCGGAATCCAGATGACCAGAAGTGGTGGATCCATCTGAAAATGTAAAATAAATATATTAACATCTCATACATCCTGACATCAAATCAACGCATTTAAAATTGATTATGTTTTCAATATACCTTGAAGTGTGTTTGAATCTGTAAACTATTCTGAAATGAGGATATGGTATCTATATAGGCACTCAGATGAATCTCAATGACTGTCTGTACAATGTGAAACTTATTATTGTGTTTTGGCATGGAATATGCATGTGACATAATGATGGCATGAATTATATATTCTTAAAAAAATATATACAAGCAGATTTTCATGCTGCCTGATATAGAAAGGGGGCAGTAGTGTATTTGAACAGACAAATAATATTCCTTTTTAAAGGGAAAAAGCTGTAGACTTTGAATGTCTTCAATAAAATGATTTCAAAAAAAGAAACATGTTGGAAACATGATAGATATATTTCACATACCATCAGACTCCAAGGCAGCCTCTTCCTCCTCCATCCCACATGTGACATCAATCTCTGTAAAACATAACATGTTGTGTACACCTTAAGATCAGATATTATAACATATGTTACTGTTGCTCAAATACGCACATCAATGTTGCATTAAAGATATACACACACAAAGTTATGATTTACATCATTTTGATGGAGCATACAAATGACAATAGATTTGTTATTGTCAATAAATCAGAATCTTAATGTATTGTTTGTCTTAATGTTAAATTCATAAAAGCATAGTACATAGAACATTTAAGATTTCTCATGTGTGTATCACTTGATGACTGTTGTTAAAAAAATTAAAAAATGAAAAAAACATATGTTAGACATCTTATGAATAACAAATGTGTAGAATAATAAAGTAGAAATTATTAATCGCTCAATATAAAAAATAAATATATAATCAGAAGATAAATTCTATGATTTTTTATAATGTTATGCTTCATCGGAATCATGATCATAATATTGATTAGCAATACACCTTCAATTACATATAAATGAGTCAATGGACTTACCAGGAGCCCGCAAAGGCGGCTCTATGTCACTGCTGGATTCCTGTGGGCTCCCCACACCAACTCTCTCTATGAATGATATAGATATATATTATTAAACACATTTTGGATATCACTAAATCACATCTGTCTAGAATTTTAACATTAATCAACTTTAAAATGTGAATAATAGAGCAGTCATTACACCAGAAAATGCTTGATTGAATCAAGGGGATTCTGTAAACATATCTGTATTCAACATATGTTTAATGTCAGACTACATTAGACATCAAATTCATCTCAGATGCTGCTATTGCATATCTAAATATACCCAATGATCAATGTTCTTAACCCTTTAAGGACACAGCTTTCACTTAGCTCAATTGTTTTATGACGGAATAATTCCGTCATATGTCCTTAAGAAGTTACAAGAATACACACAAACCACATATTGAGGAGCATCTGTTGACAAATCTAAACAAACATGTGTCACATCGAGCCATTTTTTCAATGTACAGTAATCTTGTTTAGGACACAACACATATTTATCACAATACATAACAAACTTTATTATTACTAATATGTAATCATGGTGCTGTTAGAGTATGCAGATATATATAAAGTAACTCCAACAGATAATTAGATTTATATATCAATAGTTTTTAATAAAAATAATGTAATGATGAATGAATCTATTTTGTCTTAAAGGGACACTGACATGATTAATTTAAATAATTGATTTCTATGTTCAAACTGTAAAAAATGATTTAACATTGACTCCTATTATAATTCGAATGTTGTTCGATATTAATCTTAAAGGCAGATAAGGAATATTGGATTCAATAAATATTGTTTGTTGAAGGTATCCACCAATCATCAATATAAACCCAGGTTGGTCAACAAATATTTAGATGCACATAAACGTACTTTCTTTATTTTAAACTACATTTAGCAATAGAATATGTCACATATGATGATAGTATTATATTTTATGTTTATTAATATTGCATACTGTATGTGAAAGACAATATTAATAATTGTAGTTCAGTATCCCTTTAATCTAAAATTAAATAGATTCCACAATGTTGTTGTTTGTTAATGAATTATCTACTCCATATGTTGATGTAATGAATGGTATTGAGCATGCAATTAAAATCAAATATGTTATTTAAGTATATCCGAATAATTATATAATTTTCATCTATTAAATAGACATTACATATAAATATAGAACAATGTGTATTTAGTATGTAATGTTCATTCCATGTTTCTAAGACAAATGTCAATTAAAATGAGACATACCATACTGTGACAAGCCCTGGCTTGAGGATCCAGCAGCCACATCCATATCTGTAATATATTAAATGAGGATTGCATATCATTAATACTAATCATGCCATGTTTAAAATATTTACATTAATAACAAATCAATAGAAAAATATTAATCCTTTGGTAGTCCCATGAGTTAATAGTTTCCGCAATTAAATGAATGATAAATATATCCTGGACTCTTATTTTCAATCAGTTGTGTTGTTTACTGTATCTTTAAGAATATATGCTTGTTATTACATAATCATCAATTGATGGCCATATGTTATAATTTATTAGTATTATTCGTTTTTTATTAGATATAATATTTAAAATAAGAATACTGTATTCTTCACTAATCTAAGATTTTCCATTTAATTTTTAACAACATGTATAAAGCAATGCCACTTTCCGCAAACCCATGTTAACGTGGATGAGAAATGCCATTTTCGCGATCATTGCGCAATGATTCCAAGCGGAATTACGCATCCGTCATTTGACCAACATGTATAAAGCAATGCCACTTTCCGCAAACCCATGTTAACGTGGATGAGAAATGCCATTTTCGCGATCATTGCGCAATGATTCCAAGCGGAATTACGCATCCGTCATTTGACCAACATGTATAAAGCAATGCCACTTTCCGCAAACCCATGTTAACGTGGATGAGAAATGCCATTTTCGCGATCATTGCGCAATGATTCCAAGCGGAATTACGCATCCGTCATTTGAACAACATGTATAAAGCAATGCCACTTTCCGCAAACCCATGTTAACGTGGATGCGAAATTACATTTCCGCTCTGTGACGCATATTCTGTAGAGCGCAAGAAACATCATTCCAATTTCATGTATCACTAATGTAAAATCAGATATCTAAACATCATATGTAGTGTATGTTGTGAGATCTGTATAGGTTTAGTATCTGACTAAATACAATTTTTGGATTTTTAACATTATAAATATTATATGAAGTTGGATAATTACCTGGTTCAGATTCTCTATCGGGTCCTCCCAGGCCACCGGACGGAGAAGCATCTGCCCTGTCCCCCGCGTCAGGACTTTCAGATCCCGCAGCTGGGAGGGAAGAAGAGGAGGCCGAGGATGGCGAGGATCTAAATCTTTTGGGGACCCGGAGATTGAGGAGCTCGCATAAAGTCACCTCATAAGGGAGTAGGTACAGTTTCCGCGGGGCCTTTCTTTGGCCCCCTCTTTTACGGGCTTGTACCCAGTCCCTTATGAGGTTGACTTTTTTCGATAAACGCAACCTCATATCTCCGAATCTCCTCATGATCTGATCCTGGGTCCTCTGGACGTCACACACCAATCTAACCGCATTGGTGATAGACTCCCAGAGGGCCTTCTTAACAGGCGCATCTGTCGAGCTCCTCTTGTTCCCAAACAGCTGGGGATAAAAGTCCTTGACGGCGTGGACCAGTGCAGCGCTCTCCTCCTTGGTGAACCTGGGAACTGACATGCCTGCTGGGTTGTATAATAATAATATATATTGCCTGCAGGCATTAGAGAACTGACAAAGATGGCAACGTGTAATGGACTTTTATATGGTGAAGTAAACATGAGATGCACCATGGGACAATTTATCTGTACATCTGATTGGATAAAAGTTTGAAATATTGTTATAATGTCTGTGAGACCATCCTGACTCAAGTTGTGTTTGTGTGATGAACTCTGATTGGCCGTTCCTTAATGTTTCATATCTTAGTAACTTCCTTACACATACCGCTTGGTGGTGCTGTAACTTCATTTTTCATGGAGACTTATTTGTAACTCATGGGCCTGTCATGCGGATATGTGTGACGCAGATTTAATATCCGTGATCCGTGAAATATTAATGATTAAATACTCTTTAAAATCTAATCCTGTCACATTATTAATGTTGTAGAAATTTCTCGGTTTAATAACGGTCTGTTTCTTTAATACAAATACACATTTAATATTGTATGTCTTTATTGTTCTTTAAATAAATTTATTGTGAAGTATTGACATTGCTCTATTAAATGTATTTATAATGCACATTGATTGTGTGCTATTGCGTGACATTACACTAATGTTTAAATATGCTAATCTGGTGTTTGAAGATGCGTTTCCCACGCAATATTTATTAATGTTAAAATTCCGGGAAGAATGTCAGTAACTTTGATAATCTGTTTATAAATGTTAAACTACAGCTTTGTTATTCGCAAATAAACCTCGAGCTTGTATTTCTCTGAAGTGCTCATATATGTTATTGTGCAATGGCGTCTTTAGTTTTAAAGAGACATTACAAACAATTGTATCAAATGATCTGTAGAGATAGAAGATTGTTTAGACTTTAAAATGTAAATCATTTTCTCTTAGTATTTATATATCCTCAACATAAGAAATTTAAATGCACATGGTTGAGCCAATCACATAAGGCATCTCTGTGCATCCACCAATCTTCATCTACTGAGCCTATCTCGATATGCTTTTCAAGCAAAGTATGTAAAGATAGGAAGAGAAGTAAATACACTATTTCAAGCTCTTAAAGGGACACTGTCCAAAAAAATTTACCATTGGTGATTGAGCATGAAATGTTAATCAACTTTATTATTTAATACGATTATCAAATGTTAAGTTATCTTGTTATGTTTCTTTGAAAAACAATAATGATATTTTATATTACGGACAATTGTTTAATAAAAACCTGGGTTGTCCTTGACGATTGTTGCATCAATTATTCCAAACAATCAAGTTCTGTCCAGAGTACTGAAGCAAATAAATTAGCTATTTACTGCCTTATTTCTAAAGTAATGATAGCAACATCACAATGAGCATTCATAATATGAGACAAGTTTTAAACTTGATTAAAATAGAATACTCATTCAGAATGTATAAATCTTTGTTTTTTTAAATGGCTACCTTTAAGTATATTTTGAGTTCATGTCCCTTTAAACAAACATTTCACAATAATGCTTAATATATCATAAACCTAGGCACCTTCCTTTTGCTAAATGAGTCTAACATATGAGTAAAGCAAATTTAGATTAACTTCTAGATTGTTTTACACACTGACTGAAATATATTTATTAAATGAGGTCTTTTTTAGCCTTCAGCGTAGAGGGACATTAAGCTATATGTTATGTATGCATTTTGTATCATAATCTTATATTTGACCAACTTTATATGTTTTGTTATTCAATTATTATATTGTAATTATATATATTCGTGGATTAAATACATCTCTACATAGGCTATTTTGATGCTGATTGTTGTTTGCATATAGATGCCTTATATCATTGACTAAGATATGTGCATTTATTTTTATTTTAACAAGTATATTTAAAGACTGAATGTAATTCTATAGTACATTCTAAATATGTTTAAATTCTTGTATGATATTTGTAACAATGTATACAAAATATACATTTTGAATGACCCCTTTAAGGACCCAAACATATTGTATTTTGATTTAACATTGACAAAATAAACTAAAGGGGAAATTACATTCTATATAGATATTTGATGTCTAACCCAAGAGGTAAGATTGTAATAAATACATAATATTACTAAGTATAGTTAAATGACTCCACTAGAAAATTACATAGATTAACCTGGCATCCAATAACTAATTATTAAAAATTATAAAGTTAAATGACCTACCATTTATAAATGTAATAATTGTAAAATATTTTCTAATAATGTTTTGAGATACCTAAGGAAGATACATGATCTTATACAATTCTTTTTACATTCAACAACACTGTCACTTTCATGTAATTGAACCACTTCACCTTATTAAATGTTAAAACAATCATAATATTAATACATATCCTAAATATTTTTAATATATACTTTTTCAATATAAAAGCATTGAAGAATATGACTCCCCAATTAATGTTAAAATATATCTTTTAATATTCTCTGAAGAATTTTATTTTCTACTATTAATGCATTATTTTCTCTTATGCATGTGCTTGTCAAATAGCCAACTATCAGTCATGGGAGTCCAAGTTTTATTTATTTACAGATTATATTGATATATATTAGAATCTGCTAAAAAAAAAAAAATATATATTTAATAGAAAATAATTAAATATTCCATGAAGTCATCAGATGCCAATCTGAAATGACAAATAATAAAAATGGAACAAAGTTAATACACACGTTGTAAAATATTCATAAAATACATTTAAAATCATATGGTGTCTATGCTCTAACTTTGATCAACATTTTTTACACATAATCATTACATTCATTTTAAATTAATGAAATACATACACCATTATATTGTTGATTAAAAATAATATTTAAATTTCAAAAATTAAATTTATACATAATAATGTATATCACATGTAAACAATATATGTATGCTGAACATAAATGTAATATTTCATGTCCATTCAAATACCTCTATATCAACTATAATATGTATTCCTTTTTCTGATTGTGATCCCTAAATATCTAATTAAGAACTAAATATGACTAATGTATGTAAGCTACTAATATTCTACAGTCTTCACTAGCATGCATTGGTACACCAACCTGGACAATGCATGGTCTTTGAATGTCAATTCAGGGGTAAACAGTTGATCTTCAATAGGTGTCTTATTCATCAGTTCATTAAATAGAGGACTGGGAAATACCATCTAAAAAGGAAAATCATCTAAGTGTCTGATTGTGATCCCTAAATATCTAATTAAGAACTAAATATGACTAATGTATGTAAGCTACTAATATTCTACAGTCTTCACTAGCATGCATTGGTACACCAACCTGGACAATGCATGGTCTTTGAATGTCAATTCAGGGGTAAACAGTTGATCTTCAATAGGTGTCTTATTCATCAGTTCATTAAATAGAGGACTGGGAAATACCATCTAAAAAGGAAAATCATCTAAGTGTCTGATTGTGATCCCTAAATATCTAATTAAGAACTAAATATGACTAATGTATGTAAGCTACTAATATTCTACAGTCTTCACTAGCATGCATTGGTACACCAACCTGGACAATGCATGGTCTTTGAATGTCAATTCAGGGGTAAACAGTTGATCTTCAATAGGTGTCTTATTCATCAGTTCATTAAATAGAGGACTGGGAAATACCATCTACAAAATAGAAAATCATCTAAGTGTCTCCAATAGGATGTCTCCACAGCCTTATTCTATCAAATAGTTTGCACTTACCATGTGAACATGTCTTTGTATGGTTTTCAAGGTCAGCAGAATTTAAATATGCCAGACATGATCCCATTGGTATACTTCAATTTCAATCTTGGCTTTTTCCCCACTGTCAGTCTTGGAAATCTTCACTGTCAGGCTTCAAATTGTTCCCTTTCAGTCTTTATATTAAGTCATCTCCCTAATGTAAGAAATTATATATAAAGATTTCATACAAGTGTGTGAATCAGTTCTGTACCCCTCTCCCACCCCCCATTTCATAATAAATATCTATCACTAGCTTACTAAGCCTGTGTATGAACCTGTGTTATTTTCTATCAAGTGTGAAGATGAGTCATATTGAGCAGAACAAACCTCTGTGTGACATTGAACCATAGTCATTCTAGAGTATCCCTTTCTGATTATGTACATAAGTAATGTGTAAACAAAGTTATATTTTTAAAAATGTATGCCATATTATGTATTTGTGTACAAATCATGCCAGCAACAGTCCATACATTTCTACTTACCATCTGATGTCCTCTATAAAAACCAGGTGGCAAAGACTCGCTATAGGACCCAATGCCCAGAGCATCACCTATATTATGAGAAATAAATATTATTCTAACATTTGATCAATACTAACATGTTTGCACAATTCTCTACTTGTCATTTCCCTAGAGTTCACATCTATTGAAAATACTCCAGTGTAACTTCTATTATTTACCGTCTAAAGTGGCGGTTGATGACGTCTGCTCTGACATCAAGTCCCTCGTCCTGGAATTCCCCCTCTAGAACAGGATCATCCTCCTCATCTCTGAGGAGGTCTCTGTCCACCGGGACGGCCTGCAGCATCCCAGCCCGCTGTGCAATATTATGCAGGACGCTACAGGCTACAACGATCTTAGCCACCTTCTTTGGGTTGTACTGGAGTGCTCCTCCAGAACGGTCCAGGCACCTGAATCTCATCTTCAGGAGCCCGAACATCCTTTCAACCACCGCCCTGGTTCTCTTATGAGCCCTATTGTAGCGCTCCTCAGACACATCAGTTGGGCTACGCAAGGGGGTAATGAGCCAAGGCCGGCTCATGTACCCAGAATCACCTATAAATTTAGAACAGAACATAATTCAAACAGAATACTTAAACTAGTATATTGTTGTATAAATATATTTTTTAAAAACCATAATCCATATTAAAAGTTGTCAGAAACATAAAGAAATTAAAAAAAATTATATATAAATCTGTATCTAGCCATTTCATCTAAGCCATGCTACATATGCATATTTCTCCTAAACCAAACCTTGTGTAAAATGCTAACTACATGTTTACATTGCATTCTCTATATGAACACTTAAGGTAAGACATGCTACATATCTGCATTTCAATAAAACTAGACATTAGCAGAAATAGACAATGACAGGGTTAAATTGCATGAGATAATATCTTGCTATTTCATCTAAGCCATGCTACATATGCGTATTTCTCCTAAAACAAACCTTGTGTAAAATGCTAACTACATGTTTACATTGCATTCTCTATATGAACACTTAAGGTAAGACATGCTACATATCTGCATTTCAATAAAACTAGACATTAGCAGAAATAGACAATGACAGGGTTAAATTGCATGAGATAATATCTTGCTATTTCATCTAAGCCATGCTACATATGCGTATTTCTCCTAAAACAAACCTTGTGTAAAATGCTAACTACATGTTTACATTGCATTCTCTATATGAACACTTAAGGTAAGACATGCTACATATCTGCATTTCAATAAAACTAGACATTAGCAGAAATAGACAATGACAGGGTTAAATTGCATGAGATAATATCTTGCTATTTCATCTAAGACATGCTACATATGCGTATTTATCCTAAAACAAACCTTGTGTAAAATGCTAACTACATGTTTACATTGCATTCTCTATATGAACACTTAAGGTAAGACATGCTACATATCTGCATTTCAATAAAACTAGACATTAGCAGAAAAAGACAATGACAGGGTTAAATTGCATGAGATAATATCTTGCCATTTCATCTAAGACATGCTACATATGCGTATTTCTCCTAAACCAAACCTTGTGTAAAATGCTAACTACATGTTTACATTGCATTCTCTATATGAACACTTAAGGTAAGACATGCTACATATCTGCATTTCAATAAAACTAGACATTAGCAGAAAAAGACAATGACAGGGTTAAATTGCATGAGATAATATCTTGCCATTTCATCTAAGACATGCTACATATGCGTATTTCTCCTAAACCAAACCTTGTGTAAAATGCTAACTACATGTTTACATTGCATTCTCTATATGAACACTTAAGGTAAGACATGCTACATATCTGCATTTCAATAAAACTAGACATTAGCAGAAAAAGACAATGACAGGGTTAAATTGCATGAGATAATATCTTGCCATTTCATCTAAGACATGCTACATATGCGTATTTCTCCTAAACCAAACCTTGTGTAAAATGCTAACTACATGTTTACATTGCATTCTCTATATGAACACTTAAGGTAAGACATGCTACATATCTGCATTTCAATAAAACTAGACATTAGCAGAAAAAGACAATGACAGGGTTAAATTGCATGAGATAATATCTTGCCATTTCATCTAAGACATGCTACATATGCGTATTTCTCCTAAACCAAACCTTGTGTAAAATGCTAACTACATGTTTACATTGCATTCTCTATATGAACACTTAAGGTAAGACATGCTACATATCTGCATTTCAATAAAAATAGACATTAGCGTCGGTAAATAACAAATGGTTAAATTTAATCCTATAGCTGAACATGACGCTAACAGTTAAAAAATACAGGGGCAATTGTCAAAATAATTAACCATGTTGTGCACTAATACTCACCAACGAGATAACCAGGGGGCATTTGTCTTTCCTCAAACTGTCTCCACAGGGACGACAGAGAGAGGATGCGGGCATCATGACAAGCACCTCCAAAATTCGCATACACATGCATAATCCTCATCCGTGCGTCACAAACATACTGCACGTTGAGGCTATGAAAATGTTTGCGATTTCTGAAGGGCAAGTCATCAATTGGAGCACGCAGCGCAATGTGGGTACAATCAATGGCTCCCAAGACATTGGGCAATTGAGCAATATCAAAGAATTCCCGCTTCAGGCGCCTCCAATCACCATCATTCTGTGGGAATCCTATGTATTGCTTACTGATACGTACCATGGCGTTCAGAAAGTTATCAAACACCCCAGAGAATGTACCTTGAGCCAGGCCATGCATGTACAGTTCTCCGGATTGAAAACTCCCGGAGGCCAGGACGTATAGACAGCTTAGCATCTTACTCATGGGGGGAACAGCAGTCCTTATTTGTATACGTGGCTCCAAATGAGGTTTAAGAAGATCGTAAAGGCCAATGAGCTGTTCGCGATCGAGCCGATACTTATCAAAAACCTCAAAGTCACTCATGTTTTCCAAGGTGGGTCTCACCCTGTAGACACGAGGACCTCGAACCAGACGACCCCTTCGTCTCGGTCTGAGCCGCCGAGGCTGCCTGATTCGACCAACAGCTAGTTCGCCAATAGCACCACCAGCAGCGTCTACCATGTCATCGTCATCCATCTTTCAAAACAGCGTAACAAGGTAAGCACTTGATCTGATGTGGATCACAAGTGATGCATTGGCCATGTTGTTTGGGGGATTTATAGTACAATTAGTCCAATGGTAGTGAGTTTGTAATGATTGCTGATTGTATTCACCTGTTTGTATGTGAGCGGCGCCAATGCTTTGACAGTGGGCGTTTATTTGTTGTTTGCTGAAATGTTAGTTTCAAACAATGATTCTCAATGTGAAAGTGTCAAATATCACACATACAGTGCATGTTTGTAATGTTTGATCATATGCGTAATCAATATTTCCTAAACGCGATGTTATAGTAACAAGCACACGTCCAGGCTAACATGAATGAAAGTGCATAGTTGTGTATAATGTGCATCGAATGTGATCGATCAATGTTGCTGCAATATTGTTTGTAAATGATAAAGTAACATCTGTAGTATTGTATATATAAGTGATTTCAGAGCTGTCAATATTGTATGCGTCCCTTTCAAATCGCAATAATAATTCAGAACTTCCCGTCTGTCATCTGTAGTATTGTATATATAAGTGATTGCCGAGCTGTCAATATTGTACGCGTCCCTTTCAAATCGCAATAATAATTCCGAAATTCCCGTCTGTCATCTGTAGTATTGTATATATAAGTGATTGCCGAGCTGTCAATATTGTACGCGTCCCTTTCAAATCGCAATAATAATTCCGAAATTCCCGTCTGCCATCTGTAGTATTGTATATATAAGTGATTGCCGAGCTGTCAATATTGTATGCGTCCCTTTCAAATCGCACTAATACTGAATAACTTCCGGCTGTCATCTGTAGTATTATATATATAAGTGATTGCTGAGATGTCAATATTGTATGCGTCCCTTTCAAATCGCACTAATACTGAATAACTTCCGGCTGTCATCTGTAGTATTGTATATATAAGTGATTGCCGAGATGTGAATATTGTACGCGTCCCTTTCAAATCGCACTAATACTGAATAACTTCCCGTCTGCCATCTGTAGTATTGTATATATAAGTGATTGCTGAGATGTCAATATTGTATGCGTCCCTGTAAAATCGCAATAATACTGAAGAACTTCCGGCTGTCATCTGTAGTATTGTATATATAAGTGATTTCCGAGCAGTCAATATTGTATGCGTCCCTTTCAAATCGCACTAATACTGAATAACTTCCGGCTGTCATCTGTAGTATTGTATATATAAGTGATTGCCGAGATGTGAATATTGTACGCGTCCCTTTCAAATCGCACTAATACTGAATAACTTCCGGCTGTCATCTGTAGTATTATATATATAATTGATTTTCGATCTGACGATATTGTATGCGTCCCATAAAAATTGCACGAATACTGAATAACTTCCGGCTGTCATCTGTAGTATTATATATATAATTGATGTGCGATCTGACAATATTTCTGAATTGTCCCATTGAAATCTCCATAATAATGCTGTTCAAAAGTGTGTTTTACGTATATGTTGTATTGTAGTATTGAGTGTTAAAGTTCCTAAAGGGGCGGTACAGTGGTGAATCTGTGATGTGTATGGTTGAATCTTCTAATGACGTCATGATATTATTAACCTGCCTATGTAGTTGTGAAATCCTCATTGTGTTGTTGTATTGTGCTACATTGTTATTGTGTGCTGAATAAAATCTAAATGTGTGCTTTGTGGTTGCGTGATGGGTGATGCGTGTTATGTACATGTACGTATATATTGTGATTGTGTCCCACATATGCTGACTTGTATATAGCGGTCTGGCATTGTTGTTCCTTCCCATAAAGTGACATCTGTAATCTGGTGTAATGATGTTCGTGTTGTACGTAATTCCTAATGGTTTCTGGTGATGGAATCATGATGTTAAAAGTACAGTAAAATCCATATGTTGTGTTTTGTGATTCCTAGAGAGAATGTAATGTGTTTTTCCACCATCATTTGAATGCACATGTATGAGTGAATGTTAAAAGTAATGTATGTGCATCCATGAGTGATCATGTGTTAAGCCTATGTAGATATGCAGTTGCTGCAAGCATATGAGTTGAATAACAGAAATGCAATAATAAAGGTAAATGAGAGATGTTTCCCATTGTGTAGTGTTTGTGAATCCAGAAATGTGTATTGATTTTTATTTTAATTGTAAATGTAATTTTATTGAAATAATAATGTGTTACTAGTGATGGGGATTTGTAGTTGATGTAATCTAAAAGTGTTAAAAATATTTATGGTGTGGTGAATATTTAATATTAAAAAACATAAGTCCACCATAGGGAAATAGTCATTTCTTTATCTATTTATCATAGCTGTGTCTAACGCATGAAATCATGTATTTTCTAGCGCTGGTATTTGGAGTTTTTCAGTCTACGCTATTTGCGTGCGTTAGGGAAATGAGGGTTTCGCGTGCACGAGCACGTCTTCCCAATAGAAGTCAATGGAGGCTCCAAAGATTTCTATATTTTTTTTTCTAAGACTGGTTTTCCTCGTAAAGTGAGTGACGTCATGAGCTTGTGTGAAAAAGTCGCTAAATCGTGTTCTTTTTGTAATAAATAAATATTTTGTGTATGTAATGTGGTGTATATTGTTTGTATGCATCGATGAGTGTATGTTTGTGATAATGTTATTCGTTAGATGTAGGTATATGAGGGTCTTTTCCCGTATGTCCATGTAAGTCAATGGGAAAATGGATTTGTGTGGATTTTTTTCAAACACCCGAGATCTCGCAACTTTAATCCTTTGTATTTTAAAGAAAAAATAAAAAATACGAAAAATAAAGATAGTGTTGTGTTTGTATGAGTGTAAGTGTACTTTGTGTAATATTTGTTTTGTGATTCGTGGATGTTTTTTTGTGCGGTATATGTTTACTACTGGGTCTGAGGTGGCGGTAGAAAGTTGAGCGTTAGGTGTATTTTGAGTCGCGGTAAATAAACTCTAAATACCGGAGTGCGTAAAAAACCCGCGTTAGGAGCCTCTAACGCTGGTTTTGACGGCTACCGCCGAACTCTAAATCTAGGCCTAAGTTTTTAATTTGTGCACATAGGATTTAAGAGTCTTCCTTTTAAGAACCCTTGCTAGCAGTCTGCCTGATTTATTACTTTCATAAAAAACAATCTTTTTAAGTAGAAAGCTGATTTATAAGCTTGTTGATTCAGTTGATTCTGTAGTAACTTCCTAGTGTCTGTTTGTTTTTTAAAAATCTTATCATCCGTAGGGTATAATTTATGTAAATAATCTAATCTCGATAAATCAGAGGTTAATGAGTTATATTTTTCCCTTTTTTGTTTTTTAAAATATGCGATGAATTTTATAATGTCACCCCTAATGTAACACTTATGTGTTTCCCATAATGTAAATGCAGACACGTCTGGTGATTTATTGATACAAAAGAATTCTTGAAGTGATATAGAGAGTTTGTGTACAAATACTGGTGATTTATTGATACAAAAAAAATCTTGAAGTGATATAGAGAATTTGTGTACAAATACTGGGTCTGATAATAAAAAATCCTCTAATCTCCACAGAAAAGGTGTATTTGGTTTAGTTGGCCAGTCTAATGCGATTATCATTGCTGAATGGTCCAACCAAGAAGTATGACTAATGTAAGACTTAGTGATAAACTGCAGACTTGTCTGATCAAGAAATATATAATCAAGGCATGAATATGTTCTATTGGGGTGTGAAAAAAATGAATAGTCTCTTTATTGGGGTTGAGATATCTCCAGGAGTCATATACTGTATGAGTCTATTTGCAAAGGTAGACCAAATCTCTCTCAGTGTTTTTTGAGGAACTGTTGATTTGGAAGTAGATGAGTCTTGCTTTGGATTGAAAGGAAAATTAAGATATCCTCCTAGAATTAACATACCTTGACCAAAATATAGTATTCTATTAAATAAAGTTTTTTTAAAAAAAACAGTATTAGTTTGATTAGGGGCATATATATTTATAATTGTCACTAAGCTCCCATATAATAGCCCCTTTATTGCTAGATACCTACCATCGTTATCTTTGTCTATCTGATGTAACAACAATGGGATCCCTTTCTTAAAGGTAATATTAACCACTCTCTGCCTAGAATTAAAAGAGCTATGATAGTGAGTATCAAAATTAGCTTCAAGATATTTGGACTCCTTATTGCGGTCAAAAGTGTGTCTCCTGAAGCATCAAAATGTCAGCCCCCCTAAGTTTGAAATCTAAAAATGTTTCTTTTTTTTGGTGGTATATTAAAGCCCTTTGCATTTTGTGAAATTAAAGTTAATGGGTTGTTTATAAATGTAAGCCATGTTCTAGATCAGAATGATAGGTCTATATTCTATATTGCTGGAGATGTCTAACATAACACAGGGACAAAAAAGCAGGTGCATAAAATATATTGATACATACTGTATGTACCATAATCATATAGCATATAGTTCAACATAAATTTATCCATCCAGGTAATTAAGGTGTGGTATAGATTAAACCCTAAAATAATAATAATAATAATAATAATAATAATAAAAAAATACCATAAATATCTTCATAAAGCAGCCAAAACTGCATCTCTCAATGAAAATGAAGTTAAAAGGACAGTAGACTAATACATTTCTTCACCCTTAATGTGTTTCCAATAACTTTTTTTATCAGATGCAGAGTATAAAATGCATGATATTTGCTTTTTTAAGGCTTATTTGTGTATATGAATTAGCCGATTTTGTGTTTTGAAGCCACAACCTAATAAAATGGGTTGAGCTTGTAGTTATAATCAGATATCATAAATGTATCACATTGTGTTCATATACTTTCTTCTTTATCTTATATCTGTCCATAAACCAATCACCAATACTTGGAGAGAACAATGGAAAAACAACATTTTATTACCTTATCTCTTCTATATCCCACTGGGACTGTAATTTCTTCTACTAGCTGTGTTTACACAGCTTGGCGTTGAGGCCAAAAGCTTTCAGGATAGGTGGGGATACCACAGGCTAAATAAACTATTTAAAATGCCAATATGAGGGTAAAGGAAATACTTGTAAACAATTTAATACACTCCAGCAGGTAAAGTGGATCATTGGGAACAAATTAAAGGGGAGAACATTTTTGAGTAAACTGTCCCTTTAAAGGATTACTTTCTGTTATAATTTTTAAGCCAAACAACTAACATATTAAAGTTAATAAACATTAATTAAAACCTACTGACCTATATTTTCTACAAAACGAAGTTTCATAACGTTATAAAAGTTATATCTTTTATTCCCCGATGATGTCACGTTATCCTGCACACTATTTTCAGCACTGTGTGTTCAAAATACTTTAACCATTGAAATTGTGTTTAAAGCGCCATTTTGAAACCGAGGTATTGTAAACGGATTGGTACAGAGCAAAGGATACCCACGGAGTGGGTTTGGAAAACAATTAAATTTGCAGACAAGATTTCTGATATACGGTAGAGATATGTTAATGAAATGCTATTGATAAAAAGCGTATTTGGGGTAGTTAGTTAGTAACAGGCATAGAAAAAATTACTTACAGTGGCCCTTTAAGGAAGAGCCTAGGAAACCATTTTCTATGTTGGTTATATAAATTAAGTCAAAGAAAAGTAAGACCTTTTGTTAACTTTCATATTTCACAAATTATAGCTTTCAAATATCTATTGTGATTCTCACATAGCTATTTGCGGTATATCTAGCACATTCAAATTAGTCATGTCCACTAAGGATGGGTGAATGTTTCGCAACATTGGAAAAATAAAACAAATTTTAACACATTCGTTCGATCGAATCTAATTTCGAATGTTTACATAACATTCTAACATTCGATTTTCGAATGTTCGGTTTCTAATTTTACGATTACATTCGAAAATATTCATTTGGGAAAATTCAAATTTATATTTGTAATAGTATTTCTAATGCTATCTTTAAATGTAATATTCGAATTATGCAATATTCTAATTCGAAAAATTCGAATTTATATGTTTGTAATAGTATTTCTAATGCTTTCTTTAAATGTAATATTCGAATTATGCAATATTCTATATAGAAACTTTCGAAATGATATATTTGTATCTATTATGTATCAATTTACTAGATTCCCTACCACATGAACTATTGAACTTCTGAATAGTATTTGTTAAATAGAATGTTAAATTAGAAATTTCGAATGTGGACATTCAATATAATTATAAACATTCAAATTCGAAAGTGACATTCGAAAACTGTAAATAGCATTCGATTATAGAATTTTTAAGAATATTCGCTCTTATCAACATTCGGATTTATAATTTGAATTTCGGTAATAACATTCGTTCTAACATTCTAATTCGGAAATTTACACATTCGTCCATCCCTAATGTCCACCCTGGACTAAACAATACGTACAATATAAAGCAGTGAATGTACCTTTAAAAAATCTTTTGTTAGACTATATTAAAGGGAAATAATATTCATATGCTAAATCACTTGAAACTGATTCAGTATAACTGTAAAAAGCTGACAGGAAAATATCACCTGAGCATCTCTATGTAAAAAAGGAAGATATTTTACCTCACAATCTCCTCAGCTCAGCAGAGTAAGTTTTGTGTAAAAAAATATACTTCAGCTGTTGCTCAGCTGCAGGTAAAAAAAAAAATGAAGAAATGAACAGCAGCCAATCAGCAGTGCTGAGGTCATGAATTATTTTACCGTGATCTCATGAGATTTCACTTAACTCTCATGAGATTTCATAGTAAATTCCTTAAACTGCATAGGGAAATAAGATGAGTGTGCACGTAAGCTCACTCCCATAGCTGTCACGGGGCAGACATACTGATTTGCTGCTTAGAAGTCCTTTACAATGGGATGTGGCTACTGAGGAATTTTTGAGGTAAAATATCTTTATTTTTTACATAGAGATGTTCAGGTGATATTTTCTAGTCAGCTTTTTGCAGATATGCTGCATCATTTTCAAGTGTTTCAACATTTGTGTATCATAGCCCTTTAAAGTAAAGTAATTTATCTTTTAAAGAGTCTTGTCTTTCCATGTTCGGTTGAACTCTCGTATCTCTGGTATTTGGGTTTTTCACTGATAGATCAAGGCTGGGAGACTTCCCCTTTTTCTTCATAGGAGTCATTTCCCATTCGTCTTGCTTTTTCCCCATGGTAGAACCTGTGGCAGCTATATTCTTTACCTGTGAGTATGATGGTAGCTCGTGTTGCTCGATTCCTAAAAAGCTTAACATCAAAGTTCTGCTGTTTTTAAATGGGTTGTGTTTTATAGTAGTCTTGGTTAGCGTGTTTTTATGTAT
This sequence comes from Bombina bombina, assembly GCF_027579735.1. NCBI lineage: Eukaryota > Metazoa > Chordata > Amphibia > Anura > Bombinatoridae > Bombina > Bombina bombina. The sequence continues at coordinate 179,233,314 of NC_069504.1, forward strand.
ATACCACTATACCTTTTATGTATTTTTAAAAATTCATTCAATTGATATAAAAGACAATACTTGTAATTTATATTTTACTGTTGGGATATAAACACCTCAATTTCTTAAAAAACTCAATAAAATATCGAAAAAGACACCGGTGTCAGAAAATTCACCTTTTTTGGTAACTATATAAAATTATTGTTATTGTATAACGATATAGTTTTTGTACACAATCTTATGGATTTCTATGAGATGCAATAAATTGCATGCAGTAGCTCTATGAATACCTTAAGTACATATCATGCATAACATTCAGAAATATACGATTGGTGATTTGGCCCTTAATACATTGGTTTTATCTATGCCATCTCCTTTAGGTGATTCGTAATGAAGATAATATGTTATGGGATGAATATATCTTGCTGTTTAATAGTTCATCTTTAGCTTGAGATATCTTTCGGTATATAATGTCCCAAGTACTTTGGCTTTAAATGAGCTCAATTTGCCGCACAAAACAAATTTTATCTTTTGCAACAAGTTACGGCCAGATTATGATATAAACTAGCAATTGCTTATAGTCTATTTACATACGTTTTTTTCTTCTTTACTCTTCTTTGTCCTTGTCTGAACAATGCACTGTTCCGATTTCCTCAGTGTGTGGCTCCTATTAGAGCTCTGTGTTGTTACCTCTCCTTTCACCAACCTGTATGATTGTAGATGGGATTAAAGGGACACTAAACCCAAAATCTTTCTTTCATGATTCAGATAGAGAATAGAAATTTAAACAACATTACAATTTACTTCTATTATTTATTTTGTTTCATTTTTTAGATATCCTTAGTTGAAGAAAAAGAAATGCACATGGTGAGCCAATCACATGAGGCTTCTATGAGCAGCAACCAATCAGCAGCTACTGAGCATATCTAGATATGCTTTTCAGCAAAGAATATCAAGAGAATAAAACAAATTAGATAATAGACGTAAATTAGAAAGATGTTTAAAATTGCATTCTCTTTCTAAATCATGAAATAAAAAATGTGGGTTTCATGTCCCTTTAAAATAAACTTTGATGGCTTCGCCTTTTCCGATAGAAGGTGCTCACGGACCTCTTGTCAACAGCCTGGTCTCTGTCTCCTGACTTTGCGTGGCTGGCAAGGCAACCGGAGTTTGGTGGCTTCACTTTTTCAGATGGGGGGTACTCACGGACTTCTTGTCAACAGCCCTGTTTCAGTCTCCTGACTTTGCGTGGCTGGAAAGGCAACCGGAGTGCTTTTGATTTGTATCTTTGTAACCGGATTTACCGGATCCTCTTTTGGTCGGATGTCTCTTGTTTACATAGATTTTCTGTAACCATTACTGCAGTAGGAGGTTTCTGGAATAGGAACAGGAACACAGCTATTTCTAATGCCAAATAAAGGTAATTGAGTTGTTTGTAAGCAATTTAAAGGGACATGAAACACAAATGTTAAAAATGTGATGCAGCATAGTTGTAAAAAGGGAAGATATTTTACCTCAAAATTTACTCATGAGCCACATTCATTGTAAAGGGACTTTAAGCAGGATGCTACTCCCAGGACTTGCAATCTGGCATGCGCAGGCACAGTCATGCTATTTCCCTCCTCAGTAGAAGGAAGTTTACTATGCAATCTTGCAAGATTTCAGTAAAATTTCATGAGATGAAAGTAAAGCAAAATGTGACATTAGCACTGATAAAGCTAATTTGCTGGTTTTTTTTGTTTGTTTTTTTGTTTTCCCTACATGCAGCTGACAGTAGCTACAGCATATCTGTTCACACAGCACTTACTATTGTGAGCTGAAGAAATTTTGAGGTAAAATATTTTCCTTCTTTACATAGAGATGTTCAGGTGATATTTTATTGTCAGCTTTTCACAGTTATGCCGCATCACTTTCAAGAGTATTATGTCCCTTTAACACATTCCAGTTTGTAAAATGTATCATTACGAACACTTGGGGGGGGGGGGGCGGGTTATGGAACACTGTCCCTTTACATATAATGTAGGTGAGTATGTATTCATTTGTTAAAAATAAAAAAAAGTTTAGAATGTATTTTTCCTGTCTGTCACTTTCCCTGCTCCTTAAAGGGGTGTTAAACAGTAAATCCATGACATAATGATGTATTCAAAGTATATAAACTAGAAAATAGAGAGACACATTCAACTGAGACAAACTTATGTGCTTGTTCACAAGGCCAGTGCCACTCAGGGTGCAGTCTCTTTTAGCACACTATGGGGGATATTTATCAAGCCGTGAACCGCAAATACACTTGAATTCTGCAGCATAATTGTGGCGAGCTTGATTCAACCTAGTTATCAAAGCCTACAGACCTGCAAAAGTTGAAATCTGTGACAAAACATAAGATCCGCTGGTCTCAATCAGACACAGATCGATGCTTATGTCATTACAGATGTTCCGAATACACATTTGGCACTATTTGACACTTTTTCAAGGTTATAAAATAGTTAACCGGTATGCTCGCGGCAATTCTGGCCCAGTGTACCTGGTTTTCAATCCGCCACCCTGGAGGCCACGAATGCCATAGGAATCAATGGGAGTCTAAAAGCAACGAAAGCTTATGCTCGATGCTGCCAGATATCCCATTGATTTCTATGGTTGAAAACCAGTAACGTTTACACCTAACACCCTAACATAAGCCCCAAGTCTAAACACCCCTAATCTTCTGCCCCGACACCGCCACCGCCACCACTAAATAAAGTTATTAACCCCTATTCCGCTGCTCCCAGACCACACCACAACTAAATAAAGATATTAACCTCTATCCCACCGCTCTCAGACCCCACCGCAACTAAATAAAGTTATTAACCCCTATCCCGCCACTCCTGGACCCCGCCGCCACCTAAATAAACATATTAACCCCTAAACCTCTGGTCTCCCACATGACTACCATTAACTAAACCTATTAACCTCTAAACTGCCAGCCCCCACATCACCATAAACTAAATGAAACTATTAACCGCTAAACCTAACAACCTGCTAACTTTACATTAAAATTACAACATCCCTATCTTATAATAAATTAAAACTTACCTGTAGAATTAAAATAAACTAATTCTAAACTATTAATTAACCTACCCTAACTATTATACTAAAATTACATTAAACTACCAATTAAATTATCTATTAACCCTACTCAAATTATTTAAATCTACTATTAAAAATTACTAAATAAAAAAAATAAACACTAAGTTACAAAAAATAAAAAACACTAAATTACGAAGAAAAAAACCCCCACAGTATCAAAAATAAAAACAAATTACACCTAATCTAATAGCTCTATCAAAATAAAAAAGCCCCCCAAAATAAAAAAAAACCCTAGCCTTCAATAAACTACCAAAGGCCCTTAAAAGGGCCTTTTGCGGGGCATTGCCCCAAAGAAATCAGCTCTTTTACCTGAAAAGAAAAATACAAACCCCCCCCCAACAGCAAAACCCACCACCCAACCAACCTACCCCCCCCCCCCCCCAAATAAAAACCCTATCTAAAAAACCTAAGCTCTCCATTTTATTCCATTCACATGGGTAGCAAAAAGTAAAAACAGAATGACCTTTTGGGTCGAACACCCTTACTCATGTTCATGCAGTAGTGTATACAAACATTACTGCCCTTAAATACCTATATACAGGTGAGACCACACCTCCTTAATTAAAGGGACAGTCTAGCATAAATTAAACTTTCATTATTCAGATAGGACTTTTAATTTTAATCAACTTTCCAATTTACTTTTATCATCAAATTTGCTTTTTTCCTCTTGGTATTCTTAGTTTAAACTAAACATAGGTAGGCTCATATGCTAATTTCTAAGCCTTTGAGGGCTGCCTCTTATCACATGCTTTTTAAATCTCTTTTCAACACAAAGAGACAGAAAGTACATGTGGGCCATATAGATAACACTGTGTTCAGGTTATTTAAGATGGTTATTTAAGATTTAGCACAAAACAATGCTAAATTTAAGACAATAGATCATAAACAGTCACAGTCATGTGATCAGGGAGCTGGAAGAAGGTTCCTAGATACAAGGTTATCACAGAGGTAAAAAGTATATTAATATAACAGTGTTGGTTATGCAAAATTGGGGAATGGGTAATAAAGGGATTATCTATCTTTTAAAACAATAACAATTCTATGGTAGACTGTCCCTTTAACAATCTCAATCCATTATAGTAGTTAATCTTCATATATACTGACCCCTGGTGGTCTACACCTTTATTGCTCTATTCTTTTTTAAAAAACTTTTTAATAAAAACACTTTCTACATAGATAAGGAATACAGCAGTTCTAATCTACAGATTCAATAAAAGACAATGTACAAATTATTATATTATATATCAGTTAACTCAGGGATAAGCCTTTATGCAAATACATTCAAATCAATTTCCCTATTCATATCTTTGGGAATTAATTACTCTAATTTATCTATCCAAAAGGCTTTACGCCTCTTAAGGAGTAGCTCCCTGTTGACTCTTTTCCTAGGTGTGGGTATATCCTATATAATAAATGGCCAAGTATGTTTGTCAGATGCAGTCAGGAGCGAGCTGCACTTAGGGCTATGGCGCGGTCGGGCCGGGCTGTGACTATACAGCTGGCCCGATGCGCTGACTAAAAATAACAGACCCGCTCAGCAGAGAGCAGAGAGCGGGTCTGTAAAAGCGCCGTATTTTAGCAAATTAAATGGTAAAAAAATGCTTTTATGGCTATAGCACCTAAATAATGTTATATAATTCTGCAATATGTGCAGAATTATATAACATTATTTTTAAGGTTTACTGTCCCTTTAAGTAAAATGTTTTTTAAAAAAAAGAATAGAACAATAAAGGTGTAGACCACTAGCGGTCAGTATATATGAAGGTGAACTACTATAATTTATTGAGAGTGTTAATTAAGGAGGTGTGGTCTCAACTGCATATAGGTATTTAAGGGCAGTAATGTTTGTTCGACCCAAAACGTTGTTCTGTTTTTACTTTTTGCTACCCATGTGAATGGAATAAAAGAAGGTTTTGGAGACTTAAAGTGGTGCTGCTGTGTTCTTGCATTCTGTTATTGCTTTGGGGTAGTGGCAGTTAACCCCTCACAACATGCACACACTTTGGGACATCTGTGCTGGATATTAGCTCGATATGGGATCCATCTTCATCCAGCCGGCGATGTCATCATCCAGACGGCCTCTTCTATCTTCATCCAGCCGATGCGGAGCGGGTCCATCCTGAAGACATCCGGCGCAGAGCTCTTCTTCAATACGGTCGTCGCCGTAAACTGGAACTTGAATGCAAGTGACATCATCCAAGATGGCGTCCCTTGCATTCCTATTGGCTGAAAGGTTCCAATCTGCCAATAGGATTAGAGCCACTAAAATCCTATTGGCTGTTCCAATCAGCCAATAGGATTTGAGCAGCTATCATCCTATTGGCTATTCCAATCAGCCAATAGGATGCAAGCTCAATCCTATTGGGGTTAGTGTTAGGTTTATTTAAGGATTTTTTTGGGGCAATGCCCCGCAAAAGGCCCTTTTAAGGGCCATTGGTAGTTTATTGTAGGCTATGGCTTTTTTATTTTGGGGGGGCTTTTTATTTTGATAGGGCTATTAGATTAGGTGTAATTAGTTTTTATTTTTGATACTGTGGTTTTTTTCCCCCTAATTTAGTGATTTTTATTTTTAGTAACTTAGCGTTTATTTTTTTGTAATTCAGTAATTTTTAATAGTAGATTTAAATAATTTGAGTAGGTTTAGGTTTTTTTAATATGTAATATAGTTAATTTAATTGGTAGTTTAATGCAATTTTAGTATAATAGGGTAGGTTAATTAATAGTTTAATATAGTTTATTTTAATTCTAAAGCTAAGTTTTAATTTATTATAAGATAGGGATGTTGTAATTGAAATGTAAAGTTAGCGGGTTGCTAGGTTTAGGGGTTAATAGTTTAATTTAGTTTATGGCGATGTTAGGGGTTAATACGCTTATTTAGTTGCGGAGGGGTCCGGGAGCGGTGGAATAGGGGTTAAACATTTTAGTATAGAGGCGGCATTTAGTGACAGGGTATAAATAAAGTTGGTAAAAAGCTGAATAGATGCGAGATCGATGACTGTTAGTTAACAACAGTCCGATGCTCATCGCCCTGTACTTGGTGCACGGCTTTTTTAAAGCTTTTTTGATAAATATGGAGATTGTATTCAGATCCGCAGCCGCGATGTTGGGCGAGCGTATTGGTGCCGTTCAATGCAACAATGTTGACGGCTTGATAGATATCCCCCTATGCCTTTCACAGAGAAAAAATATCCTGTGGTATATCAGTCTTACCCTGCCCAATGACAGTCCAGCGCTGAAATGCCAGGCAATTCTTCTCTGAAGAAGAGAAAACAACAAACCCCAGACAAACGTTTCAGCCTCCCTTGGGCCTCGTCAGTGAGGTGCAGATGCATCTTTCTAGGGCAGTGTAAAACACTCATTGCCTGATTATTGTGGCTGTGTGCAATCTCCAATCCTTAACTCCAGCTTGTTACAACTACGCTATTGTCTCGAGTTGCAAGCGCTGATTTGACAGCTTGTTCTTCTGTTTGCCTGTATCAGCTACTAGATTTTAACACAGCTGAGCACCAGTATCGTTACAATCTTAAAGGACTAGAAAATACAGTAGATTTGCATAATCAACAACTGCATGATAACATGACAATGCAATAGCACTAAGGGCCCTTGTCCGCTCACCTTTGCAACATACGGGCAGTGGACAGGATCCGCTACCTGTATGTATTATTACATGCTCAAGTGAGTTTGTAATTCCCGCCCCTTCTCTCATGTGGCCAATCGAGTGAGAGAAGGTACTTTCAATCACTGAGAGCGAGCAAGTTCTCTGGAATTTCTCCTTGTCACCTCAGAGGTGGCAAAGAGTGTAAGAAGCAACATTGCGGGAAGCAGGCTCGCATATGTGAACCTTCCCCACAAGGGCTCTGGAGCAGCTTTTGCTGCTTAGTACATGAATCCCTTAATCTGAGCGCCTGCATCATGTGACAGCCATCAGCCAATCACAAATGCATAAACATATATTCTGTGAATTCTTGCACATGCTCAGTAGGAGCTGGTGACTCAAGCAGTGTAAATCTAAAACCACTGTGAACATTTTGTTAATGGAAGTAAATTGTAAAGTTGTTTAAAATTGCATGTACTATGACTTTTGCTGAATCAGATGTGAAAAACCACACTGGCACTCACAGGGGTGTCCTCAGGAAATTATCTTCAAAAAGGGGCTGCCCTGCCAGTTGCAAGATGGCTCTAGGGTTGCTACCTCAGCCATGTTTTCCTGGACAGCTATGAGTTACACATGCTGCAGGGTATGCAGGGAGGAACATGAATAGTGCTGTATAGGGTAACTATTTGTGTGCTGTCCAGAAGCACAATACATGTTCCCCTCTGCACACCCTGCAACATGTGTAACTCATAAATGTCCAGGAAAACATGGCTGAGGTGGCAACCCAAAATGGCTCCCATATAAGGTAATGTAGCTGGCAAAAGGGAAACTACACTGGGAAGAGCAAAGTTAGTAGGAATCAGGGGACACAGTTAAAAAATAAAATCCTGCAGCCATTACAAATCAGATTCTTCTGCTTTCAGTATTTAGCATCTTAAAATTGCCTCTATTTTCATATTCATGTGTTTTTAATTTAGAACACTGCAGGACCTGACCTGAAACTGCCGCTGATTCAATCAGTGGTGCTAGAAGTCACACTTCTGAGTCATGTGGCTAGCACTACTGATTGGATCAGTGGCAGTTTCCGCTCAGGACCTACAGTACTTCTACTATGTGTTTAATTTTAGTGGGTTAAATACATAGCATTGCGGGTTGATAGTCTTAAAATTTCATACTCAAATTTTTAGAACAGATTTTATGACATCTTGAAGTTTAGATTTTTAATTTGCTGTATGTCCCTAAAGCTACTAAGTGCGTATTTTAACATTACATTTTAAAGTTGTTGGTGGGATTTTTATATCTACTGAACCTTCTGACCAGTTTCATTCCCTGGTGTCTAATGGAGGCCTTGTCTTGTTAAAGGGACAGTCAAGTCCAAGAAAACCTTTCATGTTTCAAATAGGGCATGTCATTTTAAACAACTCTCCAATTTGCTTTAATCACTAATTTTGCTTTGTTCTCTTGGTATGCTTAGTTGAAAGCTAAACCTAGGAAGGCTCATATGATAATTTCTAAGCCCTTGAAGGCCGCCTCTTATCACATGCTTTTTTATTCGCTTTTCACAACATGGGAGAGCTAGTTCATGTGAGCCATATCGATAACATTGTGATCACGCCCGTGTCTTGTGGCAGACACTGCACTTTTTGGCTAAAATGAAAGTCATAAGATAATAAATAAAATGTCATGTGATCAGGGGGCTGTCAGAAGATGCGCAGATACAAGGTAATCACAGAGGTAAAAAGTATATTAATATAACTGTGTTGGTTATGCAAAACTGGGGAATGGGTAATAAAGGGATAATCTATCTTTTAAACAACAGACATTCTGTTGTTGACTGTCGCTTTAATAGTTATTGCTGCCCTTAAAGAAGATGGGAAAGAAATGAATAATCAATTTTTCCATCATCTCGTGATTAATACTTGCTTTTTGTGTCTTCCTTTTCATTACATTTTTATTTTCTTCTTGCTCAAGCCTTTCAGTGTCTGTTCTTCTCGTATTGCTCTTATGCTGGAGGATGGTGTGAGATAGTCCATACTCTTTTTCTCTATACATTTTTACTCAATGTAATCCTTATTGGACTGAGGGTATGTTTTGGTAGATGGCTTCTACTGTACACTACCAAGAACACATTCACTCTTAATTAAAGTGACAGTCTACACCAACATTTTTCTTATTTAAAAAGATAGATAATCCCTTTATTACCCATTCCCCGTTTTTGCATAACCAACACAGTTATATTAATATACTTTTTACCTCTGTGATTACCTTGTATCTAAGCCTTTGCAGACAGCCTCCTTATCTAAGTGCCTTTGACAGACATGTAGTGTAGTCAATCAGGGAAGACTCCTAAATAACTTCACGGGAGTGAGCACAATGTTATCTATATGACACATGTGAACTAGCACAGTCTAACTGTGAAAAACTTCAAAATGCTCTGAGCTAGGAGGCGGTTTTCAACTGTTTAGAAATCAGTTTGAGCCTAGCTAGGTTTAGCTTTTCAAAAATACCACCAAGGGAACAAAGCAAATTTGATGATAAAAGTAAATTGGAAAGTTGTTTAAAATTGCATGCCCTATCTGAATCATGAAAGTTTAGTTTTGAGTAGACTGTCCCTTTAAGTAAACTTTAGTAGGCCTGGGTATAACTGGAGGGTATGCTTAAAAGGGGTTATGTCAAGGAGCAGCCCCTGAGGTAACTGTACTTACCAGGACCTGTCTGTCTCTCAGGGTATGCACTAACTCGGTCTAATGCACTTTAAATCATTTCTGACAATGTGCTTGACAATCCTTATTATACCTGACATGCTGGAAAAATTCTGACATTACCAAACCCACTGTGCCTACTCTGTTAAAATTAGGTTTGCTGCTCATACTCTAACTACATCTGACCTGCTGGCCATACCCATACATCGATCTTTGTTCCTACTCAATCTTTACATTGTTTACTGTCTATTCCAGCCTGTATATGAGGTTTAGCAACTTACACTTATTTAAGAACTGCTGACTTTGCTGGACATGGGCCAAAACTAGACCTCTGCTTCTCTCTGGCATCGTATACATCAGTCAATGCCTATGTGCTACCTCGGACTTTGTATGCATCTGATTCTCTGTTAATAAGTACAGTAAACTTGCGGTCCTTCCATTGATTCACTTGAACTATTACTGCATCTAGACATATCTATTCTGTTGCTGTTCACTGTAAAAATATATTGATGGTCCCTTCTCGGTTGTCCAAGATGTTTCCAGGAGCTTCGCCCTTTGTTGGAGGAATTGTGGTCTCCAGGGCAACATGCTCCATATTTGGTGGGAATGCCCTAAAATCAAACCTCTTTGGGTAAAGGGGCATTGCACTCTTACTGACCTTGGAATCAGGGTTCCCGTCGGCCCAGCCACAGCATTATTACACTTAGACCTACAAGACTTACCCAAGCACCAAAGCATTTTTTGTGTATACCTGTTAGCTTCTATTAAAATTAACTTAGCTAGAACCTGGAAAAGAGATACCCCCCGAAGTGGAACGAGATAGTGAACACCATGGCTTTCTTATACAATATGGAAAAGTCCATATACCTTGACTTAAATAAATCTGACTTGTTTGAAATCATATGGGCTGACTGGAAAGACAAATATGAAACCTCCTGGAGCCCATCTGCCACAACACAAGACTTAGCGCCCGCTCCCCATTAGATAACTCATATTTCCCGTAGTATGGATTTTGCCCCCAAGTAGGTGATTTCCCCACCCCACCCCTCCTCACAATCATTCCCCCCTCCCCCTTCTCCCCCACTATGTCCCTGATACATGTTAATTAAGGCGTTTTATTGACTACCCTTTGGTCTCCCATTATTGTCCAATTTGGTGTTTGCATTTATCTCTGAACTTGTGGTGACCAACCTGTTCCTTGTTTCTTTGTATACTATTTATTTATCCTGGGACCGTATGGTCTGTATCTTTACTGCATATTTAAGATTGGAATGTTGTTTGTTTTGGGGCTCCTGCGAGTCCCCTATTGTTTTTCCCAAATCTTTGAAAATTAATAAAAATTAATGTTGAAAAAATATATATATATATTGAACCTAACTAGTAAATATATACTGTATATATATATATATATATATATATATATATATATATATATATATATATATATATATATAAAATGCAAACATAGTGGAATTCGCACTCACTGGACTTACAATTGAAATGTTGTTTATTAAAGTGAGGTTTCGGAGCACTGTGGCAGATGTCTATTGGAGTGTGAGTGCACTTAATTGTTTTGGATATATATATATATATATATATATATAGACAAGATGAATCAGTTGCACTCTCACAAACAATTTTCCAAGGGCCAGGGTGCTAGAGTAGGTGAAATGTAGTAGAAAAGAAAACAGCACTCTCTGGACTTAACTTAAACAGATAGTTTAATCTATCTGTTTAAGTTAAGTCCAGAGAGTGCTGTTTTCTTTTCTACTATATATATATATATATATATATATATATACAGGGAGTGCAGAATTATTAGGCAAATGAGTATTTTGACCACATCATCCTCTTTATGCATGTTGTCTTACTCCAAGCTGTATAGGCTCGAAAGCCTACTACCAATTAAGCATATTAGGTGATGTGCATCTCTGTAATGAGAAGGGGTGTGGTCTAATGACATCAACACCCTATATCAGATGTGCATAATTATTAGGCAACTTCCTTTCCTTTGGCAAAATGGGTCAAAAGAAGGACTTGACAGGCTCAGAAAAGTCAAAAATAGTGAGATATCTTGCAGAGGGATGCAGCACTCTAAAAATTGCAAAGCTTCTGAAGCATGATCATCGAACAATCAAGCGTTTCATTCAAAATAGTCAACAGGGTCGCAAGAAGCGTATGGAAAAACCAAGGCGCAAAATAACTGCCCATGAACTGAGAAAAGTCAAGCGTGCAGCTGCCAAGATGCCACTTGCCACCAGTTTGGCCATATTTCAGAGCTGCAACATCACTGGAGTGCCCAAAAGCACAAGGTGTGCAATACTCAGAGACATGGCCAAGGTAAGAAAGGCTGAAAGACGACCACCACTGAACAAGACACACAAGCTGAAACGTCAAGACTGGGCCAAGAAATATCTCAAGACTGATTTTTCTAAGGTTTTATGGACTGATGAAATGAGAGTGAGTCTTGATGGGCCAGATGGATAGGCCCGTGGCTGGATTGGTAAAGGGCAGAGAGCTCCAGTCCGACTCAGACGCCAGCAAGATGGAGGTGGAGTACTGGTTTGGGCTGGTATCATCAAAGATGGGCTTGTGGGGCCTTTTCGGGTTGAGGATGGAGTCAAGCTCAACTCCCAGTCCTACTGCCAGTTTCTGGAAGACACCTTCTTCAAGCAGTGGTACAGGAAGAAGTCTGCATCCTTCAAGAAAAACATGATTTTCATGCAGGACAATGCTCCATCACACACGTCCAAGTACTCCACAGCGTGGCTGGCAAGAAAGGGTATAAAAGTAGAAAATCTAATGACATGGCCTCCTTGTTCACCTGATCTGAACCCCATTGAGAACCTGTGGTCCATCATCAAATGTGAGATTTACAAGGAGGGAAAACAGTACACCTCTCTGAACAGTGTCTGGGAGGCTGTGGTTGCTGCTGCACGCAATGTTGATGGTGAACAGATCAAAACACTGACAGAATCCATGGATGGCAGGCTTTTGAGTGTCCTTGCAAAGAAAGGTGGCTATATTGGTCACTGATTTGTTTTTGTTTTGTTTTTGAATGTCAGAAATGTATATTTGTGAATGTTGAGATGTTATATTGGTTTCACTGGTAAAAATAAATAATTGAAATGGGTATATATTTGTTTTTTGTTAAGTTGCCTAATAATTATGCACAGTAATAGTCACCTGCACACACAGATATCCCCCTAAAATAGCTAAAACTAAAAACAAACTAAAAACTACTTCCAAAAATATTCAGCTTTGATATTAATGAGTTTTTTGGGTTCATTGAGAACATGGTTGTTGTTCAATAATAAAATTAATCCTCAAAAATACAACTTGCCTAATAATTCTGCACTCCCTGTATATATATATATATATATATATATATATATATATATATATATATATATATATATATATATATATATATATATATACAGGTATATGCACAGTGCATAAAGCCTTCTCATTACTGGCTACCCTCCAACTACTACAAATTAATATGGATCCAGTTAATACCACTTCTATCCTGGCAAAACTTGTATAAAAGCTGCATTATTTACAAGCTGTAAGTGTGATGATATTTGGTCACATTTGTTCCATGGCAATATGGAAATTATACACCTATAATGTTGCCGCAATATTGGCATGACTTTTACTACACTGTTGTAATAATACAATAATAATGCTGACACAACATGTTAGGATTAGAGTTGAGGGTTTATGCCAGGGCAGAAGATGGGCTAGATGATTAGCATGACATGCTTCTACAACCATTATTGCTGGGGGTAGAGTACATGTTTTTGACAACATTACTACAGCAAAAAAAAAAAACAACAACCCTGTAATAATGTTGAAGGAACAGTTTATGTTGTCATAATATTTATTGCCCAGTGAAAAACAGGTTGATATCATGTTAATATGATACATAATAATATTTTCTCCAGCAATTGAAATCTGCAAGATGGTTGTAAACTAATTATATTTGAGCTAGATAAAAAGTCATTGACTGTGTTGGTTATATTTAATTTACAATAGTTTATTTTTTTATGTTAAGGAAAACTCATTTGGCTGTTTTGACACTGAACAGTCTAATACGTGCATCAGAAATAGAAATTAAAGGGATAGTAAACAACAATAAATATTTATTGTTTTAAAAGATAGATAATCCCTTTATTCACCATTCCTCGGTTTTGCATAACCAACACTGTTATAGAAATAAACCTTTTACCTCTGTAATTACCTTGTATATAAGCTTCTGCTGACTGCCTCCTTATCTCAGATCTTTTGACAGACTTGGATTTCAGGCAGTTAGTGCTGACTCCTAAATAACACCACATGCATGAGAACATTGTTATCTATATGAAACGTGAATAAATGCATTCCAGCTGTGAAAAACTGTCAAATGCATTCAGATAAGAGGCTGCCTTCAATCTGTCTGCCAGAACCCAGTTTGTTGTAAATTATGGTCATTTATAACATAAAAATATATTTTTTTTAATTTCCATAGTGTAGCTGCCCCTCTCATTACCATACCCCATCCCAGATCCCTTTGCGGACACAGATCCCACATAGGGGTCGTGCTGTAGCGTAGCGGTCCCACCAGCTCCCACCACCCTTCCTTTGGCTAAATGCTCATAATAATTTAATTGCAAATGTTTTATTATTGGCTCAAAAAATTATTTTTAAAAATTGGATTTTCAATAAACACCCTTTAATAAATAATCTTAATTAACTAATTAATTAATAAAAAAGCAAATAATTATAGAACAGTTTGATATGGTGTTTGATAAAATAAACAGACTTAAGACCTTCATGAAGAGTTGGACTTATTTTGACATAATCAATAGTGGTGCAGAATGAAATATGTTATATTATCATTATTATATTATTAACAAGATAAATATATGGGCCTCCATTACATATGCAGCGTCGCCCGCAAAATCCTCCACCGCCAGTTTTTGCGCGATTTTGGTATTACATATACGGCGTAGCATACAAGTTACGCGCGTATATTTCACCCTTCGGACGTATTTTTTTTACCCATAGACTAACATAGAACAGACGCGCAATTTGGTATCCAATATACAGCGTAAGGACTTACGCGCGCAGAATTCAGAAAATCTACTCCATTCTCATCTCGCCACATATTGCAGGCCGCAGCAACCCTTGCACTGACTAGAAAAGCAACGTAACTCCCTGAAGGCCTAACAAATGCATGCGTAATCACATACATATCAGCCGCAAATCTCAAACAGTTAAACCTCTTCTAAGCATTTATTATTCCTGCCCCTGCAAGTGTGTCAAACCAATCACAAACAGCACAACCTCTCAACCGGAAGCCTTAAAACACCTGCCAATGCACACCCTCATTAGCCACCATGTTTCCCCTGCTTTACATAGAGAGAAAGCATTGTGGGACACAAGGGGTGCTGGAAGCCCCACAAGCCCCTGTTGTTCATGATATACCCGCTGATGCTCTAGTTGCTGCTGAGGTCCCTGGTGATGGTGCTGTAGCCGTCCCTGCTCCTCACGCTGCTGTCCCTGTTGCTGCCCCTGCTGCTGTTGTTGCTGCAGCTGGTCATAGAATTACATACTGCGTATTTCCACTGCATGTAAGTGAAACTACTACATCCCACACCCCTTCCCTTAACAACCCTAATTACTGAAAATATCTCATTAGTTTAATTCATGTTTAGGTCACTATGATTTATTGACTATCATTAAGAAGAATGAAAATGGATGTTTATACCTTATGTTCACACCTTCTGTAAATACATTATTATATATATATATATATATATATATATATATATATATATAGATATATATATCCATGTGTCAATTTATATTGGATGTGAGAAACCTTGATTTACATCTTATAAGTGAATATTACTATATGTACCCTTCATACACAACTATGTTATGTGGTTTATAGAACATGAATATGTCATAAACATGATAATATTACCTTTTCTGGGCCATTTCCACACAGGTCTTATTATATGTTTTAACAATATTACTGTACTAAAACACACCTCACATGGATGTGGATGACAACTTTATGGTAAATGACAGAGGACAAGATTTATGGTGAACTATAAGAATATTTATTTCTTTTTAGGCTTCTTGGATGAGGGAGCTGAGGTGACTATAGTGGATTTCCTTGTTCTCCTGGTTTGAGAAGATTCTGATGTTTCTGCTGGTGTGCTGGCCACAGATAATAGGCTGGAGGCAGTGTCCTGCTGGTGTGTAAAGTGCTCAACCAACACACCCAAGAGTTGATTTTGTTCTCGCCATCTATTGTCCATCTGCATCTGCATATCAGACAGAATTCATATCATCTGTGATTGGCTTTGAACACTTCCACTTAATGATGCTGCCATGTCCCTCTGCAGCTCTATGCTACATTTGTGTAACCTCTCTTGGCTCCTGAAGAACCTCTCTTGGCTCCTGAAGAACCTCTCTTGGCTCCTGTGGAACCTCTCTTGGCCTCTTTGTCTGCTCTCGGAGCTTGTTATGACCCTCCTCTGGAGTGCAATGTATTCCTCACCCAGGGGAGAGTACAATGCATCCACAGGCTCTTGAGCAGCAGGGCTTCTAGTTGCTTGAGGTGCAAGTTCAGCTGCATCTGCTTGTTCTGGTTGGACAGGTTCAACTGCATCTGCTGGTTCTGGTTGGACAGGTTCAGCTGCATCTGCTGGTTCTGGTTGGACAGGTTCAGCTGCATCTGCTGGTTCTGGTGGGACAGGCTCAGCTGCATCTGCTGGTGCTCGAGTACTTTCAGCTATATTTTCATCTGCAGATGGTGGAGCTCTCCCAAGTGATGAGGATGGTGGAGCTCTCCCAAGTGATGAGGATGGTGGAGCTCTCGCAAGTGATGAGGATGGTGGAGCTCTCCCAAGTGATGAGGATGGTGGACCACTCAGCCTGTCCAGTTGGCACTTCTTGTGACATAGTCTGTGGGTAAAAGCCATGACTGCCCTGAGATTGTGTTGGGGGGGGGTAAATACATGGACCCTTTGTGGCTGTCTTGGCTCCCCCTCAAAGCCAAAAGAAGAATATTCCTCTGGCTAGGAATCTTGCCAGGGGTCATATGGCAATGGTGGTGGTATCACTCCCGGGTCCTCAACTGAAGCCATCCAACCCTGCTCATGCCTGGGAGCATACTGTTCATATGGTTGCCTGAAGACTGGTGGTGGTGGTGGTGGCTGCATGCCTGTGACCGGTGGTGGTGGTGGTGGCTGCATGCCTGTGACTGGTGGTGGTGGTGGTGGCGGCATGCCTGTTTGTATCCTCGTGACAGGAGGTTCTGTGGAGGAGTCAAATGATGAGAGGGATTAGTACAGTCATATATATGTCCATGTGGGCATACAATGTACATTGATACATGCTAGGGCCTATACTGATTCTCATGTCAAACTCTATAACATGCATGTGCACATTGTGATTTGTGATATGAGGGATTTTAATATGTGCAGTATATAGGTATGTGTTTCATACAATAGTTATGTGTACATGTCAATGATGAAAAAAAGGTGTTCTTTAAGTGACACTATGGTCACACAATTTACTTAGCCTGATGTAGGCACAGAACTTGCTTTCTTGAGCTAAAAGTATTGTGATGGCTATAGTGTCCATTTACTGAAAACTCTACATGTGGCTTGTGGCCTGTGTTACTCTGAGACATGTTAGTATTGCACTATTCCACCTCATATCATGAATTGCATTGTGTTAAGTAGCATTAATGTAAAATATAATTGTAGATGTTTTTGTTAGTAGGCCAAATACCATGCTCCTCATTGTGTACATGAATGTGTGATATTAAAGGATGTTATATCTCAAATACATATAATACTGGTGTGTGGGATGTTACTCACCAGCATGATGTGCTGTGGTTGCAACCCCTGAGTCACGAGCCCCTGGATGTCCACGGACTGCTGTGATATTCAGGGACCTGCGTATCATATCCTGCCAGGTGTTATATTCTATGTCCAGGGATGGACCACCGCCTGTTCCCCTCTGGTGCATAGCTTCCTGCCCCAACTTTTCTTTCACCCGTCTCTTGCAGTCATTCCACCGCTTTTTAAGGCCCTCAACAGTCCTCCTCTGTGGGGCCACACTGTTGACGGCATCCTCTACCACCAACCATGCTGTTTTTCGCCTTTTGGCACTGCCTTTGCCCTTCTTCTGCCCAAAGAGGGCACTGTAATTGTCCATGATGGCCTGGACTATGGCAACATTTTCATCAAAGAAGTTGGGACATCTCAGCCTCTCATCCTCCATGGACACCTGGCTTGCTCCCTGTGATGTCCCTGGTGTGTGTTCCTCCCTATCCTCTCCCTCCTCCCCCCTTCTGTCCCCATGTGCACCCTCTGTCCCTCTCCTAGATGTGCCTGGTTTCTGGGGCTCTCGGGCATCTCCCCTCCCATCATCCCTTCTAGCTCTCCCTCTCCCCACTCCACTTACTCCCTGATGGGGACCCCACTGCTCCTCCTGTCCTCTACAATACTCCTCTCCCTGCCACTCCTCTCCCCTCCTCCCCTCCGCCCTACCAATCCCTGCCATCCTCACACTACACACACTCACACTCCCAGTTCAATCACACACAATCACAACCAAACACTGTAAAATTGAAATAAAACATGCGAGGTGTTAGAAAAAAAAGTGTGGTGTATTTGTACATGTATGTATGCAAAATGTGTGCAATATGTAAAAAGATGTGTAAGTGTACAAGCTTAAGCAACCAACAATTCGACCTAACTAACTCCTCTGTTTGCGCCTCTCTCTCTACTCTGACTAATCCTCCACTCCACTGTAGTGTGCTGTAGCTCAACGAAACCATCCAAACACACTGAAGAAAATGGCGTCTGCGCATGGGTTTATATATGAATTTTGAATAGCGTAATTATGTGTCGCATTTTTATATGAAGTCGCGGTTCATTTTTACGAGTGTTAGCCTAATTTGCATAAAACTACTCTTTATTGAGACTTTACATGGACAAAATACTGGCATAAGTTACTTGCGACGACTAAAATGTGTATTTGCGCACATTTCAGAAGATCGCCAGTTTGTCCTACTTACGCCAGATAAGCATCTAACGGCGCAGTATATGTAATACCCCGATGTGCGAGGTGAAATTACGGGCGGCGCAGGTTCTCACGCTTGCGCCGAAACCTCTACCACCAACCATGCTGTTTTTCGCCTTTTGGCACTGCCTTTGCCCTTCTCCTGCCCATAGAGGGCACTGTAATTGTCCATGATGGCCTGGACTAGGGCAACATTTTCATCAAAGGAGAAGTTGGGACATCTCAGCCTCTCATCCTCCATGGACACCTGGCTTGCTCCCTGTGATGTCCCTGGTGTGTGTTCCTCCCTATCCTCTCCCTCCTCCCCCCTTCTGTCCCCATGTGCACCCTCTGTCCCTCTCCTAGATGTGCCTGGTTTCTGGGGCTCTCGGGCATCTCCCCTCCCATCATCCCTTCTAGCTCTCCCTCTCCCCACTCCACTTACTCCCTGACGGGGACCCCACTGCTCCTCCTGTCCTCTACAATACTCCTCTCCCTGCCACTCCTCTCCCCTCCTCCCCTCCGCCCTACCACTCCCTGCCATCCTCACACTACACACACTGATACTCCCAGTTCAATCACACACAATCACAACCAAACACTGTAAAATTGAAATAAAACATGCGAGGTGTTAGAAAAAAAAGTGTAGTGTATTTGTATATGTATGTATGCAAAATGTGTGCAATATGTAAAAAGATGTGTAAGTGTACAAGCTTAACCAACCAACAATGTGACCTAACTAACTCCTCTGTTTGCGCCTCTCTCTCTTCTCTGACTAATCCTCCACTCCACTGTAGTGTGCTGTAGGTCAACGAACCATCCAAACACACTGAAGAAAATGGCATCTGCGCATGGGTTTATATATGAATTTTGAATAGCGTAATTATGTGTCACATTTTTATATGAAGTCGCGACTCATTTTTACGAGTGTTAGCCTAATTTGCATAAAACTACTCTTTATTGAGACTTTACGTGGACAAAATATCATCTAACGCCGCAGTATATGTTATACCCCAATGTGCGAGGGGAAATTATGGGCGGCGCAGGTTCTCACGCTTGCGCCGAAACCTGCGCCGTATATTTGATCATGCCCATGGTATTTAGATAGACAGCAGGTATTACTACTTAGTCCTTATCTCAGATCTTTTGACAGATGAGAGGAAGCCTTCTGCCAGTACCCAGTGTGTTACTATGGTCTTTTTTTATAAACATTAAAAAAAAAAAAAAATTCCGTAGAGTAGCTGCCCCCCTCATTACCATACCCCCCTCGCAGATCACACATAATGGTCGATTTATCATGCTGGCTCCCCCTCTTCCTCCTTCCCCCTCCCTCCTTCCCACTTACTGTTGTGCTGTAGCATAGCGGTCCCACCTGCTCCCACCTCCCTTCCCTTGGCTAACTGCTCATAATAATTTGATTGCAAATGTTTTATTATTGGTACAAAAATTTATTTTTAAAATTTGGATTTCCAATAAGCACCATTTAATAAATAATCTTAATTAACTAATTAATTCATTAATTCATTCATTCATTAAAAAGCAAATAATTATAGAAGTTTGATATGATGTTTGATAAAATAAACAGACTTAAAGGGATAGTATACTTAAATAGAGGATTCAACCCTGTTATTGGGTGTTGCGTTATATCACAAGAGTAGTTAAAGGGACACTCAGGTTTTATTAAATTTTCATGATTCAGATACAGCATGTAATTTTAAACAACTTTCCAATTTACTTCCATTAAAAAAAAATGTGCACAGTCTTTTATATTTACAATTTTTTTGAGTCACCAGCTCCTACTGAGCATGTGCAAGAACTCAAACTATACGTATATGCATTTGTGATTGGCTGATTGCTATCACATGGTACAGGGGGAGTGGAAATATACATAACTTTTAAATGTGTTAAAAAATAATTTACTATTTATTTGAAATTCAGAGTAAATGCTATTGTATTGTCTTGTTATCTTGCATTTGTTGATTATGCAAATCTGCTGTGTTTACTGGTCCTTTAGAAATAATTAAATGAAAACAGTTTCCTAATATAGGAGAAAATGTGAAGAAGAATAATAGTGCTGTTAAAAAATGACTATGTGTAAAACAATTTTATTCATTGAGCGGTTTAGCAGGAGTTGTTAAAGTGTATATCAATATAGCCTATGTTGTTAAAAATGTTGCTTAAATATATAGCAATATAGCAGGTATTGGTAGAGTCTATAGCAATGCGTGTTGTGATTACAAAGTTACAACTTTAACTGTGACTGGGTTATACACAATGGTAGAACAGCTTAAGCATTAAATATATATATTTAATAAAATATGATTTTAGAAAAATGATACTATTAACATATAACATCGATGACATCGATGGAATTAAACACTGATATTAAACAGATATGAACAAATACTGCTAAGATCGTATATTAGAACATAGGGTAGAAAAGATTGGCCAGTCTTAAAAAGTATATTATAAATATATGTGCACAGAGGATATGTGAATATCCAAGGAGAAAAGCTAAAAAAAAAGTGCTGATAATAATGGAGTGTCCCAAAGATAATGAGAAATACATAAAATGTCCAAAAAAAAGGTCTGAATATGGTGTCCCAGATGAGGGAAGTGTAGTCGGTTTCTGGGGTAAAAAAGTGAATAGGATATCCAAAGTGCAACGGATGGTACTTAATATAGGTCCAGTTGAAAAGTAACCTTTAAAGAAAAAGAACAGAGGGCTGCACAAAACAAACGCAATAATGAAAATACAATTGGAAATGTGCTCACCGTTTTAAAACAAAACTTGAGCTGGTATGTCGTTCTCAAGAGCGGTCTATGCGTTTCAGCCTGCAACGAGGCCTTTATCAAGACTATCATAGTCCTGATAAAGACCTCGTTGCAGGCTGAAACACGTAGACCACTCTTGAGAACGACATACCAGCTCGAGTTTTGTTTTAAAACAGTGAGCACATTTCCAATTGTATGAGGGAAGTGTAGTCGGATCCTAAGTATGTTGTTCTCAAGAGCGGTCTACGTGTTTCAGCCTGCAACGAGGTCTTTAGCAAGACTATCATAGATGTTATCTATCAATGTTATATGTTAATAGTATCATTTTTCTAAAATCATATTTTATTAAATATATATTTTTTAATGCCTAAGCTGTTCTTCCATTGTGTATAACCCAGTCTCAGTTAAAGTTGTAACTTTGTAATCACAACACGCATTGCTATAGACTCTACCAATACCTGCTATATTGCTATATATTTTAGCAACATTTTTAGCAACATTGGCTATATTGATATGCACTATAACAACTCCTGCTAAACCGCCCAATCAATACAATTGTTTTACATATAGTCACTATTCTTCTTCTTCATATTTTCTCCTATACTAGGAAACTGTTTTAATTTAATTATTTTTAACTACTCTTGTGATGTAACGCAACACCCAATAACAGGGTTGAATCCTCTATGTAAGTATACTTAAGCCTCTGTTTGAGGTGCTCCATCACCTAGACACTTACTCTATATAAACTAGAACGATTTAGTTAGGCAATCGTTCCTTCCCGAAGTGAGCCTATATTCTTTATTCTATTTTTGGCGCTGTCCTCTATATATATTCCCTACGTTCTTAAAGGGATAGTAAACGCAACATTTTTTTTTTCATGATTCAGATAATTTTAAGCATCTCTCTAATTTACTCCTATTATTAAATTGTCTTCATTCTCTGGATATCTTTATTTGAAAAGCAGAAATGTTAAGCTTAGGAGCCGGCCCATTTTTGGTTGAGCACCTTGGTTGCACTTGCTGATTGGTGGGTAAATGTCCCAAAATGGGCCGGCTCCTAAGCTTACATTCAAATAAAGATACCAAGAGAATGAAGAAAAATTGATAATAGGAGTAAATTAGAAAAATCCTTAAAATTGCATGCTCTATCTGAATCAATAAAGAACAATTTTGGGTATCCCTTTAAGATCTTCATGAAGAGTTGGACTTACTATTTTGACATAATCAATAGTGGTGCAGAATAAAATATGTTATAATTAACAAGATAAATATATGGGGCCCAATCCGATATGCAGCGTCGCCCGCAAAAGCTGGCGACGCCAAATTTTGCGCGGGTTTGGTATCACATATACGGTGTAGCATACAACTTACGCGCGTATATTTCTGCCTTCGCCCATATTATTTTTACCCATAGACTGACATACAAAACACGCGCAGTTTGGTATCCAATATACAGCGTAAGGACTTACGCGCACAGATTTCAGAAAATCTACTCCATTCTCATCTCGCCACAAATTGCAGGCGCAGGAGCCCTTGCACTGACTAAAAAACCAACGTAACTCCCTGGAAGCCTTAACAAACACATACATTTAAGCAGCATCTCAAGGTTAAAGGGACAGTATACTATGATATTGCTTTTATAAGGTTTATTTGTGTATTTGAAATAGTCAAATGGATTGAGCTTGTAGGTACTTTATCACATTGTGGACATATACTTGCTTATTTACTTTCAATTGGATTACCTTCATCTCTTTAGAACCCACTGGAGTGTAATTTATTCTAATGCTAACACAGCTTGGCACTGATGCCAAAATATATAAAGGGATAGTCAAGTCCAAAGAAAACCTTCTTGTTTTAAATAGGGCATGTTATTTCAAACTACTTTCAGATTTAATTTGAACACTTGCTTTGTTCTCTTGGTATTCTTAGTTGAAAGCAAAATCTAGGATGGCTCATATGATCATTTCTAACACCTTCTTGAAGGCTGCCTCTTTGCAATTGTGTTAAACCAATCACAGACACCACAAACTCTCACCTGCAGACTTAAAACACCTGATAATGCCCACCCTATCAGTAACATCACTACTATATATACCAATGGGTCAATTTATATTGGATGTGAGATACATTGATTCACATCTTACAAGTGAATATTACTATATGTACCCTTCAGAAACAACTATTGTGGATGGGAGTTATAGTACAAGAATATGTTAGAAACAGGATAATATTACCTTTTTTGAACCATTTCCACACAGGCCTTATTATATGTTTTAACAATATTAGTGTACTAAAACACCCCTCACATGGATATGGATGACAATTATATGGTAAATAACAGAGGACAAGATTTATGGTGAACTATAAGAATTTTTTTTGTTTTCGGCTTCTTGGATGAGGGGGCTGAGGTGACTGGAGTGGATTTCCTGGTTCTCCTGGTTTGGGAAGCTTCAGATGATTCTGCTGGAGTGCTGGCCACAGATGAAAGGCTGGAGGCAGTGTCCTGCTGGTGTGTGAAGTGCTCAACAACACACCCAAGAGTTGGTTTTGTTCCCGCCATCTATTGTCCATCTGCATCTGCATATCAGACTGGATTCTCATCATCTGAGACTGATTTTGGACAATTCCATTTAATGAGGCTGCAATGTCCCTCTGCAGCTCGATGCTACGCTTGAGTAACCTCTCTTGGCTCCTATGAAACCTCTGTTGGCCTCTTTGAATGCTCTCGCAGCTTGTTATGAGCCTCCTCTGGAGTGAAATGTTTTCCTCGCCCAGGGGAGAATATAGTGGATCTACAGGCTCAGCAGTGATTCTAGGTGCAGGTTCTGCTCTATCTGCTGGTGCTTCAGGGACAACTTTAGCTGCTGGTGCATCATGGACAACTTCAGCTGCATCTGCTTCATGGACAACTTCAGCTGCATCTGCTTCATGGATAACTTCAGCTGCTGGTGCTTCATGGATAACTTCAGCTGCTGGTGCTTCATGGATAACTTCAGCTGCTGGTGCTTCAGGGACAACCTCAGCTATATGCTCATCTGACGATGGTGTAGCTCTCCCAAGTGAAGCGGATGGTGGAGCTCTCCCAAGGGAAGTGGATGGTGGAGCTCTCCCAAGGGAAGCAGATGGTGGAGCTCTCAGGCTGGATTGGTAGTCCCATTGACGACTAGTGTGTGACCACTCAGCCTGTCCAGTTTGCATACCTTGCGACATCCCCTGTGTGGAAAAGTCATGACTGTCCTGATATTGTGTTGGGGGGGATAAAGACATCAACCCTTCGTTGCTGACTTGGCTCCCCCTCAAAGCCAAAAGGATATTCCTCAGGCCAGGTATCTTGCCAGGGGTTGTATGCCAATGGTGGTGGCATCACTTCTGGGTCCTCAACGGAGGCAATCCAACTCTGCCAATGCCTGGGAGCATAATGTCCATGTTGCTGCCTGAAGACTGGTGGTGGAGGTGGCTGCATGGCTGTGTCTGGTGGTGGAGGTGGCTGCATGCCTGTGACTGGTGTTGGTGGTGGAGGTGGCGGCATGCCAGTTTGCAGCCTGGTGAAAGGAGGTTCTGAGGAGGAGTCAAATGATGATAGGGATTAGTACAGTCATATATATGTCCATGTGGGCATACAATATACAGGGAGTGCAGAATTATTAGGCAAATGAGTATTTTGACCACATCATCCGCTTTATGCATGTTGTCTTACTCCAAGCTGTATAGGCTCGAAAGCCTACTACCAATTAAGCATATTAGGTGATGTGCATCTCTGTAATGAGAAGGGGTGTGGTCTAATGACATCAACACCCTATATCAGGTGTGCATAATTATTAGGCAACTTCCTTTCCTTTGGCAAAATGGGTCAAAAGAAGGACTTGACAGGCTCAGAAAAGTCAAAAATAGTGAGATATCTTGCAGAGGGATGCAGCACTCTTAAAATTGCAAAGATTCTGAAGCGTGATCATCGAACAATCAAGCGTTTCATTCAAAATAGTCAACAGGGTCGCAAGAAGCGTGTGGAAAAACCAAGGCGCAAAATAACTGCCCATGAACTGAGAAAAGTCAAGGCTGAAAGACGACCACCACTGAACAAGACACACAAGCTGAAACGTCAAGACTGGGCCAAGAAATATCTCAAGACTGATTTTTCTAAGGTTTTATGGACTGATGAAATGAGAGTGAGTCTTGATGGGCCAGATGGATGGGCCCGTGGCTGGATTGGTAAAGGGCAGAGAGCTCCAGTCCGACTCAGACGCCAGCAAGGTGGAGGTGGAGTACTGGTTTGGGCTGGTATCATCAAAGATGAGCTTGTGGGGCCTTTTCGGGTTGAGGATGGAGTCAAGCTCAACTCCCAGTCCTACTGCCAGTTTCTTGAAGACACCTTCTTCAAGCAGTGGTACAGGAAGAAGTCTGCATCCTTCAAGAAAAACATGATTTTCATGCAGGACAATGCTCCATCACACGCGTCCAAGTACTCCACAGCGTAGCTGGCAAGAAAGGGTATAAAAGAAGAAAATCTAATGACATGGCCTCCTTGTTCACCTGATCTGAACCCCATTGAGAACCTGTGGTCCATCATCAAATGTGAGATTTACAAGGAGGGAAAACAGTACACCTCTCTGAACAGTGTCTGGGAGGCTGTGGTTGCTGCTGCACGCAATGTTGATGGTGAACAGATCAAAACACTGACAGAATCCATGGATGGCAGGCTTTTGAGTGTCCTTGCAAAGAAAGGTGGCTATATTGGTCACTGATTTGTTTTTGTTTTGTTTTTGAATGTCAGAAATGTATATTTGTGAATGTTGAGATGTTATATTGTATGTAATAAAAATAAATAATTGAAATGGGTATATATTTGTTTTTTGTTAAGTTGCCTAATAATTACGCACAGTAATAGTCATCTGCACACACAGATATCCCCCTAAAATAGCTATAACTAAAAACAAACTAAAAACTACTTCCAAAACTATTCAGCTTTGATATTAAGTTTTTTGGGTTCATTGAGAACATGGTTGTTGTTCAATAATAAAATTAATCCTCAAAAATACAACTTGCCTAATAATTCTGCACTCCCTGTACATTGATACATGCTAGGGACAATACTCATTCTCATGTCAAACTGTATAACATGCATGTGCACAATGTGATTTGTGATATGAGGGATTTTAATCTGCACAGTATCCAGGTATGTGTTTCATACAATAGTTATGTGTACATGTCAGTGATGGAGAAAATGTGTTCTTTAAGTGACACTATGGTCACACAATTAACTTTAGCCTGATGTAGGCACAGAACCTGCTTTCTGAGCTAAAAGTATTGTGATGGCTATAGTGTCCATTTAGTGAAAACTCAACATGTGGCTTGTGGCCTATGTTACTCTGAGACATGTTAGTATTGCACTATTCCACCTCATATCATGAATTGCATTGTGTTAAGTAGCATTAATGTCAAATATAATTGTAAATGTTTTTGTTAGTAGGCCAAATACCATGCTCCTCATTGTGTACATGAATGTGTGACATTAAAGGATGTTATATCTCAAATACATATCATACTGGTGTGTGGGATGTTACTCACCAGCATGAGGTGCTGTGGTTGCAACCCCTGAGTCACGAGCCCCTGGAAGTCCACGGACTGCTGTGATACCCAGGGAGCTGCGTATCATCTCCTGCCAGACTTTGTATTCTGCTTCCAAGGGTGGACCACCGCCTGTTCCCCTCTGGTGCATGGCTTCCTGGCCCATCTTCTCTTTCACCCGCCTCTTGCAATCGTTCCACCTTTTTTTAAGTCCCTCGACAGTCCTCCTCTGCGGGGCCACACTGTTTACAGCCTCCTCTACCGCCAACCATGCTTCCTTATGCCTTCGGGCAACGCCTCTGCCCTTCTCCTGGCCAAAGAGGGCACTGTGGTTGTCCATGATGGTCTGGACTAGCGCAACATTCTCATCAAATGAGAAGTTTGGGCATCTCATGCGCTCCTCCTCTGTGGCCACCTGGCTTCCTCCCTGGGATGTCCCTGGTGTGGGTTCCTCCCTATCCTCTCCCTCCTCCCCCCTTCTGTCCCCATGTGCACCCTCTGTCCCTCTTCTAAGTGTGCCTGGTCTCTGGGCATCTCCCCTCCCATCATCCCTTCTAACTCTCCCTCTCCCCACTCCACTAACTCCCTGACGGGGACCCCACTACTCCTCCTGTCCGCTACAATGCTCCTCTCCCTGCAACTCCACTCCTCTCCTCCCCTCCGCCCTACCTCTCCCTGCCATCCTCAAACTACACACACTCACACACTCACACTCACTCCCAGTTCAATCACACACAATCACAACCAAACACTCAGCCTATCACACTGTAAAATTGAAATAAAAAGTGTTGTGTATTTTGTATATGTATGTATGCAATATGTGTGCAATATGTGAAAATAAGTGTAAGTAAATGTACAAGCTTACCCAAACAACAATCTGACTTAACTAACTATTATGCTGCGCCTCTCTCACTACTCTTACTAATCCTAAACTCACTGTAGTGTGCTGTAGCTCAACGAACCTTCCAAACACACTGAAGAAAATGGCGGCTGCGCATGGGTTTATATATGACTTTTGAATAGCGTAATTACATAACGCAGTTTTAGATGGAGTATCGGGTAATTTTTACCAGTCTTAGCCAAATTTGCATAAAACTACACTTTATTGAGACTTTACGTGAACAAAAGACTGGCGTAGTACTTGCAACGACTAAAATGTGTATTTGCGCACTTTTCAGAACAACGCCAGTTTGTCCTACTTACGCTACTTTAACATCTGACTGCGCCGTATATTGGATAGCCCGATGTGCGAGGTGAAATTACGGGCGGCGCAGGTTCCCTCGCTTGTGCCGAAAACTACGCCGTATATCGGATCACGCCCATGGTATTTAGATAGATAGCAGGAATTACTACTTAGTCGCATTTTTAAAAATTTTAGAGTACCAGTTGAAAATTTCTCATGAGTGATAAACTCTCATAAACTCACTCTCATAAAGTGATATTATAAGATTGAAATCCAGCACTCAGACCCAAGGTGTGTGCAAGCTAGCAAAGGATCACTGCAAGGATCCAAACAGTATCCAAAATCTTCAAAGAATGCAGCAGCACCACTTCTCATATAAAAAGTTCCTTTATTAAACACATAGTAGGAGCAGGTAAAATAGAACAACGTTTCGGGTGGTTATCCCTTGAACATGACTAAGGGATAACCACCCGAAACGTCGTTCTATTTTACCTGCTCCTACTATGTGTTTAATAAAGGAACTTTTTATATGAGAAGTGGTGCTGCTGCATTCTTTGAAGATTTTGGATAAAGTGATATTATGATTTTGTTATAGATAATTACTGTTTTGTGTTGTCGTCTGCAGCTTTTTGCCTCTTATAAGATTTATGTGTGAATAATATCTGTAATTGCATTTCAAAATAAAAAATAATAATGCTATAACTGGTTCAAGATAGTTTATATTTTTAAAGTCCTTTTAAGTTTTGCAACATCAGGGCTGATTGAGAACTTTTTGGAATCACTTAAGAAAGAACTTGATTGAGTTATCAGAGGTAAAATGTAAATTTTCTTCAAATTAAAGGGACACTGAACCCAAATTTTTTATTTTGTGATTCAGATAGAGCATGACATTTTAAGCAACTTTCTAATTTACCCCATATTATCAAATTTTCTTCATTCTCTTAGTATCTTTATTTGAAATGCAAGAATGTAAGTTTAGATGCCAGCCCATTTTTGGTGAACAACCTAGGTTGTCCTTGCTGATTGGTGGATAAATTCATCCACCAATCAAAAACTGCTGTCCAGAGTCTGAACCAAGAAAAAAGCTTAGATGTCTTCTTTTTCATATAAAGATAGCAAGAGAACGAAGAAAAATTGATAATAGGAGTAAATTAGAAAGTTGCTTAAAATTGCATGCTCTATCTGAATCACAAAAGAAAAATTAACATCTTTTGGTTGTTGATAGAAACTGCTACAAGAGATACACTTATTGACACTGCAAACTAGTGTGAAACTGCTTACTTGTTGAATCTGGCAGATGGATGTTTTCTGAGGTTTCTTTACTCTTGTTTATTTTGAAATTACTACATTACTGAATCTTTTGTTTGTTTACCTTGAACATTTTTCACACTTCAATGTAAACCAAACATGAGATATTTTGTCACTAAAATTCCCTTTTTCCTGAAGAAAGCAAATATTTAAATAATTCTCTCTCTCTCCACCCCCTAACAAGTCTTTTTTTAATTTAAATTACAATGTTTTGAGGAGGAAAAACAGACTTAAAGAAGGATGATTTTCTAGGCTATGACTGTGGAATAAAATTCTAAAACAGAAAGGGCTAGTTTACGTGAGGAGCGTAAATGCGATTGCAAGATCACAGTGTTCATTACGCTCAAATCCATATTGCAAATGTTGCGCTGTTAAAATAAGCGCAAATTTGTTAGCGCAAAATCGCTGTAATTTTCACTCCACATATATTCTATAAGTAGCATTGAGCGAGAATATGTGATCGTATTACATGTTGAAAATAAATGCGATGCACGAACTCAATTGAATTTAGTGCTCAAACTTTTTATGCGACCTGCAAGGTCGCGTAAAGAGTTTGTCCAGAGGAAACCGTTGCACTAAACTACACTTTGAACCCCTAAACCGCCACCCCCCCACATTGCAAACTGCCTCTTTAACCCCTAAACATCTACACACCCCACCACAAAGTAAGCTACTACCCCGTTAACCCCTAAACCGCTACACCCCCACCACAAAGTAAGCTTCTTCACTATTAACCTCTAAACTGCCAGCCCCCCACATTGCAAAGTCCCCAATACACTATTACTTTAAAATCGACAGCCCCAGTTCTGCTGTTTTGTTAGAAACTATGCTTTGTATTGTAGTGCAGTTCTATTTGAAAAAAACTGTTTTGTTTATTAAAACCACAACTCAATGTTCTCAGGAGCATGTCCATTTAAATGGGCTGAGCTTTCAGAACAAAGCCTCCTAATACCTTTAAGAAGGAACTCATTATGACTTGCAACCGAATGTTATGATGCTACTGTTATAGTGAAACTTTGAGTTTAGTGTTCTGTTGGCCTATATAACTGCTTGAACTTCTATAACTGAAAGTCTCAAATATTATTGCAAATCATCGGGGGTCATTCACAGATAAACTAAAACATTACACAGAATGGAACTGGGTATGCTGTTCTTACAGATAAAGACTATGGGGTCATTTTATTAAGCAGTGGATGCTGCATCCATGCCCCATCGTTTCTGGTCCACCAGAAACTGAAGTTAAGAAGAAGCGGTCATAAGACCTCTTAGGTGGCGGACTGAAATCATCCCTATACGATACGATAAGGATGAGTGACGGCCACTGCTAGCGGCGGATTAGCCGCAAGTGAGCAGGGGGCGGCTTTGCACAAGCATTTCACCAGAAATGCTTGTGCAATGTTAAATGCCAACAGCAAAAATCTACCCCTATATGTAGAAATAATTGTTCAAAATTATTTAGAATTTTAACAGTGTGATTGGAAATGTGCCAGTCTATCTCAAGACCTTGTTGGCAAATGCCAAACAATAAACGAGGTAGCAGATATAAGAGCAACGGGGCCTGTCAACTGCTCACAGTATGTAGTTTTTAATTTTTATTTGCTACTGTTTTACTAAACATGCAACATCTTGTTTGAGCTCCATAAACCTATAATGAGGTTTCAGCAGTGGCCCAGTATATAATGGGGTTGGAAGCATGTGTCTAATCTGGGGTCTCTTTTGGATAGAAAGGTTTCATAATGAGATCGGAGGCTTGATATATACTCTTAGCTTCTACATCAGGAGTTGCTAGGACATGAATCTGATTTGAGGTCTTATTTGGGCATGATCTGGCATAACGGTGCTGCTGGGGGTATGAATCTAATCTGAGATCTCATCTACTAATGGAACTGGTATAAGGGGTACTGCAACATCATGCATCTGATCTAAGGTGCCACTTGGCATATACATAAACAGATAAACACCATTAAAATCTATGGGGATTTTTGTAGATAAATAATTTGATACATTTTGTTGTGATCAACTTCATAGTGTTGATAATAACACAAAGGTGTAGAGGTGCCTGAGGTTTAGTAAAAAATAACTGCAAGACAAAACAGACCTCCTGCCGACCAAGGGAAGCTTGCAATGTCGGAAAAGACGCCGCTCTGCTTATAACTAAAAGTGGAAGAGTGGGACACATGACCATCTGGCTGACACAATTGCGCAGTTGAAAATGAAAGCTCACGTATAGAAAAAACGCCTTAACTTAAATCCGTGTCTAGCAGTCTAAACAGCAAACATATCCGCATCTCATGAAGAGGATATTAAAGGCATATTCACTCAATTTTAAAAGTGAAATAAAACCGTTACTCCCTGCAAGAGTGTCTATTTGAAGAAAACACAAAACATACTTCCAATAATGAGCCACAATAAAATAAAGGTTAAACACTGTCATTAACCCTTTAGTCTCCTATCACATGACCAGTGCACCCTGCCAGAAAATATCCTATACCAAGGATATAAAATGTCCCCAGAAATTGCAGCTAATCCCTCTTTAAGTGCAATGTATCCAGAACCTAGAAGACAAAAAAGCACTTACCTGCAATCTAGCTGTCTGGCAGGAAGACAGCTCACAAGGTGTGAAAGGACACATACTCCTTACAGAGACCTGTAGAAAAAAAGAAAGAACAGAGTTAACCTACTCTGGCTTTCTATAACTAGGGCAGCAATATGTTAGGAACAGAGCAAGGACCACCTCACTACTTCCTAACTGCTTAAAAAGAAACCACTACTCTACTGAAAGATTAACGTGGACTAAGCTAAACCCAAATCCTTGCTTGCAGGGAAAAGTACCCAAAAAATGAATTCATTTCTTCAGACACCAAACTGGGGATTATGGGTAGGGGAGTGACACTTAACAGCTTTACTTTGGTGCTTTTTGCCTCCTCCTGCTGGCCAGGAGTGATATTCCCACTAGTAATTGGAATGACGTTGTGGACTCTCCATATCTTAGGAAAGAAAGTACCTTATGTCCACAGTTAAATATGGTGGTGGCTCTTTAATGTATTGGGGATGTTTTTTTGCCAGAGGACCTGGACATTTTGTTAGGATACATGACATCATGGACTCTATCAAATATCAACAGATATTAAATGAACACCTGACTGCCTCTGCCAGAAAGCTTAAAATGGGCTGTGGTTGAATCTTCCATAAACAAAACATACATCAAAATAAACACAAAAATTGATTACTGAACACAAAATCATCCCAGTCCCCTGACTTTAACTAAATAGAATACCGGTGGGGTCAACTGAAGAGGAGAGTCCACAAGTATCGACCTCGAAAATCAAAGGATCTGGAGAGATCTGTATGGAAGAATGGTCTCAGATTCCTTGCCATGTATTCTCCAACCTCATCAGACATTATAGGAGAATACTCAGAGCTGTTATCTTGTCAAAGGGAGATAGCACAAAGAATTGACTAAAAGGGTCCCAATAATTGTGCCAACACATATATTTAACAAATATTTCTTTTTCTTTTTTTTAAAAAAACTGTGTTGTTTAATTGTTTGATATCCTTGAGAGCACTATTTTTGTGTATTTTTTTTTAACAAAAGATCAATATTATTGGAGGGCACTATATATATATATATATATATATATATATATTTTTTTTTTTTTTTTTTTTTAAAAATACATACTGTATCTATCAGAAAATAGACATTTTCTTTAGAAAATATCTACATTTCAAACATTATAACATTAATAACAAACTTTATTGTGTAGCAGTGTTGTGTATACAATGTCAAAACAAAAATCTTCAATGGAAAAATACTATTTATTCCAAGGTGATATTGTTTTTCCATACACAGGTTTACAGATATTAGTACATCTCCTGCCATGTAGAACACACCCAAATAAGGTGTTTTTATACACCAATATTGTCATTTATATTTGAGAGAAATCTGTACTAGAACTACATAAGGCACATGCACAAGTAAAATGCTAGTCTGAAAAGTAAGAGGAAACAATAGTTTTAAACGGGCAAAATATATCTAAATGTTGTGTGCAAGTGATCAAGACCAACAGATACAGGGCCAGATTACAAGTGAAGCAGTATTTAACGCTCCCGCTTGAGCATTAACTTGGCTAGAAGTAAGGTTTTTGCGCGCGTTGGGTAGCGCTCTTATTACAAGTTGAAAGTAAAAAAAGTTTTTGATCATACAATAGCGTATTCCCCTATAGAAATCAAAGGGTAGAAAACCTAACATCCTACTCGCGCGCAAACACGATCGCATATTCTCACGTGTGCTAACCCGACATAAAAATATGAATATTTCCCATTCCTGTATCCTTCACATAGCAGAATATGTTCTATTTATTTATAAATCCATATTTCTATATATATCTGATGGTAGTTTGCACAAATATATATTTATATCTATATCTATCTATATATATATATATATATATACACATACATAATTATTTATAGGTATAGATATATACAGATATATATAGGAATATCTATTAAATGCATGCTATGGGCAGAATATTGGAATGAGAAATATTTACTGTAAATACACAGTATAACACTTTATTAAAATGAATATTGTATAAATATGTTTTTTTTATGTTCTCATCTACTTAACTGCAAAGGGCTCCAATGCACTTATATACAATATATATGTCTATAAGTGTGTACATATGTATTTAAGTGTTTATATGTGAATATATGTCTGAAAATACATATATACACATATAAATACATATATACACATATAAATACATATATACACATATAAATACATATATACACATATAAATACATATATACACATATAAATACATATATACACATATATAGACATATATATATATATATGTATATATATATATATATATATATATATATATATATATGTATATACATCTTCAGACATGTATATTTATGTATGTCTAAGTTAAAGTCCTTTGACATGCATTTGCAGTTTCTTGTTTTTCTCTCCTCCCTGGCAAGATTATCTGACAAGTCTCGTCAGTACTGGAAGGTCCATCAAAGAATTTTAAAGAAGCAAATATTAGCTTGATAGCTGTTTACCTCACTATGCAGGGATCTGGATATGAAGATGAGATAAAGAAAATAAACCCCAAAGATTTTGCAAGATTTCTCTCAATGTCAGTTTGTAATCATCAGGACCAAAGTCATTGAGAAATCCCCTAATTTAAAAACATATATACCTTTTCTTCCACTTATTTTTTGACAGAAGCATCTGGAGTGCCGACTTGTGGTAAACTGATACTGATCACAACAGAAATAAAAGCCATTGAATTTAGCCTTATGGCCCCAGGTTAAAGAAGCCATAAAACATAAACACACAGTAGTTGATTAAATATATAAGGTATTGGATAGCATCAGACAAATGACAATACTTTAAATAAACAAAATCCATTGTGTACGTTCTTGACTAAGAATTGATTTATTTTATTGACCCTGTCTTTATCTTTACCAGGCCCCAAAAGTTACTCTTTAGTCTCTGGGTGTATAACTTCAAAGTAGTGACTTTGTTTATCAGTATTCTTCAGTGTTGTGCTGGTGCTTTTTTTTGTTGCTGGCTCCTGCTATTAGAAAAGATTGCTTTTTATTTTTTTCCAGTTAATTCATTAACAATTGTAGCATTACATACAAAAACAAATCTCAGATCAACTGGTAAGCTGATACTATTTGCATTGTCTTAGCCAATATAATGGTGTACCCTGGAGAATAGTGGACTTACATACGTTCAAAACCTACCACCATTAAAAGGGACATAAACGTGCATATTATTGCACTATAGCTTGCATATAACTATGTGTTTAAACCCTGAAAAGGGATTACACACATACGGCTAGATTACAAGTTCTTGTCGGTAATGGTGTGCAGTGTTAACAAGCATTTTTTTCTCACCGCTCACTTAAGACAACGCTGGTATTACAGCTTTTTTTAAACCCGGCGTTAGCCGCAAAAAAGTGAGCGGAGAGCAAAATTTAGCTCCACATCTCACCTCAATACCAGCGCTGCTTACGGTAGCGGTGAGCTGGCAAAACGTGTTCGTGCACGATTTCCTCATAGGAATCAATGGGGCAGATTCGGCTGGAAAAAAACTAACACCTGCAAAAAAAGCAGCGTTCAGCTCCTAACGCAGCCCCATTGATTCCTATGGGGAAATACTTTTTATGTCTACACCTAACACCCTAACATGAACCTAAACATGAGTCTAAATACCCCTAATCTTACACTTATTAACCACTAATCTGCCGACCCCGACATCATCGCCACCTGCATAATATTATTAACCCCTAATCTGCCGCTCCGGACACCGCTGCCACCTACATTATACTTATGAACCCCTAATCTGCTGCCCCCAACATCGCCGAAACCTACATTATAGTTATTAACCCCTAATCTGCCGCCCCCAATGTCGTCGCAACCTACCTACAATTATTAACCCCTAATCTGCCGCCCCCAACGTCGCTGCAACTATATTAAAGTTATTAACCCCTAAATCTAAGTCTAACCCTAACACCCCCCCCCTAACAAATATAATTTAAAATAATCTAAATAAAATTACTACAATTAAATAAATTATTCCTATTTAAAACTAAATACTTACCTATAAAATAAACCATAAGCTAGCTACAATATAACTAATAGTTACATTTGTATCTATTTTAGGATTAATTTTTATTTTACAGGCAACTTTGTATTTGTTTTAACTAGGTACAATAGTTATTAAATAGTTATTAACTATTTAATAACTTCCTAGTTAAAATAAATACAAATATACCTGTAAAATAAAACCTAACCTAAGTTACAATTACAACTAACACTACACTATCATTAAATAAATTAACTAAATTAACTACAATTAATTACAATTAAATTAAATAAACTAAGGTACGGAAAAAAAACACTAAATTACAGAAAATAATAAAATAATTAAAAAAAAAAATTAAACTAATTACATCTACTCTAATCCCCCTAATAAAATAAAAAAGCCCCCCCAAAATAATAAAAATCCCTACCCTACACTAAATTACAAATAACCCTTAAACGGGCCTTTTGCAGGGCATTGCCCCAAAGTAATCTGCTCTTTTACCTGTAAAAAAAATACAATACCCCCCAACATTACATCCCACCACCCACACACCCAACCCTACTCTAAAACCCACCCAATTCCCCCTTAATAAAACCTTACACTACCCCCTTGAAGATCACCCTACCTTGAGACGTCTTCACCCAACCGGGCAGAAGTGGTCCTCCAGACGGTCCAAAGTCTTCATCCTATCCGGGCAGAAGAGGTCCTCCAGATGGCCAGAAGTCTTCATCCAGGCGGCATCTTCTATCTTCATCCATCCGGAGCAGAGCGGGTCCATCTTCAAGACATATGACGCGGAGCATCCTCTTCATTCAACGGCAACTGTAACAATGACGGGTCCTTTAAATGACGTCATCCAAGATGGCGTCCCTCAATTCGGATTGGCTGATAGAATTCTATCAGCCAATCGGAATTAAGGTAGAAAAAATCCTATTGCCTGATCCAATCAGCCAATAGGATTGAGCTTGCATTCTATTGGCTGTTCCAATCAGCCAATAGCATGCAAGCTCAATCCTATTGGCTGTTCTAATCAACCAATAGGATTGAACTTCAATCCTATTGGCTGATTGGATCAGCCAATAGGATTTTTTCTACCTTAATTCCGATTGGCTGATAGAATTCTATCAGCCAATCGGAATTGAAGGGACGCCATCTTGGATGACGTAATACCTGCCAGACTTGTAATACCAGCAGGCATTAAAAAGCAGAGTTGGGACCTTTCAACGCTGCTTTTTAAGGCTAACGCAAGACTCGTAATCTAGGCGATTGTGAAATTCAGATCTAGAGCATGTACTACTGGCAGCTAATTGAAAACATCTGGTGAGTCAATGACAATAGACAATGGGGCCAATGTATCAAGGACTGAATGGCCCCTGATGCCCCTGATTGGCCGCGAGTCTGCAGGGGGCGGCGTTGCACCAGCAGCTCTTGTGAGCTGCTGGTGCAATGCTGAATACGGAGAGCGTATTGCTCTCCCCATTCAGCGATGTCTGTCGGACCTGATCCACACTGTCGGATCAGGTCCGACAGACATTTGATAAATAGGCTTCATAATATGTTTTTTGCCAGGGTAAAACATGAGATTTTTTTAATTTTTCATGGCATTTCCAATGTAAATGAGAGGAGAAAAGGGAAGAGAAAGGAGGAGCAGAGGGAGAGAATGGCAGATGAGGGAGAGGAGAGAGAGAAGGAAAGGAGAGGAAGGGAGAGAAGGGAAGTAAGGTAAGGTAAGGTAAATGTAGACAGAGGTCCCAACTGTGTCTATAGACAATACATGTGTAACAAACTGCAAACCGATTTCCTGGCCGAGCATGTGTCTTCTCCAGCATCAGGTGGAGTACCTTTATTTAAGTATAAAAGAAGCTGGGGCTGAGAGGCCAAGCTCACCACAATCCCTTACTGGGTCACTGGAAGTAAACACAGTGTCCAAACAAAGGTTAGGGGTAAGAGAGGAATGAGACTAATCTTAGTAGCTGAACTCTTTCTAGTACTTTAATTAGCTCCTAGAAAACAAAACAGCAATTAACTTGAGAACTAGAAAGTAAATGTAAGGTTATATATTCAAATGTAAAAAAGCATACCTTTATAAAAGTTTAGTCTCCCTATCCAGACCAAGACAAATTTGCATAAATTACATAAATGCAAATCTCTTAAAAACAGTCTAATTCAGGGAAAGGAAAATTAAAGTCAAACAGTCAGGGTCAAGACCTTTCAGGGAAAAGCAGCACAAAATCATAAAACAGAAACAAGTAAAGTAAAGTCAAATACCAAGTCAGTCCAAATCAAAGGGTTAATACAAAAGCGTAGTTAGGGGAAGCAAAAGTCAAATCAGTAACTCTAAATCAGGGTTCTTTCAAAAAAAAAAATCTCAAGACACAATGCAATCATACCCCATACCTTCGCAACCTTATTTTTATGCTTGGTCAGAAAATTTCTGAAGTAATATACAACAAGATAGCTGCAATTTTTGGCAAAGTTAGTAAAATGTGTGCATACTTTATACCTGATTGTAGTCAAACATGAACATGTTGTAAAAGGTAATAACACACACACACACACAACGCACATACCCTCATAAAACACACAAACTATCATATTATACATAAACTGCTAAACTGCTGGATTGCCTTTCTGTTGCCGAACTCTGCCTGTCTCTGACCATTCTCTGCCTTAATCTTATTGCTGTGAAGGACTACCCTTTCTACTGTGAGTACTGCTTACCTCATTTCTTAAACTCACTTTGTTCTGGGACATTTCCTTATCTTTCCACTTGACGCCGAGATAAGAAGACTACTGGCCAAGTTTGGTCTGATAGGGAAATGTCACGATCGCTCAGCTGCTCAGCTGCTGATCGCTTCCTTCCTTCTGCTTGTGCCGGCGCGGTAGCGCTTCCCTGGTTGCCTGGCAACCCTGTGTCGCACTGGCCCCTTCTGCTGACGTCAGAAGGTCTTCTTATTCCGGCGTCTCCTCTCCTCGGTGCCTGTTTGTTCTACTTGACCGGCTTGTGAGTACTTTTTGAACTTCTTGGCTTGTTTAACTTCAACTTGCTTAACCCCTATCTGCCTGATACCTGTTAACTGGACTTTGCTTGTTTGACAATTCTTCTGATTAACCCCAAACTGCCTGATTACTTGTTGCTGGACACTGCTTGTTTGACAATTCTACTGGTTAACCCCAAACTGCCTGATTACACGTTGCTGGAACTTTGCTTGTTTGACAATTCTATTGGTTAACCCCTACCTGCCTGATTACACGTTGCTGGACATTGCTTGCTTGATTACTCTATTGGTTAACTCTTACCTGCCTGATTACACGTTGCTGGACATTGCTTACTTGATTACTCTACTGGTTAACCCCTACCTGCCTGATTACATGTTGCTGGACATTGCTTGCTTGATTACTCTACTGGTTAACCCCTACCTGCCTGATTACACGTTGCTGGATATTGCTTGTTTGGTTACTCTTTTTGGTTAACCCTATCTACACGAAGTTTCTCCTCCTGACCCTGCTGTACCAACTTCCAGTTTATTTCAGTGAGTATTTTACTATAGCTGTCGCAGGGTCAGGTCCTGGTATATACTCACTGTGCTAGGGTGTTTACAAACCTCATTCTAGCATTTGGGTCTAACTCTGGACTTAACCTATCCTGACATTACAAACAGGCCATATAATGGACCCCGGTGAGTTATCCAGAGCTGTGGCTCTACAGGGACAGCTTCTTGGAACCCACTCTGCACACCTGCAATCCCTGGATTCTAAATTGGATCAAATTACTGCTCTTTTGCATAATCTCTCTCCACCTTCACAAGTCTCTGCAACACCTGTTGTTCCTGCGGCCAGTTCTAACCCTGCATTTAATCCGCCACGACCTGCAGAACAGTTTATTCCCAGAATTCCGCTACCGGATAAATATGACGGCAATCCTGAAGACTGTCGTGGATTTCTTAATCAGTGCCATCTTCACTTCAGAAATAATCCTCAGATGTTTGTTTCCTCTTCCTCCAAGATCACCTTTTTAATTTCTCTTATGAAGGGTAAAGCCTTGGCTTGGGTTTCTCCACTGTTGGAAAAGGATGATCCTTTGCTTCATGATATTGACACTTTTGTATCCATATTTTCTTCTGTGTTTGATAAACCTGGTAGATCAGCGGCTGCAGAAGCAGGACTTTTAGATTTAAGACAGGGATCTCTTTCTGTAGCACAATACGCTATAGAATTCCGGACTTTAGCTGCTGAAACTATGTGGAATCATGGGGCCCTGCGTGCAGCGTTTCGTAAAGGTCTTTGTGATCGTTTGAAAGACGAACTGGTTTATAGGGATCTTCCTGATTCTCTAGAAGAACTTATCAACTTATGTATCAAGCTAGATGCTCGTTACTCTGAGCGTCTCCATGAACGTGACCGTAACAGAAGATCCTTTATCAGATCTGCTTTCCGTCCTATGCCTCGTTCACCAAATCTTCCTACTCCTAATACGTCTATCTCTGAGTCTAGTGAACCCATGGAGGTTGGTGCAATCAAATTATCCAAAGCTGAACGTCTCAGAAGACGTAATCTGGGACTTTGTCTTTACTGTGGTATTAAGGGGCATATGTTAAAAGATTGTCCAACTCGTCCAGTAAAAGCCAGGGCTTAACTCCAGAAAGAGGGACTGAGTTAAGCCAAAGATCTTTTTCTACCCTCAATCCCAAGCTGTTTGTTCCAGTCACTGTCCGCTTTGGCAACATCAAATTTCGGGCTCAAGCACTCATCGATTCTGGAGCTGCAGGAATGTTTATGGATTCGGACTTTGTCAATGCCTTTCGTATTCCTTTGCTATCGAAGAGCCAAGTTATTAAGGTCACTACTGTCAGTGGTCAACCCTTAGGTTCTGGTTTCATTCAATATTCTACGATACCACTTCTCATGTCTGTAGGAGTACTTCATTCCGAAACCATTTGTTTTCACATCATTTCTTCTCCACAGTTTCCTCTCATTTTGGGACTCCCTTGGCTTCAACTACATGATCCAGTTTTTTCCTGGTCTAAAGGAGAACTTGTTGCTTGGGGACCTTCTTGTTTCAAACAGTTTCTTCAGAATACTCCCAAAACTTCTAGTACAGTTGTGGCAGTTTTGGACATTCCTGATTCCTTGCCTGAACATTATCATTCTTTTTGTGATGTCTTTTCTAAAAAGGATGCTGAAGTATTACCTCCACACGGACCTTTGATTGTCCCATTGATCTATTACCTGGAGCACCTCTACCTAAGGGTAAAACTTATCCACTTTCTCGTCAAGAAAATGTTTCACTTGAGGAATATATCAAGGATAATTTGGCCCAAGGTTTTATCCGCCCTTCTTCTTCTCCAGTAGGAGCAGGTTTTTTCTTTGTGGAAAAGAAAGATGGAGGTCTTCGTCCTTGCATTGACTATCGTGCTCTTAATCAGATTACAATCAAGAATTGTTATCCACTTCCTCTCATTCCCGAATTATTTGATCGTCTCCAGGGTGCTTCCATCTTTACCAAATTGGATCTTCGTGGGGCATATAATTTGGTCAGAATTCGTAAAGGGGACGAGTGGAAAACTGCCTTCAACACTAGATTTGGGCACTATGAATATTTAGTTATGCCTTTTGGGTTATGCAATGCCCCTGCAGTTTTTCAACATTTTGTTAATGAAATATTCAGAGACTATCTTAATCAATTCGTTATTATCTATCTTGATGATATTTTGATTTACTCCCGGACTTTACAGGATCACGTTCATCATGTTACACTAGTACTCCAGAGATTACGTGAAAATTCTCTCTTTGCCAAGCTTGAAAAGTGCTCTTTTCATCAAGAATCTATTCATTTCCTGGGTTACATTATTTCACCGTCTGGATTCAAGATGGATTCTGACAAACTGTCGGCTATTATAGATTGGCCTAGACCAACCTCCTTAAAATCTCTTCAAAGGTTCCTGGGGTTTGCCAATTACTATCGTAAATTCATAAAAGACTTTGCTAACATCTCGGCACCCCTTACAGCTCTTACTAAGAAGGGTCAGGATTGCAAGCATTGGTCTGATAAAGCCTTACAGGCATTTGAATCTCTGAAGTCTGCATTTACCTCGGCTCCCATTCTTTGCCATCCTGTTCCGAGTCTCCAATTCATCCTTGAAGTGGATGCTTCTCTGATCGCTGCTGGGGCTGTTCTATCTCAGCGAAATCCTGTTACTAGCAAGATCCTTCCTGTGGGATTTTTCTCCAAGAAGTTCAATACTTCTGAACTGAATTATGACGTCGGTAACAAGGAACTGTTAGCTATTAAGATGGCTTTGGAAGAATGGAGACATCTGCTTGAAGGCACGATTCAACCATTTCTTATTCTCACGGATCATAAAAATCTTCTGTATCTTCATACTGCCAAACGCCTCAACTCACGTCAAGCCCGATGGGCTCTGTTCTTTTCCAGATTTAATTTTGTCCTCTCTTATATTCCTGGTTCTAAGAATACGAAAGCAGACGCTTTATCTAGACAATTTCTGGCCTCTGATTCTACAGTTTTGGATTCTGAACCCATTCTCCGCCCTGCTAAAGTTCTAGCTCAGTTATCTACTTTTCCTTTCCAAGCATTACAGTCTGCTCAAACCTCTGTTCCTTCATCCTTTAACATACCTCCTGGGATCTTGTTTGTACCTACAGAATTCCGCCTCAAACTTCTTCGTTGGGCTCATGATAATGTTCTGTCTGGACATCCAGGAGTGCGTAATACTTTGTGGAGACTCAAACAACATGTCTGGTGGCCTTCCATGGGCAAAGATGTCAAGGATTATGTTGCAGCTTGTCATTCCTGTACCTCTAATAAACAGTCTTCATCTTTACCTCTTGGACTCTTACAACCTCTGCCTGTTCCGTATTATCCCTGGCCTCATGTTTCCATGGACTTTATTACAGATCTTCCTAATTCTGCCGGAAACAAGACCATATGGGTTGTGGTAGACAGATTTTCCAAAGCTGCTCATTTTGTTCCATTACCTGGATTACCATCGGGCCAGAAACTCGCTGAATTGTTTATACTCCATATCACCAGATTACATGGTTTTCCTTTGGACATAGTTTCTGATCGAGGAGTTCAATTTGTCTCCAGATTTTGGAAATCTCTGTGCAAACAGTTTGGAGTTACCGTATCTCTTTCTACTGCCCATCACCCTCAGTCCAACAGTCAAACAGAGCGGGTAAATCAATCTCTTGAATCCTATCTCAGACACTATGTTAATCATCAGCACTCCAATTGGTCTCAACTTCTTCCCTTAGCTGAACTTGCTTACAATTCCCATTTCAATTCTTCCTTACAGACTTCTCCTTTTAAGGCAGCCTATGGATTTGTACCTAGAACTTTTCCTATGTCTTCGGGAGGTTCTGGAGTTCCTGGAGCAGATCGTACAGTGAGAAATCTTTGTAAACACTGGAAGAAGATTCGAAACATTCTTCTTCTCTCTTCTCAAAAGTATAAACGATTTGCTGATCGCAAACGTCGTAAGGCACCCTCATTTCGGACTGGAGACAAGGTTTGGATTTCCACCAGATTCATTCGACTCAAACAACCTTGTGCTAAATTGGGTCCTAAATACATTGGCCCATTCAGGATTGTTTCCAAGGTATGTTCTACTGCCTACAGGGTGGCTTTACCAGACAACTTGAAGATTCACCCTGTCTTTCATGTATCTCTTCTTAAACCAGCAGTCACCAACCGGTTTTCCACTAAATGTAAAGTTCCCTCTCCGTTCCTTGTGGATGGTACTTCAGAATTTGAGATCAGTCAAATTCTTGATTCCAGATTACGGGGTAACCGTCTATATCAGTGTTTTTCAACCAGTGTGCCGTGGCACACTAGTGTGCCGTG
Organism: Bombina bombina; assembly: GCF_027579735.1. NCBI lineage: Eukaryota > Metazoa > Chordata > Amphibia > Anura > Bombinatoridae > Bombina > Bombina bombina. The sequence continues at coordinate 179,277,098 of NC_069504.1, forward strand.
AGAGATCCTCAGGTGTGCCACGGCAGACTGACAACAGTGTGACATATTTTTTAAACTTTGCTTGTTTTTTACTCCCAGTGCAGGGGTAGTTTGTAGGAGGCATGGCATAACAGCACAATACATACAGTATGTGTGTGTTTGTGTGTATGTGTATATATATATATATATATATATATATATATATGCTGCATTAGGCTACAATGTGTGATTTTTTTAAAATTTTGGGATGGTGGTGTGCCACAGGATTTTTTAATGTAAAAAAGTGTGCCACGGCAAAAAAAAGGTTAAAAATCACTGGTCTATATTATTTGGTCCATTGGAAGAGATATCCCATCACTGAACGTTCCTGGGAACCTGCTTCTCATGTCCGTGCCTCTGCTTTGATCAAACAGTTCCATGCCCAGAATCCTTCAAAGCCTGTTCGTGTCCCCCGGAGGGGTCCTTGAGGAGGGGGCACTGTCACGATCGCTCAGCTGCTCAGCTGCTGATCGCTTCCTTCCTTCTGCTTGTGCCGGCGCGGTAGCGCTTCCCTGGTTGCCTGGCAACCCTGTGTCGCACCGGCCCCTTCTGCTGACGTCAGAAGGTCTTCTTGACCGGCTTGTGAGTACTTTTTGAACTTCTTGGCTTGTTTAACTTCAACTTGCTTAACCCCTATCTGCCTGATACCTGTTAACTGGACTTTGCTTGTTTGACAATTCTTCTGATTAACCCCAAACTGCCTGATTACTTGTTGCTGGACACTGCTTGTTTGACAATTCTACTGGTTAACCCCAAACTGCCTGATTACACGTTGCTGGAACTTTGCTTGTTTGACAATTCTATTGGTTAACCCCTACCTGCCTGATTACACGTTGCTGGACATTGCTTGCTTGATTACTCTATTGGTTAACTCTTACCTGCCTGATTACACGTTGCTGGACATTGCTTACTTGATTACTCTACTGGTTAACCCCTACCTGCCTGATTACATGTTGCTGGACATTGCTTGCTTGATTACTCTACTGGTTAACCCCTACCTGCCTGATTACACGTTGCTGGATATTGCTTGTTTGGTTACTCTTTTCGGTTAACCCTATCTACACAAAGTTTCTCCTCCTGACCCTGCTGTACCAACTTCCAGTTTATTTCAGTGAGTATTTTACTATAGCTGTCGCAGGGTCAGGTCCTGGTATATACTCACTGTGCTAGGGTGTTTACAAACCTCATTCTAGCATTTGGGTCTAACTCTGGACTTAACCTATCCTGACAGGGAAATATCCTACAAGCATTACATTATACTTGGGCCATGGACCCAAATGAGGTAGCAGAGGACAGACCCTGGGAACCCATGCCATACACTTGCAGAATGTGGATTTTAAACTAGAGGCTATAGCCGCTATGCTCTCCTCACTGGTTGCAGAGAAAAATGCTGCTCCTGTTCCCACACAGCCGGTCCCTGCTGCTAGTGCTGCAACCTCCGCCCCCTGTTTTTGGTAGTATACCCCGGATACCATTGCCTGACAAGTATGATGGTACTACCAACTGTAGGGGTTTTCTCAACCAATGCAGGCTGCACTTCCGCAATAACCCTCACACCTACCAGTCTCATCAGTCAAAAGTCACTTTTATCATTTCTTTATTGAAAGGCAAGGCTCTGAACGATGCAGATACCTTCATTTCTGCATTATCTTACGTATTTGGGACCTCTGGTTGCACTTTTGCTGCAGAATACTCTCTCTTGGATCTCTGCCAGAGCAATAGATCTGTGACACAATACGCCATCAAGTTTTGCACCTTGGCACATGAGACCAGTTGGGATGGCAGTGCTCTCAAAGCGGCCTTTAGGAGAGGCCTACATGAGCGTATCAGATGAGCTCACTTATCGTGATGTTCCATCTTCCCTGGATGAATTCATAACACTTTGCATCAGTCTGGATTCTCGCTTTCAGGAGAGACAAGCTGAGAGAGAGAGGAACTTGCAGAATCCTCCCCTCTCATCCTTCTACCCGTCCAGTTTCTAAACTATCCTCTACCGCTTCATCACCTCCAGTTACCTCTAAAGAAGAACCCATGGATCTCTCTTCCCTTAAGCCTTCTGAATCTGAATGAAAGAGAAGAAGGAGATTAAGACTGTGTTTCTATTGTGGTTCTAATTCATACCAACTCAAGAATTGTGATATACTGTCGGGAAAAGCCAACGCTTAGAGGATAAAAGTGGGGTACCTTTAAGCCTGGCCACTACTAATTCCCCTCACTTTTCTCAGATTCTGGTACCTGTTACCCTTACCTTTCTTCAGAATTCTGTCAATGCTCAAGCCTTTATTGATTCAGGGGCAGCTGGAAATTTCCTAAATCACCATTTCATGATTCACGCAGGGTTGCCTCTTCTTCAGAAAAAATGTCTTAAAATAACCACTCTGTATGGCACTCCCCTGGGATCAGGTTTAATCTATTTCAAATCAGCACCCCTAACCATGACTGTGGGAGTCCTAAATACCGAACAGTTGCAGTTCAATGTCATTCATTCTCCTTCACAACCAGTTATCCTTGGTCTTCCTTGGCTAGGAAAACACAATCCTAAATTTGACAGGACTGAGGGAGAGTTGGCCTCCTCGGGTAAATCCTATTTTCACTCCTGCCTGGCTAAGGTTACTCCGCTGCATCACATCCTTATAGCCAGTCTTCTGACCCCCTCTAATCTTCCCTCAGTATATGCAGAATTTATGGATGTCTTTGAAAAGAAAGCAGCTGATGTGCTGCTACCTCACCGTCCGTACGACTGCAAAATTAACCTCTTTCCTGGAGCCCCACATCCTAAAGGGAGGACTTATCCGCTCTCCAAAGCTAAAACCAAGGCCATGGAGGAATATATTCAAGAGACCTACCTAGCTAAAGGCTTTATTCGCCCTTTCTCCTCTCCTGCCGGGGCTGGCTTCTTTTTTGTCAGTAAAAAGGATGGTGGTCTCAGACCCTGTATCGACTACAGAGCCCTAAACAACATTACAATCAAGAATCGTTATCCTATTCCTTTGATCACTGAATTATATGATTCACTCCAAAATGCTTTCTACTTTACAAAGTTAGATCTACGTTGGGCGTACAGTCTCATTCGTATTTTCCTGGGGCATAAGTGGAAGACTGCCTTCAACACGAGATCAGGGCATTATGAATACATCGTAATGCGTTTTGGGTTCTGCAATGCCCCTGCTGTCCTCCAAGCATTCGTCAATGATGTCTTCCGTGATCTCTTTAATCGCACTGTCATTGTTTATTTGGATGACATCCTCATATTCTTCTCCACCCTTGAGGAGCATCATGAGAATGTAGAACAGGTACTTCTTGGCCTCAGAAACAATTCTCTGGTAGCCAAGCTGGAGAAATGTGAGTTTGATCAAGTTCAGATCCAGTTCCTTGGCTATGTCATCTCTTAGGAGGGTTTTGCCATGAATCGTACAAAGCTAACTGCAGTTCTGGAATGGCCTCAACCCACCTTATTAAAGGAACTACAGAGATTCTTGGGGTTTTCCAACTATTATCGTAAGTTAATAAAGAGCTTCTCCCAAATCGTTGCTCCACTCACTGAGCTGACTAAACGAAACAGAGACTGCAAGAATTGGCCTCCTGTAGCTGTGGATGCTTTGTTCTGCTCCTGATCTTCAGTTCGCTCTAGAGGTTAATGCCTCCGAGATAGGAGCTGGTGCAGTCTTAACCCAAAGGGACCCTTTAACCTCCAAGTTGCACCCTGTAGCATTTTTTTCCAAACGGTTTACTCCTGCAGAGAGGAACTCTTAGCTATTAAGATGGCCCTGACTGAATAGCGTCATTGGCTAGAGGTTACCGCCAACCCCATTCAGATTCTCACTGACCACAAGAATCTGACGTACCTAGAGACTGCTCATCGACTCAATCCTCGACAGGCCAGGTGGGCCCTATTCTTTTCCCATTTTAACTTTATAGTCCCTAACCTTCCTGGGACCAAGAATAAAAAAGCTGTTGCTCTTTACCATCAGTTTTCTCAGTCTAACCACTCTTCTGAAGCTCCTATCGAAAACATCAAGCCTCCTTCCTGTGTGGTTGCTCAGCTCAACACCTCTCTTCTTCAAAGACTGCAACGTACCCAGTCAAGAAAACTTTCTAAAGCCCCTGCGGCTACTGAGATCCTTTATGTTCCTCTAAACCTTTGCTCTCCTGGGCTCACTACAACAAACTGTCAGGTCATCCTAGTTTGACAAGAACCTTTAAACTCCTTTCCCAACACATGTGGTGGCCTACCATGAAGTCGGACTCTCAGGATTATGTCAAGGCTTGTCAGACTTGTGCTGTTAATAAGACTGGAACAAGAAAAGACAGCGCCTCATAGTGCAAATAAATTTCAAAAAGAAAAAGGGGTGTGCAATCACATCAGAGAACGTCAATTGTAGATATACTCACAAGAGCATTGGCACCCTTAAAGAAGAAGGTGCAAATGTGCAGGCTGACGTTTATTCAGCAGTCAGTACGCTGTATAATGGAAAACCAGGTCCCCACCGATGCAGCCGTGGACTCTCCACCGCAGTCTGAGGCAGAATTCTCTGGAGCCGTGCTGTGTGGGAGAAAACAGGCAAATCTCCCCTGCGTGTGAAACAATCTGCACCCGGGTCGGTGTTTAGAATGAACAATTCACAATGGAAATGGTCTGTCAGTGACAGAATGGCTTGGCATGTGAATAAAAAAGCCGTCAGGCTGTAGTATAAAAATATTTAAAAATATTTATTGTTTGAGCTTTAGACGCGTTTCTCGGCCACAAGCTCCTGGCCGTTTCATCAAGTACAAAATGTTTACACATGTGGTAGTAAGACAGATTTAAAAAACATGCCAAGAAATTTGATTGGTCAAAAACAGACCAATTAAAATATAGAATACATTGTGAGTTAGTACAAAATGTAACAGTGTTTGAGACAGTTTGTTTCAGATAGATGATACAAATAACATATTACCCAAGGTAAAAAACAAACGGTAGATCTTCATAAACGCAACTATTTTGCGTAAATGCAAGATCCAAATTGCGTTCGATCTGAGAGATAGATAAAATAAAATAAAATAAAACATCGCCTATATGTGTGACTACTTTTCAGGGTCAATGATAAATTAAATACTCGTGTTGTTGATATATATTTGTAAGAAATATATATAGACATAAAATATTGTTGAAATCTGGTATAAAGTGTCATAGGACTTTTTTGTATTACAATTGAGAATCCCAAAAAGACACATGATATACGTAGGTGATCATCACGTGCAACAAGATAGAATATAAAAAATACTAATTGTCCTATATATAGAGAGGTATTGATTTAATATGGTCCTGACAGTTATAAGTGGTCTCCTTTGGAGATCTGTAATAATAAAGCGTAAAGAAAATAACATCTTTATCCGGATTCAAACTACCAATCTATAGATTGGAAGGCAGTTTGTCTAACCACTCGGCCACCACGGGACCTCTCTGTTGTAAAGCAGCATATGGTCATTAGGTCACCCAAGTTGGTGGGTATATATGAAGAAAGGGGGGGTTTCCTAAATGAAAGGATAAACAAGTGCATGCCTGCGAATCTTTAATAAGTCTGGAAAGAAGTGTTGATGTGTAGGTCTGGATTTTCACACTTTAAATTAATGTCAAAATGGTAAATGGAGAACCCAAAAAAGTTGGATAACAGATTCCAAAAAATTTTTGGTCTGATAGGGGACGGGAAAACATAATACAGAGGGGGACAGGATATATCAGGGGGATGTCTCAAAATATGTTTATTGTATATATTATGAACAGGAAAAAATAAAATATATATAATCAGTGGGGTAAAACATCTCATGGTAAGGATGTTCAATCAAAAGCTGCTAGGTCTAAATTGGAATTGAGGCCAAAAGGGTGTAATGTTTTCAGTTTGTGGATCCAAAAAGTTTCTCGGATCCTTAACTGGATGATTCTATTGTAATCAGTAGAGGGCGGGATGTAGTCAATTGGATAAAATTTGAAAATATCAGGATTCCCCCTGTGTTTGTTGAGACAGTGTTCTGGAATGCTGTGTTTTGTCTTTCTTTTGGTACAGTTTTTACAGTTTCGCCAATGTTCACCCCAGCGTACCTTTGCCTTTCTGGAGGTGCGACCCACATATTGGATCCCACAACAACATTCCAGGACATATACAACAAAGACCGAGTTACAATTCATATGTATATGTCCTGGAATGTTGTTGTGGGATCCAAAGACAAAACATTGACTACATCCCGCCCTCTACTGATTACAATAGAATCATCCAGTTAAGGATCCGAGAAACTTTTTGGATCCACAAACTGAAAACATTACACCCTTTTGGCCTCAATTCCAATTTAGACCTAGCAGCTTTTGATTGAACATCCTTACCATGAGATGTTTTACCCCACTGATTATATATATTTTATTTTTTCCTGTTCATAATATATACAATAAACATATTTTGAGACATCCCCCTGATATATCCTGTCCCCCTCTGTATTATGTTTTCCCGTCCCCTATCAGACCAAAAAATTTTTGGAATCTTTTTTGGGTTCTCCATTTACCATTTTGACATTAATTTAAAGTGTGAAAATCCAGACCTACACATCAACACTTCTTTCCAGACTTATTAAAGATTCGCAGGCATGCACTTGTTTATCCTTTCATTTAGGAAACCCCCCCTTTCTTCATATATACCCACCAACTTGGGTGACCTAATGACCATATGCTGCTTTACAACAGAGAGGTCCCGTGGTGGCCGAGTGGTTAGACAAACTGCCTTCCAATCTATAGATTGGGAGTTCGAATCCGGATAAAGATGTTATTTTCTTTACGCTTTATTATTACAGATCTCCAAAGGAGACCACTTATAACTGTCAGGACCATATTAAATCAATACCTCTCTATATATAGGACAATTAGTATTTTTTATATTCTATCTTGTTGCACTTGATGATCACCTACGTATATCATGTGTCTTTTTGGGATTCTCAATTGTAATACAAAAAAGTCCTATGGCACTTTATACCAGATTTCAACAATATTTTATGTCTATATATATTTCTTACAAATATATATCAAAAACACAAGTATTTAATTTATCATTGACCCTGAAAAGTAGTCACACATATAGGCGATGTTTTATTTTATTTTATTTTATCTATCTCTCAGATCGAACGCAATTTGGATCTTGCATTTACGCAAAATGGTTGCGTTTATGAAGATCTACCGTTTGTTTTTTACCTTGGGTAATATGTTATTTGTATCATCTATCTGAAACAAACTGTCTCAAACACTGTTACATTTTGTACTAACTCACAATGTATTCTATATTTTAATTGGTCTGTTTTTGACCAATCAAATTTCTTGGCATGTTTTTTAAATCTGTCTTACTACCACATGTGTAAACATTTTGTACTTGATGAAACGGCCAGGAGCTTGTGGCCGAGAAACGCGTCTAAAGCTCAAACAATAAATATTTTTAAATATTTTTATACTACAGCCTGACTTGTTGCGGCTTTTTTATTCACATGCCAAGCCATTCTGTCACTGACAGACCATTTCCATTGTGAATTGTTCATTCTAAACACCGACCCGGGTGCAGATTGTTTCACACGCAGGGGAGATTTGCCTGTTTTCTCCCACACAGCACGGCTCCAGAGAATTCTGCCTCAGACTGCGGTGGAGAGTCCACGGCTGCATCGGTGGGGACCTGGTTTTCCATTATACAGCGTACTGACTGCTGAATAAACGTCAGCCTGCACATTTGCATCTTCTTCTTTAAGGGTGCCAATGCTCTTGTGAGTATATCTACAATTGACGTTCTCTGATGTGATTGCACACCCCTTTTTCTTTTTGAAATTTATTTGCACTATGAGGCGCTGTCTTTTCTTGTTCCATCTTTAGATTTGTTCTGATCAGACACCATCAAAGACCAGCTGCCTGCTGCACATTGAACACCCACACTGTGACAAGAACTTTTCATTTTATTCACAGAGACTTTGAAGGCATAAGTCATTTACTTCCACAGCACCCAATTGGGACTCATTGAAACGATAAGCACTTTTTTCTTTTATTTTTATTATCAGTGTTGCATCATAATATTTTTTTACCAATTTGTCGTTATTGCTTTATTATTTGTCACTATCTTTTTCACCAATTTGTCATTATATTGCTTTACCATTTGTATTTATTGTCAGTGACATCCATGTGATATTTTACAGTTACATCAAAAATTGGTATATTTGGCGCACTCTATTACCATTCTTTGGTATTTTTTCCTTGTTAATAAGACTTCCCGTTCCCTACCTCATGGCCTACTTCAACCATTGTCCATACCTAAACAACCATGGACACACATAGCCATGGATTTGTGGTGGGTCAATTCTCTAAATTTGCTCATTTTGTACCTTTACCTAAGTTACCTACAGCCCAATAATTGTCCACTCTTTTTCTGTTACACGTGGTACGGCTCCATTGTATACCTGTAAATATCGTCTCTGACAGAGGACCTCAATTTATTTCTACCTTTTGGAGAAGCTTTTGCAAATTGCTTGGAACCACTGTTTCTTTATCCTCTGGTTATAATCCCCAGACTGACGGGCAGACGGAGAGAACCAATCAGGATCTTGAAGCTTATCTCAGAGCCTATGTCAATTAACAGCATACTAATTGGTCTGAATTGTTACCCCCTAGCTGAACTGGCAAAGAACACCAATTGGCATTCTTCTCTACAATGCTCTCCTTTCGAGGCCGCAGCTGGTTATCAACCTTGTGTTTTTCCTCTTTCTGCTCAATCCACAGGAGTCCCTACTGCAGAACGTTGCTTCACTGACCTCATTACCCATTGGCAATGAATACGCTCTCAGTTACACTTAACCATCTCCAGATACAAGAGGTTTGACGATTATCATCAAGCTAATATTTATGCCTTTGTTGCAGGTGATCGTGTTTGGGTCTCTACCCGACATATCCGCTTACGTCAACCTTTTTACAAATAAAGACCTCGGTATATTGGTCCTTATAAAGTCCTCAAAAGACTTTCTCCTGTTGCCTACAGAGTGGCCTTGCCTAAGACCTTGCACATTCACCCAGTCTTTCACATGTCCTTGCTCAAACCCTACATCACAAATAGGTATACTCGACTCAGATGTCCTCCTCCACTCCTGATTCATGGGAAACCAGACTATGAGGTTGCCAAAATCCTAGATTCCAGAATCAGACGCAGGCAGCTCCAATACCTCACACACTGGAAGGGATACACTCATGCTGAAAACACAGAGCTTATAAAGGCAACTATAATTAGGGCCTAATTAATCTTCTAGCTTCCTTAAAGGTAAAGTACACCTTACTGCAGCAGGAACAGAAATCACTCTCCTAGCCAAGTGTCTGCTATGACAACATGCAACACTGAACATTTTTAAGTGCGAGACAACCAATATACAGTATTTACAGTATATGGACAGGATACCATGCCCCCATGGTATCAAATTTATCAGGATTTTCCAGGCAACATAGAGGTCCTCATTCTAATGGCTGATTTGAATTTGAAGATTCAAGTCAGCCAATAGGAATGCAAGGGTACCCCTATATAAAATGTGTACCTCACATTCACTATTCAGTGTGCGGATAGAGACTGCATGAAGAGGACCTCTGCGCCATCCATCATCATCAGTGAGTATCAACTTTCGGGTTAGTGTTAGTTTTTTTGTTTTTTTTTATTTGGGCAACAAAAGAGCTGAATGCCCTTTTTTCAACTTTTTTATCTTCATTGATTTCTATGGGGGAGTACATATACGCACACGCTAAAACTTCCCTTAGGATTTTTGAGCTTTTTGGTAGGCATGTGCAATTCGTTTCAGTCGAATTTCGTTTTCGGACTAATTTTGGCTGATTCGAATGAATCTGAATTTCTGAATCGGCACCATAACTAAAATACCGAAAAATTCCGAAAATGTAAAAATCAGTTTCCGAATTTTCGGATACATTCTTTATTCATATTCGGAATTTTTCATTGTTCTAATCTAAACCGCAGTTCCCCGACATCGCCAACACTAACTAAACCTATTAAACCCTAAACCACAGATCCCTGACATCGCCGACACTAACTAAACTTATTAACCCCTAAACCGCAGTTCCCCGACATCGCCAACACTAACTACACCGATTAACCCATAAACCGCAGTTCCCGACATTGCCAACACTAACTAAACCTATTAACCCCTAAACTGCAGTTCCCCAACATCGCCAACACTAACTAAAACACTAAATAAACCTATTAACCCCTAAATCGCCGTTCCCAAACATCGCCAACACTAACTAAACCTATTAACCCCTAAACTGCAGTTCCCCAACATCGCCAACACTAACTAAACCTTTTAACCCCTAAACCACAGTTCCCCCGACATTGCCGCCCCTAACTAAACCACATCGCAACAACCTGAATTAAACTATATTAACCCCTAAACCTAACACCCCCTAACTTTAACATAATTAAAATAGGACTACATTAAAAGTTACAATTTTTAACTAACTACCTATTTAAAAATAAATACAAACTTACCTGTGAAATAAAAATAAAACCTAAGCTAGCTACAATATAACTATTTACTAACTACCTAGTTAAAATAAATACAAACTTACCTGTGAAATAAAAATAAAACCTAAGCTTAAACTAATAAAACCTAACATTACTAAAAATAAAAAAACTAACATTACTAAAAATAAAATAACTATCATTACTAAAAAATTTAAACTACAATTACAAAAAATAATAAACACTAAAATTACAAAAAATAAAAAAAACTACCATTGCAAAAAATAACAAACGAAATTATCCAAAACAATAAAAATTATTCCTATTCTAATACCCCGTTAAAAAAACAAACAAACAAAAAACACTACAAAATAAAAAAAAACTAATTTATAATAAATTACCAAGGGCCCTTAAAAGGGCCCTTTGTAGGGCATTGCCCTAAAGTTAACAGCTCTTTTGCTAAAAAGTAAAAACAAACACCCCCTAACATTATAAACCCTCACCCCCCAACAATCCCACAAATTAAAAAAAGCCCTAATCTAAAAAAAAAAAACACCCCAAAAAAAAAATACCTAACACTAACCCCAAAATCAGTACTCACAGTTGCTGAAGTCTGGTGAAATATCTTTATTCCAGCAGCGAAGCATCTTCATTCAGATGGTTCCATCTTCATCCATCGCGGGACCGGCATATTCTATCTTCATCCAAGCGGAGGTGAAGCAGTCAGTGGATGCGCGGAGGAGGAGGTCCAGGCGGAATTCCATCGGTCGGACGTAGAGGTCCTCTTCATGCGATCGACAGCAGCACAAATTAGTCAATAGGAATGAGAGCTGCTTAAATCCTATTGGCTGATTTGAACAGCCAATAGGATTTAAGCAGCTCTCATTCCTATTGGCTGATTTGAATTTTTTAGCCAATAGTAATGCAACGGTACCCCAATATAAAAGGGGTACCTTGCATTCAATCTTCAGTGTGCGGTGGTCGATCGCATAAAGAGGACCTCCACGTCGGACTGATGGAACTCCGCCTGGACCTCCGCCTCCGCGCATACCCTGACCGCTCCGCCTCCGCTGGGATGAAGCTAGAAGATGCCTGGATGAAGGTGCTTCGCCGCTGGGATGAAGATCTTTCGTCGGACTTCAGCAACTGTGAGTACCGATTTTGGGGCAAACAAAACACAGAAGGGCGCCTCCTAGTGTAATATCGTACAAGCAGTATATATATATATATATATATACAATGGCAATAGACTGGTACTCACAAGTGTGGCAGCACTCACTTGTGCTTAGTGGCACCTACTGGGATCTCTCAGTGTCCCATCTCACTGTTCTTGGGCTCTCACACACCTCCGTCAGGGGCGTAGTCTCCAACAGCAAAAGAACAAGCTCTCAGTCAAGTGATAAGTATAAAATCCCTTTTAATAAAATAGTATAAAAACACAGTGTACAGAAAGTTCCCACTATGTATTAAAATCATGCAACTAGTTTCTCAGCTGGCTGATTTTGGGGCTAGTGTTAGGATTTTTTTTGTTTTTTTGGGGTGTTTTTTTATTTAAGGCTTTTTTATTTTAATGAGCTGAATGCCCTTTTAAGGACAGTAAAAGAGCTGAATGCCCTTTTAAGGGCAATGCCCATACAAATGCCCTTTTCAGGGCAATGGGTAGATTAGTTTTTTTCTAGCTAGTTTTTTTTTTATTTTGTGGGTTTGGGGGGGTGGGGGTTTGTAATGTTAGGGGGTGTTTGTTGTAATTTTTTAGCAAAAGAGCTGTTAAAGGGCCATTAAACCTAAAAAATAATGTTATATAATTCTGCACATAGTGCAGAATTATATAACATTATATTAGCGTTAGCTTTATACAAGCTAATATTCCCTGTGAATTTTTATAAAAAAGACTGTTTTTCAGACCCGCTCTCTGTGCTCTTCTGAGCGGGTCTGTTTTTATCACAGAGCTCGCTCCTGCTCTGTCTGACGGCGGGAGCGAGCTGCACTGAGTATAATGGCGCGGTCAGGCCGGGCTGTGACTAGACAGCTGGTCAGATGCGCTCTGTGATAAAAACAGACCCGCTCTGAAGAGCACAGAGAGCGGGTCTGAAAAACAGTCTTTTTTAATAAAAATTCACAGGGAATATTAGCTTGTATAAAGCTAACGCTAATATAATGCAGAATTATATAACATTATTTTTTAGGTTTACTGGCCCTTTAACTTTAGGGCAATGCCCTACAAAAGGCCCTTTTAAGGGCTATTGGTAGCTTATTATAGATTAAGTTTTTTTTATTTTAGGGTGTTTTTTTTTTTAAATAGGGTATTAATTTTGTTTGCTATTTTTTGTAATGGGATTTTTTTTTATTTTTGGGGTGTTTTTTTTTTTTTAGATTAGGCATATTTTATTTTTAATGGGCCGAAAAAGAGCTGAATGCCCTTTTAAGGGCAATGCCCATACAAATACCCTTTTCGGGGTAATGGGTAGAGTAGGTTTATTTTAACTTTGTGGGTTTGGGGGGTGAAGGTTTGTAATGTTAGGGGGTGTTTGTTTTAATTTTTTTGCAAAAGAGCTGTTAACTTTAGGGCAATGCCCTACAAAAGGCCCTTTTAAGGGCCCTTGGTAGTTTATTATAGATTAGGGTTTTTTTATTTTGGGGTGTTTTTTTTTATTTTTTTAAATGGGGTATTAAAATAGGAATAATTTTTATTGTTTGGGATAATTTTGTTTATTTTTTGTAATGATAGTTTTTTATTTTTTTGTAATTTTAGTGTTTATTATTTTTTATAATTTATAGTTTTAATTTTTTAGTAATCTTATTTTTAGTAATGTTAGGTTTTATATTTTTAGTAATGTTAGGTTTTATTAGTGTAAGCTTAGGTTTTATTTGTTTTCCCAGGTAAGTATGTATTTATTTTAACTAGGTAGTTAGTAAATGGTTATATTGTAGCTAGCTTAGGTTTTATTTTTATTTCACAGGTAAGTTTGTATTTATTTTTAAATAGGTAGTTAGTTAATAATTGTAACTTTAATTTAGGTCTATTTTAATTATGTTAAAGTTAGGAGGTGTTAGGTTTAGGGGTTAATATAGTTTAATTTAGGTTGTTGCATGGGGGCGGTGGTTTAGGGGTTAATAGGTTTAGTTAATGTTGGCAATGTGGGTGTACTGTGGTTTAGGGGTTAATAGATTTATTTAATGTTTTAGTTAGTGTCGGCGATGTGGGTGTACAGTGGTTTAGGGGTTAATAGGTTTAGTTAGTGTGGGTGATGTCGGGGAACTGCGGTTTAGGGGTTAATAGGTTTCGTTAGTGTCGGCGATGTCGGGGAACTGCGGTTTAGGGGTTAATAGGTTTCGTTAGTGTCGGCTATATTGGGGAACTACGGTTTAGGGGTTAATAGGTTGAGTTAGTGTCGGCTATGTCGGAGAACTGGGGTTTAGGGGTTAATAGGTTTATTTAGTGTTATAGTTAGTGTCGGCGATGTCTGGGAACTGCGGTTTAGGGGCTAATAGGATTATTTAGTGTTTTAGTTAGTGTCGGCGATGTCGGGGAACTGGGGTTAATAGGTTTAGTTAGTGTCAGCTATGTCAGGAAACTGGGGTTTAGGGGTTAATAGGTTTAGTTAGTGTTGGCTATGTCGGGGAACGGCGGTTTAGGGGTTAATAGGTTTAGTTAGTGTCGGCTATGTGGGGGACAGTGGCTTAGGGGTTAATAGCTTTATTTAGTGTCGGCGATGTGGGTGGCGGCAGCGGTTTTAGATCATTTTGTTTCAGCAATCAGCAGCATATTAGTTATGTTACGTATAGTTTTTCAGATCCTTTCGTTTTTTCATATCCCTTTCTTTATTCATATGCATTATTCTATTCTAAACTTTAGAATAGAATAATGAATATGAATAAAGAATGGATCCGAAAAAACGATTTAACTTAACATAACAAATTTGCCGAAACTATTTATTTTTTAAACTTAACTAAACTAATTTGCCGAAACAAAATTATTTATTTAACTAAATGAAACTAAACTAAATTTTTACTGTTGCACATGTCTACTTTTCAGGTTACAGCACAAAATAATTTTTTGCAACTTGTAATACCAGCGGAACCTGAGTGGTGCAAAAAGCCTAACGCTAGCGATGTTTTCGCTAGCGAAAAAAATAAAAGACTGCAGCACTTGTAATCTAGACTTTAATGTTTTAATTTTACACCAGTTATGAATGACTAAGTCTTTACACTTTTTCACAGCACAATGCAGATATTGCATGTATCAGTAACTTGTAAACAGTTGCAAATGTGTTTGAAATCAGTTTACAGTTATGTTATAGGGAATCCCCCATTGTGTGAAGTGTGTACCCACTTGAAATAGGTAAATCCCATATCAATGGGAATACACCAAGTGCAGCCTGATGACATCACAGAAGGCTGGACTTTATGAGTGCCGTATGGCACATACGCTGATTGGACAATTGTTAAAATCATCACCAAAAAAAAGAGTTCATCCCAGTGGGTCGGCAGAGGATTGTAATAGAAGGATTGTAATAAAAGGTTTTATTTGACAGGTAATTTTGTATTTATTTTAACTAGGTAGTTATTAAATCGTTAAGAACTATTTACTAAGTAGTCTACCTAGTTAAAATAAATACAAACTTACCTGTGAAATAAAAATAAAACCTAAGCTAGCTACAATATAACTATTAGTTATATTGTAGCTAGCTTAGGTTTTATTTCACAGGTAAGTATGTATTTAGTCTTATAATTGTAAGTTTAATTTAGCTATATTTTAATTATGTTAAAGTCAGGGGGTGTTAGGGTTACGTTAGGGTTAGGTTTAGGAGTTAATATAGTTTAATTTAGGTTGTTGCGATGTGGGGGGCTGGCGGTTTAGGGGTTAATAGGTTTATTTAGTTAATAACTGTACGTTTAATTTAGCTCTATTTTAATTATGTTAAAGTTAGGGGGTGTTAGGGTTAGGGTTACGTTAGGGTTAGGGTTAGGTTTAGGGGTTACTAGTTTTAATTAGTTTATTGCGATGTGGGGGGCTTTCAGTTTAGGGGTTAATAGTTTAATTTATTATATTTCGTTGTGGGGGCTTTCGGTTTAGGGGTTAATAGGTTTATTATAGTGGCGGCGGTGTAGGGCTTAATAACTTTAGTATAGTGGGGGCGATGTGGGCGGATGGCAGATTAGGGGTTAATAATATTTAAATAGTGTTTGCTATGCGGGAGGGTGGCGGTTTAGGGGTTAATAACTTTAGTATAGTGGTGAAGATGTTGGGGAACAGTGGAATAGGGGTTAATACATTTTATTAGTGGCTGCGATATCGGAAGCGGCAGTTTAGGGGTTAATACATTTAATTTGGGGTTTGCGATGCGGGAGGGCCTCAGTTTAGGGGTTAATAGGTAGTTTATGGGTGTTAGTGTACTTTTTAACATATTAGTTATGAGTTTTATGTTACAGCTTTGTAGCGTAAAACTCATAACTACTGACTTTAGATGGCGGTACAGATCTTGTCGTTTTAGGCTGTAACACTCGCTTTTTAGCCTCACCGCAAAACTCGTAATACCAACGCTATGGGAATGCCATGAAAAAACTTAATTTTTACGAGTGCGGTACTGACGTTGCGTTACAGGCAAAAAGGTTTGCAGTACACCTATACAGACAAGACTCGTAATGGCTGCGGTGCTATTTTAACACTGAAAATACCATATTTTCAGCGTTAAAAGACGAACGCTTAAAATTGTAATCTAGCTGATTGACAATATGTTGAAAATGTGCTTGGTCTATTTAAACTTAAACCCACAAACCCTGGCAATCAAAGTGTTAATATGTGTTTCTGAGTTCATTTATGTTTAGCTAATGTTAACAATTTTAAAGGGACAGTAAATACCTTGTAATTACAGGCCCAGTCTTAACATTTTTAAAACAAATTAACATAATTTTTACTGAAATTAATTTCAATAGCCAAACTCCACCCACCATTTGCCTTTTGGAGGAGCCAATCTGGGATTTAGTCCACAGACAACAAGGCTAACACTGATTATAATGTTAGTATAGACTGTATTGTTTTGCAGTGGTTATTAGTTAAAGTCAATAAGGGACAAGTGTGTAGCAGAGTTGGCCTTGAGAAGTGAGCAGGGTGCAGTTTTGAGAATTAGAAATTGCTCCATGTTCAGAGCTAAATAACATTAAAAGGGGTAAAATAAACCATGAAAGTATATTGCAAAGTGGTTTCATTATGTATAACTAAACATTTTATTTACAAATCTCAAAGTATGCTTCAACTGCCAATGTCCCAAAAGTGTTTTCATTCTATTTCCTGTACAACAAACTATTACCGGTCTGACCAGGACATTTTCTCCTAATTAATTTAATTTCTTTTTTTTTTTTTAATAATTAAACAGTCTTTCCATCTGATAAAATGATCAGCTTTAGATATCGTTCGCCACTGTTTCCAATGAAACAAAATCTGTAGAGCTCTGGATTGGCATCATATGATTTTATAGCTGAAGATGTCCTATTCCTTATCCACTAAAGGGACATAATGGTGAACTGCTTTAGTTTGCTATTTTAACTCACAGAGCAGCTCCTTTTCATAGAAACATATGGCGAGATTACGAGTTTTGCGTTAGGAGTTGTGCGGTGCTAACAAGCAGTTTTTTCTCACCGCTCACTTACCTGCAGTGTTGGTATTACGGGTTTTTACAAACCTAACGTTAACAGGCAAGAAGTGAGCGTAGAGCAAAAATGAGCTCTATACCGCACTCCAATACCAGCGCTGCTTAAATCAGCGGTGAGATGGTCGTACGTGCTCGTGCACGATTTCCCCATAGACATCAATGGGGAGAGCTGGCTGAGAAAAAGTCTAACACCTGCCAAAAAGCAGCGTAAATCTCAGTAACGCAGCCCCATTGATTCCTATGGGGAAACACGTTTTATGTTTACACCTAACACCCTAACATGAACCCCGAGTCTAAACACCCCTAATCTTACACTTATTAACCCCTAATCTGCCATCCCCGACATTGCCGACACCTACATTATTCTTATTAACCCCTAATCTGCCGCTCCGGACATCGCCGCCACCTACATTATACTTATTAACCCCTAATCTGCTGCCCCCAACATCGCTGACACCTACATTATATTTATTAATCCCTAATCTGCCGCCCCCAATGTTGCCGCAACCTACCTACACTTATTAACCCCTAATCTGCCGCCCCCAACGGCACCGCCACTATAAGGCCAAAAAAGTGTGCGGTGCCCCTATACCTGCAAGACTCGTAATACAATGTAACTATTAGTTATATTGTAGCTAGCTTAGGGTTTATTTTACAGGTAAGTATTTAGTTTTAAATAGGAATAATTTAGTTAATGATAGTAATATTTATTTAGATTTATTTAAATTATATTTAAGTTAGGGGGTGCAAGGGTTAGGGTTAGATTTAGGATTAGGGGTTAATAAATTTAATATAGTGGCGGCGACATTGGGGGCGGCAGATTAGGGGTTAATAAATATAATGAAGGTTGCGACGATGTCCGGAGTGGAAGATTAGGGGTTAATAATATTTAACTAGTGTTTGCGAGGCGGGAGTGCGGCGGTTTAGGGGTTCATATGTTTATTATAGTGGCGGCGATGTCCGGAGCGGCAGATTAAGGGTTAAAAAATTTATTATAGTGTTTGCGATGCGGGAGGGCCTCGGTTTAGGGGTCAATAAGTAGTTGTATGGGTATGGGTGTTAGTGTACTTTTTAGCACTTTAGTTATGAGTTTTATGCTACAGCGTTGTAGTGTAAAACTCATAACTACTGACTTTAGAATGCGTTACGGATCTTGGAGGTAGAGGCTGTACCGCTCACTTTTTGGCCTCCTAGGTCAGACTCGTAATACCGGCGTTATGCAAGTCCCATGGAAAAAAGGGTTTACGAAGTTTACGTAAGTCGATTTGCGGTAAGGCCAAAAAAGTGTGCAGTGCCCCTATACCTGCAAGACTCGTAATACCAGCGGTAGTGAAAAAGCAGCGTTAGGACCTGTTAACGCTGCTTTTTTACCTTACCGCAAGATTTGGTCAGCAGATAAGAACAGTATGCCAATCAATTCTGACCATATTTTCTTTAAGCTTGATTAGGCCTTATGCTTATCCCAGGCATTTTTTAAGTCCCCTACAATGTTTGTCTTTGACTCTCCAATGGTAGTTTATGCCATGAATCAGCTGCCCTTTCAGGCCTAGTTTTCATTGCTGTTATATACTATGTAAACCGGTTGTAACAACAAGTATCTCTATTAAAGTCTGGTGTTTTATGTTACTGGCAGTTTACACAGTTTACAACAGTACAATGCAATTACAAGAGTGCTTTGCTGTTCCTGAGCCTACTTAAGTATGCTTATCAACAAAGGATAAATTAGATAATAGTAGTACAATTATTAAGTTGTTTAAAATTGCACACACTCAGGCCAATTTAACCAGGGCCAAATGGCCCTAAATTTAACTGTTTCCATGCGAGCCTTCAGGCTCGCCAGAAACAGGAGTTAAGAAGTACCGGTCTTGAGACCGCTGCTCCTTAACTTGTGCATCTCCTCTGAGGCGGCGGACATCAATCCGCCTGATCACATACGATCGGGTTGATTGACACCCCCTGTTAGCGGGCAATTGGCCGCGAATCTGCAGGGGGCGGAATTGCACAAGCAGTTCACCAGAACTGCTTGTGTAATGATAATTGATGACAGCGTATGCTATCAGCTTTTATCGATGTGCGGCAGAGATGATCCGTACGTCTCCTCTGAGGTGGCGGACATCAATCCGCCCGATCACATACGATCGGGTTGATTGACACCCCCTGTTAGCGGGCAATTGGCCGCGAATCTGCAGGGGGCGGAATTGCACAAGCAGTTCACCAGAACTGCTTGTGCGATGATAATTGATGACAGCGTATGCTATCGGCTTTTATGGATGTGCGGCAGAGATGATCCGCTACTTTGTTAAATTGGCCCCTCTGGCTAGATTACAAGTGGAGCGCCAAATTATCGCGCAACCCACAAACGGGCAAATTTGATCAGATCTCTGGTTACTTTTCTAAAAATGTCCCAAATGCCCTTAAAATAGAGGGCATTATAGTTGTTTTTTTTTTTAAAAAAAAGCACAATTTTTTGTTAATAAAAAAGTTGGGGGGAGTGGGGTGTTAGAAAAAAAATGGCACTGAAAAGTGCCTTTACATTGCGGTCTAAATGATCTCCACTTTTACTCGGACAAGGTATCAGACATTATTTATTATGATATTTGTAACCTATATGATATAGACATTTTTCGAAAGGGAATTCAATATTGTTTGTTTATTAAGTGAATAGACAGCAAGGAATTGAGAAACTATGAACTGTGAATTGATGTCAAAATATGTATAAAGGGGACTGTTGTGAACGCTTACATGTCTCTTGTTTGGGCTATTATGAAATATGATGTGAACGGAGTATTACATTTAAGCATGAATATGGAACGGTGTAGAAAGGTTTTAAGGACATTGATCTGTATAAAGGCGATTGATGTGAACGCTTACATATCTCTTGTTTGGGATATTATGAAATATGATTTGAACGGAGCATTGCATTTAGGCATGACTATGGATTGGTGTAGAATGGTTTTAAGAACATTGATTTATATACTTGAATATTGTATTAAATATATACAATATATATAATAACCTTTGTGCACGCAGTTGAATGTATATATGTATATAAAGGGTTAAAGGGTGTGTTCAGATGATTCGGTCTGATTGGCTACCTTAACCATTATAGGTAGATGTGAAACGCGTAGTGTATCTGTTTTTTAGAGTCTGATATGCTTTTCAGCTCTAACTATTTTTTAAGTTTTTAATAAACATTTTATTTAAAACCTTTCACATAGATTACGAGTTTTGCGTTAACAGGGGTGAGGTGCTAACAAGCAGTTTATGCTGACCGCTCACTTACAGACAGCGCTGGTATTACGGGTTTTTACAAATCCGGCGTTAACCGCAAAAAAGTGATCGTAGAGCAAAATTTTGCTCCACATCTCACCTCAATACCAGCGCTGCTTACGTTAGCGGTGAGCTGGCTGAACGTGCTCATGCACGATTTCCCCATAGGAATCAATGGGGGAGAGCCGGCTGAAAAAAACACCTGCAAAAAAGCAGCGTTTAGCTCCTAACGCAGCCCTATTGATTCCTATGGGGAAAATACATTTATGTCTACACCTAACACCCTAACATGAACCCCGAGTCTAAACACCCCTAATCTTACACTTATTAACCCCTAATCTGCCGCCCCCGACATCGCAGACACCTACATTATATTTATTAACCCCTAATCTGCCGCCCCCAACGTCGCCGCCGCTATATTAAATTTATTAACCCCTAAATCTAAGTCTAACCCTAACACCCCCCTAACTTAAATATAATTTAAATAAATCTAAATAAAATAACTATCATTAACTAAATTATTCCTATTTAAAACTAAATACTTACCTGTAAAATAAACCCTAAAATAGCTACAATATAACTAATAGTTACATTTTATCTATCTTAGGGTTTATTTTTATTTTACAGGCAAGTTTGTATTTATTTTAACTAGGTAGAATAGTTATTAAATAGTTATTAACTATTTAATAACTTCCTAGTTAAAATAAATACAAAAGTACCTGTAAAATAAAACCTAACCTAAGTTACAATTACACCTAACACTACACTATAATTAAATGAATTCCCTAAATTAAATTAATTGATCTAAAGTACAAAAAAAACACTAAATTACAGAAAATAATAAACAAATTACAAGATTTTTAAACTAATTACACCTAATCTAATCCCCCTAACAAAATAAAAAAGCCCCCCCAAAATAAAAAAAGCCCTACCCTACACTAAATTACAAATAGGCCTTAAAAGGGCCTTTTGCGGGGCATTGCCCCAAAGTAATCAGCTCTTTTACCTTTTAAAACAATTACAAATCCCCCCCCAACATTAAAACCCACCACCCACACAACCAACCCTACCAACAGCCAATAGAATGCTAGCACAATCCTATTGGCTGATTGGATCAGCCAATAGGATTGAAGTTCAATACTATTGGCTGTTCCAATCAGCCAATAGAATGCAAGCTCAATCCTATTGGCTGATTGCAACAGCCAATAGGATTTTTTCTACCTTAATTCCGATTGGCTGATATAATTCTATCAGCCAATCAGAATTGAAGGGACGCCATCTTGGATGACGTCACTTAAAGGTACCTTCATTCAGTCGTAGCCGTCGGAAGAAAAGGATGCTCCGTGTCGAATGTCTTGAAGATGGACCCGCTCCGCATGGATGAAGATAGAAGATGCCGTCTGGATGAAGACTTCTGCCCGTCTGGAGGACCACTTCTGCCTGGCTTGGATGAAGACCTCTGCCCGTCTGGAGGACCACTTTTGCCCGGTTGGATGAAGACGTCTCCCGGTAAGGTGATCTTCAAGGGGTTAGTGTTATGTTTTTTTAAGGGGGGATTCGGTGGGTTTTAGAGTAGGGTTGGTTGTGTGGGTGGTGGGTTTTAATGTTGGGGGGGGATTTGTAATTGTTTTAAAAGGTTAAAGAGCTGATTACTTTGGGGCAATGCCCCGCAAAAGGCCCTTTTAAGGGCTATTTGTAATTTAGTGTAGGGTAGGGCTTTTTTATTTTGGGGGGGCTTTTTTATTTTGTTAGTATGATTAGATTATGATTGTAATTAGTTTTAAAATCTTGTAATTTGTTTATTATTTTCTGTATTTTAGTGGGGGGAGGGTTTGTACTTTAGATAATTTTATTTAATTTAGGGAATTAATTTAATTATAGTGTAGTGTTAGGTGTAATTGTAACTTAGGTTAGGATTTATTTTACAGGTACTTTTGTATTTATTTTAACTAGGAAGTTATTAAATAGTTAATAACTATTTAATAACTATTCTACCTAGTTAAAATAAATACAAACTTGCCTGTAAAATAAAAATAAACCCTAAGATAGATACAATGGCCTCTAGTTATCAAGCCGTCAACCGCAAATATGCTGGAATTCCGCAGCGTATTTGTGGCGAGGCTGATTCCCCTTAGTTATCAACCCCTACTGCCCGGAAAAAGTAGAATCTAGTGACGTAACCGATACGCCGGACTTAGTCCGACACAGATCGATGGTTACGTCACTACAGATGTTCCGAACGCAAGTTCGGCACAATCTGACTACTTTTGGTAGTTATCAAGCTACTACCAGGTACGCTCGCCACTATTCCGGGCCAGCGTACCTAGATTTCCAGGGCGGATCCCATAGGAATCAATGGGAGTCTGACCATAGCGAAAGCTCATGTTCGCTACTGCCCGATATCCAATTGATTCCTATGGGAGATGTCTGCACCTAACACCCTAACATGTACCCCGAGTCTAAACACCCCTAATCTGCCCCCCCTACACCGCCGCAACTAAATAAATTTATTACCCCCTAAACCGCTGCTCCCGGACCTCGCCGCAACTATAATAAACATGTTAACCCCTAAACCGCCACTCCCGGACCCCGCCGCAACTATAATAAACATGTTAACCCCTAAACCGCCGCTCCCGGACCCCGCCGCCACCTACATTATACATATTAACCCCTAATCTGCTGCCCCCTATAACGCCGTCACCTACATAAACTTATTAACCCCTATCCTGCGGATCCCGCCACAACTAAATAAATTGTTTAACCCCTAAACCACCGCTCCCGGACCTCACCCACACCTATATTAAAGTTATTAACCCCTATCCTGCCCCCCCATACCGCCGCCACTTATATTAAAATTATTAACCCCTAAACCTAAGTCTAACACTAACCCTACCCCCCCAACTTAAATATTATTTTAATAAATCTAAATAATATTACTCGTATTAACCAAATTAATCCTATTTAAAACTAAATACTTACCTGTAAAATAAACTCTAAGATAGCTAAAATATAACTAATAATTATATTGTAGCTATTTTAGGATTTATTTTTATTTTACATGCAACTTTGTATTTATTTTAACTAGGTACAATAGTTATTAACTATTTAATAACTACCTAGCTAAAATACTTACAAAATTACCTGTAAAATAAATCCTAACCTAAGTTACAATTAAACCTAACACTACACTATCATTAAATTAATTAAATAAATTAACTACAATTACCTAAAATTAAATTCAATTAAATAAACTAAACTATAGTACAAAATAAAAAAGAATTACAATAAGTTTAAACTAATTACACCTAATTTAAGCCCCCTAATAAAATAATAAAGCCCCCCCAAAAAAAAAAATGCCCTACCCTATTCTAAATTACAAAGTAACCAGCTCTTTTACCAGCCCTTAAAAGGGCTTTTTGCGGGGCATTGCCCCAAAGTAATCAGCTCTTTTACCTGTAAAAAAAAATACAACCCCCCCAACATTAAAACCCACCACCCACATACCCCTACTCTAACCCACCCAAACCCCCCTTAAAAAAACCTAACACTAACCCCCTGCAGATCTCCCTACCTTGAGTTGTCTTCACCCAGCCGAGCCGAATTCTTCATCCAAGTGGCGCAGAAGAGGTCCTCCATCCAGCAGAAGTCTTCATCCAGGTGGCGTCTTCAATCTTCATCCATCCAAAGCGGAGCCATCTTCCAAGGAGCCGACGCGGAGCCATACTCTTCAACCAACGACTGAACGACGAATGAAGGTTCCTTTAAGGGACGTCATCCAAGATGGCGTCCCTCGAATTCCGATTGGCTTATAGGATTCTGTCAGCCAAACGGAATTAAGGTAGGAAAAATCTGATTGGCTGATTCAATCAGCCAATCAGATTGAAGTTCAATCCGTTTGGCTGATCCAATCAGCCAATCGGATTGAGCTCGCATTCTATTGGCTGTTAAACATTTTATTTAGTTGCGGCGGGTTCCGGGAGCGGCGGTTTAGGGGTTAATGAGTTTAATGTAGGTGGTGGCGGTGTAGTGGGGGGCAGGATAGGGGTTAATAACTTTAATATAGGTGGCGGTGGGCTCCGGGTGCGGTGGTTTAGGGGTTAAACAATTTATTTAGTTGCGTTGGGGTCCGGGATCCGCAGGATAGGGGTTAATAACTTGAATATAGGTGGCGGCGGTGTAGTGGGGGCAGGATAGGGGTTAATAGGTATAATGTAGGTGGCAGCGGGGTCCGGGAGCGGCGGTTTAGGGGTTAATATATTTATTATAGTAGCGGCGGGGTCCAGGAGCGGCGTTTTAGGGGGTAATAACTTTATTTAGGTGCGGGGGGCTCTGGGAGTGGCGGTTTAGGGGGTAAAACAATGTAGTTTAGTGTGGGTGCTTAGTGACAGGCTATCAAGAAAGCTGCGAAGAAGCC
The DNA here is from genome assembly GCF_027579735.1 of Bombina bombina. Classification (NCBI taxonomy): domain Eukaryota; kingdom Metazoa; phylum Chordata; class Amphibia; order Anura; family Bombinatoridae; genus Bombina; species Bombina bombina. The sequence continues at coordinate 179,301,958 of NC_069504.1, forward strand.
GATGAGCAGCGAGATCGATGACTGTCAGTTAACAACAGTCCGCTGCTCATCGCTCCGTACTTGGTGCGCGGCTTCTTGACAGCTTTTTTGATAACTTTGGCGAACGTATTCAGGTCCGCGGCAGTGATGGTAGGCGAGCTTAGGCGAGCGTATTGGGTAGACGAATGCAGGTAAGTAGACAGCTTCATAACTAGAGGCCAATGTAACTATTAGTTATATTGTAGCTATTTTAGGGTTTATTTTACAGGTAAGTATTTAGTTTTAAATAGGAATAATTTAGTTAATGATAGTTATTTTATTTAGATTTATTTAAATTATATTTAAGTTAGGGGGTGTTAGCGTTAGGGTTAGACTTAGATTTAGGGGTTAATAACTTTAATATAGTGGCGGCGACGTTGGGGGCGGCAGATTAGGGTTAATAAATGTAGGTAGGTGTCGGCGATGTTAGGAACGGCAGATTAGGGGTTAATAATATTTAACTAATGTTTGCGAGGTGGGAGTGCGGCAGTTTAGGGGTTAATACATTTATTATAGTGGTGGTGATGTCCGTTTCGGCGGATTAGGGGTTAAAATTTTCTTTTAGTGTTTGCGATGTGGGAGGGCCTCGGTTTAGGGGTTAATAGGTAGTTTATGGGTGTTAGTGTAAAACTCTTAACTACTGACTTTAAAATGCGGTACCAGTCTTGACAGGAGAGGGTGTACCGCTCACTTTTTGCAAGACTCGTAATACCGGTGCTATGCAAGTCCCATTGAAAAAAGAGGATACGCAATTTACGTAAGTGGATTTGCGGTATTTCCAAGTCTGGCCAAAAAAGTGAGCGGTACACCTGTACCTTCAAGACTCGTAATACCAGCGGGGGCGTTAAAAAGCAGCGTTGGGACCGGCCAACGCTGCTTTTTAAGCCTAACGCACAACTCGTAATCTAGCCGTTTGTGTTTCCCATCTTTGATTGCCAAATCAGGTACGCTGGAAGTAGCCGACTCCACACCTTGGATCAGTGAGCTGGGACACTGTGAGATCCCAGTAGGCCCTAATCAGCTCACCTGGTGCTGCAGCATTTGTGAGTAAACCTGTTTCTCACCATTGGATATCCATATTTTAAATTTTAGCGCACCTAGAGGCACCTTCTTTGATAATAGCAGTAAATTGAAAACTTCTTTAATATTGTATTGGGGATACCACAGGCAAAAGCAGCTATTTCAAATTCCAACATAAGAGTAAACCATTTAAAACACTCTATTATGTAAAATTAATCATTGGGAACACTGTCTCTTTAAATTTTAAAAAAAACAGGAGAAAATGAAGGTTTCTAAAACATTTGTCCGGTAGTATATATGTTTCTGTATATTTAGGATTGTGGCACATATAAAAGAAAAAACAGCTCCATGTATCTTGCCGAAGAGCAGGTATGTTTGCGCATGTCAGGTTTTTCGCTCATATTACAAGTTGAAAGTAAACACAATCGCTTATGCACAATTGGGGGTCGATCCGATATAGATCGTAGTTTGCGACGCAAGCGAGGGAACCGGCGTCGCCCGCAGTTTCAGCTCGCAACTCGAGCTATCCTATATAAGTCGCCGTCAGATGCTAACGTGCCGTAAGTCTGACAAACCAGCGATGTCCAGAAATCTGCGCAAGTACAAATTTCTGGCGTCGCCAGTGACTTGCGGCACGTTAGAAACTGCCGGCGCCTATAAAACCTGACTAAAGTCTAAAACACCTGCACTGTCTAACACGCCTCCCTAACATAGCCCGCACTGTCTAACACGCCTCCCTAACATAGCCCGACACGTCTAACCCTCTATCCGCTATCCCCCCTCACTAGCCTAACAATAAAATATGTATTAACCCCTAAACCGCCGCTCGCGGAGCCCGCCGCTACCTATTAAAGTTATTAACCCCTAAACCGCCGCCAGCTATATTAAATCTATAACCCCCTAAAGTGAGCCCCTAACACCGCCGCCATCTACCTTACCTACCCCCTAAAGTGAGCCCCTACCCCGCCGCTATTTTAAAATTATTAACCCCTAATCTAATCCCCCTACCCCGCCGCCATCTATATTAAATTATTTAACCCCTAAAATACTAAACTATCCCTACCACTAAACCTAAGTCTAACCCTACAAATAGCCCTGAAAAGGGCTTTTTGCGTGGCATTGCCCCAAAGTAACAGCTCTTTTGCCAGCCCTTAAAAGGGCTTTTGGCGGGGCTTTGTCACAAAGTAAACTGCTCTTTTGCCCTCAATCTACATCCCCCTACACCGCGGCCACCTATAATAAATGTATTAACCCCTAATCTAATCCCCCTACACCGCCGCCAGCTATATTAACTATATTAACCCTAATTATATTAGGGTTAATATAGTTATATTATATATATTAACTATATTAACCCTAATTATATTAGGGTTCATATAGTTAATATCGTTATTATAATTATATATATATTAAGTATAATAACCCTATCTAACTCTAACATCCTAACTAAACTCTTATTAAAATAAATCTAATATTAATATTATTAATTAAAATATTCCTATTTAAATCTAAATACTTACCTATAAAATAAACCCTAAGATAGCTACAATATAATTAATAATTACATTATAGCTATGTTAGGGTTGATATTTATTTTACAGGTAAATTGTTAATTATTTTAACTAGGTCTAATAGCTATTAAATAGTTATGAACTATTTAATATCTACCTAGTTAAAATAATTACCCAATTACCTGTAAAATAAATCCTAACCTAAGTTACAAATACACCTACACTATCAATAAATTAAATAAACTACAAATATCTATCTAAAAATACAATTAAATAAACTAAACTAAATTACAAAAACAAACAAACACTAAATTACAAAAAATAAAAAAAAGATTACAAGATTTTTAAGCTAATTACACCTATTCTAAGCCCCCTAATAAAATAATAAAGCCCCCCAAAATAAAAAAAATTCCCTGCCCTATTCTAAATTAAAACAAGTTCAAAGCTCTTTACCTTACCAGCCCTTAAAAGGGCCTTTTGTGGGGGCATGCCCCAAAGAATTCAGCTCTTTTGCATTTAAAAACATATACAATACCCCCCCCCATTACAACCCACCACCCACATACCCCTATTCTAAACCCACCCAAACCCCCCTTAAAAAAGCCTAACACTACCCCCCTGAAGATCTCCCTACCTTGTCTTCACCACACCGGGCCGAACTCCTAATCCGATCCGGGCGATGTCTTGCTCCAAGCGGCAAAGAAGAATTCTTCCTCCGGCGATGTCTTCTTCCAAGCGGCAAAGAAGAATTCTTCCTCTTCGGAATTAAGTTAGCCAATCAGCCAATCGGATTGAACTTGAATCTGATTGGCTGATTCAATCAGCCAATCAGATTTTTCTAACTTAATTCCTATTGGCTGATAGAATCCTATCAGCCAATCGGAATTCGGCGGACGCCATCTTGGATGACGTCATTTAAAGGTACCTCATTCGTCTTTCAGTCGTCGGCCGGGATGGATGCTCCGCGGTGGCGGAGCAAAGAAAGAAGATTGAAGATGCCGCTTCATGGAAGATGTTGCCGGAAGGAAGAAGACTTTGCTGCCGCTTGGAGGAAGACGTCGCCGGAGGAAGAATTCTTCTTTGCCGCTTGGAGGAAGACATCGCCGGAGGAAGAATTCTTCTTTGCCGCTTGGAGCAAGACATCGCCCGGATCGGATTAGGAGTTCGGCCCGGTGTGGTGAAGACAAGGTAGGGAGATTTTCAGGGGGGTAGTGTTAGGCTTTTTTAAGGGGGGTTTGGGTGGGTTTAGAATAGGGGTATGTGGGTGGTGGGTTGTAATGGGGGGGGTATTGTATATGTTTTTAAATGCAAAAGAGCTGAATTCTTTGGGGCATGCCCCCACAAAAGGCCCTTTTAAGGGCTGGTAAGGTAAAGAGCTTTGAACTTGTTTTAATTTAGAATAGGGCAGGGAATTTTTTTTATTTTGGGGGGCTTTATTATTTTATTAGGGGGCTTAGAATAGGTGTAATTAGCTTAAAAATCTTGTAATCTTTTTTTTATTTTTTGTAATTTAGTGTTTGTTTGTTTTTTGTAATTTAGTTTAGTTTATTTAATTGTATTTTTAGATAGATATTTGTAGTTTATTTAATTTATTGATAGTGTAGGTGTATTTGTAACTTAGGTTAGGATTTATTTTACAGGTAATTGGGTAATTATTTTAACTAGGTAGATATTAAATAGTTCATAACTATTTAATAGCTATTAGACCTAGTTAAAATAATTAACAATTTACCTGTAAAATAAATATTAACCCTAACATAGCTACAATGTAATTATTAATTATATTGTAGCTATCTTAGGGTTTATTTTATAGGTAAGTATTTAGATTTAAATAGGAATATTTTAGTTTATAATATGAATTAGATTAATTTAATATAAATTTAGTTAGGGGTGTTAGGGTTAGATAGAGTTAATATAGTTAATATAAATACTATAGTAACTATATTAACCCTAATATAATTAGGGTTAATATAGTTAATATATATAATGTAATACCTATATTAACTATAATATACTTAGGGTTAATATAGATAATATAGCTGGCGGCGGGGTAGGTAGATTAAATTAGGGGTTAATCATTTTAAAAGAGATGGCGGCGGTGTAAGGGGCTTACATTAGGGGTTAATAATATTGTTATATAGCTGGCGGCGGTATAGGGGGATTAGATTAGGGGTTAATAATTTTTATATAGGTGGCGGCGGTGTAAGGGGTCAGATTAGGGGATAGATAAGTTAGATGGCGGCGGTTTTAGGGGCTCACAGTAGGGGGTTAGTTTATGTAGATGGCGGCGTGGTCCGGGAGCGGCGGTTTTAGGGGATAATAACTTTATTAGGGATTTCGGGGGGGGGATCGCGGTTGACAGGTAGATAGACATTGCGCATGCGTTAGGTGTTAGGTTTTATTTAGCAGATCGCGGGTGACAGGTAGATAGACATTGCGCATGCGTTAGGTGTTAGGTTTCTTTTCTAGTTAGTTTAGGGAGTTACGGGGCTCCAATAGTCAGCGTAAGGCTTCTTACGGCTGCTTTTTGTGGCGAGGTTAAAAATGGAGTAAGATTTCTCCATTTTCGCCACGTAAGTCCTTACGCTGCATATTGGATACCAAACTGCGCTGGTTTGGTATACCTGCCTATGGCCCAAAAAACTGCGGGCGACGGCAGAAATATACGCGCGTAACTTCTAGGTTACGCCGTATATGTGATACCAAACCAGCGTAAATATTGGCGTCGCCGGCTTTTGCGGGCGACGATTTTTATCGGATCGACCCCTTGAAGTTAACGTGCAATATCTTTAAACACTGTCTGCAGAATTAAACAGATCAAGATAATATATATATATATATATATATATATATATATATATATATAATCAATACACAGCAGTTTAGCACTCACAATACTTTTCTTTTGACCGGGGTGCTCGGCAACATATTTTGTAGACCTCCAGTATATATATATATATATATATATATATATATATATATATATATATATATATATATATATATATTTATTTATATATGAAACCATGTTATAGTAATTAAGACATGCAGGATTTTTTTTTATGTATAAATTGAAAATTAGCATCAACGTTCCAAAGTCTTGCAATTTATGACTTACTGGAAGTAGTAATGATCTCACTGTATTAGGGAAACAGTGACATCTCTGGATTGTGTTAACAGATATATGTATAATATCAGGATAAGTAATTTAACTAATCCCAAGTATATCAGTACATCCCCAAATACTATCTTATCTCAGTATCAAGGATACCTGTCATTATCAACTGGGGAAAAAGTGTCACAAATTCTTAAGGTATCAACTTAAAGGACCAGTAAACACAGTATATTTGCATAATCAACAAATGCAAGATAACAAGACAATACAATAGTATTTCAAATAAGTAGTAGATTTGTTTCTAACAAATTTTAAATTTATGTATATTTCCACTCCCCCTGTACCATGTGATAGCAATCAGCCAATCACAAATGCATATTCGTATAGTCTGTGAATTCTTGAACATGCTCAGTAGGAGCTGGTGACTCAAACAATGTAAATATAAAAGACTGAGCACAAATTGGAAAGTTGTTTAAAATTACATGCTGTATCTGAATCATGAAAATTGAATTTGACCTGAGTGTCCCTTTAAACACACAACTGAGTTTAAGAGAGAACCAAAACAGTAAGAATATTTAGGACACACATATAAGATCAAAAATAAATTTAATAGATCAATATATAAAGTCACAAAATTAAGTATTACTATCTTGTGAACCAGGGTCATATAGTATAAAACATTTATAAAAAATAAAAAAATAAAAAGTATGTGGAACTGCCATGGGCTCAGAATGTGCTCCAACCTATGCCAATATTTATCTAGGTTGGTGGGAGCAAGAAATGGTATTTGCCGAAAACAAGTCTCAATATACCGATCTCATTTTATTATGGATTTGTTGTATAGACAACCTGTTTATTTTAAGGCAAGGTAGTAAAAATGAAGTTAAGGAATGTTTGGACAATTTGAATAAGAATTACTTCAATTTGAAACTTACTTATGAGATCAATCATGATCTATCTGGATATCAGAATATATCGTGATGGATGGGTGATATACAAACCAATTTGTTTTGTAAAGAAACAGCAACCAATTCAGTTTTGAAAGTGCCCATTAACAAAATGTGCAATTCCTTCTGGTGAGTTTTTAAGGCTATGGAGAAATATTTTGAATGACAATACCTTTAGATTAAGAGCAAAGGAATTGAGATTTAGATTACAAGATTGTGGGTATCCCTCTAGTCTTATTAAAAAAGCTTTTCAGAGAGCACTTCATACCTCTCGTAATCAGTTACTTGTTCCAAAGTCAAAATTGTTTAATAATAATGAGACTGTGAGATTTGTGAGTACATTTAATAAAGAATACCAGATGATATCTGATATTTTAAATAGACATGCACATATTCGTAAAAGCAAATTTTGGCTGCTAGTTTGGGAGATAGAATTCAAATTAGATGGCACAAGGCACCATCTTTATGTGACAAACTAGTAAGAAGTCACATTAAAAGACAATATCATGGCAAACTGAAGGAAACCCATGTTTTCTTAGAGGCAAAAGATATATATGTTATTTAGCTACATGTAGGACTAAAAACATCATCTATTGTTAACAATGTACATGGAAGATTTTTTTATGTAGGTATGTCGACATGAAAACTGAGAATCAGATTAGGAGAACATCTATCTAACATTAGAAATGTTCATAATGACAGAGAAAAGGGTAAGAAACTAACAAGTGTAGCTAGTGAGGCATTTCTTATATGTTCATTAATCAAAACCAGACCTCAAGTGTTGGGTACAGGAGAAAATGACTATATATATCAAAGGTGGCAACATTGAAAAAATACTTTTACAGATGGAGAGTTGTTGGATTTTTTAGCTCAATTCTCTTACACCCAATGGCCTTAATGCAGTGCTTTCCAAACTGTGTGTCGGGACACACTAGTGTGTCGGCAGCAGTGTGTAGGTGTGTCCCTGCTTCAGCACAAATTTTTTTAAATTTAATAAAAAAAATTTAAATAGTTTTTTGGTTTCTGACTTTCCACCTGCCTGCTACACAGATATCACATGGTTGACACGTGATTGATACCTAGTGGGTCACAGATCATCTTAACCAATTGGCACAGCTCAGTGGGAACTGAAAGTATTACCATTGGCGACACATTGGCTTGTGACTGCACGTGTAGCCAGTGAGTGGGACAGCAGTGTGTTTGCAGCCCGGGCAGTAGTGAGTCGGACTCACAGAGCTCTGAGGGTGGCAGCTTAAACGCTGAGCAGAAGTCAGTGGGATTTTTTTGCAACTAGCTCCCAGTAGTGCATTGCTGCTCCTGTTCTTGATATATGGATAGGAAGTGGAAGCTTAAAAATGCTTGATGATGAAATGCGAGTGTCTTTATCTAATATTCCACCAAATATTCCGAAACTGTTCATCCTATCAACCTCATACATCCCATTAAAATAGTAAGTAGCTATTAGTGATATTAAACTTTTTTTAATTCTTGCACATACTTACTGTTACTTGTAAATACATTTTGTTATTATATCATTTATGTATGTGTCCATATCTCTTAAAACAAGTTAGTTTAACCTCCTGTTTGCTAGTACAACTGAATTACCATGTCACGAAATGATGTAGGTCTAAAAAGTGTGTCACCAACATGAAAAGTTTGGAAAGCTCTGCCTTAATGAACAAATTTCTATAGTTCATTCTTATGAACTGTAGTATATGACACTCTAAGTAGGATTATCATCTCTATGCTTTTCAGTATTCATTATTTTATGTGGGATGTTTTACTTTCTGGACAATAAACACCCGGAATATCTGACAGAATGAAAATTAATATATGATACTATATAAAGCTAACTAAGTAGATGGATGGAAATATGTGTCAACAACATCTACTTATATATAGTATTGGATTTACAGAGAAAATCTATTATCTGGTGATAAGCAAGTACAGTATATCCTGTGAAACTTTGATGCATAATATATATATACATGATCGGATGATACTGCACCTTTAACTGATATACTGGATCTGAATTATTCCTCATTTTGGTGATTAAGTGTAATTAATATTTGTTAAAAAAATGATATGAATAGCACTCTATATATGCATTTATCTGTAAGTACTTGTAGTATGTGAATCTTTGCTAAAATCTATATATATGAAATATACAGAAATAATATATACATGTACATTGCTTAATTATTATTATTACAGAGTAACAAGCAAGCTTAGTTATACAGTTCACGCTATATAATTGACATGTGATATGCTAATATGTATCATATATGTGTAATATGTATCATATATATGTATCATATACTGTATATATATTTATTCGGCACTGGACTGAGCGTAATAGGTGGGATCAGACTGATATGCTACAGTTGAAAGCATTACTGGGCTAAAAAGAAGCTGCACCCAGATGGTAAATCGCCATAGAACAAGCTAACAATCAGCTAGATTACGAGTTTGGCGTTATGATTGAAAAAGCAGCGTTATGGCCCATAACGCTGCTTTTTCCCTAACGCTGCTATTACAATTCTTGTAGGTATAGGTGTACCGCACACCTTTTAGCCCGTCACGCAACGGCAGTACCGCACTTTTTCAATGGGACTCCCATACCACCGGTATTACGAATTTGCCTGGGAGGCCAAAAAGTGAGCGGTACACCCTATACTGACAAGATCCATACCGCCATCTAAAGTCAGTAGTTATGAGTTTTACGTTACAAAAAATGTAGCATAAAACTCATAAACTAAAGTGTTAAAAAGTACACTAACACCCATAAACTACCTATTAACCCCTAAACCGAGGCTCTCCCACATCGCAAACACTATAATATACTTATTAACCCCTAATCTGCCGCTCCGGACATTGCCGCCAGTATTAAACTGTATTAACCCCTATTCCGCCACTCCCCGACATCGTTGCCACTATAATAAACCTATTGATCCCTAAACCACCGCCCTCCCACATCGCAAACACTATTTAAATATTATTAACCCCTAATCTGCCATCCGTTCACACCGCCGCTATAATAAAATTATTAATCCCTAAACCGCAAGCCCTCCGCAACAAAATATACTTAAATAAAATATTAACCCCTAAACGCCCTCACAACAAAATATACTAAAATAAACTATTAACCCCTAAACCTAACGACCCGCTAACTTTATATTAAAATTACAATTTCCCTATCTTTAATTAAATTAAAATTTACCTGTCAAAATAAACTAACAATTAAACTAAGATAATTATTAAACTACAATTAAACTAACTACCAATTAAATTAAACTAAACTACACATTAAAAAAATCCTAACACTACTCTAAAAATTAAAAAAAACTATCTAATTACAAAAAAAAATAACTAAATTACAAAACCAAACAAACACTAAATTACAAAAAATAAGAAACAAATTATCAAAAAATAAAAAAGAATTACACTTAATCTAATAGCCCTAACAAAATAAAAAAAAGCCCCCCCCCCCAAAAAAAACCTAGCCTACAGTAAACTACCAATGGCCCTTAAAAGGGCCTTTTGTGGGGCATTGCCCCAAAGAATTCAGCTCTTTTACCTGTAAAAAAAATACAAACACCCCCCAACAGTAAAACCCACCACCCCCACAATCAACCCCCTCAAATAAAATAGCTATCTAAAAAAAACTAAGCTCCCCATTGCCCTGAAAAGGGCATTTGTATGGGCATTTAGCTCTTTTACATGCCCAGACCCTAATCTAAAAATAAAACCCATCCAAAAAAAACTTGGAACAGCCAATAGGATTTTAGCAGCTCTAATCCTATTGGCTGATTGAAATCTTTCAGCCAATAGGAATGCAAGGGACGCCATCTTGGATGACGTCACTTGCATTGAAGTTCCAGTTTACGGCGGCGACCGTATGAAGAGGATGCTCCGCGCCGGATGTCTTCAGGATGGACCCGCTCCGCGGCGGATGGATGAAGATAGAAGATGCCATCTGGATGAAGACTTCTTGTCGTCTGGATGAGGACTTCGCCGGCTAGATGAAGATCGAAGAGGCCGCCTGGATGAAGACTTCTTACCAGATGGATCCTTCAAGCGGGACTTCAATAACTGTAAGTGGATCGTCAGGGGTTAGTGTTAGGTTTATTTAAGGGTTTTTTGGGTGGGTTTTATTTTTAGATTAGGGTCTGGGCATGTAAAAGAGCTAAATGCCATTTTAAGGGCAATGCCCATACAAATGCCCTTTTCAGGGCAATGGGGAGCTTAGGTTTTTTTAGATAGTTATTTTATTTGGGGGGTTGGTTGTGGGGGTGATGGGTTTTACTGTTGGGGGTGTTTGTATTTTTTTTACAGGTAAAAGAGCTGAATTCTTTGGGGCAATGCCCCACAAAAGGCCCTTTTAAGGGACATTGGTAGTTTATTGTAGGCTAGGGTTTTTTTTATTTAGGGGGGCTTTTTTATTTTTTTAGGGCTATTAGATTAGGTGTAATTCTTTTTTATTTTTGATAATTTGTTTCTTATTTTTTGTAATTTAGTGTTGTTTTATTTTTTATGTAATTTAGTTATTTTTATTTTTTAGTAATTTTAGTGGGTTTTTTTTTGTAATGTTAGGTTTTAGTGTAAATGCTTAATAACTATTTACTAACTAGTCTACTTAGTTAAAATAAATACAAACTTACCTGTAAAATAAAAAATAAAACCTAAGCTAGCTACAACATAACCATTAGTTATATTGTAGCTAGCTTAGGTTTTATTTCACAGGTAAGTATGTATTTAGTTTTAAATAGGTATTATTTAGTTAATAATTGTAAATTTAGTTTAGCTCCATTTTAATTATGTTAAAGTTAGGGGGGGTTAGGGTTAGGTTTAGGGTTAGGTTTAGGGGTTAATATATTTTAATTTAGCTTGTTGTGATGTGGGGGGGGCTGGCGGTTTGGGGGTTAATAGGTTTATTTAGTTAATAATTGTAAATTGAATTTAGCTATATTTTTATTATGTTAAAGTTAGTGGGTTTTAGGGTTAGGCTTAGGGTTACCTTAGGGTTAGGGGTTAATTGATTTATTTAGTGATAGTGAGGTGGGAGGCCAGAGGTTTAGGAGTTAATAACTTTAGTATAGTGGCGGCGACATCGGGAGTGGCAGATTAGTGGTTAATAGTTTTATGTAGGTGGCGGCGATGTTGGGGCGGCAAATTAGGGGTTAATAACTGTATGTAGGTGGCGGCAATGTCAGGGGCAGCAGATTAGGGGTGTTTAGACTCGGGGTTTATGTTAGGGTGTTAGGTTTAAACATTATTTTCTTTTTCCCCATAGACATCAATGGGACTGCGTTACGGAGCTTTTGTTTCCGCGATCGCAGGTGTTAGGCTTTTTTTTTTGCCGGCTCTCCCCTTATTGATGTCTATGGGGAAATCGTGCATGAGCACGTCAAAGCAGCGCTTGTTTTCAGTGCGGTATGGAGCTCAACGACACCATATCACACGCACAAACCTGCTTTTTCAAAACCTGTAATACCAGCGATATAGGGAGGTGAAATAACGCCGCTTTTGTGGCGGTCGTTAAGATCCCTATAGCGCTCAAAACTCGTAATCTAGCTGAATGTTATTGAGCTGTTTGTTCGTTCCTGTAATTACGCTTCTCTCCTTGGCCCGGATTACAAGTTTTGCGGTAAATCCATTGTGAACAAACCGTGCACAATGTGGCTGTAATGCTATTTTCATTACAACGCGATTACAAGTGTCAATCAAACTTTCTTTTTGCGTGCGTTATGCTGCAGTAACCTGCATACCACACACAAACCAAGTTCCGACTTGGCGTGCTCGTGCACATATTCCCTCATAGAGATCAATGGCGAAAAAATGTTGGCCATCGCATTTTCGCATTCCTCATTGAAGTCTATGTAGAAAAGAAAGAAAGTTATCAAAAAATCTAACACCCTAACATAAACCCCTTGTCTAATAACCACTAAACCGCCATCCCCCACACTAAATAAACCTATTAACCCCTAAACCGCCGTCCCCCCACATCGCCAACACTAAATAAATCTTTTAACTTCTAAACCGCCATCCCCCCACATCGCCAACACTAAATAAATCTACTAACCCCTAAACCGCCATCCCCCCACATCGCCAACACTAAATAAACCTGTTAACCACTAAATCGCCACCCCCCACATCACCAGCACTAAATAAACCTATAAACCCCTTAACCGCCATCCCCCCACATCGTCAACACTAAATAAAGCTATTAACCCCTAAACCGCCATCCCCCCACATCGCAAATACCTAAATTAAACTATCAACCCCTAAAGCTAACACCCCCTAACTTTAAAAAAATTAAAATACACCTAAATTAAATTAACAATATACTAACTACCTAAAAATAAATAAAAACTTACCTAAGAAACAAAATTAAAACCTAAGCTTAAACTAAAAAAAACTAACATTACTTTTTTTACAAAAATAATTAATTAAAAAAAATAAAAAGCTACATTATCAAAAAAAAAATAACCTAACATTACTAAAAATAATAAAACCTAAAATTCCCCAATTAAATAAAAACTATCATTACAAAAAATAATAAACTCTAAAATTACAAAAAATAACAAAACTACCATTACAAAAAATAACAAACAAAATTAATAAAAATTATTCCTATTCTAATACCATCCCCCCAAAAACACCCCCCAAAAATACACCCCACTAATCTAAAAATAATCTACCAATAGTCTTTAAAAGGGCCTTTTGCAGGGCATTGCCCCAAAGCTAACAGCTCTTTTACCTATTATCCTATTGGCTAATTTTAATTTGTCAGCAACTAGGAATGCAAGGGTATCACCATTTAAAAGTGGTACCTTGCATTCAATCTTCAGTGTGTGGCCGGAGACCGCATGAAGAGGAGCTCTGTGTCGATGCTCTGAAGAGGAGGACCGACATCCCAGATGACATTGCCAGAGGACTTCGCTGTTGACACCGGGATGAAGATAGAGGGACGGCGGAATGGATGAAGATTGGGGAAAATGCTCCGCCAATGGATTGTTGCGGTATAGGCCAAAATGATCACGGAAAAGCCATACCGCGTGAATTGTAATATCAAGTAGGTGATTATTCCACACGCAAAGACCATTTTGCCATACCGCGCAACTTGCATCCCTGAATAGTAGAGTTTTTAGGGAGTGCTTGAAGCTGTTAAAACTAGGGGAGAGTCTTATGGAGCGAGGCAGGGAATTCCACAAGATGGGGGCCAGTCTGGAGAAGTCCTGTAAACGTGAATGTGAGGAAGTAACAAGAGAGAAGGAGAGGAGGAGATCCTGAGCTGATTGAAGGGGACGGGAGGGAGAGTATCTACAGACAAGTTCTGAGATGTAGGGGGGAGCAGTGCAGTTGAGAGCTTTATATGTCAGGGTGAGGATTTTATGTTTAATCAGGAAGCCAGTGAAGGGATTGGCAGAGAGGTGCAGCAGATGAAGAGCGACGAGTAAGGAAGATGAGCCTGACAGAGGCATTCATAATGGATTGTAAAGGAGCTATGCGGCAGCTAGGTAGACCAGAGAGGACGGAATTGCAGTAGTCGAGGCGGGAAAGGATGAGAGAGTGGATTAAAATCTTGGTTGTATCTTGTGTAAGGAAATGTCTAATTTTAGCAATGTTTTTAAGGTGGAAGCGGCAGGCTTTAGCCAAGGACTGGATGTGAGGAGTGAAGGAAAGATCTGAGTTAAGTGTGACCCCAAGACATCGGGCAAGTGGGGTAGGGGTAATGATGGAATTATCAACAGTTATAGAAATTTTGGGGGTGGAGACATTGGAAGAAGGGGGAAAAATAAGGAGTTCAGTTTTGGAGAGATTTAGCTTAAGGTAGTGAGAGGACATCCAAGATGAGATGTGAGAAAGACAGTTAGTGACACGGGTTAGTAAGGAAGGAGGTAGGTCTGGTGCAGAGAGGTAGATTTGGGTGTCATCGGCATACAAATGGTATTGAAACCCATGGGACTTTATTAAGGAACCTAGTGACGACGTGTAGATTGAGAAGAGAAGGGGACCAAGGACAGAGCCTTGAGGTACCCCAACAGAAAGTGGTAACGGGGCAGAGGATGCTCCGGAGAAGGCTACACTAAATGTACGGTTAGTCAGATAGGAAGAGAACCACGAGAGAGCTGTGTCACAGATGCCGAAGGATTGGAGGGTTTGGAGCAGAAGAGGGTGGTCAACAGTGTCAAAGGCTGCAGACAGGTCAAGGAGGATAAGCAGAGAGAAGTGGCCTTTGGATTTTGCTGTAAGTAGGTCATTGGTAACCTTGACATTTGCTGTCTCTGTAGAGTGATGGGAACGAAATCCAGATTGCAGTGGGTCAAGAAGAGAGTTTAGTGTAAGGAAATGGGATAGACGTGCGTAAACTAGCTTTTCGAGGAGCTTTGAGGCAAGAGGGAGTAGGGAAATAGGGCGGTAATTGGAAGGGGAGGTTGGATCAAGGGAAGGTTTTTTGAGGATAGGTGTGACCAGTGCATGTTTTAGAGATGAGGGAAATATACCAGTGCTGAGGGAGAGGTTGAAAATGTGTGTGAGCATGGGGGTGAGGGTAGAAGAGAGGGAGGGGAGTAGCTGTGAGGGGATGGGGTCGAGGGGACAGGTAGTGAGGTGGGAGGACAGTATAAGGGCAGAAACTTCATCCTCATTAACAGGGGCAAAAGAGCTGCATTTTTGGATATTTGGGTTTTGGGTGATCGTGAGCTTTTGAGGGGGTGGGAGATTGTTGAGAGCTGATTTCACTTCTGATGGAGTCAATTTTGTTGTTGAAGTGGCTTGCAAAATCTTGAGCTGAGAGAGAGGTTGTGTTAGGAGGTGGGGGTGGGCGGAGAAGAGTGTTGAACGAGTTGAACAGACGTTTAGGGTTAGAGGAAAGAGTAGAGATGAGATTAGAAAAATATTGTTGCTTATAAAGATTAAGGGCAGAATAGTAGGAGTTCAGGATGAACTTGTAGTGAAGAAAGTCAGCTGAACTCCGAGATTTCCTCCAATGTCGCTCAGCAGTACGGGAGCATCTGCGTAGGTATCGTGCGTAGGTTTTCACACCAAATGGATGTGAAAACAGCCTACTTACATGCCCCAATTGATTGTGAGATTTATGTGGAACAACCTGTAGGATTTGAGGTAAAGTGCAAACAAAATGAGAAACTAGTTTTAAAATTGAAAAAATCATTGTATGGTCTAAAACAATCAGGTAGAAATTGAAACAAGATATTAACTTATATTATATTCTGTGCCATATTCTCTGCTCTGTTGAATGATACAATGTTATCTAAAGTCGAGTTCAATATATGAATTGATAGTGGGTTCATCTACTTTCTGCGTTTAACATACTAATAACATTTTGTAACAGCATCATTGTTTGTAAATAATGTTCATGCTTTTTTTTACTTTTATGCCATTATTTTCAAAAAAAAATCTTGTTCCCTGCTGCCATGCACTGTTTATTGATCTGACACTTTTCATTTAAACAGGATTGTAGAAGGAGTTTTTCCTCCCTTCAGAATTATCCAATGAAATTGCTTATTATCGTTTTTAAGCTCAGCGGGTTGTTAGTCTATGAATATGGTTGTTAGTCTATGAATATGGCACAAGCCGAAACGCGTAAGAGCAGCCAGAACTCTGTGTCTTCTGTATGTTTTTAACTGAATATCCAATAAAGCTGTTGGTTTTTTTTGGATGTCTCCAGGACTTTTTTTCTTTTGTCCTACGCTTTATGAGGATTACTAGGAGTCCCCCTTCTCTACCTGGACTCATCCTTTACTTACCCCTGGAACCTGGTCTGTGTTTATTACAGATTTACATCTACCACTTGTCCTGCATTGGTTTGATGATTCAATTGTTGCTACTTGTGATTGGAAGGGCCTTACCATATGCTTTGGAAGTCTATGTTAAAGCTGTTTTTTTATTTTGGATGTTTCCAGGAATTTTTTTTCTTTTGTCCTAAGCTTTACGGGGATTACTAGGAGTCCCCCTTCTCTACCTGGAATCATACTTTTCTTACCCCTGGAACCTGGTCTGTGTTTATTACAGATTTACATCTACTGCTTGTCCTGCATTGGTTTGATGCTTCAATTGTTGCTACGTGTGATTGGAAGGGCCTTACCACGTGCTTTGGAAGTCTCCGTTGATTGACCCACAGAAGCCGGGAGGAGGAGCGCGGAGACGTGTCGCTCTCTGACCGGGTTTAAGGAGCAGAAAATAAGCCGTGTTGCTATTCGATGGCACAATCCAACCATTCACCTTACCTTACCGGATGGGCTCTGAGAATAGAGCTGAGCCGTGATAGCAACTTACCTTACCCTACCGGACAGGCTCCGGGGACAGAGCTGAGCCGGCACAGTGAGTTTAAAGCGTATACATGTTTAGCAGTAAGATATTCTACATGACTGTATGACTGGCTTTTGGCTAAACAACTCTGAGAGGTTGATATTTGTTTTGTCTTTAGCCTAATGTGGTGTCAGGATAGCTCTCGAGCAATAAGTGTTAGTTTTTTTGTTTTTTTAAACAGCGTGCCCCATTGAATATAGGGAGCAACAGTTAACGTGGTTGCAATATCCAAAGTCACGCTAACTTTTTACTTTCAACTTGTAATACGAGTGCTAACCTGCCCGCAGTAATCTTTTACTTTCAGTGTAGCTAGTGCGCAAACGGAAAAACATATTTAATTGTCTACTTAGAATCTGGCCTGTGTGCAAAGTTAATTTGTAGAGTGAATTGTTATATGGTGGATGGAATTACCTTTAAAAGTTTATCACACTTCTACTTTTTACAGTTTATATGTATATAACCACAACTGACGTCTGGTTCATTTATTTGTTAAAGTCTGATTTGCCCCACAGCCCAGACACATTCTATTACCCAAAGTAAATGTTTTACCTGATTATCATATGTTGTCTTATTTATTATCAATCCTGCTTTAAAACGGCATCGACGTTTTTTTTTAAATCAAAAGTTACAACCAATTGGAGGGAATTTCATAATCACGGTTTGTTACACTGTTTTACATAAAATAAAATAATGTTCAGCACTGGAATTTTTGCTGCATAGTTTATATTTTTTTGTCACACACAACACTAAAAAAAGAATGGTGAGAGGTTGAGAGAAAAGAGCAGTGAGGGGGACAGAAGGAGTCAGAGAGGGGCAGAGGGAAATAGAGAAGGCATACGGGGGAGTGACATAGGTAATGAGAAAGGGACTGAGATAGTGACAGGTGAAGTAAAGGGGGATTACAAAAGGTAGGAAGATAGGAGAATGAATAGTTACAAGGAGGTGAGGGGATCACTTAGAACATAGAGGTCCATGGTTTACTCATAATGACAATGTGACTGATGAAATGTGTTGTAAAGCATTGTAAACAATTATTTCTTCCCCAAAACTCAGGGTTAACATAAAAAAAGCTTTATGGGAAAAGATCCAACACTGGGCCAGATTACAAGTGGAGCGCTAATTAACGCTCCCGCTCAAGCATTAATTGTGCTAGAAGTAAGCATTTTGCGCACATTGGGTTGAAAGTAAACAGTTATCACTAGCGTGCTAACTCGACAAGCACAAAAAGACCTAAGTTAGAATATTGCGAACGCATTCATGTATTCCCCTATAGAAGTCAATGGAGAAAATAAAATGGTTAAAAAAACGTACACCGCCCTCTCGCGCAAACCTGATCGCATATTCTCAAGTGCACTAACCCGACATGAAAATATGAATATTTCACATTTCAATGTTCTTTACATAGACGAATATGTTCTATTTATTAATAAATAATCATTTCTACATATATCTGATTGTATTTTGGTACAATACATATTTATACCTATATATACAGGGAGTGCAGAATTATTAGGCAAATGAGTATTTTGACCACATCATCCTCTTTATGCATGTTGTCTTACTCCAAGCTGTATAGGCTCAAAAGCCTACTACCAATTAAGCATATTAGGTGATGTGCATCTCTGTAATTAGAAGGGGTGTGGTCTAATGACATCAACACCCTATATCAGGTGTGCATAATTATTAGGCAACTTCCTTTCCTTTGGCAAAATGGGTCAAAAGAAGGACTTGACAGGCTCAGAAAAGTAAAAAATAGTGAGATATCTTGCAGAGGGATGCAGCACTCTTAAAATTGCAAAGCTTCTGAAGCGTGATCATCGAACAATCAAGCGTTTCATTCAAAATAGTCAACAGGATCGAAAGAAGCGTGTGGAAAAACCAAGGCGCAAAATAACTGCCCATGAACTGAGAAAAGTCAAGCGTGCAGCTGCCAAGATGCCACTTGCCACCAGTTTGGCCATATTTCAGAGCTGCAACATCACTGGAGTGCCCAAAAGCACAAGGTGTGCAATACTCAGAGACATGGCCAAGGTAAGAAAGGCTGAAAGACGACCACCACTGAACAAGACACACAAGCTGAAACGTCAAGACTGGGCCAAGAAATATCTCAAGACTGATTTTTCTAAGGTTTTATGGACTGATGAAATGAGAGTGAGTCTTGATGGGCCAGATGGATGGGCCCGTGGCTGGATTGGTAAAGGGCAGAGAGCTCCAGTCCGACTCAGACGCCAGCAAGGTGGAGGTGGAGTACTGGTTTGGGCTGGTATCATCAAAGATGAGCTTGTGGGGCCTTTTCGGGTTGAGGATGGAGTCAAGCTCAACTCCCAGTCCTACTGCCAGTTTCTGGAAGACACCTTCTTCAAGCAGTGGTACAGGAAGAAGTCTGCATCCTTCAAGAAAAACATGATTTTCATGCAGGACAATGCTCCATCACACGCGTCCAAGTACTCCACAGCGTGGCTGGCAAGAAAGGGTATAAAAGAAGAAAATCTAATGACATGGCCTCCTTGTTCACCTGATCTGAACCCCATTGAGAACCTGTGGTCCATCATCAAATGTGAGATTTACAAGGAGGGAAAACAGTACACCTCTCTGAACAGTGTCTGGGAGGCTGTGGTTGCTGCTGCACGCAATGTTGATGGTGAACAGATCAAAACACTGACAGAATCCATGGATGGCAGGCTTTTGAGTGTCCTTGCAAAGAAAGGTGGCTATATTGGTCACTGATTTGTTTTTGTTTTGTTTTTGAATGTCAGAAATGTATATTTGTGAATGTTGAGATGTTATATTGGTTTCACTGGTAAAAATAAATAATTGAAATGGGTATATATTTGTTTTTTGTTAAGTTGCCTAATAATTATGCACAGTAATAGTCACCTGCACACACAGATATCCCCCTAAAATAGCTAAAACTAAAAACAAACTAAAAACTACTTCCAAAAATATTCAGCTTTGATATTAATGAGTTTTTTGGGTTCATTGAGAACATGGTTGTTGTTCAATAATAAAATTAATCCTCAAAAATACAACTTGCCTAATAATTCTGCACTCCCTGTATATATATATATATATAGATGATTATATATAGGTATAGATATATACAAATATATATAAGAATATCTATTTACAAATACTTAAAATATATTCACCTATGAGCAGAACATTAGAATGTGAAATATATACTGTAAATACATAGTTAAAACCTTTATTAAACATGAATATTGCATAAATATGATTTTACATGTTTTCATCTACTTAACTGTAAAGGGCTCCAATGCACTTATATATATGTGTGTGTATATATATATATATATATATATATATATATATATATATATATATATATATATATATATATGTATTTATGTTTTTATATATCTCTGTAAATACATATATACACATATAAATACATAAATACAAATGTATACACACACACACACACACATATATATATATATATATATATATATATATATACACAATTATATATACATTTCTAGAAATGTATATGTATGTATCTCAAAAATGTATCTCTAAAGCCCTTTGCCTGCCTTTTTTTTCTAACACCTGAGAATATCTTTGAGCCCTTATAACATTTGTGTGCAATATTTTTTTAAAATAATTTTTATTAGATTGTATTATTATTAGTGTAACTATACTTTGTAATGTATTTTTTATGTGTTTTGTGCAACTTTTTTGTTTTGCGAAACAGTTAACCACAGCTCTGAAGCCGTGGTTATCATTCTAGCGCAAATCGAATTTGCACTCAAGCAATCGTGTTTGCTTTCAACTCGTAATATGAGCAATACGCCCAATGAGCACAAACATCCAAGATAAATCTGTGTATTTTGTTCAGCAGAACCAATGACTGTACCCAGCATAAATTATATGACTATAAAATAGTAGATAAAAACAATGGACATTGAGGCAAAATTCTCTAAGAAGACAACTAAACCACTTGGTGAATGAAAACAGCACTACACACATCAGCCCCAGAAATGACATCTGAAAAAATGCTGTGATTGTCATGAATTTCAATGACAGGTTGATGAAGCGAAATATAGAACAATTTAATACCATCACATCAGTAGGTTTGTTAAGAAACTATATACATAAATGGCTTGTTTAAGAGAAGATAACTCATATGTGCAAATAAGCTATGTAATGTCAACAGTCCCAGTACAATGATGTAACATCCTCCTCAAAAAATGTTCCTGTACTAGAACCTTCACCCAAGCAGCAACAAACCCAGCCCATACCCACTCCTGTGATTCTCAGACATAAGAAAATCCTGACTTTGTATACAAAAAAAATTATGAGATGAATTATCATATTCCACATCACTGGATCTTATAATAAACCACATTTTGACACGTTGCATCTACTGACATTTTGTTGATTTGTATTACATTTAAATCTTTTGAAAACACAAATTTTTCAATTTTATTGTAAACATTTATCAAATTGGTTAAGCATTGGCAAAAGTTTAGAATATATATAACAACAACAAATGTGCTCTTTGATAAAGAAAACATGTAAAATTCCCAAGAGCTAACAATTTTGACATTTCAATAAAACTGACTTGCATGAACATTAATAATTATTTTCATTCAAAAGCAAATGCTCAATATATGGATATATATTTGCTTATTTATTTAGTATAGATCAAATGGTGAGAAATCTATTTTGAATGCACTTAGAAAAGTGGGAATATTTTTCATTTACATCTACATTTACATAAAAACATTCGGCTAGATTTAGAGTTTTTTTTTTTTAAATGATTTTTATTGAGGTTGTTCCAAAATACAACAAAAAAGTTAGTGTTCAATAGCGTATACATTGAGTACATCAATATTTGTTTTGTAGATATGAGCAAGTGCAAAGTTATAAATTACAATACACATTACTATATGCTGTCCAAAGGTCAAGGAAATACTAACAACTGTAGTTCTACTGAACAGAAAAGACTAAAACCTCTTTTTTTTTTTAAATAAATAAATGTGCCTCCAAACCTTCAAGGGCCACTCATGGACCCATGTAAACTTAAGAAATTCTGAGGAGGATCTCTAATGGAATATGCGGTCACTTTTGGACCTGAAATATAGGGGTGTGACAAAACACTCTGATGTCTACTAGGCAAGTGAACCATGCTGAAGTTATAATAGCGGTACATCTTGTATATTGGTGTTACTTGCAGATACATATATGATAACTAGATCCGAGCTGGACAATGTTGGCTTGGTAGATGGGTATTGCCACTCAAATTAGCCTATATCTGGTATGGAGGGAAAGCTTGTGCGGGACATGGAGAAACCTGTAGAATTTTATATATATCGGGGTACCTAGATGTAGTATAGAAAATTGATATTCCACATAAGTGGATAATATATATTTTGCAGGGGTATACGACACTACTGGTATTTTGGTCAAATATTGATACCACTAATTCTCAACCACATAGGTTTGGAAACTTAAATTCTCCGGTAAGCTAAAAAGGTTACAGATTACAGATGTGTCAATGTCACAATATAAAGTATTTTAAAGAGAACAGGTTTAACTTTAAATAACAACATAGTTAAAGAACATGTGGAAAACATAAAATACATGGTTTTGTTAGCACTAGGAGGTATAGGTGGTGCCTAGGAGTAAAATAACATGGCGGGTAGTTGTGATCAGTCAGCAGCTATCCTTAAAAAACTCAGACAATAAGTCCTCATGAGAATAGTAGCTAATTGACTTACTCCAAGTTCGAAGCTGGTAGGGAAGAGAACAATAATCATAGCGCACAGTGTTTCTTTCGGGGTCAGGATTACTGGCTATAAGTTGTGAACATTAGACCCAGTTCTCATATCTACCTCAACCCACACCTTGTCTCTCAACCTGAGGAGCGCTAAGTACAGTGCATAGTCCTGAGTATACAGACACCCAGTTCGAGAGATTACTCTCTTGCAGGCGGCCCACGTCCACATAACTCCAGCGTCTATGAGCAGAAAAAACTTCCATAGCCACGATGCCTCCGGCACCAACAAAGTCTGTGCATGGGTGGATGGAATGAATCTCCCAGTGAAGATCGAGGTGCTCAGGAGTAGTGGATCCAATGCCACACATGTACCTCTTCTGCGTGCCGTCAGCTACCACACAGACATCAGATTGTGGGCCACACAGCCAAACCATGTCACTAACGGTCAGGATCTGCTTCGGTATGGGAGCCGGATACAATGGCAGGATTCCGGATCGAGTATCAAACTGAGCTGCTGCCCCTGCATCCGACTCTCCGTCCAGATGGTGATCACACTCGGCTACAAGCGCTGTCTCCAATTCTCTGCGGGAGCCCAGTCCCAGGCTCCCCTTCAGCGACTGGGTTCTCCCTGATCTGTCAATGACCTCCAGGGGTGCATGAAGGTGTTGCGGTCGGTGTAATAGGTGTTGAGCCCCCTGAGCACAGCAATCACACGGTAAGGTAGCGGTAAGGAGATCTGTGGTATTACTGGGTTGCAAAACCGCCTTGGAAGGGTTGAAAGCCTCTCTGATGGCCTCAATAAGAGCATTGTGATGGGCCTCCAGAACATCCACAAGTGTAGTTAAGAGTCCTTTAGTAGCCTCCATGTTTACGAGTATATATAGCGTGGCTTATAACTGTATGCGTTACGCCAACACATTAGTTGAAATTGTAAATAGCAGCATTAAGAATATGCTCCATAACCCGGTTTCCCGGGGGGGTTATTGTGCAGCAGCCCCAGCTACAGTGATGATCGGCCTTACTGATAATGGCGACCACAATGCAGCTCAACTGAAGAGCATAGGCTGTCAGCAATCATATATTGAGTTCACCCGTGCTTCAAGTCTTTTCAGGGCTGAAATCCTTTCAGGGAACTTCAGGAGACCCTGAACCTGTTTTTTGAACTGATAGTTTGAGTTTATTTCACAAAGGTTAGATTTAGAGCCAGGAGCTCCTCTTAGATGCGTCCGGCCGCTTCAGCTATAGGCTCCGCCCCCCTAGATTTAGAGTTTTGTCGGTAAAGACCTGTGTAGCTAACGCTGCTTTTTTTCCAAACGCACCCTTCCAACAACGCTGGTATTTAGAGTTGTCTGAGGGGCTGCGTTAGGCTCAAAAAAAGGGTGGGTTGAGCCTAATGTAGCTCCACTTCAACCCTCAATACCAGCGTTGCTTACGGTAGTGGTAAGCTGGGAAAACGTGCTCTTGCACGATATCCCCATAAGAAACAATGGGGCAGTTTGGGCTGAAAAAAAAACTAACACCTGCAAAAAAGCAGCATTCAGCTCCTAACGCAGCCCCATTGTTCCCTATGGGGAAACAGTTTCTAAGTCTGCACCTAACACCCTAACATGTACCCCGAGTCTAAACACCCCTAACCTTACACTTATTAACCCCTAATCTGCCGCCCCCGCTATCGCTGACACCTGCATTATACTATTAACCCCTAATCTGCCGCTCCAGACACCGCGACAACCTACATTATCCCTATGAACCCCTAATCTGCTGCCCCTAACACCGCCGACACCTATATTATATTTATTAACCCCTAATCTGCCCCCCCAACATCGCCGTTACCTTACCTACACTTATTAACCCCTATTCTGCAGACCGGACCTCGCCGCTACTCTAATAAATGTATTAACCCCTAAACCCCCGCACTCCCGCCTCGCAAACCCTAAAATAAATTGTATTAACCCCTAATATGCCCTCCCTAACATCGCCGCCACCTAACTTCAAGTATTAACCCCTAATCTGCCGACCGGACGTCGCCGCTACTATAATAAATGTATTAACCCCTAAAGCTAAGTCTAACCCTAACCCTAACACCCCCCTAAGTTAAATATAATTTTAGTCTAACGAAATAAATTAAATATTATTAACTAAAGTATTCCTATTTAAAGCTACTTACCTGTAAAATAAACCCTAATATAGCTACAATATAACGAATAATTATATTGTATCAATTTTAGGGTTTATATTTATTTTACAGGCAACTTTGTATTTATTTTAACTAGGTACAATAGCTATTAAATAGTTAATAACTATTTAATAGCTACCTAGTTAAAATAATTACAAAATTACCTGTAAAATAAATCCTAACCTAAGTTACAATTAAACACTACACTATCAATAAATTAATTAAATAAATTACCTACAATTACATACAATTAAATAAACTAAACTAAATTACAAAAAAAACAAAACACTAAATTACAGAAAATAAAAAAAGATTACAAGAATATTAGGCTAATTACACCTACTCTAAGCCCCCTAATAAAATAAAAAAGCCCCCCAAAATAATAAAGGTCCCTACCCTATTCTAAGTTAAAAAGTAACCAGCTCTTTTACCAGCCCTTAAAAGGGCTTTTTGCGGGGCATGCCCCTAAGTAATCAGCTCTTTTGCCTGTAAAAAAAAATACAACCCCCCCAACATTACAACCCACCACCCACATACCCCTACTCTAACCCAAACCCCCCTTAAATAAACCTAACACTACGCCCCTGAAGATCTCCCTACCTTGAGTCGTGTTCACCCAGCCGGGCACCGATGGACCAAAAGAGGACATCCGGAGCGGCAGAAGTCTTCATCCTATCCGGGCCGAAGAGGACATCCGGACCGGCAGACATCTTCATCCATCCGAAGAGGAGGGGCTCCATCTTCAAGACCTCCGGCGTGGAACATCCTCTTCCTTCCGATGACTACCGATGAATGAAGGTTCCTTTAAGTGACGTCATCCAAGATGGCGTCCCTCGAATTCCGATTGGCTGATAGGATTTAAGGTAAGAAAATCTGATTGGCTGATTGAATCAGCCAATCAGATTCAAGTTCAATCGGATTGGCTGATCCAATCAGCCAATCAGATTTAGCTCGCATTCTATTGGCTGTTCTATTATAGTAGCGGCGAGGTCCGGTCGGCAGATTAGGGATTAATACTTGAAGTTAGGTGGCGGCAATGTTAGGGAGGGCATATTAGGGGTTAATACAATTTATTATAGGGTTTGCAAGGTGGGAGTGTGCGGCGGTTTAGGGGTTAATACATTTATTAGAGTAGCGGCGAGGTCCGATCGGCAGAATAGGGGTTAATAAGTGTAGGTAAGGTAGCGGCGACGTTGGGGGGGGGCAGATTAGGGGTTAATAAATATTATGTAGGTGTCGGCGATGTTAGGGGCAGCAGATTAGGGGTTCATAGGGATAATGTAGGTGGCGGTGGTGTGCAGTCGGCAGATTAGGGGTTAAAAATATTTATTATAGTGGCGGCGATGTGGGTGTGAGGATTCCACTCCTGGTTTTCCCTGTTACTGCAGCTCACCTCTATTCACCTGTATTTAAGGCTTGTCTCCACCCCAAACAAGTGCTTAGTAATTGTGTTCAGGTTAGCTAAGCTCTCTGCACTGTGGTTTATCGTGCCTAAATAGCAAGAGATTAGATTTAGGAGAAAATCGCTATATTGGATTATAAATACCAGCTGCAGCTGGTCTCGGAAAGGACCCTCCTGTTCTACGCTACTGTACATCTAAACTTATAACAGCTCTTCACTCAATATAGCCTCTCTGGGATTGTGTACCATCTCCACAGCAAGGTTTGTTAGTGCCTGTTTAAGCTCTCCCCTCCGGGGATCATAACAACAACACGCTTCACTTACAACTTGCGGTTACTGTGACACCGCCTGGGAAATAATCAACTGAGTAAGTTCTATCAGTTCACTTCTGAACATACGAGCACTTGTCTTACTATATTGTCTCACTGACCGTTATCACTATAGCGGCTAAGGAATCTCAGTAAGCCGTCTTCTCTGTACCGCTACGGAACCGAAGTGACGTCATCGGCTGGGGGAACTCCTTCAGAGTCAGTCACGCCCCTGTCAGTCGCTGCAGTGATCAGCGCTCTGTCTCCTCACTACTCGCCTTGCATTTCTAAAGCCTGTAAGCTGCTGCTGAAGGAAAGACCACACTTAGACACTTGCTGTTTATAGAATAACAAAGGAACTGTACATTGTGACTTTAACTACTTAAGGGAAGCCATTAATTTAGTTACTCACTCTACTTAATTTACCTAATATTGCTACAAAGTTACAGTAGCCACATTTCACCCTATTTTGACACATTTAAGTCATCTGAGAAATTCACTCTGTTATAACACAGCCTATGCCGATACAATAGTCTGTTAACCAGAGTGGTACACACAAAATTTATCTACAACTCTGGCAGTTGAGATCCAATACAAGTTAAGTCTCTACAGAAACATTACAGAATTACTAAGCCATTAACATGGATCCAGCCGAGCTCCCACAAATTGTCTTCAACCTATCCCAAAGGGTAGATCAACTTAGCCAGGGGCTAAGAGAGCTACAAGTGGAGAATGAGACTTTAAGAAAAGTCATTAAAGACAGCATCACTCCAAAACAGACAGCTCATGAGACCCCAGCTGAACCCTTTGTTGCCCCCCCTGATTTCTTTCATGGGGAGAGAAATCAATACAGACACTTCAAAAATGCTTGTCTCCTCAATTTCAGTTTAAAACCCAGGACCTATCCTAATGACAGGCTAAAAGTTCTTACGATGATAAGCTACCTAAGGGGTGAACCTCGCATTTGGGCCGACACTCTATTTGAGACTAACAATCCAGTCTTATCCTCCTTCTCATCATTTCTTGACGTTATGGATGAATTGTATAACGATGCCAACCTGCAATACACAGCTGAGAACAAAATGAGGAAATTGAAACAAGGAACTAGAGCCGTGGAACATTACATAACGGAGTTCAAACAGTACTCTATTGACTCCCAATGGAATGCCATAGCCCTCAGAAATCAGTTCAGGCTAGGCCTTTCTGATGCAGTCAAGGATGAACTAGCAAGAACCGAATTACCAGAGACCCTTGAAGCCCTTATGAGGTTAAGTAGCCAAATCGACAGAAGACTGAGGGAGAGAAGATCAGAACGCCAATACCCGGACCACGCTTACAAAAAGGTTTCCACTCCAAGTCTCCCAATTTCCAGCTCCCCTAGTCCTAGTCCAGGCGGGGCTGAAGCCATGGACATAAGTATCTTCAGGGGTCCCCTTCCTCCAGAGGAACGCCTGAGAAGGAAGACCAAGGGTCTT
Organism: Bombina bombina; assembly: GCF_027579735.1. Lineage (NCBI taxonomy): Eukaryota > Metazoa > Chordata > Amphibia > Anura > Bombinatoridae > Bombina > Bombina bombina. The sequence goes on from NC_069504.1 coordinate 179,330,002, forward strand.
TGTATGTATTGTGGTGCCTCCTCCCATAGTGTCAAGGATTGCCCTTCTATACCAGTGAAGAAGAAGAGTAAGTACAATACCAACTTTATCTCCCAGATAGTACTTAACAAACCTCTTCACTGTTCTCTAATTTTGTCTTTACAGTGGGCTAGTAAGCATATGACCATTCCAGCGATCGTGGACACAGGAGCCCAAGGGAACTATATCGACAGCTCTTTGGTGTCAACCAATAAAATTCCTTTGATCAAAAAATTGTCTCCTATTTCTCTTTGTGTAGTGGATGGCTCTGAGATTTCATCCGGACCTATTACACATCACACTATCCCTCTTTCAGTCACCACATTAAAAAACCACCACGAACATCTCTCTTTTGATGTAATCACATCTCCCCTCTTCCCTATTGTCATTGGTTTAACATGGTTACAACTACATGAACCCCAGATCACTTGGAAAACACTACAAATACAGTTGAACTCACAGTACTGCCAACAAACATGTCTTAGGCAGTCATTTCATTCTCTGACCTCCACTTCTGAGTCTGTTGTACCACTTGAATACACACACTTCTCAGAAGTCTTCAGTAAAAAGGAGGCAGAAACACTCCCTCCTCATCGCCCTTACGACTGCCCTATAGAGTTAAAACCAGGTACATCCCCTCCTATAGGGCACCTATATCCACTCTGTCAATCTGAACTAGACCACCTCAAAACTTATTTAGATGAAAACTTAAAAAAGGGGTTCATCCGTCCATCAGTCTCGCCAGCCGGTGCTGGAATCTTCTTTGTCCGGAACAAGGATCAATCCCTACGTCCTATCATAGATTTCAGACAGCTAAACAAGATTACCATAAAAAACCGCTACCCACTACCACTCATCCCAGAACTTATTGAGAGACTACGACATGCTACCATTTACACCAAATTGGATCTGAGGGGTGCGTACAATCTAGTTCGTATCAGAGAGGGAGATGAATGGCTCACCGCTTTCAGAACGAGATACGGTTTATATGAGTATTTGGTTATGCCTTTCGGTCTTACCAATGCTCCAGCAACTTTCCAGTTCTTCATAAATGATATCTTCCATGATCTACTCGACACTTGTGTTATCGTTTACCTGGATGACATTTTGATATATTCCTCAAATACAACTGACCACATAAAACATGTCAGCTGGGTTCTGTCACGTCTCCAGGTTCACCGACTTTACGCCAAATTGGAAAAATGCATTTTCCACACAAGGTCTATTGATTTCCTCGGTTATTCCATCAGCCCTGATGGAATACGAATGCAAGAAGCCAAGGTTGATGCAGTAAAATTATGGCCTACCCCAGCCACCAGAAAGGATCTACAAAAATTCCTTGGGTTCAGTAATTATTACAGGAAATTCATTCACAATTTCTCTGGAATCTCAAAACCCCTTACCACTCAAATTGCACTTTCCGTTGGTCAAAGGAAGCTGTGGATGCTTTTGCTTTTCTGAAAGATACCTTCTCTTCCGCTCCTATTCTAAAGTATCCTGACCCAGATCTACAGTACGTTTTGGAAGTTGACTCTTCAGACTATGCACTAGGTGCAGTCCTCTCACAACGCAAAACACCTAAAGATCCTCTATTTCCTATTGGGTTCTATTCAAAGATTATGACATCAGCTGAAATGAATTATTCCATTGGGGATAAGGAACTATTGGCTATCAAGAGAGCACTTGAATTCTGGAGACATCTCCTAGAAAGCACCTCCACTCCCATCATAATATATACTGACCACCGTAATCTCGAATTTCTACAAAACAACAAAACCCTATCTGGAAGACAGGTCAGATGGAGCCTTTTCTTTAGTCGTTTCGATTTCCAAATCATCTACAGGCCAGGATCAAAAAAACGGTAAAGCAGATGCTCTATCCCGTAGAGATCCAAGACCCATTCAGCAACAACCACCAAGTTGTATTTTACCACCCAACAGATTCCTTGCACTACTCTCCATTCCAGTTCAGGAATACGATGCTGCTCTAGCTCTTGAGAACCGAACCCCTTTGAACTCCTTAATCCGGAAAGATGGCTTGTACTTCTATGGCTCTAGGTTATACGTCCCAGAAACACTCAGAGCAAAGCTTATCAAAGAACACCACGACCCACCTCTACTTGGTCATCCGGGTATCAAACACACCAAACAGTTACTAACCAGAACTTATTGGTGGCCATCTATGGAAAACAGTATCAAAGATTACATTCACCGGTGTAACAGTTGTATAGTATCGAAACCTGAAAGACAACCACCATATGGACATCTCATGCCCTTGGAAATCCCTAACTCACCCTGGTCTCATTTAGGCATGGATTTTATAGTTGACTTACCACCCAGCTCTGGACAAACGACCATATTAGTCGTAACAGACCACTTAACTAAAATGGCCCATTTCATTTCATACCACAAATTACCTACTTCTCTAGAAACTGCACATTTGTTTCTAAACAACGTTGTTAGATACCATGGTTTACCAACAGCCTTAACCACTGACAGAGGAAGTCAGTTCACTTCAAAGTTCTGGAAAGCACTCACGAACATGCTTCAAATTGAACAACGACTAAGCACTGCCTTCCACCCCCAGACGAACGGCCAAACGGAAAGACTAAATCAATGGCTTGAACAATATTTACGTTGTTACTGTTCTTACCACCAAAACAAATGGTCAGCCTTCCTCTCTATGGCTGAATTTTCATACAACAACACTATTAATAGCACCACCAATTACTCCCCTTTTTTCGCAAATTATGGCTTCAATCCTAAATTTAGTATCCAACATTCTTCCACAGAAAATACACCTTGTGTTGATGAATTGATACAAAGGTTGGCTGAAAACTTCCAGCATATAAGGACAAATATTCAGCATGCACAAGCGACCCAGAAAAAGTATTATGACTTACGACGGAGAGCCGCCCCTAAGTATAAGGTAGAAGACTTGGTGTGGTTGTCTACAAAAAACATTAAATTACACCTACCTAGGAAAAAACTGGCCAGTTTGTTTATTGGTCCATTCAAGATTACTCGTATCATAAACGAAAATGCTGTCACACTCGATCTGCCAGATTCCTTGGTAATCCACCCGACGTTCCACGTTTCATTGCTTAAGCCTTATCTTGGTCAAATTCCTCCTATACCTCTCCTTCCTCCTGACCCAGTACGACTAGACCCTCAAGTCTATGAAGTTCATGATCTCCTAGATTCGAGGTATTCGAATGGTGAACTTCAGTACCTTGTGAGGTGGAAGGGGTTTTCTTCCGATGAGGACTCTTGGGAACCCCATACCCACATAGATGCTGGACAACTTATTTCAAGTTTTCACAGACGTTATCCACATAGACCGAAGCATCCAGCCGTGGTCGGCTTGCTTGAGGGGGGGGATCTGTGAGGATTCCACTCCTGGTTTTCCCTGTTACTGCAGCTCACCTCTATTCACCTGTATTTAAGGCTTGTCTCCACCCCAAACAAGTACTTAGTAATTGTGTTCAGGTTAGCTAAGCTCTCTGCACTGTGGTTTATCGTGCCTAAATAGCAAGAGATTAGATTTAGGAGAAAATCGCTATATTGGATTATAAATACCAGCTGCAGCTGGTCTCGGAAAGGACCCTCCTGTTCTACGCTACTGTACATCTAAACTTATAACAGCTCTTCACTCAATATAGCCTCTCTGGGATTGTGTACCATCTCCACAGCAAGGTTTGTTAGTGCCTGTTTAAGCTCTCCCCTCCGGGGATCATAACAACAACACGCTTTACTTACAACTTGCGGTTACTGTGACACCGCCTGGGAAATAATCAACTGAGTAAGTTCTATCAGTTCATTTCTGAACATACGAGCACTTGTCTTACTATATTGTCTCACTGACCGTTATCACTATAGCGGCTAAGGAATCTCAGTAAGCCGTCTTCTCTGTACCGCTACGGAACCGAAGTGACGTCATCGGCTGGGGGAACTCCTTCAGAGTCAGTCACGCCCCTGTCAGTCGCTGCAGTGATCAGCGCTCTGTCTCCTCACTACTCGCCTTGCATTTCTAAAGCCTGTAAGCTGCTGCTGAAGGAAAGACCACACTCAGACACTTGCTGTTTATAGAATAACAAAGGAACTGTACATTGTGACTTTAACTACTTAAGGGAAGCCATTAATTTAGTTACTCACTCTACTTAATTTACCTAATATTGCTACAAAGTTACAGTAGCCATATTTCACCCTATTTTGACACATTTAAGTCATCTGAGAAATTCACTCTGTTATAACACAGCCTATGCCGATACAATAGTCTGTTAACCAGAGTGGTACACACAAAATTTATCTACAACTCTGGCAGTTGAGATCCAATACAAGTTAAGTCTCTACAGAAACATTACAGTGGGGGACCTCGGTTTAGGGGTACATAGGTAGTTTATGGGTGTTAGTGTACTTTAGAACACTGTAGTTAAGAGCTTTATAAACCGGCGTTAGCCCATAAAGCTCTTAACTACTGACTTTTTTCTGCGGCTGGAGTCTTGTCGGTAGAGGGTCTACCGCTCACTTCAGTCAAGACTCTAAATACCGGCGTAAGGAAGATCCCATTGAAAAGATAGGATACGCAATTGGCGTAAGGGGATCTGCGGTATGGAAAAGTTGCGGCTTGAAAGTGAGCGTTAGACCCTTTCCTGACTGACTCTAAATACCAGCGGCTGGCCAAAACCAGCGTTAGGACCCCTTAACGCTGCTTTTGACGGCTAGCGCAGAACTCTAAATCTAGCCGATTGATTTGTATTTGCTTTACATCAGTATGCCGATATCAGTGTATGAGGAATACTCATAAAATAATATTTGAGTGTTAGTTGTTTTGAGACCATACTAAAATAAGTATTCAGATTGTCTTATTACATTTTTGTACATTTTTCCCTTTTTTATTTTTACTAAAATATCTTGATAAACATTATAAACTTTTATTTAGCCATGACAACTATGAAGAAGATAACATGAATTCAGATCCTTTGATTTTCATACATTACTCCATGTGTTTTCCCTCATATAATAAATATGTATTGATACAGATGGATTGAAAAATACATTGGTATATGTAATATTCCTTACCCTTTTAAGTTAACATGTAAACAAACATAGTGATTGGGCTTTAATAGTGGTAACTACATTTAAAGGGATAGTCTAGTCAAAATTAAACTTTCATGATTTAGATAGAGCAGGCAATTTTAAGCAAATTTCTAATTTACTCTTATTATCAATTTTTCTTCATCCTCATAGTATCTTTATTTGAATGTAAAGGTGTAATGATTCCTTGTGAGGATCTGGAGTACAAGTAGTAACGTCAAAACACTGGAAATAAGTTGATCCTAGATTGCTTGTCAGCAGCAAGGATAAGGTGTCTGTATACAGATAAAATGCACACACAGCAGCTGAGGTGCTTTAACACTGGAAATCAACCCTGTAAAAGCTGCAGCAAAATGAGGTGTGTCAGACTGCACTTGCTTGATTGGATGACACACAAACAAGAGACCAGCACAGAAAGAAAGGCAAAGTTACAAATTAACTTTGACAAATACTCCTTTGTTGCTTCAGAGAAAAGCTCCTGCATGAACAAATTTCCAAGCAAAGTGAGAAGGATCCTCCTACTATTTAAAGGGGAAATAATTAAATTAGCCAACCCATCCTTAAAGAGGCAGTACATGACAGAATCCCCCTGTCAAGAAACACCTCAGGGGTTTCATGGCTTAGGGCGGTCAGGGTGACGTCTATGAAAGAGAGACACTAATCGATCTGCCGATAAGTTGACTGCAGGTTCCCACAAATCTTTTTCATGGGAATAACCCTTCCAATGGATTAAATACTGTAAGATACCTCTGTATCTTCTGGAATTGAGTATGTCTGATACTTCATATTCTTGTTCATCCAATATAAGTGGAGTAGTCAGACAATTTATTTGATTCCTTAAAGCTATATACGGTTTTAGTAAAGATACATGAAATGTAGGGTGGACTCGCATAGTTGGTGGTAGATTCAAGGTAATAGCATTTTGATTGATAATCTTGACTATTTCATAGGGTCCAACAAAAGAAGGATTAAGTTACTTAGAAGATATCTTTAACTTTAAATATCTGGTAGACAGCCAAACTCTATCTCCTACTTTATATTCTGGTGATCTTTGTCTTCTTAAATCATAGTAATATTGTTGTTTTTGTTGTGCTTCTTGAATGTTTCCTTTAAGGACTTATAAAGTTTGAGAAATTGAATTTATATAATCCTCAACCATTGGAGAGTTGGATTGAATTGTGGAGTCAAGATGAAATGATGGATTGTACCCGTAATTAGCGAAGAATGGTGAATATTTTGTTGATGAGTTTTTACTGTTATTATAGGCAAATTCTGCACATGGTATTAGTTCTGCCCAATGATGTTGTTGGAATGAACAGTGTTATCGTAGAAATTGTTCAAGCCATTGATTAGTTCTTTCCATTTGGCCATTCGACTGAGGATGGTATGCAGTTTATAATCTTTGTTGAATCTGTAACCTTTTACATAATTCTTTCCAAAAGTTTGAAGTAAATTGACTTCCTCAGTCGGTTGTTATAGATTTTTGTAATCCATGTAATCGTACTACATTTTGAGTGAATAATTCTGCGGTTTGTGCTGCTGTTGGTATTTTTTGTGTTGGTATAAAATGTGCCATTTTGTTAATTGATCTACTGCAACCATTATTGTGGTGTTGTTAGAAGATGTGGGTAACTCTACAATGAAGTCCATTGCTATAGATTCCCAAGGTCTGTTAGGGATTGGTAAACTTATCAGAAATCCATAAGGCTTTTGAATGTCAGGCTTAGTTTGTTTACATATAGGACATGATTTGATGTAAGACGTTATGGTCTCTTTCATGTTGGGCCACCAACACTCTCAAAAGCATCTGCTTTCCCGTTGTTGGCTCCTGGCCTATAAAGAATTAAGTAGTTGAATCGAGAAAGGTATAAACTCCATCTTACCTGACGAGCGGATAGTGTGCAGGTTGTTTGTAAATATTCTATATTCCTGTGATCAGGGAATATGAGAATTAGGCTTATTGTTCCTTCTAATAGGTGCCTCCAATGTTCTAATGATGCTCGTATTGCCAACAATTCCTTTTCTCCTATCGGATAATTCAACTCTGCTTGTGGCATGCATCTGGAATAGTATGCCACTGGGTGCAGTGGTTCCTTTAAGGATTTTCTTTGAGACAGAATGGCACCTATTGCTACATCTGATGCATCTACTTCCATTGTATATTGTAGATTTGGATCTGGATAATGAAGGAGTGGTGCTGTTGTAAAATTTGTTTTTAGACAGTTAAAAGCAGTTTGTGCTTCTGTTGTCCAGTGAAAGTGTGATTTATTCCCTGTTAGTTGTGTTAATGGTTTGACTATATGTGAAAACCCTTTTATAAATTTCCTATAAAAGTTTGAGAACCCGATAAATTTTTGTAATTGTTTTTTAGTCTTGGGTATAGTCCAATTCGTTATTGCTGAAACTTTGTTGTCTTGCATTTGAATTCCTGTTGGACTTATTTTGTAGCCCAAGAAGCAGATTTCAGTTGCATGGAATATACATTTTTCTGATTTTGCATATAAATGATGTTTACGTAAACGAGTAAGTACTGAGGTGACATGTTGGATGTGATCTTTTAAATTTTCTGAGTAGATTAATGTGTCATCGAGATAGATTATCATATATACATCGAGTAGATCCCTAAAAATATCATTAATACAATTCTGGAAGGTTGCTGGGGCGTTGCAGAGCCCGAATGGCATCACAGTGTATTCAAATAACCCGTATCTAGTTCTGAAAGCTGTGAGCCATTCGTCGCCCTCTCTGATTCTAACTAGATTGTATGCCCCTCTTAAATCTAATTTTGTATATATCTTGGCTGTACTTAATCTTTCTATTAATTCGGGGGTAAAAAGTAAGGGGTATCTGTTTTTAATAGTTAACTTATTAAGGCCTAGATTTAGAGTTCGGCGGTAGCCGTCAAAACCAGCGTTAGAGGCTCCTAACGCTGGTTTTGGGCGCCCGCTGGTATTTGGAGTCAGTGATTAAAGGGTCTAACGCTCACTTTTCAGCCGCGACTTTTCCATACCGCAGATCCCCCTACGCCATTTGCGTAGCCTATCTTTTCAATGGGATCTTTCTAACGCCGGTATTTAGAGTCGTTTCTGCAGTGAGCGTTAGAGCTCTAACGACAAGATTCCAGCCGCCTGAAAATAGCAGGAGTTAAGAGCTTTCTGGCTAACGCCGGTTTATAAAGCTCTTAACTAACCCAAACCCCCCTTAAATAAACCTAACACTAAGCCCCTGAAGATCTTCCTACCTTGTCTTCACCATCCAGGTATCACTGATCCGTCCTGGCTCCAAGATCTTCATCCAACCCAAGCGGGGGTTGGCGATCCATAATCCAGTGCTCCAAAGTCTTCCTCCTATCCGGCAAGAAGAGGACATCCGGACCGGCAAACATCTTCTCCAAGCGGCATCTTCGATCTTCTTCCATCCGGTGCGGAGCGGGTCCATCTTGAAGCAGGCGACGCGGATCCATCCTCTTCTTCCGATGTCTCCCGACTAATGACGGTTCCTTTAAGGGACGTCATCCAAGATGGCGTCCCTCGAATTCCGATTGGCTGATAGGATTCTATCAGCCAATCGGAATTAAGGTAGGAATTTTCTGATTGGCTGATGGAATCAGCCAATCAGAATCAAGTTCAATCCGATTGGCTGATCCAATCAGCCAATCAGATTGAGCTCGCATTCTATTGGCTGTTCCGATCAGCCAATAGAATGCGAGCTCAATCTGATTGGCTGATGGGATCGGCCAATCGGATTGAACTTGATTCTGATTGGCTGATTCCATCAGCCAATCAGAAAATTCCTACCTTAATTCCGATTGGCTGATAGAATCCTATCAGCCAATCGGAATTCGAGGGACGCCATCTTGGATGACGTCCCTTAAAGGAACCGTCATTAGTCGGGAGACATCGGAAGAAGAGGATGGATCCGCGTCGCCTGCTTCAAGATGGACCCGCTCCGCACCGGATGGAAGAAGATCGAAGATGCCGCTTGGAGAAGATGTTTGCCGGTCCGGATGTCCTCTTCTTGCCGGATAGGAGGAGGACTTTGGAGCACCGGATTATGGATCGCCAACCCCCGCTTGGGTTGGATGAAGATCTTGGAGCCAGGACGGATCGGTGATACCTGGATGGTGAAGACAAGGTAGGAAGATCTTCAGGGGCTTAGTGTTAGGTTTATTTAAGGGGGGTTTGGGTTAGATTAGGGGTATGTGGGTGGTGGGTTGTAATGTTGGGGGGGGGGGGGTATTGTATTTATTCTTTTACAGGCAAAAGAGCTGAAATTCTTGGGGCATGCCCCGCAAAGGGCCCTGTTCAGGGCTGGTAAGGTAAAAGAGCTTGTAACTTTTTTAATTTAGAATAGGGTAGGGAATTTTTTATTTTGGGGGGCTTTGTTATTTTATTAGGGGGCTTAGAGTAGGTGTAATTAGTTTAAAATTGTTGTAATATTTTTCTTATGTTTGTAAATATTTTTTTATTTTCTGTAACTTAGTTCTTTTTTATTTTTTGTACTTTAGCTAGTTTATTTAATTGTATTTATTTGTAGCAATTGTGTTTAATTTATTTATTGATAGTGTAGTGTTAGGTTAATTGTAGGTAATTGTAGGTAGTTTATTTAATTATTTTATTGATAGTGTAGTGTTAGGTTTAATTATAACTTAGGTTAGGATTTATTTTACAGGTAAATTTGTTATTATTTTAACTAGGTAACTATTAAATAGTTCTTAACTATTTAATAGCTATTGTACCTGGTTAAAATAATTACAAAGTTGCCTGTAAAATAAATATTAATCCTAAAATAGCTATAATATAATTATAATTTATATTGTAGCTATATTAGGATTTATTTTACAGGTAAGTATTTAGCTTTAAATAGGAATAAGTTATTTAATAAGAGTTAATTTATTTCGTTAGATAAAAATTATATTTAACTTAGGGGGGTGTTAGAGTTAGGGTTAGACTTAGCTTTAGGGGTTAATCCATTTATTAGAATAGCGGTGAGCTCCGATCGGAAGTTTAGGGGTTAATAATTGAAGGTAGGTGTCGGCGATGTTAGGGAGGGCAGATTAGGGGTTAATACTATTTATGATAGGGTTAGTGAGGCGGATTAGGGGTTAATAACTTTATTATAGTAGCGCTCAGGTCCGCTCGGCAGATTAGGGGTTAATAAGTGTAGGTAGGTGTCGGCGACGTTGTGGGGGGCAGATTAGGGGTTAATAAATATAACATAGGGGTCGGCGATGTTAGGGCAGCAGATTAGGGGTACATAGGGATAACGTAGGTGGCGGCGTTTTACGGAGCGGCAGATTAGGGGTTAAAAGTGTAATGCAGGGGTCAGCGATAGCGTGGGCGGCAGATTAGGGGTTAATAAGTGTAAGGCTAGGGGTGTTTAGACTCGGGGTACATGTTAGAGTGTTAGGTGCAGACGTAGGAAGTGTTTCCCCATAGGAAACAATGGGGCTGCGTTAGGAGCTGAACGCTGCTTTTTTGCAGGTGTTAGGTTTTTTTTCAGCTCAAAGAGCCCCATTGTTTCCTATGGGGGAATCGTGCACGAGCACATTTTTGAGGCCGGCCGCGTCCGTAAGCAACTCTGGTATCGAGAGTTGCATTTGCGGTAAAAATGCTCTACGCTCCTTTTTTGGAGCCTAACGCAGCATTTGTTTGAACTCTCGATACCAGAGTTAAATTTATGGTGCGGCCAGAAAAAAACCCGCGGAGCGTTAACAGCCCTTTTACCGCCGAACTCTAAATCTAGGCCTAAGTTCCAGATAATCTATGATGGGTCTTAATGATTCATCTTTGTTTTTCACGAAAAATATTCCAGCACCTGCTGGAGAAGTACTAGGCCGAATAAAACCTTTTCTAAGGTTTTCATCAATATATTCTTTTAAATGTCTTAATTAGGGTTGTGATAAAGGATAAATTTGTCCGTAAGGAATAGGTGATCCTGGACGAAGTTCTATGGGCCAATCATAACACCTGTGAGGTGGTAAGGTTTCTGCTTCACGTTTATCAAACACATCTACAAATTCTGTGTATTCTGGTGGAATAGATATTTCACTTGTCTGGAAAATTAAGGATAGATTTAAACAATTCTCTTTACAATATTGTGAGTCAAAATCTATATTTGATGTTGCCCATTTTATATTTGGCTGATGTTTCTGCAACCATTTTAACCCAACGACTATTGGGAATAATGGTGAGAGTGTTATATCAAACTATATAAATTCCCTGTGTCCATTATTTGTTATAACTGTGAGGGGTGTAGTTTGATGTGTAATAGGACCTTTAGATGAAAGTGTACCATCAAAAACACGCAATACTACTGGATTTGCTTTTTGAACTTTTGGAATTAAATTTTTTTCTACAATACTAGAATCAATGAAAAGGCCGGATGCTCCTGAATCAATGATGCTTTAGTATGAATCTCTTGGCGATCCCAACGGAAGGGAGAGAGAAATTTTACACTAAATGGGAAGTTCAGGAGATAAGGAAAATGAAAAATAATCATCATTAGTGTTACCTTTTTAGACTTTGACAGCAGAGGACATTATTTTACCTCGTGGTCTTTCGCTGCACAGTAGAGTGCATTATTCTTTTTATAGAGTGTTATTCTTACGTCTTCTTATTTTCTCCTCTGGTTTGAGAGGTCCTCTGACAAAACCTACATCCCTAGGTTCTTCTGATATTATTGGAGATGGAGAACTAGAGGATACTGAAAACTTATATTTTTGGTAGTCAAAATTTCCTCTTTCTTTTCGCCTCTCACGTAATCTTCTATCTTCGTCTTTTATTCCTTCTGACAGTCCCAACCTAAACTGATTTTTCAATGTCACAGCATTCCACTGACTGTCCTTTGCCCATCTTTTAAAATCAGCTATATAGTCTTCATCAAACCTTTTGTTTTGTTTCAAGGCACGCATGTTATTCTCTGCTGTGATTTGCCTCATGGGATCCTCATAAAGTAAGGCATTGCGTTAAAGAATGCATCTAATGAATCTAAGACAGGATCGTTAGACTCAAATAAACCATTCGCCCATGATCTGGGCTCTGCCTGTAAATATGATATCACAGTTAGAACCTTTTGTTTTTCTGTAACATACTTTTTTGGTTTCATAACAAATAATAAATAGCAAGCATTTATTTTTATTTTTTTATTTTATTTTTTTAAATAAATTTTTTATTGAGGTGATGTACAATAACATAGCAACAATACATATGTCCAGATACAAAACCAGTTTAGAATAAACATCTATACCATTCTAACATAGGAAATAGGCTGAGTCTAAAACAATTAGGTGCTAGTGAAATAGTCATAATTGCCATGTCAAACCTACAACTATACTAAGTATTTGCGAATGGGAGCTTGGACTGTATAAAGTAACAAAACAGCAATTCTAGCAATGAGAATATAGGTTCTGGCTGAGATTATATAAGTGTGTCTGGGGTGTGCAATATAAGATGTATGATATATATGGTTAAAAGTAAAAAGAAAAGACTTGCGAATGATAAAGGTAACTAACCGGAACATATGTTACAAAAACCTATTTTTGTAAAACCTTTAACTTAATACAATTGAGAATGGTCCCCGTCTTACTGCGTAAACCATAGTGTAGGTTATCTATTCAGAGTGTATTGCGGCCAGATGGGGGTTAGTGTCTTGGTTTTATTTTTTTTTGGGGGGGGGGGGGGGATTCAGCGGGCCAGAGCCGCTCTGGTTAAAAAAAACAAGGGGGAAAGAGGGGGCGTGTCCGGGTGTTTGGGGGGTATAGTGTTATCACTATGATATGGTTTAGTAGGATAACATATAAAGAAGTTAGCATATAACAAGAGTGAGGGTATATTTCAGGTTATCAGCCCTCATCATAAAGTAATACTGTCCCTATTAAAGTGTCCTCAGAATTATATATGAAATGTTACAAAGCCATGGATATTTAAATTGACAGCATAACATCTCACAGTATATCATAACTAGCCGACTCTAACTCTGCTATTACATCCATAGGGGAGATTCATATAGAGCTGATGTAATGTGTAAGTAGAGGGCTGAAAGGGATATCCCCTGATATATAAAACCGCATTCTGTTAAAATATTATTCATAAATCATCAGGGAAGAGTGATGTGAGTTGTTGTCTGGGAGATGCCAGAGGCATGAATTTTAGCATGGTACAGTGGATAAATACAACAATAACTAGAAATCTAGATCATAATGAGTGTGTACAAATATAACATTAACACAATAATAAAGTATACATAAACAAAACCTTGTTCTTTCCTCAATATATGTCCCTGAAGGGGTAGGTAAGGTTTTGAATAGCCTCTAAGAACTTGCTAAACTATTGTCATAGGCAAACGGAGCTATAATTTGAGCATCACAAAGTAGCATGGAGAAGAGATATGGAACTCTAGTTGTTAGGGGGCCACTAATTCTGGGAATGGAGTATAGAGCATAAATTCTGCTGTAGGTTATCTAGATTATAAATATGAACCTAGTAGGTGATATAGAGGACCCGAGAGTAGCATGGAAATGGATTGCACATTAAAGGGCATCCTAATGGTTAGGTGTGTAAGGCTACCAAGAAAAAAGGTTCCTTTCAATAACTTAATATTTGAAATAGGTGGATGGAGTATAGCTAACTATTAGGGGATTCTGAGTAGGAGTTTCCTATAAATGGGAGTAACCCAAAGACTCATCAAAAGCGTGGGCTATGGCTGTAGAAGTACATTATTCACCTAAATGACATCATAAAGACTAATAGATAAAACATATTTAACTGCTCATCCAATAACTTGGGTTCGATACTGTTAACGAGATATATTGCTCCTAGTAGTATTCTTAATAGAATTATTTCAGGGTGCCCACAACACCCAAATTATACCTTAGGGCCAAAGTGAAGTTAGATCATATTCCAACCTCCCCAAGCCATCTCGGATCAGGGATAGCTCATCTCTAAGTGGGGTATATTGGTATTTTAGACCATAATGGAAACTAGGCATAATACACAGTTAATTTTTGTCCCTTTGGTAATATAGACTCGCCCTTTAGGTGACTGCGTTAGCAAAATATTAGTAAAATTAATTATGTGTATTCAAGGTGAGGGGTCACAGGGAATATATACAAATCTGGACCGATAGCACTTTCTCAGCCCCTAACAGGGCACAAGTATTATAGTTAAGGGATAAACCTCATTTACATCATGTATAACAATTAAGTGAGTAGATAGGTCAGCGTAAAGGTTATTCATTGTAGATAAGACCACTATAGTACAGGCTCAAATATGGTATTATATGCTGCTCCAACGGATACTCATAAGAGGCTAAACATTGTACGGTATTTACCCTTGCTCTCTATTGGTATAACATTTCTAGTTAAGTTAGTTATACTGACATTTATGATCCCAGACTAGGCACCTGCATAATAACCATCATGAATAAGTTATAGGTAAACTAGGGGATTCAAGACAGAATAGTCAAATAGGCTCAACCTCAAAAATATAACAACTATAGGCAACTAATAAAGAGGAATACGAGTTAACAGTATGGAGTGTAAATGCCTCCCCACATCTACTGAAAACCAGAAGAACAAGGATAAGTTAAGAATTCTGTGGGTCTGGTGTTAGCCAAAGACTCGTGTCGTGTGGCCACATGGAAACAGTCATACAGTTATGGAAAAACCAGATCCTTCCAGATCATCAAATGGGCGTCCTGATGTATACATAAAAAGCAGTATAGTCCCTTTTGAGAGGTACCATGAAGAGCCTTATCGAATATAATGAAGTAAAGTTACCTCACTCCACAAAGAAAGCTCCTCATGTAATTACCCAGCTCAGTGTGTAGTGTAGTCAATGCTGGGAGGAATTATTTACAATAGAAGTTCTTGAGAAAGGATAGGGGAAAGGGACAGAGACGAAAAGTAAACTTAATAATGCAGAGGTGATCATTGTAAGTGGTAAAAAAAGATTAAGGCAGTTCTTTGGAGGGCTACATAGTACATTCTTGTGTGACCAGGAGCCAAATGCATACTTTAAGTGGAAAGTGTGCAGGAGAATAGCTGATGTTTGGGACTTGCGTGTCTACCGATCCGCTACTGCCGAGTGTATGTTCCTGGAGTCCAAAAAGAAGTTGCAGATCCTTTGTGGGACCCTCTTTCCAGGTCCTCGTGTAGCTTCGGAACGTTGGCAAGACTATTGAAAAGTGCGCCCTAATTCTGTGCAACTCCGTTAGCTCATGGCCGAACAGCTTGCATTCACCCTCTGGACACCGCGGGAGGTCTCTGCAGAGTACGTGGTAAGATCCGTTGCTATCCGGTTCCCAAGGGAAGCTTGACACTCCAGCGGTTTCAGCAGTGGGTCTGCTCCAGAACATATACTTCGCCAACTCTGAGTAGCTGTGGGTGACGAATCTGTGAGCGTGGGGAAGGGCATACTACATGGTGAGTTTTTAGCCGGCAAATTAGGGACCAGCCTCCGCTTCAGCTCGTATCCAGTGGCTGTAGATTGCTTAGGTATCTGGCATACGGAGGCAACAAATTTGCTAAGTTCTCTTTTAATGTCCCGAAAATAAGTAGACATTTGTTCCTGAACTTGATGTTCCCATAGATCCACCGCCTTCAGTAGGTGACATCCATTGCTGCTAGCCACCGAAGTAGTCATTGTGGAGGCTGAATATCTTACTAGAGGTCGTGGCTTTACCGCACTGATGTGTAAGTGGCCTGACTTGTCAAATAGATAGGGGGGGCAGCCGAGGCTCCGGGCTCTTACAAGGCCTTAATTGCGTGCTTCGTTAGTTTTAGTCTGCCGAGTATAATTTTAGTACCAAAGTTATACTCCCCTGTTGCTCAGAACCTACATCATCTCTTATCTTTGGGAGAGAACTTGGGTTGTGGGATTAGTAGAGGGTAAACATCGGATTTATCGGTGCTAATATTGAGCCGTAGTCAGAATGCAGCCATCTTGGTTGGTAGCTGGACACGCCCCCCAATAGCAAAAATTTTTAAAGTCTCTAAATTGACTTCTCTCTCCTAAGAATTTATCCGGAGGACTTACCATAGGTTCTGGTGTTTGTTCTGTAGAATGTGTTCTAGTTGCAACTGTGTATTTAAGGATAGCCTTTAAGGTCTCATTTTCAACCTGGAGTTCTCTTAAACCTTGAGTTAATAGGTCCACTCTTTGGTTCAGGTTATGTATGTGGTTTGTGAGCTCTACAGGATCTATTTTGGCTTGGAAATATGTAATGATTCCTTGTGAGGATCTGGAGTACAAGTAGTAACGTCAAAACACTAAAAATAAGTTGATCCTAGATTGCTTGTCAGCAGCAAGGAGAAGGTGTCTGTATACAGAGAAAATCCACACACAGCAGCTGAGGTGCTTTAACACTGGAAATCAAACCTGTAAGAGCTGCAGCAAAATGAGGTGTGTCAGACTGCACTTGCTTGATTGGATGACACACAAACAAGAGACCAGCACAGAAAGAAAGGCAAAGTTAAGAATTAACTTTGACAAATACTCTTTTGCTGCTTCAGGGAAAAGCTCCTGCATGAACAAATTTCTAAGCAAAGTGAGAAGGATCCTCCTACTATTTAAAGGGGAAAGAATTAGCCAACCCATCCTTAAAGAGGCAGTACATGACAAAAGGTTAGGAGCCGGCCCATTTTTGTTCAGCACCTGGGTAGCGTTTGCTGATTGGTGGCTACATTTAGACACCAATCAGAAAGTGTTACCCAAGTGCTGAACCAAAAATGGGCTGGCTCCTATTCTTAAATTCTTGCTTTTTCAAATAAAGATACAAGAGAGCGAAACAAAATTGATAATAGGAGTAAATTTTGACTAGACTATTCCTTTAAAGAGTACCTCAATTTCCTTCTAAAATAATTGGTCATTAAATGGTTCACATCAGATATGTGTATTGTGATCAATTCATGTAGTTTGTGACGGGTTATATCTTGCCTTCTTCAATATATTTATCTCTATAAATTCCCATTTGCTTTTTTCTGCCATATATTAAAAGAAAAAAAAATCTTTATTGTATTCCTGATTATGTATGTAGCAAACATTATACTGATTAAATTCAATGCATATGACTGTCAGACCATAGGAGTTGAACCAAGGTATGTAGGTTGCTGGGCTGTTGCCTTCCCTATGAGCCACTGGAGAACTTGAGTCGTAAGCTGCTTGTTGCTAGTCTTTGTTTTTATTTGTTTTGTTTTTTAATCTATGTTACCACCTAACTGCAGCTAAGGCTCATTTTGCAATTAACCTCAGACTAATTAAACCCAGCCTTTTCCTGTATTTCCTGCGAGTTCATAGGACTAGCTTCTTGAGTGTGCTATAACCTGAGTCACTGTTCTGGAACCTTGTTGCTTACTTATTTGGCCTGGATTTGACTACTCTTTTGTCTTTTGATTTTGTGCTTAACTGCTCTTAATGATATCTGTTTTTGTATGTTGTTTGCCTGCCATTTGCCCAACCTTGCCTGTTTGACTTTGCCTATGGCTAAACACTCAGTCACTGTCCACTACCAACAAAGACTCCTATCAACTAGGAGACCCCACCACCTGACACCACATAGCAGCCAAGAATATAATGGGAGAACCTAGGTCCTGGGTTGTCACATTATAAAAGGGCCAGAACGTCACTGGACCTGACTGAGATTGTCAAAGTCATCACTTTTCAAGGACAGTTAACTAGCTCACATGCTGCCCACTTGTCTTCTCTGGAAGGTAAGATAAATTAACTGACTGGTATGGCCAAGTCCCTGCTACTGCATTGTACTGCACCTCCTTTGGCAACTAACCTAGCTCCTGCTGCTGTTCCAGTTTTGGAACCAGTATCTCTTATGCTCCATATTCTGGCCAAACTTCATTAACCTGCTGAAAAGTTTGTAGTACAATGTAGGATTGTAGGGGTTTTCTCTATATGTGTTGCATGCATTTTTGTAACAATCATGATATGTTTGCCACCTCTGATGCCAAGGTGACTATTGTGATTCCTAAAAAGAAAGGCATTGGCATGGGTCTCTCAATTTCTGGAAAAGGATGACCCTCTTTTTAAAGATGTCAACCGGTTTCTTTCCTCTCTGCAGAAGAAGGTGATAAACCTGGCAGGGCATTTGCAGCTGCATGCACTTTTCTTGACATTCTTTAGGTAACCAAACTGTAGCACAATATGTAGTTGATTTTTGCACATTTTCAGCTGGAACAGATTGGAACTTTGGGGAACTCTATGAAGCTTTTCGTAAAGATCTCTCAGACTTCATAAGAGATGAGCTCATATTTAAAATATCTGCCAGAATCTCTTGAAGATGGTATCAAACTCTGTGTCATCTAGATATCTATTTAAAAGAAAGACAACAGAAATGGGAGCAGGCTTACAGGATATCTCATACCAATATCCATTTGAAACCTCATTTTTTGCTTTTTACCTAACCCTGAGTCTTTGTCCAGTCAAAACTAGAATAACTATGGAGGTTGGCAATCTACTACTGCCTAATGCTGAAAAGTTTACAAGGTGCTCCCTTGATCTCTGTCTGTATTATGGACCTAAGGGTCACTTGCTTTCTACTTGCACCACTCATCCAGTAAAATAAGCCGCATTAGACCTGAAATTGCAATCCTCCATGATGAAAATATTAGTTCCTGCACAATTCCATTATTAGTCATCCATCGTGTCTTGTGAGGCCTTTGATGATTCTGAAATGGCAGGAGTATTTATCAACTTTGATTTTGCTATTAAACACTAAATACCTTACACCCCAAAACAAAGACAACTGCATATTACTACCCTTTCTGGACTGCCTCTGGTAGTGGTATTGTGTAATACTCTTCAAGTCAGTGTTCTTCATGTGGAACAAATAGTCCTTTCTCTCATTGCAATACTTGCTACGCCAGCCATCCTTGGGTTACCTGGATACAGCAGCACATTCCTTCTTTTAATTTGTATACAGGTGATCTGACATCCTAGGAAACTTCTTGTCTGCAAACTTGTATTCATTATCATTTGTTAAATGTTTTCAACTTGTAGCCACCATTGAAGATCAATCTACTTTTCCCAAGGGAGTATGTTGAGTATGCCTATGTATTTTTTTATAAGAAAAGGCTCAAGTCTTCCCTCTGCATAGATCTTAAGACTGCTCCATTGATCTCATAGGAGCTCCGTTTCCTATAGACATGATATACCCCTTGTTGCAAACTGAACAGAATGTACTGGAGGAAATATTTAAGATAATATAAAAAAGGGGTTTTATTCAAACTTATTCCTCGCCTGTTGAGGCTGGTTTTTTTGTTGTTGTTGAAAAGAAGGACATTGGACTTGTATTGATTACAGATCCAGATAATAATCTCAAATTCATATACCCTTCCTTTAATTCTCAAGCAATTTGAATATTTACGTGGATCAACTTTCTTCACCAAACTAGATCTGCGAGGGGCATACAAATTGATCAGAATTAAAGAAGGTTATAAATGGAAAACAGCCTTTAATATCTGATACAGCCACTATGAATATCAGGTGAAGCCATACGGCCTCTGTAATGCACCAGCTGTTTTTCAGCAGTTAGTGGATAAAATGTTTCAAGATTATTGAAACAGATTTGTCATTATCTATTTTGATGACATGTTTATCTATTCTAAATCCTATTCAGAACATGTTAAACATATTCAAATTATCCTCCAACACCTCATCAGAACATCCCGTATGCTAAGGGATAGATTAGGAGTGGATCACAATTTTTTGCTCCCACTTACGTGTTAACTCCTCTAAAAGTAAGTTTGTTGCATGTGCCAGGTAGCGTGCTTATTACAAGTTGAAAGTAAAACAATTTTGCATAAGGGCTAACCCGACATGCTCAATAAGCCAAACTTGGAATTTCGCAACTACGTTAACGTATTCCCCAATAGACTTGAATGGAGCGTGAAAAAAGGAAAAATCTAACACTGAATACAAGGTCCCTCCTTATATAGGGGTGCCTTTTTATTTCTATTGGCTGATTTTTGACTTCCAATTGAAAACAGGCAATAGAAAAGTTTTCATTTAGAAATATAAAGAAATACTTATAAAACACTAATGTCAAAATTAAACTTTTATGATTCAGATAGAGAACACAATTTTAAACAAGTTTCAAATTGACTTCCATTATCAAAATGTGCATAGTCTTAGGGCAAAATTTATCAAGCCCCGAAAAAATGCGCCTAAAAGGTCACGATTATTTTCGCAATAGTTCGCAATGTGTGAGTTAAAAAATGTCGCCAGTATTTATCAAAATTCTAGAGACATTTTTGGGGTAAAACTTTTTTGCGATGTCAAGCGAATGGCTGATCCTAGTTTTCTTGCGAAAATGTCATTTTCACTTTATTTATCAATCTTAATTTTAGACACCAATAAATGGTTTATTGTTTTAATCAAGTGATTGTTTAAAAGAATGCTATTTCTTATATATAAAAGTTAGTTTTATTTTGCCCCTTCTTTGGCTCTCTTTCATTAAGGAAGGTTGCCCGTTTTTTGGAGCTCATCTTCGTTCTTTTTAATACACTTATTTCAATTGCACTTAAATTATTTTACTTTTTTATAATATATTTATTATTATTCAGGATCTGCGCCTTGTTGTGGGCAATTTCTAACCCTAGATAAGGAAAGTAAAAGACATATTTCCATTTTCCCCCCAGACAAACAACAATATTGCTCTTTATTTTTCACTCCTCGCAACCTACAAATTGGCGAGATTAAAAGCAGTGAATATTACATGCACCACTTTTCATAAATATATGAGAACTGCGAATATATACGGGCATTTTAAAAAGCCAATAGAGATTAATACAAGAATTAGGCATTTCCAGACAACTTATTCGCATATACTTAAGACTTGCGAATGTTATGAGTCAATTTGTTCGCACATATGAAAAGTTGCGACTTTATTGGCGCATAACCTTTCATAAATATGGTGATATAATTTGTGAGGTTTTTTTTTGACGACAAATGTGAGAATTTTCTTATTCTCACTTTGATAAATCTTGCCCTTATAATATGCACAATTTCTGAGGCACCAGCTCATACTGAGCATGTGCAAGAATTCACAATATATACATATACAGTATGTATTTTGTGATTAGCAGATGGCTGTCACATGATGCAGGGGGGAGGGAAGTGAAACTAACTTTGAAATTTGACAGAAAAATATCTACTGATTATTTTAGATTCAGACTTAGTGATTTTTTTGTATTATGCATGTGTTGATTATGCAATTCTACTGTATTTAACGGTCCTTTAAAAGACATTGTAAAGATTTGACTACACCAAAAAAATCAAATGATCTTAACCCCTTAATGACCGGACCATTTTTCAATTTTCTTACCCTTAATGACAATGGCTATTTTTACATTTCTGCGGTGTTTGTGTTTAGTTGTAATTTTCCTCTTACTCATTTACTGTACCCACACATATTATATACCGTTTTTCTCGCCATTAAATGGACTTTCTCAAGATATCATTATTTTCATCATATCTTATAATTTACTACAAAAAAATAATAAAATATGAGGAAAAAATGGAAAAAAAACACACTTTTTCTAACTTTGACCCCCAAAATCTGTTACACATCTACAATCACCAAAAAACACCCATGCTAAATAGTTTCTAAATTTTGTCCTGAGTTTAGAAATACCCAATGTTTACATGTTCTTAGCTTTTTTTGCAAGTTATAGGGCCATAAATACAAGTAGCACTTCGCTATTTCCAAACCACTTTTTTTCAAAATTAGCGCTAGTTACATTGGAACCCTGATATCTGTCAGGAATACCTGAATATCCCTTGACATGTATATATTTTTTGTTAGAAGACAACCCAAAGTATTGATCAAGGCACATTTTGGTATATTTTATTCCACCATTTCACCGCCAAATGCGAGCAAATAAAAAAAAAACTTTACATTTTTCACAATTTTAGGTTTCTCACTGAAATTATTTACAAACAGCTTGTGCTATTATGGCACAAATTGTTGTAAAAGCTTCTTTGGGATCCCCTTTGTTCAGAAATAGCAGACTTATATGGCTTTGGCATTGCTTTTTGGTAATTAGAAGGCCGCTAAATGCTGCTGCGCACCACACGTAAATTATGCCCAGCAGTGAAGGGGTTAATTAGGTAGGTTGTAGGGAGCTTGCAGGGTTAATTTTAGCTTTAGGGTAGAGATCAGCCTCCCACCTGACACATCCCACCCCCTGATCCCTCCCAAACAGCTCTCTTCCCTCCCCCACCCCACAAATGTCCCCGCCATCTTATGTACTGGCAGAAAGTCTGCCAGTACTAAATAAAAGGAGTTTTTTTTTTTTTTAATAAAAAAATAAAATATTTTAGCTGTGATGGACTCCTGCCTTAGCCCCAACCTCCATGATCCCCCCCCCCAGCTCTCTAACCCTCTCCCCTATCTAATTGCGGCCATCTTGGGTACTGGCAGCTGTCTGCCAGTACCCAATTTGGCCAAAAACAAAAGTATTTTTTGCTCTTTTTCTTTTTTTTTTGGGTTTTCTGTAGTGTAGCAGCCCCCCACAATACCCCTACCCCCCTCCCCCTCCCAGATCCTTTTATATTATTAAAAAAAAAAAAATCTTTTCCCCCCCCTCTTCCCTACTCATTGGTGTCAGTGGCCAGCTAATGCGCGCGCACGCACGCGCGCCCCCCGCACGCTCCCGGCACCCGGCGTGCACATTGCACTTCTAGGAACCGGATGCCGGGTAGCGATGGGCCACCCACCCGCCTTCCTGTTGCGCTCCCACCCACCAACGAACCGGCACCATCGCTACCGGTGCAGAGAGGGCCACAGAGTGGCCCTCTCTGCATCGGAGTCTTCTAAAAAGGTATTGCAGGATGCCTCCATATGGAGGCATCACTGCAATACCCTGAGAGCTGCTGGAAGCGATTGCGATCGCTTCCAGCACTCTCTTAGACAACTGACGTACCAGGTACGTCCATTGTCATTAACTACTTGTTAATGCATGACGTACCTGGTACGTCAGTTGTCATTAAGGGGTTAATATTATACATTGAAATCTGAGCAAAGATCATTGGTTCCCAAACTCTTTCTAGCCACTGCCCCTTGGTTCCATACACTCATGATTAGCGCCCCCTACATTACCACATGAAATGTAAATGAATTAAAAACGTATTTGTTAAATTAAAAATGCATTAGTTTGAGCTTATGATCTGAAGATAGTTACTGTTCAAGAGTCTTATATACTACTTTATTTTAGTAATTATGCCACTACTCTAACAATTGTTAATGTGATGAACAAGCTTAATGAAGTGATGCCGGTTTCATGTCTCTTAGCAGGAGTCTTAAACTGCAACGTTTGGAAATCAATTGGCGCATAGTACAACTGCACCAATAAAGTTTATTAAAAATGTATTCTAGTTACAAAAGTGTTATGTATTTGTTCCGATGAAAGCAGAAATAAGACTGGAACCCATCGACAGAGTACTGTGTGCAAAGCTACTCAGTCAACAACAACAGGCATTTGCTATGTTTCCTGCTCCTACACAGTAATTGGAAACTATGCAGTTAATGTTAAAGTGATGGTAAATCTGAGCATTTAGCAAACACTAGGATTTACCATCACTAAAAATAAAGTGGAGTTTAATTTATCAGTTATTAAAAAAGGGTGCTAAACTCACCTTTACTGTGCCACTGCAGCTCACTAAACTCAGTGGCTCTGGCCACCCATGGCACAGCGCTGTCCTTTAAACCAATAGCCATGCATGTCATCTGGCAGAGTTCTGTATGCTAGCACAGCTGTTGGTTTAGAGGTACAAACGTCACCTGATTGAAGGAGAGCACTGTGCCGTGGGCGTCCAGAGCTGCTGAGTTTAGTAAGCTGCAGCGGCACAGTAAAGGTAAGTTTAGCACCCTTTTTTTAATAACTGATGACTTAAACGCCACTTAATTTTTAGTGATGATAAGTCCTAGCGTTTGTTAAACGCTCAGATTTACCGTCACTTTAACAATCTCTTTTGCTCTCTCTCCCTATCCTAAAAATCTTATGCAATTAGACTGTTCTACGTTTATTAAAACTTTTTTACACCATAATATAATGGCCAAGCGAAGTGTGATCCATCTTGGAATTGATTTGGCTATACAATTGTACTTTATAGTGTCCTAAACATAGGATTATTCACAGACTAGTGGGAAAGTCTGCCCAGAGGGAAGTCTATTGTGGTGACGGAACCACCGAACCACCCTGCTATTTTCGGAAGGGCAGTCTATTGTGGTGACGGAACCACCCTGCCATCTTTTTTAAACCACCTGGATGCAGCTTATGCTGCATCCAGGTGGATTCCGAAAATGGCAGGGTGGTGAAAGAATACATCCAGGTGTATTCTTTCACCACCCCTTTTGCTCTCTCTCCCACTCTCTTTTGCTCTCTCTCTCTCTCCCCTCTCTTTTGCTCTCTCTCTCCACCCTCTCTTTTGCTCTCTCTCCCCCCTCTCTTTTGCTCTCTCTCTCCCCTCTCTTTTGCTCTCTCTCTCCCCTCTCTTTTGCTCTCTCTATCCCCTCTCTTTTGCTCTCTCCCTCCCCTCTCTTTAGCTACTACTACTTTCCATTTTACTTTTATTATCTAACTTATTTTGTTTTCTTGGTATCCTTTTTAAAAAAGATACTTAGGTAGGCTCAGGAGCTACTGACTGCTGCACATATATGTCTCATGTCATTGGCTCACACAATGTGTTCAGCTAACTCCCCCCCTCTCTTTTGCTCTCTCTCTCCCCTCTCTTTTGCTCTCTCTCTCCCCCCTCTCTTTTGCTCTCTCTCTCCCCCTCTCTTTTGCTCTCTCTCCCCCCTCTCTTTTGCTCTCTCTCTCCCCTCTCTTTTGCTCTCTCTCTCCACCCTCTCTTTTGCTCTCTCTCTCTCCCCCTCTCTTTTGCTCTCTCCCCTCTCTTTTGATCTCTCTCTCCCCCCTCTCTTTTGCTCTCTCTCTCCCCCCTCTCTTTTGCTCTCTCTCCCCCCTCTCTTTTGCTCTCTCTCTCCCCTCTCTTTAGCTCTCTCCCTCCCCTCTCTTTAGCTACTACTACTTTCCATTTTACTTTTATTATCTAACTTATTTTGTTTTCTTGGTATCCTTTTTAAAAAAGATACTTAGGTAGGCTCAGGAGCTACTGACTGCTGCACATATATGTCTCATGTCATTGGCTCACACAATGTGTTCAGCTAACTCCCAGTGGTGCATTGCTGCTTCATCATCAACAAAGGATATAAAGAGGATGAAGCAAATTTGATAAACTGGAAAGTTGTTTAAAATTTTATTTTCTATCATGGAAGAAAAGTTTGGGTTTCATGTCCCTTTAAACGTGCACAAACATGTAAACTTCATAGCATGTACTGGAAAAAGTAAAAAATCTTGCATTCAAAAGAACATTTTATTTTTCACACTTTCATGTCTTTTTAAGGGTACAGCAAACACCTTGTAATTAAAAGACATTCCTGCATTTTTGCTGTAGAATAACATATCAGCCAAGTCTTAAACAATTAAAGGGACACTGAACCCAAATATTTTTCTTTCATGATTCAGAAAGAGCATGAAATTTTAAGCAACTTTCTAATTTACTCCTATTATCAAATTTTCTTTATTCTCTTGGTATCTTTATTTGAAATACAAGAATATAAGTTTAGATGCCGGCCCATTTTTGGTGAACAACCTGGGTTATCCTTGCTGATTGGTTTATAAATTCATCCACCAATAAAAAGTGCTGTCCAGAGTTCTAAACCAAGAAAAAAGCTTAGATGCCTTCTTTTTCAAATAAAGATAGCAAGAGAACGAAGAAAAAATGATAATAGCAGTAAATTAGAAAGTTGCTTAAAATTGCATGCTCTATCTGAATCACGAAAGAAAACATCTGGGTTCAGTGTCCCTTTAACATCTTTTTATTGCAAATGTTTATCTATAACCAAACTCCACCCACAATTGGCCAAACATCAAGGCTAGCAATGTTCATAATGTTTGTACAAAGTGCATTGTCTCGCAGTTAGGGTTAGTCTTGAGAAGTCAGCATGAGTGCTGCCATTATGGAACCCAGGTTACACTGCAGGTATATGAAGAAGAGTTGCTGCACACGTGCAAACCGGTAAGCACTGTAATGCAATAAACGCTACGTTTAAACATGTCACCCATGAGTAAAGGTAGGTGGGGAATAATAATCTAAATAATATTCATATAAAATCTATCTATTGTTTAATGTCCCTTAAAGTTCTGAGCAGGGGAGGACTGACCACTCGGGAAATTGGTCTACTGACCAAGGGACTGTAGTCTGGAAGGGGCCTGCTGCAGCCAATCCGATTCAGACACCTTATAATGCAGGCCAGCTCCAGGTCCAACTTTGTGATGAACAGTGCTCGCAGCTCACAGTAGCTGCACTAACCCCAGTTACTTGTCTTCAATTAGCGCTTTGCAGCACTACTTAAGGATACTGCTGGCTGGCCTCCTCCTATCCTAGCTGTGTATTTTATTATTTTCAATTCAAAGTCAGGAGGAGGACTGGAATTTAGAGTGTGCTGCGTGTGGCTCAGCTAACTGAGGAGCCACTGCCACTCTAACTCTTAGGACTGCCGCTGGGCATCAGGGTCAGGCTCAGCATCTCAATAGAATGTCAGCCTCAGTCAGAACAGAATAAGCGCTCGCAGCCTTCCACTGCTAACCTGCTGCACTGCTGCTGCTGCCATCAATCAACGCTGTAAAGGCAGAGACACGCTATGTGCTACTTAAAATGCTTCTTGGTGGGACTCACTCACACCAATTTGCAGGATATGTTTCTTCCCTATTAAAGGGACATGAAAACCAAATTTTTTTCTTTCATGATTTAGAATGAACATGACAATTTTAAACTTTTTCAATTTACTTCTATTATCTAATTAGCTTCATTATCTTAATATCCTTTGTTGAAAAGCATATCTAAGTAGGCTCAGTAGCTGCTGATTGGTGATTGTGCATAGATGCTTTGTGTGATTGGCTCACCCATGTGCATTGATATTTCTTCAACAAAGGATATCTATAGAATAAGGAATGAAGCAAATTAGATAATAGAAGTAAATTGGAATGCTGTTTAAAATTGTATTCTCTATCTGAATCATGAAAGAAAAATTTTGGGTTTCATTTCCCTTTATCTGAAGCAAAGCAGCCAGGCTTTAGTAGATTACATATTAATCTTACTAGATAATCTGTTTCTCAGTTTGCCCAGGTGATATTTAGGCATTTGAACTAATTCTTTTTTTGTGCCTGGGAAGTTGTAATAAACAATTAATAACTTCATTATTGCAATTATTAAATAATTGTAATACAGTAATATTACAATTTAAATTTGTCATATGGATATATATCTGTTCAAATGTGTTTTTTTATGTTTCTGCAAAGTTAATAAACTACTGGCTAGTTTCCTCCTGAAGTGCTGTATTAATTATTTACAAATTTATAAAAGCCAGAACTGGATGAACCACACTAACTATTAGTGTCCAGGCTCAGTTACAATCAGTCTGATCAGATCATCTAAGTGAGTCCAAATATTAGTGACTCTTAGAGATCAGATCAGAGTGGTCTCCCTGAGCTGAGCCCCTTAGGTCTAAGTTTTGTCATAGTTCTTTTACAGTTTGTCTTTCTCTACAAAGCCGCTACCTGCCCTGCTGTGACTGTACAGAAAGAGAGTAAAGAGTAAACTAAGATCATAGAAGTCAGACAGGCAGGACATACAGTAGTTGGGTGGAACATGACTGTGGACAGGGTGAAGGGGGCCCTTAACTGTTTGTTTTTTTTGCCCGGGGGCCCCATGGGTTGTTTTGAGATTCAGAAAATCCTCAATTTTTAGACCTAAATATATTACATTGAAAGGGGGGCAAAATTAATAATAGAAGTATATTACAAATAACTAAACTTTTTATACACAAAATCTCAAGGTGTTTATTGCCAGACATTTTTATTTATTCTGAACAACTGAAAAAGTCAACCTGAAATGTATGTTTCTGCCTTCAGGACCTTGTTGAGTGAGGTGCAAAGAATCCCTCTAGGTAAGTGTTAACAACCTACACTATAAGCTGTTGACAATGCAATCTCTTCCAACTGAATAGAACTCTCCCGCACTGTGTCATTCTGACCCCATCTTTCTCTAAATGAGATGCCGGGAAATTCTTCTCTGTAATACAAAACAACAAGGCCATGGAATTCATTTTAACCTAAAGTGTAAGCAATGGATTGTCCTGTATCTATCCACAAATAAAGTAATTAGGGTTTAATTTTGAAATGTTTCAAATGCTCTTTGGTTACCATGCGTTGCACTGTGGCCCTCTACAGCAGCCAAGGGGGCCCATTTATCAAGCTCCGAACGGAGCTTGTGGGCCTGTGTTTCTGGCGAGTCTTCGGGTTGATTGACACCCTCCTGCTGGTGCCGATTGGCCGCGAGTCTGCAGGAGGCGGCGTTGCACCAGCAGCTCTTGTGAGCTGCTGGTGCAATGTTAAGTATTGCTCTCCACATTCAGCGAGGTCTTGAGGACCTGATCCGCACTGTCGGATCAGGTCCGCAAGACCTTTGATAAATAGGCCCCAAGGGGTTAACTCCAAACTACCCAACAACATTTGAATTGCCTATATATTAATTTAGACATTTTACATTACAATTTTGCAACTGGAAAATGTCATAATTAATCTCCTTTAATCTTCATACCAAACACAATAATACAAGTTTCAGAATACAGTAAAAAAAAATAACTAAAAGGACCAGTAAATACAAAAGATTTGCATAATCAACAAATTCATTATAAGAAGACAACACAATAGCACTTAGGGGCCGAATTATCAAGCTCCGGAAACAGCTTGGCGGAAACAGCAGTTATGAAGCAGTGGTCTTAAGACTGCTGCTCCATAACTGGTCCGCTGCCTCTGAGGCTGCGGTCTGCAATCCGCCCGATCCTATTCAATCGGGCTGATTGACACCCCCTACTAGCGGCCAATTAGCCGCAAATCTGCAGGGGGCGGCATTGCTCAAGCAGTTCTGGTGAACTGCTTGTGCAATGATAAATGTAGACAGCGTATGCTGTCGGCATTTAGCGATGTCTGTTGGACATGATACGCTACAGCATATCATGTCGGACAGACATTGATAAATTGTCCCCTTAGTCTGAACTTCAAATAAGTAGTAGATGTTTTTCTGACAAAGTTATGTCTATTTCCACTTCCCCTGTATCATGTGACAGCTATCAGCCAATCACAAATGCATATACGTATATTCTGTGAAATCTTGCACATGGTCAATGGGAGCTGTTGACTCAAAAAGTGTAAATATAAAAAGATTGTGCACATTTTGTTAATGCAGTGCTTTTTGTGTCGGGGCAGTGTATATGTGTGTCCCTGCTTCAGCACACATTTCTTTTAATTTAAATTTTTTTTTGGTTTCCGACTTTCCGCCGCCTGCTAAGAATATCACATGGTTGACACGTGATTGATACCTAGTGGGTCACAGATCATCTTAACCTATTGGCGCAGCTCAGTGGGAACTGAAAATATTCCCATTGGAGGCTTTGGTGGCACATTGGCTCCTGACTGCAAGTTTAGTCTCCTCAATCGGCTCGTGACTGCATGTGTAGTCAGTGATTGGGATAGCAGTGTGTTTGCAGCACAGGAAGTTGTCAGTCAAACTCGCAGAGCTCTGAGGGTGGCAACTTAAACGCTGAGCTGAAGTCTGAAGTCAAAGTGTTGGGGTTTTTTGCAGCTAGCTCCCAGTAGTGCATTGCTGCTCCTGATCTTGATATATGGATAGGAAATGGAAGCTTAAAAATGCTTGATGATGAAATGCGAGTTCTTTATCTAATTTTCCACCAAATATTCAGAAACTGTGTTCATCCCATCAACCTCATACATCCCATTACAGTAAAATAGTAAGTAGCTGTTGGTGTTATTAAACTTTTTTTTAATTCTAGCACATACATACTGTTACTTGTAAATACATTTCATTATTATATAATTTATTTATGTGTCCGTATGTCTTAAAACAAGTTAGTTTAACCTCCTTTTTGCTAGTACAACTGAATTACTGTGTCGCGAAATGATGTAGGTCTAAAAAGTGTGTCACCAACATGAAAAGTTTGGAAAGCTCTGTGTTAATGGATGTAAATTGCATGATCTATATGAATCATGAAAGTTTAATTTTGACTTTAGTGTCCCTTTAACTGCTTTACATTAATAATACCCCAGTGTCAATTTTATATTCTCCTTGCAGAAATAGCTTGGTGCTCTATTCTTGGGTACTATTAGGTTACTGAAGAATAGAGAGAGAAGCAGTTGGATAGACAGAACTCAGTAGCCCACCCTATGGGTGGTACTGTGGTACACACTCAGGGTGCAGCCTCTTTTAACCCAGAATGAGCCTTTAACAGAAGAGAACTTTCTTGCACTTTGCCAGTCTGATCCCATCCATAAGGAGGATTCAGCCACAAAATCCCTAGCACTGCTCATCTGCACTAAGGTGTTGTTACAGCTAACCCCAAATGTTTATTTCAACCTATGCAGGCCTCCTCAGAGCAGGTGCATCTATATCCCTCTAGGCACATTGTGCAAAGGGTCCACATCTCGTTGCCCCCATCAACTATACGAAAATAAATTCCCTAAAGATCATTTGAATATCAAAGGCAGAAGAGAGAAAAAGCTCATCTGGGGACATTTGAAATATATTTAAAACTAATTTTAGAAAACATTTCATTATTTTGCATTTCAGGTAAATAACCCTTGAAAAGTATCAAGAATATGTTTATCTTATGTTCCTTGCTGTGGCCAATTAGAGACAGATACAAATAAGCTCCTGCACAGCTCAAACAATCACTATGTAGAATGTTACGGGGTCTTCTAAATCCTGCAGATTTAACTCCAGACACTCCAGGGCAGTGGGAAAATCTAAAATTTTTATATATGAATAATAATAAAGCTTACAAATAAATAATGGGAAAAAACATTTCTTCTACAACTAATGAAATATTTATAGTTTGTGTTCCCGCTCTCGTGTTAAGTTTGCTAGATGGAGGCTTTTTACACCTGTTGGGTAAAGCAAAAAAAACCCACCCTAAAAAAAAAAACTAACACTAATCCCAAAATCGGTAATCACAGCTCCTGAAGTCCGGCGAAAGATCTTCATCC
This sequence comes from Bombina bombina, assembly GCF_027579735.1. NCBI lineage: Eukaryota > Metazoa > Chordata > Amphibia > Anura > Bombinatoridae > Bombina > Bombina bombina. The sequence continues at coordinate 179,361,253 of NC_069504.1, forward strand.
CGGCGGCGAAGCATCTTCATCCAGACGGCTTCATCCGCATCCATCGCGGGACTGGCATCTGCTATCTTCATCCCAGCGGAGGCGGAGTGGTCTGTGGATTCGCGGAGGCAGAGGTCCAGGTGGAGGTCCATCGGTTCAACGTGGAGGTCCTCTTCATGCGATCGTCACACTGAGGATTGAATGCAAGGTACCCCTTTTATTTTGGGGTATTCTTGCATTTTTATTGGCTGAAAAATTCAAATCAGCAAATAGGATGAGAGCTGCTTATATTTAAGAGCTGAATCCCTTTTAAGGGCAATGCCCATACAAATGCCCTTTTCGGGGCAATGGGTAGATTAGTTTTTTTTTTAGTTAGGTTTTTTTTATTTTGGGGGGTTGGGGGTTTGTAATGTAAGGAGGTATTTGTTTTAATTTTTTGGCAGAAGAGCTGTTAACTTTAGAGCAATGCCCTACAAAAGGCCCTTTTAAGGGCTATTGGTAGTTTATTATAGATTTTTTTTTTTTTTTTAGGTAGCTTTTTTTTAAACACGGTATTAGAAGAGGAATAATTTTTATTATTTTGGATAATTTCATTTGTTATTTTTTGTATTGGTAGTTTATTTTATTTTTTGTAATTTTAGTGTTTATTATTTCTTGTATTTGTAGTTTTAATTTTTTTGTAATGTAAGGTATTATTATTTTTAGTAATGTTAGGTTTTTTTATTTTTTCTATTAGTATATTTTTTTAAACAAGTACTATTAGTTTTTTTTTTAGTTTAAAGGGACACTGTAGTCATAAATGAAATGCCAATTACATAGGGGTATACATATAAATCTATAATTTTCTAATGTGTATTCACTATTAAATATGTAGCGTTTTTAAGATATTTATGTTTTAAATAAATAATTTTTCCAAACCCACTTGTATATCAACCGTTACGGATTCCCAATCCGTGCTGACAACTGCAGTTGGAAGATGGCGTTATTTTGACGTATTGCGCATGCGCGAGTTAGCGCAACGTCACATCATACGTCACCATCTTCTGTTCAATAAGACCAGGACAATCTATAGAGCAGCAGTCAAGTTTGCTGCGCACATCACGTAAGTACTTGTCTTGTGAACGCTTCCAGAATTGCCCTAGAATAAACAAGCAAACGATACATACTTGGCAACATTATGTAATCCTATTTTGCGATCTTAGAATCTGCAGTATTTTACATAAAATAGAATCTCCCTTGAAACGAACGAGCTAAAATTAATAATTCTTAAATGGATAGCAATCAATTCTAATCCCAAAACAATAAACTTAAATAAATAAGATACTGACGTATGTAATTAACAAACATTTATAAAAATAAATATAATTTTATTGAATAAATATTTAAAACACATTCTATAAGCTATTATTGTTATAGTTATTATGATATACTACAAATATATATGAAATAATAGACATGTTCATAATTGATAAAAAAAACTTTAGTATTTATAGTATTTAGATAGATATATTTCTTTTCAATTCTATTACAATTTTAATCCAAATTTATTTTATATTTCATTGTTGAAATCGATGTTATGTATGTATGAAACACATTAGATTAATTTTTAGATCTATTGAATAACATGATTTTTACAATTTGGATTATGTATAAGTATGAGTACTTTCAAAATCAAATAGAAATATATATATATATATATATATATATATATATATATATATATATATATATATATATATATATATATATATAAATATATAAATTATAGAAGGATTCGATCCATAAACTAATTATTTACAAACACTTTATTATTTAAAAATGTATTTTTATAAAAATTGGAAAAAAAATGCTTTGAAACTTAAATAAACAAAAACAAATTAATAGTTTATAATAAATCTATATGTCATGTCTCAATGTTTGAAAGCCAATATTGCCTTTAGTGAATCGGCGATGCAAGAGGACCGCTAGCAGCATTGAAGTATGTAGTATATGCGGTTGGCTGGAATATAGATAGAATCGATTAAAATTTCTAATGCGCGGTATTAGAAGAGGAATAATTTTTATTATTTTGGATAATTTCATTTGTTATTTTTTGTATTGGTAGTTTATTTTATTTTTTGTAATTTTAGTGTTTATTATTTCTTGTATTTGTAGTTTTAATTTTTTTGTAATGTAAGGTATTATTATTTTTAGTAATGTTAGGTTTTTTTATTTTTTCTATTAGTATATTTTTTTAAACAGGTAGTATTAGTTTTTTTTTTTAGTTTAAAGGGACACTGTAGTCATAAATGAAATGCCAATTACATAGGGGTATACATATAAATCTATAATTTTCTAATGTGTATTCACTATTAAATATGTAGCGTTTTTAAGATATTTATGTTTTAAATAAATAATTTTTCCAAACCCACTTGTATATCAACCGTTACGGATTCCCAATCCGTGCTGACAACTGCAGTTGGAAGATGGCGTTATTTTGACGTATTGCGCATGCGCGAGTTAGCGCAACGTCACATTATACGTCACCATCTTCTGTTCAATAAGACCAGGACAATCTATAGAGCAGCAGTCGAGTTTGCTGCGCACATCACGTAAGTACTTGTCTTGTGAACGCTTCCAGAATTGCCCTAGAATAAACAAGCAAACGATACATACTTGGCAACATTATGTAATCCTATTTTGCGATCTTAGAATCTGCAGTATTTTACATAAAATAGAATCTCCCTTGAAACGAACGAGCTAAAATTAATAATTCTTAAATGGATAGCAATCAATTCTAATCCCAAAACAATAAACTTAAATAAATAAGATACTGACGTATGTAATTAACAAACATTTATAAAAATAAATATAATTTTATTGAATAAATATTTAAAACACATTCTATAAGCTATTATTGTTATAGTTATTATGATATACTACAAATATATATGAAATAATAGACATGTTCATAATTGATAAAAAAACTTTAGTATTTATAGTATTTAGATAGATATATTTCTTTTCAATTCTATTACAATTTTAATCCAAATTTATTTTATATTTCATTGTTGAAATCGATGTTATGTATGTATGAAACACATTAGATTAATTTTTAGATCTATTGAATAACATGATTTTTACAATTTGGATTATGTATAAGTATGAGTACTTTCAAAATCAAATAGAAATATATATATATATATATATATATATATATATATATATATATAAATATATAAATTATAGAAGGATTCGATCCATAAACTAATTATTTACAAACACTTTATTATTTAAAAATGTATTTTTATAAAAATTGGAAAAAAAATGCTTTGAAACTTAAATAAACAAAAACAAATTAATAGTTTATAATAAATCTATATGTCATGTCTCAATGTTTGAAAGCCAATATTGCCTTTAGTGAATCGGCGATGCAAGAGGACCGCTAGCAGCATTGAAGTATGTAGTATATGCGGTTGGCTGGAATATAGATAGAATCGATTAAAATTTCTAATGCGCATGTGTTAGTTTCTTCTGTAACGCTATGATCTCGGATTGATTGCTGCTATTTGCGCATGCGATAAGAGGTATAATCTATTGCGCATGCGTTTAAAGGAGCTAATTTATTTTAATGATATTAAAAAAAAAGGGATACTATTGGCGGTTTGGTTATCCCATAGACGGCCCACATTTGTGGGCTGGATGACGTGATGTCATCGTAAAATAATAAAATATAATTTTAGGTAAGAGGGAGGCTTCGTTTAAGGCAATAACAAGGTAAATTAAATTGATAACATACTTTATATTCAAAACGTTTATTGCATTTAACCTTTTAAAAAAAAAAAGTTAGTAATCCTTTAAGCTTAGATTTTATTTTTATTTCACAGGTAAGTTTGCATTTATTTTTAAATAGGTAGTTAGTTAATGATTGTAACTTTACTTTAGGTGTATTTTAATTGTGTTAAAGTTAGGGGGTGTGAGGTTTAGTGGTTAATCGTTTAATTTAGCTAGTTGCAATGTGGTGGCGGCGGTTTAGAGGTTAATAATCTTATTTAGTGTTTTCAATGTGGGAGGCGGCGGTTTAGAGGTTAATAGGTTTAGTTAGTGTTGGGGATGTGGGAGGGTGGCGGTTTAGAGGTTAATAGGATTTTATTTAGTGTTGGCGATGTGGGGGGCTGCAGTTTAGGGGTTAATAGGTTTATTTAGTGTTGGTGATGTATCGGGCGGTGGTTTAGAGGTTAATAGGTTTAGTTAGTGTTGGCGAAGTGGGGGGGTGGAAGTTCAGAGGTTAATAGGTTTAGTTAGTGTTGGCAATGTGGGGGAGAGGCGGTTTAGAGGTTAATAGTTATTTATTTAGTGTTGGCGAAGTGGGGGGGGCGGCGGTTTAGAGGTTAATAGGTTTAGTTAGTGTTGGGGATTTGGGGGGTGCAGCTGTTTAGAGGTTAATAGGTTTTTATTTGGTTTTGGCGATGTCGGGGAATGGCGGTTTAGATAATTTGTTTCGGCATATTCCTCATATTCCTTTAATGGTTTTTCGGATTCATTGGTTATTTCGGATTCATTCTTTATTCATATTCATTACTCTATTGCAGACATCCCAACTCTCCCGGAAGTTCCGGGAGTCTCCCGCATTGCTATAGCGGCTCCCTGACACCCGCAAGATAGATAAACTATCCCGGAAATGCCTAGCTGCAGCTGTCACATAAGCAAGTTTATGGGGATATAGTTTTCAGGAGAAAATTGCAAGATCAGCACACATTTCTCGTAACGCGGTCTGCAGGAAACCTCTCGCTCTGGTGGCTAATAGTAATAGTGGCAGCCAGCAAGTTGCTCTCACAGGGGTGGAGAGAATACTACGGTTATGTGAACATTATGTAATTTGGCAGGGTTTTCTTCAAACACCCCCTTTTCACTATCTTGGTACAGTCCCACAAGCACGCACAGCCCTCTGCTGTTTAAGCATTGCAAGATTTTAAATACAATCATGTATGCTACATCTGTTATAGTTTTGGAATTACTTTTTTTTCTCTGTTGTATTCCATAATGTGGCTATATAAGTTAGCAGAAGTTGTATATATTTCAGTGTCTTTTTTGGCATCGAAGACCGCCTAATAGGATTGCAGCCTTTCAAATACAAACATGTAGAGGGTTTATATCTGCAATGTTTTATACTACGCTAATCTGAGTAGTAATATTTCTGCATAGCCAGTAGGTAATACTGCACATTAAATCTACTCGAGCGCAGTTATTCATTTCCCCCATGAGGGGGCAGCGTTGCTGATACAACTTTCGGCTTTATACTTCCGGGAAGTGACGAAATAAAATTTCTCTCTGAAGGTTATGGCGGCGAGCAGTATGGACAAGGGGGCTGGAGATTCTGCGGGGTCACCGGGCTGGATTGGGGGCTTTTACAGATTTATCACAGACAAGAACGACTTCTGTAGGTCATTAAGACCACATGTGTGTAATTATATATATGTGGTACACGTGTGCACTCGTAACTGCATAGAGCCCAAGCGGTTTGCTGATTTATATTAGCATCACTTTTAATTTGGAGCCACTCTATAGTGGGGTTTTATCAGAAAGAACACAACACATAAACATGTTGTTACACAAACGGTTACCATCATCTTTTTTTTTTGGGGGGGGGGGGTACCTCCCGGAAATGAGTTTTTGCAGGTTGGGATGTCTGTTATTGTAAACTTTAGAATAGAATAATGAATATAAATAAAGAATGGATCCGAAATAACGAATGGATCCAAAATAACAAATGGATATGAAAAACGATTTAACTTAACATAATTAATTTGCCGAAACTAAATTTTTTTGTAACTTAACTAATTTTCCGAAACAAAATTATTTATTTAACTAATGAAAACTAAACAAAACTAAACTAATTTTTTCACTGTGCACATGTCAACTTTTAAGGGACATAAAGCACTTTTAGATTGCAGTTGTTCTAACAGAATAGCAAACATCAGATTAGCAAACGGAAGTGACGTTCCGTCAGCTGTCTGATCAAAAATACTCACCTCACATGTGCACCTCTGTGGAATCACATTCCAATGCCAGAACGTCACAACCCATCAGATTCTATAGCCATCAGATTGTTGGACACTTGTGAGAGCGCATGCGTCTACAAATGCCTTTCTATATATATATATATATATATATATATATATATATATATATATAAAACCTGCCACAAACTGCAACTACTAGGCATGTTTAATTTACAAATTATATATACAGTACATGGGCATTGCGTTCCCCCTGCATAATCACATTTATTCAAAAAAGTGACAGCACCACAGTTTCCAGCAGGTGAAAGGTTTATTGGATAACCTAAGATCGCAAGCAAATGCGACGTTTCAGACCTACATGGTCCTTCATCCACATCCGCATGACAATCATGTGTCATCATCCTGAAAGGGGCCACTTTTGGAGCTATTCACTTCCCCCCTCTGCTCTTACCCCCAAATCCCTGGTGGTATAGTGGGCCATCATCACTGGGGAATCCACAGATGCTGGTGACGTCACCACACCCATGAGTGGTGACATAACCGAGCCCTGGAAACTCGCAAGTGGCAGGCAGCTGCTTAGGACTTAAGGGAACTGGATGGGGTGTAAGTATTTAAAACCCTTGATCTCAGCTCATTTCAGGTCTTAGAAATCGCCAAGTCCCAACATTTGAAAGGCAATCACTTGTTAAAATGTTAAAGAAGAACACATATATGAAACATAAAAAATAAAAATCCACACACTTCCTAACACTGTTTGTAGGCTGGGGTCTCTAGCCACTTATATATGGGGGGTGCTGGGGGGTGCTATGCACCTCAAAACAAAAAAGTAGCACCCCCTGTTGATCTGCAAAGGGCTCTGTATATTGTTTACTACCTTTTTTAGCCCCCTCCAATTAGCCAACCAAATATTACATTTTAGAACCGCCACTGTGACAGGTCATCAAACAATCCTAGAGACTCCCATGACCCCTAATTTTAGGTATTATAGCTAAGTGATCACTGTAGTTATAGCAATCACCTGGCATGTATAAATGTGCATTTATTTGAGTAGAGGCTCATGGGAACCACAATGTGCACATCAAAGTTATATACATGTGTGATGAGAGCAGGATGTGATGTCACTAGTTTGTGGGCGGGGCTTAGGTCCGGTGTCTGTGTCGCAGTTAGTTTAGTACAATCAACCTGTCTAGATGTGTATTGCTATGCTCTGTAATAAAATAGAGTTGTACCATCATTGCTGTGTCCTGCATATGTCCTGCATCTCATGACATGGTGTCAGAAGTTCTGGACTGCGCTTCTGTTCCTGATCGATTGCAATGTCAAAGTTTACCCTACCTGAGCCTTTTGACTTCTCTCAGCCTGCAGCTTGGCCCACATGGCGTCAGCGGTTTCAGCGCTTCAGGATTGCTTCCAAACTGAACAAGGAGAGTGGTGAAGTACAAGTTAATTCTCTTTTATACTCTATGGGGAAAGATGTGGAGCCAGTGTTCAATGCTTTTATTTTCCAAGAAGGGGAAGAATTTAACTTTGATATAGTTATGGATAAACTCAGTGCCCACTTTGTGCCCAAAAGAAATGTGATTCATGAGAGAGCTTGTTTTCACAAACGTAATCAGCGTGTGGGAGAATCTGTGGAGTCATTTGTGCGCAGCCTGTATGAATTAGCTGAATTCTGTGAGTTTGGTGTTGCTAAAGAAGAGCAAATCAGAGACAGAATAGTTATTGGAATTGCAGATGCTGAAGTCTCCCTGAAGCTGCAGTTAGAGCCTGATTTAACGTTAGACGGGGCTATTAGGATGGTCCGCCAGAGTGAACTGGTGAAAAAGCAAAGTGCTGATCTGAGGTCTGAGAGTATTGTGGATGAAGTGCAACAGTCTAGAAAAACTGCTAGTGAAAGGCACAGTGTGAGCGGTAGATCTAAAGTACTGGAAAGGCCTAGAAGTGGATGGGCGCAACATGGCCGATGCACACGGTGCTACCGGGCTCATGATCAAAGTGCTATATGCCCGGCCAGAGATAGAAGATGCAGAAAATGCAACAGAATAGGCCATTTTGAAGTGGTGTGTAAAACTGAATACATTAAGGAGATGCAGGTGGACAGTGACCAGGAGGGTCAGGAAGTGTCTTTTGTGGGGTCTGTTGTGGAACGGACAAGCTCAGAGGAAGATTGGAAAGTTACTTTTACTGTAATGGGAGCCAAAGTTGATTTTAAGATTGACACAGGAGCAGATATCACTGTAATGTCTTTTGCTGAATTTATGAAACTGCCTCGACAGCCCCAGCTGGCGAAGGTTACTACAAATGTCCATAGTCCTGGTGGCCGCATTGATTGTGTGGGGAAATTTCTTGCCAGCTGTGAGTACAAGCAAAGGAAGTTTACCATGTGGGTGCATGTGATCCGAGGTCAGTGTGTTAACAGTTTATTGAGCAGAAAAGCAGCCTGTGACTTGGGCCTCGTGGCCAGAGTGAATGAGATTTCCAAAGATATGTTTGGCGAGTTGGGCCTACTGAACTGCAAACCTGTCCGTATAGCACTTAAAAGTGACGCAGTCCCATACAGTATTTCTACCCCTCGTAGAATCCCGATCCCGCTCATGCCTCAAGTGGAGAAAGAGCTTATGCGCATGAAGTCTATGGGGGTTATTGAAGAGGTTGTCGAAGCGACTGATTGGTGTGCCCCCATTGTTCCAGTTGCAAAGAAAAACGGAAAGGTGCGCATCTGTGTGGACCTGAAAAGGTTGAATGAAGCAGTAAAGAGAGAGAGATTTGTGCTGCCGACATTAGAAGATATAGCTCCAAAGTTGGCTGGGGCGAAGTTCTTTTCCACATTAGACGCTTCTAGCGGCTTTTGGCAGATCCCCCTGGATCCAAAGTGCCGCAAACTGACTACCTTTATCACACCGGTAGGTCGGTTCTGCTTCTGCAGACTCCCCTTTGGGATATCCTCCGCTCCTGAAATCTTTCAAAGGGAAATGAGTTCTCTCCTGAGTGACCACGTGGGCACAGCGGTCGTCATGGACGACATTCTAGTGTATGGGTCTACAGTGGAGGAGCATGATCAGCGTTTAAGTTGTGTGCTACAGGCTATCAAAGAGTCTGGGCTGAAGCTGAATAAAGAAAAATGTCATTTTAGGAAAACTGAATTATGCTACTTTGGGCATATCATCAACGGGGATGGCATCAAGCCAGACCCCGAGAAAATTTGTGCTATTGAACAGCCCTTCGGATGTGCATGAGCTGAGACAGATATTGGGCCTTGTAAACTACGTGGGCAAGTTTCTTCCAGATTTATCAACAGTTTTACACCCTGTCACAGAGTTGCTTAAGAAAGATGTTGCCTGGGTCTGGGGACCTTCACAAGAAAAAGCTTTTCAGCATGCCAAGTCCCTGCTGGGGTCTGCCCCAGTGCTGGGGTTCTACGACCCTTCAAAAAAGACTGTGGTTAGTGCCGATGCAAGCAGTTATGGGTTGGGGGCTGCACTCCTGCAGCTGAATGACAACAAATGACAACAAACTACAGCCTATCGCCTACTGTTCCCGCACACTGACGGCTGCAGAGTCAAAATACGCCCAAGTTGAGAAAGAGTGCCTGGCTGCAGTTTGGGCCTGTGAGCGCTTTCAGCGTTATCTAGTGGGTTTGGATAAATTTAGTCTGGAAACTGACCACAAACCACTAGTCCCTCTAATCAATTCTTATGACATTGACAAAACACCTTTGAGATGCCAGAGACTTTTAATGAGACTGCTCAGGTTCAATGTTCAGGCAGTGCATGTGCCGGGGAAACAACTGGTTGTGGCAGATACACTATCCAGGCTCCCGCTGGCTGCTGCTGAAGAATCCTCCACGGAATCGGATGTGAAAGTGTATGTTGATTCAGTTCTGGCCTTTAAGTCCATTTCTTCAAGGAAACTGGAAGAGATAAAGAAAGAGACATATTTGGACACAGATCTGCAAGAAGTTATAAGGTACATAAAAGAAGGCTGGCCCGAGAGCCGGGCAGCCTGGATGTCTTTAAATGCTTACCAGCCAGAGAGGTCGCAGCTCACGGAGCTGGAGGGGTTGGTGCTGTTCCAAGACCGCATTGTAATTCCTGTCAGTATGAGGAAGGAGATGTTAAACAGGATTCACGATGGCCACTTAGGCATTACAAAGTGCAGAGAAAGGGCAGCTACAGCTGTGTGGTGGCCTGGGATCAGCTCCGACATTGCAAATCACGTGTCTAAATGTGCCTTTTGCCGGGAACGCCGGCCTACTCAGAGAAGGGAGCCCTTGATGTCTACTCCGCTGCCTGCGGGGCCGTGGCAGAAAATAGCTGCTGATTTGTGTGAACTGCACGGGAAAAAGTTTCTTGTTGTGATTGACTACTATTCCAGGTATTTGGAAATTGCACCCCTGAATGATATCACAAGTCAGGCCGTTATCATTCGCCTGAAGAGCTTGTTCGCCCGCTGGGGCATTCCAATGGAGCTGGTGAGTGATAATGGTATGCAGTTCGCTTCTACAGAGTTCAGTACTTTCAGCAGGGAATATGATTTTGTACATTCCACGTCAAGTCCACATTATCCGCAGGCCAACGGAATGGCTGAAAGGGCAGTTCAAACAACAAAATTCATTCTAAAGCAATCTGAGCCGTACCTAGCCCTCTTGTCATACAGGGCGACGCCCATTCAAGCCACCGGGTTTAGCCCGGCACAGCTGATGCTAGGACGCCAGATTCGCACCACTTTACCCTCAGTGGGTGTCTTCAAGCCGCCTGGCCCTGTTCCTCGGGACGAAGTCCTTAGGAGGGATGAAGAGGCCAAAAAGGGTTATCGTTTCTTCTACGACAGGAGACATTCTGTCAGGCCTTTACAGGAACTGAAAGCGGGCCAAAGTGTCAGAATTAAACTGGATGATGAGAAGAAATGGAAGACGCCTGCTACGGTAGTGGGCCGCTCTCCAGAACCAAGGTCTTACACAGTCCTTACAGAGGGAGGGACGGTTACACGCCGTAACCGAAGACATCTTCAGCCTGTACCTGAGAGTCTGGAACCGGATACCTCAGTACCACCGCCGGTGGGATCCCCTGTTCTAAGAGAGGTGCCTTCCCCTCAGCAAGATCACAGCGGGGATATATCTTTGCCTCCAGCAGACTCTTGTTCACCATCTTCTGTATCAGAGGACAGTTCATGCAAAGTTACATCAAGCGGAAGAGTGGTGAAACTTCCGGCCCGATACAGGGACTGACTTTAGCTAGAACAGTGACCGGAAGTATGGGCAGAATAATCCCATGGTCACTGTGGACTAGGGTAGTCTACCCCGACGTCCAAGTCAGGATGTAATTTATTTGTTCACGTTTTCTAATCCATCTGTTTTTATAATGTTCAAAAACAAAAATGTTGTTGTATACCCTGTTGGTGTACCTTGTTATTTATTATATGCAAATGTATGCTTTGCCTTTGAAAAAGGGGAAGATGTGATGAGAGCAGGATGTGATGTCACTAGTTTGTGGGCGGGGCTTAGGTCCGGTGTCTGTGTCGCAGTTAGTTTAGTACAATCAACCTGACTAGATGTGTATTGTTATGCTCTGCAATAAAATAGAGTTGTACCATCATTGCTGTGTCCTGCATATGTCCTGCATCTCATGACAACCTGTATATATACATGTATCCAAAGAGCCTTTTTTATATATGGATAACCCTTTCTTCTTTTTACAACAGAGTTTAGAAACTCTTGTTTATTAAAATTGTAATAAATATGTAAGTTTTTTTACACCTTTTGTTGTTGAGTTCTCACGTCATGATCTATAAATAAAATAATGGTATAATGTGAATCTGCTTGCTCTGCTGAAAAAAAAAGTATATGGGGCTCCATTTATTACCGAGGTTTGCTATCATGAACCTTGTCTGCAGGCCACTGTTTGTGCAATTATTATTATTATTATCATTTATTTGTATAGCGCCGCCAAATTCCTGCTCATGTGTGGCCAATCGTGCATGAGTGGGGGCTGTCAATCATCTCAATCTGATTTATGTGGCTGAGAGATTAAGTAGCAGCAGTCTTAAATCTAGTGTGAGCCTGAAACACTGAGGCTCCAAAGCTGCTCTCACAGCTTAATAAAAGGAGCCCATAATGGGCTAGATTGCAAGTGGAGCGCTAATTTATTGTGTGCCCATAAACAGGCAAATATGGCGCGCGATAAATAACCAGCCATTACAAGTGGCTGGTTATTGCTATGTGAGATTGCAGTAGAAATTAGCACTCTGAAAATTAAAAAATGGTTAATTTTCAAAATAACACACAATTTCTCCCAAAATAAAGAATATTCTTTTTTTTATTATTTATATAAAAAAAATGCAAAAATCAGTTATGAGGAGTTAAAGTTGGCGGGTGTGGGGTGTTAGAACAAAACGGCACTGAAAAGTGCCTTTACATTGCAGTCTATGGGAACTGTGTGTTCCCTGTAAATATATATGTAAATGCTTATATTCATATATATTTATGTGTTACTTTGTGTAGATACACATATTAACACATAAATATTTATGTATATATTCATATACATATATATTTACAATGTGGTGCCCATCGCTGTGCAACTTACCCCTAAACTGTGCTAGTGTCTCACGGCATGAGAACAAGGCTCCCATTGGAGCCTATGGAAGCACACTCTTGTGAGTGCAAAGCTTCCGTACAATGCGAACACGATGAACACATTTACGTGTGCTGGTATTACTGGGTGGAGCACAAATATTGCTTTCACAGAAGCAATATTTTGCGCTCCCCTTATAATCTAGCCCAATATATGTGAGTTTGACCTACATAATGTGAGAAGCATCAAAAAACTCCAAAACAACTCAGCACATGAGTGAAAAAGGCTCAGCAGTTAAAGAGTTAAAAGTCACACCGACACTGTTGTTATTGTCACTAACAGTGCTGATAATTTTAAAATCAGGTTTTAAAAGGGGATCACACAATCACAATTTTCATAGGAGCCGATTGTCATCTGTTTCTATCTGGACCACTGCTAAACCATCTGATTGCATATTTTATGTTGTCAGGATAAGCACAATGTACATAATTTTTCTAATAATAATAATAATAATATGTTTTTGATGATATTTCTATTGTTTGTTAAAGACCCGTTTCCTTTTGGTGTGGTTTGAAAACAAGATGGTGACTACGGGTTTCTACTGAAAGAACTTATGTTTTTATAGGGGACTGGTCTCCATGCATGCTAAGTCCAAATACGATCATGACAGTGCGTTTCAAAGTGCTTGCGCCTACATTTTGGAAGTAAATTTAAAAGATTTTAAAATTATATATTCTATGTGAATCATGAATGTTTAATTTTTACTTTTAATGACCCTTTAACCCCTTAATGACCGGACCATTTTTCAATTTTCTTACCCTTAATGACAATGGCTATTTTTACATTTCTGCAGTGTTTGTGTTTAGCTGTAATTTTCCTCTTACTCATTTACTGTACCCACACATATTATATACCGTTTTTCTCGTCATTAAATGGACTTTCTAAAGATACCATTATTTTCATCATATCTTATAATTTACTAAAAAAAAAAAAAATATGAGGAAAAAATGGAAAAAAACACACTTTTTCTATCTTTGGCCCCCAAAATCTGTTACACATCTACAATCACCAAAAAACACCCATGCTAAATAGTTTATAAATTTTGTCCTGAGTTTAGAAATACCCAATGTTTACATGTTCTTTGCTTTTTTTGCAATTTATGGGGCAATAAATACAAGTAGCACTTTGCTATTTCCAAACCACTTTTTTTTTCAAAATTAGCGCTAGTTACTTTGGAACCCTGATATCTGTCAGGAATACCTGAATATCCCTTGACATGTATATATTTTGTTTTAGAAAACATCCCAAAGTATTGATCTAGGCCCATTTTGGTATATTTCATGCCACCATTTCACCGCCAAATGCGATTTAAAAAAAAAAAAAGTTCATTTTTTCACACATTTTCTCACAAACTTTAGGTTTCCCACTGAAATTATTTACAAACAGCTTCTGCAATTATGGCACAAATGGTTGTAAATGCTTCTCTGGGATCCTCTTTGTTCAGAAATAGCAGACTTATATGGCTTTGTGGTTGCTTTTTGGTAATTAGAATGCCGCTAAATGCCGCTGCGCACCACACGTGTTTTATGCCCAGGAGTGAAGGGGTTAATTAGGGAGCTTGTAGGGAGCTTGTAGGGTTAATTTTAGCTTTAGTGTAGTGTAGTAGACAACCCCAAGTATTGATCTAGGCCCATTTTGGTATATTTTATGCCACCATTTAACCGCCAAATGCGAGCAAATAAAAAAAAAACTTTACATTTTTCACAATTTTAGGTTTCTCACTGAAATTAGTTACAAATAGCTTGTGCTATTATGGCAGGAATTGTTGTAAAAGCTTCTCTGGGATCCCCATTGTTCAGAAATAGCAGACTTATATGACTTTGGTGCTGCTTTTTGGTAATTAGAAGGCCGCTAAATTAGGCTTACCATAATTTTTAGAGGTGAAACTGGGACCACCTGGTGCAGTGCCAGTGGGGGCGTGGTCAGGAGCGTGGTCAAGGGGGAGTGGCAATTACCAGTCCTTTTAAAGTAGTAGCTTTTATGTGTGTAATGTTTCGTGGATACTCTACCCTTCCTCAGTCAAACAAGTGAATCACACAGTTTAAATAGACCATAACACCACCCCCTAGTGAAAAAGGCACCATTACGTTGTCATGGCAAATAAATCATTAATCTAAATCTCAGATTCTAAATAATGCCAAACATCAAGCATAATTATAACTTTCATAATGATCAATTTCACAATTTAATATCTGCAATGTAATATGTGTTTTATGTGTCTAATTAAGGAGCAGAGCCAAATACTGATAAGGCATAAATACAACATTGAATGAAAGTAAAAAAGAAACACATACCTGCTAAAGCTGTTTAAGAGGCTACTCTATACCATAATGCAGGAAGATTATAGCCAAAATGCTATCCTGCATGAAGTAAAGCAAGATCCACGCCAAAAATCCTGCCTGTCTGTACTTCCTAGTCATACCCATATGATTCCACTAAAGGTGTATTACCGGCAATGTCACCAGGGGTCGGGGGGGTGTTAAATTCTTAGGAAAATAAACCAAGTAGTACTACAAAATTGAAAAAACCTATGCTGCTCACTCAGCCTGTATTACTAAATGTAAACTTTGAAGGACACGAACGTTAAGCTAAGCAGGGCTGTATGTAACAAAGTACCAGCATCCAACTATGCTGGAGAGTCACAGTCCAGTCATTTTGAATAATGTGTCTGGGTTTCAGATGGTCTGAAACCCGGACACATGATTTGAAACCTGGAGGTGGCAACCCTACTGGGACAGAATGAACAACTGGGTGGGACACTGGGACAGCGCCTCCAAACTGGGACAATCCCAGTAAAAGTGGGACTTATGGTAAGCCTACGCTAAATGCTGCTGCGCACCACACGTGAATTATGCCCAGCAGTGAAGGGGTTAAATTAGGTAGCTTGTAGGGAGCTTGCAGGGTTAATTTTAGAGATCAGCCTCCCACCTGACACATCCCACCCCCTGATCCCTCCCAAACAGCTCTCTTCCCTCCCCCACCCCACAATTGTTCCCGCCATCTTAAGTACTGGCAGAAAGTCTGCCAGTACTAAATAAAAGAGTTTTTTTTTTTTTTAAATAAAAATAATAAAATATTTTAGTTGGGATGGACCCCTGCCTTAGCACCAACCTCCCTGATCCCCCCCTCCAGCTCTCTAACCCTCTCCCCTACCTAATTACCGCCATCTTGGGTACTGGCAGCTGTCTGCCAGTACCCAGTTTGGCCCCACAAACCAAAGTATTTAAATTTTATTTATTACTTTTATTTTTATTTTTAATTATTTCTGTAGTGTAGCAGCCCCCCCACAATACCCCCACCCCCTCCCCCTCCCAGATCCTTTTATATGTAAAAAAAAAATGTAACTTTTTTTTTTCCCCTTCCAGTTCCTTCATTGTCAGTGTGGCTAATGTGGCTAATGTGTGCACGTGCGCGCCCCCCGTGCACGCGCCCCGTGCACGTGCGCCCCGTGCACATGCGCCCCGTGCACGTGCGCCCCGTGCATGCGCACCTCCCGCGCATCGTGCATGCGCATCGTGCACACGCGTGCGCATCGTGCACGCGCGCGCACGCTCCCTCCTCCCACCCGACAACGGCACCATCGGCAACATCGCTACCGGTGAGTGGCTCTCTCTGCATCGGAGGCTTGTAAAGGGGTATTGCAGGATGCCTCCATATCGAGGCATCACTGCAATACCCTCAGAGCTGCTGGAAGTGATTGTGATCACTTCCAGCACTCTGTTAGACAACTGACGTACCAGGTACGTCCATTGTCATTAACAGTAAGTTTTTGCATGACGTACCTGGTACGTCAGTTGTCATTAAGGGGTTAAAGGGACATGAAACCCAAAAATTGTCTTTCATGATTCAGACAGAGAATATAATTTTAAACAACTTTGACATTTACTTCTATTATTTAATTTGCTTCCTTCTCTTGCTATCCTTTGCTGAAAGGTTTATCTAGGCAAGCTCAGGAGCAGCAGAGAACCTAGGTTCTAGCTGTTGATTGGTGGCTGCATATGTATACAGATTGTAATTGGCTCACCCATGTTTTCAGTTAGAAACAAGTAGTGCATTGCTGCTCCTTCAACAAATGATACGAAGAGAATGAAACAAATTAGATAATAGAAGTAAATTAGAAAGTTGTTTAAAATAGTTTTCTCTATCTGAACCATGAAAAAAAAATGTGTGGGTTTCATGTCCCTTTAATTTATTCTAGTTCTACAGAAATGTATTGTAATAACAAGGAGTTGTAAATTCCTTTGAAGTTCTTTTTTATATATTCATAGTTTATATCAGCATGTATCGAACTGTAAAATACCTACTTTTTGACACCAATCAGCAAACGCTACCCAGATGCTGAACCAAAAATGGTCCGGATCCTAAATTTACATTCCTACTTTTCAAATAAAGATACCAAGAGAACAAATAAAAAACAGAATTTATGTTTACCTGATAAATTACTTTCTCCAACGGTGTGTCCGGTCCACAGCGTCATCCTTACTTGTGGGATATTCTCTTCCCCAACAGGAAATGGCAAAGAGCCCAGCAAAGCTGGTCACATGATCCCTCCTAGGCTCCGCCTTCCCCAGTCATTCGACCGACGTAAAGGAGGAATATTTGCATAGGAGAAATCATATGATACCGTGGTGACTGTAGTTAAAGAAAATAAATTATCAGACCTGATTAAAAAACCAGGGCGGGCCGTGGACCGGACACACCGTTGGAGAAAGTAATTTATCAGGTAAACATAAATTCTGTTTTCTCCAACATAGGTGTGTCCGGTCCACGGCGTCATCCTTACTTGTGGGAACCAATACCAAAGCTTTAGGACACGGATGAAGGGAGGGAGCAAATCAGGTCACCTAGATGGAAGGCACCACGGCTTGCAAAACCTTTCTCCCAAAAATAGCCTCAGAAGAAGCAAAAGTATCAAATTTGTAAAATTTAGTAAAAGTGTGCAGTGAAGACCAAGTCGCTGCCTTACATATCTGATCAACAGAAGCCTCGTTCTTGAAGGCCCATGTGGAAGCAACAGCCCTAGTGGAATGAGCTGTGATTCTTTCAGGAGGCTGCCGTCCGGCAGTCTCGTAAGCCAATCTGATGATGCTTTTAATCCAAAAAGAGAGAGAGGTAGAAGTTGCTTTTTGACCTCTCCTTTTACCAGAATAAACAACAAACAAAGAAGATGTTTGTCTAAAATCCTTTGTAGCATCTAAATAGAATTTTAGAGCACGAACTACATCCAAATTGTGCAACAAACGTTCCTTCTTTGAAACTGGACTCGGACACAAAGAAGGCACGACTATCTCCTGGTTAATGTTTTTGTTAGAAACAACTTTCGGAAGAAAACCAGGTTTAGTACGTAAAACCACCTTATCTGCATGGAACACCAGATAAGGAGGAGAACACTGCAGAGCAGATAATTCTGAAACTCTTCTAGCAGAAGAAATTGCCACCAAAAACAAAACTTTCCAAGATAATAACTTAATATCAACGGAATGTAAGGGTTCAAACGGAACCCCCTGAAGAACTGAAAGAACTAAATTGAGACTCCAAGGAGGAGTCAAAGGTTTGTAAACAGGCTTGATTCTAACCAGAGCCTGAACAAAGGCTTGAACATCTGGCACAGCTGCCAGCTTTTTGTGAATTAACACAGACAAGGCAGAAATCTGTCCCTTCAAAGAACTTTAGATAATCCTTTCTCCAAACCTTCTTGAAGAAAGGATAGAATCTTAGGAATTTTTACCTTGTCCCAAGGGAATCCTTTAGATTCACACCAACAGATATATTTTTTCCATATTTTGTGGTAGATTTTTCTAGTTACAGGCTTTCTGGCCTGAACAAGAGTATCAATGACAGAATCTGAGAACCCTCGCTTTGATAAGATCAAGCGTTCAATCTCCAAGCAGTCAGTTGGAGTGAGACCAGATTCGGATGTTCGAACGGACCTTGAACAAGAAGGTCTCGTCTCAAAGGTAGCTTCCATGGTGGAGCCGATGACATATTCACCAGGTCTGCATACCAAGTCCTGCGTGGCCACGCAGGAGCTATCAAGATCACCGATGCCCTCTCCTGATTGATCCTGGCTACCAGCCTGGGGATGAGAGGAAACGGCGGGAATACATAAGCTAGTTTGAAGGTCCAAGGTGCCACTAGTGCATCTACTAGAGTCGCCTTGGGATCCCTGGATCTGGACCCGTAGCAAGGAACCTTGAAGTTCTGACGAGAGGCCATCAGATCCATGTCTGGAATGCCCCACAATTGAGTAATTTGGGCAAAGATTTCTGGATGGAGTTCCCACTCCCCCGGATGAAATGTCTGACGACTCAGAAAATCCGCTTCCCAATTTTCCACTCCTGGGATGTGGATTGCAGACAAGTGGCAGGAGTGAGTCTCCGCCCATTGAATGATTTTGGTCACTTCTTCCATCGCCAGGGAACTCCTTGTTCCCCCCTGATGGTTGATGTACGCAACAGTCGTCATGTTGTCTGATTGAAACCGTATGAACTTGGCCTTTGCTAGCTGAGGCCAAGCCTTGAGAGCATTGAATATCGCTCTCAGTTCCAGAATATTTATCGGGAGAAGAGATTCTTCCCGAGACCAAAGACCCTGAGCTTTCAGGGGTCCCCAGACCGCGCCCCAGCCCACCAGACTGGCGTCGGTCGTGACAATGACCCACTCTGGTCTGCGGAAGCTCATCCCCTGTGACAGGTTGTCCAGGGACAGCCACCAACGGAGTGAATCTC
Organism: Bombina bombina; assembly: GCF_027579735.1. NCBI lineage: Eukaryota > Metazoa > Chordata > Amphibia > Anura > Bombinatoridae > Bombina > Bombina bombina. The sequence goes on from NC_069504.1 coordinate 179,380,594, forward strand.
TGGTCCTCTGATCTACTTGTATCGTCGGAGACAAGTCTGTATAGTCCCCATTCCACTGACTGAGCATGCACAGTTGTAATGGTCTTAGATGAATTCGCGCAAAAGGAACTATGTCCATTGCCGCTACCATCAAACCTATTACTTCCATGCACTGCGCTATGGAAGGAAGAGGAACAGAATGAAGTATTTGACAAGAGTTTAGAAGTTTTGATTTTCTGGCCTCTGTCAGAAAAATCCTCATTTCTAAGGAGTCTATTATTGTTCCCAAGAAGGGAACCCTTGTTGACGGAGATAGAGAACTTTTTTCTACGTTCACTTTCCACCCGTGAGATCTGAGAAAGGCCAGGACAATGTCCGTGTGAGCCTTTGCTTGTGGAAGGGACGACGCTTGAATCAGAATGTCGTCCAAGTAAGGTACTACTGCAATGCCCCTTGGTCTTAGCACCGCTAGAAGGGACCCTAGTACCTTTGTGAAAATTCTTGGAGCAGTGGCTAATCCGAACGGAAGTGCCACAAACTGGTAATGCTTGTCCAGGAATGCGAACCTTAGGAACCGATGATGTTCCTTGTGGATAGGAATATGTAGATACGCATCCTTTAAATCCACCGTGGTCATGAATTGACCTTCCTGGATGGAAGGAAGAATTGTTCGAATGGTTTCCATTTTGAACGATGGAACCTTGAGAAACTTGTTTAGGATCTTGAGATCTAAGATTGGTCTGAATGTTCCCTCTTTTTTGGGAACTACAAACAGATTGGAGTAGAACCCCATCCCTTGTTCTCCTAATGGAACAGGATGAATCACTCCCATTTTTAACAGGTCTTCTACACAATGTAAGAATGCCTGTTTTTTTATGTGGTCTGAAGACAATTGAGACCTGTGGAACCTCCCCCTTGGGGGAAGCCCCTTGAATTCCAGAAGATAACCTTGGGAGACTATTTCTAGTGCCCAAGGATCCAGAACATCTCTTGCCCAAGCCTGAGCGAAGAGAGAGAGTCTGCCCCCCACCAGATCCGGTGCCGGATCGGGGGCCAACATCTCATGCTGTCTTGGTAGCAGTGGCAGGTTTCTTGGCCTGCTTTCCTTTGTTCCAGCCTTGCATTGGCCTCCAGGCTGGCTTGGCTTGAGAAGTATTACCCTCTTGCTTAGAGGACGTAGCACTTGGGGCTGGTCCGTTTCTGCGAAAGGGACGAAAATTAGGTTTATTTTTGGCCTTGAAAGACCTATCCTGAGGAAGGGCGTGGCCCTTGCCCCCAGTGATATCAGAGATAATCTCTTTCAAGTCAGGGCCAAACAGTGTTTTCCCCTTGAAAGGAATGTTAAGCAATTTGTTCTTGGAAGACGCATCCGCTGACCAAGATTTTAGCCAAAGCGCTCTGCGCGCCACAATAGCAAAACCAGAATTTTTCGCCGCTAACCTAGCCAATTGCAAAGTGGCGTCTAGGGTGAAAGAATTAGCCAATTTGAGAGCATGAATTCTGTCCATAATCTCCTCATAAGAAGAAGAATTATTATTGAGCGCCTTTTCTAGTTCATCGAACCAGAAACGCGCTGCTGTAGTGACAGGAACAATGCATGAAATTGGTTGTAGAAGGTAACCTTGCTGAACAAACATCTTTTTAAGCAAACCTTCTAATTTTTTATCCATAGGATCTTTGAAAGCACAACTATCTTCTATGGGAATAGTGGTGCGTTTGTTTAGAGTAGAAACCGCCCCCTCGACCTTGGGGACTGTCTGCCATAAGTCCTTTCTGGGGTCGACCATAGGAAACAATTTTTTAAATATGGGGGGAGGGACGAAAGGTATACCGGGCCTTTCCCATTCTTTATTTACAATGTCCGCCACCCGCTTGGGTATAGGAAAAGCTTCGGGGGGCCCCGGGACCTCTAGGAACTTGTCCATTTTACATAATTTCTCTGGAATGACCAAATTCTCACAATCATCCAGAGTAGATAACACCTCCTTAAGCAGAGCGCGGAGATGTTCCAATTTAAATTTAAATGTAATCACATCAGGTTCAGCTTGTTGAGAAATTTTCCCTGAATCTGAAATTTCTCCCTCAGACAAAACCTCCCTGGCCCCCTCAGACTGGTGTAGGGGCACTTCAGAACCAATATCATCAGCGTCCTCATGCTCTTCAGTATTTTCTAAAACAGAGCAGTCGCGCTTTCGCTGATAAGTGGGCATTTTGGCTAAAATGTTTTTGATAGAATTATCCATTACAGCCGTTAATTGTTGCATAGTAAGGAGTATTGGCGCACTAGATGTACTAGGGGCCTCCTGTGTGGGCAAGACTGGTGTAGACGAAGGAGGGGATGATGCAGTACCATGCTTACTCCCCTCACTTGAGGAATCATCTTGGGCATCATTTTCTCTAAATTTTGTGTCACATAAATCACATCTATTTAAATGAGAAGGAACCTTGGCTTCCCCACATACAGAACACAGTCTATCTGGTAGTTCAGACATGTTAAACAGGCATAAACTTGATAACAAAGTACAAAAAACGTTTTAAAATAAAACCGTTACTGTCACTTTAAATTTTAAACTGAACACACTTTATTACTGCAAATGTGAAAAAGTATGAAGGAATTGTTCAAAATTCACCAAAATTTCACCACAGTGTCTTAAAGCCTTAAGAGTATTGCACACCAAATTTGGAAACTTTAACCCTTAAAATAACGGAACCGGAGCCGTTTTTATATTTAACCCCTTTACAGTCCCTGGTATCTGCTTTGCTGAGACCCAACCAAGCCCAAAGGGGAATACGATACCAAATGACGCCTTCAGAAAGTCTTTTCTATGTATCAGAGCTCCTCACACATGCATCTGCATGTCATGCTTCCCAAAAACAAGTGCGCAATAGAGGCGCGAAAATGAGACTCTGCCTATGATTAGGGAAAGCCCCTAGAGAATAAGGTGTCCAATACAGTGTTTGCCGGTTATTTTCCATAGTTCCCAAGATTAAAATAATTCCTCAAGGCTATGGGGTATAAAATATGCTTATATATAAATCGTTTTAGCCCAGAAAATGTCTACAGTCTTAAAAGCCCTTGTGAAGCCCTTTTTTTTTTCTTTATGTAATAAAAATGGCTTACCGGATCCCATAGGGAAAATGACAGCTTCCAGCATTACATCGTCTTGTTAGAAATGTGTCATGCCTCAAGCAGCAAAAGTCTGCTCACTGTTTCCCCCAACTGAAGTTAATTCCTCTCAACAGTCCTGTGTGGAAACAGCCATCGATTTTAGTAACGGTTGCTAAAATCATTTTCCTCTTACAAACAGAAATCTTCATCTCTTTTCTGTTTCAGAGTAAATAGTACATACCAGCACTATTTTAAAATAACAAACTCTTGATTGAATAATAAAAACACCAAAAAACTCTAAGCCATCTCCGTGGAGATGTTGCCTGTACAACGGCAAAGAGAATGACTGGGGAAGGCGGAGCCTAGGAGGGATCATGTGACCAGCTTTGCTGGGCTCTTTGCCATTTCCTGTTGGGGAAGAGAATATCCCACAAGTAAGGATGACGCCGTGGACCGGACACACCTATGTTGGAGAAATTGATAATAGAATTATAAGCTCTGTCTGAATCATGAGAGAAAAAAAATTGGGTTTCATATCCCTTTAAAGGGACAGTATACACCAATTTTCATATAACTGCATGTAATAGACATTACTATAAAGAATAAGATGCACAGATACTGATATAAAAATCCAGTACAAAACCGTTTAAAAACTTACTTAGAAGCTTCCAGTTTAGCTCTGTTTAAAAGGTTACTGGAACCACCACTGTAAGTGGGAAATAGCAGACACTCCCCTTCCTTTGCATATGAAAAGACCCTTTACACAAACAGAAGCAAGCTGGAGTAGGTATATGTCGGTATTCTCCTAAACCTTTGGGGCTTGGTTAGGAGTTTGAAAATCAGAGCAATGTTATTTAAAAATAAGCAAAACTATCCATTTAAAAAAAAATAAAACCTGTATGGGCTATATAAATAGATAATCTACAAAACATTTATGTAAAGAAAATGCTAGTGTATAATGTCCCTTTAAAGGGCCACTAAACCCAAAATCTTTCTTTCATGATTCAGATAGAGAATAGAAAATTAAACAACATTACAATTTACTTCCATTATTTATTTTGCTTCATTTTTTAAATATCCTTAGTTGAAGAAAAAGCAATGCACATGGTGAGCCAATCACATGAGGCTTCTATGTGCAGCAACCAATCAGCAGCTAGTGAGCATATCTAGATATGCTTTTTATCAAAGAATATCAAGACAATAAAACAAATTAGATAATATAAGTAAATTAGAAAAAATGTTTAATATTGCATTCTCTTTCTAAATCATAAAAGAAAAAATGTGGGTGGCATGTCCCTTTAAAGGATTACAAACTTTTCAAATTTTTGGTCTAAATAAAACACATATTCTAAATCACTTTTATAAAATAAAAATAACCAACCTCAAACTCTTGCAAATCGAAACGTCATTTACTTCTAAAAGCATTTTAAATTTTTCGTCTATAACGTCATGTAATCCAGCCCACAATTTTAGCACCTACGTGTATGTAAAAGTAAACCAATAGTTTTCTCCGCTTTTGCATCTCATTATATTACAAATTAGTACACAATCGCATGCGCACAAAATCGGCCCAAATAGCGATTGCGCATTTTCAATCACAATCGATGCGATCGTGTATCCAGGCTTTCTACGCTGAAATAAAAAAACATAATCATATAAAATTCTAATTATATTGCTATTAAAATAATATACTTCACAATTTGATATATATTGTACGATTTCAATAATTTGTAATGATGCTCGTTATAGCTAGGGAGATTCTGCTAGACTTACCTATCAATGCGCTCAAGGATCTTATTATGTAAGATCGATAGAGCGTGTCTTCTTTGTCGGAGCCGGTCTGGAAAGGAGTGACGTTGCGCAATCTCGCGCATGCACTGTTCAAAATACGTCCACCATCTTCAAACTGCGGTTTGCACACCGGATTGGATAACAGCGGCAGATACCCACGGAGTGGGTTCGGAAAAATGTATTTATTACAAATAAGATTGCAGCGATCAGGTAGGGAAGAGTTAATGACATCCTATGTAAAAAATGTTTAAAACGAATAAAATAAAATATTAAAGCTAAATTACATTGAACTTACAGTGGCCCTTTAAGTTCAACCTACAAGACATACCTAATAATTTTCAACCATAGGTCCTTATAATTTGATGGCAAGTACTCTACATATAATAATATTTACAGAACAAGTACTGTTTTGTCCTTTGAGATTTATAACTTAAATAAAATCTGTTTTGATCTGTTCAGTCATTACCAATTAAGAACACCTAACAATATGTTTGCTGGTCTAAACATAAAAAACTAATTCTTTGTTTGTTATCCTGGTCACACATCCTGCAGCAGGAGATCAGTTTTGAAAACAACTTGTTGCCTACTCAGTATTTCAGCTTCCAGTTCCTAGACATTTGTGCCAGTATATAACACAGAATTACTATACTATAAAAACTGGAAGGAATCCATTATTCCTTCCCTACAGCTTTGCAATGGCACCAGGGCTGCTAGTATCCTTTGTTCTTAAAGGGATACTGAACCTTATTTTTTTTTTTTCTTTCATGATTCAGATAGAGCATCCCATTTTAAGCAACTTTCTAATTTACTCCTGTTGTCAATTTGTATTCGTTCTCTTGGTATCCTTATTTGAAAAAACAGGAATGTTAAACTTACAAGCTGGCCCATCTTTGGTTCAGCACCTGGGTACAGCTTGCTGATTGGTGGCTAAATGTACCCACCAATTAGCAACTGCTATCCAGGATTCTGAACCAAAAATGGGCCAGCTCGTGAGCTTTACATTCACAAAATAAAAAAATTGGGTTCAGTGTGACTTTAAAGGATTACTTTCTGTTATAATTTTTAAGCTAAACAACTAACATATTAAAGTTAATAAACATTAATTAAAACCTACTGACCTATATTTTCTCCAAAACGAAGTTTCATAACGTTCTAAAAGTTATATCTTTTATTCGCCGATGATGTCACGTTATCCTGCCCACTATTTTCAGCACTGCATGTTCAAAATACTTAAACCAATAACTTTGTGTTTAAAGCGCCATTTTGAAACCTAGGTATTGTAAACGGATTGGTACAGAGCAAAGGATACCCACAGAGTGGGTTTGGAAAACAATTAAATTTGCAGACAAGATTTCTGATATACGGTAGAGATATGTTAATGAAATGCTATTGATAAAAAGCGTATTTGGGGTAGTTAGTTAGTAACAGGCATAGAAAATATTTACTTACAGTATCCCTTTAAGGGTTTATTTTAAAGCCATCTTTTTGGATGACTTTTAGCATTTTGCCTCACTTAAAGGGACATTAAAGTGAAAAAAGAAAATGCTCTAATATATTAGAGCATTGGGTTCTTGCACTGTTGCATGCAGATAGGTTAAAGACATAGTTAAAATCAGCTGTAGAGCAGCAGTTAATCACATCTGGTAAGACAATGTCAAGAGGCATATGTGTGTAGTTAACTATTCCCAGCCAGCACCCAGTCATGCATTGCTGCTATACATATGTACATATGCTTTTCAACCTTGTATTCCAAGGGAACAAAGGAAATTTGATAAAAGATGAAAAATAACATGCTCTATCTGAATGATATTCATTTCCTAGTTTTGGTGGCATTAATTGTAATTATACATGTCATTGTTGGAATATGCACGCAATTATATGCATAGTATAGATATCACTACAGGAAGACATTAAAGGGACAGTCTATCCCTTTATTATCCATTCCCCAGTTTTGCACAACCAACACTGTTATATTAATGCACTTTTCACCTCTGTGATTACCTTGTATCTAAGCTTCTGCAGACTACCCCCTTACCTTAGTTCTTTTAACAGACTTACATTTTAGCCAATCATGCTGATTCATAAATAACTCCACGGGAGAGAGAACAATGTTATCTATACGGCACACGGAGGCCTTCAACAGCTTAGAAATCAGTTTAAGCCTACCTAGGTTTAGCTTTCAACAAAAGAATAACCTGAGAACAAAGAACATTTTTGATGATAAAAGTAACTTGGAAAGCTGTTTAAAATTGCATGCCCTATCTAAATCATGAAAGTTTAATTTTTAATTGACTGTCCCTTTAAATACACAATTTCCCTTAAATAAACTGTTTAATTATATGCACTGTACAAAATCCAAATAACAGTGTATTTTCATTTTTGTAGTTTAACATATTGTGCAGCATTTAGAATAATATCCTGCAATATTCTACTCAGTGTTTGCTAGACCAATGCAGGGATTTATTTTTGTCTATACCTAACTGGTCACAGAAAAAGGAAATAATATAAACATATTCAAGGGGTATATCCCTGCACTGCAAAGCAACTACAATTTTGCTAGTAAAATAACAAATGTACCTGCTTTTAAAATATAGTTTATATGTAGATGTTTTGCAGTGTATGTCTCATATAGAGCATGCAATTGTAAGAGACATTTCAATACACTTTCATTATCAAACGTACTTCACTCTCTTGATATCCTCTGTTGAAAAGCATACCTAGGTAGGCTCTAGAGCAGCAAAGCACTACTGGGAACTATGTGGCTATACACATATGCCTCTTGTCATTGGTTCACCAGATGTGCTCAACTAATTCCCAGTACTGCATTGCAGCTCTGGAGTTGATTTTACTATGTGTTTAAAACATTTGCAGAGGTAAAACATAGGGCTAGATTACGAGTTTTTCCTTATGAGTGAAAACGCCTCATAACGCTGCATTTTCACTACCGCTTGTATTACGAGTCTTGCAGGTATTTCTGTACCGCACACTTTTTTGGCCGTAACACAACGTAACTACTGCAGCTTTCAAAAAGTCCTATTTCAATGGGACTTCCATAGCGCTGGTATTACGAGTTTTGCCTGGGAGGCCAAAAAGTGAGCGGTACAGCCTATACCGTCAAGATTCATACCGCCATCTAAAGTCAGTAGTCATGGGTTTTGCGCTACAAAGCTGTAACATAAAACTCATAACTAAAGTGCTAAAAAGTACACTAACACCCATAAACTAAAAAACTAAACCGAGGCCCTCCCGCATCCCAAACACTAAAATAAAATTATTAACCCCTAATCTGCCGCTCCTGACATCGCCGCCACTATAATAAACATATTAACCCCTAAACCGCCATACTCCCGCATCGCAAACACTAGTTAAATATTATTAACCCCTAATCTGCTGTCCCCTAACATCGCCGCAACCTACATTACTGTTATTAACATGTTGATATGGGTGGGAAGCGCTAAAAGAAGCTAATGGGATGGATATCTAGTTTGTGTCTATTTTCTATATATGATCTCAATATCTATGATATATATCCAGAATTGCTACTTAAAAACAATCTCTCAAAGTTTCTTAAAATCGTTACTTATTATTCATATATTTGAAATAAAATCTATGAGCTGTGGTTAAAAATATAATTCACAGGTCATAGATGGGAGAATCAATACACTTATTGAGTATTTTCCTTCAAATGAGCATAGGCGTCAATTCCCTTTGTCAATCTTGTACTGCTCATCAAGTAGGCATAAGATTCAATGTAAATGCAACTTATCGATATACTGTACATGTATGGGTGAATAAAAATAAATTTATAATATAACAACACTTGTGGCCACAATTGCACCTCGATATTGAGGTGTTTTCCGTTCAAAAATGTGAGGGTATTTTAAAAACCTCTATGCATGCATAATAAAAAATAGTAAAATATATCACTGGTGGTCCGTTTCATAGATTTTGCATATTGCAGAAAAAGTCAGTTTCAGTAGAATTCTATCAGCCAATCGTAATTCAAGGGACGCCATTTTGGATGACGTCCCTTAAAGGAACCTTTATTCTACAGTAGCAGTCGAAAGAAGAGGATGCTCCGTGCCGGAAGTCTTGAAGATGGAGCCGCTCCTCGGAAGTCTTGAAGATGGAGCTGCTCTGCGTCAGAAGGATGAAGATAGAAGATGCCGTCTGGATAAAGACTTCTACCCGTCTGGAGGACCACTTCTTGCCGCTTGGATGAAGACTTCTCCTGGCTTCGTTGAGGACTTCTTGCCACTTGGGTTTTATATTTAGCTTAGGGTTTGAGCTGAAAAAGAGCTAAATGCAGTTTTAAGGGCAATGCCCATCCAAATGGGCCAAATAAAGGTTAATAAGTGTAATGTAGGTGGCGGCAACATTGGGGGCGGCATATTAGGGGTTAATAACTGTAATGTAGGTGTTGACGGTGTCAGGGCGGCAGATAAGGGGTTAATACGTATAATGTAGGTGTCAGTGATGTCAGGGGCAGCAGATTAGGGGTGTTTAGACTGTTAGGGTGTTAGGTGTAAAAATAACTTTTCTTTCCGTATAGGAATCAATGGGGCTGCATTAAGGAGCTTTACGCTCCTTTATTGCAGATGTTAGGCTTTTTTTCAGCCGGCTCTCCCCATTGATGTCTATGGGGAAATCGTGCACGAGCACGTAAAACCAGCTCAAAGCAGCGCTGGTATTTGGGTGCAGTATGGAGCTCAATGCAACCATATTGCCTGCTAACGCCGGGTTTTTGCAAACCTGTAATAGCAGCGCTATAGGGAGGTGAGCGGTGGAAATAACTTGCAAGTTAGTACCGAGCCACTCATAACGCAAAACTCGTAATCTAGCCGATAGTTATTTGTGAGCTACAGTGCAAACTTAAAATACTGTAACATTGAAGCATTTTCCTTCTGCCACTTCTTTGTCCCTTTACTGATGACTTTTATGACACTTTAATATAAACACATTTAGGCAAATCATAGGATCAATTGTACCACATTGTACTATATTTCTACAAAACAAAAACAAATATATTAAATAAAATATAATAGGAAAAAGAAAATAGATTTAAGTTCAATTACTTTTAAGTTTACTTTTTTATTGTTTACCAATCATAATCAAAATTATTTTTCTTTGTGCATTAGTTTTGCAGATACCGCAGTTTTAAATCGTGCTAGGCTATAGTTCACCTTAAATTTCACCTAAGATGTCCTATGACATGAGTATTTCATTAATCTAGGCCATACAAAACCTGCACTATTACTCAAAGAAAATGTTGTTTATATTCAAAACAATCTAACAAACTATGACATGTTGCGGGTATATAAACATAAACTCCAATTAATCAGGGAAGCAAGACCAATAGTCACTAGCTAGAAATATATTATGTTTTTACTGTTGCTTATAGGACCCCTAAATACAGTATAACAGAATAATTGAACACGATAAAAAGACAACGCAAAAGCACTTACTTTGAATTTGAAATGAGCATTTTCAGTCAAATTTCCCCACCCCTGTATCAACCAATCAAAAAATGCATATATGTATTGACAGTGTAATTTTTGCACATTATGGGCTAGAGCCAGACCCGGAAAGTGTGCATTTAAAGAGATTGTGCACAATAGAAGTATATTGGAAAGTTTTTTGTTTTTTTTTAATTGTACTGTATGCTTTATCTAAATCATGCAACTTTAACTTTAACTTGAGTGGTCCTTTAAAGGGACAAAGTTCTCAAAATTAAATTTCCTGTAAAATGTTGAATTATGCACAGGATAAATATTTTTTTACAAAATTACAATGCACTTTCATTATTTATTTTTCTCCACTCCATGAGTTTTAAAAAAATGACAATCCTATATACTACACAGTAATTGCTTTATATTTGTTAATTAAGGCTTATTTATATTGTACCAGATGATGAGTGGAGCGTTATTTAGCACTTTCACTAAATATAGAAATGTCTATTTGCAGAACATTGAAATGTGAAATATTTACAGTAAAGACATAGTTAAATACTTTATTAAATATGAATATTGCATAAATATGATTTTTCATGTTTTCATCTACTTAACTGCAAAGGGCTCCAATGCACTTCTATATATGTCTATATATGTGTACATATGTATTTATGCGGATTTATGTGTATATATACCTGTAAATACATATATACACATATAAATCCATAAATCCATATGTACACATATATAGACATTAATATACATACACATACATCTTTAGAGATGTACAGTATATGTATGTTTCCCAATGTTAAAGCCCTTTGTCTGTTTTTTTTTCTAAAACCTGAGACCTCATATCTTTGAGCCCTTACAGCTCAAAGAACTTTAAACTTGTAATACCAGCGCAACTTAACCTGCGTGCAAACAAAAGCGAAAATCCTATATCACTTGCAAGCAATTGATTGCACTCCTCTTGTAATCTGGCCAGTACGCAGATAATTTGCAATGCAGGGCTTAAATGCTGATGAACATTAAAAAAAATACAACTTTAATTGTGTGACTATTATATTCAAGGAAAATGAGGTAATTGCTAAATAAATCAAACATTTCCACATGAAAAGACTGATTACAAGTGGCGCGCTATTTTTTTCCTGTTCGCGCGCTAACTGCGCTGAAAGTAAAACTTTAACACAGCTGCATTCGTTGAAAGTAAAAACATAGCTAGTGAAACAAAAGACTAAAGAGTGCTAACTTCAGGGTTTCAGATATACAGACTGTGCTAATTCTGTCTACCCATAGACGTCTATGGGACATGCCACAAAAAAACATATTTAATACAATAAATCAAAAGAAAAATTATAGAATCACAATGCTTTTACTCAGGAGTCAAGTCCAGTGGGAACACATGGGAACTTAGTTCCTGCACTACTTTTAAAATGTGGAACTAGCTTCCTCCTGGACCGAGAACAGAAATGCTTCAGTAAACACTGCTGCTGGTGGTGGGAGGAGCTGGAGCACAGTCTGGTTAGAGGTCTAGTGTGATCCTCTAGTAATGGGCAGTAACACTTCCTACAATACACTAAATGCAAGCCTGTCAGCGGTCCTGCTGTGTGATCACCCCACACTATTTGCAACACATGGTGCTTACATTTCTGTGTGGTTTACTGTGGGGTTATTTAGCTCTTCTCAGCAGAAATACAACTATTACACCTTAAGTGGGTGAGACTCTGTGACAGAGGAGGAGTCTGGAGTTGCTGTCAGACATGGATGTCTCAGCCTGCCCTGGAAAGGAAGGAGGGGGGAGGAAAGAGGTTGTGAGGAACTAAATCTAAGGTGCAATATGTCTGAGTGCCCAGAAATATAAAAAAAAATGTAATAATACTCACAATGTGGGTTGCAGTTATGCAGTTTGAACCTTCTATTATCAGTCGAGCAAGCTCTCACACAATCAGAGGTATCTTCCACTCAACTAAAGGGCAATTACTCCCTACTTTCCGTGACCACATGACTACCAATTTCCCAAAATGATAAGCACTACCGAGTGAAAGCTGGTAACTAGGAATCTGTAATACAAGTGACTACTACCAAATAAAGCTCCAGTTGTTGCTGTATTAAAAATCATAGAACATTTTTATTAAAACAATAAAAGTACAAGAATGTACAATAAACACACAACACATTTCTCAGTAAATATTAACATTTCTTCAGGTATATAATCTACTTAATGTTATGACTGGACTTTGTATGCCTTATTGCGTTCCTTATTCCTCATTGCGCATGCACAAGGCTTGTGACGTCACTTAGGTGAGAACTGCCCCTTACACATCCCTAATATTCAAGGAAATAAAATGTAAGGAGGCCCATTTATCAAGCTCCGTATGGAGCTTGTGGGCCCGTGTTTCTGGCGAGTCTTCAGACTCGCCAGAAACAGCAGTTATGAGGCAGCGGTCTAAAGACCGCTGCTCCATAACCCTGTCCGCCTGCTCTGAGTACGATCAGGTTGATTGACACCTCCCTGCTAGCGGACAATTGGCCGTGAGTCTGCAGGGGGCGGTGTTGCACCAGCAGCTCTTGTGAGCTGCTGGTGCAATGCTGAATACGGAGAGCGTATTGCTCTCCGCATTCAGCGAGGTCTTGCGGACCTGATCCACACTGTCGGATCAGGTCCGCAAGACCTTTGATACATAGGCCTTATTATCTCAACCTAGTGATTTAATCAAGTGTCTAGGGCATACGCTCACATAGTTAAGGGAGGCTATACTAAAGACCACAATAGTTCCAAATACTTAGAAGTGCTCTATGTTCATATAACAAACATTTATGGCCATGCATATATTTCCTAAAAACATATCAAAATAGTCCAAAATATTCGGAAGTGCTCTATGTTCATATAACAGACATTTATGCGCATGCGTATATTTCCTAAAAACATATCAAAATAGTCCCAAATACTCGGAAGTGCCCTATGTTCGTGTAACAGACATTTTTGTGCATGTGTATATTTCCCAATGACATATCAATCCTAGAAGCAAGACCATCTACTTAACAATCAAACACCAAGATTACAAGCTGTGTGCAAAACCCGGTGCGCAAATAATGCTAAAAATTTAGCGGTCTGCACTTTCCATAGCGCTGCCATTACAAGTTACAGAAAAACCTTCTTGTGCTGTGCATTATGGTGCGTTAAGCTCCATACCGCACAAAAGCCAAGGCCTGACTTAACGTGCTCGTGCACATTTCCCGCCATAGACATCAATGGAGAAAAAGTGTTAGAAAAAATTAACACCTGCGATCGTGGAATGGCGATTGCTATAACTTAATGCCCATTGATGTCTATGGGGAAAAGAAGGTTATGTAAAAACCTAATACAAACAGTGGCAAGCGCTCCAATATGATCCTTTTCCCCTCTCCTCTGTGCTCCTTCTGACTGTCTTCACGTTGCGCTACGTCCTACAGCAAAAGGACTCCTCCGGAAACTTGTAGTCAGTACATCCAGACCGGTGCTATGAGAAAGATAGGAAAGCCTCACCCTTGCCTCCAAAATAAGTCAAATCGATCAACAACGCTCCTCCAGCACTCCAGGAAAAGACACAGCAGATATAGTCTTTTATTCCTTTCAGCAGTAAAAACAACAGCATCAATTTGTAATCAGAGGGAAGTAGAAGTTATTAGGTCAAACATGTTTCGTCTTCACAACGTAACTTCCTCAATGACCCATAATATTAGGTACTACTGTGCACACCTATATAGGGCAGAAATACACGCCCCTTTAATTGGTAATACAATTAACCCTTTAATTGCAAAATGCATTTCATATGGTGCGCATCTGTAAGTACCTAAAGTTAAAATGGCTATTTCTAAGTACCATAGTATTTAAATATTCAAAATATGTTATACAAACATTTTATACAATTATTAACATTACTATGTTATTTGAAAATTATAACCTATTATAACATAAGTTGAAACACCTTTAGTATAATACTTATAATAGAAGCACAAAATTGAATTTTGAAACTTGATTCTTTTTGAATACCACTTGGATTAAATGATATAAGATATCACAGTTTCAGATAGACAAAGATTTTAGAGACTTAGGAGATGGTTTAGAAATTTTAGAAATTCTAGAAGCCATTTTAATCATTTAGTCTACAAACAGTTTCACATCCCACTCACTATTCAAACCTGAATGTATTCTAGTTCCTAGAGTAAAGATCCAAAAAACCTCTTGCTGTTGTAATGTTTTAATCCTATTTCCCCCTCTGGGATGTCTCAATACATGTTCTATACCCTGTACTCGCAGTAAAGAACTATTAGATGCATGAAATTTATGAATGTTATATCTTATATCATTTAATCCAAGTGGTATTCAAAAAGAATCAAGTTTCAAAATATAATAACTCTGTAAATATTTTGTATAGCCCATACCCTATTCTCTCTATGTAGTTTGGGGTGAAAAGAAAAAATATTTGACTTTGAAAAAATATCTAAAAAATATCTGAAAAAAATATCTGTCTCTGTAAACACAGCTCTCATTCAATTTTGTGCTTCTATTATAAGTATTATACTAAAGGTGTTTCAACTTATGTTATAATAGGTTATAATTTTCAAATAACATAGTAATGTTAATAATTGTATAAAATGTTTGTATAACATATTTTGAATATTTAAATACTATGGTACTTAGAAATAGCCATTTTAACTTTAGGTACTTACAGATGCGCACCATATGAAATGCATTTTGCAATTAAAGGGTTAATTGTATTACCAATTAAAGGGGCGTGTATTTCTGCCCTATATAGGTGTGCACAGTAGTACCTAATATTATGGGTCATTGAGGAAGTTACGTTGTGAAGACGAAACATGTTTGACCTAATAACTTCTACTTCCCTCTGATTACAAATTGATGCTGTTGTTTTTACTGCTGAAAGGAATAAAAGACTATATCTTTTTACTTACCGGAGTCTGCTGTGTCTTTTCCTGGAGTGCTGGAGGAGCGTTGTTGATCGATATGTAAAAACCTAACTCCCTCACATAAAACCCTAGTCTAAATACCCCTAATCCACCACCCCCTGACATCGTCGACACTAAATAAAGATATTAACCCCTAATTCGCCTCCCCCCGACATCACCGACACTAAATAAAGTGATTAGCCCCTAAACCACCGCCCCCGCATTGCTAACACCTAAATAAATCTATTAACCCCTAAACCACCGGCCCCTCACATCGCAACTACTATAATAAAGCTATTGAACCCTAAACCACCGGCCCCCACATTGCAACTACTAAACTAAACGTATTAACTCCTAAACCGTCGGCCACCACATTGCAGCTACTAAACCTATTAACCCCTAAACTGCCGGCCCCCCATATCGCAACTACTAAACTAAACCTATTAACTCGTAAACCGTCGGCCCCCCACATCAGGACACACCAATATTAACCTCTAAACCTAACACCCCCTAACTTTAAATTCCAGGATAGCTCCGCTCCGCGCCGCTAGGATGAAGATAGAAGACGTCCCTGAGATGGATGAAAGTGTTGCCGCCTGGATGAAGACTTCTCGCCGCCTGGATGAAGATGGCTGTTCGGACTTCAGGAACTGTGAGTAGATATTCTGGGGTTAGTGTTGTTGTTTTTTAGATTAGGGATGGTCACTTGGAAAAGAGCTGAAAAAACTGAATGCCCCTTTATGGGCAATGCCCATACAAATGTCCCTTTAGGGGCAATGGGTAGTTTAGGATTTTTTAAGAGTTAGGTTTTTTATTTTGGGGGGTTGGTTGGGTGGTGGGTTTTACTGTTGGGGGAACTTTAACTTTTAACTTAGGGAAATGCCCTACAAAAGGACCTTTTAAGGGCTATTGGTAGTTTATTGTAGGCTAGGAGTGTTTTTATTTTGGGGGGGCTTTTTATTTTTATAGGGCTATTAGATTAGGTGATTAGGTAATTTCGTTTATTATTTTTGGTAAGCTTAGTGTTTTTAATTTTTCATAATTTAGTGTTTATTATTTTTTGTCATTTTAGATTTTTTTATTTCTTTCGTAGTGTTAGGTTTTTTAAATTTGTAATTTAGATTTTTTAATTGGTAGTATTTTTTTTATTTTATTAGAATAGTTATGTTACACGCGTGCAATTTCTGACCGAGGATTGGATTCTGATTGGCTGATCATTTTAAGAAGAAGGTAGCTACGTAACGGTGGGGGGAGTTAGGCTGCCATATTTACATCATATTATAGAAGTTATCAACAATTATTACTAGGAGAAGCAAGTAGGTAAGACAAAAGGGGTATGGTGCAGGCGGATCTTTGTTTTTTATTTTTAAATATCGGATAATGTTATCTCTAGTGTTGACTGTCCCTTTAATGTTAGGTTTATTTTTATTTCACAGGTAAGTTTTTATTTATTTAAAGATAGTAATATTGTAATTTTAATTTAAAGTTAGGGGGTGTTAGGTTTAGGGGTTAATAGTTTAATTTAGTGTTTTGCGATGTGGGGGGCGGCGGTTTAGGGGTTAACAGGTTTATTTAGTGGCTGCGATGTGGGATGCCAGAGGTTTAGGGGTTAATAACTTTATTATAGTGGCGGGAATGTTGGGGTGGCGGCTGAATAGGGGTTAATAACTTTATTATAGTGTCAACGATGTCGGAGAGCAGCGGAATAGGGGTTAATAACTTTTATTAGTTTCGGCGATGTTGGGAGCAGCAGATTAGGGGTTAATAACTTTATTTTGGTGTCAGCAATGTCGGGTTGGCGTATTACGGGTGTTTAGACTTGGGGTTTATGTTAGGGTGCTAGGTTTAAACTTAACTTTTTTCCCCCCATAGACATCAATGGGGTTGCGTTACAGAGATTTTCCATTCCGCACTTCAGGTGTTAGGTTTTTTTCTAACACTTTCTCCCTATTGAGGTCAATGGGGAAAAGCGTGCACAAGCACTTCAACACAGCCCTTGGATTTTGTGTGGTATGGAGCTTAATGCCACCATATCGCACGCACAAGGAGGCTTTTCAGTAACTCGTAATGGCAGCGCTATGGAGAGTGAAATAACGCAACTTTTTTGGCATTAGTTTCACACCCTATTTAGCTCAAAACTCGTAATCTAGGTGAATGTGAGGAGTTCACATAAGAACTCAATCGGTGGTCACGAATATGATCTATATTCCGTCAGTATGGACCTGACAGCCCCCACAGCTCCATCATGAGGGATGGCAGTGTAAAGGCTATCCAAGTCCATGGTGACTAGAATGTCTACTGCTGCTATTATGCATCACACACGAGTACATCTAGTTCATGCCTGCTGTTGCTATTATACATAACACATCAATAGGACACTATATATTAAATGATGGCAGGCTGGAAGATTATATGTATAACCATGTAGGTTCATCTTATAAAAAGCAATGCCAATCAATATTGACATTGAGCCCCTTAGGATGTAAAGTACTTGATACTTTACATCCTAAGGGGCTCATTGTCCATATTGATTGGCATTGCTTTTTATAAATAACCGATAATAAGATGATCCTACATGGTTATACATATAATCTTCCAGCCTGCCATCAGTTAATATATAGGGGCCGATTTATCAGAGTGCAGCATAGCTGTAGCGTATCATGTCCACTGCACATCGATAAATGAAACAGCATACGCCAGGGGCGTATTATGGCCTAGGCCAACAAGGCCGGTGCCTAGATTTGGGAGGGGCAGCACATCTGCCCTATCCTCTCTCTAAAAGCCAGCACACAGTAAAGTGAGCGATCAAGTGCAGGCTTTTACAGAGAAGACAAGGCACATGCGCTTATTAAGGTCACTCTTCACAGGCAGTGCTCCTTTAAACCATTGCTTCATTTAGAGCCGCTGGCATTTTTGCAGTAAAAGCGTTCTTGATGAGAAACTTGCCCAGGGATATGCTTACAAGGTGAGGCTGGAGAAGACCTTGTGCCGATATTCTGCCTCCACCTGTCAGCTATGGTGGGTCTGCAAGCATAGTGCTTATTGCAGGTCTTAGTAACTAACAGACTGGATGCGTCTGTGCTCTGCTTAGATCAGCTTGTGATGTCTAATCATAAACTATCAGCGCTAATGTATGTTAGCTACTAATAGCTAACTTTCTCTGCACGGAGTAAATAGTAAATGGACACTTAAAAAGTTTAATTATTTGAATGATGGTAATTACTGTATGTTGTTGCATGTGAAGGGCAGTGATAGTTTTTAAAGTGTATTCTTCTTTCCCTCCCTTCCTCTCTCCCTTCTTTTCCTTTCTCCCTCCCTTCATCCCTCAACTCACTCACTCTCTCCCTCCCTCAACTTCCTCCCTTATTTCTTTCCCTGCCTTCCTCCAGCCCTTCTTTCTCTTAACTCCATCCCTTGCTCCATTCTATCACTTTCTTTCCCTCCCTTCTTTCTGTCCCTCTTTTCTCCTCTCCCTACCCACTTCTCTCTTCTCTCTCTCTCTTTCTCTTTCTTTCTCTCTCTCTTTCTCTCTCTCTCTCTTCTTTCCTTTCCTTCCCTTTTCTCCCCTTCTTTTCTCTCCCTTCTCTCAGGGAGAAAATGGTATGAGATGCATGCAATTCAACCTACCTGTATGCAAGTGTTTTGCTAGCCATTTTCTTTTTAATTGTCATGAAAAACAAAACAAAAACACTTTATACACTGACCCAAAAAAATATTAAGGCAAAAAAACGCCTAAAACCTTTGGGGGGGGGGGGCAGCAGAATTTTAAGTGCCTAGGGCAGCACAAAACCTAAATACGCCACTGGCATACGCTGTTGGCATTTATCATTGCACAAGCATTTCTAGTGAAATGCTTGTGCAATGCCGCCCCCTTCGCTGCCAATTAGCCGCTAGCAGGGGGTGTGAATCAACCCGATCGTATGCGATTGGGCTGATTGCTGTCCGCCGCCTCAGAGGTAACGGACAAGTTATGGAGCAGCGGTCTTAAGACCGCTGCTTCTTAACTCCTGTTTCTGGTGAGCCTGAAGGCTTGCACTAAAAAAAGGGGTATACGGCACCATTCAGGCCGTGATAAATCAGCCCCACAGTGTCCTATAGATCGATATTATTAAATCCAGGACAGGTTTGGAATAGTTATTGATCGCTGACATTATTTAAGTCATTTGTTTAAATTATAATTTAAATTAAGATTATCATGTGACATTATGACAGTGTTAAGAGTTGGCTAGGATTATTGGACTGAAACTTTTGCAATAGTGTTAATTTTGCCTATATTTAATAATAAGTTTTAGGGCCATTAGAAGGGTTATCAGGGTATTATTTGTCATATTGCAGGTATGACATGTATAGGCTAGTTTAATTGAGTCAGCTTTTCCTAGCGCTATAGTAAACATTCACTATCTATTGTATGATGATATTGTGATTATTTGCCTGTGATATGAGATAGAATATACGTTCTTTAGAAAGCAGTGGTATGGAGTATTATTAACTAAACAGTTATAGATGATGGGCAATGTGGTGATCTGACATAATTCTCAGTTACTCCTATGATCAATTTATACATTTTTCTTAGTTCTCTTGCTATCTTTATTTGAAAAAGAAGGTATCTAAGCTAAGGAGACAGTCAATTTTTGGTTCAGACCACTGGGCAGCACTTGTTTATTGGTGGGTGCATTTAGCCACCAATCAGCAAGCGCAACCGAGCATTCAGTGTACTCACCTGTGAGCATTCAGTGTACTCTTACCCTACGAATCCATGTTAGACTGTGAAAATTCAGCAGTATAGAGCGCCAGTAAGATGACACCCTTCTTCTTAGCAACTGAAAATGCAATAGCTCTTAGCAACCAATCAGATGGCTCCTATGATACACGCCTACGACTGTGAGCGTTCAGTGTACTGTTTCCCCTACACTCCATGATAGACCGCGAAAATGCAGTGGTGTAGATCACCAGTAAGGTAAAATGAGATTATTTTGTAGATATTTTTTAAGTTTGCAACTATTGCTGGAGTTCTTAGGTTCTGGTATCCTATCTTTCTATATATTAGTTACACTATATTCACAATGATACACATGGATACACTGCACTAGTCATTTATATAGGCATGGTTTTATGTAATGACACATGATAGAAGTGTAGATGTGATTAATTTAGGATGTATATCTCACTTTTGTTTGTTATATTGCATTCATGGGACATCATACATGATTTTTTCTTTATTGTAATAGTTGTATATATGATCATTTGTGTGTGTTTAATGTTTATGACATGTATTTGTTAATTATATTTTGCAACTGCACATTTGGGGGGCGGGGCTTTCTCACATGTATAAGTTTGTTCACTTTTCTCTTATACTTTGTCTGAGGAAGGGGTGAATACCCTGAAACGTCATGCGAGTGAAGATTATACTTTTGTTAAATCCAGAGAGTGCATTATTTTCTTCTTGGATATGATTATATATACCATATCCCTTTTAACCCTATTAAAACCTTTTTAACAATATTACCTTTTTGCAGAAACATTTTATTTAACCCTTACAGTTTATTTCAGGTCTAAAGTCGCACTAAATATTCTAGCACAGTTTTGGCTTTCACTCGGGTGCAAACTATAACTTTCAACTTGAAATACCAGAGCTATTAAGTGCAGTCACAATCTTCATTGAAAGTATAGATTGCACTAGTGTGATGTCACCCACGCTAACCCTTCTCTGGTAAATGTGATTTACCATGGGCTTGTAATATGAAGACCCGTGCTATCAGCGTGCCACTTGTAATCTGGCTCAAAGTTAGGGTTGGGTGTATATAATACTGAGTTACACAGATGTGAGATCTGCTTTGAAAACACATGCAGATGACTAAAAAGTCTACATACAGGATGGAAAATAAGCGAATAACAAAATAATATCAGATTTAGAATGAATGTAAAGTTTTGCAGTTACACAATAAAACTATGTTGTTTTAAAATATGCTCTGTGTTAGAGGATTTTATTATTGCACTTTTTCTTACATGTAATATGTGTGTAACCCCTGCAAAGAGATTAAAAACATAGTTAATGGGGAACAGAGCCTATAGCTGCTGGGCAGGATGTGTTTGTGAGGAGCTCTTGCTGCATCTATGCATAACGGTTTGCCAGCATGTACATTGTCAGAGGATTGCGTGACTGGCCAGTCTGCAACACCTGAGTCTGCACCAACCTTACCTCTACATGTGCATGACAGCTGCAATCTGTCCCCTACTGGATTGACTCCGGAGGACACAGGAGCACAGATCAACCCTTTATGGGTTGTTTTTATACAGAGTCATATACAAGAAGGAAAAAGAGGTAGAGATCTGCTAGCCTGGTCTGTGACAATGCTGCTGTCTGACAATCAGGACACAAATGAGGATTATGTTAACCTTGGTGACACTATTGTCACAACTTTATTAAAGACAGGAGGCGAGTATTTTGTATTAACTTCCTTTACTAAAATCTCTAGCTCTAGTAAATCTCTATCTCTAAAATCTCTAGCTCTAGTAAATCTCTAGTAAAGATACAACATAAACGAAACAAAGTAATAAGCCCCCATTTAATAGGTGCTCAATAGCCATAATATAGAATATGTCTCTTCCTCTTTCTTTACTTGAATCCACTAATAAACGATCTTCAAACCAATAACCATAATAATAATAAGTCGGCAATGGCCAAACGGCAAACAAACAACTGGAACCGTAACACAGAACCGTGAATTCCGGGGTGCAGGACAGATCCACATCTCAACCAGAGGTTACACTGAGTAAACTTTGATCACACTGGAAGGGAAAAGAGAGAAAACACTGCATAATATCCATAGCAATGTATGATGTAAACAAGTACCAAAAGGCAAACAAACAGTAAACTGTTAATAATTTTTTTTTGGGTAGGGAAAGCCAGGTGGGCAAAATACTCACCTCCTGTCTTTAATACAATTGTATAGAGTCACCAAGGTTAACATAATCCTCATTGTATTGCAAGACAGGAGGCTCTTTTTCTGCTATTTAAAGATTAGACTTCTAGAAGAGCCAGAGCTGCATGAGATATAGGTTTAAAGTAACATTTCTGGAATACAGCATCAGAATACCAATCGGCTGCTGTTAAGAGGTCTTGAAGAGAACAGCCCAGAAGAAAGGCATGAGAGGCCAAAACACCCCTAATAGAATGAGCCCCAAACAAGAGAGGAACAATAACTAGAAACAAAATCCATCTAACCCAATGGCTATGGTAGGGGAAGAGACAGGTTTGAAAGGTTGAACATAGGAAACTAAGAGAGGACTAAAAGCAGAGACTATATAGCTGTGCCAGATATTCTTTGAGGCAGGCAGCCACGCAAAAATAAGGTTCCTCTTTTTAGTAAGGGTAGCAAACCTCTGAGGAGAAGGTTTTAGTACGTCTATGGGCAGAAAAGAGTACCACTTAAGGGGAGAAAACAAAACCATCTCTATTTAGAGCTCGAACATCTGCAGAAAGATAGGAGGCAAAGGAAAGTAGCCAGTTTGGCAGACAACTGCTTAAGTTCGAGATGGGTATTATGAGGCCAAGATCTGAATAGGAAGAATACCATGGAGACATCCCAGAGGTGTTGATATCAAGCAGTTGGTGGAAGCTTAAGTCTTACTCCACGCATAAGGCGGCATATGAGACGATGTCTACCCAGTGGAGGCCATCCACTGGGTAATGGGCCGTGGAAATGGCTGAGCTAAAAAGATTCATGGTAAGATAAGTTTTACCCTGTTCATATAGGTATACACAGTTAAACACACACACCTAGATTTAGAGTTCTGCGTTAGCCGTCAAAAGCAGCGTTAAGGGGTCCTAACACTGCTTTTGGCCACCCGCTGGTATTTAGAGTCAGACAGGAAAGGGTCTAACGCTCACTTCCTCACCGCGACTCCAGGCTACCGCAGATCCCCTTACGCCAATTTCGTATCCTATCTTTTCAATGGAATCTGCCTAATGCCGGTATTTGGAGTCTTGGAAGAAGTGAGCGGTAGACCCTCTACCGACAAGACTCCTACCACCAAAAAAAGTCAGTAGTTAAGAGCTTTATAGGCTAATGCCGGAATAAAAAGCCCTTGACCTACTGTGCTACAAAGTACACTAACACCCATAAACTACCTATGTACCCCTAAACCGAGGCCCCCCCACATCGCCGCCACTCTAATAAAAAATTGTAACCCCTAATCTGCCGACCGGACACCGCCGCCACCTACATTATAGCTATGAACCCCTAATCTGCTGCCCCTAACATCGCCGACCCCTATATTTTATTTATTAACCCCTAATCTGCCCCCCCCCAACGTCGCCGCTACCTAACTACAATTATTATGCCCTAATCTGCCGACCGGACCTCTCCGCCACTATAATAAATGTATTAACCCCTAAACCACCACACTCCCGCCTCGCAAACACTATAATAAATTTTATTAACCCCTAATCTGCCCTCCCTAACATCGCTGCCACCTACCTACAATTATTAACCCCTAATCTCCCACCCGCACCGTCGCTGCTACTATAATAAAATTATTAACCCCTAAACCTAACTCTAACCCTAACCCTAACACCCCCCTAGCATAAATATAATTTAAATTAAACGAAATAATATTCCTAAAATTAACTAAAATTTCTAATACAATCTAATACCACTTTCTAATACCATCGACAATGGATAAGGATATATTTCCCATCAAAAGACAGAAGACAACCCCTATCCAGTCCCCATCCACAACCATATAACTCTACACCCCAACTGTGACACATTACAATTACTCATTATGTTAACACATCAAAATCAGGCAAAAAATTCAGTCCCTTAGGGTGTATAGTGTCCAGCCTAAACATCCACTCTGCTTCCATTTTTAAAAGCAGTTTGTTTCTATCACCGCCACGTGGTGATCTGGAAATGTGGTCAATTAGGAACACTCTAATCGAAGATACAGGATGCTTGGCTGTTCTGATTCTCCTTTCTTTGTGGCCTGTCTTATAGCCATGGTGGTACATGTAATGGGATGATTTATGGTGTATTTTTGATTGCCATGTGGATGGTTAAACTTTTTGGGGCTATCAGTCCATTACAAGTTGTGCAATTTGGGCATCAAAAACAGCCCTTACGTGTTACCCTCCGGTCCTCATCTGAATAGCACCTGATGGGATCTGAAATGACCACAAGATCTCTGAGATTTGTGCTACGTCTGTATCCTACCATGGGACTAGTATCCTTGGAAAACTTCAATTTTGGATCCGAGAGTAAAATGTGCCAAAATTCCTTAATGGATTTTCTGACCTTGGAGATGTTAGGGGTAAAGGTGGTGGTGAAGATAATACTCTTCTCAATATTTCGCTGTTGTGGTTCCTTCTGTAACAGTGTGTCCTGCATGACCTCTTTTACTTCATCTTTCACTACTTCCAGGATAGTCGGTGAGTATCCCCTCTTCAAAAATCTATTTTGCATCCCATGTACTTGTGAAACTTCTCTCTGCTAGAATTGTTCCTAATTGCTCTAATGAATTGAGATTTAATTATTCCTCTAACGAGGGATGGGGCATGGCAACTGTTTGACATCAGTAGGGAATTAAGATCTGTGGGCTTGGAGTACAAAGTTGTTTCTAGTCCCGTTTGTCCCTTCATAATTAGTAGGTCTAAAAATTCAATTTGATTTTCACTGTAGGACATCTTAAACCTAACTGTTGTCTCAGTGTTATTAAATTCTTGAAATCACAATTGTAGACTATCAGCACTCCCACTCCAGATTAACAAAATGTTGTCGATGTGCCTCTTGTAGAAAATTACCTGAGGTACATCTTTCGACCATAGAAATCGATTTTCAAAACCCGCAATAAATAGATTGGCATACAATGGGGACATATTTGACCCCATCGCTGTGCCTGCTATTTGAAGATAAAAGGATTTTTCAAATTTTAAATAGTTTTTAGTTAGACAAAACTCAGCCAGTTGTAATACAAATGCTATGGGTGGACCCACATATTTATCAGAAGCTACAAGTAGTTCTTTCATCTTGTCTAAGCCTCATTGTGTAAAGACTATTTACATCTAGTACTACCAGAAGATCATTAGCTTCTATCTTGATTTCCTTCAAGAGTCTCAATATTTCACTAGAATCTAATAGAAAGGCTCTATTGTCTTGTACTACCGGTTGTAGCAAGAAGTCCACGTATTGGGCTATTGGTTGAAGTAGTGAGTTTTTTGAGGAAACAATTGGGCGACCAGGGGGCTTCTCCAGTGTTTTGTGTATCTTTGGTATGGAATATAAGATAGGGATCCTGGGGTAATTTGTTATCATTTTTTTGCCAAGAGATTCTGTTAGATATCCCTGTGAGACTCCAAAATCAACAAGA
The DNA here is from genome assembly GCF_027579735.1 of Bombina bombina. Classification (NCBI taxonomy): domain Eukaryota; kingdom Metazoa; phylum Chordata; class Amphibia; order Anura; family Bombinatoridae; genus Bombina; species Bombina bombina. The sequence continues at coordinate 179,406,244 of NC_069504.1, forward strand.
ACCTCCAACTGTCTCTTAAATTTATCTGTTGGATCAAAAGTTAGTTTCTCATAGGTATTGGAGTCATTTAATTGAGACATAATGTCATCATGGTATATATAAACACATTAATACACATGTACAGTATACACATATATACATACAGACATACAAATATGCATATATTTTGTATACATATCGTAGTATTCACTGTTATATATTTATTGCCTAGAGTTGTCGGCGAGGATGGTGTTATAAGTCAACCGCCTAGTTGTGTAGGTTCTCTGTCCCTCAGCGTGATAGTTTGCCTGTCGTCCCTGAGTTTCAAAATTAAATCAGGCCTGTTCACCACGGGATGCAGCGTTGGTTCCATGGTCTTAGTGGCTCCTGCTCTTTCCCTAAGAGATTGTAGGTCTTGCTCCTAGGGAGCTTTATCTATCATTGATTGCAAGAGGGCGTCTATTTTGGCTAGTTGGAGGTCCAAAGCGGTAGAAGAGTCGTCAACCCACATTGTGGCTGGCTGATTTCATTGTTGGCACTTACTGTGCGGTTGCGTTGTTTAAGAGATTATGCCTATTTATTGTAAGAGAGGCTTGTGATAGTCTACGGTATTGTTATAGGTATTAAAAGTAACCAGTTCTGGCTAGGCACCCCTGGAATCCAGGGGGGAACGTTGCCTGTGAGATTGCCACCACTACAGGCCTCAGTCGTCCTATTCTGTAATTAATACAGCAACTGAAGTTATAACTTTGACAGGGGGTATGATCTTACACGAAGTTAAAGGGACATGAAACCCAAAAATTTTCTTTCACGATTCAGATAGAGAATACAATTTTTAAACAACTACAATTTTCTTCTTTCATTTATTTTGTTTCCTTCTATTGTTATCCTTTGCTGAAAAGTTTATCTAGACAAGCTCAGGAGCAGCAGAGAACCTAGGCCCTAGGGGCGCGATCCGATATAGATCGCAGTTTGCGGCGCAAGCGAGGGAACCGGCGTCGCCCGCAGTTTCAGCTCGCAACTCGAGCTATCCCATATAAGTCGCCGTCAGATGCTAACGTGCCGTAAGTCTGACAAACCAGCGATGTCCAGAAATCTGCGTAAGTACAAATTTCTGGCGTCGCCAGTGACTTGCGGGATGGATGCTCCGCGGCGGCGGAGCGAAGAAAGAAGATTGAAGATGCCGCCGGAAGAATGAAGACTTTGCTGCCGCTTGGAGGAAGACGTCGCCGGAGGAAGAATTCTTCTTTGCCGCTTGGAGGAAGACATCGCCGGAGGAAGAATTCTTCTTTGCCGCTTGGAGGAAGACATCGCCCGGATCGGATCAGGAGTTCGGCCCGGTGTGGTGAAGACAAGGTAGGGAGATCTTCAGGGGGGTAGTGTTAGGCTTTTTTAAGGGGGGTTTGGGTGGTTTTAGAATAGGGGTATGTGGGTGGTGGGTTGTAATGGGGGGGGGGTATTGTATTTGTATGCAAAAGAGCTGAATTCTTTGGGGCATGCCCCACAAAAGGCCCTTTTAAGGGCTGGTAAGGTAAAGAGCTTTGAAATTTGTTTAATTTAGAATAGGGCAGGGAATTTTTTTTATTTTGGGGGTTTATTATTTTATTAGGGGGCTTAGAATAGGTGTAATTAGCTTAAAAATCTTGTAATCTTTTTTTATTTTTTGTAATTTAGTGTTTGTTTGTTTTTTGTAATTTAGTTTAGTTAATTTAATTGTATTTTTAGATAGATGTTTGTAGTTTATTTAATTTATTGATAGTGTAGGTGTATTTGTAACTTAGGTTAGGATTTATTTTACAGGTAATTGGGTAATTATTTTAACTAGGTAGATATTAAATAGTTAATAACTATTTAATAGCTATTATACCTAGTTAAAATAATTAACAATTTACCTGTAAAATAAATATTAACCCTAACATAGCTACAATGTAATTATTAATTATATTGTAGCTATCTTAGGGTTTATTTTATAGCTAAGTATTTAGATTTAAATAGGAATATTTTAGTTTATAAATGAATTAGATTAATTTAATATAAATTTAGTTAGGGGTGTTAGGGTTACATAGAGTTAATATAGTTAATATAAATACTATAGTAACTATATTAACTATATTAACCCTAATATAATTAGGGTTAATATAGTTAATATATATAATGTAATACCTATATTAACTATAATATACTTAGGGTTAATATAGATAATATAGCTGGCGGTGGGGTAGGTAGATTAAATAAGGGGTTAATCATTTTAATAGAGATGGCGGCGGTGTAAGGGGCTTACATTAGGGGTTAATAATATTAATATAGCTGGCGGCGGTATAGGGGGATTAGATTAGGGGTTAATAATTTTTATATAGGTGGCGGCGGTGTAAGGGGTCAGATTAGGGGATAGATAAGGTAGATGACAGCGGTGTAAGGGGTTCTAATTAGGGGATAGGTAAGGTAGATGGCGGCGGTTTTAGGGGCTCACAGTAGGGGGTTAGTTTATGTAGATGGCGGCGGGGTCCGGGAGCGGTGGTTTAGGGGTTAATAACTTTATTAGGGATTTCGGGGGGGGGGGGGGATCGCGGTTGACAGGTAGATAGACATTGCGCATGCGTTAGGTGTTAGGTTTATTTTAGCAGATCGCGGTTGACAGGGAGATAGACATTGCGCATGCGTTAGGTTTATTTTAGAAGATCGCGGTTGACAGGGAGATAGACATTGCGCATGCGTTAGGTGTTAGGTTTATTTTAGCTGCCAGTTTAGGGAGTTACGGGGCTCCAATAGTCAGCGTAAGGCTTCTTACGGCTGCTTTTTGTGGCGAGGTGAAAATGGAGTAAGTTTTCTCCATTTTCGCCACGTAAGTCCTTACGCTGCATATTGGATACCAAACTGCGCGGGTTTGGTATACCTGCCTATAGCCCAAAAAACTACGGGCGACGGCAGAAATATACGCGCGTAACTTCTAGGTTACGCCGTATATAGGATACCAAACCCGCGCAAATATTGGCGTTGCCGGCTTTTGCGGGCGACGATTTTTATCGGATGGACCCCTAGATGTTGATTGGTGGCTGCCTATATATATTGATTGTGATTGGCTTACCCATGTGTTCAGTTAGAAACCAGTAGTACATAGCTGCTCCTTCAACAAATGATACCAAGAGAATGAAACAGATAAGATAATAGAAGTAAATTAAAAAAGTTGTTTAAAATTGTATTATCTATCTGAATCATGAAAGATTTTTTGGGGGTTTCATGTCCCTTTAATCATAGTAGTGTTAGAAGCTGTAAGGTTATAGCAATAAACAGCGAATTATTGATTTTTCTCCCGGAGCTCCAGAAGAATGCAACTGCACAGAGTCGCTGCTTGGACACGCCCCTTTGTGAAATATTTTTAACCTTGACACTTTAATTCAGGTCTCAAGTTGCGCTAATTAATCTAGCGCTATTTGTGCTTTTGATCAACCCATATGTTTAAATTTTTAATATCAGAGTTATTTAATGTGGTCGTGATATCCATTGAAATAACGGGTGCGCTAGAGCGATGCACTAAACTTTCTCTGGTAAATCTGTTTTATCATGGACTTGTAATATCAAGTTATGCACTAATTTAAGAGCGACCCAGTGATAGTGCCTATTGCATCCCACGCTAGCGTGCCACTTGTAATCTGGGCCCATGTTGGTAAATTACAGGCTTGCTGGAAACCCTAAATATAGTTAGCAGTATCATTAAAGTAAAATATATACAGGGAGTGCAGAATTATTAGGCAAATGAGTATTTTGACCACATCATCCTCTTTATGCATGTTGTCTTACTCCAAGCTGTATAGGCTCGAAAGCCTACTACCAATTAAGCATATTAGGTGATGTGCATCTCTGTAATGAGAAGGGGTGTGGTCTAATGACATCAACACCCTATATCAGGTGTGCATAATTATTAGGCAACTTCCTTTCCTTTGGCAAAATGGGTCAAAAGAAGGACTTGACAGGCTCAGAAAAGTCAAAAATAGTGAGATATCTTGCAGAGGGATGCAGCACTCTTAAAATTGCAAAGCTTCTGAAGCGTGATCATCGAACAATCAAGCGCTTCATTCAAAATAGTCAACAGGGTCGCAAGAAGCGTGTGGAAAAACCAAGGCGCAAAATAACTGCCCATGAACTGAGAAAAGTCAAGCGTGCAGCTGCCAAGATGCGACTTGCCACCAGTTTGGCCATATTTTAGAGCTGCAACATCACTGGAGTGCCCAAAAGCACAAGGTGTGCAATACTCAGAGACATGGCCAAGGTAAGAAAGGCTGAAAGACGACCACCACTGAACAAGACACACAAGCTGAAATGTCAAGACTGGGCCAAGAAATATCTGAAGACTGATTTTTCTAAGGTTTTATGGACTGATGAAATGAGAGTGAGTCAGTTGATGGGCCAGATGGATGGGCCCGTGGCTGGATTGGTAAAGGGCAGAGAGCTCCAGTCCGACTCAGACGCCAGCAAGGTGGAGGTGGAGTACTGGTTTTGGCTGGTATCATCAAAGATGAGCTTGTGGGGCTTTTCGGGTTGAGGATGGAGTCAAGCTCAACTCCCAGTCCTACTGCCAGTTTCTGGAAGACACCTTCTTCAAGCAGTGGTACAGGAAGAAGTCTGCATCCTTCAAGAAAAACATGATTTTCATGCAGGACAATGCTCCATCACACGCGTCCAAGTACTCCACAGCGTGGCTGGCAAGAAAGGGTATAAAAGAAGAAAATCTAATGACATGGCCTCCTTGTTCACCTGATCTGAACCCCATTGAGAACCTGTGGTCCATCATCAAATGTGAGATTTACAAGGAGGGAAAACAGTACACCTCTCTGAACAGTGTCTGGGAGGCTGTGGTTGCTGCTGCACGCAATGTTGATGGAGAACAGATCAAAACACTGACAGAATCCATGGATGGCAGGCTTTTGAGTGTCCTTGCAAAGAAAGGTGGCTATATTGGTCACTGATTTGTTTTTGTTTTGTTTTTGAATGTCAGAAATGTATATTTGTGAATGTTGAGATGTTATATTGGTTTCACTGGTAAAAATAAATAATTGAAATGGGTATATATTTGTTTTTTGTTAAGTTTCCTAATAATTATGCACAGTAATAGTCACCTGCACACACAGATATCCCCCTAAAATAGCTATAACTAAAAACAAACTAAAAACTACTTCCAAAACTATTCAGCTTTGATATTAATGAGTTTTTTGGGTTCATTGAGAACATGGTTGTTGTTCAATAATAAAATTAATCCTCAAAAATACAACTTGCCTAATAATTCTGCACTCCCTGTATGTATATATATTTTTTTAAAACATAAATAATAGTTTTATTATTACTTTATATCAGCGCGGAAACAGAGTTCTCTGCTAATAGTCTATTAACAACAAAATTCTTTATCTATACAGCTGTAATTGGTTTAAAACAATACTTCCCTTTAAATTATGATTAAATGATATGATCTGTGAACAAAAGTACTATTGACACTACAAAGGTTTGAATCCAAGATGTTTGTTTATACTTGTTTCCTGAAAGATATTTACGTATGCACACTAACTGGAATAAATGATTTTCACTGTACACACATTTGTATTTGGTAAACAGTGGAAAACGTCACCTAGGACACTATATTATGAGAAATACTCGCTCTAGAATAAAAAATATTAATTAAAAAGTATATTTATATCCTTTTACATTTGCTGAATTAGCAAAATATTTCTAATTTTAAATTGTTTTTCATATATAGATTTTCATTTTTCAGTACTACAACTGAGATATTAAAAATAATGCCTTACCAGATTAGACAGATAATTGACAGCCCAACCAAAAAAATAGCTTGTTATATTTCATACTATAAAAATGTGAACAATTATTTAGCTTGTATTGGTTTTATGTCTGTAAACAATTTCTCTGTATAGACTTTATTGACATATATTGTTTGTATGCCTTGAATTAAATCTCAATAAAAAAAAATAGTAATAAAAATGTGAACAATTATTTCTAATCTGTAGTCGTTTTTTTTTTTTTTTGTTCTGTAATATGACAATAATGTGAATCTTGCCTTTGGGTCATTTTGTTAGGTAGTAGAAAGAGTATAATCCAAAGATTGGAAGTCCGACAACTGCACAAGGGCTTGGACACCACCCATACAACCTCTCTGCCTTCCCGCTACGTCAGGAAAGGATTCCAAGGTTAACCCCAATAAAATACAGACACTCTAATTAAACATCCACCTTTCCAATTTCTCCCATGCACAAAATATTAATAAACACATTTGTTTAGGGGTCAGTAGTAGGATTAAAAAGGACTGTGCTGATCTTTGGAGGTTTTGGGAGCCATATATGCAGTCCTTTAAATGATATTGGTTGCATTTCATTGATTGAAAGACATGATTGCAGAGATTATAACACTTATAACTAAGGGCCTGATTGCATGATTGCAGAGATTATAACACTTATAACTAAGGGCCTGATGATAAAAGGATTACCAGGTCAATGAGAAATGTTCAGTCTCGCCAGTCTTGCAAAGCACTCGCCATGCGAAATGTTATAAAAAAAAGTATGACTATGACTAATCCCTAGTGTAGCGCGAAACACATCAAGGAAGTTTGTCCTTGATGTCCTGCATGACTGACATGTTTTTAATCCTTTTCTAATAAAGATTATAATTTTTTAACCGGCTGACCTCCCGAGTGCCAGGACTCTTTCTTCTTTAATATAAAAAAGTAGTTTACCTCTCACTGTCCAAATGAGTGGCAATGTGTCTTCCATAGGAAAGTATAGGGCTCACTGCCTTTTAAACAATCTAAACAATTTTACCATTGAATGTGCATCTGGCAGTGAGGAAAGGGCATGTTTTCAAAGCATGTTTACATATAACGTGCGCTTATTAAATATAAAAATGGCTTCTGTTAGTTCATATAATCTATATGTAAACTAAGTTTCACAAGACATTTGGGCTACGGAAACATCCACATGCACATCCCTTTTATTTAGAACATTAGCGTTTTCTGGCAAAGCTTCCCCATTATAATTGAGGTTACTCACATGGAGTTCATGTGGAACCCCTAAAGAGTCATTTTGTACGCGATCACCATTGTCAATAAAGAAAAAACGTAATAATAAACCTATATGAACTGCGGGATTATAGGTATATTGTACATTTGTATGTAGTGTATTAGATATAGGTATTATACTGTAAAATAGTATATTATGGGCCAGATTACAAGTGGAGAGCTATTTAACGCTCCCGCTCGAGCATTAAAGTCAGTAAAGTCATAATTAGACATTCATGATTCAGACAGAGCATATCATTTTAAACAACTTTCCCTTTTACTTCTATTATTTAATTTGCTTCATTCCCTTGTTATCCTTTGCTGAAAGATTTGTCTAGGAAAGCTCAGGACCAGCAAAGAACCTAGGTTCTAGCTGCTGATTGGTGGCTGCATATATATACCGACTGTCATTGGCTCACCCAGTTAGAAACCAGTAGTGCATTGCTGCTTTTTCAACAAATGATACCAAGAGAATAAAGCAAATTTGATAATAGAAGTACACTGGAAAGTTATTTAAAATTGTATGTTCTATCTAAATCATGAAAGAAAAATTTTGTGTTTCATGTCCTTTTAACTTTGCTAGAAGTAAGCTTTTTGCGCTCAATGGGTTGCGCTCATATTATGAGTTAAAAGTAAACTGTTTTTGCTCACTCGCTAACCCAGACGAGCGCAAAAAGCTGAATTTAGAATTATGTGCAATATATCCTATTCCCCCATAGAAGTCAATGAAGCAAAAGAAGTGGGGAAAAAACTTGTGCGGAAACCCGATCGCATATTCTCAAGTGCGCTAACCCGACATGAAAATACAATATTTCCCAACCAATGTTCTTCATTCATAAATACATATTTCAACAAATACATTGGAACATGAAATATGTACAGTAAATATATAGTTAAAACCTTTATTAAATATGAATATTGCATAAAGATGCTTTTACATGTTTACATCTACTTAATGGGAAAAGGCTCCAATGCACTTATATATATATAAATTAAAAGAGAGACGCGCTCAACCTGGGAACGAACAATAGCCTCTTTTTGCTCAACATGTGCCTTTCACAGAGAAGAACTTTCCTGAAGCATATCAGTCTGATCCTGACTTAATCCTGACAGTCAAGCACCAAAATACCAGGCAATCCCTCTCTGAACGAGAGAAACAGCAAAACCCCAGACGTACGTTTCAGCCTAGTGTGGGCCTCGTCAGTGAGGTGCAGCCATATCCCTCTAGGCACACTGAGCAACGGGTCCTCGTCTGTATTCCCGCATCACACTTAGGGAGATTTCCCTAAGAGTCAGCCGGCTAGATTTAGAGTTTGGCGTTAGCCGTTAAAACCAGCGTTAGAGGCTCCTAACGCTGGTTTTGGGCTACCGCCGGTATTTAGAGTCAGTCAGGAAAGGGTCTAACGCTCACTTTGCAGCCGCGACTTTTCCATACCGCAGATCCCCCTACGCCAATTGCGTATCCTATCTTTTCAATGGGATCTTTCTAACGCCGGTATTTAGAGTCGTGGCTGAAGTGAGACAAAACTCCAGCCGCAGAAAAAAGTCAGTATTAAGAGCTTTCTGGGCTAATGCCGGTTTATAAAGCTCTTAACTACTGTGCTCTAAAGTACACTAACACCCATAAACTACCTATGCACCCCTAAACCGAGGCCCCCCCCCCCCCCCCACATCGCTGGCACTCTATTAAAAATTTTAACCCCTAATCTGCCGACCGCAAACCGCCGCCACCCTACGTTATCCCTATGTACCCCTAATCTGCTGCCCCCTAATACCGCCGACATCTACATAATATTTATTAACCCCTAATCTGCCGCCCCCGCTATCGCTGACACCAGCATATTTTTTTTAACCCCTAATCTGCCGCTCCATACACCGACGCAACCTACATTATACCTATGTACCCCTAATCTGCTGCCCCTAACACAGCCGACCCCTATATTATATTTATTAACCCCTAATCTGCCGCCCCCAACGTTGCCTCCACCTACCTACAATTATTAACCCCTAATCTGCCGACCGGACCACACCGCTACTATAATAAATGTATTAACCCCTAAAGCTAAGTCTAACCCTAACACTAACACCCCCCTAAGTTAAATATAATTTAAATCTAACTAAATAAATTAACTCTTATTAAATAAATTATTCCTATTTAAAGCTAAATACTTACCTGTAAAATAAACCCTAATATAGCTACAATATAAATTATAATTATATTGTAGCTAGTTTAGGATTAATATTTATTTTACAGGCAACTTTGTATTTATATTAACCAGGTACAATAGCTATTAAATAGTTATTTACTATTTAATAGCTACCTAGTTAAAATAATTACAAAATTACCTGTAAAATAAATCCTAACCTAAGTTACAATTAAACCTAACACTACACTATAATTTAATTAATTAAATATAATACCTACAATTATCTACAATTAAACCTAACACTACACTATCAATAAATTAATTAAATACAATACCTACAAATAAATACAATTAAATAAACTAACTAAAGTACAAAAAATAAAAAAGAACTATTACAACAATTTTAAACTAATTACACCTACTCTAAGCCCCCTAATAAAATAACAAAGACCCCCAAAATAAAAAAAATGCCCTACCCTATTCTAAATTTAAAAAGTTCAAAGCTCTTTTACCTTACCAGCCCTAAAAAGGGCCACATACCCCTAATCTAACCCAAACCCCCCTTAAATAAACCTAACACTAAGCCCCTGAAGATCTTCCTACCTTATCTTCACCATGCCAGGTTCACCGATCCGTCCTCCGAAGTCTTGATCCAAGCCTCCGAAGTCTTGATCCAAGCCTCCGAAGTCTTCATCCAAGCCCAAGCGGGGGCTGGCGATCCATAATCCTGCTGAAGTCTTCTATCAAGCAGCGGCTGAAGAGGTCCAGAAGAGGCTCCAAAGTCTTCATCCTATCCGGGAAGAAGAGGAGATCCGGACAGGCAACCATCTTGATCCAAGCGGCATCTTCTATCTTCATCCGATGACGAACGGCTCCATCTTGAAGACCTCTGACACAGATCCATCCTCTTCTTCCGACGTCCAACTGAAGAATGAAGGTTCCTTTAAGGGACGTCATCCAAGATGGCGTCCCTCAAATTCCAATTGGCTGATAGGATTCTATCAGCCAATCGGAATTAAGGTAGGAACAGCCAATACAATAGAATGCAAGCTCAATCTGATTGGCTGATCCAATCAGCCAATCGGATTGAACTTGAATCTGATTGGCTGATTCCATCAGCCAATCAGAATTTTCCTACCTTAATTCCGATTGGCTGATAGAATCCTATCAGCCAATCGGAATTCAAGGGACGCCATCTTGGATGACGTCCCTTAAAGGAACCTTCATTCTTCAGTTGGACGTCGGAAGAAGAGGATGGATCCGCGTCGGAGGTCTTCAAGATGGAGCCATTCGTCATCGGATGAAGATAGAAGATGCCGCTTGGATCAAGATGGTTGCCGGTCCGGATATCCTCTTCTTCCCAGATAGGATGAAGACTTTGGCGCCTCTTCTGGACCTCTTCAGCCACCGCTTGATAGAAGACTTCAGCCGGATTATGGATTGCCAGCCCCCGCTTGGGCTTGGATGAAGACTTCGGAGGCTTGGATCAAGACTTCGGAGGACGGATCGGTGAACCTGGCATGGTGAAGATAAGGTAGGAAGATCTTCAGTTAGTTTATTTAATTGTAGTTATTTGTAGATATTGTATTTAATTAATTTATTGATAGTGTAGTGTTAGGTTTAATTGTAACTTAGGTTAGGATTTATTTTACAGGTAATTTTGTAATTATTTTAACTATTTTAGCTATTAAATAGTTCTTAACTATTTAATAGCTATTGTACCTGGTTAAAATAAATACAAAGTTGCCTGTAAAATAAATATTAATCCTAAAATAGCTACAATGTAATTATTCGTTATATTGTAGCTATATTAGGGTTTATTTTACAGGTAAGTATTTATCTTTAAATAGGAATAATTTATTTAATAAGAGTTAATTTATTTCGTTAGATTTAAATTATATTTAACTTAGGGGGGTGTTAGTGTTAGGGTTAGACTTAGCTTTAGGGGTTAATCCATTTATTAGAGTAGCGGCGAGATCCGGTCGGCAGATTAGGGGTTAATAATTGAAGTTAGGTGTCGGCGATGTTAGGGAGGGCAGATTAGGGGTTAATAAATATTATGTAGGGGTCGGCGGTGTTAGGGGCAGCAGATTAGAGGTACATAGCGATAACGTAGGTTGCAGCGGTGTACGGAGCGGCAGATTAGGGGTTAATAATAAAATGCAGGGGTCAGCGATAGCGGGGGCGGCAGATTAGGGGTTAATAAGTGTAAGGTTAGGGGTGTTTAGACTCGGGGTACATGTTAGGGTGTTAGGTGCAGACTTAGGAAGTGTTTCCCCATAGGAAACAATGGGGCTGCGTTAGGAGCTGAACGCTGCTTTTTTGAAGGTGTTAGGTTTTTTTTCAGCTCAAACAGCCCCATTGTTTCCTATGGGGGAATCGTGCACAAGCACGTTTTTGAAGCTGGCCGCGTCCGTAAGCACCGCTGGTATTGAGAGTTGCAGTTGCGGTAAATATGCTATACGCTCCTTTTTTGGAGCCTAACGCAGCCCTTCTGTGAACTCTAAATACCAGTGGTATTTAAAAGGTGCGGGGAAAAAAAAGCATGCGTAGCTAACGCACCCCTTTGGCCGCAGAACTCTAAATCTAGCCGAGCATTTGCATAAATTAAAAGAGAGAAGCTCTCAACCTGGGAACGAACAATAGCATAATAGCTTGCTCTATCTATGGCTAGTTACCACCCAAGAAGCAGCCTCTTTTTGCTCAACATGGGCCTTTCACAGCGAAGAACTTTGCTGTAGCATATCAGTCTGATCCTGACTTAACAGTACAGTCCAGTTCCGAAATACCAGGCAATCCCTCTCTGAACAAGAGAAACAGCAAAACCCCAAACGTACGTTTTCGGCCTATTGTGGGCCTCGTCAGTGAGGTGCAGCCACATATATATATGTTTTGTGACTTTTTTTTGTTTCACAAAACAGTTAACCAGAACTCTGAGGATGCAGTAATCATCTAGCATAAATCTTGAGCGTAATCGCCTTTACTTTCAACTTGCAAACACCCGCAATAAACCCCTTTTTGCTCACATGTGACTGTTAGCGCTCTACTTGTAATCTTGCCTTTGTATTTTAAGTAAGTCTGTTATTTAAATAAACATGCTTTTGAACTTGGCATGTTCTTTTCTTTTTGGGAACAAGATTTTGTGTAAGAGATATTAAACGTATATGAAACCCAAACATTTTCTTTTGTGATTCAGAGAAACCATACAATTTAATAAAAAAGGTTCCAAATGACTTCTATTGTCAAACTTGCTTAGTTTCTGTAGTATTCTTTGTTAAAGAGATACCTTTGTAGGTGTCAGGAGCACTGCATGGCAGGAAATAGTGCAAATAATCAAAAACAAGGTGAACACAAATACAATACACAAAATGAGATGAAATACAAAAAACAAATGTGTATGTCTACAAAATCAATAAGGATATAGTACAAAATATGGAGATGGAGAAGTCAGGCTTGAAATCCCTTCTGGAATTCAGAAGAAAACCTCCAAGAAAGAGAGACAATAGTGAAGTCTGTAAGTCCGAGCGTAAAGTCTCCAAATACAATGGTACTCGCAATATACAGCAGCTATAACTAAGCTCTTAGTTAGATGGCAGGTGATATAAATCCCCACAGCTACCCGGACAGAAGCAGGGACTCAGATTTTTTTATAAAAACAAGGATAATGATACAGACTAGTAATCAACAGGAACTAGCTGAACACATTGGTAAGCCAATCACAAGAGGCATATTTGTGCTGCCACCAATCAGCAGCTAGCTCCCAGTGTCGGAAGCCTATCTACATATACTTTTTACCAAGAGAATGGAGCCAATTAGATAAAATAAGTAAATTGGAAAGTTGTTTAAAAATGTATTCTCTATCTAAATCATGAAAGAACATTTTTGGCTTTAAGCAGATGCACATTGTTGGATCCTGTCACTATTATATTCCCCTCTATTGAAAGTTCACCAGGGTGATTGTCATACTTTCGGTACAAAGTGCTTATTATTATAACAAATGGGGGATGATTTTATTTTAAACTGATGCACTGAAAAATCTTAAATGATTAAAGCACTTCACAAACAGTTGTAACTCCCTTTTGACATCATACATGTTACTGTTGTAAATAATGAGTAGTTTATGGTATATTATCTTATCTTTTCATGCATAGCCTCAAAAGGTAAATAAACAGCTTCTCTTTAGTTCCTATTTAATTAGCCAATGACTTGGAGAATTGTGAGAAAAGAATATTGTTTGCACAAATTTATGCATTTCTATCACTTGGTTTGTGACGTTAAATGAAATTCTCTTGCAAAAGTTGTAGATTTGTCATCTGATAAACATTATATTTACCAAAATCATATGTAATCTTAGACTTGATGTACGTCAGTACTGTATTTCTAAAAGGGCTGAATCCCAGATGGATTCAAGCAAAACAAGAAAAAGTGCCAGAATATGTATCAGAATTTAAGAAGCCACAAATATTAATGAGTCTGCAGACAAACAGGGACAGACACACTCATAGGGGCATATTTATCAAGCTCCATACGGAGCTTGATGCCCCTTGTTTCTGGCGAGCCTTCAGGATCACCGGAAACAGAAGTTATGAAGCAATGGTCTAAAGACCGCTCCCCCATAACCTGTCCGCCTGCTCTAAGGCGGCAGACGGAAATCAACCCGATCGAATACGATCGGGTTGATTGACACCCTCTGCTAGCGGCCGCGAATCTGAAGGGGGCGGCATTGCACCAGCAGTTAACAAGAACTGCTGGTGCAATGATAAATTCTGACAGCGTACGCTGTCTGCATTTATCGCTGTGTGGCGGACATGATACGCTACATTGTATCATGTCCGTCCGCACAATAATAAATAGACCCCATAATGTAAATATAAAATGAATGAATTGTTTTACAGGTTTTATCAGTTAAAACCAATTAGGGAAATGTATATGTAGCAGGGTTAGCCTTGATAAATAACAGGGTGCTAGAAAAGGAAGCAAAATAAATAATAAAACAAGATTGTAAAGTTGTTTCATTACGCATAACTAAACATTTAATATAAAATCTGTTTTTATATTACCAGCCCTTTAACTAATATATCCAATCATTTTGAAGGATGGGATTATATTTAAGGGTTTATAGAGTGACCTTCAAATTATGAGACTACTGACTGAGGTGTATAGAGATACGCTGTACTGATTTATATTTTCTTCCTACAATCACATATTCAATCTCAGGGAGCAGAATACTTTGGAAGCTGTTACTAATATGTCACTAATATACATGCATGTAAATTTCTATCATTGTATGAAATCTTATATATTAAAGGGACAGGAAAACTCAAAGAATTATTTTATTATTTGGATAGAACATACAATTTTAAACAACTTACCAATTTACTTATATTATCAATTTGCTTCATTATCTTGTTATCCTTTGCTGAAGGAACATCATTGCACTACTGGCAGCTAGCTAAACACATCTAGTTAGCCAATCACAATATACATATGTGTGCAGGCACCAATCAGCAGCGAGCTCCCACTTGTGTAGGATATGTGCGTATTCTTTTTTGAACACAGAATACCAAGAGAATGAAGCACATTTGAAAATATTAATGAATTTAAAAGTATCTTAGAATTAAATGCTCTATCTGAATAATGCAAGTTTAATTTTGACTTTCCTATACTTTTAAAGGGACAGTCTACCATAGAATTGTTATTGTTTTAAAAGATAATCCCTTTATTACCCATTCCCCAGTTTTGCATAACCAACACAGTTATATTAATATACTTTTTACCTCTGTGATTTCCTTGTATCTAGGAACCTTCTTCCAGCCCCCTGATCACATGACTGTGACTGTTTATTATCTATTGTCATAAATTTAGCATTGTTTTGTGCTAAATCTTAAATAACCCCCTGTGCCTGAACACAGTGTTATCTATATGGCCCACATGTACTTTCAGTCTCTTTGTTTAGTTTAAACTAAGAATACCAAGAGAAAAAAGCTAATTTGATGATAAAGGTACATTGGAAAGTTGATTAAAATTAAAAGTCCTATCTGAATAATGAAAGTTTCATTTATACTAGACTGTCCCTTTAAGAAGCATTACACAGTTAATTATAGGGTTTTTGTTACACTATAGCTCCTGGAGTATTTGAACCTAGTTTGCTTGGGATTTACTAATCTAACACTGAGTAAACTACAAATTACATCAACAAGCTATTGGTTAATGGTTTGAATTAATCTTTGTAGTATATGATACAACTCACTTATTTTACTTGAAATTGTGCGTACGATATGGTGGTGATATGCTCCTTTGATGTGCTCGTGCACGCTTTCCCCCATAGACACCAATGGGTAGAGAGTGTTAGAAAAAAAAATAACACCTGCGATCGCGGAATGAAAAATCTCTTTAAAGCAACCCCATTGATGTCTATGGGGAAAAAAAGTTACGTTTAAACCTAACACCCTAACATAAACCCCAAGTCTAAACACCCCTAATCTGCCGCCCCGACATCGCCGACACCTAAATAAAGTTATTAACCCCTAATCTGACGCTCCGACATCGCAGACTAATAAAAGTTATAAACCCCTATTCCGCCGCTCCCCAACATCACCACCACTATAATAAAGCTATTAACCCCTATTCCGCCGCTCCCCGACATCGCCGACACTATAATAAAGTTAATAACCCCTAAACTTTAAATTAAAATTACAATATAACTATAAAAACTTACCTGTGAAATAAAAAAAAACTAAGTTTAAACTATAAATTAACCTAACATAATTATTTTAATAAAATAAAAAAACACCAATTAAAAAATCTAAATTACAAATTTAAAAAAACCTAATACTATGAGAAAAATTTAAAAATCTAAAATTACAAAAAATAATAAACAATTACGAAAAAAAAAAACAAGCTTACAAAAAATAATAAACGAAATTATCAAAAATAAAAACAATTACACCTAATCTAATAACCCTATAAAATAAAAAAGCCCCGACAAAATAAAAACACCCCCTAGCCTACAATAAACTACCAATAGCCCTTAAAAACACCCCAAAAAATAAAAAATACCTAACACTAACCCCAGAATATCTACTCACGGTTGCTTGCAACTTCTCTGGTCTGTTAGAAATATCCTCATGGATATGGAGTCTATTATTGTCAGATTATGCTTTGTACAAACCCTCTCTCCTTTTAGTTACACCCACAATTCTCTGATTCGTTCCTCCTTCCTTAAGAGAGCAGCTCACCTTTCACTCCCTGCTCAGTATTGAAGTCACTACACCTGTGAGGATTCCCAAGCTGTTTGCTAAAAGCTTCTCTTCACTCCAGGAAGGATTTCTGAGCCCTTTCTACTTGCCATATATTGCCACTTTGAACTTCCTTGAACTTGTCACTTTATTTACAGTGGGGTAAGGTACCTTAACTTTGATGTTTACTTTTTCGCTGCCTTTTCCATTGCCGCAGCTCATACCCCTGTGTGAACTACTGCCTGTCAGCAATCTGCAGCGGAGTTGCGAGTGAAGCGTGACGTCACTTCCGGTCCTGTTCCGGACTCTGCCCAAACCACTCTGTGACATTAACGAAGGTACACAGCAACTACTTTTACTCTTTCAAGTTATCTGCAAGGTACTTTTCTCAGCTGTCATCATCCTATGTACACATACAGCTAAACTTACTACCAAGTATCTGAACTGTGCATTAGATATGATATTTGTACCGGGGTTTCTACCTAAGTTCCACTCCATGTACTGACACACTGTTGCCTGAGTTTTTTCCTTTTCTTGTTACACTTCTGATAATATCTGAGTGTGATAATTATCAGTTAGAAGTCTACCTCTTTCAGTATCCTACTGAGTGAGTATATTCCTAAAGATATATAATTATATTGAACCATTAGACTGAAGGATTCCTTTTTCAGCAATAAAGGATTCAGACAGTCTGGTGTAACAAATATACATTTACTTAGTACTGCAGTTGAGTTCCACTCCTTCTTTCTGTAAACAGATTCTGATATAATACTGAGCCTAAAAGTAACTATGGAACCAGCAGACTTAAGACAAATAGTATATAACCTTACTCAAAAAGTTGATCAGCTTGCACAGGGTCTCCATGATTTACAGATTGAAAATGCTGCCCTAAGAAAGGTTATTACAGATTCTATTGCTATTAAACGTAACCAAACTGAGAGTTGTATTGAACCACAAGTTTCCCTTCCAGATCTATTCTGTGGAAACAGAAAAGCCTACAGGCAATTTAAAAACGCCTGTCTCCTATTATTTTCTATGAAACCTAGGACCTACCCCACTGATAGAGTAAAAGTCCTCACCACAATCTCCTTTCTCAGGGGGGATCCAAGGAACTGGGCTGATAAGTTCATAGAAAATCAGGATCCCATTTTAACTTCTCTTGTGGATTTCTTTACTAGTATGGATGAAATGTTTCAAGATACAGATGTTCAGCTTACTGCTGAGATGAGTCTGAGGAATCTGAAGCAGGGGAAAAGACCCGTGGAAGACTACATCACAGACTTTAAACAGTTCGCCACGGATGCTCTCTGGACCCCAGTCGCCCTCCGTAATCAATTTCGGTTAGGACTCTCAGAGTTGTTAAAAGACGAATTCGCCAGAATTGAACTACCTACAACTCTTGAAGCATTCATGAAGATGGCTGTTCAGATAGACCGACGATTACGTGAGAGGAAGGCAGAGAAGTATGCAACAGATCCAAAACCTAAGACCTCCTACAGCTCCACCACCTCAACTTCTGTTACTCCTACAAAACCCTCTGTAGAACCTATGGAGATTGGCTTTCTTAGAGGCCCCCTCTCTCAGGAAGAGAAACAACGCAGACGCATAAAAAATCTATGTTTGTATTGCGCCAATCCGACCCACAGTGTCCAGGATTGTCCTCTTCTTCTGAAGAATAAGAAATGTAAGTCCTCTAATTTGTATACATCTCTTCTCTCTCTGATACAACCTTCTTATTGTACTCTGTCTGTCTCCCTACAGCTGGAACAAAGTCTTCTGAGGATCAATGATGCTATTATTGACTCCGGCGCTTCAGGGAACTACTTGGACCATGACTTCTGTCTCAAGAAAAACATTCCTCTCATTAAAAAGTCCACTCCAATACCTATCAGAGTCATAGATGGTTCTATCATGTGTTCTGGCCCTATAACTCATGAGACGATACCTGTAATGCTCAATATAGCTGGACATTTTGAGTTAATTTCTTTTGATGTACTACCTTCACCTCATTTTTGTTTGGTTTTAGGGTTAAAGTGGCTACAAGTTCACAACCCCACTATTGTTTGGCACCCTTTTCAAATAAAGTTTTCTTCCACTTATTGCAGAGATACATGTCTCCCTAGTCCTCTTTTGTTACACTCGACTATTGATTCTGAGGGGTTACCCCCTCAGTACTCCGAATTTAAGGATGTCTTTAGTAAGGTTGAGGCAGAGAATCTACCACCTCATAGGGCATATGATTGCCCCATAGATCTTCAACCAGGTGCCCGTATTCCCTTTGGTCACTTATACCCCTTGAGCACTCCTGAACTGGAGCATCTTAAAGTGTATCTTGACGACAACTTAAAAAAAGGTTTTATTAGGCCTTCAACCTCCCCTGCTGGCGCTGGGTTTTTCTTTGTTCGTAACAAAGATTCCAGCCTCAGGCCTATCATTGATTATCGTGAACTGAACAAATGCACGATCAAAAAACCGTTACCCCCTGCCTCTTATACCAGAGATGATAGAAAGACTTTCAGAGGCTACCATTTTCACTAAGCTCGACTTAAGGGGGGCTTATAATCTCATTAGGATCAAAGAGGGACACGAGTGGCTAACGGCATTTAGGACCAGGTATGGTCTATTCGAATATCTTGTAATGCCGTTTGGCCTTTGCAATGCCCCTGCCACTTTTCAGTTCTTCATCAACGATGTTTTCCGTGATCTCCTGGATATATGTCTTGTTATATATCTGGATGATATACTCATCTATTCCAGGACTCATGAAGATCATGTGAGGCATGTCAGACAGGTCCTTGCACGTCTCAGAGCACATAAACTCTACGCTAAACTGGAGAAATGCAAATTTCATACAAACCCAGGTTTCTTTTCTGGGATATGATATATCCCCATCTGGAATTCAAATGCAGAAAGAAAAAGTTGAAGCTGTTCTGGATTGGCCTGAACCTAAGACCAAAAAAGACCTCCAACGCTTCCTTGGGTTTTCAAACTATTATAGGAAATTTATTAAAAGATTTTCTAAAATAGTGAAACCTCTCACGGTTTTAACTGGGGTCTACAACATCTTCTCATGGGGTTTAAAAGCTAAAGAAGCTTTCCAGTATCTAAAAACCAGATTCACCTCTGCGCCAATTCTTCAATTTCTAATCCTTCATACCAATACACCCTGGAAGTTGACTCTTCAGATTTTGCCATTGGAGCCGTACTCTCTCAACAAAATTCTCAAACTGATCCTCTCCATCCAATTTCATACTTCTCCAAACTTATGTCACCTGCCGAACAGAATTATGCCATTGGCGACAAGGAGTTGTTGGCCATCCGACGCTCTCTTGAACATTGGAGACATCTCCTGGAAGGCACTACTATACAATCAATATATTTACAGATCACAAGAACCTTCAATATCTTCAGTCTAATAAAACTTTATCTGCTAGACAGGTTCGTTGGAGCCTGTACTTTGACCGCTTCAATTTTGTTATCATTTACAGACCAGCTAATAAGAATATCAAAGCTGATGCTCTTTCTCGTCTACCTGAACGATCTGTAAATCTATCCGCCAGAAAGGACATTGTTTCCCCACAATTGCTTCGTAGGTCTCACTACCCCTTTCTTTACTGATCTTCAGAATTACTGCAATGAACAATCAACTCCTCCTGAACCAACTTTAGTCAAGACTAATGGTATCTATTACCATGGAGAGAAAATTTTTATACCACCTTCCTTGAGGACAAACGTTATACAGTCCTGCCATGACATTCCTTTAGCAGGACACCCAGGTGTCCAACGAACTCTTGATTCTTGTCTCTCGGACTTACTGGTGGCCACTCATGAAATCCACTATTTCTGAATACATTGCCAGTTGTAGGACTTGTATCACCTGTAAACCCGAAAGAAAACCACCTTTTGGGTTGCTTTATGCCATTACCAATTCCCAACAAGCCTTGGCATCATGTGTCCATGGATTTTATAGTAGACTTACCACCAATCAAAAGGACAAACGACTATACTCGTTGTCATTGATTTACTCACTAAAATGGCACATTTTATTCATTCCATAAACTCCCTACTTCCTCTGAAACCGCTACCCTTTTCATAGACCACATCATCAAATTACACGGGATCCCATCCATCTTAACGACTGATAGGGGTACGCAATTCACCTCAAAATTTTGGAGCAAGTTATGTGAATTGACCAAGATGGAACATCGCTTTACCACAGCTTTTCATCCGCAAACGAATGGACAATCGGAAAGGTTGAATCAATGGCTTGAACATTTCTTGAGATGTTATTGTTCCTATCAACAGAATGACTGGATGACATATCTCTCTATGGCAGAATTTGCTTACAATAACCTATCTAATTCATCTACCAAAATAACACCTTTTTTTTGCAAATTATGCTTACCACCCCACAATGACTTTCTCAACTCTTCCTTCCTCAGATTCACCTGTCATCGATGATCTCCATTGTTCACTTCAGGAGAATTTTAACCAGATACAGGAAAACATCCGCAAGTCCCAGCTGTCCCAGAAACATTACTACGACCTTCGGAGACGTAAGCCTCCCGATTACGCTATAGGTGATTTAGTCTGGCTCTCCACTCGAAACTTGAAACTACAAATACCATCCAAAAAGATGGCCAGTCTTTTCTTAGGTCCGTTCCCTATCCAGAAGGTTGTCAATGCCAACGCTGTCAGATTGAACCTCCCCAGCTCCTTGAAGATACATCCTACGTTTCACGTCTCGCTACTGAAACCATATTCACCCGCAAGGGATGGACGGATCCTTCTACCTCCTACAAATCTTCCTCTGGCACCGGATGAGTATGAAGTTGACACCATATTGGACTCCAGGTTCTACAGGGGTGTTCTTCAATATTTAGTGAGGTGGAAGAATTATTCCAGTGATGAGGACTCCTGGGAACCACTCTCCAACCTCAACTCACCTAGACTTCTCTCCTTGTATCATCGTCGCCATCCTGACCGACCTCGTCCCCTCGCTGTGGAACAGCGTCCTTGAGGGGGGGATTCTGTCAGATTATGCTTTGTACAAACCCTCTCTCCTTTTAGTTACACCCACAATTCTCTGATTCGTTCCTCCTTCCTTAAGAGAGCAGCTCACCTTTCACTCCCTGCTCAGTATTGAAGTCACTACACCTGTGAGGATTCCCAAGCTGTTTGCTAAAAGCTTCTCTTCACTCCAGGAAGGATTTCTGAGCCCTTTCTACTTGCCATATATTGCCACTTTGAACTTCCTTGAACTTGTCACTTTATTTACAGTGGGGTAAGGTACCTTAACTTTGATGTTTACTTTTTCGCTGCTTTTCCATTGCCGCAGCTCATACCCCTGTGTGAACTACTGCCTGTCAGCAATCTGCAGCGGAGTTGCGAGTGAAGCGTGACGTCACTTCCGGTCCTGTTCCGGACTCTGCCAAACCACTCTGTGACATTAACGAAGGTACACAGCAACTACTTTTACTCTTTCAAGTTATCTGCAAGGTACTTTTCTCAGCTGTCATCATCCTATGTACACATACAGCTAAACTTACTACCAAGTATCTGAACTGTGCATTAGATATGATATTTGTACCGGGGTTTCTACCTAAGTTCCACTCCATGTACTGACACACTGTTGCCTGAGTTTTTTTCCTTTTCTTGTTACACTTCTGATAATATCTGAGTGTGATAATTATCAGTTAGAAGTCTACCTCTTTCAGTATCCTACTGAGTGAGTATATTCCTAAAGATATATAATTATATTGAACCATTAGACTGAAGGATTCCTTTTTCAGCAATAAAGGATTCAGACAGTCTGGTGTAACAAATATACATTTACTTAGTACTGCAGTTGAGTTCCACTCCTTCTTTCTGTAAACAGATTCTGATAATTATAGTACCCAGGAATTCCACCTTGGTACTTGGGATAAGAGAACTCTTTTCCAAGTTTATCTTCCATCCATGTGATCGAAGAAGACTGAGAAGGTACTCCAAGAATTCTTCCGCAAGACGAAAGGATGGTGCTTGCACCAGAATATTGTCCAAGCATGGGGCTACTGCAATGCCCTAAGTTCTGGCAACGGCTAGAAGAGCCCGCAAAAGCTTCGTAAAGATACTTGGAGCAGTAGCTAGGCCAAACGGAAGGGCAATGAAAGTAAAATAGAGATACACAACAGGCAAAACACAATGATGATTTAGGCCAGGAAGGATTCTATAAGAGGTGCCAATAATAATTACTAGATGTATTTAGTGGTCAAATATATATGTATATATAGATATAAATGTATATGCATATATAAGGATAGTGATATAAACTACCTTTAGGTGTATGGCAGGTGTGTCAAAAATCTATAAAGGACTCTATGCAGTTTAAGGAATATGATGACTGGTATGTCAATGCAACAAAATATTCACAAATAGCAAATACAAATATACATAGTATTACAATCATACAAAAGTCCATATATAATGGTAATATAAAATAGTGTCCTATAACATTGGACTTATCCAATAACAGGAGTTTCCACGGTTTCAGGCAGCTCCTCTAGTGTGTCACGCCACGACACAAGGAAGATAGGTCTAAAATACAAAAGATAGAGGGCGCCACATGGTGCAAATCAGGCAGGTAACCAAATGGTATAGATACAGGTGAAATCCTACTCACGTTATGAAAAGCACAAGTGCAATATGGGCAGAACGGAACCAATGAGTCGTCCGGCAGACACCTAGGCACACTTGGAATTCAGGCTGATGAAACCGTGCTGTGACACAGAGAAACGCGTTGCCATTGTTTTAACTTTTTAAATACATTTTTACTATCCATTTTCTCGCTGCTGCTTATTCCTTTGGCTGTTACCTCTTGCCATTGTGCCTCAATGAGAGTTGATTTCCATCATTGACCGTTGTCTGACATTCCCTGGGACAATAAGGAATATCTCTGGACTCCCTCAGGGTGGGACGAGGATTCCTTCAATTCCAAGTGTGCCTAGGTGTCTGCCGGACGACTCATTGGTTCCGGTCTGCCCATATTGCACAATTGTGCTTTCCACAACGTGAGTAGGATTTCACCTGTATTTATACCATTTGGTTACCTGCCTGATTTGCACCATGTGGCACCCTCCATCTTTTGAATTTTGGAAGGGCAATGAACTTGTGACGAAAGGCAAAGAATAACTGGAGTAATGAGGAAGTGGGAGGGATAATTAAGCCTTTGGCTGGGGTGTCTTTGCCTCCTCCAGTAAGGTAAAAGGTATGGAAAAGGTAATTTGTAAAAGAAATTGTTTCGCATTGTTTTCATATAATGGTATTCTTCGAATTGTAAGGTCCTATGTATAGTATCAAACCATGTGGCTATAGTTAGAATTTGGTCTTGCTTCCAATATTGGGCAATTAATATTTTAGCACTGTTAGATTAAATTTGAAGTAAGGCTAGTTTCGTTGCAGGTATTTTTTTGGGAGGTTTATTAAAAACCATAATAGCAGGTCTGGTGATATATTTATTCCAACAGCTTCACTGTTTGGCTTACTACATCCTTCCAGAAGGGAGTGATTTTGTCACAACTCCACCAGATATGTCCCATATTCCCTACCTCTATTTTGCAACGCCAACACAGGTCAGATCTTTGTGGATATAGTGTCTTTAAATGTGTGGGGGTGTAATACCAGCAATGTAGTATCTTGAAGTTAATGTCTAAGATCCCGGCTGATGTAGAAGCTTTCACAGTTCTTTTATATATT
Organism: Bombina bombina; assembly: GCF_027579735.1. Lineage (NCBI taxonomy): Eukaryota > Metazoa > Chordata > Amphibia > Anura > Bombinatoridae > Bombina > Bombina bombina. Next base: position 179,430,396 of record NC_069504.1, read on the forward strand.
TTACACATATCTCCAGGAGAAATGTTGATGTTTAATTCTTTTTCCAACCGTTTTATGTATTGGTGTTCTGTGCCTATTGGGACTTGTTGTAACATATTGTATATAATGGACAAGGTGTGCCTGATTGGTGATTTTAACATGCATAGTTTTTCAAAATTTGTAGGGAAGCATAGCAAGTTATTTTTTCCCTTGTGACATTGAAGAAATGAATGAGCTTGCTGGTAGAAGAACCAGTTATCAAATAAATGTAAATTGTTGTCTAGGAGTTTCGATCTAGAATGCATTTTCCCAGCTTCTGTTAGGATAAAAAAAGGGGAGATTGCTCTGCCTATCTAAAGGATTTAGTTTAACTATTTAGTTTCCCGGGGGGAATTCTGGATTACCCAGAAGCAGTGTTAGTGGTGAATGTTTAGAGCAGAGTAGCAGGTATTTAATCATCAATCTTTCCCACATCTTCAATGACTACACCAGAATATTTATTATTTAAAAAGATAGATAATCCCTTTATTATCCATTCTCCAGTTTTGCATAACTAACACAGTTATATTAATATATGCTTTACCTTTGTGATTACCTTGTATCTAAGCCTCTGCAGACTGCCCCCTTATCTCAGTGCTTTTGACATACATGCAGTTTAGCCAATCAGTGCAGACTCCTAAACAAATCCATGGGAGTGAGTACAATGTTATCTATATGACAAACATGAACTAGTACTGTCTAACTGTGAAAAACTTTCAAAATGCTCTGAGATAAGAGGCGGTTTTCAATGGTTTAGAAATCAGTTTGAGCCTAGCTAGGTTTAGCTTTTCAAAAGGGGAACAAGGGAACAAAGCAAATTTAATTATAAAAGTCAATTGGAAAGTTGTTTAAAATGTCATGCCCTATTCAGAGAGGTTGGTCGTTAGTAGACTAGACTCCCACCCAACAAGGTACTTAGACAAACCACTATATAGCAAGGTCACTTGAGTAGGGCCATACCTGAGACAAGTATTTGTGATTACAAATAGTTACTAAGCATAAATATAGGAGACAAACACTGATAAGAAGAACAATATTATGTGAGCAATAAATATGTTAACTTAGAATTAGGTTTGTGAAAACAAACAAACCTGTAAGATCTCTATTCTTTTATAACTGATGAATAATCTGTATGAATAATTCTGTAAATGTTATTTTCTTTATATATGAAAATCTAATAAAAAAAAATATTTAAATAAAATGTCATGCCCTATCTGAATCATGAAAATGTAATTTTGACTAGACTGTCCCTTTAAGTATTTATGTCTTTGACTGTGTATGTATGGTACATATTTACCATTCCAGTGTTCTTCACTAACAGGATAATGTAATTTGTATTGTAAATAAATATATATATATATATATATATATATATATATATATATATATATACTACTAGCACTTATATACACTTAAAAACAACAAAAACACCAAAAAGCATGGTGTTTGTTGTTTTAAGTGTATATACGTGCTAGTATATATTTTTAGAATTTATACTATTATTTAGTAGGGATGTTTAGTGCTGCACTTTATGATAGTCTGGGGTGAGATACCTACAGAAGTAAAAAAAGTATACAGATTTGGGGCGCAATCCGATATACGGTGCAGGTTTCGGTGCAAGCATGGAAACCTGCGCCGCCCGTAGTTTCAGCTCGCAACTCGAGCTATCCCATATACGGCGCCGTCAGAGGCTAAAGTGCCGTAAGTCTCACAAACTAGCGATGTCCAGAAATCTGTACAAATTTCTGGAGTCGCCAGTGACTTATGGCACTTTAGAAACTGCCGCCGCATAAAAAACCTGACTAAGTTATTAAATCACCTGTACTGTCTAACACGCCTCCTAAACATAGCCCGACACGTCCTAACCCTCTATCCGCTATCCCCCCTCACTCTCCCTAATAATAATAAATGTATTAACCCCTAAACCGCCACTCCCGGACCCGCCGCACCTAATAAAGTTATTAACCCCTAAACCGCCGCTCCCGGACCCCGCCGCCACCTACATTATCTATATTACCCCCTAATGTGAGCTCCTACACCGCCGCTAACCTATTTTATCGATATTACCCCCCTAATGTGAGCTCCTACACCGCCACCATCTATATTACCTACCCCCTAATGTGAGCCCCTTACACCGCCGCCATCTATATTACCTACCCCCTAATGTGAGCCCCTTACACCGCCGCCATCTATATTACCTACCCCCTAATGTGAGCCCCTTACACCGCCGCCATCTATATTACCTACCCCCTAATGTGAGCCCCTTACACCGCCACCATCTATATTACCTACCCCCTAATTTGAGCTCCTACCCCGCCGCCAGCTATATTAAGATTATTAACCCCTAATTTAATCCCCCTACACCGCCGCCAGCTATATTAAATTAATTAACCCCTAATCTAATCCCCCTACACCGCCGCCAGCTATATTAAATACATTAACCCCTAATCTAATCCCCCTAAAGTAATCACCTCTATTACCAGCCCTTAAAAGGGCCTTTTGCGTGACATTGCCCCAAGGTAACAGCGCTATAATTATATTAGGGTTAATATAGTTAATATCGTTATTATATTATATATATATTAAGTATAATAACCCTATCTAGCTCTAACATCCCTAACTAAATTCTTATTAAAATAAATCTAATTAATATTAATATTATTAATTAAAATATTCCTATTTAAATCTAAATACTTACCTATAAAATAAACCCTAAGATAGCTACAATGTAATTAATAATTACATTGTAGCTATTTTAGGGTTTATATTTATTTTACAGGTAACTTGGTATTTATTTTAACTAGGTACAATAGCTATTAAATAGTTAATAACTATTTAATAGCTACCTAGTTAAAATAATTACCAATTTACCTGCAAAATAAATCCTAACCTAAGTTACAAATACACCTACACTATCAATAAATTAAATAAACTACAAATATCTAAACTAAACTACAAATAAATACACTAAACTAAATTACAAAAACAAACAAACAAACACTAAATTACAAAAAATAAAAAAAGATTACAAGAATTTTAAGCTAATTACACCTATTCTAAGCCCCCTAATAAAATAACAAAGCCCCACAAAATAAAAAAAATTCCCTACCCTAATCCAAATTACAAAAGTTAACAGCTCTATTACCAGCCCTTAAAAGGGCCTTTTGTGGGGCATGCCCCAAAGAAATTAGCTCTTTTGCCTGTAAAAAAAAAAACAACACCCCCCCCATTACAACCCACAACCCACATACCCCTAGTCTAACCCACCCAATCCCCCCTTAAAAAAACCTAAGTCTAACCCCCAAGTGCTCCTTACCTGTCCTGTTCCAGGCGGCGACGGAGGAGTTGAAGATCGATGACCGCAGAGCTGAAGACCGTCCATCTGGAACTGAAGACCGGCGATGCTGGAACTGAAGATCGGCGACGCTGGAACCGTAGAACCTCTGGAACTGAAGACCGGAGCCGGAACGTGGAGGATCCTCTTCATACGATCACCGCCGTACACTGAATAGGAATTCAAGGCACGCAATTAAAAATGGCGCCCCTTGAATTCCTATTGGCTGATTTGAGCCTTCAAATTCAAATCAGCCAATTGGATGCGAGCTACTTTAATTCTATTGGCTGATTTAAATAGCCAATAGAATAAGAGCAACTGGTAATAGAGGTGTTAACTTTTGTAATTTAGATTAGGGTAGGGAATTTTTTTTATTTTGGGGGGCTTTGTTATTTTATTAGGGGGCTTAGAATAGGTGTAATTAGCTTAAAATTCTTGTAATCTTTTTTTATTTTTTGTAATTTAGTGTTTGTTTTTGTAATTTAGTTTAGTGTATTTAATTGTAGTTTAGTTTAGATATTTGTAGTTTATTTAATTTATTGATAGTGTAGGTGTATTTGTAACTTAGGTTAGGATTTATTTTACAGGTAAATTGGTAATTATTTTAACTAGGTAGCTATTAAATAGTTATTAACTATTTAATAGCTATTGTACCTAGTTAAAATAAATACCAAGTTACCTGTAAAATAAATATAAACCCTAAAAATAGCTACAATGTAATTATTAATTACATTGTAGCTATTTTAGGGTTTATTTTATAGGTAAGTATTTAGATTTAAATAGGAATATTTTAATTAATAATATTAATATTAATTAGATTTATTTAAAAGCCCTTTTAAGGGCTCGTAAAATAGCTGATTTCTTTGGGGCATGCCCCGCAAAAAGCCCTTTTAAGGGCTGGCAATAGAGCTGTTACTTTGGGGCAATGTCACGCAAAAGGCCCTTTTAAGGGCTTGTAATAGAGGTGATTACTTTAGGGGGATTAGATTAGGGGTTAATGTATTTAATATAGCTGGCGGCGGTGTAGGGGGATTAGATTAGGGGATAATTAATTTAAGCAAACACATCAGATCCCTAGCGCTCACCACGTCTTCTCCGGCAGCGTGTCTTCAGCGAGTGCACACGTCATCAGCCTGCTCCAAAGTGAGGGTGTCGTAAGACAGCGTCGTCGTTAGAACGCCAAACAGCATACAAACAGGAAAACAGGTAAGTCTATCGCAACTCCTCCTCAGGAAACGCACAATGACTCTTGTAGTAAAAATAGAAAAGTCTTCTATTGGTAGTGGAAAGCAATTAAAAACAGGGAATGTGAGATACAACTCACAAATTCAATCATGGTGTTCCAGTATTGCAAGACACGGCAAACATGTTTCGTGTGGGGCCTCCACACTTGTTCACTGCTGTTGATTGCAAGCACTGGATACACCTTTTAAAGACAATCAATCACCAAGAATTACAAACATGTATGTACTTAACCCTGCCTATACAAAGGATTGCCAAATAGAATACACAGTCATTTAACATGTGAGAGGAAAATGAAATAGCTAACTTTAGATATATAAGAAAAAATTATTTTTGATATATTATATGCTTTTAGTAACATAGAATTTATCAACAGTGCAATAGAGATATATTTTATATACCTTCTTTTCAAAGACTTGGAGAGACAAGGGCCTATCATGTAGATAATTAATTTAATATAGCCGGCGGCGGTGTAGGGGGATTAGATTAGGGGTTAATTAATTTAATATAGCTGGCGGTGGTGTAGGGGGATTAGATTAGGGGTTAATTAATTTAATATAGCTGGCGGCGGTGTAGGGGGATTAGATTAGGGGTTAATTAATTTAATATAGCTGGCGGTGGTGTAGGGGGATTAGATTAGGGGTTAATACATTTAATGTAGCTGGCGATGGGGAAGGAGCTCACATTAGGGGGTAGTTTAATGTAGCTGGCGGCGGTGTAAGGGGCTCACATTAGGGGGTAGTTTAATGTAGCTGGCGGCGGTGTAAGGGGCTCACATTAGGGGGTAGTTTAATGTAGCTGGCGGTGGTGTAAGGGGCTCACATTAGGGTGTAGTTTAATATAGCTGGCGGCGGGGTAGGAGCTCACATTAGGGGGGTATGTATGTAGCTGGGCGACGGTGTAGGGGGATCACATTAGGGGGTAGGTAATGTAGCTGGCGACGGTGTAGGGGGGATCACATTAGGGGGTTATACTTTTAATGTAGGTGGCGGCGGGGTCCGGGAGCGGCGGTTTAGGGGTTAAATACTTTATTAGGGATTGCGGCGGGGGATCGCGGTTGACAGGTAGATAGATATTGCGCATGCGTTAGGTGTTAGGTTTTATTTGGCAGGTAGTTTAGGGAGTTACGGGGCTCCAATAGACAGCGTAAGGCTTACTACGGCTGCATTTTGTGGCGAGGTGAAAATGGAGTAAGATTTTCTTAAGTCCTTACGCTGTATATTGGATACCAAACTGCGCGGGTTTGGTATACCTGCCTATGGCCCAAAAAACTACGGGCGAAGGCAGAAATATACGAGTGTAACTTCTATGTTACGCCGTATATGTGATACCAAACCAGCGCAAATTTTGGCGTCGCCGGCTTCTGCGGGCGATACTGTATATCGGATCGAGGCCATGATCTATTTAAGAACAGGTATATGTCCCTTAATAAAAATTAGCTCACACAGATAATGTTATTCTAATCTGTATATCCTTCTCTATGGTAAGGGAACATGTTGAATCTGTTAATAAGGTAGCACGGATGTGTGGTCAAGATAATACATAATGTAGGATGCATAATAGAGGGTAGCAATGCCCATTAAACTATGCCAAGTAATGTCCAGCTACAAGCATTTTTTGATGGGGAATATACAGTCCCTAATGTGAGTAATAACATGTATGAAAAGACAGGTATCATTGATGCCTATTAATTAAGTTGTTACATTTTCACATATTGATACTATGTAATAAGCACAGTTCCACTTAAGATATGAATTGACACAAGTGGGTGGAGCTAGTCACGTAGTGGGTTGTGTATGTGATGAACAGCGGTTACTATGGCAACATAGTAAATACCGCTTTTTTTGTTTGTTTTGGAGAATTATTTTGTAATTGACAGGCGTGTGGAATTAATATATGTTGTTTAGTTCAGCCGCACAGCACATGTTTTGCATTTGGTTATTTTCAGATCTGTTGTAATGATACACTAGTCACATATAACCGGAAGTGACGTTTTCACACCACTTCCAGCTGCACGAAATACTGGAATGCAAACATGCGTTCCAAACACTTCTTTGGCGCCACTGACATGGTAGGAGATTGATATTGTATTCACTATAAATTGTGTGTTTGTACTTACTGTTGGTATGCTGATGAAGGAGACATAGGCATCTATTTATCAAGCCGTCAACTGACTTGCATTCAACGGCAACAATACGCTCGCCTAAGATCCCCTAACATCGCTGCCGCGGACCAGAATACGTTCTCCAAAATGATCAAAAAATCTGTCAAAAAGCCGCGCACCAAGTACGGTGCGATAAGCAGCGGACTGTTGTTAACTAACAGACATCAATCTCGCTGCTCTTCGTTTTTTTTACAGATTTCTTGGTACCCTGTCACTAAAACACCCACACTATACTATACTGTTTACCCCCTATACCGCCGCTCCCGGACCCCGCCGCAACTCTAATAAATGTATTAACCCCTAAACTGCCACTCCCGGACCCCGCCGCAACTCTAATAAATGTATTAACCCGTAAACCGCCGCTTCCGGACCCTGCTGCAACTCTAATAAATGTATTAACCCCTAAACAGCCGCTCCCAGACCCGCCACAACTAAATAAACTTATTAACCCCTAAACCGCCGCTCCTGGAGTCCACCGCCACCTACATTATACTTATTAACCCCTAATCTGCCCCCCCTACACCGCCGCCACCTACCTACATTTATTAACCCCTAATCTGCCCCCCAACGTCGCCACCACTATATTAAATTTATTAACCCCTAAACCTAAGTCTAACCCTAACCCTAACACCCCCTAACTTAAATATAATTTAAATAAATCTAAATAAATATTCATAGCATTAAATAAATTATTCCTATTTAAAACAAAATACTTACCTGTAAAATAAACCCTACGTAAGCTACAATATAACTAATAGTTACATTGTAGCTATCTTAGGGTTTATTTTTATTTTACAGGCAAGTTTGTTTTTATTTTAACTAGGTAGAATAGTTATTAAATAGTTATTAACAATTTAATAACTTCCTAATTAAAATAAATACAAATATACCTGCAAAATAAAACCTAACCTAAGTTACATTTACACCTAACACTACACTATAATTAAATAAATCCCTTAAACTAAATACAATTAAATACAATTAAAAAAAAATATCTAAAGTACAAAAAAAACCACACTAAATTACAGAAAATAAAAAACAAAGTACAAGATTTTTAAACTAATTACACCTAATCTAATCCCCCTAACAAAATTAAAAAGCCCCCAAAATAAAAAAGCCCTACCCTACACTAAATTACAAATAGCCCTTAAAGGGCCTTTTGCAGGGCATTGCCCCAAAGTAATCAGCTCTTTTACCTGTAAAAAAAAATACAATACCCCCCCAACATTAAAACCCCCCACCCACACTACCAACCCTACTCTAAAACCCACCCAATACCCCGTTAAATAAAATAACACTAACCCCTTGAAGATCACCCTACCGTGAGAAGTCTTCACCCAACTGGGCCGAAGTCCTCAACGAAGCCGGCAGAAGTGGTCCTCCAGATGGGCAGAAGTCTTCATCCAGGCGGCATCTTCTATCTTCATCCATCCGGCGCGGAGCGGGTCCATCTTCAGGACATCCGACGCGGAGCATCCTCTTCTTTTGACGGCGACTGAAGAATGAAGGTTCCTTTAAGTGACGTCATCCAAGATGGCGTTTCTTCAATTCCGATTGGCTGATAGAATTCTATCAGCCAATCGGAATTAAGGTAGGAAAAATCCTATTGGCTGATGCAATCAGCCAATAGGATTGAAGTTCAATCCTATTGGCTGATCCAATCAGCCAATTGGATTGAGCTCGCATTCTATTGGCTGATTGGATCAGCCAATAGGATTGAACTTCAATCCTATTGGCTGATTGCATCAGCCAATAGGATTTTTCCTACCTTAATTCCGATTGGCTGATAGAATTCTATCAGCCAATCGGAATTGAAGGGACGCCATCTTGGATGGCGTCACTTAAAGGAACCTTCATTCTTCAGTCGCCATCGAAAGAAGAGGATGCTTCACGTCAGATGTCTTGAAGATGGACCCGCTCCGCGCCGGATGGATGAAGATAGAAGATGCCGCCTGGATGAAGACTTCTGCCCGTCTGGAGGACCACTTCTGCAGGCTTCATTGAGGACTTCGGCCCGGTTGGGTGAAGACTTCTCACGGTAAAGTGATCTTCAAGGGGTTAGTGTTAGGTTTTTTTAAGGGGGGATTGGGTGGGTTTTAGAGTAGGGTTGGTTGTGTGGGTGGTGGGTTTTAATGTGGGGGGGTTGTAATTTTTTTTTTTTACAGGTAAAAGAGCTGATTACTTTGGGGCAATGCCCTGCAAAAGGCTCTTTTAAGGGCTATTTGTAATTTAGTGTAGGGTAGGGCTTTTTTATTTTGGGGGGGCTTTTTTATTTTGTTAGGGGGATTAGATTAGGTGTAATTAGTTTTAAAATCTTGTACTTTGTTTATTATTTTCTGTAATTTAGTGGGGGGGGTTTGTACTTTAGATAATTTTTTTAATTGTATTTAGTTTAGGGAATTTATTTAATTATAGTGTAGTGTTAGGTGTAATTGTAACTTAGGTTAGGTTTTATTTTACAGGTATATTTGTATTTATTTTAACTAGGAAGTTATTAAATAGTTAATAACTATTTAATAACTATTGTACCTAGTTAAAATAAATACAAAGTTGCCTGTAAAATAAAAATAAACCCTAAGATGTAGCTATTAGTTATAGTGTAGCTAGCTTAGGGTTTATTTTACAGGTAAGTATTTAGTTTTAAATAGAAATAATTTATTTAATGATAGGAATATTTATTCAGATTTATTTAAATTATATTTATGTTAGGGGGTGTTAAGGTTAGGGTTAGGTTTAAGGGTTAATAAATTTAATATAATGGCGGCGACGTTGGGGGCGGTAGATTAGGGGTTAATAAATGTAGGTAGGTGGCGGCGGTGTAGGGGGGCAGATTAGGGGTTAATAAATATAATGTAGGTGGCGGCGGTGCAGGGGGCGGCAAATTAGGGGTTAATAAGTATAATGTAGGTGGCGGTGGGCTCCGGGAGTGGCGGTTTAGGGGTTAATAAGTTTATTTAGTTGCGGCGGTGTCCGGGATCGGCGGGATAGGGGTTAATAACTTTTATTTAGGTGGCGGCGGTGTAGCGACGGCAGATTAGGAGTTAATAAGTATAATGTAGGTGGCGGAGGTGTAGGGGGGGCAGATTAGGGGTGTTTAGACTCGGGGTACATGTTAGGGTGTTAGGTGTAAACGTTCCCATAGGAATCAATGGGATATCGGGCAGCAGCGAACATAAGCTTTCGCTGCTTTCAGACTCCCATTGATTCCTATGGCATCCGCCGCCTCCAGGGTGGCGGATTGAAAACCAGGTACGCTGGGCCGGAATAGTGGCGAGCGTACGTAGTAGTAGTTTGATAACTAACAAAAGTATAGAAAAATAGAGATGGGCCCAGCACTCACCATCCAATTTAGGGTGCACGCTACAGGGGTTTCTGCACTAACCCCCAAAGTAGACAAATTTGTAGAAAAGAGCAGCAGCACTCCAGGGTGGCGGATTGAAAACCAGGTACGCTGGGCCGGAATAGTGGCGAGCGTACGTAGTAGTAGTTTGATAACTAACAAAAGTATAGAAAAATAGAGATGGGCCCAGCACTCACCATCCAATTTAGGGTGCACGCTACAGGGGTTTCTGCACTAACCCCCAAAGTAGACAAATTTGTAGAAAAGAGCAGCAGCACCACACTTTATAAACTTTTAACTGCTTTTAATGATGAAACATACAGGAAAGCAACAACGTTTCGGTCATCAACTGACCTTAATCATGTTGTATACAAAAGTAACTAAACACAATACTTAAATAGCTATATGGGGAGGGGTCACAGATACCTGTGTGGGTGTGTACCCATATAGTTAACACTTTCATACATCAAACACAGTATGGTTCTCAAACTCCCTCTAGTGGATAAAGGTACTTCATTTTAAAATTCTATAGTGACCTATAAGACAAAATATAAATATACAGGGAGTGCAGAATTATTAGGCAAGTTGTTTTTTTGAGGATTAATTTTATTATTGAACAACAACCATGTTCTCAATGAACCCAAAAAACTCATTAATATCAAAGCTGAATAGTTTTGGAAGTAGTTTTTAGTTTTAGCTATTTTAGGGGGATATCTGTGTGTGCAGGTGACTATTACTGTGCATAGTTATTAGGCAACTTAACAAAAAACAAATATATACCCATTTCAATTATTTATTTTTACCAGTGAAACCAATATAACATCTCAACATTCACAAATATACATTTCTGACATTCAAAAACAAAACAAAAACAAATCAGTGACCAATATAGCCACCTTTCTTTGCAAGGACACTCAAAAGCCTGCCATCCATGGATTCTGTCAGTGTTTTGATCTGTTCACCATCAACATTGCGTGCAGCAGCAACCACAGCCTCCCAGACACTGTTCAGAGAGGTGTACTGTTTTCCCTCCTTGTAAATCTCACATTTGATGATGGACCACAGGTTCTCAATGGGGTTCAGATCAGGTGAACAAGGAGGCCATGTCATTAGATTTTCTTCTTTTATACCCTTTCTTGCCAGCCACGCTGTGGAGTACTTGGACGCGTGTGATGGAGCATTGTCCTGCATGAAAATCATGTTTTTCTTGAAGGATGCAGACTTCTTCCTGTACCACTGCTTGAAGAAGGTGTCTTCCAGAAACTGGCAGTAGGACTGGGAGTTGAGCTTGACTCCATCCTCAACCCGAAAAGGCCCCACAAGCTCATCTGTGATGATACCAGCCCAAACCAGTACTCCACCTCCACCTTGCTGGCGTCTGAGTCGGACTGGAGCTCTCTGCCCTTTACCAATCCAGCCACGGGCCCATCCATCTGGCCCATCAAGACTCACTCTCATTTCATCAGTCCATAAAACCTTAGAAAAATCAGTCTTGAGATATTTCTTGGCCCAGTCTTGACATTTCAGCTTGTGTGTCTTGTTCAGTGGTGGTCGTCTTTCAGCCTTTCTTACCTTGGCCATGTCTCTGAGTATTGCACACCTTGTGCTTTTGGGCACTCCAGTGATGTTGCAGCTCTGAAATATGGCCAAACTGGTGGCAAGGGGCATCTTGGCAGCTGCACGCTTGACTTTTCTCAGTTCATGGGCAGTTATTTTTCGCCTTGGTTTGTCCACACGCTTCTTGCGACCCTGTTGACTATTTTGAATGAAACGCTTGATTGTTCGATGATCACGCTTCAGAAGCTTTGCAATTTTAAGAGTGCTGCATCCCTCTGCAAGATATTTCACTATTTTTGACTTTTCTGAGCCTGTCAAGTCCTTCTTTTGACCCATTTTGCCAAAGGAAAGGAAGTTGCCTAATAATTATGCACACCTGATATAGGGTGTTGATGTCATTAGACCACACCCCTTCTCATTACAGAGATGCACATCACCTAATATGCTTAATTGGTAGTAGGCTTTCGAGCCTATACAGCTTGGAGTAAGACAACATGCATAAAGAGGATGATGTGGTCAAAATACTCATTTGCCTAATAATTCTGCACTCCCTGTATATATATTATACAAACATCAATTTACGGTATTCTGACTTCGCAAAAAGCAAATATTACAAAAACAATATATGTAAATAGTTACCACATTTTTAACAATATATCCAGATAACATCTTAATATAGTATATTCACAGCGTTACTTGCCAATCTATTTCCTTATTCATTCCTAGAGGGGCAAGAGTTTGTAATGTATAAATCCAAAATGTCTTGTATTGCCTCTCAGGATAGAATGTCTAGGAATTTCACTGACTTCTTCTATCTGTTTCTGGATAAGTTGTTTGGGAAAACCTCTCTCAATAAATAGTTTACCCATTTCAAGTAATCTGGTATGTGCTATACTGTCATCTGAGACAATTTTCTTGACCCTCAGGAGTTGGCTCCTAGGAAGGCTATTAATCAAATTGGGGGGGGGGGGCACTTTCATACCTCAGAAGACTATTTCTGTCACTCTCTTTCCTATATAGGTACATTTTTTATGTCCTCCCATCTTTGATTACCTTAGTATCTAGGAAAGCCACTGACTCTTCACTAAAGGTCAACTTAAACTTGATGTGTCTAGTAGACACATTCAAATCAGCCACAAATTCCTGCAAGGAGTCAATGTCGCCCCCCCCCATATACCAAACACATCATCGATATATCTAAACCAACATAGTCCATATTGTTGAAACAACTGGTTAGTGTATACAAATCTCTCCTCATATACATTCATAAAGATGTTGGCATATGTGGGGGCGACATTTGACCCCATCGCAGTACCTTGACATTGTAGGTAAAATTGATCCTGAAAAAGGAAAAAATTGCAGTAGAGGATGAGTTGTAATAATCCTAAAATAAATTCACAATGAATGTTAGAAAATCTATCATTACTCTGGATAGCCTGTCCAATAGCCCCTAAGCCACTTGTATGTGTAATGGATGTGTATAGACTATTCACATCAAGGGTAAAAAGGATAAATTTATCACTTGACACACTTAATTCCTCTAATTTCACAAGGAAGTCACCTGTGTCCTTAATATAGGACATAGATTCCATAGCTAATGGTCTAAGTAGCTTGTCAAGGCATTTGGATACATTTGTCATGATCGAGTTAGTACTGGCAACAATTGGACGGCCAGGGGGAGCCTCTCTGTTCTTGTGTATTTTGGGTAATGTATAAAATACAGGTGTAACAAAGGCCACACTATCTCCCAACTGAGATTCCAGGTCATAGAACAGATCAAGAGGCCCAGGAGAGGTGGGGATAGACAATCTATACTCAAAAGCAGAGAGACATTTTGGATTTATACATTACAAACTCTTGCCCCTCTAGGAATGAATAAGGAAATAGATTGGCAAGTAACGCTGTGAATATACTATATTAAGATGTTATCTGGATATATTGTTAAAAGTGTGGTAACTATGTACATATATTGTTTTTGTAATATTTGCTTTTTGCGAAGTCAGAATACCGTAAATTGATGTTTGTATAATATATATATATTTATATTTTGTCTTATAGGTCACTATAGAAGTTTAAAATGAAGTACCTTTATCCACTAGAGGGAGTTTGAGAACCATACTGTGTTTGATGTATGAAAGTGTTAACTATATGGGTACACACCCACACAGGTATCTGTGACCCCTCCCCATATAGCTATTTAAGTATTGTGTTTAGTTACTTTTGTATACAACATGATTAAGGTCAGTTGATGACCGAAACGTCGTTGCTTTCCTGTATGTTTCATCATTAAAAGCAGTTAAAAGTTTGTAAAGTGTGGTGCTGCTGCTCTTTTCTACAAACTAACAAAAGTAGTCAGATTGTGCCGAACTTGCATTCAGAACATTTGTAATGACGTAAGCTTGATCTGTGTCGGACGGAGTCCAGCGGATCGTATGTTACGTCATAAATTTCTACCTTTACCGGTCTGTAGGGATTGATAACTAAGGTGAATCAGGCTCGCCACACATACGCTGTGGAATTCCAGTGTATTTGCGGTTGACAGCTTGATAAATAGATGCCATAGTCTCCGAAAACGTTACATCATTAAAAAGTGATTTTTCTTGATTCAAAAAGACCTGAGAGTGCAATTTTTCGTTTGACTATATATATATATCATACATTTTGCCTTTATCAAAATGTTCCTTATTGTATATCTTACTTCCTTATATACATCCGGTGCATTAACCCCTTCTATGTGTCTCTTAAAGTGATATCCCTCTCATTATAACTAATTTTTTTATCAAGACTTCCATAAATAAAACATTCATATTTTCATTACTAAAACATCTTTTTTTTCATATTAAAAAGGGGGAGCCTTTATTAAAGGAACAGTCAACACCTGAATTTTTGTTGTTTAAAAAGATAGATAATCATTTCATTACGCATTTCCCAGTTTTGCATAACCAACACAGTTATAATAATACACATTTTACCTCTGTAATTACCTTGCATCTAAGCCTCTGCAAACTGCCCGCTTATTTCAGTTCTTTTGACAGACTTGCACTTCACGTGTGTGAGCTCAATGTTATCTATATGACACACATGAACTAATGCCCTCTAGTGGTGAAAAACTGTCAAACTGCATTCAGATTAGATTGGGCCTTCAAAGTCTAAGAAATTAGCATATGAGCCTACCTAAGTTTAGCTTTCAACTAAGAATACCAAGAGAACAAAGCAAAATTGGTGATAAAAGTAAATTGGAAAGTTGTTTAAAATTGCATGCTCTATCTGAATCATGAAAGTTTATTTTGGCCTAGACTGTCCCTTTAAACTAACTACCCAGCTTCTTTATATAAAAAAAGGGTTCAGCTCCAGTTCTGCATTTAAACCTTTTGGATATAAAGTATAAAGAAGATATATCAATTCAGCTTCACAATATAATATCCTTTCTTCCTAACACTCACCTCCAATTTTCTTTTTTTTTTAATATCCCAATATTAAAATCCATTTGCACTTCTTTAAAATGTTTAGATAATAAGTGTCCTTCAAAGACATTTTTTTTATATTTGACAAATACTGTCTAATGAGCTCCCTACGGGATTGGTCCTAAATACTGTTTGTCACAGTGACATTGAATAAGATATACTATACATCTTATTGTGTCACTAATAGTAAATTCATAATGATTAACTTTGGAATAAACCTTTTTTAGTATTTTCACTATATTTACACTCTGTACAGCTGTGGCATGGGCAGAAGCCATGCTACTTATCTCCACAGCTATCCACATCTTTCAATCTATTTCAATCTATTTCCAAAAATGTTTTGGCCTTTTTAAAAATTGTATCCAGATGGATGGATATATGTCCACCTGAAATGTGATCCCTCTTTTTAGGTGACAATGTTAATGAAGCATTAATCTTATAAATTTATGTTATGCATTAATTTTTTCATTCACAATAGTTACTTATACTATATTCAACAAAAGTATTTTTTTTGTACTTGTTTCATGCGTAAACATAAGTCCCAGATTATTATAATTTATATCTTTCATGAATAATTGAAGTCATTCATTATCACCCTCCCATATTATAAAGATATCATCTATAAATCTTTGATAGAGTACAAACTTTGCGCTCCATAAGCTATTTATGTCATATTTTTCATAATAGAAACTCATAAATAATTTGGCGTTACTGGGCTTGAATTTAGTACCCATCGCTGTACTTTTTAAATGTAAATAGTATTTGCTATTAATTAAAAAAATAGTTATTTTTCAATGTAAAATTAATACATTGTAATATAAACTCTGATTCATGATCAATGGACGTGTATAAAGACTTTACATCACTTGTCACCATAATATAATTTTCTTTCCATTTTATGTCACTCAAAATTCTTAAAAAATGTACTGAAAAATATGTAACAGCTCTACCCTCATATTTGAAGGATTTCAGTAAATTGTTAAGAATCTTTAGTGATGTAAAATGGAAAGAAAATTATATTATGATGACACTGAAATTTGTTTTTTTAATAGAACTATGAAATCATACCATGTGCATATGTAGGTGTCCTGAAGTCTACCTGCAGATCCCAATAGCTGAACATGATACCATCTTAACTATTAGATTTATATATGTATATGTGCCTATACATATGTAACTACTGTATGTACTCTGTTTTAATGAATCAATACCACATATGTTAACAAACCTCTAGAATATCTCCAGTTGCCATTCCAGAGTGTTTAACATAGGTGCAATGTAAAAGACTGTTTGAAAATAGCCATACAGGTCGGTGACTGAAAACCCTTCTGAGGACACATGTCTTAGAAGTGCTGAATTTGATAAGCCAGAACTGGGCTTTAAAGGTAGCTGAAAAGTTAGTCGTAAATGTATTTTGATTGTTGAATAGTTTTCGGGCTGCATAGTGTAAATAGAGATGTTGTTGTTTTTTGAGCAGGTGAAACCCCTTTTGCAAGCATAAGTAACAGCCGAAATTGCGCCATTGTTATCTCGCCAATTTGAAAAGTAGCCTTGTTAGGCCAAAAACAGCTGAAAACGTGTAATCCAATAGATTGTGATTAAGGCCTTTCCATAAGAGCATGCTGAGGTAGGCTCAGGAAAGTGCACATATCTTTAGCTATATATGGTAGCTGTTTCCAATAATGTTTATAACAAATTTAACCAATAGAAAGAGAGAGGCAGCACACATTAAAACAATAGAACACCAATATGTCTGGCTTTATTAATTTCCACAACCAAAGTAAACTGTGCCCAGTGGAAGAAACCATGGACATGGGCACCATCAGACTTTCATAAATGGGTATGTATTGTGGTAATAGTCAAACATCCACAGACTGTTGTGTCTATCAGATGGGATAAATCAAGGACAGGAAGACCTATGCTAAGAGTTTCTAAGCACCAAACACCTACTATCTCACCTCATTAACTATTATTACTTACTATCATTTTGCTTATACATAAAATGGAACACCAGCAGTCTCTGCAACGAGGCACTAATGAAAGAGATCCTATATAACTAAAAGCAATGACGAGGCTGAATAAAGAAGATTTATAAGACAGGGAAATTGTAGTGGAAAATTAAGTATTTTTACGTTAAAGGGACATTATACACCAACATAAATTTAGGTTATTTAATTAAAGGATTAGGTGTAGATACACTTTGCAATTGACATGCATTACTTATTTTGCAGCTAACTCTTCTAAAAATTTAAAAAAACCTTGCAGGGTGTTTCACTGAATATGTATACGTACGTCCTATACTCTAATTTATTTATTATTGTTATTATTCTCTATTTATAAAGCGCTATTCTGCAGCGCTATCCATGGTTAAAAGATAAAAGTACAATGGTGATACAATACAATACAATATAAGACACCGGACAAAATTAAACAAACAACTACAGGGGGAATTGAGGGCCCCATTCCTGTGGGAACTTAATATCTCAATCGGTAGGAGGGTGAGAAACAGGAGGTGGGGACTGCAAAGGTGAGAATGATGTTAGTGCGGAGTTAGATGAGGGCAACTATTAGGCAAGTGGAATTAACATGTTACTGATTTGGGTGATAGGTATTCCTGAACAAAAATCTTTTTAGGGAGTGTTTAAAGAAGGACAAGTTAGGGGAAAGTCTGACAGCTCGAGGAAGTGCATTCCAGAGGGTTGGTGCCGCATGAGAGAAGTCCTGCAGTCTCGCATGGGAGGAGGTGATGGTAGAAGATGCAAGGAGCAGGTCATCATTGGATCTTAGGGGGCGGGCTGGAGTATATTTGTTGATGAGTGAGGACAGGTGGGGAGGGCAGCATCAGTAAGGGCTTTGTAGGTCAGGGTGAGAATTTTTAATTTAATTCTGAGCTATTGTTTTCCCCTCACTCCCTAACTAACTGCCCACAGCCAGGACGTCAGAAACTGACATGCCTGGCTCACTGAAGCTGCAGTAAGTTATATGAGGTCTGCTGAGAAACTTTTTATTTGTAAAATAAGAACAGTAAAAGAGATACACAGAACTGCCTAAAACTATGCAGCTTTGTCTGTCTTCCACCTCCTCCGGTAAGACTGTACAGCTACTTACTCTCCTCATGGGACAAAACTTCTCAAACACACTTCTCTGAGAAACGATCTCCTTGTAGCCATGATCATATTTCACTGAGAAGTGTGTGAGAAGTTTAACTCCCTGTGTGTAAAAGCTAATTTATTACATTATAACCAACCGGTGCAGCAGAGGAGGCATAGTCATCTGATTTTAGGCAAATTAGCTTCTACTTGTCTCTTTATGGACTTCTTTTTGTCTGGATTTAGGTGCTGAAAAGAGTTTAGGTGAGGGGGTATCTGTGATGTGGTTGTTACGGGGGGATTTAGATTTATAGGGAGTATCTGCTAAGAAGGGTATTTTGTAGGGATGTTTACTAATGAGGTATTTACATTAAGGGGATAACATAAAGGGAATGTGTATGAGGGTACAGTGCTTGGTCTCTGCTTTTAGGGTGAGCATTGAGCTAGCAGGGGTTGCACTTAGAGCTAATATTGGTTTGGGATCTGAGTAAATGTCTGGTAGGCTTATCTATTTTTCTTATAAAATAAAAGACTCCTGATGCTGGGCCAGATTACAAGTGGTGCACTATTTAGTGTTTTTGCTTGCGCACAAACACTGCTTGAAGTAAACTTTGAACACACGCAGGTTAGTGCACTTATTACAAGTCAAAAGTAAATTGCTTACGCGTGAGCGAAACTCAACGTGTGTTAATTTATTTGCCCCATAAACTTCAATGGAGCAACACTTATTACTCGCACACTACCCAACACTGGTTATAAATATTTTCCATTCCAATGTTCTTCACATAGAAGAAAATGTTCTTTATATATATATATATATATATATATATATATATATATATATATATATATATGTGTGTGTGTGTGTGTGAGTGTGATTTAAAAAATAATAATAAATAAATATATATATATATACCTGTATATCTATATGAATATATACAGGTATAGATATATGTATATGAATATATGTTCAAAAATACAAAGATCATTTTCTACTATGTAAAAAACATTGGAATGTAAAATATTACAGCAAATACACAGTCAAACTCATTATTAAATATTTATAATAATATTTAAGGTATTTGAGTGGAAAGAGCTCCAAAGTGTATATATATGTATATACATGTGTATATATGTTTATACTGTATATGAATGTAAATACATAAACACACATTTCTATGAACATATTTGCACATATATAGACATATATTTATATATATATATATATATACACACACACATATATATATATATATATATATATATATATATATATATATATATATATATATATATATATCACACATAAAGGAAACCCAGCACTCACCAGCTAGCTCACAGTTAAGATTTAAAATGGAAAGGTTAGTCACCGCATCTGGCCAAATGGGACAAGCTCAGGCACCACTTCAAGGTCCTTTCCAACACCTGAGTCCCTAACACAGCCACACAATGCAGGCTCTCAAAGCTAGACCAACTGGGAACAAGGGAGGGGTGCACAGGTATATGTAATCACCCAGCAACATACAAAACACGGAAAGGGGACTGCACTCCAAAACCGTACCAGGTACACATCCCATGACCCAGCAACATGCCAGCCCTGGGTGCTAAATAGCCCTCACAAAAAGCTGTGCCGTCACCAGAGCCATAGGCAGTTAACCCCAGACAGGAGTGGGTGCAAGAACCATGGGGGATTACAAAACAAATACAACACATAAAGGAAAACCAGCACTCACCAGCTAGCTCACAGCTAAGATTTAAAATGGAAAGGTTAGTCACTGCATCTGGCCAAATGGGACAAGCTCAGGCACCACGTCAAGGTCCTTTCCAACACCTGAGTCCCTAACACAGCCACACAATGCAGGCTCTCAAAGCCAGACAAACTGGGAACAAGGGAGGGGTGCACAGGTATATGTAATCACCCAGCAACATACAAAACACGGAAAAAGGACTGCACTCCAAAACTGGACCAGGTACACATCCCATGACCCAACAACATGCCAGCACTGGGTGCAAAAAAGCACTCAAAAAAAGCTGTGCCGTCACCAGAGCCATAGGCAGTTAACCTCAGACAGGAGTGGGTGTTTTGTAATCCCCCATGGTTCTTGCACCCACTCCTGTCTGGGGTTGCCAATGAGTGGTGAGTCTAGTGACACGTCGGTCTGCAGCAAGAACCCCAGTGGACTGAGCAGAAAGAGGGAAGACACAAGGTTGATACCCTGCTGCGGCATGAAATGGAGAACATTGAAGAGAAGAGTGCCAATGAGTGTTTCTTGCCAGCTCTGCTAGGGGTAACAATTCAGACCAGTTGGTATAGCGAGCGTTGACAAAGGCTCTAAGGTAGGCTTCAAGATCCTGGTTTACCCTCTCAGTTAGTCCATTGGTCTGAGGATGGTAGCCAGAAGACAAAGAAACAGTGGTTCCGATCAACTTGCAGAAGGCTCTCCAAAAGGTAGAGATGAACTGTGGACCTCTGTCGGAAACGATATTCACAGAAATGCCATGAAGTCGTACCACATGCAAGAGAAAAAGAGATGATAGTTCCTGGGCAGAAGGCAGTCTGGTTAGAGGTACAAAATGAGCCAGTCTGGAAAAGCGATCCACCACAATCCAGATAACTGTATGGTGGTCAGAAGGAGGAAGGTCCACAATGAAATCCATTGTTATGTGTGTCCATGGTTGTTTGGGAATGGACAATGATTGGAGCAAGCCAGGATGCAAGGATCGGGGGTTTTGTTGGCAGCACAAGTTGTGCAGGCTTTCACATAATCCTGAGCGTCAGATACATGTTGGGAAAGACGTTTGAAGGTCCTAGTTGAACCAGGATGTCCTGAGAATTTGCTATCATGAGCCCAGGCTAGCACAGGGGTGCGTAAGTTCAGAGGTACAAAGAGGATATCGGAGGCCACGGGGGTTCCAGGAGGTTTACTAGACTAGGCACGTTGCAATCTTTGCAGAAGGGTGGTATTTAGTTAAGCAACCACACAGGAGGGGGGTATGATGTGTTCCATAGGAGCTTCAGAGGAGTCACTTGAGTGAGGGAACTGACGGGAAAGGGTGTCCGCCTTCTTGTTCTTGGTCCCAGGAAGGTAAGAGACCACAAAGTTAAAACGAGAAAAGAACAAGCCCACCTGGTCTGTCAAGGGTTGAGTCGATGAGCAGTCTCTAGGCAAGTCAGATACTTGTGGTCAGTGAGAATCTGAATGGGATTGGTGGTGCCCTCTAACCAATGACGCCATTCAGTCAAAGCCATCTTAATGGCTAGGAGTTTTTGATTACCCATTATTCCTCTCAGCAGGAGTAAAGCGTTTAGAGAAAAAGGCTACAGGGTGTGACTTTGAAGTCAAAAGATCCCTTTGGGTTAAAACTGCTCCAGCCCTTATCTCGGAGGCATCAACCTCTAAAGTGAACTGTAGGTCAGGATCAGGATGGCGGAGCACAGGAGCTGAACAGAAGGCCTTTTTCAGACAAGAGAAAGCATTTATGGCTTTGGGAGGCCAATGTTTACAGTCTTTGTTCCGTTTTGTCATTTCAGTGAGAGGAGTTACCATTTGAGAATTATTTTTTTTAAATTTGCAGTACTAATTGGAGAATCCCAAGAATCTAATTCCTTTCAAGATGTAGGTTGAGGCCATTCTAGAACTGCGGTGAGTTTAGCAGGATCCATGGCAGAACCCTCCTTCGAGATGACATAACCAAGGAATTGGATCTGAACTTGATCAAACTCACATTTTTCTAGCTTGGCTACCAAATAATTGTCTCTTAGACGTAGAAGCACCTGTCTCACATGTCTATGATGCTCCTCTAAAGTGGAAGAGAAAACAAGGATGTCATCCAGATAGACGATGACAGTGCTGTTGAGGAGGTCACGGAAGACATCGTTGACAAATGCCTGGAAGACTGCAGGGGCGTTACACAGCCCAAAGGGCATTACGAGGTATTCGTAATGCCCAGATCTTGTGTTGAAGGCGGTCTTCCATTTGTGGCCTGGAAATATACGTATCAGATTGTATGCTCCACGTAAGTCCAACTTGGTGAAAAAGCGAGCGTCCTGGAGTGAGTCATACAGTTCAGTGATCAATGGAATGGGATAGCAATTCTTGATGATTATGTTGTTCAAGGCCCTGTAGTCGATGCAGGGTCTGAGCCCACCATCCTTCTTACTGACGAAAAAGCCTACCCCAGCAGGAGAGGAGGAAGGGCGAATGAAACCTTTAGCTAGGTTCTCTTGGATGTACTCCTCCATGGATTTGGTTTCAGCCTTGGAGAATAGATACGTCCTCCCTTTAGGAAGTGGGGCTCCAGGAAAGAGGTCAATCTTGCAGTCATAAGGACGGTTGGGTGGCAGCATGTCGGCTGCTTTTTTCTCAAACACATCTGCAAAGTCTGCACATACCGAAGGAAGGTTTGAAAGAGTCTGGATGCTGGCTATGGGTATGCGGAGCAGAGGAGTGACTAGAATGGTCAGGCAGACAGGTTTTGGCAACAGTAAAGCAGTCCAAGGGCACACCACTAGAATGGTGAGGCAGGCAGGTTTCGACAACAAAGAGGCAATCCAGAATAACAGGAGTTAAGAAGCAGAGTAGTCAGACAGGCAGGGTTCAGTAGCAATATATCAGTCCAGCAATTTAGGGGTTAAACAGGTAGAGAAGTCAGACAGGCAGAGTTCAGCAGCAGCGTATTGATTCAGCAACTCAGGGGTATAGCAGGCAGAGTAGTTAGACAGGGAGGGTTCATACACAGCAAGGCAATAAGAAAAATCGATCTATCACTCCCAGGAGTACACAAATTAACACCTATACTTGGGCAGTGATAGATAGAG
Organism: Bombina bombina; assembly: GCF_027579735.1. Taxonomy (NCBI): domain Eukaryota; kingdom Metazoa; phylum Chordata; class Amphibia; order Anura; family Bombinatoridae; genus Bombina; species Bombina bombina. Next base: position 179,453,423 of record NC_069504.1, read on the forward strand.
AGGAAGGGATTTAAATAGGCGCAGGATTCCTGCCCAGGCGTCAGGACCAGAAAGGAGCGTGCTGCGATGACGTCAGCCCCGCACACGCCTCCGGACCCAACACAGCCCTTGGCAACGAGCAGGGAAGGAGATGCCGCGCCCCAACGTGACATAAACACCTTATAGCCCTTTCCATTCAAACACCTTGTCATATACCATATACCTTTTAACGATTATAGAAAAAAACTTTAATATTTATATAAATAATTTCTATCATATAGTGTATATATAAGTGTAAATGTTTTTTTAATGTATTTGTTTTGTTTGGTGCACATTTTTTTCAGTCGCACTAACCCAACGTGCAAATTTAGTTTGAGCTTGAGCGAATGCGTTTAGTTTAAACTTGTAACATGCGTGTAATTTAGCATTGGTGTGAAATTGGTTATCGCAACCGGTGCTAGCTTGTAATCTGGCCCATTTTATTTCTCAAGAAATCATGAGGTTAGGAGATAAGAGATCAGATTATCAATTTCATGATTGCTGTGTTTATTATGCCATATAAAACTTTTGTGGAAAAAAAATATGTTGGAACAGCAGCAAAAATCTTAGTTCAAAGTCAAATTCCTGCAATGAAGTCTTTTTTCACAATCTCACAAATTCTGATAAACATAATTAAGGAAATACATTTTACTATTGGCTTTGAAGCTTTGCCAAAGCAAGTTAATGATACCTATGTAATTAAACATTACACATATACAATGGATATCAATAGTCCACACCCTATTATTGAAATTGTTAAAGGGATATGAAACATTTTTTTTTAATGATTCAGATAGAGCTTAAAGGGACACTAAACCCAAATTTTTTCTTTCGTGATTCAGAACGAGCATGCAATTTTAAGCAACTTTCTAATTTACTCCTATTATCAAATTTTCTTTATTCTCTTGGTATCTTTATTTGAAATGCAAGAATGTAAGTTTAGATGCCGGCCCATTTTTGGTGAACAACCTGGGTTGTCCTTGCTGATTGGTGGATAAATTCATCCACCAATAAAAAAGTGCTGTCCAGAGGTCTGAACCATGAAAACAGTTTTTCAAATAAAGATAGCAAGAGACCGAAGAAAAATTGATAATAGGAGTAAAATAGAAAGTTGCTTAAAATTGCATGCTGTATCTGAATCACGAAAGAAAAAATTTGGGTTTAGTATCCCTTTAACATTTTAAACAGTTTTTTAATGTACTTCTATCATCGCATTTGCTTCATCCTCTTGGTATCCTTTGTTGAAAGAGCTGCAATGCATTACTGGGAGCTATCTGAACACATCAGGCGAGTCAATGACAAGAAGAATATACGTGCAGCCACCAGTCAGCAGCTAGCTCAAATCAGTGCATTGTTGCTTCTAATCCTACCTAGGTATGCTTTTCAAGAAATGATACCAAGAAAACAAAGCAAATTAGATAATAGAAGTACTGTATTTTGTAAACCTGTTTAAAACTGCATGCTCTGTCTAAATCATGAAAGTTTAATTTCCACTTTGCTGCCCATTTAATATAAGGGATGAATGAACAAAACATCATGTCAGACCTTTGCTTTACTTTAATAAGATTGTGTTAAAATAAATAAATTAATAATTTTTTGGAAAAATAATTTAAAAAAAAAAGTAAATTGCAAAAGGCAGCGCCTAGCAGTCCTTGAAAATGGTTATGGCCTTGTAAAGCTCTGACACTTGGGGTCCTTTATAACTGGCCACAGCTTAACCTCTTTTCTACCCTATAATAATTCACTGTTCACCTTTGAGGTCCAATAATAGAAACTGGATGCCACAATGTTCCAGTTAGCGTTATCTCTGGAGCATTGTTACCTATGACACAAGAAACGTATCATCATATGCCTTCTATCCAAGGCTGCAGCACTATAAAATTATTTTTTAATTCTGAATATAAGACTTTCACTTCCATGCGGATTCAAATATTACAGTTTATTATTCAGACTTTATACACTACTATACCAGTGTTTATATAACTAGTGTTGCACGCAAAGTGGAGAAAACCCCTAGGTGTTCCTGTTCTGTGTTACTATCTGAGGATTCTTTCTTTAAAGGGCCATATTACTCATTGTCAACTCAACAATGTCCTTCTAACCTTTTGGAGGCTACTATTGGACAAAACTCACTACCACTAACTAAGGCAGAGTAAAATGAGGTATTACTACATAGATTAGGATTTTGTGTTGAAGATGAACACAATTCTGTATGTTATTGATTTTGAATAAGCTTCTTAAAAGATTTAAAAATGTGAAGACCATTTAGTGGAATTATGTGACAAAACAGATGTTTGGGAGAGCAGAAGTTGTAGAAATAACATGAGAATATAGGGTATTTTGGAACCTATATCTAATGACCTCCTCATGGATTATTTTATGGATTTTGGTGAAAGCTGAATCCCCCTTCATTGATAATATTAAAATAAAAAGACCACATCGTATTTTTTGACTAAAAATGCCAAAACCAAAGATCTTACGGACATCAGAAGCGACTACATTTTCCTGACAAAGAAGGTGGTTTATCTCCTGCTAGAAACTGTAAAAGAGTCATTTTCCAAACCACATAATACAAATCTTTGTTCACCTCTTGTCTCGTACATTACAAAAATGGGAAAAAATCCCTTTCGAACTGTGTAGCTTGACAACGAAAATGACGGTAAGCTTTGAAATTGTGGTGGACCTCCTCCATGGCAGACTAATCACAGTTAAGGACATCTTAGATTGCCCACTGCAGAGTTTGAGTAAAATAGCTGGATACTGGTATTTGGCAGATACCCTCTGCAGAACTTGGAAGCATGAATGGGAGACTGGCACTTGGCAGATACCCTCTGTAGAGCTATGGTAAAGGAACTGGATACAGGAACTTGACAGACACCCTCTGTAAAGCTTGGGTGCAGTAGTTGGGGACTGACATGTAGCAGACACCCTCTGCAGAGCATGAGTGCAGTAGCTGGAGACTGAAATTTGGCACATTATCCCTGCAGAACTTGAATGCAGTAGCTGAATACTGGAAGTTTGCAAACTCTCTCTGCAGGTCTAGGCACTGAAACAGGATACCAGTGCTTGGCAGGCGTTCTCTGCAGGAGCACAGGAGCAGGATACCAGAGAAGGCAGGGTGGTAACACAGGATGACAGGTAGCAGTGGTTGGCTGATGATGAGAGAATACCCAGGCAATAAGCTGAGAGTCAGATACCTGAGAGTGGTCTGATAAGTCACCAAATACAGGGATAATTTGTAAGAGTAATCAGGAGACAAGGCCAAGTTCAGTATAACAGAACAGGAGTCCAATCTTTCATCAAACAAAAGGGAAATACAAAAGAGTAGTAAGAAGGCAAGCTGAATTCAGGAACCAGAGGAAAAACCAAACAGGGACTCAGTCAAGGTCAGAGGCACTAATAGACTGGTAGAACCCCAATGTCAGGACAGGGAGTGGTCTGCAAGGGTGCCTTTTATAGCAGTGCTGATGAGGTAGCTGCATGCAGCTGGCAGGCAGGTGGAGCTAAAGAGCACAACCAGTGCAGGCAACAAGTCTCCTGAATCAGCAGCACAAGCTAAAGCCCTCTTGTGGACAGGGCTAAAGGCTGTGAATCAGGAGTTCCAGGTCCAATCCCAGATAGGGCCATGACATAACCAATACACACAAAGTTTTTTTTATTATTATTTTTCAAAGGAATTAGCATTTTTGTTTTTCTTATAAATCTTACTAAAGCTGTAGAGAATATCTGTCATAATTTATTTTTATTTCATCTTTTACATCAACAAAAGCTGCAGTTTCATTATATATGATATTAGATGTTTAAACACTTTACTATGTTGTGTCTGGTGGGTCTGATTACAGAGATTAGTGTTTATGCTATACATTTTCTTGTTCTCTTGTTCCTGCTTTATTTTATTTCATTATGCAGCATTTATGAAATTAGCCATTCATAATATTGGTAAGTAGCAAAACTATATTTAGCTCTTCTATATGTCCCAATAGATATTTATAGAATTTGGGGGAGAGAGGTGAAAAACTGGAAAACATAAAAAGGGAAAGTAAAAAAACATATTGCTTGATAAATATACAAAAGAGATTTAAACACAAACAGAAAAGGTATGAGGGAAATGTATGCAATAATGAATGAGGGGTAGTGAAATAGGCAATAGCAGAACTAATTGAAGGGATATGAAACCCAAAGATTTTCTTTTGTGATTCGGACTCTTGCAATTTTAAAAAAAACTTTCAAATTTACTTTTATTAATATTTTATTATCTCTCTGCACCCCCCCCCCCCCACTGATTTCTTATAAACCTTGTTGTTTGCACAGCTTTTTTAAAGCAGTAGTTCAGGATTGACATTTTCAGTATAGGTGGGGATGCAACAGGCAACATCAGCTATTTCAAATGACAAAAACATATGTAAATAAGCTATTTGTAAACAATTAATACACACCAGCAGGTAGAATAGATAATGGGAAACACATCAAAGTGGCAAAAAATCACAGTGCACTTTCCCTTTAATTTACAATGGTCTAGATTCATTAAAGCTATTTCTGAAAGTACAGTATTTCATGATTTGATGACAATAACATATGTGTTCAAAGGTTGATAAATTAATGGTATTATATTTTTATAAGAAAAAATAACAATATGATTGTTTAATCAATTTGAGCTGAAGCATTATAAGAATACATTACATGTGTGTAGGACATGTAATTTATATACATTATACAGTAAAAGTTAGGGTACAGGTCCTGCAATCCCAGTTTGTACAGTAAGAAATAAAAAAAAACACGTTTTACAATAAACAAAGTTAAAAAAAATGGCATAATGAATACCCCCTAAGGTAACTCAGTAGTAGCAATAGTAATAATATACATGCTGCTGTATATAATGATTTTGATTATAGATGGATAGACCTGCTATTTGCATTAATACCGGTAAATGGCTCCCCTGCATTAGGATTGTACTCATTCTGCACATGACGATGTATAGACTGACTGCTAAAGGCTGTCCCAGCACTTGAGCCCTGGTGCCACAGCACCTGCTGCACCAATGGTAGTTCCACCCCTGCTACACACATATACTGTATACCCATAATGCCCCAGCTCAAATGTATGACTAATACATTCACAAGTTTTGCTATTCTTTTGGAAGTGAAAAGGTTAATTTGAAACAAGCAAGCAAAATGCTACTCTCATTTCACACTATACAACACTTGTAAGGGACATTCCTTCTAAATGGCCATTGCATTAGTGATTTTTATTGTATAAGATGTAACTGGTAGGTTTCTGGTAACTTCACAATGGGAATCACGGTTTAATTTCAGTTCTGGTAACTTGCTATTGATTGATACTAATGCTTGAACCAGAAATAATATGCAATATGAACATACCGATGCTAGCAAAATACTCATGGTATAGATTTCACTCAAGCGCAATTTATGCTAAACATCTCACACAAAATACCACTCTACTGGTAATCTAGGCTTATATAAACCAACCCGTTGTTTCTATTATTACTTTATTCGTTTGTAGGAGGTCCGGACCTAGAGATCTTTGCTTTTCATGCAGATTGCTAACACACTTCTTTCCCAAAAAAGTGAAGGCACCATTCTCCCTTTTTCCCACACTACCTTGAGGTCCTGCTTGACTACACAGTCTTTCTACTGTTTCTCTTCCATCTTAATTACATCCCCTTGATACGCCTTACAGTAACCTGTGCTAGTGGATACTTTACACAGAAAGGCTCTTAATTTCAAGAGAGATTTAGAAACAATTTCTAAGCCAGCTTACATGATCAGAATGATTTAATTGTAGATGCAGTATATCCTCAGAAACAAGGATCTAAGCCTAGCACAGGCAACATTCTATTTTGTACCTATGTTGCAAAGTTCCCCCAAAAATGTGAGTACACATTTATTTGGGTTGTAAAATTCAAGTCTGATTTCTTGGTAGCACACAGATAACCAATATGTGTAGATAGCTAAAACATTTGATGTTATCAGGAAATGAAATCTGAAACATAATTACACCATTGGTACATTATTTATATTCTGAAAATGAGAAACACATTTGAAAATGTGCTGATATAGTTCTATGAATTGCCAACAACTGCAACTTTAGTGCAGGGTTAAAGAAGTTCATGAATACCATTAGTTAAAGGGACACTTTGCGCCAGACTCCACTCTTGTTCTACATATATATATATGTGTGTGTGTGTGTGTGTGAATATACAGGGCTCAAACTTTTCACTCGCCCACTAGCCACTGGCGAGTAGTAATTGAACTGTGGCGAGTAGACATCCTGGTCAGGTTAAAAAGTAGGGGAATGTGCTTAAACATTTATTTAAAAGGAATATTGTTGGAAAATAAGAAATGATCTGTACCCATAGAACAGTTATTTATTAGCAGATACCTCCCTTAAAGGGATAATCTGCTCAGGCAAAGAGCTGATATGTTTTTTGTATTCAAAGTAACTGTAGGGACACTCTTTCTTCTACCTCTACTGCCACTACCTATGTATTACATAGCTTTTCTATACTGCAGTATTGACAAAATCAGTATAGGTGGCAGTTTCCGCAGGCAAAATCAGCTATTAAAATTGATTGTCCCTGTTATCAAGCTAAAGACCACCCATGGTTAGTTACCCATGCAAAATTTTAAAAAGTAAACTGGACACCAAACACATTTGTTTCATGCCCCTGCTGCCTTAGATTGCATCATCTGAGAGATAAATTATGTCTATACACTGTACTAAATTGCCAGCTTGAGAACTGCATTAAAAGGATTTATATTGTTATGATTTACAATAAAATATAGTTTTTCACAATGGCTTAACATATGCAAAGAGGGGGTGGGGTAGTGGGTGTGGTGTGAGCAGGTATGGGCGGGATCAGTGGCAAGTAACATTTTGGTTTGCCTAGTAGCTTAGGACTTGAAATAATGAGTCCTGTGTATGTATATATATATATAGATAGATAGATAGATAGATAGATAGATAGATAGATATATTGGTGGAGCAAGAGTGGAGTCTGGCGCAAAAGTTGTTTATAGAGATAAGTGTGTATTGATTATGCAGCTAAATCCCAGAAACAAATGGTAAGGATCCCACAATCAGAACTAAGTAAAAAGGGATATGAAGACAAGGAGTAGATAGCACAAAAAACCTATACACACAATCTAAATTATTGTAGTCTATTCAGTCCGGTAAAAATAAGTGCACATGCAGGTGGGTAGATATCCAAATGCAACAAAAATCAAGTTTGATAAAGACAAATTCCCTGTCTGGTGTGTGTACTCAGAAGATGTTACCTCAATCCAATAAGTATAAGGCGATATAGGAGAGCCGTCTTGGCACTTATAGATTTTTTTTTTATCCTTTAGATATGTCATAATATGATACTGCCTTATTCATCAGAGGTAATACAGTGAATTAACATAAGAAAAATCTAAATCAAATGAATATTTGGTGCAACTCCCCTTTGCCTTCAAAACAGCATCAATCTTCTAGGTACATGTGCACACAGTTTGTAAGGAACTCAGAAGGTAGGTTATTCCAAACACCTTTGAGAACTAACCACACTTCTGTGGCTTTAGGCAGCCTGAGTTGCTTCTGCCTCTTCATTTAATCCCAGACACACTTGATCATGTTGAGATCAGGGCTCTGTCAGGGCCATACCATAGCTTCCAGCACAACCTCTCTCTCTCTCTCTCTCTCTCTCTCTCTGTATATATATATATACACACACACAGTATATATTTAATACAAATGTAACCTTGTTTATTTAAAATAGAACAATGTCTGTAACGTTTGTGGGATATTTCTTTATAAATCCAATCCTGGCCTGTAGTCTTGTTATCCCAGTGTCAGGTGGAAATATAAAGAAAAATCCCATAACTAAATATAACAGTTAAAAGGAATGAGGAAGGCCAAACACAGCAGCAAATAGGTAGCTCAGAACTCAGAGAAATAAGGGGCAAGGCAAAGGAGTAAGCCACACCGCAAAACAGGAGATAGCAGCAGAAAGTTGAACCAAATTCAGAGCATCAATGGGTTAAATAATATAGAAAGTTACTAGGCACAGCAGGGTTCAGCAACAAGTTGATAGTTCAATCTTCCTGAGTACAAAGAGGTTAAGCAGAAGAGTAGTCACTTAGGCAGAGCAGGGTTCAGCAGCAGGTAGTCAGTCCAATCTTTCAGAGAGCCAACGGGTTAATCAAAAGGGTAGTCACTTAGGCAGAGCAGGGTTCAGCAGCAGGTAGTCAGTCCAATCTTTCAGAGTGCCAAAGGGTTAAGCAGAAGAGTAGTCACTTAGGCAGAGCAGGGTACAGCAACAGGTAAACAGTACAAACAATTGAAATAGAGTACTGAGGAGTACACACAGTACAACCTATACTAGGGCACAAAGAATAGTAGGCGGTTACCTTATATAGGCGCAGGCTAGCGCCAAGGAGGGTGCACAGGTGCATGCTAAGAGAACTGGAGCGGCATTCGCGAAGATGACGTCTCCACCACGCGCCGCACAACAATCTCATGCCACCATGGCAACGGTTGAGGAGCGGAGGTGGCAGGTGGCAGAACAAGGGATATCGCAGATTAACATATTTATCTGCGATATCAGCAAAGGGCTACAGGGGAAAGTATGTCTCTTTGCAGATGATACAAAAATGTGCAGCAGAGTGGATGTTCCAGGGGGGGTAGACAAAATGAGAAGTGATATACAACAACTGGAGGATTGGACAAATGACTGGGATCTAAAGTTTAACACAGCAAAGTGTAAAATAATGCATTTAGGGAAGAAAAATCCAAATGTTAATTACAGACTCAATGACACTTTACTGACTGTTACAGATGAGGAACAGGACTTGGGAATTATTATTTCAGATGATTTAAAATTTAGTAAACAATGTAGTAATGCAGCGAGTAAGGCTAGCAAAATGCTTGGATGTATTGGTAAAGGTATTTGCAGCAGAAATAGTAAGGTTCTTATGCCACTTTATAGATCATTAGTTAGGCCTCATCTTGAGTATTGTGTGCAGTTCTGGAGGCCATATCTTCAGAAGGATATTAACAAACTTGAATCTGTGCAAAGGAGGGCTACCAAAATGGTACATGGTCTCAAAAATAAAACTTACCAGGATAGGCTCAATTACTTAAATATGTATAGCTTAGAGGAGAGAAGGGAAAGAGGTGATATGATAGCAACTTTCAAGTACATTAAAGGGTTTAGTAAAACTGAGGCTGTGGGTATTTTACATAAAATGGAAAATTCAAGAACAAGGGGTCATGAGCTCAAGCTAAAGGGTAGTAGATTCAGGAGTAATTTGAGGAAGCACTTCTTTACAGAAAGAGTGATTGATTTATGGAATAAACTTCCTCAAGAGGTAGTAGCAACAAACACTGTAGTGGACTTTAAAAATGCATGGGACAAGCATAAGGCTATCCTACGAACTAGATAAGTTTATACCGTTAGGTAAGGTCGGGCAGACTTGATGGGCCTATGGCTCTTATCTGCCGTCAATATCTATGTTTCTATGATACAGAGGGGGCAGTATGACAATGTAAATCTTGGCTGTGTGAGTCATTTAATGTTTTTTAAACAACAGTTTAATAATTAGGTCTGACCCCATTGGGGCAGATTTAATAACAGCCTATTTAGCATCACCTTTGTTATCCTATGCAATTCATCCACTAAAGAATTACGCTTTAATGAATCAACTTTATATTACAGCATAGGAGAAACTGGAGAGACTGTTGGTGAATCTAGATCACTCTTCTCCTGGCTTTACATTTTGTATACATGACTCGGTGACCCAAAGGAAAGTACTATAGTGTAAACAGAGATTGAATTTCTTTCATCTATGTCATCAGCAATCTTGTCGGCACAGCTGTGTGTTACAGAAATTCACAAAATCATTTCAGGCTGTGAATACATTCATCTGCACAGGCTGATATCATCTGCTGTTTATATGAGTGGTAATTTGTTTTCTTCTTTTTATAAAATATGTTCGTGTTTCAGGTCCCTCTTGGCAGAAATGTTTCAGGTTATGTGTGCAGACTGACACAAAGAAGAACCACCTACATGACTTTGTTCAGGATTGCCCACTCAAAACATAAAGCTGAGACGCATTACAATAACTTGCCTCTGTAAATGATAATCAGTGTGCTTGATAAGGACATCTCTTTCCTTATCTCTTTTTTCATTATAGTAAATGGAAACATAAAGGTTATTCTTCCCCATGACAGTGATTAACCCCTCTCTAATATTTTTCTATAAGAGATGTGTCTTGCAGTATACCAAGTTGAATTATTAACCCCTTAAGACCAGCAACGTACCTTCTATGGAAGTGACTTTTTCAAGACCCGCGCTTTTATAATCAGACAATGCCTTAACGACCAGTAAAGTACAGGGTATGCTGTGGTCGTTAAGGGGTTCAAAAGCATAAAGCAATTATTACAATTAAAAAAAAAACTTTTATATAATTCCCAGAGTTCTGCAGCTCTCATTCCTTGACACATGTTGGTCAGGGTCTCCTAACATTTTTTTTTTGTGTGTGGCATTCAGGATCAATGAGCAGAAAACAGATATCTGTTATTTGCTATTGAAAAAGCATTTCCACACTTCTCATTACGGGCCTGATGATCAAAAACTTGCCGGCATGAAAAGAAATCACGCAAAATCTTTGGGATTTTTTTTGGGACCATATATTGTAATGTGGAAGTCTCTTTTTTACATCTAAACTTTTAACTTGTAAAATTCTTTGAGGGCCCTCGCCATATTGGCAAGACTTTTAGATCATCTCACCTGAGCAGAGAGTTTGAGATCATGAAGCCCTAAGGGACTATCATCTAAAGCTATTCGCTCTGGCTAGATAATCTAAGATGTCTCTTCAGTACTATGAGATCCCTCAAAAAATGTTATAAAGGCATACTTTAGCTTGAGAGCAGTTTATCTAGCTATGCAGTGTTCTAGATGTGACGGAGAGACACATACAATACAATATAGTGCTCAAATAAAAGTCTCCAAAAATGTGTGATTTCTCTCCAATGACGATTTTTTTTTTTTTTAAACGGTTTTTATTGAAGTTGTGAGAAGAAAAAAAAAATGACATACAGAGTTTGTCCAAACGCAAAAATTGGAACAGGGCAAGATATACAGTTATCACAAAAAGATTATCAGATCAGCTAAAGATTGCGTCTTCGCATACCATTCCCATGGTCACAAGAAATAACATATATAGGTAGTAATGAAAAATGGTGTTGTCTCTAGTTTTACCTTTTGCGTGAGGGTAACGGAATCTATAATGTGGGGTGAACATGTAGAGAAGGGATCACTTATGCCACAATAAATTGTAATAAAAGTGTCTGGAACAAATAAGATGGAACTTCATTTTATATTATTGTGTAGCGCATGTTCCCCACTTCAACTATCTTTACTCTTATCAATTTTAATAATATCAGGAAGAGGAGAACTGGCATTTGTTTTGGTCGATATTGGGCCATAGTGTGTGAGGGGGGCTAAAATTCAGCGGGCCAGAGCCGCTCAAAATAATAAGGGAAAGGGGGGGGTAGGGGCGGAGCTCACCTGGGTAAAACAGCAAAATAATTCTTAGGCTTCTTATCTACTTTAGAGGGTGCAGGCTATATTGAATATACAATGTCCAGTATCTAAAAGTTAAACAGCATGGGAGAGAAGCTGTCCACTTAGATGGGTATCTAATAGAGAGTTTAGAAAACTGTTGACAGCAGGCTTCTAGGGAGGGAAATAAGAGAGGAGCAGCTACATAATCCTGCTTTATATTTTCGAAAGACATATAGGAGAGGTTATAATGATCTATTGTAATTTAGCCCACTTTAGGACATCCATTACGTGGACAGGTCTAAGACCTTATCAGTTGTTTTCAATAGACCAGGTCTGATTTTAGCGAAATCTAGCTAAGTGAACCAAAAATCAAGCTGCTATGTGGGATAGCAGAGATTAAGTGAGTGTACACACCTTATCTATAGCTAGTATGTTCTTCAACGTGAGCAAAATAGAGCCTCATATTTGAAAGTATAAGATGAGTAATGTGCAGCATTAATATAGAAGGCACAACATCAGTATGGGCTTTCATATATAATCAGAGTAGTGGTCAATAAAGATAGTATGATAAAATATATCACCTAACCAGTATAACAAGAACGCCAATGTATAATGTGTCTTAAGGAAAATATGATATAGGGTGTTATCGTGTACATTAGAGCAAAACATATGAAATACATAAATACCACATGTCCATAGTCAGAAGGGGTCTTTCTTGGATTCCCTCAACAGCTAACCAGAAGTAAAATAACAGGTCTCATGGATACTTAATTCACTATGGACATATATATACATATATATACAGACATACATGCACCCATACATACATATACTAATATATACAGAGAACATACAGAGCCATCATCCATACAGATTATACAATTTATAACAATAGTATGTAGTAATCTCAGTTATAGTCCCTTACATAGGTGCTAAGGTGGAACCAGGAGTAAGAGTGTATAAGAAATCTCATAATGAAGAGAAAAACTAAGAAGCCCGTGTAGTGATAATAGTCCTGTGTTAAGGAGTGTGGCTTTATAGTAAGGGTGGAAAACTTTGCCAGCTATTCTACAATTGGCATTAGAGAAAATTAGAGCTTGGTGCTGATATTATCTAGCTACATATCTTATTGGTAAGTTCTCTCAGGCTGGTATAGTGAGTGAGAAACATATATTATCTTACCAGCATCTGGGGCTTAATGAAGCTGTGAACCTATACCATGTGTGATTATGACATAACAAGCTTTTGAGTGTAGTACATTTCTTGATAGGATTTAGTATCAAAATAAGAGGAGGCCCGGCAATACATAGTACTAGGTTGAATATGAACAAGGATTTTGAGTCAATAAGTAATTGTATCTGTAAATAAAGTAGGTATATGAGCTCAAGACCACATATCTCTCTATAGACCACCTATTAACCACAGACAGTGGGTAGCTAAGTTTAAAAAACAATAAGAGTAGGCACAACAAGGGAGTAGAAAACAGTGCTCCAAATTACAGCAAACATATAAGATGTGCGGTTGAGAGAGTTCTACTACTTAGACATAGCCTGTAATGGCAATAAATAAATACAACCTTAAACACTTAAAATAACACAAAGTAAACTGTCACTCAATGATCAGCACAACATTAAACTGCAAATAGTGGACATAACCTCAGGTGTTATGGGATCAGTTCTGATTGCCACATGTTAAGGTTGACGTCCAAGACAAAGCCTGACTAGCTAACCGATACCTTCTCTGGCATTATAGAAGTGAGCTTGCGGTTGATAGTCCTGAAAGAAGAACGAAGTTCCCAAGTGCCCACCAAAAGTGTGGAGTGCAATGGAGGGGCTATGAGGGGTAAATCTTGACTTACATCGGTGGCTCTGGCATATCCCCAAATCATTTGTGATGCTGATTGAAAACATATCTTCATCTATACCCACCCCGACCGGGCGGGAGCTGAATAGGTAGTAACGGAGTCGAGTGCGATGTCAGAGGATCTCTCTGTGCTAGAAAGGAATGCAGGCCACACACACAGTACAGGCGGTCCCCCTTGGGACTTATCCGCTGTCTCGGTGCAGGGACGAAGATGCAGTGAGTCTTCCTCTTCTTCCGATGCGTGAGCTGCAAGGAGGGATTGATTACTGAGGTCATCTTCTGAGGTGTTAGGTATGTCCTCCGTGTCCAGCGTTAGGAGTTGATGCAGTATGTTGAAATGAGCATCCATGCGGAGCTCTAGCGCCGCTAATGTATTCTTGATTAGGGATTCCATCTCCTCTGTTGGCTGTAAAGTCAGAGCTGCCTTCCAGAAGCAATCGTTAAGTGGGAATTCAGGAACTAGGCTTAGATGGATCATAAGCTAGAAAGCTCCAGTGGTAGTTGTAGCAGTAGCTGGGATTTCACCTTCGGCAGGGTCGGAATATATACCCAGAAGCTTGGTCAATAAGCGTTTGACCGGTATTTTCACCGTAGCCTGTAGAGTGATCCCATCTCGCAAAACAATGTGGGACAGTATAAAATGATCTGCATGTTGACCGGTTCACTGTGACTCGAATAGGTTCTATACCTGCGAATGTTGTAGATATGAGGTGTAGGGACCGTCTGCATATGATCAGAGATACTTATATTCAGGTTGTTGTCTAAAACGTTATTTATAGAGCCATTTGAGATGTTTTGTTAGGCTAGTAGAGCAGGAGCTAACAAAACCTGCAACTGCTCGGCTCCACAGTTGGCTCTGCCCCCCCAATGCCGATCACTTTTTAATCATTAAGCCCTACGGGAGTGATTCTATAAAGCTCTCTGGACTTGTAAGAAATATCGCCAGTACTATGAAGCCCTTGCACTAATTATATAAAGTCAGTTTTTACCTTGACAACAGTTTGTCTCACAAAGAGGATGCATACCTTATAATAGGACTCACAAAAAAGTTGAAATTTAAAATAAACAAATTAAATATTGAAATAAAAATATGCAGTAAAAAAAAAATGTATTGTTTAAGCGCAATAAAAATTGTAACATAATTGAGCTCTAGAAATCTTATTTTATGGAAAAATTTAAATTTTGTATTGAAATTAAACAGGGAATTATTTAAACCATGACATTTTAAGTGCCTTTAAAGGGAAATTAATATTAAACTTCTGGGCACACCTACTCTGGAATAGCTACTACTCATTATGTTATTGCTTTTGCTCCTGTTGCTGCACCACTCTTTAAAGCCGTATTCCTATTTTAACCCCTGTAATAGCTCCACCTCGTTGTACTGGGGGCTGCCATCTTGGAGCACAGATATTCCCACACACTTTGACACAGGTTATGGTGCATAAAACAAAGCAGGGGGCTGTACATTTGTGCAGTGGCTCCATTGTTCTATATTATTGGTGAGTGCTTTTGAAAATATATTTTGTGTAACTGTAAAACTGTATAAAAATGCAAAAATGTAAAGCTCAAACAATGTATCATGTACAATAAGTACAAAGAAATGCTACAGCTGTCAAAAAAGTGCTTCTGTGAGACTACCTTAGCTCCAAGATGGCGGCACCCAGTATCACTTTAAAGTGATTGTAAAGTTGAATAATTTACTGCCCAGTATCTAAAAATAATCTTAAAGTGATGGTCAACTTTGATGAATGAAAGCCCAGTTTTTAAAAATACTATTAAAAACAGGGGTACTTTCATTCCTCAAAGATTATAAAGCAGCAGTTTAGAGAGCTGCTTAAATCCTATTGGCTGATTTGAACAGCCAATAGGATTTTAGCAGCTCTAATTCCTATTGGCTGATTGAAATTTTTCAGCCAATAGGAATGCAAGGGACGCCATCTTGAATCGCGTACCTTGCATTGAAGATTCAATGTACGGTGACGACAGTATGAAGAGGATGCTCTGCACCGGATGTCTTAAGGATGGACCCGCTCCACGCCGCCGGGATCAAGATAGAAGATGCCGCCTGGATGAAGATTGAAGAGGCCGTCTGGATGAAGACTTCTCGCCGTTTGGATGAGGACTTCGCCGCCGGTATGAAGATTGAAGAGGCCGCTTGGATGAAGATCATTCAAGCGAGACTTCGAAAAATGTAAGTAGATCTTCGGGGGTTAGTGAAAGGTTTTTTTAAAGGGTTTTTTGGGTGGATTTTTATTTTAGATTAGGGTTTGGGCATGTAAAAGAGCTAAATGCTCTTTTAAGGGCAATGCCCATCCAAATGCCCTTTTCAGGGCAATGGGTAGCTTAGGTTTTTTAGATAGTTTTTTTATTTTGTAAATTGGGGGTTTGTAATGTTAGAGGGACTTTGTATTTTTTTTTTTCAGGTAAAAGAGCTGTTTAACTTAGGGCAATGCCCTACAAAAGGCCCTTTTAAGGGCCATTGGTAGTTTATTCTAGATAGTTAATAACTATTTAATAACTATTCTACCTAGTTAAAATAAATACAAACTTGCCTGTAAAATAAAAATAAAGCCTAAGCTAGATACAATGTAACTATTAGTTATATTGTAGCAAGCTTAGGGTTTATTGTATAGGTAAGTATTTAGTTTTAAATAGGAATAATGTAGTTAATGATAGTAATTTTATTTAGATTTATTAAAATTATATTTAAGTTAGGGGGTGTTAGGTTTAGGGTTAGACTTAGGTTTAAGATTTAATAAATTTAATATAGTGGCGGCGAAATTGGGGGCAGCAGATTAGGGGTTAATAAATATAATGTAGGTGGCGGCGATGTTAGGGGCGGCAGATTAGGGGTTAATAATATTTAACTAGTGTTTGCGAGGCGGGAGTGCGGCGGTTTAGGGGTTAATATGTTTATTATAGTGGCAGCGATGACGGGAATGGCAGATCAGGGGTTAAAATTTTTATTACAGTGTTTGCGATGTGGGAGGGCCTCGGTTTAGGGGTTAATAGGTAGTTTATGGGTGATAGTGTACTTTTTAGCACTTTAATGTGAGTTTTATGCTACGGCGTTGAAGTGTAAAACTCATAACTACTGACTTTAGAATGCGTTAGGGATCTTGGAGGTAGAGGGTGTACCGCTCACTTTGTGGCCTCCCAGGACAGACTCGTAATACCGGCGCTATGGAAGTCCCATAGAAAAAAGAGTTTACAAAGTTTACGTAAGTCGGTTTGCGGTAAGGCCAAAAAAGTGTGCGGGGTCCCTAAACCTGCAAGACTCGTAATACCAGCAGGCGTAAAAAAGCAGCGTTAGGACCTGTTAACGCTGCTTTTTTACCTTAACGCACAACTCGTAATCTAGCTGTATGTTTTTTTATTTTGGGGTGTTTTTTTTTTATTTTTTAAAGGGTATTAGACTAGGAATAATATTTATTTTTTTGGATAATTTCATTTGTTATTTTTTGTAATTGTAGTGGGGTTGTTTTTGTAATGGTAAGTTTTAGTGTATTTTAACTAGTTAGTAAATAGTTAATAACTATTTACTAACTAGTCTACCTAGTTAAAATAAATACAAACTTACTTGTGAAATAAAAATAAAACCTAAGCTAGCTACAATATAACTATTAGTTATATTGTAGCTAGCTTAGGTTTTATTTCACAGGTAAGTATTTAGTTTAAATAGGTATTATTTAGTTAATAATTGTAACTTTAATTTAGTTCTATTTAAATTATGTTAAAGTTAGGGGTTGTTAGGGTTACGTTAGGTTTAGGGGTTAATATAGTTTAATTTAGGTTGTTGTGGGGGCTGCGCGGTTTAGGTTTATTTAGTGGTAGTGATGTGGGAGGCCAGATGTTTAGGGGTTAATAACTTTATTTAGTTGCGGCGATGTCGGGGAGCAGCAGAATAGGGGAAAATAGATTTATTATAGTGTGGGCGATGTTGGGGTGCAGGGAAATAGGGGTTAATATCTTTAGTATAGTGGCGGCGATATCGGGAGCGGCAGATTAGGGGTTAATAGTTTTATTTAGGTGGCGGCTATATCGGGAGCGGCAGATTAGGGGTTAATAGTTTTATTTAGGTGGCGGTGATATCGGGAGCAGCAGATTAGGGGTTAAAAACATTATGTAGGTGTCAGTGATGTTGGGAGCAACAGATTAGGGGTGTTTAGACGTGGGGTTTATGTTAGGGTATTAGGTTTAAACTTGTTAGACTTTTTTCTGACCCGCTCTCCCCATTGATGTCTATGGGGAAAGCGTGCACAAGCACGTCAAAACAGCGCTTGTTTTGTGTGCGGTATGGAGCTTAAAAATCCCATATCGCACACACAAGCTGGGTTTTGAAAAACTTTTAATGGCTGCGCTATAGGGGGTTAAATAACGAAACTTTTCTTGCGTTCGTTAATTTCTCTGTAGCGCGTATAACTCGTAATCTAGGTGTATAAACCTAACTACAAGTGACTACTGAGGGATTTCTAAAAAATATTTAAAATACATTTAATAGCAAGGTTACTTGTCAGGACATCTATAAAGTAATTCATTTAAACTACTGACATGTTCAAAAAGGTTATTTTTACAAAATGTATATATTGCATACATTTATATTTTTCATTGCATATTTGTTAATCAAAGCAATATGCAAAACATTATAATATGGCATATTATAGATACACTGGAGGCATGTGCACAACATCATAATATGGCATATTATAGATACACTGGGGGCATGTGCACAACATCATAATATGGCATATTATAGATACACTGGGGGCATGTGCACAACATTATAATATGGCATATTATAGATACACTGGGGGCATGTGCAAAAGAAAAATGCAGGGTGAACAAAACCTACAGATTTAAAGGTGCATAGAAGTTCAAATTTAATTGGACCATACGCTGATGACAACACCAACATTGCTCTCAGAATCACATCTTTGTCCCAAGTCTCTTAGAGCTGAGTGTTTTCCCAGATAGTTGAATTCTGTGGTTCCCACAAATTCTGTGGCTGCATTGATCGTTCTTCCAAAGCCATCAGGAAAGATTACTAGCCTTTTTATAGATATATATAGAAATATATTTTTTCCAGAGTAAGATTTTTAAAGGGACAGTCTAGTAAAAATTAAACTTTCATGATTCAGATAGGGCATGCAATTTTAAGCAACTTTTATTATGAAATTTGCTTTGTTCTCTTGGTATTCTTTGTTGTAGCTAAATCTAGGTAGGCTCATATGCTAATTTCTAAGCCCTTGAAGACCGCCTCCTATCTCAGTGCATTTTGACAGTTTTTTTTACAGCTAGGCAGCACTAGTTCAAGTTCATGTGTGCCATATAGATAACATTGCACTCAGGTACGTGGAGTTACTTCTGAGTCAGCACTGTTTGACTAAAATGCAAGTCTGTCAAAAGAACTGAAATAAGGGTGCTGTCTGCACAGGCTAAGATACAAGCAGGGTCGGCACTAACCATTGCGGGGCCCAAGACAGGATGACAAAATGGGGCCCCTGTCTCCAACCCCACCACATCCCCACCCACAACCCCGCCCCTACCATTTTAAAAATGAAAATGGGAGAAAAACTATTTAAAGTGACAGTATACACCAATTGTCATATAACTGCATGTAATAGTCACAGCTATAAGAAGAATATGCACAGATACTGATATAAACATCCAGTATAAAACCTTTTAAAAACGTACTTAGAAGCTCCCAGTTTAGCTCTGTTGACGAGGCTGGGCTGGGACACCCAATGAAAGGGTTAATGTGAATAAGAAGGATAGGAGCGCCTAAGGAGACAGAAAATCATGCTGCTACTCAGTTAATCCCCTCTGGAAAAATGTATATAAATGCAGAAACACAGAAGAGACAGGGCTCGTCAAGCACAGATATAAATAAGGAGAGATGCACAGTATGTAAAAAGTCAAAAATATATACACTTTTAATGATATTAATTAAATCATACACACTGCATTCATGCCAATATAAAACTTCAGGGACGTCTTCCTTAAAATTAGCAAGCCACAATAAGTGAATATATATATATCAGAATACGTGAATATGATAAAAAGCAGAATCAAACAACTGGGTGTAAAATGAAAGGGTCTGGGAAAGCAGGAACAGGCAGGCACCCACCTCTCTTGCATATGAAAAGACCCATTACACAACCAGCAGTCTGTAGACATCAGTTTACATCTAAAACATTGGGGCTTGGCTAGGAGTCTGAAAATCAGCACAATTTTATTGAAAAATAAGCAAAACTATACATTTTTACAAAAACACTCCCAGATGCCAAGACAAATCTTGTGTACAATGTCCCTTTAAGGTAATGCACAACATTTTATTTAAAAAAATACAAATCCACAAATGTGGAGCACTATAACGTATATATATTGCAATATACCGTTTGTGCTATTGGGACACCAATATTTCTGTATACAATGAAGAATTATGCTGACAATAAGGGACAGTTGAGTTGAACTGGGCCTTATTTTTATGTGTTTTTTTATGATGACCTCAAGTTGCAACCAAAATAAACAGTCATATATACTATGTTAGAGAGGCCATGACAATTCTTTTATCAAAAAGATGTAAAGATACAAATAAAGCTTATACAATTACAAGCATATTAAATACACTTCTAAGTCTTTCAATACTTAGGTTACATGACAAACTTCAGTTTGATATTACATTTTAATTACCACAAAGGACTACTCTTGGACAATAAAATAGATAGATAAAGTTTCAGTCTTTCCTGTTTCTGTCCTTTCACTTCTGATTCCCTGTGTCCTTGCAACCAAGACTGAGATGAGCAAAGGGACCAAGCAGCGCTCGCAAAAGGTTTTCAAATGCGGACAGTTCACCATCCTCAGGGGATTTATCCCCCTCGTCCTGTATTAGCAGAGCCTGGTATGCCTGAGCCGAACATTCTTAGTTTGCTTTGGGGATGAGAACTTCTACAACACAAGAACAAATGAAGTGAGCATCACACATCATGAGCACAGAACGAACACTGTTCATGTGGAGCCTTTTTATCTTATTGTGACTTGGGCTAAATTTGCCTACTTGAGAGCTAATTTATACTTCAGATGTGTTATCCTGGCCCTTGAAAGTCAGAAACCAGTTTGCATCATCATTTATTGCAGTGTTTAGAATATTTGAAGTACAACTATTAAATGCATTTTTCCATAAGCCATGTTTGTGACTTAAAAGCTTTAACAGCATTGCTGTAATATTGTTAGTAGTTATTTAAAACTTTCATTTTTATTTGTATTACTGTACATTCATACTGTGTTACTGGACATCTTCCTTATGACTGTGCTATATAAAAAAAAAAGATAAAGATAATGGTTAGAAGACTACCTGACAGTCAAAATGCAGGAGGCCATAAATCTAGTAACCAACGGCTAGATTACGAGTTTTTGTCGGTAAGGCTTGCGGTGTTAACGAGCATTTTTTTTCTCACCGCTCACTTAAGACAATGCTGGTATTACAGGTTTTTT
Organism: Bombina bombina; assembly: GCF_027579735.1. Taxonomy (NCBI): domain Eukaryota; kingdom Metazoa; phylum Chordata; class Amphibia; order Anura; family Bombinatoridae; genus Bombina; species Bombina bombina. Next base: position 179,474,364 of record NC_069504.1, read on the forward strand.
TAAACCCGGTGTTAGCCGCAAAAAAGTGAGCGGAGAGCAAAATCTAGCTCCACATCTCACCTCAATACCAGCGTTGCTTACGGTAGCGGTGAGCTAGCAAAACGTGCTCATGCACGATTTCCCCATAGGAATCAATGTGGCAGAAAAATACACCTGCAAAAAAACAGCGTTCAGCTCCTAACGCACCCCATTGATTCCTATGGGGAAATACTTTATATGTCTAGACCTAACATCCTAACATGAATCCTGAGTCTAAACACCCATAATCTTACACTTATTAACCCCGACATCGTCGCCACCTGCATAATATTATTAACCCCTAATCTGCCGCTCCGGACACTGCCGCCACCTACATTATACTTATAAACCCCTAATCTGCTGCCCCCAACATTGCCGACACCTACATTATAGTTATTAACCCCTAATCTGCCGCCCCAATGTCGTCGAAAGCTACCTACAATTATTAACCCCTAATCTGCCGCCCCCAACATCGCCGCCACTATAATAAAGTTATTAACCCCTAAATCTAAGTCTAACCCTAACCTTAACACCCCCCCTAACATAAATATAATTTAAATAAATCTAAATAAAATTACTATTATTAAATAAATTATTCCTATTTAAAACTAAATACTTAACTAAAAAAAACAACCTAATATAGCTACAATATAACTAATAGTTACATTTGTATCTATCTTAGGATTTATTTTTATTTTACAGGCAAGTTTGTATTTATTTTAACTAGGTACAATAGTTATTAAATAGTTATTAACTATTTAATAACTTCCTAGTTAGAATAAATACAAATATAACTGTAAAATAAAACCTAACCTAAGTTACAATTACACCTAACACTACACTATCATTAAATACATTAACTAAATTAACTACAATTAATTACAATTAAATTAAATAAACTAAAGTACGAAACCCCCCCCACTAAATTACAGAAAATAATAAAATAATTACAAGATTTTTAAACTAATTACACCTACTCTAATCCCCCTAATAAAATAAAAAGCCCCCCAAAATAATAAAAATCCCTACCCTATACTAAATTACAAATAGCCCTGAAAAGGGCCTTTTGCGGGGCATTGCCCCAAAGTAATCAGCTCTTTTACCTGTAAAGAAAAAATACAATACCCCCCCAACATTAAAACCCACCACCCACACACCCAACCTTACTCTAAAACCCACCCAATCCCCCTTAATAAAACCTAACACTAACCCCTTGAAGATCACCCTACCTTGAGACGTCTTCACCCAACCGGGCAGAAGTGGTCCTCCAGACGGCCAGAAGTCTTCATCCGATCAGGGCAGAAGAGGACCTCCAGACGGGCAGAAGTCTTCATCCAGGCGGCATCTTCTATCTTCATCCATCCGGAGCGGAGCGGGTCCATCTTCAAGCCATCCGACGCGGAGCATCCTCTTCCATCCGACGACTAACACTAAATGACGGTACCTTTAAGTGACGTCATCCAAGATGGCGTCCCTTCAATTCCAATTGGCTGATAGAATTCTATCAGTCAATCGGAATTAAGGTAGAAAAAATCCTATTGGCTGATCCAATCAGCCAATAGGATTGAGCTCACATTCTATTTGCTGTTCCAATTAGGGACGGCAGATTAGGGGTTAATAAAATTTAACTAGTGTTTGCGAGGCGGGATTGCGGCGGTTTAGGGGTTAATATATTTATTACAGTGGTGGCGATGTCCGGTCGTCAGATTAGGGGTTAAAAATTTTATTTAAGTGTTTGCGATGTGGGGGGGCCTCGGTTTAGGGGTTAATAGGTAGTTTATGGGTGTTAGTGTACTTTTTAGCACTTTAGTTAAGAGTTTTATGTTTGCCCATAAAACTCTTAAAGTGTCAGTAAACCTAAAAAATAATGTTATATAGTGCAGAATTATATAACATTATTTTAGTGTTATCCTTGTAAAACCTTTTATTCTCTTTGAATTTTTTTAAAATTTGCCCGTTTTTCAGACCCGCTCTCTGTACTCTGCTGAGTCAGACAGAGCAGGAGCGAGCTGCACTTAGTGTTATGGCGCGGTCGGGCCGGGATGTGACTATACAGCTGGCCCGATGCGCTGTGTAAAAAAACCAGACACGCTCAACAGAGTACAGAGAGCGGGTCTGAAAAATGGGCATATTTTAAAAAAATTCAAAGAGAATAAAAGGTTTTACAAGGATAACACTAAAATAATGTTATATAATTCTGCACTATGTGCAGAATTATATAACATTATTTTTTAGGTTTACTGTCCCTTTAACTACTGACTTTCAAATGCGGTAGGAGTCTTGACAGGAGAGGCTGTACCGCTCACTTTTTCCAAGACTCGTAATACCGGCGTTAGGAAAATCCCATTGAAAAGATAGGATACGCAATTGACGTAAGGGGATTTGCGGTAAGCTCGAGTCGCAGAAAAAAAGTGAGCGGTACACCTGTACCTGCCAGACTCGTAATACCAACTGGCGTTAAAAAGCAGCGTTGGGACCTCTCAACACTGCTTTTTTAAGGCTAACGCAAGACTCGCAATCTAGGCGCAACTATTTTTGGAAGAATTTAAAGTTGTATTATATATAAGAAATGCATTATAAATACAGGAACAAGACATTGGGGCAAAAAATGATAAGTACTGCACTAATTAATTGGAGTGTTTCTGCTGATATGCAATTGTTTAAGATACTGATAGAGCAAAAAGTAAATGTACCTCAAATTATGCACCATCCTTTCTGCAAGCAAACTGTAAAACAGTTTTTTTCTTTATTCCTTTTTTATTCACAGCTGCCTTCCACAATCCCATTCTCACCCTCACAGCGCACCTCTCCCTCACACACAGCCCCCTTCCTCACCCTCTCAGCCCCCCTCTTCCTCACACACAGCCCCCTCCACCCTCTCAGCCCCCCTCTTACTCACACAGAGCCCTTCCTCACCCTCTCAGCCCCCCTCTTCCTCACACACAGCCCCCTCCTCACTCTCTGACCCCCTCTTCCCCACACACAGCCCTCTCTTCACTCTCTCAGACCCCCCTTCCTCACACACAGCCCCCTCCTCACACTCTCAGACCCCCCTTCCTCACACACAGCCCCCTATCTTCCTCACACACAGCCCCCCTCACTCTCTCAGACCCCCTCTTCCTCACACACAGCCCCTTCCTCACTCTTTCAGACCCCCCCCCCTTCCTCACACACAGCCCTCTATCTTCCTCACACACAGCCCCTCCTCACTCTCTCAGACCCCCTCTTCCTCACACACAGCCCCCTCCTCACTCTCTTAGACCCCCCCATCCTCACACACAGCCCCCTCCTCACTCTCTCAGACCCCCCTTCCTCACACGTAGCCTCCTCCTCACTCTCTCAGACCCCCATCTTCCTCACAAACAGCCCCTCATCACCCTCTCAGCCCCCTTCTCACTCTCTGACCCCCTCTTCCTCACACACAGCCCCCTCCTCACTCTGAGACCCCCCTTCCTCACACACAGCCCCCTCCTCACTCTCTCAGACCTCCCTTCCTCACACCCAGCCCCCTCCTCACTCTCTCAGACACCCATCTTCCTCACACACAGCCCCTCCTCACTCTCTCAGACCCCCTCTTCCTCACACACAACCCCCTCCTCACTCTTTTAGACCCCCTCTTCCTCACACACAGCCCCTTCCTCATTCTCTCAGACCCCCTCTTCCTCACACACAGCCTCTCCTCACTCTTTCAAACCCCCTCTTCCTCACACACAGCCCCCTCCTCACTCTCTCAGACCCCCCTTCCTCACACACAGCCCCCTCCTCATCCTCTCAGACACCCCCTTTCTCACACACAGCCTCCTCCTCACTCTCTCAGACCCCTCTCCCTAACACACAGCTCCCCCCGCACTCTTAGCCCCCTCACACTCACAAACAGGCTGTTAGACCCTCTGAAAGGAATGTTACTTCCCAAGGGTGCCCTAAACTAGCCTAGGTACTATAAATATAGGTGGAAATATAATAAATGGCTGAAGTACCAGATAATTTAACCAGAACTGTCACTCTCTCTAAATAAACAATCCTTGAGGGTATGAAGGGGAACACATGGAAAGTAATAGTGCCACATATATGAAATATTGATAATATGAAGCATATTTATATAGAATAATAAACTATTGTTTTAGTTAATATGTGCAAATCTGTATGTTTGGTTTGCAGACTTTAAACAAAAACATGAAATGGTCATACAGTCCTGCTATACTGTTACATTATACTACTACAAATGTTAAATGTATGTGGCAGCACAGCACTGAGCACCCAAAAACAAACAATTTTTTTTAAGTTCCTTCTGTCTGGCAACTGTAGTCTGTTACTCTTAACTTTAACTGTGTCTGACTGTCTAGTCTTACCTCATCAAAAGTAACAAACCGCCCAGCCCCTGACTCGGTCCTACTCTAGGCAATACCTGACCACTGCCAGCCCAGCCACAACACTGTCACCCACTAGCTACTCTGCACCGTCTGCACTTTGCAAGTCTCCGGTCACTGACTGTCCACTCTCCACTCTGCTCTCGTCAGTCACCCGGACGGAACTCCTACTCCTCACTGTTCCGCCCCATTCATGCAAGGAGCTGATTGATTGGAGAATTATAGTATAATCCTCCAATCATTCAGATTGTTGCATGCTAACTGCCTAGTGCTTCCTATCGTTCCTAAGCAAAAAAAATAGCCCCCAAAAATATAGCTAAAAATGGAGCACCAAAAAAAAAATGACAGCGCACCAATTTTTAAAAAAAATATTGCATAAACAAAATACACAGTTGGCACCAGCATGGCGGGCCCCCTAACTGCAGGGTCCAAGGTGGCTGCCTTGATCGCCTTGCCCTAAGGCTGGCCCTGGATACAAGGTAATCACAGAGGTAAAAAGTTTATTACTATAACCGTGTTGGTTATGAAAAACTGGGGAATGGGTAAAAAAGAGATTAGCTTTTTAAACAATAAAAATTCTGGAGTAGAATTTCCCTTTAAGAATTTGAACCCTGTGCCTTGATGATCAATGTATGAGATTTGCACAGCTGTGTTGAGCAATTGGCTGCTAAACAAGTTGCCTCTATGTCATACAAAATTTGAATACAGCTGTATTTTGCGATAAACTGTTTACCACTAATCTCTAACATGGAGAATAGTAGCATGTGTCACACTTTACTAATGTTAGGTTGTTTTTCCCTGACTACTACAGTAACGGATGTTTATTCAAAGAAAAAAATTTCAAGCGCTACACATATTCAATAATTTGTATAACATTTTAACCAAATATAAGAAAGAAGAACAATATGAGCAGATATAAATGTATGCAGTTGCATATGCATATTTGTATGAAAAGCATTACAATAATATTATTAGAAAAAGACAAAAATAGACTGTAATGCTGCTGTGAATATCCTATAAAGCCTAGTTGTGGAGAAGGCATGAACAAAATGGTGAATGAAAGCATAGGAAGCCTCAAGGTAAAAGCTTCAGGTATGATTTTTATGTATATAAAAAATGAGTTAAAAAATGTCATGGGACGAGGGTTAACAGTAAAAAGAAAGAAAGATTATAATGGACATCCCAAGAGGGAGAGAAGTCAGAAGGGGAGTTTATGGTAAAGGGACAGTGTACCCTAAACCCCCCCACCCCGCATTGGGGTTCACAATTTAAGTCTAACACAGTGTCGGGCTAGTGCATGTGAAGAATTGCTAGCTGCAATGCGCGTTATTAAAATATTCATAAATATTAATAAAAATTATTATTCAAACTGTAAAAAAGAAAGAAAAAAAAATATTATATATATATATATATATATATATATGGATTATTTAGATTTTTTACAATATGTATAATAATTTTTAATACTTTTTATTAATATTTAATAATATTTTATATTATATAAGTTTTTTCTGTTGGGTTAGAGCATGAGTGATAGGTATTACGGGTTTCAACTTGTAAAGTGCACGCAAAAAAAACTTACTTCTAGTGACGTTTACAAACGAGCAAAAGCGCTAAAGAGCGCGCCACTTGTAATCTGGTGCTTAACGGATTGTGGACTCAAATAACAAAACCAGCTATTTCTGCTGCACTTACCCCAAAAGGGGATTGCTGTGTTTTTATACTGTACCAGAAGCAAAAAGCCTGAGATATTGCATATCTAATTTGCATATCTTACCCAGAACCCTCTGGTTCATTAGTAACAATGTATACAGAGCACTTCTGGGGTAAGGCAATTGGGGATACTTGCCTAGATGTGCTAATTGCCTATGCTATAATTTTATTGCTCTTATTTTTATGAAATGGAGGACTTTAATATCAAGCTTTCATCTCCACCATAACTAATATAAATATTGCAAAAATAAACCCAACGAAGCAATTTTTGAATACATTGAATACCCTACAGCCTGTATAACAAGTTATTAGAAACACATTAAGGGAAAAACTATTTTACAGAATATTTTAGCGGTAGGTAGGGCCTTAGGTCCACAAGTTTCTTGTGCTATAAAAAACATGATGGATTATCAAACGATTAATTCATTTAAATATCAATCAAGATTTTGGGATACACATACTAGCTGCTGATAAACATCTCAGTTGTAGAATCAAACTGAAATGATTGTCTTATACTGGGCTGTGACCCTTTATGATTGGTCTCAACCATAATTGTAGATTAATACCTGGACTAGATTTTATCAATAAAAAGTACATGGATGCCTGAGTTAAACTTGCATCATTCAGAGCATACAATTAAAAAAAAATAATTACAGTTCCTGTTTACTTCTGTTATGAAATTCACACACCTCCACATCCGTTTTTGAAACTTTGCTCCTTTCCAAGAGAGAATACTGAGAAGAGTACACACACACACACACACACACATATATATATATATATATATATATATATATACAGGGAGTGCAGAATTATTAGGCAAATGAGTATTTTGACCACATCATCCTCTTTATGCATGTTGTCTTACTCCAAGCTGTATAGGCTCGAAAGCCTACTACCAATTAAGCATATTAGGTGATGTGCATCTCTGTAATGAGAAGGGGTGTGGTCTAATGACATCAACACCCTATATCAGGGGTGCATAATTATTAGGCAACTTCCTTTCCTTTGGCAAAATGGGTCAAAAGAAGGACTTGACAGGCTCAGAAAAGTCAAAAATAGTGAGATATCTTGCAGAGGGATGCAGCGCTCTTAAAATTGCAAAGCTTCTGAAGCGTGATCATCGAACAATCAAGCGTTTCATTCAAAATAGTCAACAGGGTCGCAAGAAGCGTGTGGAAAAACCAAGGCGCAAAATAACTGCCCATGAACTGAGAAAAGTCAAGCGTGCAGCTGCCAAGATGCCACTTGCCACCAGTTTGGCCATATTTCAGAGCTGCAACATCACTGGAGTGCCCAAAAGCACAAGGTGTGCAATACTCAGAGACATGGCCAAGGTAAGAAAGGCTGAAAGACGACCACCACTGAACAAGACACACAAGCTGAAACGTCAAGACTGGGCCAAGAAATATCTCAAGACTGATTTTTCTAAGGTTTTATGGACTGATGAAATGAGAGTGAGTCTTGATGGGCCAGATGGATGGGCCCGTGGCTGGATTGGTAAAGGGCAGAGAGCTCCAGTCCGACTCAGACGCCAGCAAGGTGGAGGTGGAGTACTGGTTTGGGCTGGTATCATCAAAGATGAGCTTGTGGGGCCTTTTCGGGTTGAGGATGGAGTCAAGCTCAACTCCCAGTCCTACTGCCAATTTCTGGAAGACACCTTCTTCAAGCAGTGGTACAGGAAGAAGTCTGAATCCTTCAAGAAAAACATGATTTTCATGCAGGACAATGCTCCATCACAAGCGTCCAAGTACTCCACAGCGTGGCTGGCAAGAAAGGGTATAAAAGAAGAAAATCTAATGACATGGCCTCCTTGTTCACCTGATCTGAACCCCATTGATAACCTGTGGTCCATCATCAAATGTGAGATTTACAAGAAGGGAAAACAGTACACCTCTCTGAACAGTGTCTTGGAGGCTGTGGTTGCTGCTGCACGCAATGTTGATGGTGAACAGATCAAAACACTGACAGAATCCATGGATGGCAGGCTTTTGAGTGTCCTTGCAAAGAAAGGTGGCTATATTGGTCACTGATTTGTTTTTGTTTTGTTTTTGAATGTCAGAAATGTATATTTGTGAATGTTGAGATGTTATATTGGTTTCACTGGTAAAAATAAATAATTGAAATGGGTATATATTTGTTTTTTGTTAAGTTGCCTAATAATTATGCACAGTAATAGTCACCTGCACACACAGATATCCCCCTAAAATAGCTAAAACTAAAAACAAACTAAAAACTACTTCCAAAAATATTCAGCTTTGATATTAATGAGTTTTTTGGGTTCATTGAGAACATGGTTGTTGTTCAATAATAAAATTAATCCTCAAAAATACAACTTGCCTAATAATTCTGCACTCCCTGTATATATATATATATAAATCCACAAGTGGCATGCACTCGCTGGACTTTTGTGAATAAAGTGCTTTATTGGCATCAAAATGACAGCATTTGACGTTTCAGGGCTCTCACCACTTTATCAGACTTAGGGGTAGATTTGAGAAACAAGGAGAACAAAAAACTGGCACTACACTGTTATACAGGTGAGAAATTTAATTAGTGTGAGAATTGTACTCACATTTTCTTAAAAACTAGAGCACACACTTTAATCTTCATTGACATAATGGCCTCTTTTGATTTAGGAGCAGAAATGCTCCAGTGGACTAATGATATAACTAATTTAACGGCAGAATTGAAAAACAAAAATACTATAGAAATTAATAATACGTTGGAATTGTTTGAATCTTTGAAACAACATAAAAAGATAAGAAGGAAACAAATAAAAAAGCAATGGAATATTGGCATGTACAACTTCTACAAAGAAAATAATGTCATCCCAAGGGGATTGCGTTTAAAATTGTTTCCTTCTTTCAAAGATTACAAACCTGAATTCAAACTAAAGTGGGAAAGTGCACTAACTGAGTGTTCCTTAAAACTTATGGGGTATCTAACAGAACACGAATTAGATAAACTCACAGAAATTAATGAAGGTATTTCTATAATTTGTGATGAACTGAAGCAATATGAGGTAAATGAGGAATTCCAAAAATCTTACAAAAAGATTAAGGCAGAAGTCGAAAAGTTTGCACGCTTTATATCTGAGGAAAAAGAGCGTAAGATCGAAAGAGACCTTAAAGATTATTCCTCCGATACCATATATGCATGGGGGAAAAATATGAGTGCTAATTCAGATATAGACACATCAGATAGGGAAGGTGACAGTACGGATGTAGAAGTATCTGATGGAGAATCCATACCTCATAAAGTAACCAATGCGAGTATCCCTTTAGGCGTAGAACTAGAAGGGGGCGCAAACGCAAAACCCAGAACCAGGAGACAAGTGAAGTTCACACAGAAATCACCACACAACAAGAAATAAATACCACTGAATTGAATATTATTAATCTCTCTAATATAATTCTGACCTCTGACCAAATATCAGTCCTCAAAAAAGGCTTATCATTCATACCCACACCACAATTTAATAAATTCGAGGCGATAAAAGATATACACCTATTCACTCGGAAAATCCTTTTGAAAAAATACTTTAGCAATCCTGACCATGACCAGTTAAATGCCAATGACCAAGCAGCCATTAGTGATTTAATTTCTCTGCTAGAGGAATCTATCAATACTGTTGAAACTGAAGATAATAATAGCTGGCGCCAAGTTTTGAAGGCCAAATCCAAATTTGTACCTCCTAATAACACATCCTTTAATGCATTAACCTTCCTTAATTTAGTGTGCCAATATATCCTTGACATTCAGGGACATGTTGCAAAACCTAATTATAACCTGAGTAATGAAGAAAATCTGGCACTAAAACAATTATCTGAAATGAAAAATGTGCAGATAAAGTGCAGTGACAAAGGAGGTAACATAGTTATCTGGCCGGACACTATGTACCGTGAGGAAGCATTACGCCAACTAAACAATCCAATAAATTACAAGACTTTATTATGTAATCCTATGGATATGTTTTTAAACAGTTACAACAAACTTATTAAATCAGCTTTAACTAGTGGCGCTATTGATCAAAAAGAATACAACTTTCTTGAAACAAAACAACCCATAATAGCCACACTTTATTTATTGCCCAAAATTCACAAAAATGTTTCCAAACCACCTGGGAGACCTATAGTCTCTGGGATTGGTTCCTTAACTGAAAAGGCAAGCAGATACATAGATGCAAGGTTAAGATACATTGTGGAATCCCTTCCATCATATACCAGGGATACCATGCATCTGTTAAATAAAGTGAATGGCTTAAAGCTTGATATGAATTCATCACTATTGGTTACTTGTGACGTAGAATCGCTCTACACTAGCATTAAAACAGAGTGGGGGTGTAGAGCGATCTCTTACTATTTAGCCAAGAATTCAAAGATGAATCAAGAGGTGAAGGAATTCTTGCTCAAGTTGTTGGAATTTGTATTGACACATAATTTTTTTGTTTTTGACGACAAATTCTTCTTACAAACATGTGGCACGGCCATGGGCACATCTTGTGCCCCGACATACGCGAATATATATCTGGGCTGGTGGGAGGAAACGGTGGTATTCCATGACAATCTTAAACACCTTACCAAACACGTATCCCACTGGTCCAGATATATAGATGATATATTCTTCGTATGGGATGGCCCTGAACACCTTTTGACAGAATTCATCAATATTCTCAATGAAAATCCTTTTGGATTGTATCTGACCTCCACTACAGAAAAGTCTAGGGTGGAATTTCTAGATCTTTACATCCATAAGGTGGACAGCTCCATCGTGACTAACGTATACAGGAAACCCACATCAACTAACAACATCCTGCATGCCAGTAGTTACCATCACCCGAATACCATTAGAGGGTTACCGATGGGGGAGTACATACGCCTAAGACGAAACTGTAGCACCATTGAGAATTATAAGAAATCAGCTAGAGATCTCAGACAGAGATTACTCGAACGTGGGTATTCAAGAAAGCTACTTGCTAAGGCTTATAATAATGCTCTGCGTAAAGATAGAAAGGAGCTACTTACTCCTAGACCAAAAGAAAGTAGTACCCCTCTCAGGTTCATCACTACATATTCACCACAAAGTGACGAGATTACTAACATTCTGAAAACACATTGGCATGTCCTTACTCAAGACACCCTATTAAAACCTTTGTTACCTGATAGGCCATTAGTAACATACAGGAGAGCGAGCAACCTTAGTGACAAGCTAGTAACCAGTCACTATGATAGGAATGCTAAAAGAAATCCTGTGCATAAAGGATCTATCGCTTGCGGGCACTGCAAAGTGTGCCAACATATGGTAAAAAAACAATCTATAGTGGATAGATTTGGTAAAACGTGGGCCATTAAAGAACACATTAATTGCCAAAGTACCAACGTGATTTATTGTTTATCTTGCAGTTGCAATTTGTATTACGTTGGTATGACCACACGCTGTCTGGGCACACGCATGACCGAACATCTTAGTAATATAAGGACAGCCCAAAGGGATGTAGAGAATAAAAAACAAATCACAAGTGTAGCTAAACACTTCCTACTATCCCATAATGGGAATAACAATGTAATGAAATGTTGGGGTCTTGAAAGAATTAAACCTGGAATACGTGGTGGGGATACCGAACAAAGATTGCTAAGGATGGAAACCAAATGGGTTTTTAATTTGAACACGGTCATACCGAACGGTATGAATGAGTTCAACAATTACTGGGTGTATATTTAAATATTTGTAAGCAACTATTGATCTCTACTGTTATATTTAATATATTATTCATCTGATATTTGTCATATGGCACATGACAGGTTAATATTTACCAAAACCATATGACCTGGTAACTTACTTCAGATGATGATATATATTAATATTTTATTATTTAACTTGATACCAAGGACGTCATGGTGTTTCATGAATAAAAAATTGGTTATTTCCTTTATTGGGCTAACTTACATTACAAGTAATGTTACCCCATTTTGGGATTTTCTTATAACCATCTTTTGATATTCTTGATTAGGAATATAATTACCCCACAACCGTATACTTTTGGTTTGACGAACCTTTATTAACAAGTTCTTGTGGGATGTGTACAGGTCATATATACAATTCCTGACAAGTAATTTTATTTCCTAAATACTATGGCATAGTTCTTTGAGAAATCATTGGTAATTTGTCCTTGGGTGATGTACATAGGTTATATACATTACATGATGTTAACATAATTCCACCCTCAATAGTTAATTATGAATTGTTGGGAAACAATATGATTTTGAAAAACTTACTTACATACATAATATAGTCAGTACATAATTTATTATGGCCATAGATGATCTTCAAGTGAACAAAGTACACCAATACTAAAATACTAAAGGAATTATAGGTTTACCACTATATTACACATGACTTTATCCTACGAGATTGTGAGTGAAAAAGATCACATTACTCGGTATACGGGGATAGACAATCATTTTGATATGTGCTCTTAACCTTACTATATGGTGTGTCTAGCTGCAACAGTTCGCATTAGTATGGAGCGTGTGTAGGGGGAGATGGACCCACAGATATTGGAAATTCTGGGGCACACTCCGTTTTGTTGTGTAATTTGATCACCACCCTGTGCCGCCTATTATCTTAAAACGTGATGACACTTTGTTCGATATTTTGGCATTTGTTTACTCTGTACTGTATTAGTCTGAGGAGAACCTCTGTAAGTATAGTGTTTTTAATCTGTTGCTTACATTTAAAGTATATTCAGGTTTAACTCTATAGTGCAGGCGATTCGGGTGCTGCCCGATATTGCTCCAATACGAGTGCTGTCCGTTATTGCTCCAATCAGATTACTTCCTCTAGTGGGTGTGAGTTATGCCCCGCGCTGATTGGGGGAAAAGGAGGCGGAGGTCCGGAAGCATCCCTGATTGGCTGTGGGTTACCGGTTCACGGACATATTAAGTCCTTCACACTGAAGCCTTGGCTTATTCATTTGACCATCGAATGTGTAACATTGACAAAGGCTAATACATATCCGAAACGCGTTTGTTCCGCACCTTCGTTACTTGGCCGTCCTTTCACTCCAGCCACCTGATGCCGATGTTTCCTGCTATCGGCCAGGAAACAGAGGAGTGATAGGCGGCCATTATTCTTTTAACTTTTGTTAAATAAGTGGTTGTGGGTAGTTTATAGGGTTGTCAGGGATGCTGATCCCGGTTTTTAACTTAACAATAATAAAGTATGAATGATTTTATACCTATATTACCAATTACTGAGTGAGAGTGAGTGCTGCATTAACCCCTTACTTTCCTTTCCCATGTAATCCCACTTAGGGGTAGATTTAACATTCCCCGGGGGACATAATTCCATATAGCAAATCATGTCTGCCCTGCATCGCTAAATGCCGACAGCATACGCTGTTGGCAATTAACATTGCACAAGCATTTCTGGTGAAATGCTTGTGCAATGCCACCCCTGTACATTCGCAGCCAATAAGCCGCTAGCAGGGGGTGTCAATCATCCTGATTGTATCTGATCGGGATGTTTGCAGTCAGGCGGCGGACGAGTTAAGGAGCAGTGGTCTTAAGGCCGCTGATTCTTAACTACTGTTTCCGGCGAGCCAGAACGGTCGCACGCAATAAGCAGCATCCGCTGCTTTATAAATGTACTCCTTGGTCTGATGAAGGGGTGAGATCCCTAAAACGTCACATGTTGTCATTTTGGTGCCAATAAAGCACTTTATTCACAAAAGTCCAGCAAGTGCATGCCATTTATGGATTTATAAAAAAAATTTGCTGGCACCCTGGTGGTTGGCTATAAGGTGAGAGTGTGCTCTTTTTGAACTTTATATATATCAGTGTTCTTCCCAGGACCCTTTAAATGTGCATACAACCCAGCTGATTTTACTGACCACCCAGCTAGAATAGAAGACAATATTAATCTAAAATTAGCTAATCTTAAAATGTTTCAATGCTTTGGATAGCAGAAAATTATTATTATTATCATTATTATAAAGTATTACACTGCCCCCACCCAGCTACTTCATAATGCCACCCGGCTGGCAAAATGTTCCGGAATAAACCCTTTTTCGCATCTATTTTTAGTTTTGTGATTGCCCCCCTATATTTGCACCAACTGCCAGTCTCAGAGGATACATTGATTAAAGGGATACTGAACCCAATTTTTTTATTTCATGATTCAGACAGAGAGGCTTATTTATCAAGCCGTCAACTGTGCTGCATTCGCCGGCACCAATACGCTCGCCTGACATCGCCTAACATCGCTGCCACGGACCTGAATACGTTCTCCATATTTAACAAAAAAGCTGTCAAAAAGCTGTGCACCAAGTACGGGGCAATGAGCAGCGGACTGTTGTTAACTAACAGTCATCGATCTCGCTGCTCTTTGACTTTTTCACAGCATTATTTGTATACTGTCACTAAACACCGCAACTATACTAAAATGTTTAACCCCTATACCACCGCTCCCGGACCCCGCCACAACCTACATTATGTTATTACCCCCTAATCTGCCGCCCCCTACACCGCCGCCACCTACATTATACTTATTAACCCCTAATCTGCCACCCCCTACACCGCTGCCACCTACAATATGTTATTAAACCCTATCCTGCCACTCCCGGAGCCCACCACAACTAAATAAAGTTATTAACCCCTAAACCGCCAGCCCCCCACATCGCCATAAACTAAATTAACCTATTAACCCCAAAACCTAACAACCCGCTAACGTTATATTAAATATTAACTCATCCCTATCTTATAATAAATTTAAACTTACCTTTAAAATTACATTAAACTATATTAAACTATTAATTAATCTACCCTATTATAATAAATTTACATTAAACTATATTAAATTAATAATTAATCTACCCTAACTTTTATACTAAAATTACATTAAACTATATTAAACTAATAATTCATCTACCCTAACTTTTATACTAAAATTACATTAAACTATATTAAACTAATAATTAATCTACCCTAACTGTTATACTAAATTACATCAAACTACAAATTAAATTAACTATATTATATATTTAGAAACCTAACCCTACTCAAATAATTTAAATCTACACTAAAAAAATTACTAAATTACAAAAAACTAACAACTAAGTTACAAAAAATAACAAACACTAAGTTACACAAAAAATAAACACTAAGTTACAAAAATAAAAAATAAATTATCAAAGAATTAAACTAATTACACCTAATCTAAGGGCCCTATGAAAATAAAAAAGCCCCCCAAATAAAAAAAACCCTAACCTGGGGCGGAGCCTATGCTTGGAGCGGCAGGACGTGTTTTGGAAAAGCTCCTATCTGTATTATATTAACTTCACTTTCTATCTTTAATTAAGAAGAGCTATTTCACTACAGATTGTTTTTCTGGGAAGCTAAGTTCGTCTATCTAACATATTTGAAGTACAGGAGCGGATAACAGACACCCTGACCTATGTTATCCAAGTGAGCCGCGCGCATTGTTTGTCAGTAGCGTGGCTAGGCCTGCCGCATATATTTCCCCACTAGGCCTCTGGGTCTAAACGTACACAGATACGACTATTAGAACTGTTCTGAAGCAAGCACCCCTACAAGAGTTTATCATGGAGGGACGATTAACCTACAGAATAATAGAGTTACTCAATGTTCATCTCTCTCGTGTGGAGGAGGAAATGACCGAAGTCTTGAACCTATCTATGAAGGAACGATTGACCTAGAGAAAGCTCCTCATCTGGAACTTAAAAAGGCTCCCTTATCCCAATCGTCATCATATGTAGATGGGGAGGCTTCACCTAAAGAATTGGAGACAGTATTTGATAGCCAGGAGTCTGACACCACAGCCCAGCTAGGGGCGCACCCGCAACAGGGGCCGATTGCGCCGGAGGCCCTTCGGAAAGTAAAGCTGAACAAAATTCATGGGTTACTGCAAGATGCCACCCCAGACGAATATAGCCGCCAAAAGTTTAATACCATTGATAACAACTACCGGTACGCTGTGCACCATGCTAGAGGGGACCATTTGAGCTTACCCTCCCTGTCTGTGGAGGAGCCGCCGGAACCCGCTGCGAGGCGGCTGATCGTGGCGGGTAAAGCAGCTTATTTGGAACAGGGTCCTAGTCAGGGTATGACTTTGCACTTAAAGAGTCTGGTGATGCAGGTGTCATGGAACTGGAGATCAGGGGGAATTGAGGAGGCTACATTGAGTATGTCCCATTGTCGTGTCTCTCCACCAGAGACTGTCAGGGAAGGACTGCGCCATATCTTGTTCTACCTTTGTCTTCGTTTGCAGACTTATTGTTGCCCCAGCGCTTACGTAGCTGTTGGGGTTGGTTAATATATTAACTCAGTGCCAGATAAAGCCGTACTCTGTTAATCAGCCTGTATGATGTCTGATGGGACCCTCTAAATACCCTACAACAAGTAACTGTTATTGATAATGTTCAGTTTCTTTTTATCTTTCTCTATCTTTGCACACTATGATTAATCTTATTTATTTATATATATATATCACTTCGGTAGCATGTATATTCATGTTTTTTATGTTTTCCAGTTATTTAGGCGTGATAGATGTAGAGATATACAGATGTCTAAATTAGGAGGATTGTAACTTTAGATATATTAGAAGAAGGGTCAAGATCCCAGCAAGAATTCTTCGTATAGATATGCATGTGTATATGGAGGGCAACCTAAGAGAGGAAGTTCATATATATTTCCTGTTATTTAAACTATATACTCGCCTATTGTTTATTGAGATGCTTCATAGACAGGACAATATGTATCTCTCATATATAGGCTAAATCCCATTTAGGATTTCTAAATATTCATAGAGCTTGCAGGGCCAGTTTTATAAGAGTATTTGCCAGTTCTTCAACCCTTTCAGGCATGCTGGGATATGCTCCCAATTTTATTTCATTTACAGCCCCTTCCATGAGTATATATATGGCACAATATGACAGGCCCTCAATTATAGTTAGATCATGCTATGTTAGCCCCTTTTAGACGATAACTAATATTATATTTTATTAGCTAAATCAGTCACTTAGGAATATATATATATATATATATATATATATATATATATATATATATACAATTCAGTATGCATTTAAATTTTGTCAAGGGTATATCAGTTGGGTTTTTTCATTATCAAGTGTTAAGAGTACTTTATAATTTCATAATCCGAATAGAAGTTTTGCTCTTTATTTGCCCCCTCTCCCTACAGAACCCAGTAGTTATGTCAGTGTAGTCCTCCGGGGACATTCTTAAATATGCATAACGCTTACTGGCTCAGGTTTCTTAGAGCAACTGCTAAGTTTTATGTTTCTCTAACCCTTTTACAGTCTCCTCCATGTATGGATGTATGGCATATTTTAACAGGCCCTCCTCTATAGTTGGGTTACGATTTCTTCGTCCTTTATCTATATAAGTTGTGTTTTACTTATGATTTAGAGGTCCAAAAGTGACCTAAGTATATGAAGCATAGGTCATAGTATTGACTACTATATTACCATAGTCTTTAACAGGTCTATAAGGGACTTGATATCAATATCATCCTCCTGTAATTTTCTTTTCTTTTTTTTAGATGTTTTGGAGGCCCAAAAGTGGCTTCACTTTTGTCACAGGAGGTAGAAAACCTGAGGATTAGTATTTGTTAGTTTTTTTTTTGTTCTATTTGACCATAATATAATTATTTAGAAATATGGGCTGAGCTATTGTATTCTATTATACTCTAGGTATGCGTTTATCTGCTTATGAGATAGCCCATTGTCAATGGTATTCTATTTTATTGTTCATGTATGCATTTATCTTCTCCTATGTTATTCCATTGCTATGGAATATATTATCTGCAAGTTTGTGATATTATATGCCAGAATTTATGTATGTTTATATTAATCCTCAATAAAAATAAAAAAAAAATAAAAACCATAACCTACAATAAACTACCAATGGCCCTTTAAAGGGCCTTTTGTGGGGCATTGCCCCAAAGAAATCAGCTCTTTAACCTGTAAAAAAAAATACAAACAAACCCCCCAACAGTAAAACCCACCACCAACACAACCAACCCCCCTAATAAAAGCCTAACTAAAAAAAAACAGAATTTATGCTTACCTGATAAATTACTTTCTCTTACAGGTGTATTCAGTCCATGGATTCATCCTTACTTGTGGGATATTCTCAATCCCTACAGGAAGTGGCAAAGAGAGCACACAGCAAAGCTGTCCATATAGCTCCCCTCAGGCTCTGCCCCCCCCAGTCATTCGACCAACGGTTAGGAGAAAAAGGAGAACTATAGGGTGCACTGGTGACTGTAGTTAATGTAAAGTAAATTTGAACCTGACTTAAATATCAGGGCGGGCCGTGGACTGAATACACCTGTAAGAGAAAGTAATTTATCAGGTAAGCATAAATTCTGTTTTCTCTTACTTGGTGGATTCAGTCCACGGATTCATCCTTACTTGTGGGATACCAATACCAAAGCAATAGGACACGGATGAAGGGAGGGAACAAGTCAGGCAACCTAAACGGAAGGCACCACTGCTTGCAAAACCTTTCTCCCAAAAATAGCCTCCGAAGAAGCAAAAGTATCGAATTTGTAAAATTTGGCGAATGTATGCAGTGAAGACCAAGTCGCTGCCTTACAAATCTGTTCAACAGAAGCCTCATTCTTGAAAGCCCATGTGGAAGCCACAGCTCTGGTGGAATGAGATGTAATTCGTTCAGGAGGCTGCCTACCAGCAGTCTCATAAGCCAGATGATGCTTTTCAGCCAGAATGAAAGAGAGGTAGCAGTCGCTTTCTGACCTCTCCTCTTACCAGAATACACGACAAACAAGGATGATGTTTGTCTGAAATCTTTAGTTTCTTTTAA
The DNA here is from genome assembly GCF_027579735.1 of Bombina bombina. Taxonomy (NCBI): domain Eukaryota; kingdom Metazoa; phylum Chordata; class Amphibia; order Anura; family Bombinatoridae; genus Bombina; species Bombina bombina. The sequence goes on from NC_069504.1 coordinate 179,493,331, forward strand.
ATAGAACTTTAAAGCATGAACCACATCAAGATTGTGCAACAGTCGTTCCGCCTTAGAAACTGGATTAGGGCACAGAGAAGGAACAATGATTTCCTGGTTAATATTCTTATTAGAAACCACCTTTGGAAGGAAACCAGGTTTAGTACGCAAAACAACCTTATCTGCATGGAACACCAGGTAGGGTGAATCGCACTGTAAGGCAGATAATTCTGAAACTCTTCGAGCAGAAGAAATAGCTATTAAAAACAAAACTTTCCAAGATAATAACTTGATATCTATGGAATGTAAAGGTTCAAACGGAACCCCTTGAAGAACTGAAAGAACTAAATTTAGACTCCATGGAGGAGCCACAGGTCTGTAGACAGGCTTGATTCTTACTAATGCCTGTGCAAACGCCTGAACGTCTGGCACAGCTGCCAGACGCTTGTGTAACAGAATAGACAGAGCAGATATCTGTCCCTTTAAGGAACTAGCTGACAGACCTTTCTCCAAACCTTCCTGGAGAAAAGACAATATCCTTGGAATCCTAACTTTACTCCACGAGTAACCCTTGGATTCACACCAACAAAGATATTTCCGCCATATCTTATGGTAAATTTTCCTGGTGACAGGCTTTCTGGCCTGTATCAGAGTATCTATAACTGAATCAGAGAACCCCCGCTTAGTCAGGATTAAGCGTTCAATCTCCAAGCAGTCAGTTGCAGAGAAACTAGATTTGGATGCTTGAAAGGACCTTGGATTAGAAGATCCTGTCTCGATGGCAGTTTCCATGGTGGGACCGATGACATGCCCACTAGGTCTGCATACCAAGTCCTGCGTGGCCACGCAGGCGCTATCAGGATTACCGAAGCCCTCTCCTGTTTGATTCTGGCTATTAGCCGAGGGAGAAGAGGAAACGGCGGAAAGACATAAGCTAGACTGAATGACCAAGGCGCTATTAATGCATCTATCAATGCTGCCTTGGGATCCCTGGATCTGGATCCGTAAAGGGGAAGTTTGATGTTCTGACGGGACGCCATCAGATCCAACTCTGGAATGCCCCAAAGCTGAGTTAGTTGAGCAAAAACCTCCGGGTGGAGTTCCCACTCCCCTGGATGGAAAGTCTGACGACTTAGAAAATCCGCCTCCCAGTTGTCTACTCCTGGGATGTGAATTGCAGATAGATGGCAGGAGTGATCCTCCGCCCATTTGATAATCTTGGATACTTCCTTCATCGCTAGGGAACTCTTTGTTCCCCCTTGATGATTGATGTACGCTACAGTCGTGATGTTGTCCGACTGAAATCTGATGAATTTGGCCTCTGCTAGTTGAGGCCACGCCTGGAGCGTATTGAATATCGCTCTCAGCTCCAAAATGTTTATCGGGAGAAGAGATTCTTCCCGAGACCATAGTCCCTGAGCCTTTAGGGAGTTCCAGACCGCACCCCAGCCTATTAGACTGGCATCGGTCGTGACAATGATCCATTCCGGTCTGCGGAAACTCAGCCCCTGAGACAGGTGATCTTGAGACAACCACCAGAGAAGAGAGTCTCTGGTCTTCTGGTCCATTTGAATTGGAGGAGATAAATCTGCGTAATCTCCATTCCACTGTTTGAGCATGCACAGTTGCAGTGGTCTGAGATGGATTCGGGTGAAAGGGACCACGTCCATAGCCGCAACCATTAAACCAATTACTTCCATGCACTGAGCCACACAAGGCCGAGGAATGGAATTAAGAAGTCGGCAAGTATTCAACAGTTTTGACTTCCTGACCTCTGTCAGAAAGATTTTCATTTCTACCGAGTCTATTAGTGTTCCCAGAAAGGGAACCCTTGTGAGCGGGGACAGAGAACTCTTTTCTACGTTCACCTTCCACCCGTGAGGCCTTAGAAAGGCCAGAACGATGTCCGTATGAGCCTTGGCTCTGTGAAAGGACGACGCCTGTATTAAGATGTCGTCTAGGTAAGGTGCTACTGCAATGCCCCGCGGTCTTAGTACCGCCAGAAGGGACCCTAGCACCTTTGTGAAAATTCTGGGAGCGGTGGCCAGCCCGAAAGGCAGGGCAACGAACTGGTAATGATTGTCCAGAAAGGCGAACCTTAGGAACTGATGGTGATCTTTGTGGATAGGAATATGTAGGTACGCATCCTTTAGATCCACGGTAGTCATATATTGACCTTCCTGGATCATCAGCAAGATTTTCCGAATGGTTTCCATCTTGAAAGACGGAACTCTGAGGAATTTGTTTAGAATTTTTAGATCCAGGATTGGCCTGAAAGTTCCTTCCTTTTTGGGAACTACGGATAGATTTGAGTAAAAGCCCAGTCCTTGTTCTGCAATTGGAACTGGATGTATCACTCCCATGTTTAGTAGATCTTCTACACAGTGTAAGAACGCCTGTTTCTTTGTTTGGTCTGAAGACAAACGAGAAATGTGGAACCTTCCCCTTGGGGGAGAATCCTTGAATTCTAGAAGGTACCCCTGAGCAACTATTTCTAATGCCCAGGGATCTGGGATATCTCTTGCCCAAGCCTGAGCAAAGAGAGAAAGTCTGCCCCCTACTAGATCTGATCCCGGATCGGGGGCTACCCCTTCATGCTGTCTTGGTAGCAGGAGCAGGCTTCTTGGCCTGTTTACCCTTATTCCAGCCCTGCAAGGGTATCCAGGTTGCTTTGGGCTGGGAAGCGTTATCTTGCTATGCGGCAGCAGAGGTTGCAGCAGGTCCGCTCCTGAAGTTGCGAAAGGAGCGAAAATTAGCCTTGTTTTTGGCCTTAAATGGCCTATCTTGTGGAAGGGCATGGCCCTTGCCTCCAGTGATATCTGAAATAATTTCTTTCAGCTCTGGGCCGAAAAGGGTGTTCTCCTTGAAGGGAATATTTAACAGTTTTGTTTTGGACGACACATCCGCCGACCACGATTTGAGCCAAAGCGCTCGTCACGCCATGATGGCAAAACCTGAGGTTTTCGCCGCTAGTTTAGCTGATTGGAGAGCGGCATCAGTGATAAAAGAATTAGCCAGCTTTAAAGCGTGAATTCTATCCATGACCTCATCGTATGAAGTCTCCCTCTGGAGCGACTCCTCCAGGGCCTCGAACCAAAAAGCCGCTGCAGTAGGCAATTAATAATGCAGGCAATTGGTTGAAGCAGAAAACCTTGCTGAACAAAAATTTTCTTTAGCAAGCCTTCCAATTTTTTATCCATAGGATCTTTGAAAGCACAACTGTCCTCTATAGGTATAGTTGTACGCTTAGCCAATGTTGAAACAGCCCCCTCTACCTTAGGGACTGTCTGCCACGCGTCCCTCCTGGGGTCGTTTATGGGGAACATTTTCTTAAAGATAGGTGGGGGAACAAAGGGTACACCTGGTCTCTCCCACTCCTTAGTCACAATATCCGCCACCCTTTTTGGGATTGGAAATGCCTCAGTGTATACAGGGACCTCTAAATATCTGTCCATTTTACACAATTTTTCAGGGACCACCATGGGGTCACAATCGTCCAGTGTAGCCAAAACCTCCTTAAGCAGGACGCGGAGGTGTTCCAGCTTAAATTTAAATGCCAAGGAATCTGACTCTGCCTGCTGAGAAACTTTCCCTGTGTCAGAAATTTCTCCCTCAGACAGCCCTTCCCTTACTGCTACCTCTGAGTTTTGTGAGGATACTACAGATACATTATCCAAAGCTTCAGATTGCTCATCCTCTGTGTTGAAAACTGAGCTATCGCGCTTTCTTGGAAAAACTGGCAGTTTGGATAAAAAAGCTGCAAGGGGAACTTCCGGTGGGCGGCGATCCAAGATGGCCACAGGCTCCTGAAGCTCCGTTCAGCCTGGAGTTAAAGTGGCTAAAGATCTTGCCATCCTCTTCTCCCTTGACAATAAAAGTGTCCGGGAACTTACTGGGATCAAGGCATACCACCCCTTGGCCGCCGAGAAGGGAAAAAGTAAGCCGTTTGGCTCATCGGTGGGAACATCACCGCCACGCTGCTCATACTTACTCCTGACTTTAGCAAAAAACAAGGACAAGGATGGAGCCCCTTATCTATACAGCCTGCTGCACTGACTCCCCTATTCTGGCTGAGCTGAAAGCTATACTCCTACCCCAGCTAGACCGCTTGCTGCTTTCCTGCCTGGATTTGTGCGCGGTAGTTAGAGCGCAGAACCAACCTTACCGGCAAAAGATGCCCTCTTGCAACTTCATCTCTCAGACGACACAAGCTGTTTCCATACCGCATCCGACGCCAGATGCTCACGGCGCGGACTCAGAGCCTTCACAGGGGAGAGGGATGATGGTGGCAGCGAAACCCAAAACAAGCACCCACAACATGAACATGTGGCCGAATGCAGCACTGGAGGTGGGACCACAGTCATCGTCTTTGCTGCACCCGGTGTTGCACCTGGAGTGTGGACCGAGCCGATATAGTACCTCCATTCATAGAGCCCCTGATGTCCCTGCATGGTGTACTAGCAAACCTGACATAGACCGGCCATTTACTAGGCATATGGCTCACCTGCACAGAGTACAACATGGCGGTAATCACTCCACGCACAAGAGCTGCTCTATCCTGAAATATGGCTGCCTGGCTCTAACCCGTGTTGGAATCGGATAGCCTATTAACTCAACCCTGTTCATTTGTTGCGGAGCTGTAGCTTTTCTGTATTTCTGGTTGACTACAGTGAGGGAATTGAATTAGGAACTATTTTACAACAAACTGATCACACCCTTCACAATTATCTGTTTGTTATTGTGTTCTCTGATGGTTCTTAGAGATTGCTTTTGTTTTTGTCCCACTTTACAGATCTCTATTGTCAGACTGGAGTTTACATAGGCTGTCAAATGCTCTCATTCAAAACCGGCCCGCTGCACAGCTTTTCACTCATGAACGTCATGTACTGGCAGTTCTGTCTCTGGCGGACCTATAGCCATCACTGCTTATTTTATGTTTGTATAAGGCTTTCCAGTACCTAGCTGTGTAACGCTTTATTTGATGCATTCATGATAATATAAATATAAGTGGCGTTTCCTATACTGCATATTAATGTCCATGATTGTGCTGTTTTTCTTATTTTGCACATACGTAGAAATGATGTATTCCAGCAGTAATTGAGCTCTAACAATTTGCCCACTGCTCACTCCTGAGAATGTTTTTTATCAGCTGTAATTTTGAAATTCGAATCTTTGTAGGAACCTATTTAACCCCCCTCCATGCATAGGATACTGTTTTATGGACACATGCATATATTAAGTAACTTTTATCTCACATAATGCTCTTCTGGTTGGGCTGTTATACATATAAGTGCTGCAAATTGTTTTGTCTCTCTTTGCTCACCGGTCATGACAGGTTAAACACTCCCATACGTACAGAGAACTGACTTAAACCTGCACTTAGGTCTCCTCAGAGTAGCATACCTATTTTTTACATAGCAATGTGCCTATTGAGATGGCCGCCTACACACTTCAAGCACTAGTGGGGACTTGTTTGTTTTTGTTTTGTTAGTGTAGTTTAGAAGTCTTAGTTATTACAAAAGAAAAATAAGAGATTTAAGGCATTAGGCAAGGATCAAATTTTGGTAAATATGGTCTCAGGCAATGCACACGTTCTTATACAGGTATCAAATGTACTCCCATACTTCCGTACTCTAACTTATCAAATGTGTATCTCAATATCCCATACTCTAACATGTTTTGCATCATGTGTTTTCTACATAGCAATGTGCCTATTGAGATTGCCGCCTACACACTCCAAGCACTAGTGGGGACCTGTTTGTTTTTGTTTTGTTTGAATAGTTTAGAAGTTTTAGTTAGTTATTTAAAAAAAAAAGAAAACTGAGAGAGTTAAGGCATTGGGCAAGGATCAAATTTTGATAAATATGGTCTCAGGCAATGCGCACGTTCTTATACATGTATTCAATGTACCATATTTCTGTACTCTATCTTATCAAATATGTATCTCAATATCCCATACTCTTACATGTTCTGCATTATGTGTTTTCTTGACATTGTTAATTATCATGCGGCTAAGGTTGACCCTAAATAACAGCAATATATATGTATGTAAATGTTTAAATATTATATGCCAAAGCTCTCTTCAATAAAAAGAATTTAAAAAAAAAAAAAAAAGCTGCAAGGGAATTATCCATTACTGCTGCTAATTGCTGTAAAGAAATAGGGGCCAATGCGCTAGAGGTACTAGGCATCGCTTGCGCGGGCGTAACTGGTGTAGACACGTGGGGGGAGGAAGGAGGACTATCCTCATTACCCTCCGTTAAGGAATCATCTTGGGCAGCATTTTTAATTGTCACTGGATGATCTTTAAAATGCTTAGATGTTTGTGCACACTTTAAACATAAATGTAATGGGGGTATTGCCATGGCTTTTGAACATAAAGAACAAGGTCTATCTGAAGGCTCAGACATGTTTGACAGACTCAGACAACACTAATATATTGAAAAAAGTACTTTTGAAAAAAACGTTACTGTTTCTTTAAATAATAAAAAGGCACACTTTTTTACCAAATCATCAAAAAACATCCGATCGTAATGACATTTTCACCACATGATCCTAATGCCTTGAAATGATTGCACACAAGTTTTCAAAACGTTTAACCCCTTAATGCCCAAACCGGAGCAAAATGAAGTAAATACCCGGTTTAACCCACTACAGTACTATGCCACAGTCTTTGCTGTGGCTTTACCTTCCTTTAGGGTTATTTGCAGGTGTAAATTAAGCCTTCCTGAAGTCCTCCTGTACTCTAAAGGCTCTGCACATGAAGCTGCGTGGAGCTGTGTTGCAAATCAACTGCGCAATTGAAGCGCGAAAATGAGGCCCCCTCGTTCTTACTCCAGAGATATGGGGCCTTTCTGAGTCAGAATAGCTGTCTTCTAAAATGCCAGGCATAAAAAAAGTGTTTGCAACGTTTAAGAACGCTTAATAATATAAGATTACCTTAATAAAGTAATCGATTTAGCCCATCACAGTGTCTGTCAGTATTAAAGCCCTTAACTGAAGCCCTCTTTTTTTTTTTAGTTAGGCTTTTATTTGGGGGGTTGGTTGTGTGGGTGGTGGGTTTTACTGTTGGGGGGTTGTTTGTATTTTTTTTTACAGGTAAAAAAGCTGATTTCTTTGGGGCAATGCCCCACAAAAGACCCCTTTAAGGGCTATTTGTAGTTTATTGTAGGTTAGGGTTTTTTTTTATTTTGGGGGGGCTTTTTTATTTTCATAGGGCCCTTAGATTAGGTGTAATTAGTTTAAATGTTTGATCATTTCGTTTTTATTTTTTGTAACTTAGTGTTTATTTTTTTGTCTAACTTACGGCTAGATTTAGAGTTGGGCGGTAGCCGTCAAAACCAGCGTTAGAGGCTCCTAACGCTGGTTTTGGGCTACCGCCGGTATTTAGAGTCAGTCATTAAAGGGTCTAACGCTCACTTTCCAGCCGCGACTTTTCCATACCGCAGATCCCCTTACGTCAATTGCGTATCCTATCTTTTCAATGGGATCTTTCTAACGCCGGTATTTAGAGTCGTGGCTGAAGTGAGCGTTAGAAATCTAACGACAAAACTCCAGCCGCAGAAAAAAAACAGTAGTTAAGAGCTTTCTGGGCTAACGCCGGTTTATAAAGCTCTTAACTACTGTGCTCTAAAGTACACTAACACCCATAAACTACCTATGTACCCCTAAACCGAGGCCCCCCCCACATCGCCGCCACTCTATTAAAAATTTTTAACCCCTAATCTGCCGACCGCACACCGCTGCCACCTACATTATCCCTATGAACCCCTAATCTGCTGCCCCTAACACCGCCGACCCCTATATTATATTTATTAACCCCTAATATGCCGCCCCCAACGTCGCCGCTACCTACCTACACTTATTAACCCCTAATCTGCCGACCGGACCGCGCCGCTATTATAATAAAGTTATTAACCCCTAATCCGCCTCACTCCTGCCTCAATAACCCTATAATAAATAGTATTAACCCCTAATCTGCCCTCCCTAACATCGCCGACACCTAACTTCAAGTATTAACCCCTAATCTGCCGATCGGAGCTCACCGCTACTCTAATAAACTTTTTAACCCCTAAAGCTAATTCTAACCCTAACCCTAACACCCCCCTAAATTAAATATAACACTACACTATCAATAAATTAATTAAATAAACTACCTACAATTATCTACAATTAAACCTAACACTACACTATCAATAAATTAATTAAATAGAATACCTACAAATAAATACAATTAAATAAACTAACTAAAGTACAAAAAATAAAAAAGAACTGTTACAAAAAATAAAAAAATATTTACAAACATATTAAAAATATTACAACAATTTTAAGCTAATTACACCTACTCTAAGCCCCCTAATAAAATAACAAAGACCCCCAAAATAAAAAAATGCCCTACCCTATTCTAAATTACAAAAGTTCAAAGCTCTTTTACCTTACCAGCCCTTAAAAGGGCCCTTTGCGGGGCATGCCCCAAAGAATTCAGCTCTTTTGCCTGTAAAAAAAAAAACATACAATACCCCCCCCACATTACAACCCACCACCCTCATACCCCTAATCTAACCCAAACCCCCCTTAAATAAACCTAACACTAGGCCCCTGAAGATCTCCCTACCTTGTCTTCACCATGCCAGGTTCACCGATCGGTCCAGAAGAGGGTCCGAAGTCTTGATCCAAGCCCAAGCGGGGGGCTGAAGAGTGACGTCCATCCTCGGGCTGAAGTCTGGATCCAAGCGGCGGCTGAAGAAATCCATCATCGGGCTGAAGTCTTGATCCAAGCGGGCGCTGAAGAAGTTCATCATCGGGATGAAGTCTTCTATGAAGCAGCATCTTCAATCTTCTTTCTTCCGGAGCCATCATCTTCCAGCCGACGCGGAACATCCTCTTCTACCGACGCCTACTCGCCGAATGACGGTTCCTTTAAATGACGTCATCCAAGATGGCGTCCGTCGAATTCCGATTGGCTGATAGGATTCTATCAGCCAATCGGAATTAAGGTAGGAAAATTCTGATTGGCTGATGGAATCGGCCAATCAGAATCAAGTTCAATCCGATTGGCTGATCCGATCAGCCAATCAGATTGAGCTCGCATTCTATTGGCTGATCGGAACAGCCAATAGAATGCAAGCTCAATCTGATTGGCTGATCGGATCAGCCAATCGGATTGAACTTGAATCTGATTGGCTGATTCCATCAGCCAATCAGAATTTTCCTACCTTAATTCCAATTGGCTGATAGAATCCTATCAGCCAATCGGAATTCGACGGACGCCATCTTGGATGACGTCATTTAAAGGAACCGTCATTCGGCGAGTAGGCGTCGGTAAAAGAGGATGTTCCGCGTCGGCTGGAAGATGATGGCTCCGGAAGAAAGAAGATTGAAGATGCTGCTTCATAGAAGACTTCATCCCGATGATGGACTTCTTCAGCGCCCGCTTGGATCAAGACTTCAGCCCGAGGATGGATGTCACTCTTCACCCCCCCGCTTGGGCTTGGATCAAGACTTCGGACCCTCTTCTGGACCGATCGGTGAACCTGGCATGGTGAAGACAAGGTAGGGAGATCTTCAGGGGCTTAGTGTTAGGTTTATTTAAGGGGGGTTTGGGTTAGATTAGGTGTATGTGGGTGGTGGGTTGTAATGTGGGGGGGGGGTATTGTATGTTTTTTTTTTACAGGCAAAAGAGCTGAATTCTTTGGGGCATGCCCCGCAAAGGGCCCTTTTAAGGGCTGGTAAGGTAAAAGAGCTTTGAACTTTTGTAATTTAGAATAGGGTAGGGCATTTTTTTATTTTGGGGGTCTTTGTTATTTTATTAGGGGGCTTAGAGTAGGTGTAATTAGTTTAAAATTGTTGTAATTTTTTTCTAATGTTTGTAAATATTTTTTTATTTTTTGTAACTTAGTTCTTTTTTATTTTTTGTACTTTAGTTAGTTTATTTAATTGTATTTATTTGTAGGAATTGTATTTAATTTATTTATTGATAGTGTAGTGTTAGGTTTAATTGTAGATAATTGTAGGTATTTTATTTAATTAATTTATTGATAGTGTAGTGTTAGGTTTAATTATAACTTAGGTTAGGATTTATTTTACAGGTAATTTTGTTATTATTTTAACTAGGTAACTATTAAATAGTTATTAACTATTTAATAGCTATTGTACCTGGTTAAAATAATTACAAAGTTGCCTGTAAAATAAATATTAATCCTAAAATAGCTACAATATAATTATAATTTATATTGTAGCTATATTAGGGTTTATTTTACAGGTAAGTATTTAGCTTTAAATAGGAATAAGTTATTTAATAAGAGTTAATTTATTTCGTTAGAATAAAATTATATTTAACTTAGGGGGGTGTTAGGGTTAGAATTAGCTTTAGGGGTTAAAAAATTTATTAGAGTAGCGGTGAGCTCCGATCGGCAGATTAGGGGTTAATACTTGAAGTTAGGTGTCGGCAATGTTAGGGAGGGCAGATTAGGGGTTAATACTATTTCTTATAGGGTTATTGAGGCGGGAGTGAGGCGGATTAGGGGTTAATACATTTATTATAGTAGCGCTCAGGTCCGGTCGGCAGATTAGGGGTTAATAAGTGTAGTTAGGTGGAGGCGACGTTGGGGGCGGCAGATTAGGGGTTAATAAATATAATATAGGGGTCGGCGATGTTAGGGCAGCAGATTAGGGGTACATAGGGATAATGTAGGTGGCGGGGGTGTACGGAGCGGCAGATTAGGGGTTAAAAATAATATGCAGGGGTCAGCGATAGCGGGGGCGGCAGATTAGAGGTTAATAAGTGTAAGGTTAGGGGTGTTTAGACTCGGGGTACATGTTAGAGTGTTAGGTGCAGACGTAGGAAGTGTTTCCCCATAGGAAACAATGGGGCTGCGTTAGGAGCTGAACGCTGCTTTTTTGCAGGTGTTAGGTTTTTTTTCAGCTCAAACAGCCCCATTGTTTTCTATGGGGGAATCGTGCACGAGCACGTTTTTGAAGCTGGCCGCGTCCGTAAGCACCGCTGGTATCGAGAGTTGCAGTGGCGTTAAATTATGCTCTACGCTCCCTTTTTGGAGCCTAACGCACTGAAAACCCAGCCATTCTGTGAACTCTAAATACCAGCGGTATTTAAAAGGTGCGGGGGGAAAAAAGCACGCGTAGCTAATGCACCCCTTTGGCCGCAAAACTCTAAATCTAGGCGTTAGTGTTTGTTATTTTTTGTAACTTAGTTGTTAGTTTTTGTAACTTAGTAATTTTTTAGTGTAGATTTAAATTATTTGAGTAGGGTTAGGTGTTTAAATATATAATATAGTTAATTTAATTTGTAGCTTAATGTAATTTTAGTATAAAAGTTAGGTTAGATTAATTATTAATTTAATATAGTTTAATGTAGGAAAGTTAGGTTAGATTAATTATTAATTTAATATAGTTTAATGTAATTTTATTATAAAAGTTAGGGTAGATTAATTATTAATTTAATATAGTTTAATGAATTTTATTATAAAAGTTAGGGTAGATTAATTTAATATAGTTTAATGTAATTTTAAAGGTAAGTTTAAATTGATTATAAGATAGGGATGAATTAATATTTAATATAAAGTTAGCGGGTTGTTAGATTTAGGGGTTAATAACTTTATTTAGTTGCGGTGGGCTCCGGGAGCAGTGGGATAGGGGTTAATAACTTTATGTAGGTGGCGGCGGTGTCTGGAGCGGCAGATTAGGGGTTAATAAGTATAATGTAGGTGGCGGCGGTGTAGGGGGTGGCAGATTAGGGGTTAATAACTTACTGTAGGTGTCGGCGGTGTAGGGGGCGGCAGATTAGGGGTTAATAAGTATAATGTCGGTGGCAGGGGTGTAGGGGCGGGAGATTAGAAGTTAATAACATAATGTAGGTGGCGGCGGTGTAAGGGGCGGCAGATTAGGGGTTAATAAGTATAATGTAGGTGGCGGCGGTGTCGGGGCGGCAGATTAGGGGTTAATAAGTATAATGTAGGTGGTGGCGGTGTAGGGGGCGGCAGATTAGGGGTTAATAACATAATGTAAGTGGCGGCGGTGTCTGGAGCGGCAGATTAGGGGTTAATAAGTATAATGTAGGTGGCGGCGGTGTAGGGGGCGGCAGATTAGGGGTTAATAACATAATGTAGGTGGCGGCGGTGTAGGGGGCGGCAGATTAGGGGTTAATAAGTATAATGTAGGTGGCGGCGGGGAAGGGGGCGGCAAATTAGGGGTGTTTAGACTCGGGGTACATGTTAGGGTGTTAGGTGTAAACATAATTTTATTCTCCCATAGGAATCAATGGGATATCGGGCAGCAGCGAACATGAGCTTTCGCTGCTTTCAGACTCCTATTGATTCCTATGGCATCCGCCGCCTCCAGGGCGGCGGATTGAAAACCAGGTACACTGGGCAGAAATAGTGGCGAGCGTACCTGGCAGATATTTGTAACTTGCAAAAGTAGTCAGATAGTGCCGAATATCTGTAGCGACGTAAACATCGATTTGTGTAGGACTGAGACCGGCGGGTCATATGTTATGTCACAAAATTCTACTTTTGCCGGTCTGTAGGCTTTGATAAATAAGGGGAATCAAGCTCGACACAATTACGCTGCCGAATTCCAGCATATTTGCGGTTGACGGCTTGATAAATAGGCCCCAGAGCGTGCAACTTTAAGCAACTTTTTAATTTTCTCCTATTATACATTTTTCTTTATTCTCTTGGTATCTTTTTGCAAAAGCAGGAATGTAAGCGTCCCGTTTTTAGTTCAGCATCCTGGATAGCGCTTGCTGATTGGTTGCTACATTTACATTCCTGTTTTTTTTCAAATAAAGATACCGAGAGTACGAAGAAAAATTGATAATAGGAGTAAATTTCTTTGTTTCATCTTAAAGAAGGTATTTTTTTCTTTATTTTTTCTTTAAAAACTCAGGTTCTGAATAAATCAATATTTTCTTTAAATAAATGAAAGGCAGTTATTAGTCAGTGAGGATTAATAGAAAGTACAAAACCAACTGTGCATTATCGGTTTCAATTTAAACAGCTTTTACTTAACATTATTTGAGGGAATTTTTTTTTTAATGTGTGTAAATGCTGCTATTTCATATGCCTGATTTTAGTACAATGTCCCTTTAAAGGACCATAATGCAATAGCACTTAGGGGCAGATTTATCAATGTTTGGCAGACATGATCCGCTGTTGGCATTTATCATTGCACAGTTGGTGAACTGCTTGTGCAATGCCACCCCCTGCAAATTCGAGGCCAATCGCCGCTAGCAGGGCTGTCAACCAACCCGATCGTATTCGTTCGGGCTGATTGCTGTATGCCACCTCAGAGGTGGCATACGAGTTAAGGAGCAGGGGTCTTAAGACCGCTGATTCTAAACTCCAGGTTCTGGCGAGCCTAAAGGCTCGCACAGAAACAGTTACATTTCGTTCAATAGGGATGCCGTGATAAATCGGACCCTATGTCTGAACTTCAAATGAGTAGCAGATGTTTTTCTGACAAATTTCAAAGTTATGTCTATTTCCACTCCTCATGTATCATGTGACATCCATCAGCCAATCACAAATGCATATATGTATATTCTGTGAATTCTTACACATACTCAGTAGGAGCTGGTGACTTAAAACCAGTAAATATAGAAAGACACACATGTTGATAATGGATGTAAATTGGAAAGTAGTTTAAAAATGCATGGTCTATCTGAATCATTAAAGTTTAATTTTGACTTGAGTGTTCCTTTAAGTGACAACCAAGTACATGCACCATGTGCATGCCCATCATTCAGTGGCTCCATATGCTTCAAAGCTGGTAATGGATGTGTGTAAAAGGTTCCATAGTGTCTGTAGTGACAGGGAGATTTTTTTTTATTTTTTTAAAAGTAGCTTTATTGCAAATTTGCCTAAGACAGTATGCCTTGTCTATACAGTGTCCTCTATTTATCAAGCCGTCAACGTACCTGCATTCGACGGCACTAATACGCTCGCCTAAGTTCGCCTAACATCGCTGCTGCGGACCTGAATACACTCTCCAAAATTATCAAAAAAGCTGTCAAAAAGCTGCGCACCAAGTACAGGGCGATTAGCAGTGGACTGTTGTTAACTAACAGTCATTCATCTCGCTGCTCTTCTGCTTTTTCACAGCTTTATTGCTACCCTGTCACTAAGCACCCACACTATACTATACTGTTTTACCCCCTATGACGCCGCTCCCAAAGCCCCCCACAACTAAATAAAGCTATTAACCCCTAAACCGTCGCTCACGGACCCCGCTGCAACTCTAATAAATGTATTAACCCATAAACTGCCGCTCCTGGAGACCACGCCACCTACATTATACATATTAACCCCTAATCTGTCGCCCCCTATACCGCCGCCACCTACATAAAGTTATTAACCCCTATCCTGCCGCTCCCGGACCCCACCGCAACTAAATAAATTGTTTAACCCCTAAACCGCCACTCCCAGAGCCTACCACCACCTACATTATATTTATTAACCCCTAATCTGCCCCCCCACACCGCCGCCACTATAATAAACATATTAACCCCTAAACCTAAGTCTAACCCTAAACCTAACACGCACTAACTTAAATATAATTTAAATAAATCTAAATAAATATTCCTATAATTAACTAAATTATTCATATTTAAAACTAAATACGTACCTATAAAATAAACCCTAAACTAGATACAATATAACTAATAATTACATTGTATCTAGCTTAGGATTTATTTTTAATTTAAAGGCAAGTTTGTATTTATTTTAACTAGGTACAATAGTTATTAAATAGTTATTAACTATTTAATAGCTACCTAGTTAAAATAAAGACAAAAGTACCTGTAAAATAAAACCTAACCTAAGTTACAATTACACCTAACACTACACTATAATGACATTAATTCACTATATTAACTACAATTAATTACAAAACCCCCCACTAAATTATAGAAAATAATAAAATAATTACAAGAATTGTAAACTAATTACACCTATTCTAATCCCCCTAATAAAATAAAAAGCCCCCCCAAAAAATAAAAAACCCTACCCTATACTAAATTACAAATTACATTTTTGCGGGGCATTGCCCCAAAGTAATCAGCTCTTTTACCTGTAAAAAAAATTACAATACCCCCCCCAACATTAAAACCCACCACCCACACACCCAACCCTACTCTAAAACCCACCCAATCCCCCCTTAAAAAAACCTAACACTAACCCCCTGAAGATCACCCTACCTTGAGACGTCTTCACCCAACCGGGCCGAAGTCCTCAACGAAGCCGGGCAGAAGTGGTCCGCCAGACGGGCAGAAGTCTTCATCCAAGCCGAGAAGAAGAGGTCCTCCAGACGGGCAGAAGTCTTCATCCAGACGGCATCTTCTATCTTCATCCATCCGGAGCGGGTCCATCTTCAAGACATCCGACGCGGAGCATCCTTCCAGGCCGACGACTACCCGATGAATGAATATTCCTTTAAATGACGTCATCCAAGATGGCGTCCCTTGAATTCCGATTGGCTTATAGAATTCTATCAGCCAATCGGAATTAAGGTAGGAAAAATCCTATTGGCTGATGCAATCAGCCAATAGGATTGAGCTTGCATTCTATTGGCTGATTGAAACAGCCAATAGAATGTGAGCTCAATCCTATTGGCTGATTACATCAGCCAATAGGATTTTTCCTACCTTAATTCCGATTGGCTGATAGAATTCTATCAGCCAATCGGAATTAAAGGGACGCCATCATGGATGACATCATTTAAAGGAATATTTATTCGTCGGGTAGTTGTCAGCCTGGAAGGATGCTCCGCGTCGGATGTCTTGAAGATGGACCCGCTCCGCTCCGGATGGCTGAAGATAGAAGATGCCGTCTGGATGAAGACTTCTGCCCATCTGGAGGAACTCTTCTTCCCGGCTTGGATGAAGACTTCTGCCCGTCTGGAGGACCACTTCTGCCCGGCTTCGTTGAGGACTTCGGCCCGGTTGGGTGAAGACGTCTCAAGGTAGGGTGATCTTCAGGGGGTTAGTGTTAGGTTTTTTTAAGGGGGGATTGGGTGGGTTTTAGAGTAGGGTTGTGTGGGTGGTGGGTTTTAATGTTGGGGGGGTATTGTAATTTTTTTTACAGGTAAAAGAGCTGATTACTTTGGGGCAATGCCCCGCAAAAAGTCCTTTTAAGAGCTATTTGTAATTTAGCATAGGGTAGGGCTTTTTATTATTTTGGGGGGCTTTTTTATTTTATTAGGGGGATTAGATTAGGTGTAATTAGTTTGAAATTCTTGTAATTATTTTTATTATTTTCTGTAATTTAGTGTTTTTTTTTTTGTACTTTAGTTAATTTTATTTAATTGTAATTAATTGTAGTTAATTTAGGGAATTTATTTAATTATAGTATAGTGTTAGGTGTAATTGTAACTTAGGTTAGGTTTTATTTTACAGGTACTTTTGTCTTTATTTTAACTAGGTAGCTATTAAATAGTTAATAACTATTTAATAACTATTGTACCTAGTTAAAATAAATACAAACTTGCCTGTAAATTAAAAATAAATCCTAAGCTAGATACAATGTAATTATTAGTTATATTGTAGCTAGTTTAGGGTTTATTTTATAGGCAAGTATTTAGTTTTAAATAGGAATAATTTAGTTAATTGTAGGAATATTTATTTAGATTTAATTAAATTATATTTAAGTTAGTGGGTGTTAGGTTTAGGGTTAGACTTAGGTTTAGGGGTTAATATGTTTATTATAGTGGCGGCGGTGAAGGGGGCAGATTAGGGGTTAATAAATATAATGTAGGTGGCGGTAGGCTCCGGGAGCGGTGGTTTAGGGGTTAAACAATTTATTTAGTTGCGGCGGGGTCCGGGAGCGGCAGGATAGGGGTTAATAACTTTATGTAGGTGGCGGCGGTATAGGGGGCGGCAGATTAGGGGTTAATATGTATAAGGTAGGTGGCGGTGAGCTCCGGGAGTGTCGGTTTAAGGGTTAAACACTTTATTTAGTTGCGGCGGGCTCCGGGAGTGGCGGTTTAGGGGTTAATAAATTTAATGTAGGTGGCGGCGGTGTAGAGGGGCCGATTAGGGGTGTTTGGACTCGGGGTACATGTTAGGTGTAGACACTACCATAGAAATCAATGGGATATCGGGCAGCAGCGAACATGAGCTTTCACTGCTTTCAGACTCCCATTGATTCCTATGGCATCCGCCGCCTCCAGGGTGGCAGATTGAAAACCAGGTACGCTGGGCCGAAAAGTGGCGAGCGTACCTGCTAGTTATTTGATAACTAGCAAAAGTAGTCAGATTGTGCTGAACTTGCGTTCGGAACATCTGGAGTGACGTAAGCATCAATCTGTGTCGGACTGAGTTCGGCGGATCGTATGTTACGTCACTATATTCTACTTTTGCCGGTCTGTAGGGTTTGATAACTAAGGCGAATCAGGCTCGCCACAAATACACTGCGGAATTCCAGCGTATTTGCGGTTGACGGCTTGATAACTAGAGGCCAGTATGTAGATTACATAAACTGGCAACAAATGGTTAACAAGATTTTGTTAAAATTCTTGACATAGAAAGGAAACGTTGCCTGACAATGGTTACCCAAGTTAACAGGTTATTCATAATTTGTGTTAAAGCACTGATCATTCTAGCAGGTACATAATAGTTTTACACAATGATTATGAAAGGTGTATTCTTCATTCACACATATGACTCAGATCTTTTTTATGAATTAAGCAATGCTTTGGAATGTGAAATATTTGCAGTAAATACAGTTAACACTTTATTAAATGTGAATATTGCATAAATATGATTTCTAATGTTCTCAGCTAATTGACTGAGCTTACTTTCTTGCTCTCATAAGCTGTTTGACTAGCAAATCTTATCTGCTTTCAGACATTCAATGTTCGTCGTTGCAGCAGCTGCTGTGTGTGCATATGAGGAGAAAGCCTCTCAGAGCCAGTATTTGAGGACAAATTTGTCCTAGCGAGAACAAATTGATGATTTTATTCACACCAGGCTGTCATTTTTAGTCATATAAAAAGAAAGAGCTGAGCCGGTCCAAATGGTATATATATAAAACGTAGCATTTATTTCATCCAATAGGGTATATTAAAAGTACATGATACTCCACATAAAAATCTCACACAACAGTGCAAAGTTCAAAAACAGCTGTGCAAAGCATACGCGTTTCAGCAAGAAGCCGTAGTCATAGCTTAACCAAAACAGACACATTACTGAGTTATATGACCCCAGTAGCACAGCCATTGGATAAAACAATTTTGATAACAGCTGAATCGAACAAATAATTAATTAAACCCTCTAATCTTGTACACACCCTGTGGGGGAGGGACAAAGAGCCCTCTAGTAATTTGCCTACCAAACTTTTAAACTCCATTTTAGCTAGTATTAAATACATCTACCTAAACCAATATTTACAAATGTGGTGGATATATTCTTTTGCATTACATAAAGTTAATATAAATTTAAATTTAAAAAACAGTACGGCGAACTAAATAAACTAAGTGAATCACTGAAAAAAAGTGTTACATCTCAGCTATGTGGCAGAGACAATACAAAAATTTGTTAATTAAGTGGGAATCGAACTCTCGACCTGGAGTCCAAGGGTAGAGGAGTATCCACTAGTCTATGTGGAACATTGTTGAAAATACGTCATTGCAAAGGTCATGATAAAACCTTAGTGAAAATATAGCCTAACTCGGTTTGAATATATATATATGTGAAAAGTTATGTGAAAAATGATAGCATCTTTCAAAGTTATATTACTATTTCAAGATCCTACCTGGGGATATTACTAGTCGATGGAGCTTATATTTACTTGACTTGGTCATTGTATATGGTATCTAGATCCACATAAAAGATAATACAATTATGAAAAGAATTGACCATGTAAACTATGGAGGAATTGAACTCATAACCTAGTGGCTTATAGCTAATAGGCTTAATCCCCTAGACCATATTAAAGTTAGTATGAATGGGTTATTAGGTTGTCTATTTAGTAACTAATAAGGTTACTTAGATTAGTAGTGTAGTATTGCACCTAGGTAAATGATGGAAAGGGAAGTTAGTTAATATTCCACATGAATGCAAGGGGAGAAAACAAGGTAACATAGGTTAAATAGACATTCTGCTTACAATGAGTTCCAAGTCATGGAATTGAATAGAGTGTTAAATTAGGACACACTGGAGAACCTTACTAAACCTGCCAATGATTAATAAGGTCGTATTCAGAGTTAAAGCCCTGTGGAACTCTGGTCTCCAACCTGAAGATCCAGTACATCTCATTCCTACTTAGAATTTTAGTTTTGTCCCCCCCTCTTTTGGGAAGGATAATCTTATCTATTACCTGCCACCTGAAGGATTCTATGCTCTTGTCATGATGTAGGGCAAAATGTTGGACCAGGGGGGTGGAGGATTTCCCCACTGAAATAGTAGAGAAATGTTCTCTAATTCAAGACCCAACGTCTCTGGTAGTTTGTCCAACAAACTGCCGTTTACATATGACACAGGTGATAAGATAGATGACAAAAGAAGAATTACAGTTCAGTGCTTTATGTCAAAACTTTCCTGGGTAATTTCAGATTTAAAAGATTTGGAAAGTATAGCATAATCACAGGGCTTGCACTTATTTCTCCCACATTTATACATTCCCAAATGGGTAAGCCATGAACTTTGTGTAGTTGATACAGATGGTAATTCAGATGGAGAGACCATGTTACCTATGCTCATTCCTCGCCTAAAAGAGGTACGAATATCCTCTTCTACGCAGGGAATCAATTTGTCATCAGCTTTGAGAATGTCAAAATGTTTCTTGATGATACCACAGATTTGTTTGTACTGTCTACTGTGTCCTGTGACAAAGGTAACACCTCTAAATGTATTTTTCACATTACTGCCATCCTGCTTCCTCAAAAGTTGGTCCCGATTGAAGCCCCCCACCTCCCGGTTAGCTCTACTGATAACCTTATTAGGATAGCATCTCTGTCTAAGGCGCGTGTCTAATTCCTTTGCTCTAGTATGGTATTAATTTGGGTCACTGCAGTTCCATTTGAGACGTATTTATTGGCCTTTGGCCACTGCATAAGGAACAAACTCGGGATGGCAAGATTTTGCATGGAGCAGGGAATTTCCTGCTATAGGTTTTCTATAAACATCGGTGTATACCTTACCATCCGTTCCTGCTTTGAGAGTGTTGTCCAAGTAGTTAATGGACTCTTTTTGAAATTCAAATGTAAAGGCCAAATTCAAATTGTTGACATTGAGCCAGGCCACAAACAGGGACGCAGTATGTGTATCACCTCTGAAGATGAGGTTGTCAATATATCGCTTATAAAAAGAGACATATTCACGAAAGGGGTTTTCATCTCCATATATGTGGGACAGCTGCCACCAACCTAAAAATAGGTTGGCGTAAGAGGGGGCAAACTTGGCCCCCATGGCTGTCCCACACACTTGGAGATAAAAAAAAACCCTCAAATCTGAAAAAATTGTGTGAAAGAAGGAACAGGGTGACCTCTAAGATGTATTTTTGAAAATCAGACGTGTACTCTGTATATTCTTTCAGAAAGAACCCTATAGCCTCAATACCCTTATGATGGGGTATTGAGGAGTACAGGGCTACAACATCTATTGTGAGCCAAGAGTCAGTAGTACAGTTCCAATTGACATTATCCACCAAATTTAGGATGTGCTTAGTATCCCTTAGATGACTTTTGAGGGAAGCAACCAGGGGGCGCAAAAGGGCATCTAGCCATTGGGAAAGGTGTTCCAAAAGTGAGCCGATCCCGCTCACAATTGGACGACCCCTCACCTCCTCTAAGGATTTGTGTACCTTAGGGAGGTGATGGAAGATAGGGACTACTGGATTAGAGACATACAGAAAGTCTGCCGTGTCTCTATCAATATATCCCTTATCCATGGCCTCATCAATTAAGTGTGACAATTTCTTTTGAAAGATTTTAGTGGGATCTGAAGGCAATACCCTGTAATTACGTGTGTCCTGTAATTGGCGATTGGCTTCTTGTATGTAAGTATCTCTGTCCATAACCACTACGGACCCACCCTTATCGGATGATGTCTTAATCACTATATCTCTGTATTTTTGAGTTCATTGAGAGCCTTTCTCTCCTGAAAACACAAATTGAATGCACCGGCCTCACTGGACACCTGAGCTTGTAAGGATTTAAGATCTCTCTCAACTCTACGGTGAAAAGTTTCAATCACTGTTCCCCTACTTTGTATGGGATAAAACGAGGAGGGATTCTTAAATCCACAAAAGCTGTTTATCATTCCTTTGTCTTTCTCGGCTTCAGTGTAGTCCCAACATATGCTTTCTAAAGTTGTAGCATCAACAGCCTGTTCAAAAGTACAATCTGTACTATGACTGAGAGTATCATTGTTGGTATACACTTGAGCCGAGGAAGACATCATATCACCTGAGAAAAAGTGTTTACGTAAGGTGATGTTTCTGGTTAATTTATTTACATCGAGTAAAGTCTGGAACAAATTGAAGTTGTTAGAGGGTACAAAGTTAAGGCCGTAACTTAAAAATCTAATTTGTGTTGGGGAAAGGTTTCTACTAGAGAGATTGATTACGTTGTGGGTTTGTACTTCAGCTGGGGCCTGTTGCCTCTCAGTTGATACCTGTTTTGAAAGTTCTGTGTTGAACCTCCCCCTGTGGGTTGTAAGTGGGCCAACAGAAAAACCTGTTCTATCTGTCTGCTGTCCTCTAAAGATGGGACCGGTGTTGTGTTAGACGGAACCTGTTGGTAGTTAGGCTGACCAGTCTGTAGATTATAATGAACACCTGAGTTGTTTCTATCTAGATGTTCTTGGTACCATATCTGTGGCTGCAGAGTGGTTACTGTATTGCTCATGTTGGGAGGTTGATTGTATATTTCGTTAATGTGAAAATGTTGTAAATTAACCTCTGTGTAATCATGAGTTCCTATATATGTAGTATTATTCTTTAAAATACCTGAATAGATTGTTGTACATCATCTCTCCCTGAGCTCTCCTCTCCTGAAGACATGTCACTGTCAGAAAAATGCACTTGTTTATTCTGGCCATTATGACGTGAACCTCTCCTACGTCTATTTCTTCCTCTGCCTGATCCCCTAGGATGGAAACCCCCAGATTGTTCCCTTCTAGATGTAAACCTTTGTCTACGATTCCACACGTAGACTGTGTTAGAGTTGTAATCTGTAACATCCCTTAAATACACACTTAAATACACACTTTTTTTCAGTGATTCACTTAGTTTATTTAGTTCGCCATACTGTTTTTTAATTTAAATTTATATTAACTTTATGTAATGCAAAAGAATATATCCACCACATTTGTAAATATTGGTTTAGGTAGATGTATTTAATACTAGCTAAAATGGAGTTTAAAAGTTTACTAGAGGGCTCTTTGTCCCTCCCCCACAGGGTGTGTACAAGATTAGAGGGTTTAATTAATTATTTGTTTGATTCAGCTGTTATCAAAATTGTTTTATCCAATGGCTGTGCTACTGGGGTCATATAACTCAGTAATGTTTCTGTTTAGGTTAAGCTATGACTAAGGCTTCTTGCTGAAACGCGTATGCTTTGCACAGCTGTTTTTGAACTTTGCACTGTTGTGTGAGATTTTTATGTGGAGTATCATGTACTTTTAATATACCCTATTGGGTGAAATAAATGCTACGTTTTATATATATCATTTGGACCGGCTCAGCTCTTTCTTTTTATATTGCTAATATGTCCAGCATTTGAGCCCATCCACCCCTGCAACGAGTAGAACCTTTTGCCGGAGAGGACCTTTCCTGATTGGATCTCGCAAACAAGCCTCCACAAGCGGACCCTTTGATTGGTGGCACACAGCGCTTACCCTGACACGCCCACGTCTTGGCGTTACACAGAGAGGTCTGAAGGGATCAGCGTTTGCCTGCGGAACAAGCAGTGTATTAACTGAGAAGCTTCCAGAAGTGAGAGTCGCTTAACAAGGAGGACCGCTGGTGAGAGGACCCGGTACGATCCGTTTGGTCCCCAGCAATTGTGCGAATCCAAGAATCTTCAAGTTTGAGCCTCTGCACACTATTGTCTGTTTTCCTTGCCGGTAGCAAGGAGCCCCAACGCCCACGTTTTGGCGGTTCACAGAGGGGGATCTAGGACAACAGCAGGGTAAGCCAAGCTTAAAGAGAAATTGTCATTGGTGATCCTTATATGCCATTACTGTTAAAATCATAAACTGTATGATCACGTACTTTGGCCATAGGCTCCTCCTATATTATCTACAATACTAAGTCTTTATTTATGGACTTTTATTCAATTAATAACTTACCATATTTGGCTATATACATCTCTCTGTTTCCATATTCTCTGTTTGTTTTGCTGTCATTTTTAATCGCCATGGCTACTCGGCACTCAGCATTTGATGGACCCTGCCATCTATTGTTTAGTTTTCTGTTTTTGTCAACCTGACCAACCTGTACTCAAATTCACACATGCTCCATTGCCCTCAAGATTTTATCTGCATAACTTCCTAATGTTGGCTTGTGCAGCTACCTACAAGTTTATTCTTCTTTATACAATTGGTGGCTGTATTGCTGGAAACGTGATTTCAACTGTTAGTTTACAACCTTCTAGTGGACCAGTACTAGTTTTTACAAATAATTCAATTTTAAAGCTGTCTAAACTGCAACAGTACTTCTCTACTTTTCCTTCTATTATGTTAACACACAATAACAAACAAAAATAAAAAAAGAGGGTGGAATGCACTGTCAATTATAACAATGCAAAAAAGTTCAACAGCGCTTTATGAAAAAAAGATTGTTAAACAGCTAAGTATTGCACTAAAGATATATGCAGATAGATTCTAATAAAAATCTGCAGACACAGAAAGATTAAAACACATTACTACACATGCCTCTGAGAGATGGCCATACCGTATATAAGTATACCTCGCTTTACAGCGCTTCACTAATACAGCGCTAATATGGAGCTGAAGTTCAAACTCCAGGGCTTTTGAAACAGTACTGTACTCATCGTGAGATTGTTCGGTCTGTTTACAGCATTGCAGGGCACTTTGTGTCTCAGTGTTGTAGTCTGGCAAATTATACTACAGTAACTGCCACATTGTTACAGGTACTGTACAGTTTTTATTGAATACTGTACTGTACTGTGCTAGTGTTAGCTAAACTTAATGCTATTGCACACTTAATATATGTTTTTAACACACAGGAAAGCAAAAAGAAAGCTTAAACCTCCTTGATTCACTTTAAGGCAGTTTTCAGTTTAGAGTGGGGCTCCGGTCCCTAACCTGCTGTATGAGTGAGGTATACCTGTATGTGGGGATTCGTATTCAGTCCAGTTGCTAAACAACAAATCTCTCTTTTTTTCCCAATATTTTATATTTACATAAAGCGCCTTAAGATAACTAATTCTTCATGTGCACTAACCCAACACTGCTTTAGCACAATTTGCATATTTTACAATCCAATGTTCTTCACATACAATTTTTTTTTAAACATATATTTCTATATATATCTGATAATGTCAATGAAAACTATGGGCTAGATTACAAGTGAGGCGCTATCTTAATGTGCACCCATAAAGGGGCAAATTTGCAGTTTATGGGCACACGTTAAATAACCAGCCATTACAATGCTACTGCGAGCTCGGGCTTTCACTTTGTGCTAAGCGCAATTAACCAGAGGTGAGATCTCTGGTTAAAAATAAAAAATGGGACAAGCCCAGGTACCACGTCAAGGTCTCTCCCAAAACCTGGGTCCCTAATACAGTCAATTTGGTCAAATGTGGTAACTAACTCTTCCAGTTTTGCTTTTAATCTTAGCTGAGAGCTTGCAAGCGAGTGCTGGACTTTCTCTGTGTGTTGAATTAATTTATTTTGTAATTTTCCCTATAGGACTTGCACCCAGACTTGTCTGGGGTTACCTGCCTGTAACTCTGGAGACAGCACAGCTTCCTGAGAATGCTATTGAGCACCCAGGCCTGAGCATGTTGCAGGGTCATATGATGTGTACCAAGTCCAGTCTGGCTGGTCAATTTATCAAAGTGTCAATCTAAGTGCATTCGCCGGCGTCAATATGCTCGCCAGACATCGCTGATGTGGATCTGAATATGATACCCTTATTTATAAAAAAAAGCCGTCAAAAACATGCATGTCAAGTACAGTGTGAAGAGCATCGGGCTCTTGTTAACTAACAGTCATCGTTGTCACGGTTATTCAGGTTTTTCTCAACTTTTTTTGTTACCATTTCATTACTGTCCTTGAACAAGCACATTTCTCTAAAGCTAATCTTTTATTTTTCAACTGTTAATGTCCAAGAAATAGCTACATTTATACCTCAACAAACAATATCTCATAGAAAGTTATTTTTATATTTATTTGTTAAACAAACAAATCTGTTATATGATACTTTCACATAAATTAATGTGTATTTGTATTTCTAGACGTCATGATATGCTTTTATCTCATGTTTTTTTTCTTATGATTAATAAAGCTAGAATGTGTACATATATCTTTGCACATACTTGTATGTATATATATATATATATATATATATTCTGTATATTATTACAGAACCCAAGGCATAGTAATGGAAGGTGTCTATATGTCCTCAAAAGTGCTGCAGTGCGGGGTATTGTCTGACAACCCCAGGGAGAATTGTTATGTTTCTATACCACATAGAGAAATTATGTGATTTATTTCTGGGTCCCTGGGGTGGAGCATTTGGAGAGTAGGGCGGGCCAGTGCTCCACCCCGCAGTTTGCAGGTAGCACATCATGTCAAAAAGTCCAGTCCAGCAATTCTGTCTGACTCAGCTAGCTACTCACCTGCATGTGGTAATTGACAGCAGGTGCTAATAAAATCCCCAGTCAGGGGTTGAGAGGTAGATTTTTGCCAGCATTAAAGGGAAACTGCAAACACTCTCCTGAGAGACTCAGAGGATTTATCTCTAAAGGACAAAGTTTGAAAGGTCTGTGCATTATTACTTTTGTGAAAAACTACTTAGTGCAGACAGTTGTACTTGTTAGTAAGTGCTCAGTGCAGCAAGCCTCTTTTGTTTTGTTTATATTTATTTTGCCTGTTTTTGCCAGACCTGATAATAAACAGACTGTATTTTATAAAGCTACAACCTTTTGTGGTGTTTCCAGCTTTGAGGACTGTGTGTTTCCAAGATCCCAGGTCACATATGGTGGAAGCAGCGGGCGAACACACTGATAGTCTGTAAAGGGAACAATACCACACTTAAAATGGAGGAAGTTGTAAAGGTTTTACTACAGGATACGGCCTCACAGCAACAGGCCACTGCCACACAGCAGCAAGCAACTGCCAGCCAGCAAGAAAATATTGCAGTACTACAAGAACTGGTATTAACACAAAGAAAGGAACAGCAGAATATCACATGTACAATGCAGTAGGAGATTTGAGGCCTATCTAAAAGACTGGGCAGGTGTGCTGCAGAAATACCACACAGTTCTAAGACTCTGAGAGTGAGTAACTATTTGCAAAATATGGTGGCTACAGATGATGTGGAGGCTTACCTGATGGCTTTTGAAAGCAGCCGAAAGAGAAGGGTGTCCCGCGTCTGAATGGGCAAGTCTCCTTGCGCCATTTTTGAGTGGAGAACCTCAGAAGGCATATTATGATTTGGAGTAGGGGGAGAATCAGCGCTAATTATAACCTAAAGCCAAATACATGTAGGGACCCTCTCAAAAAATCCCTCGAGTATAGAACTAGAAAGAAGAGATTGTATTGGCGCTAACAGCTAGGTTTATGACCTATAGTAAAGGGAGATTCCCTAAATATGTGAGCAAGTGGAATAAATAGTTAAAGTATGGGGAGGTCTTCTATATACCTATGTTATACTACTATATAATGATATATCACTCTAGTTCAAAATATAAAAGATATTTAATAGTGTTAAAAATACAGAGCACAGTAACAATACCTCTAAACAATGTCTAAAATATTATTCTAAGAGAAAGTTAATCACATTAAAAACGGAATAAGGGAAAGGGTATGCAGGGCAGTTCAACCTAACTCTAAGGATGAGCTCAAAAAAGCAGATTACAATAGAGAGGTACAGTGTCTTGCAAAACAGTTCCCTATTTAAATATATTTAAACACATAAGCAGATTCAGAAGGAATCTTAAGCATACTAAAGATAACACTTAAATATAGCACTTAAAGTATAGCACTTAAATATAGTACTTAAAGTATATCAACCCTTAAAATCTGGACGTCCAGTATTACAGATATATATGTAAAGAAAAAATTAAAATAATACAATAGATAAAAAATGTCCCGTTACAACAAACAATCAGATGTGGATGGTGGTGTAAATCTATCTTGCTTTCGTGACACGTTGGTATTGTATACCGCCAATGTTGCAAATGGAGCTTAGTCTCTTATCTTAATGCTCTCAAATGTAGTTGATCTTGCTCATAGAGTATTGGATCAAAACTAACACATTTGAGAGTGGTACCTTGATTTATAGCTGTTAGAATGGAAAAGACAGCTGGCTGTTATTTAGAGCTGGTCGGTCCTCACGGTCTCTGTTCCGTTTTGAATCTGTGTCAGATTACCGCCTCCTCCAGATCACGCAGAGCGGTGTACTCTCGGATCCAGCGGAGCCTCTGCTTGCGTCTATGGTTTGAAGACTCCTCACGGTCTCTGTTCCGTTTTGAATCTGTGTCAGATTACCGCCTCCTCCAGATCACGCAGAGCGGTGTACTCACGGATCCAACTGAGCCTCTGCTTGCGTCTGTGGTTTGAAGACTCCTCCTGTCTGCGCACGTCAGGTAGCGTGGAGCTGTGTCAGCTGTTTTCCGGTGTTAGCGTACTCTCCGCTTTCAGTGAAAGCTGGACTGATTAGTAAGTTCAGTATCCGTGGCTATAGATTTATCCCACTTGCCTTACAGCTGATAGTGAGTGCTTTTTGTTGCGTGGAAAGTAAAAACACTCCTCTTTTTGCATCCAATATAGTGTGCTAGGAAGTGCCTGAAAGGTAGGTGCAGGTGAACAACTTCAACGCGTTTCTCCCCAGGAAGGAAAGAAACGCGTTGAAGTTGTTCACCTGCACCTACCCAAAAGTGTATACCGTTTTCCCATCAGTCTCCATGAGTTTTGAAATAGAGTCAATACCTGTCACCCCACTCCCTGAAAGTCTTCGAGGTGAAGCCCGGAACAAAGTTGAGATTTCCCTGTATTGGCAGATATTTTGTGACTTCATTTCTTATATTGAGTTTTTTACAAATTTTCCTCCAGGCATAGAGAGGTTGTTGCATGAGGGGGTAGTCAGCCAAGATTTTATCTGCCTGTACTGCATTTAGATGAGGCAGGGTTTGAAGGGCCCACGGTTCAATAGCCTGTCTCTCTAATCTAGGAGCCGTAAAGCATTGTCTACCCGTGAGCCAATCTAATACATATTTTGCCTGGGCTGCCCAGGCATAATGTTCAAGGTTCGGGACCGCTAGGCCTCCCGCCTCAACTGAGTTAAACATCTTCTGTCTCAAGATTCTATGTTTTTGATTGGCCCATATGAAACGAAAAATTAAAGAATTCCAGAACCTCAAGTCAGCTCTGGTCAGAACATAAGGAATCATTTGTAGAAGATACAAGATTTTGGGAAAAATCTCCCTGATACCGAAAGTGGAAGTTTGGCCCAGTGTTGTATCAGATCCTGCGCCTCATTTTTCAAAGGAGTATAGTTAGCCTCATACCAGGAGTGTGGGTCTACCGAAAGTATAATGCCTAGGTACTTAAAGGTCTTTTGTACGATCTTTGTGTGACACATTCTTCTCTACATGGGGTCAACCACACCAGCTCAGTTTTGTCCGTGTTGACCTTGTATCCTGAGATTCTCCCAAAGTCTACTAGGATAGACATTATCTTATTGAGATTTTCAGCTGGGTTGGAGATGTACAATAACATGTCATCAGCAAAGAGAGATAAGTGTCTGGTCTCCTGTCCCAATTTAAGGCCTTCAGTATCTTTTCGAATCTTAATGGCAAGGGGTTCGAGAGCTATATCGAACAGAAGAGGAGACAGGGGACACCCCTGTCTCGTTCCTCTTTCCAGTATAAATGGTTGTGAGGGGATCCTGTTCACTATAATTGACGCCACTGGAGAGGCATAAATGGCCCTCAATCCTCTGGCGAAATTGCCAGTTATGCCTAGTTTTGTGAGTGTGAAAAAGAGGTGATCCCAGAGGACCAAATCGAAAGCTTTCTCCGCGTCTACAAGTAGAGCGCAGGCTTCCGTTGGATTCGATTCTCTCTTTAAAGTTTTGTCTCTCCAGTAGTGTGTTAGCACAAACTGTAGAGTATGAAGATTCGTAACCGCGGATCTACCCTTCACAAACCCTGTTTGGTCCGGGTGGATGATAGTGGGGAGAATTACCGCTAGCCTATTTGCCATAATTTTGGTAAATAACTTGTAGTCCACATTCATCAATGAGATGGGACGATATGATGCTGTGTTAAGGGGGTCTCTGTCCGGTTTTGGGATCAAACATACATTTGCCTCTGTAAATCTAGTAGATAGACTAACCTCACCTGACAAGATACCTCTAAACAGTTTTGTTAGTATCGGGGTAACCTCAGCTGAGAGGATTTTATAGAATTCGGCCGGGAGACCATCAGGTCCCGGCGTTTTTTCTAGAGGGGCCATCCCTATTGTTTTGGATATTTCCTGGGAGTCAATGGGGACATTAAGGGAGTTAAGCTGTTGGTCAGACAAGGTCGGGAGATCCAGGGAGGTCCAAAAATTTTCTCTGTCTGAGTCAAGGACTACTTGTCCTTTGTAAAGATTAGTGTAGTAGTCCCTAAAGGCCCCCTGAATTCCCTCTTGGGATGTAGATGTGTGTTCTCCCTGCTTAATGGCTAAGATAGGTGTCGCAGGTTTTGTCAATTTAGTGATTCTAGCTAACAGTCTCCCCGTCCTATTGCCATGTCTATAAAAATTTTCATGGAGTATGTTTAAATCCCTTGCTGCATTTTGTGCTAGGGACGTATCTCTCTGTGATTTAATTTCTTTTTATCTATCTTTGTTCGATTGTGTAGGGCATCTAAGATATTTGCTTCTTGCATTAAGAAGTTGTTTCAACAACAGTTCCTCTCTAAACCTTCTCTTCCTCCTAGCTCCCGCCACGTATGACATTATAGCGCCTCTAAGGACTGCTTTACAGGTCTCCCAGTAAAGTATGGGATTTTCTATATGCTGCTGATTTGTGAGCTTGAACGTCAGCCATACTCCCATTAAGTGGTTTTTAAAATTTGTGTCACGATAAAGATATTTAGGGAATGCCCATGTGCCTGGGGGAATCCCTCCCTGACCCAGTTTTAATTTAATCGTAATTGGAGCATGGTCTGACAGGAGTGGGGCCTCTATTCTGGTATCCTTAATCTTCGAGTGCAGAGCTGCTGAGATCAGAAATAGGTCTATTCTAGAATGTGTGTCTTTTGCTGGTGTGGTGCAGGTAAAATCCCTAACCTCTGGATTTTTTTGCCTCCAGATATCTACTACGGAAAGGGCTCCTGCAAACTTTGACAATACCAAGGAATCCCTTTTCGAGTTTCTATATGAGCCCTCATGTCTTTGAGCTAAAATAGGGTTGTTTTATCTGTCCTCTGGGACCTTTGGGGCTATGTTGAAATCTCCCCCCACAATAAGAGGGGCGTCTGCCATGTGAAGGAGTTTGACTCTTAAAGAGCTCCAAAATTCGGCTTTATGCGTGTGGGGCCCATTTACCCCCCAACCACCAGTGGCATTCCCTCCACTTTCAGCTTGAGAAGCACATACCTCCCCTCTGGGTCTAATATTGTGTGTAGGATTTGATAGTTAAGATTTTTCCGGAAGAGGAAAGCTACCCCCCTCGCTCTACTTGACTCATACTGGGTAAAAACCACTTCTCCCACCCATCCCTGTTTAAGTTTTAGGTGTTCAGCTGGTTTAAGGTGTGTTTCTTCTAGGATGGCAATATCCAACCTCTTTGTATTAAGGTATTTTAAAATAGCTTTTCGCTTGATGGGGGACGTAACACCCCCCACATTCCACGAGATAATCCGGATACTCATGTTGAGGAGAATCCCTGTCAGATACTCAAGCCTATTAGTGTACACTGTACCTGGAATGATCCCTGGGAGAGCTGGATCCGTGTATGTGTTGGAGTGGTATTTTGTAAAACTGTGGGGATCAATTTGACTGTACTTACCGCCTGACGCCCTGGGAAGAGCCAACAGAGCTTGCACACTATCTATGGAGTTTACAGGAGGATTAGGAAAATCAAAAGAAAGAAACCAAATGTTAAACATCAAGTACACCAACATTGATAGTATCTATAGTGCCCTATGTTATCTTGAGCACACAAAACAACCTGTAGCAACTTGTAAGACAAAACAGAACTGTAGTATTTATTTGCATACACAACTGTAGTTATAACTCAAATAACCCTTCAAGAAAAATAACCCCCCCACACTTTTAAAAGGATATGTGACCTGTACTGCTACTTCAAGCAATACTTAAGAAACTAAAGTAGCATTCTCAGTCTGTATGATTGGATAAGTCAGACTCATCAAATGATTTTTCACACATAGCAACTTCTTCTGTAAGTCTCTATTTTCAGGTTTCTTCATCTTCTGACATAGGGGACTCCTCCCTCTGTGGGTCTTGGTGTTGTGCTTCTGTTTGCAGGAAGAGCTTTAAATGCTTTGGTGAATCAAAAATCTTTGGACCCATTCTTGTCTGCAGTTTCAGACGGGCTGTATAGAGAAGTGAGACTGTTTCTCCTTTATCAAGAAGATCTTTACAATAAGGAGAGAATTCACGCCTCTTTTTAGCAACTTCTGCGGAGTAGTCCTGGAACAGGAGGATTCTCTTCCCTTCATAGGAGAGTCCCTGGTTTTGCCTGTAAGCTCTTAGGCATCGCTGTTTTGTCCTTGAAGCAGAGGTACTTGATCATGATTTGGCGCGGAGAGGCCCTTGGAGAGTCATCTCTGCGCTGTTGAGGCCCTATTCTATGGGCTCTTTCCACTACGCATGGGATTTGGGACTGTGGGAGATGCAATAGTTTAGGCAGGATCTTTTCCGCGAAGTCTACCAGGTCAGAGCCCGGGATTGATTCTGGAACTCCCACTACTCTGATATTATTTCTCCGCGACCTATTTTCAAGGTCGTCTATTTTCTCCAGGAGCGCTTTGTTTTGTTTTTGCAGGGATAATATGCCCGCAGAGGATTCTCTTTGTTGTGATTCAGTGTCAGTCACTCTCTGTTCCACCCTGTTCAACCTTGCTGAAAAAGTTTTAAATTCTGACATGAGGGAGTCAAGCCCCGTCTGCAGTTGCTCAATTTTGGGGAGAAATAAAGTAGATAGCTGTGAGACTATAGGGTGTGTGTCTTGAGATGAGCTTTCGGCTATGTCTGTTGGATCAGACTGTATCGCCAGCACCTCTGCCTGCTGCTTAAGTCTCTTCTCTTGTTGCCTTTGTTTAGACATGGTTATTGTTTGTTTTTGATAAGGTGGATAATATTTCCTCATGCAAATGTGTAAGAAGTCTTTTACTGATGAGTATCTGGTATATAGATGTCAGAGAAAACAGAACCAAGAAGAGAGTGTGGGGGCATAGTTGGGGGGATCTATGTCATTTCTCACTCCTCCATCATGCTCTCACCCCCAAAATAGAGAGAAAAGGAAATCCAAGTCCTTATGCAAGCTTTGTGTCACCAATAGTTAGGGGTCTCTAAAGTGCTTGTCTCCTCTGGGTGATGTATAATATCATATAGGCCAAGAAGAGCCCCTCCAGGCCCCTACAGTTAGCTGTCAATTGTTCCAATCAGGCCCTATTTGTATCCGGGTAACGATCCTCAAAGCCCTGAGGGAGATCAGATGGGTTTCTACACTATTCCCCTTTTAAACTTACAGACCGCTTCTACTACACCAGCCTGTGTGGTCTGTGCTTAATAGGCCTGCAGTTATTAAGAAAACTGCCACGTGGTCTGCCCTTTAGTGTGGCGTGTGTCTGGCGGAATTCTTACCGGGACTCCTGTGGCTTCTCGTCCCCAACTATACCCAACTGAGCCCTTTCCTCCTGGCTGTGTAGTGGGTCAGGTTCCAACTTCAGCTGTACCTCCTGCGGCCTTTGTCTCAAGCCGCGCCGCTCCGTACTCCTCCAAGTGACTGTGCAGCGCGGGGGGGGGGGGGGGGGGGGGCAGATGAAAATACCCCCAGCTCAGTAGTCCGGAGGGAATTATAGGTTAACCCCTCAAGGTCTTGTCAGCTCGGACCACGAAAATCGGCTAAAATATGCCGTTTTTGTGAGCTAAGAAGCGGAGCTGTAAAACTTTGCTGCCGCTCTTGAGGTCCGCCCACCGGAAGTCTCAAGGGGCAAGAGTTTTGTGAGGCAGGAAGAGTCCACAATAGTCTCAAAGATGTTGTCTAATGCTAATATTAAATGTTTTCAATGTAAAGAGTATGGACATTTTGCAAAGGACTGCCCTGAGAATGATGTTGTTATGAAATGTAATGTTGGCAATATGAGAGACAATTATTCATTGTACTCTCATTCAGTATATGTAATTACCAAAAATGATTGTTTAAATGGCCACCCTTTGTGTACTGTAAGGGTGGAGGGAAATGAAATTAAAGCTTTGCTGGACTCTGGTAGCATGGTTACGCTCATAGACAGGGGTCTGTTGAGAAATACTCCTATTGATAATTACCAGAACCTAGATATTGCTTGTATTGCTTGTATCCAACTGCTAAAGTACTTATTGAAACACAAAATGGCCCTATAAATCTTACAGTTGGTTTAATGGATAAATTAGTCCATGAAATGATAATAGGCAGAGATTGACCCCATTTTTTGAATCTATGGGATGCTGCTGTGGAAATCAGTAGAGGGCACTGTTTGTGACTTTCCCTTTTCTAATTTATTGGGGGATGACTTAGACAAAATAACTTCTGCTAGGGGGAAACACTCAACCCCTATGGAAAACCTAGTTGGAGGTAACACTGAACAGAATAATACAGGTCAATATAATATATCTGAACCTGATGTAGAAATAGCTGACCTAGAGGTTAGCCCAAGTAACTTTAGGGCTGCACAATGGGAGGATCTAACTTCAGCTGTGGCTAGAAACTATATTTCCATAAGAAATGGTACCCCCATTAATACTGATAAAGCCCTCACCTATCCATACTTTGAAGTGGAAAATGATTTATTGTACAGAGTTGGGAAAAAGGAGTCTGTCAAACAGCTGTTAGTAGCCCAGACATATTGACACACTGTATTAAACCTGGCACATAGCCACATACTTGGGGGACACTTGGGATTGAAAAAAAACAGAGAGAGAATTCTTAGGAGTTTTTATTGGCCAGGTGTAATGGCATCTATCACAAATTATTGTTTTTCTTGTCCTGAATGCCAATTAACTGTCCCTCTTACAGCATACTGTAGCCCCTTGGTGCCCTTACCCATAATTGAGGTCCCATTTGAACGCATTGGTATGGATTTTGTGGGTCCTCTTGTAAAGTCTGCAAGGGGACAGCAGTATATATTGGTAATAGTAGACTATGTTACACATTACCCTGAGGCAATACCCATGTGTACTACTTCAGCAAAAGCAATTGCTAAGGAGTTAATGTTTAACCCGTGTTGGGATTCTCAAAGAAATATTAACAGACCAAAGCACTCCATTTATGTTGAGAATTACTAAGGAGTTGTGTAATCTCCTTCATATAAAGCATCTGAAAACATCTTTATATCACCCACAAACTGATGGTCTGGTAGAACGATTTAATAAAACACTAAAGGCTATGCTCAAAAAAGTAATTGATAAAGATGGGAAAAACTGGGACTTCCTTTTGCCTTATTTAATGTTTTCTATAGGAGAGGTCCTTCAAGCTTCTACTGGGTTTTCGCCCTTTGAACTTTTGTATGGTAGACACCCTAGAGGATTGCTAGACATAGCTAAGGAGACTTGGGAACAGGAGTCAACCCCTCACAGAATTGTGATAGAACATATAACTCAGATGCAGGATCGGATGACAGCCATTATGCCCATAATTAGAGAACACATGGAAAATGCCCAACAGCAACAGCAGAACAGCTATAATAGAATTGCCAGGGTTCGTGTGTTTAACCCAGGAGACAGAGTACTAGTCCTAGTTCCCACTGTAGAGAACACATTTTTGGCAACATGGCATGGGCCATATGAAGTCATTGACAGAGTGGGGGAAGTAAATTACAAAGTAAGACAGCCTGGGAGGCAAAAGGAGGTACAGATTTACCATGTGAATTTACTTAAACCATGGAAAGAAAGAGAAACACTTGTGGCTATAAAAATAGCAGACCTCCCTACAATGGAGAAGAATGAACCCGTAGTCAATATTTCAGAAACCGGATAAAAGGATAAATTTAAAGCCATATAGAACACCAGAAGCCCGGAGGGAAGCAATCAAATTGGAAGTAAAGAAAATGCTGGACCTTGGGGTAATCAAAGAATCCCAAAGTGACTGGAGTAGCCCAATTGTGCTTGTACCAAAGACTTATGGCACAATCAGGTTTTGTAATGATTACCGGAAGCTGAATGCAATATCCAAGTTTGATGCATACCCCATGCCAATGGTTGATGAACTTGTGGAGAGACTCGGGAGAGCCTGGTACCTTACCACATTGGATTTGACCAAGGGATATTGGCAAGTGCTGCTTACACGATGGGCAAAGGAAAAGACTGCCTTCTCTTCTCCAGATGGGCTCTTCCAATACAAGGTGTTACCTTTTGGCCTACATGGTGCTCCAGCAACATTTTAAAGAATGATGGACCAGATCTTAAGGCCACATGCTCATTATGCCACAGCTTACTTGGATGATGTGGTCATACATAGCGAAGAATGGGAGTCTCACTTGACAAAAGTGCAGGCTGTCCTTAATTCCATAAGAAATGCCGGTCTGACAGCAAATGCTAGTAAATGTACCGTTGTCTTGGAGGAGGCCAAGTATCTTGGCTGTTCCATTGGAATAGGAATAGTGAAGCCACAACTTGCTAAAGTTAAAGCCATAAGGAATTGGCCACGACCTATGACGAAGAAACAGGTCAGAGCATTTCTTGGGCTTGTTGGCTACTACAGAAGGTTTATCTCCAACTTTGCTACTATAGCGGGTCCTTTAACTGACCTCACTAAAGCAAAAGCTCCAGTAATAGTGAAATGGTCCTCTGAAGCTGAACAGGCATTTCAAAATCTCAAGGAAGCCATCTGTAGACAACCAGTTAGACAACCAGTGTTAGTCACCCCTCATTTTTCAAAGGAGTTTGTTTTACAGACGGATGCCTCTGATGTAGGGCTTGGAGCAGTGCTTTCCCAGGAAAGTCAAAGTGAAGAGCATCCAATACTATACCTGAGCCAGAAACTTCAATCTAGAGAAAAGAACTATTCAATTGTTGAAAAGGAGTGTCTAGCAATTAAATGGGCTGTTAAAACTCTCAAATATTATTTGTTAAGCAGAAAATGTAGACTAGTTACTGATCATGCACCTCTCAAATGGATGAGTCAAAATAAGGATAATAATAGTAGAGTTACACGCTGGTTCCCTGTGTCTGCAACCCTATCACTTCTCAGAACACAGGGCAGGAGGTAACCAGGGTAATGCTGATGGCCTTTCACGTATGCATATGCTTTTGGCCATGGTGGCTCACCCCACTAGGTCTGAGCTGGGAGGGGAGGGATGTGTGACAGAAACCAAGGCATAGTAATGGAAGGTGTCTATATTCCCTCAAAATTGCTGCAGTGCGGGGTATGGTCTGACAACCCCAGGGAGAATTGTTATGTTTCTTTACCACATAGAGAAAATATGTGATTTATTTCTGGGTCCCTGGGGTGGAGCATTTGGAAAGTAGGGCGGGCCAGTGCTCCACCCCGCAGTTTGCAGGTAGCACATCATGTCAAAAAGTCCAGTCCAGGAATTCTGTCTGACTCAGCTAGCTACTCACCTGTATGTGGTAATTGACAGCAGGTGCTAATAAAATCCCCAGTCAGGGGTTGAGAGATAGATTTGTGCCAGCAGTAAAGGGAAACTGCAGACACTCTCCTAAGAGACTGAGAGGATTTATCTCTAAAGGACAAACAAAGTTTGAAAGGTCTGTGCATTATTACTTTTGTAAAAAGCTACTTAGTGCAGACAGTTGTACTTGTTAGTAAGTGCTCAGTGGAGCAAGCCTCTTTTGTTTTGTTTATGTTTATTTTGCCTGTTTTTACGAGACCTGATAATAAACAGACTGTATTTTATAAAGCTACAACCTTGTGTGGTGTTTCCAGCTTTGAGGACTGTGTATTTCCAAGATCCCAGGTCACAATATATATATATATATATATATATATATATATATATATATATATATATATATATATATATATATATATGTGTGTGTGTGTGTGTGTTATGTCAGAAATCTTTTGCAAACATATTTACATGTCCCTAAATTCCTTTTTTTTGTTCTAAACAATGCTGTCTTTCGTATCTCTATGTTCATTTATACCACTATATGTATATAGTGTAAATGTATTATTATACTGCAAATATAACATGTAATCAGGGTATCATATGTATTTATTTGCAATCAATTAATATTTTAAGAGCTGGGACAGTTTTCTCTCTGTACCTGTGTAACCCCTCCTGATTGCAATCTAGTTTTAAAAACCACCCCTTCACAGGTGTTATAAAATGGGCTGGTATATAAGATGACATTTCCTACTAAAAAAGAAATTCAAGAGAAGGAAGAAATACACTGAAAATAGCATGACAGTAAAACGGTGATTTTAATTTCTGCTGTACCTGAATCTTGACAGTGTAATGTTGGGTGGGCTATCCCTTTGAGCTATCAGTTTAAGATTATATTGAATCAAACATCAATTCGAATTTAAAATCCTTGTCTAAAATATTACACTGTGTGTCCTAATGTCAGCATCAATGTTTATCTTTAATTCTAAATTCACATATACATACTTTCAAAGTATAATACACAATGTAACAAATGGCACTTACAAGTTCTGCTGAGTGATCGATGACACAAGTATCGATCATTTTGATTCATTAGTGATAGTTTAAAATGTATATTTGAATCAGATTGGCTGATGTCATAAATCATGTGATTATGCATATTCCAATCAAAAGTGGTTGAAAAATTCACTAGTGTGTGGGTACGTCACAAATTTAAACATTTGCCGAGCTTGACGCTTTGATAACTACAGCGGATCAATCTCGCAATACAAAGCGGAATTAAAGCATATTATCAGTTGACGCTTTGATAAATTGATCCCTGAGACTGTAGTCCCCTTCCATGTTTTCTATATGCCTAGGGTGATTACATAGGTCTGTGAACCCTTGACTTGTTCCCAGTTTGTTTGATTGAGAGCTTGCATTTGTATAGCTGTATTAGGGACCCAGATTTTGGGGGACGTACCTAGGCTTTTCCCATTTGGCCAGATGCGGTAACTAACTCTACCAGTTTTGCTTTTAATCTTAGCTGAGAGCTTGCAAGCGAGTGCTGGACTTTCTCTGTGTGTTTTATACAGTGGGGGGGGGGGGGGGAAGTATTTAGTCAGCCACCAATTGTGCAAGTTCTCCCACTTAAGAAGATGAGAGAGGCCTGTAATTTTCATCATAGGTATACCTCAACTATGAGAGACAAAATGTGGAAACAAATCCAGACAATCACATTGTCTGATTTGTAAATAATTTATTTGCATATTATGGTGGAAAATAAGTATTTGGTCACCTACAAACAAGCAAGATTTCTGGCTCTCACATACCTGTATCTTCTTCTTTAAGAGGCTCCTCTGTCCTCCACTCATTACCTGTATTAATGGCACCTGTTTGAACTTGTTATCAGTATAAAAGACACCTGTCCACAACCTCAAACAGTCACACTCCAAACTCCACTATGGTGAAGACCAAAGAGCTGTCGAAGGACAGCAGAAACAAAATTGTAGACCTGCACCAGGCTGGGAAGACTGAATCTGCAATAGGCAAGCAGCTTGGTGTGAAGAAATCAACTGTGGGAGCAATAATTAGAAAATGGAAGACATACAAGACCACTGATAATCTCCCTCGATCTGGGGCTCCATGCAAGATCTCACTCCGTGGAGTCATAATGATCACAAGAACAGTGAGCAAACATCCCAGAACCACACGGGGGGACCTAGTGAATGACCTGCAGAGAGCTGGACCAACGTAACAAAGGCTACCATCAGTAATACACTACGCTGCCAGGGACTCAGATCCTGCAGTGCCAGACGTGTCCCCCTGCTTAAGCCAGTACATGTCCGGGCCCATCTGAAGTATGCTAGAGAGCATTTGGATGATCCAGAAGCGGAATGGGAGAATGTCATATGGTCAGATGAAACCAAAGTAGAACTTTCTGGTAGAAACACAACTTGTCGTGTTTGGAGGAGAGAGAACACCATACCTACTGTGAAGCATGGGGGTGGCAACATCATGCTTTGGGGCTGTTTCTCTGCAAAGGGAACAGGACGACTGATCCGTGTACATGAAAGAATGAATGGGGCCATGTAGCGTGAGACTTTGAGTGCAAACCTCCTTCCATCAGCAAGGGCATTGAAGATGAAATGTGGCTGGGTCTTTCAGCATGACAATGATCCCAAACACACCACCCGGGCAACGAAGGAGTGGCTTCGTAAGAAGCATTTCAAGGTCCTGGAGTGGCCTAGCCAGTCTCCAGATCTCAACCCCATAGAAAACCTTTGGAGGGAGTTGAAAGTCTGTGTTGCCCAGTGACAGCCCCAAAACATCACTGCTCTAGAGGAGATCTGC
Organism: Bombina bombina; assembly: GCF_027579735.1. Taxonomy (NCBI): domain Eukaryota; kingdom Metazoa; phylum Chordata; class Amphibia; order Anura; family Bombinatoridae; genus Bombina; species Bombina bombina. The sequence continues at coordinate 179,533,129 of NC_069504.1, forward strand.
ATGCAGAAATGGGCCAACATACCAGCAACAGTGTGTGACAACCTTGTGAAGACTTACAAAAAACGTTTGACCTCTGTCATTGCCAACAAAGGATATATAACAAAGTATTGAGATGAACTTTTGATATTGACCAAATACTTATTTTCCACCATAATTTGCAAATAAATTCTTTCCAAATCAGACAATGTGATTGTCTGGATTTGTTTCCACATTTTGTCTCTCAAAGTTGAGGTATACCTATGATGAAAATTACAGGCCTCTCTCATCTTCTTAAGTGGGAGAACTTGCACAATTGGTGGCTGACTAAATACTCCCCCCCCCCCACTGTATATATATATATATATATATATATATATATATATTTATATATATATTTATTTTATGATACAATATTGTGTGTAAAGGGATTGTTTACATTACACCTTCATTGTAGGTGACGATGCTGCTTTGAATATATCGCCAGAAAGAAAACAGTAAAACGCCTCTCTTCGAGACTACCACTAATTTAATATTTCACCGGCAATCTTGATCACGTGATGGATTCCTTTTGAATATATTGCCACAATGTGAATATTTTGATCATTAGGGCCCTAGAGAGATCAATGGAAAATAAACATTTTAGAATCTCTTTGTAAACCTCCTCCCCCACACGCAGATTGATTTTGTCTAAATCTTCTAGTTTTTCTATGACAAAACTAAAATTTTGAGTACAGGTGAGGATACAGCAGGCAAAATCAAATGACAAAATAAAGATAAATTAACTGTTTGTAAACGATTTAATAAAGTATAACGATTTAATAAAGTATAGCAGATATAGTAAAGCAGTGGGGGCACATTAAAGGGAAAGAAATTCAGTACACTGTCCCATTAATTCCATTTTTACTTCTTCCTATGAATGACTGTGACACACACATTCTCATCTATCTCCTTTCTAGTTAACATCTCTCTTTAAAAGGGACATGGAACACACATTTTTTCTTTCATGATTCAGATAGATCGTATCATTTTGAATAGATTTCCAATTGACTTCTATTATCAAATTTGTTTAATTCTCTTGATATAATTTGTTGAAGGAGCAACAATGCACTACTGAGAGCTAACTGAACAGATTTGGTGAGCCAGTTAGCAGCTAGCTCCCAGTAGAGCATTGCTGCTCCTGAGCCTACCTAGCTATGCTTTTCAACAAAGGACACCAAGAGAATGAAGAAAATTAGATAATAGAAGTATAATGGAAAGTTGTTAAAATTGGATGCTCTATCTGAATCATTAGTGTAATTTTAACTATAATGACCCTTTAAGCCTATCTGATTTGCTGAGGCCCAATAGGGAGTTATAAATAAGCTGCTAGAGTAACAATCTCACAGTGTTTAAAGGGACACTGAACCCAATTTTTTTATTTCGTGATTCAGATAGAGCATGCAATTTTTTTTTTTTTTAACATAATTTTTATTGGATTTTACAAGTTATACAACAAATGTACCGGAGAATCTCAAACACATAAATCATTATACAATATACAGTGTACATTATTATTCTATTCCGTCTTTCCCAACCAATAGTTAAACAGTTAGCATTAGACTCATGCCATTGCATAGACGGAAAAGAAGAAAAAAAGAGAAAAAAAAAAAAAGGAGAGAAAAAAAAAAAAAAAAAAAAAGGGGGGGGGGGGGAAGGGGACACCTAACTAATTAATTCCTCTCTCTGCCCTCCTCACCAGCTGCCCATCATCACTAAGTCGGTATTCCTAAAGGGGAATATTAAATGCTCCACTTCAGGGGGTGAAAAAATCTTAATAAACTTTGCCCATTTATCAAAAAGACTTCTTATTTCCTTTTCTGGGTGAAGTGCTGTAGTTTTCTGTTCAATTAAATATTGCTTCCTAAGATAATTTTTAACTTCGGAAATTGAGGGTATTATCGTTTTTTTCCAGTTTTTAAATAATAAATTTCTGGCCGCAAGAATAGTTGCGTTCACTAGTTTAAAGTCTAGACGGTAATTTGTCTTGTCGACCAGAAAGATAACATGGAGCATTGTTATTTTACAGGGGGTAACTTTCACTGTTTTATTTAACCAGTATTCTATTTTGTGCCAAAATTGTGAAATTCTAGGGCAGTCCCATATCATGTGATCCAAATCCGCAGCTTGGAGACTGCACTTAGGGCATTTATTAAAGTTCAAATTATACCATCTGTAACCTCTTTCTGGGGTATAATATATTTGATAGATAAGTTTTAAATGTGATTCTCTCCAGGTCTCAGCGAGGGTTGTTTCCATTGCCATTTGAATTGATCTGGCTATTTGTGAACCACTAAATATGTTAACCTGAGTTCCCCATTTCTGCGCTAATCTCGTTAGATTTTCATCTCCTTTGTAAGAGACGAGACAATTATACCATGGGGTTATTGAGAACAAGCCAGCCTTATTTAGGGATACCCAATTATCCAACATGTCCCACTTCCATTTCCATCTATGTTTATTCATTAATTGCCAGACATAATGCCTGGTTTGTAGGTACATAAAGAATTCCTGATTCTTAAAGTCAAATTCTGCTTTTAGTTCTTCAAAGGATTTAATGTTTCCTGAGTCTTGTTTAAGAAACTGCGAGATTTTTATGAGTCCTTGATTATGCCATCGTTGTAGTATCTGGTCTTGTGTTCCCTCCTGGAATTCTGGATTACCTAGGAAGGTTTGGTATGTTGGTATTTGGATATTTACCTGAATATGAGCACCAAGATCGTGTATACAGTCTTTAGACCTTTTATCCGCTTGGGTATTTGATGAAGAGAAATATGTAAAAGTGAAATTGGTGATAGTGGGTTAATCAAACTCTGATCTAATTCATAGTCAGAAAAATGATTGGATCCAGCTATCCAATCTGTCGCTATTCGGCCCAAAAAGGCTAAATTGTATAGATAGAGATCAGGCAAGGCCATTCCACCTTTTGATTTCGGAAGCGATAGTCTCTTCAAGGAGATTCTAGGTTTCTTAGCTTGCCATAAGAAGTGGCGAAGGGCTGTATTCAACCTTTTGACATCATATATTTTTAAGATAAAAGGTAAACTTTGAAAAAGATATCCTATTTTGGGGAGTAAGATCATTTTGAACAGGGCTATTCGACCTGCAATTGAGAGAGGGAGATTTTGCCAACTCCTCATTTGTTGTATAATTTGCTGTATGATGGGAGTAAAATTTAGTGTATACCAATCCAAAGGGTCTGCTGAGATGTGAACTCCAAGGTATCGGAATGATTTAGTAACTATTTTGAATGGATTATCGGTGAGAGAATCATTTTTTATCCTTAGCCACAACAGCTCTGATTTGGTTCTATTCATTTTATAACCCGAAAATAAGCCAAAGGTCTCAATTATATTTACAAGCTTGGGAATATTTTGAGTGGTGTTCGCTAAATACACCAGCAGATCATCCGCGTATAGAGCTACTAAAGCCTTTTTCTTGCCAATTAAAATCCCCTCAATGTTTTGCCTTATTTTGATAGCAAGGGGCTCTATTGCTAAGTCAAACAATAGAGGGGATAGGGGGCAACCTTGTCTCGTACCTTTGCCTAGTTTAATCTTACCCGATACTTGGCCCTGTATTATCAGATTCGTTGATCCTTGTGTACAGATATTTTTGACTACGTTAAGAAACTTATTTGACAAGCCGAATTTAGTTAATGTGTCAAATAGATAGAGATGATCAACGCTATCGAAGGCCTTTTCAGCATCTATCGCGATTACTGCTGCATCAGGATATGTGGTATGAAAGTTATCCTCGGAGGATTTAAAATGCTCGACTATCGTGAGAAGTTGTCTAATCTTGGCTACTGAACTGCGATTGTTCAAAAACCCGGCTTGGTCTGTATGGATAATCTCGGGTAGACCTTTTTGCAGTCTCCTAGCTAAGATGGATGTAAATATTTTGTAATCGGAGTTCAGTAACGCAATTGGTCTATAAGATTCTCTTTTTTGTGGATTCTTCCCAGGTTTCAATATGAAGATAGTGTGTGATTCTAGGAAGTTAAATGGGATTTGGGCATTCTCTTGAAAGAAGAAATTAAACAGGGTTGTGAGATAAGGCGCTATTACCTCGCTTAGACTTTTGTAAAACTCGTTGGGGATTGCATCTGGTCCTGGTGATTTTTCCAGTTTTAACCCAGATATTGATTGCAATACTTCTGATTCAGAGATTGGTGCATTTAAGTTACTTATAAAGTCAACCTTGCCTTTTTTGATGGGTAGATCAACCCAAAAGCCTTCTTGCACAGCTTTATCTGATGCCGACGGGGCATATATATCTTTATAATAGTGAAAAAATGAATCTAAGATTTCCTCTGTTGTGGTTATGAGGTTATTTCCGACCTGTAGGCTTTCAATCAAGTTTGATTGTCTAGAATTCTTTACTAGACTTGAAAGCATTTTACCAGCTTTATTTCCATATTTATACAGCTTAGATTGATATTTTAATTCAGATTGTATTGTTTGTGTAGTGAGAAAGGTATTGCGTTCCTTTTTTACTCTAATGTATTTGTTCCAGTTACCTTTGCTAGAAATGCTCAAATAAGTATTGTATGCATTGATGACTGAGGCTACAAGTTGACTTTCTTTTTGTTTAGATTCTCGAGTTAATTTAGCTGTGTATGCTATGATTTCTCCCCTTAAGACCGCTTTAGCTGTCTCCCATAGGATCGCGGGATTGGATACTGAGCCTTCGTTTAGTCTGAAGAATTCCTGTAATCTAGATTTTAGCCAATCTCTAAATTTTATATTGTTACTTAAATATTTGGGGTAAAAAAAACGTGAGGCTACTGAGTGTTTCCTATGGGTTGGAATATCCAGCGCTATTGGAGCGTGGTCCGATATGCAAATTTCTGCAATGGTGGCTTTTGAGCCGGCTTGGACACATTGATCATTTATTAATATGAGATCTATTCTGGAGAGGCTTTTAGTAGCCCTTGAATGACAAGTGAATGCCTTAGTATGAGGATTTTGTGTCCTCCAGATGTCTCTTACTGCTAGAGTAAGATATAGATTTTTGAATAATTTCATTTCAAGGTTGTCTTTTTTTGTTTTTCTAAGTTTACCTTTATATCTGTATCTATCCGAAGAGAAACATGGGGCCATATTGAAATCGCCTGCTAGGATTAATTGACCCTCGCTGACCTGAAGAATTTGAGCTTGAAGCGTGTCCCAGAAGTGGTAATCAATAATGTTCGGAGCATAGAGATTACAGATGGTATATGTTGAGCCCTGAGATTTTATTTTTATGATCACATATCTACTATGCGGATCGATTATGGTAAGTAATTTTTCATACATTAATCTCTTTCCCAGGAGAATCGCAACTCCTTTTTTTCTATCAGGTGATGGCGCCGCTATTACCTCAGCAATCCAGGAGTTCTTTAATTTTGTGGATTCCTCTGTGTTTAAGTGCGTCTCCTGTAGGAGTGCTATAGTGGTGTTTAATTTCTGTAAATGGGATAGGATAGTTTTACGTTTAATCGGGGCAGTTATGCCCCCTATATTCCATGATGTGATTCTAATCATGTACTTCCTATACTAACATGGGGAAGTGACCTTAACATTTGAGAGAGGGATAAGTTTGTTCTAGGTGTGCATGAGGTTTGAGGAGGGAAGAGAGAGGAAAGGAGAGAAAAAAAAAAAAAAATTTAGATTGTAAGTCTTTATGTAGGGAATAAGATAACATTTTTGATTCTAAAATAAGTAGATCAAACTTCCTATCACTACTGTTTAAAGCCAAATTCTTCTAGCTTTTTTACTGCTTCCTCAACAGAGTCAAAAAAATATATTTGTTGATTATAAGTTAACTTAAGTCTTGCAGGGTAAACAACGGTTGCTTGCCAACCTTCTTTAATAAGTTTCCCGCACAGCGGGGTAAGTTCTCTCCTTTTCCTGGAGTTCTCTATTGAGAAGTCCTGGAAAAGGAGGATCCTGTTGCCTTCATGTATAATTGGTTGATTTTGTCTGAAGTGCTGTAAATACATTACTTTATCTTGAAAATTTAGGAACCTTGAAATAATTGGTCTAGGCCTATTTGAATTGGGTACATTATCTGGAGGTCTCCCGATCCGATGCACTCTCTCTATAGTAAAAGGTGGTTGATTTGGGGGAATTTTTAGTAATGAAGGTAATGTTTCGATCATAAATTTCATTAGGTCTTCCTGTTTACCGGGATCGGGGACACCAATAATCCTCAGATTATTTCTCCTAGATCTATTTTCTAGGTCGTCTATTTTTGTTTGGAGTTTTTTAATCTCATCTTGGTTGTTTTCTATCAGGGGTATGTAACTGTTTGTTGTGTCTTCAATGTCAGAGACACGTTGCTCAACTTCCTGAAGCCTGGTAGAAAATTGTCTAATTTCTGCTGTGAGAGATGCTAGATCTTGTTTAATCTCACTCCTTAAAAACTCAAATTTTGGTGAGATAGCTTCTAATATATTAGCTACCAATTCTTGGTTATCTTGCGATGCTACATTTTTCTGGGATTTTTGTGGTGTACCTTCATTGGTGTTTTCAGTCAGAGTTTCTGATTGGTTCTTGTTTCTACGATCTTTATTCTTGGTCGTCATGCCTGGATTATGTTTGGGGGTGACAAATTTATCCATTAAGTGGGGGAGGAAGTGAAGAGGGGAAAAAAACAGTGCCTAGGTGCACAAATTGTACACCCATGTGTGGGGTGACTGGGGTGAAAAAATTAGGTGTGGAGGGAAAGTGAGGTGGGGTTATTACATGAAGTGAACTCCAAGTGCGAGTGAAAGTGCTCATACAAAAAAAAAAAAAAAAAGGGTGGTTGATTAGTGAATATGACCAGGAAATGGCGATTAGAATATGTAGTTCTGAGAACCAATGTTTAAACGATATGCACCCCTCTTAAACCTCAACGTGTCTCAGCTATTTTGGTAGATGAGCCCAATAACTAAAAGAAAACCCTGTTGTCTCTATTTATAATTAAAGAGATCCCTCAAGAGAAATTCTTTTGCTCACATTTATGGGATGGGATGGTAAATTGATATGCAAATCCCTATATGTATTTATTTAAGTGGGCTCCCCTTTAAGAGGGCCTGTGATTTCTTAATGTCTATTAAACCAAGTTTTTGGTATCGCCCTCAACTCCCAATACAGTTTTTAAGCCATCATTCCTATTGGGTTGCCCTCTATTCTGAACACAATGTAGTGCTTAATTTGGGACCTTTGCTGGCCCTTTAAGAGCTTAGTTAGCTGTTCTCAAAGGAGATGGATTTCACAGTAAATGAGGGAAAACAGAAGAGATATATAACACTTATAATAAAACACAGATGATATATATATGCCCCAAGTATTTAAACAAACAAGGGGAACATGGTGTATGTCCTTATAGATGAAGAAGGATAAGTCCCGTTTGCCTGGGGGAGAAAATCAAGTTAGGTTTTATGAGCTTGTGTGTTTTATTAAGTATACAGGTTATTTCACACCATCTATTCACAAAACTGTTTCTTCTTGGGCTTGTCTTCCCTTCTTTCTTTTGTTCCCTCTTCACTCTTGTCTTGACCCACTGAGGTCTTCTCACTCCTTCCCCTTCTTCCCTCAGCTCTTTCCTTGTCACCTCTCTTTCTACAGGTCTGTTTTTATAGCAGACCCCCTTACAGATTGGGGGGTAGTTTAGTCAATGAGTCACAGGTAGCTTAATCGTAGGTAGGGTTTTTTATCTGACCCCAGGTTTATTATTTCTTAATCTAAGAATGCCTTTTGAAATCTATAATCGTCCCCCTTCAGACTGATTAAAGCCGATGGCTCACACTCACCCCCTTAATATGCAGGCTTCCAGGCTTGAATCATTCCAGTCAGGGATCAGTGAAAAGGCCAACAGGAAGCCTCAAGTCCGGACCTTATCCAGGATCTCCCATATTCTCACGCTTAGTATTCGGAGCCTTCCATCTGACCTCACCGCTGTAGGAAAGGAATCTCCAGTTGCTCTCCTCTCCCAGCGTTACTGACCTCCACAGCAGTATCTCCTCGTAGCTCCGGTGAGATAGCGAAACAGTTGGAGAGGAGGGGCGAATCAACAGGAGCAAACTTCAGCCAGATACTGTATCGAATGATTCCCCGCTCGCAACATCGGTGGGCGGGGGGAACAGAGACCAAGCTCCAGGCACCAACCAGGCGCAGGTTGCCAGCAGAAGTGGCGGTCCGAATTATCTGTGGGATCCACTGCAAGCACGTAGGCTCCCCTTCGCATCCACGCTGGGACCAGTTCAGTCCAGTGGAGGGTACAATTCAGGTCAGTAGCTCCTCGTGTGTTAGTAGAGTAGCTCGCTCCCCGCTCGCAGCACCGGTGGGCGGGGAGCGCAGATCCAGTGTTCAAGGTACAAGCAAGCAACACCTGGCCACTCTGTCCATAAGCATGCAGCGGTATTCAAGTCTATGAGGGGGGTGAGTGACACAGCTGGCAGTAATCTGTAACCAGTAAGTAGCGAAAGGGTGTTTGAGGCAAAAAAGTTCACAGGATCGGGTCTAGTGGTGGACCTTTCTACAGATTTTTCGTGCCTAAAAAGGGAACCTGGGGGATCCACCTTTTGTCCCAGGCTCCGGGCATAAAGTTCTACTTAGCGCTGTATTGTATTTGCGCTATAGGAAGAGTCACCAGTTTTTAAAATATCAGGGGTGTCTGCAGCTAATTCCTCCCTGCTAATGAGTAGGAATTCCTGGCGCGGATAGCCGCCACTTAGGGTAGCTGCAGGAGTGCAAAAGTCTGCTGCTTGTGCACCGGCTTGTGCACAGGCTCCTCCTCTTCCTCCAGGGAATGCTCTAGAGCATGCAATTTTAAGCAACTTTCTAATTTATTGCTATTATCAAATTTTCTTCATTCTCTTGGTATCTTTATTTGAAATGAAAGAATGTAAGTTTAGATGCTGGCCCATTTTTGGTGAACAAACTGGGTTGTTCTTTCTGATTGGTGGATAAATTCATCCACTAATAAAAAAGTGCTGTCCAGAGGTCTGAAACAAAAAAAAAGCTTAGATGCCTTCTTTTTCAAATAAAGATAGCAAGAGAACAAAGAAAAATTGATAATAGGAGTAAATTACAAAGTTGCTTAAAATTGCATGCTCTATCTGAATCACAAAAGAAAAATATTGGGTTCAGTGTCCCTTTAACCGATCCCCCTTCAGGATGAGAACAGGTCACCATGCAGATCTCTGCTTGCGTGTGCATGACAACCCATTCTTGTTCTGTGGGATCGGCAAAAGTTACATGTGAGTGCCAGTGATGTCACCTTAAATGTGCGTGGTGATGTAACCCAGGGAGTGGAACAAGGAAGTGGCAGGCAGTGAAGGGAATTGGATGGGGGAGGTTGTTCAAACCATCAATATCAGCTTCCTTTACTAGCCACAGACCACTCATATGAAAGAGAATCGCCTGCTTTTTAAAATAATTGTGGTCATTTCGGGGGCCACACATCCCAAACATTAAAAAAGTAAAAACACAATATACAGGGTTTTTCAGGGGGATAAGACTATTGGTTTAATAAAAACAAGTCCATCTCTTACATAAATATATTAATTTTGTCTGCATAGCCAGGTTATCACTGTGGTAACAGTCATCACCTTAAAAAAAAAGCATGTCTTTATTTCTATACTGGCACAAAGGGACCCCTCTAGTTTATATTATAACCCCCAAAAGCACCCACCTTTTAGTATCCAAGCCGTGAGTTGAAATCAGTTCAGGGTAGGAATTGACACTGTCTGATTTTCCAAGGTATCAGATTGTAGAGGTCAGATATCACTTCTGAAACCAAGCTTTGTGAGACCAGTTAGGGAGAAAAAACACAATTACCATTGGTTTGTCCTCCTCACTTATTTTATTTTCCTCACTTATTTTCCTTACAACTCGCGGAATCACAGATCTAGGGGAAAACACATAAACAAGATGAAAATTCCATGAAACTGAAAGAGCACCCAGAATATCTGGACGATCCTGCCATCTAAGAGATGTAAACTTTTCCACTTTCCTGTTGATTCTTAAAGCCATCAGATCTTAATAAGAGCATCTGAAAAGTTTTTTTTTTCTGACCGGGACCAATCCTTTTTTTGTGACTGGAGACCTGCTTAGAAATTATGAGTATGCTGGGATCAAATGATAAACAAATATTCTTTTAAAATCTTTCCTAGAAGCTTTAGTTGCTGCATGGTATGCTGTATAATAATGTGTGCAAAATATATGCTAATGAGTATGGCTGGCTATTTGTTTTCAAGAAAGATGGCAACTCTATGTTTAATGTCCCTCTAAAGCATATTAAACAAAACATTGTACTACATTGTACGGCGACCATGCTTTGGTAGGTTTGCCACCTGTCCAGAAATTACATGAACAGTTACGGTTTTCATTTGGGTGTCCAGGTTTGAAGCTGAGTCAGGGTTTGGTAGGAAATAGAGACAGTCAAAACGTTGACACTGTACATTTGCAACAGACTGCACATACGTACAATTATTCTGCTCTTGCATGTTTGTATTTGTGTTGGGAGTGTGTTTGTGTGTGCCTTTTTGTGTGTGTGTGTTTCTTTGTTTGTCAGTGTCTTTCTGTTTGTGTGAGTGTGTGTGTGAGCGAGTGCGTGTTACTGTGAATATCTATGTGCGAGTTTGTGTTTATGTGCTATTATACATAGTGATTACTCTGCCTAAAATGTTTTGTTCTGCGTAAGAGTGTTTGGCATGAACTAAAGGTGGCAACCCTATGCTCTAGGTGTAGGGTTGCCAGGTATGTGGTATTTTTACAGCCAGCTGCCTGGTAAAATTTGCAGAGAAAAACTGGACATTTAAATGTCAGTTTTTTTAGCAGAACTCTGCTTTTAAAAAGTTCTCTGCATTAACATCCACTTCCCTTTTAATTCAGGGAAAGTTGATATCAGCAAACGCCATCTTTTCAATAGTCCTCTGCTTGGGTATAACAGCAGGTGGCTATGATCTGTCCCCCTCCCCTTTCAGAAACCTGTTAGAGTTCTGTGAGGGCGGGGCTTCATCTATAGCTCAGAGGAGTCTGTGACCGTGTGTGCTTTTCAGCAGAGCAGATTTTTGACCTACACACAGTCAAAGATAGATATTTAACAGTCCATGATCTGCTTATGTGAGCTGTATAATATCCATTGTGTTTTCACTTTGATAAAATAAACTGTTGAACCCCTTCACTGCTTGAGTGGGCTGTAAACGGTGTGTTTTATATGTTTTAAATTTTATTTTGTAAATGCCCTGTTTTTCTTTATTGTGTTCACTTTGTTCTTTATATGTGTTTGTGTGTGTGTATATATATATATATATATACCCCATGTGTGTGTGTGTGTGTATATATATATATATATATATACCCCATGTGTGTGTGTGTGTATATATATATATATATACCCCATGTGTGTGTGTGTGTATATATATATATATATATATATGTATATATATATATATATATACCCCATGTGTGTGTGTGTATATATATATATATACATATACAGACACACACTTGGGGTGTATATATATATATATACATATACAGACACACACTTGGGGTGTATATATATATATATACATATACAGACACACACTTGGGGTATATATATATATATATATATATATACAATGTAAAAAAAATCACTTTTCACCTCCACCCAATTTATTTTTTGTATTACTGGTATTATTGTGGAGGACACCTGGCAACCCTAGTATCTGGGTGTAGGAAATAGGGTTTCTAAATGATTTTGGGGAGGAATTATATGACCCCCACCTACCGCTGTGCCCAGTAACCTAAAGATTTCCAGTACTTTTGTGGAGGACAGTGCAACCCTAGTAACAAATAATAGTGCTATCTAAATATTTTTTTTTACCACAGTGTCAGCTCTCCAGTTTATCCAACATGAGGAAGTATTTTTTATTTTAAATCACATTCACTAGTACTACCGTCCATCCCATTGAACAGAGAGCTACCTGGTCAAAAATCCATGGCGCTAGCATAACAGGGCAGTATTTTAGTTTTAACTCTTTTTTTTTTTTTTACTAGTTAAAAACAGTTCCTACTAGAAACAACATGCTCTAGATTTGATGTGAGACTATGATTAAACGCAGATAGAGAAATGTAATATAAAATATGAGCCCCTCAGAAGAAACTGGTAGAGACCAATTCATAGTTCTAAAAAAATCAAGATGAATTATAAGGTACAATAAAAGAACTACTGCATTCTAGGGCGCGGGGCGAGTTGTTTAGGTAACGTCATCATCAGCAGTTCCGCATTCGCTAGGTTGCTTCTGCGCAATGACGTCATCAAAGCGGATCGCGTGTAGTGTCTGTCCCAGGCGGAAGGTGACAGAACTTCTCCTCAGAGTGGCGTGTTGGTAAACGAACAACGAAATGTCCTCTGCCATGATCCGTGCTGTGGCCGGGGGCGATGAGAGCAGCGACAGTGACGACGACTGGTACAAGGGCGAAATTAGAGTTGATGTCAAGGTAAATTATCTTTTTCACTTCCAGGGAAGGAGGAGTTTTGTGTGTTGCACGTGAAAAGTTAGGACAGTGTGCTGAGCTGTCTGTGTGTACCTTTGCCACTGCAGTGTTTTCATCACTGTCAAAGAATGCTAGAAGATTAAGGTAATATGTGTACTACTGCAATAGCATGATAGGATGTAGTACTGCCAGATAGTTTTAGGAGATGGCAGTGGTATGTTGAGCACTGCCAGAGAAAGCTAGGAGATGGCAGTGGTATGCTCAGCACTGCCAGAGAAAGCTAGGTGATGGCAGTGGTATGTTCAGCACTGCCAGAGAAAGCTAGGTGATGGCAGTGGTATGTCCAGCACTGCCAGATAATGCTAGGAGATGGCAGTAGAATGTCCAGCACTGCCAGAACATGCTAGGAGGTGGCAGTAGTGTGTTCAGTACTGCCAGAGAATACTAGGAGATGGCAGTAGAATGGCCAACATTGCCAGAGAATGCTAGGAGATGGCAGTAGTATGGTCAGCACTGCCAGAGAATGCTAGAAGGTGGCAGTAGTATGGTCAGCACTGCCAGAGAATGCTAGAAGGTGGCAGTAGTATGGTCAGCACTGCTAGAGAATGCTAGAAGGTGGCAGTAGTATTGTCAGCACTGCCAGAGAATGCTAGGAGGTGGCAGTAGTATGGTCAGCACTGCCAGAGAATGCAAGGAGGTGGCAGTAGTATGGTCAGCACTGCCAGAGAATGGTAGGGGGTGGCAGTAGTATGGTCAGCACTGACAGAGAATGCTAGGAGGTGGCAGTAGTATGTTCAGCACTGCCAGTATATGCTAGGAGGTGGCAGTAGTATGGTCAGCACTGCCAGAGAAAGCTAGGAGGTGGCAGTAGTATGGTCAGCACTGCCAGAGAATGCTAGGAGGTGGCAGTAGTATGGTCAGCACTGCCAGAGAATGCTAGGAGGTGGCAGTAATATGGTCAGCACTGCCAGAGAATGCTAGGAGGTGGCAGTAATATGGTCAGCACTGCCAGAGAATGCTAGGAGGTGGCAGTAGTATGGTCAGCACTGCCAGAGAATGCTAGGAGGTGGCAGTAGTATGTTCAGCACTGCCAGAGAATGCTAGGAGGTGGCAGTAGTATGTTCAGCACTGCCAGTATATGCCAGGAGATAGAGGTACTATGTGCTCTGCCGCCAGAGAATGCCAGGAGATGGAGGTGTTTTGTGCGACTTGAGAATGCCATGGGATGGAGATAATATATGCGGCACTGCCAGGGAATGGCAGGAGATGGGGGTGCTATGTGTGGCACTGTCAGGGAATGGCAGGAGATGGCGGTGCTATGTGCGGCACTATGTGCGGCACTGCCGGGGAATGGCAGGAGATGGCGGTGCTATGTGCGGCAGTGCCGGGGAGTGCCAGGAGATGGCGGTGCTATGTGCGGCAGTGCCGGGGAGTGCCAGGAGATGGCGGTGCTATGTGCGGCACTGCCGGGGAATGCCAGGAGATGGCGGTGCTATGTGCGGCACTGCCGGGGAATGCCAGGAGATGGCGGTGCTATGTGCGGCACTGCCGGGGAATGCCAGGAGATGGCGGTGCTATGTGCGGCACTGCCGGGGAATGCCAGGAGATGACGGTGCTATGTGCGGCACTGCCGGGGAATGCCAGGAGATGGCGGTGCTACGTGTTGCAATGTCAGGGAATGCCAGGAGATTGGGGTGTTATGTGCAGAACTGTCAAGGAATGCAAGGAGATGTGATGGAGTTGCTATGTGAAGTTCTACCAGAGATATTGGTAATCTGAGAAACTGGCATACTTTTTGGTATACTAATAGTTCTCAAAATGAAGTATTGTCCACATTCATTTTTTTTGTCCTTTTAAAGGGATATAAATGAAAAAAGAAAAAGATGTAATGTGTTAGACAATTTTATTATTGTACTGTTGCTTGTGTATAACTAACCCTTGCTTTCACAGTGCAAGTTTTTGTATTTGTGAATTAAAAACTGCTCATAGCGGCTGATAACCTGGGTCTAATCAGTCTTATACAACATATTAACCAGCACTTTCTGGAATTTAACTCTATGTATTTAGTGACTTTCAAATATGTACAGTAGAGGTCAAACCCTGCATTAGAGGTGGGAGAGAGCTCTCAGGTGTTGCAATTATAAGCAGTACATTGCCAGTTTAAATTGTTCTCCAGTAACTGAGATATCTTTTAATTTCATTTTTATTTTGAATGTTATTGGCTAGTATCTCCATTGCCCAGGCAATCCAATATAGGAGAGAGGGGACAACCCGGGGGGTTCCATTTTTAATATGGTAAATAGATTGGAAAGAGTATAGTTTATGGAAATTTAAGCTGTGGGGTGCAGTACAAGCAGCAAATTATTTCTATCATGTCCGGTTCAAACCAAGGTCAGTAACGCATTGATACAGAGAGAAACTGCAGGGGTCTTTCTGGTTTGAAAATACTCTGTATATAATGTTTTTTCTGGACTGTGTTTATGACGATATTCTGAGTTACAGTATGTATGTGTGTGTATGTATATGTATGTGTGTGTATATGTATATATATATATATATATATATATATATATATATATATATATATATATATATATATATATATTTATTAATTAGAAGCAGCATGTGAAAGAGGATCCGGTGTATATCCCAGTAGTTTCCACAGCAGCAAAACAGCCAGCATCAGAGGGTAAATCAATCACCATTTATTGAAATAAATACATAACGTTTCGGCCCCAGCAAGGAGGCCTTGGTCACATGAAGATAGGTCACCCCAGACAAGCATAACCCATAAGTGCTACTTAAATACTATACAGTAATCAAACATAACCTGATACCAGCCTTGAAAAAAACGCCAAGCTTGCAAGCCGAGAACAGCTGTGTGTACTAAGTGTGAACCGCATTACGGTAACTAGGATGCAACCAACTGCTTTGACATGCATAAAGTGCGTACGCGCAAAGCGTCATCAGGAGTAAGTGACATCATCACGTCACGCTGCGTGCACAGTGCTCATGCGTGAGGCCAGAACGGACAATTTTAGGCAGTGTATCAGCGTGAAATCAACACAGGTAACAGTGTCAGGGGGCAGTATCCAAAGTGCGCATAGACAGACAATGAAAATCAAGTGTCGTATAAATGTCAAACTGCACACTGGTGGGTGTATACATCCCCATTCAAAAACTTGGATCTGCGCCCCGAGCAAAGTTATCTCACAAAATAAAAACAAGTGAATATAAAAACATATATATGTACAAGGTGCTACAAAGAATAGGTAGAGAGGCAAATATATATGATCTCATATAGATATAGATATAGATATAGATATAGATATAGATATATATATATATATATATATATATATATATATATATAGATATAAGTTCATGATGAGAGGAAGCTCACAGTCATTTATAGAAACAGCTGTAGTCAATGGTCATGGTTAAGCCTTTAGGTGTCATAGTTCCTAAACGATGTATCCAACGTGACTCAAGCTGTAGGCGGGTCTTCGCCCTATCGCCGCAACGTCTGGATTTGGGAACATGATCGATCAGGATCGTTCTTAATGAGGAGATTGCATGTCCAGCCTGCTGGAAATGCCGTGCGACCGGTTGGTCTGAAGACCCTTTATCAAGGGCTATCCTGATGGCTGTTTTGTGATTAGCCAGCCTTTCCCTAGGTGGTGATCGTTTTGCTAACATAGTATAAGGAACACGGGCACACTATCACATAATCCGAAGTACAGTTTAACCTGTGTTGTATTGTAAACATTTTATTTGTATGTGGGTGATGGAATTTATTTCTCACGATCATCCCATTGCAAGTAACACAGTTGCCACACCGGTAGCACCCATTCTTCTTTTTTGGTAGCCAGGTGTCCTTCTGGTAGCTCTGTATCGGATCAGTCCGAACCAGAAGGTCCCGCAAATTCTGGGCCCTCTTATACACCATTCTTGGCGGTGGTAGCCCATCAAATGGGAGAGTGGCATCCATGGAGACCAATGGCCAGTGTTGTTCAATCACCTTCTTCACCTTGTGAGAAGCAGATGTAAATGTGGTGATAAAGTTGAGCCGTGTGTCTGTTTTCTTCGGTTGTTTGTTGCAAAGTGAGTGCTGATTGAGTGTTTGTGCTCTTTCACTCTGACCCTCAATAAGATGTTCCGGATAGCCTCTATCCATAAACTTTTGTGCCGTCACTTCCAGTTGCCTTTTCTTGTGAGCCTCCTCGGTGTTGTTCTTGACCACACGTAGGAGCTGAGAGGAACTAACTCCAGATTTTTGGTAACTAGGATAGTAGCTGTTATAGTGTAGTGTAGAATTTTGGTGTGGTGTGGAGGGGTGATGTGGACACACTAATGTCTTGGTTTGATAACCTTAACATTTTAAACTCTACGGTCAGATTCAAGATTGAGACAAATATTGAAAGAATACATTTTCTTGATCTGGAAATTTTCAAAAAAACAACAGAATGTGGTTTAAGTTTAAACACTACATTGTATAATAAGCCTACCGACAAAAATTCTACACTACACTATAACAGCTACCATCCTAGTTACCAAAAATCTGGAGTTAGTTCCTCTCAGCTCCTACGTGTGGTCAAGAACAACACCGAGGAGGCTCACAAGAAGATTCAACTGGAAGTGATGGCACAAAAGTTTATGGATAGAGGCTATCCGGAACGTCTTATTGAGGGTCAGCGTGAAAGAGCACAAACACTCAATCAGCACTCACTTTGCAACAAACAACCGAAGAAAACAGACACACGGCTCAACTTTATCACCACATTTACACCTGCTTCTCACAAGGTGAAGAAGGTGATTGAAAAACACTGGCCATTGGTCTCCACGGATGCCACTCTCCCATTTGATGGGCTACCACCACCAAGAATGGTGTATAAGAGGGCACCGAATTTGCGGGACCTTCTGGTTCGGACTGATCCGATACAGAGCTACCAGAAGGACACCTGGCTACCAAAAAAGAAGAATGGGTGCTACCGGTGTGGCAACTGTGTTACTTGCAATGGGATGATCGTGGGAAATAAATTCCATCACCCACATACAAATAAAATGTTTACAATACAACACAGGTTAACCTGTACTTCGGATTATGTGATATATGTGATCGTGTGCCCGTGTTCCTTATACTATGTTGGCAAAACGATCACCACCTTTAGGCAAAGGCTGGCTAATCACAAAACAGCCATCATGATAGCCCTTGATAAAGGGTCTTCAGACCAACCGGTCGCACGGCATTTCCAGCAGGCTGGACATGCAATCTCCTCATTAAGAACGATCCTGATCGATCATGTTCCCAAATCCAGACGTGGCGGTGATAGGGCGAAGGCCCTCCTACAGCTTGAGTCACGTTGGATACATCGTTTAGGAACTATGACACCTAAAGGCTTAAACATGACCATTGACTACAGCTGTTTCTATAAATGACTGTGAGCTTCCTCTCATCATGAACTTCATGATCATATATATTTGCCTCTCTACCTATTCCTTGTAGCACCTTGTACATATATATGTTTTTATATTCAGTTGTTTTTATTTTGTGAGATAATTTTGCTCGGGGCACAGATCCAAGTTTTTGAATGGGGATGTATACACCCACCAGTGTGCAGTTTGACATTTATACGACAGTTGATTTTCATTGTCTGTCTATGCGCACTTTGGATACTGCCCCCTGGCACTGTTACCTGTGTTGATTTCACGCTGATACACTGCCTAAAATTCTGCTTGCATTGATTGGACATTTGTTTGTGTTTCATTTGTACTTTGGCCCCCTCTTTAGTTCTGATATATTATTGATGGGCTATAATATATTTGTTTAGACACATTTTACATTTATTATAATGTCATTTTGGTATTATGATGAACCGTTTAATCAGATAAGTTTGTCTGGCTCTATGATTACTTTTCATGCATTGTTCTAATTAACACCAAAATTCCCTATGTATCTTAGTTTTTACTGACACTTATCAGATGTCCCTATACAAGATCCATCCTAACCATTTATGATCTCGTATTCTTGTTCCCCTTTACGCTGTGGTTCCCATGATTCAACTATCATTCTATCTTTCAGCGTATGATGTAACTTACGCAATGTGTATTTACATGCCGCTGTGATTACTATGGTTGCTTTGACAACCATTTCTAATGTCCGTTCTGGCCTCACTCATGCGCACTGTGCACGCAGCGTGACGTGATGTCACTTACTCCTGATGATGCTTTGCGCTTGCGCACTCTATGCGTGTCAAAGCAGTTGGTTGCATCCTAGTTACCGTAATGCGGTTCACACTTAGTACACACAGCTGTTCTCGGCTTGCAAGTTTGGCGTTTTTTTTCAAGGCTGGTATCAGGTTATGTTTGATTACTGTATAGTATTTAAGTAGCACTTATGGGTTTATGGGGTATGCTTGTCTGGGGTGACCTGTGTTCATGTGACCAAGGCCTCCTTGCTGGGGCTGAAACGTTATGTATTTATTTCAATAAATGGTGATTGATTTACCCTCTGGTGCTGGCTGTTTTGCTGCTGTGGAAACTACTGGGATATACACCGGATCCTCTTTCACATGCTGCTTCTATTTTGGAGGGATTTACATGGCCGTGCACAGTGATGATGGTGATGTTGGTGAGTGCTGATCTTACTGTATGTGTGTGTGTGTGTGTGTGTATATGTGTATATATATATATATATATATATATATGTATGTATATGTCACCCGTATGTAGCACTTGTCAGTCTTCCAAACTAAAAAAGGGTCCACATCCAGAGTGAGATTTGAGTTGAAAATAATTATTGGATTGACATTTTTATATCAGCAATGAGTCCAGGATCACATAGTAAGGAATCATCTAGTTTGCACACATTTTACAGATCCCTGGAGACATTCTTTCCCTTCTCTCTTCTAAGCTATGCATATTTAGGTCATTGAGCATCTCCTGGTAAGTTTTTTTTATTTATTTTTTAAAAACATTTGGGTTCAGTGTCCGTTTAAGCAAAACAAAACCACAAACTAGAGGGAGGTAGTCTATCACTGTTTATAACATTCTGTTATTCACTCTTTCATAAACGTTGCAGTGAAACAGGTCCACATGCTCCTGGCTGAGGCTGGCTCTCTTTTTGCAAGCTGTATTGCTTGCAGCAGAGAAGAGGTTTTTACAGATGTCTACGCAAACCTCAATATCTTAGCTTAGGGTGGTCCTAGCTCCTTGGAACAAAACTGATCTTTAGATCTCATTACAAGTTAGTGTTACATGTTCATATATAAACATTTAGCATTTTCTTGAGTAGACTTTTCTCCAGATTTCTAATAGACCTAGCGCTGTGTCAAATGTTATCTCAAACTCAAAAATTTAACAGCAGAATGCTACTATAAAGGACTTATATCAGGTTCCAATCTGGTCCCCCACCAGAGATAATTAACCTGAAAATGAGGGAAAATGTTATAAAATTTGCGGTTTATCGCCCCCCTTTAAAAAAAAAAAAAAAAAGCCTCAAACCTGAAATGTTCTTCACGCACACTATACTTATCTAGGTACCCCCTAAAAAATGTAGGACTGAAATCCTTCCCATTATAAATTGGCCCTAAAAGTGGAAGTTTCATCATTACATTAAGGATCAGGAATGTGCAAAATGTTTATATATCAACATGTACTTGTTTTTGCTCCAAGGAGGTAGGCCCATTCTGAGCTGAGACATTGAGGTTTCTGTAAACATCTGTATAACCAAAATTCGTTGTGCGCCATGACACAAAGATGGCTGGCGTAGCTAAACCAAGTAAAATAAATAAATAAAATTGTAGTTGGCAATACCAATACATAGAGGTAATCGATCAATAACATTTTTTAGGAAAATTAAAAATGGTCAAGCAACCAGCACATGCTCTTAGAGAGATGTGACTGTACCTCGCTGACGAGGCCCACAGAAGGCCGAAACGATCGTCTGGGGTTGTTGTTTCTCTTGTTCAGAGAAGAATTGGCTGGTATTTCAGTGCTGGACTGTCATTGGGCAGGGTCAGACTGATATGCTACAGGATATTTTTTCTCTGTGAAGGGGCATAGTGTGCTAAAAGAGTATGCACCCCGAGTGGCACCCTAAAATGAACAGGCACGGAAGTTTTTCTAGCTGAGTGCATCTCTCTCTCTTTTTATATTCAAGCAACCAACTTGACAATTATTGGACCACTTGAGATCGATTGACCCCTCTACTATTACAACAAAGCATTCTACTGGCCCTACTCCCTGCAATACTACATTTTAAATCAGAAATAATAATTCCCAAACCCTATTCCTTATTTGTAACAGTCGGTAAAGTGTCATTATGTCTGCAATTAAAGTTTGGATTTTTTTTCCCTAAATGCATATTTTTGCAGTGTTAAACTTTAGATCTGTCACTTGTCCAATCTCCTGTTGCAGCCTCTAGTCATGCGCTGCCTAGATTTAAAGGGGACATGTCCTAATTATAGTAACTTCCACCTGGAGAACTCAGGAACTCCCACACCTATAAAAGTTCACCCAGCCCATCGCTCTGGGCTGAGTTATTACCTTACCTACCTTGCTCACCCTTTTCCTGAGACCAAAGCATACTTACTTGATACCTGCCTATGCTCTCCTTGCACTAAGAGACTAAGTATACTGACCTTGAACCTGTGTATGCTCACCTTGCTCCAAAACACCACGCATACTTGCCTTATACCTGTGTATGCTTACCTTGCTGCTCCAGAGACCAAGCATACTTATCTTGCACCAACATATTCTTACCTAGTTCCAGAAAGCCAAGCAGAATAACCTGATACTAGTGTATGCTCACCTTGTTCCTGAAGCGGTGACAGTATCACCAACTGTAGTCATTGGGTATCATGTGCCTGCTGAGAAACCTGTACCTGCCAGACCAGTGACAGCTCTCCTCAAACCAGCTGTACCTATTTGGTATCCTGTGACATTTTTACCAACAGTACCCGCTGGGTATTCTGTGCCTGCTGAGAAACCATACCAGTGACAGCCTTCCTTAAACCACCTGTACCTGCTTTACCTATCTGGTATCTCGTGACAGTCTCAACAACAATACTCACTGGGTATCCTGTGCCTGTTGAGAAACCTCTGTCTACCTTATCAGTGACAGTCTTCTTCAAACCAGCTGCAGCTATCAGGTATTCTGTGTCAACCTCACCCTTTACTGTTCAATGCAAACATCCTTGTCTATTCATCTATTTTACTGCAATCTGCTTAAAGTATTCTGAACCTTGTACTGGACTGTGTTTTGCATAAGGCCTATGTTCAATCTTGCTGTTTCTATGATTTTCAAGCTGAACTAACTGAACTAACAACTTTTCTTTTGCTTATCAATCAGTAAAGCTTTTAAAAAAACTTTTGTTGTGCTGTGTATCTGTTCCTGCATTCTGAGTTACACACACCCTAACCCTCACACACCCCAAGGCAGAACACTGTGCGATCCGCGTTCTTATCGCAGAAACTGAAGTGTCTCTGCAGAAAGAACGGCAGTGGCAGTCTTTTCAATTTTCTTACTCTTCCTGAACTCCAGTGCGGTACAGGGTAACAGCACATTGCAGAAAAGGAAAGTCAGGGCTCAACAAATGTATTCTAGGTGTAGGAGCCAACCAAAATACTTAGATTTTTTTTTCCTTTAATAAGTGTGTGTTGTGTGTGTGTGTGTGTGTGTTGTGTATGTATGGTGTTTTTTTTTTTTTTTTTTTTTAAGATCTCTTTACTGGAATTAACTCTGAGGTTGTAATAAATAAAACAAACCCCCCCCCCCAAAAAAAAACAAAACCTTAGAAAAACCTTAGTCTAACCCCCAGGTTGCTACTCACCGTTCCTGAAGTCCGGCGGAGAAGATCTTCTTCCAGACGGGTCCATCATCTTCATCCACCGCGAAGGTGGCGCGGAGCGGAGATGCTCCGCGGTCTTTCCAGATGTGGCGGTCCTCGGAGGCGGCGATGGTCCTTGGTGGAAGTTCCTCTTCATGCGATTGTCCGCCGCACACTGAAGATTAAGTGCAAGGTACCCCATAGTTATTGGGGTACCTTGCATTCCTATTTGCTGAAATTTTCAAATCAGCCAATAGGATGAGAGCAAGGGAAATTTTATTGGTTGGTGAACAGCCAATTTCATCCTTTTATTATCCTCTTATCCTTATTGTAACTTTAGAATTTATTAATTTAGGTAATTTGGTTGATTTAAGGGGGATTTAGGTTAGGGGGTGTTAGGTTAGGGGGCTTAGTTATTTAAATAGTCATTTGCATTGTGGGTTTTGGTGGTTTAAGGGGTTAATAAGTTAATTAGGTTTATTGCGATGTGGGAGTTTTGCGTTTTAGGGGTTAATAGGATAATTAGGTTTATTGCGATTTGGGGTTTTTGCGGTTTAGGGGTTAATCGGATAATTAGTTTTTTTGCGATTTGGGGGTTTTGCGGTTTAGGGGTTAATAGGGTAATTGGGTGTATTGCGATGTGGGTGGTTGACGGTTAAGTGATTAAGGGGTTAATTACTTTATTATTTAGCGATGTGGGGGTTTGCGTTGTATGTGTTAATACTTCGTGTATGAGTTTTTTTTGTTATATTTCGTGCAGGCGTGTTTTTTAATACTTGATGCTGGCGGTTAGTTTTTGCTTTTGTAATGCTCCGTTTGCCTTGGCTGCATCCACCCTACCATTTTTTAGAATTCACCTGGATACAGCTTTGCTGCATCCAGGTGAATTCTTTTGTCCTCACGCTGCCAACATTGCATTGAGGATGCGTGCGCAACTGCCGACGGCGACAGACATTACAAACGCAATTTATAGTATAGATAATAATAATAATAATTTATTATTATTATTATTATTATTATTATTATTATTATTATTATTATTATTATTATTATCTAAAAAAAAACCCCAGCATATGTATGACAACCCAGGGTACTGATCAAGGCACATTTTGGTATATTTCATGTTACAATTTCGCCACCTTATGCAATCATTTTAGAAAAATTATTAACTTTTTCACAAACTTTGGGTTTCTCATTGAAATTATTTACACACAATACTACTGCAGTCATAAGACAAATTGTTATAAAACATTCTCTGGGGTCCTTTTTTGTTCAGAAATAGCAGAAATGCATGGCTTTGCAATTAGTATTTAGCAATTAGAAGACTGCTAATTGCAACTGTGCACCACACTTCTGTAACTCACGTCACTGAAGGTGTTAATTAACTGGTAAAGGAAACAGAATTTTAATTCAGGGATTACCCTCCCACCTAACACTTTCCTGATCCCTCCAAAACAGATCTCTCCCCTCCCACACTCCTGACAATCTGCAAGATTTATTTTTTTATTTATTAATAAAATTAATTGTATTTTATTTTTCTGCAGTGTAGGATACCTCCTTACCTTCCCACCTCCCTGATCCCTCCCAAACAGTTCTCTAACCCTCCCCTCCTAATGGTGTCTGCCATCTTAGGTACTGGCAGCTGTCTGACAGTACTCGGGTTTTTTTTTAAAATTTATTTTTTGTTTTTCTTTGTAGGGATGTAGGGGTCTCCACCCACCCGAATTCATTTTTTTTTTTACTGTAGGCTCTCCTTTTCAAACTAATTTTCTGTTGGCAGGGTGCCGTTACTCACTGCCATGCCGCCCACCCACCTCCCTCCATCCCTCACAAACCTCCCACCGGCACAAACAGATGTTCGTTATTGATCGTGATACAGACCGTGCCACTGTCTAACAATCAGGCATCTGCCTTCATATGCAACTGATTGTTCTCTGGTTCCATATGCAGACAGATGCCTGCAGCTCAGGGACGGCTGCTGTAACTTCGTGAAGCTTTGACGTATGTGTATGTATATGTACTGTATATGTGTATGTATGTATGTATGTATATATATATATATATATATATATATATATATATATATATATATATGTTATGCGGTACGATGGGCAAAGTACTACTTGATGTGTATGTGTATGTATATATATATATATATATATATGTGTGTGTGTATATGTGTATATATATGTATGTGTGTATATATATATATATATATATATATATATATATATATATATATATATATATAATTTGTGTGTGACTCTATCTGAGTCATGAAAGAAAATGGGTTTCATGTCACTTAAATGATTACCAAGCTAAAATAAATGTTCTTTTCCCCACATATATGCATTGTGCAATGTCTTATATGTATAATAATTTTTTTTTTTCTGCTACTTTTTTGATAGCGCAGCTCATTCTTAGTTGTAGAATAAAAGATTACATTTTATATTCATTTTTTTATTGTATATTTCCTCTTAGGTGTCTTCTAATAACTGCTTGTTCTCTAATTACTTCCTCATTTTAAGTTTGACAGGTTGTGCTATAAAACACTCAGTTTCTACAGCCAGCCTTAATCTCATACTTTTTTATATGAATGTGTTCTTACCTAATAAGTGCTGTAACGTTTCGTTAGTGGCGTCATTGTAGTCCTTAATAGATATAAAATGCGTCATTGCAAGTAAGCCTTGTCACCATAGGTGTTTACACATATATAGCATTACCTGTCTGTGGCATTAACAGGTATATCAGATTGTATTTGTTGCTACTGAATATACATTGTTGCCTTTTGTGACCAAACCTGCGTGTTTAAATGATACTTTATTAGAATTTATTGTGCACTAACATGCTATTCTTTTAGTAGTGGTTGTTAAGTTTTGTTTTTATTTATATTTAAGCATTCTGATACAAAAAGGTCTGCTTTTTATTAGCGACCCAAAGAGAAAAGCAACAAACTGTCCCTTTTAATGCTGTGGTTTTTAACGTGTGTTCATTTAATTTAAAAAAAAAAAAAAAATGAATTCATAGGACAGCAGGTTGTAGTGAGGAGTGGCGATTCATCTGTGCCTTTATATACTGGTATAGGGCTAGATTACTAGTGGCGTATAACCGATATCACAGGGTGTGTTATACTTATTGCAACCCTGTGCTAAGAATAGTGCAAAATCTTGTATTACATTTTTTTTACCAGAGAATCTTAAAGGGACATTAAACCCAAATTTTTTCTTTCATGATTTAGAAAGAGAATGCAATTTTAAACAACTTTGTAACTTACTTTTATTATCTATGTTGCTTCATTCTCTTGATATCCTTTGCTGAAAAGCATATCTAGATAGACTTATTAGTTGCCGATTGGTGGCTGCACATAGATGCCCCGTGTGATTGGCTTACCCATGTGCATTGCTATTTCTTCAGCAAAGGATATCTATAGAATGAAGCACATTTGATAATAGAAGTAAATTGGAATGTTGTTTAAAATTGTATTCTCTACCTGAATCATGAAAGAAATGTTTTGGGTTTAGTGTCCCTTTAACATGGCCACCATTTTTTTAATGCTCTATACATTGAATGGGTAGCGCAGGGTGTGTTATCGCTCAAGTTATAAGTGGTGAGTTAAGGGGGTGCGCTCCTGGCCAATGCAAAATAGTGCTGAGAAATGTAGCCATTTTGAAGACTTGAAGTGTTAACACTTGAATAAATGCACAACAAAGTGCTGCCATATAGTGCAGCAGACATGTGCATGCTCCTGATCTTCTCTTTCTGCTTTTCTACAAAGGATATAGAGACATGAAGACAATTGGATAATAGAAGTACAATGGAAAGTTGTTTAAATTGCATGCTCTATCTAAATCATGAAAGAAGAAAAAAAATTGTGTTTCATATCCCTTTAACCTCTTATTGGCAGGGTACCTCACTGTTCTTTCTGTGAGGCTTTTTTTTAACCCCTTAAGGACCAGCGACGTACCCTGTATGACACTGGCCTTTTTTTGGGACTTGATTGTTTTATAGTGCGCTCTTGCCACCAGCGTTGAGACTGCTCTATTCCACAAAGCCTGCTGGAGGGAGGGCATTAATAGCGTGTTCTTGCTAGACTTGTGCTATTATGTCCGGAAAAAACCCTTAACGACCAGTGACATACAGGGTACATTGTGGTCATTAAGGGGTTAAAACATTTTTAAATGAGCTTTATTGAAACAATGACATTACAAGATGAAGAATACGCTGATTTAACTTGAACAGTGCAAGCACACAATAGTGCTTATATTTTTCCATTTGATTTGTAATCTAGTCCTAAGTGGGGTTTTGTCAGCAAAACTTTAAATAAATATGAAACTATTTAGGGATGTATTTTTTTGTAAACCATGTCCTGTTACTCTTAACATCTGTATTACAAATATATTGATGTGCCAATTCTGTTGTCATAAAATTCTGCATATTGCATGGTGTGGTTACTTCGAATTGCATTTAAGCAGTTGGTCTGTAAGCATTGCATTTATGAACAACTGGAGAAACAGATACTAAAAAAACGTACGGATTAGTAGAACGTAAAATTCTTGTACAAGATTTAAAGGGACCCTCTAGTCTAACTTTAACGTTCATGATTCAGAAAGAGCACACAATTTTAAGAATCTTTCCAATTTACTTCCATTATCAAATTTTGATGAATCTTTTTATATGGACACTTTTTGGGGCACAGATTTTTTTTTCAATAGGATATCAAAGTATTGAGTTTAAATACAAAGTGGCAGGTATCACAGCCAATAAAAGTTCACAGCAAAACCCCCCCAAATGGCAGAGGCATATATATCCAGCACTTCTACCAGCATTTAGCTGATAAATACAGTTCAAATGTATGTGAATGCTCACCAACCCATGTCATCTCACTCTTGCGGCAAAATGTGCACCTCTCTCTGAAGACCGGAACCTTTATTTTACTCACGACAACCTTCTATTAGTTTTCTGGAGTTCCGCCATGGTCTACGATAGACCCGTCTTGTCATCCGGTGATGTAGGAGTAAAATGGGGTAGCGCACAGCCAATGGGGGGGTGTACCCCTTTTTTTGCAACTGTCTTTGGTTGTATATGTAAATAAGTGTTCATATGTACACAGCACCTACGGGCTACAATTACTGTCTATAAGGCCAGTTGTATATTATTAGCCCATCCCAGTATATTACTAATTAGTAGTGCCATCACTTTTTGTCTCTTTTTGATATAAAAGTGCAGACATTGATAGAATATAGTCAGGTATTATGGATCATGATAAAATTATAAATAAGGTTGTTATTCCTAAACAACCTGTTAAATCAGTCAACTTTATTATCACCTATTCTCCATATAGTCATACCATCAAAAAAGTTCTCTCTAAGAATTGGTCTCATTTCTGAGGATCCGACTTTAAGCCCCCACGTATGGTATACAGACGAGGTAGAAGCATTGGTACAATGCTGGTCAAACATGATACTAGTACCTCCCAACATACGTGGTTACCCAGAGCAAAACCAGGGTGTTTCAGATGTGGGAATTGTGTAACCTGTAATACGCTACAAACAGGCAATTCCTTTTATCACCCTTACACTTGTTTACATTGGTAAGACTTGTACTTCTTTTCGTGAGAGGTTAGCTAACCATAAAAGTGCTATACGTAGCTATAAAGGAGGGATCCAGTGAACAGCCTGTAGCTAGGCATTTTTTGTAATCCAACCCCACGGTTGCTATGTTGAAAACCTTGCTTATAGACAGAGTTTTCCCATTAAAGAGTGGTGGCAATAGGGATGAGGAACTCCACAGGAGGGAGGTTCAATGGATTAACAGATTGAGTACTATGACACCTAAAGGCTTGAATACACATTTGGATTATGCGTTGTTTCATTGAGCTTGGAGTGGTCAGTGTATCATAAATGTGGCATTCTATTATAGTATTCTACAATTGTTTCATAGCATTTTCCACATGGTTACTTTACTAGTTGATTATATTTATGCATTATCTTTTAGTATATTTGATGCTTAATGCAAGCTAAAGTTTTTTTCTATATCAGGGGTTAATTTCATGGTTGCATGGTTTGAAGTTACATTTTTATAGGCCACATTCTATGTGCACAGTGCGTAATGGCACTGTTTTATGTGTCTTTTTTCTTGACTTGGACTTGAGATTTTGTTTATGGCCCCTGATACATTTTTATTATTATTATTATTATTATTATTCTTTATTTATAAAGCGCCAACAGATTCTGCAGCGCTTCCCATGGGTACAAGGATAGAAGTACAATGGAGAAACAATACAATAAGACAACATTTTACAGACAGATACAGGGGGAATTGAGGGCTCTATTCCTGTGGGAACTTACAATCTAGATGGGTAGGAGGGTGGGAAACAGGAGGTGGGGACTGCAAAGGTGGGAATGTTATTAGTGGGGAGATGAGGGCAACTGTTGGGTTAGTGAAGTTCATTTGTTAATGAGTCAGGTGATAAGCTTCCCTGAACAAAAAGGTCTTTAGGGAACGTTTAAAGGAGGAGAGGTTAGGGGAGAGTCTGACGGCTTGAGGAAGTGCGTTCCAGAGGGTTGGAGCCGCATGAGAGAAGTCCTGTAGTCTAGCATGAGAGGAGGTGATGGTAGAGGACGCAAGGAGCAGGTCATTGTTGGATCTTAGGGGGCGGGCTGGAGTATATTTGCTGATGAGCAAGAACAGGTAGGGTGGGGCAGCATTGGTGAGGGCTTTGTAGGTCAGGGTGAGAATTTTGAATTTAATTCTGCTGTGAATGGGGAGCCAGTAAAGGGACTCAGAGAGGTGCAGCAGAAACGGAGCGTTGAGAGAGGTGGATTAGCCTGGCAGATGCATTTAGGATGGATTGAAGGGGAGAGAGGCGGGAGAGAGGGAGGCCAGTTAGCAAGTTATTGCAGTAGTCAAGTCGGGAAATTACCAGGGAGTGGATAAGCAGTTTAGTAGTTGCGTCACTCAGAAACGGACACATTTTGGAGATATTGCGTAGGTAGTTGCGGCCGGATGAAGAGAGCAGTTGGATGTGGGGAATGAAGGACAGATTTGAGTCAAGTGTGACGCCGAGGCAGCGGACTTGGGGTGATGGGGAGATAGTGGTGCCGCCAACAGTGATGGAAAAATTAGAAACTGTAGAAGAGTTAGAGAGGGAGGGATTAGAAGTAGTTCGGTCTTGGCCATGTTTATTTTTAGTTGGTGAGAGGCCATCCAGGAGGAAATTCCAGATAAGCAGTCGCTGATGTGAGAATTGACAGAAGGAGAGAGCGCAGGGGTGGAAAGGTAGATCTGGGTGTCATCAGCATAGAGGTGGTAGTTGATGCCATAGCTGTTGATAAGTTTACCCAGTGAAGAAGTGTAAATAGAGAAGAGTAAAGGACCCACGACAGAGCCTTGAGGTACTTCAACAGACAGAGGTAATGGAGAGGAGGAGAAGGATCTGTTAGAGAGATAAGAGTGAATCCAGGAGAGGGCAGTGTCACAGAGCCCAAGAGAGCTGAGAGTCTGTTGGAGAAGGGGATGGTCAACAGTGTCAAAGGCAGCAGAGAGGTCGAGTAAGATGAGTATAGAGTAGTAGCCTTTGTTTTTAGCAGAAAGGAGATTGTTGGTAAACTTGGTGAGGGCAGGCTCAGTTGAGTGTTGGGGACGGAAGCCAGATTGCAGGGGGTCGATCAGTGAGTTGGAGGACAGGAAGTGGGTTAGGCGATCGAAAACCAGTTTTTCAAGTATTTTTGAAGCTAGCGGGAGCAGTGATATGGGGCGGTAGTTCGCAGGAGATTTAGGGTCAAGGGAGGTTTTTTTGAGGATGGGGGTGACCTTTGCATGCTTGAAGGAGACAGGGAATGAGCTGGTAGAAAGGGATAGGTTGAATATGTGGGTAAGAGCCCGGAGTGAGGGTGGGAAACAGAGAAGGTATTAGATGCGAAGGAATAGGGTCAAGTGGGCAGGTAGTGAGGTGGGCGGAAGACAATAGGGAAGCCACTTCACTCTCAGTGGTTGGGAGGAGGATGCAGAGAGTGTCAGAGGGGGTGACTGGGAGTGAAGTTGGGACATTGCAGGCTTGTGTTGGGATGTTTCTTCGGATGGTAAGCGTTTTATTGAAAAAGTAGTTAGCCAGGTCTTGAGCACTGAATGCAGATACATATGTGTTATACAATAATTAAACGCATGTTGATGAAACATAGTGCACTTTTATTGATACTGACCATTTTTTGTCTATGATGGCAACAATGTATATTTGTCAAAAATCGAAATTGACATGTTTTCAATATAAATAATACTTGATGAGATATAGAATTCAACTTGCATTCATGGTAATACTTTGGCTTGATATTTCCTCAAATTTTTTTTTAGAATATGTGGTCACAATATGGTGGTCTGGGTGGGATAGTTTATTATTTGTTTAGGTATCTGTTGTTGATATACTAATTTATGTTTATATGTATTATGATTTTAGATTGTCTTGAGAAAGGCTACTTGCATAGCCGAAAACATCGACTTACACACTTTTTTATGATGAATATTTGAAATAAAGAATGTTTTTCTACTGTCGAGCCCTGTGAGTGACCTTTTTTGGAGATATATATATATATATATATATATATATATATATATATATATATATATATATATATATATATATATATATATATATCTCCATCTATGGTTCTTGCACCCAGACCTGTCTGGGGTTAACTGCCTGTGTCTCTGGGGACAGCACAGCTTCTTGTGAGTGAAATTGAGCACCAAGGGCTGAGCATGTGGCAGGGTCATGGGATGTGTACCCGATCCAGTCTAGGAGTGCAGTCCCCTTCCGTGTTTTTATATATATATATATATATATATATATGTGTGTTTGTGTATGTGCAGTATCTCACAAAAGTGAGTACACCCCTCACATTTTTGTAAATATTTTATAAGATCTTTTCATGTGACAACACTGAAGAAATGACCCTTTGCTGTAAATTTGCTGTCCCCTCAAAATTAACTCAACACACAGCCATTAATGTGTAAACCGTTGGCAACAAACGTGAGTACACCCCTAAGTGGAAATGTCCAAATTGGCTCAAATAACCATTTTACATCACCGGTGTCATGTAACTCGTTAGTGTTACATGGTCTCAGGTGTGAATGGGGAGCAGGTGTGTTACATTTGGTGTTATAGCTCTCACACTCTCTTACTGGTCACTGAAAGTTCAACATGGCACCTCAAGGCAAAGGATCTCCAAAGATCTGAAAAAAAAGAATTGTTGCTCTACATAAAGATGGCCTAAGCTATAAGAAGATTGCTAAGACCCTGAAACTGAGCTGCAGCACAGTGGGCAAGACCATACAGGGGTTTCACAGGACAGGTTTGACTCAGAACAGGCCTCGCCATGGTCGACCAATGAAGTTGAGTGCACGTGCTCAGCGTCATATCCAGAGGTGGAAATAGAAGTATGAGTGCTGCCAGCATTGCTGCAAAGGTTGAAGGGGTGGGGGGGTCAGCCTGTCAGTGCTCAGACAATACGCCGCACACTGCATCAAATTGGTCTGCATGGCTGTCGTCCCAGAAGGAAGCCTCTTCTAAAGATGATGCACAAGAAAGCCTGCAAACAGTTTGCTGAAGACAAACAGACTAAGGACATGGATTACTGGAACTACAGTATGTCCTGTGGTCCGATGAGACAAAGATAAACTTATTTGGTTCAGATGTCGTCAAGCGTGTGTGGCATCAACCAGGTGAGGAGTACAAAGACAAGTGTGTCTTGCCTACAACCAAGCATGGTGGTGGGAGTGTCATGGTCTGGGCCTGCATGAGTGCTGCCAGCACTGGGGAGCTACAGTTCATTGAGGGAACCATGAATGCCAACATGTACTGTGATATACTGAAGCAGAGCATGATCCCCTTCCCTACGGAGACTGGGTCGCAGGGCAGTATTCCAACATAACGACCCCAAGCACACCTCCAAAATGACCACTGCCTTGCTAAAGAAGCTGAGGGTAAAGGTGATGGACTGACCAAGCATGTCTCCAGACCTAAACCTTATTGAGCATCTGTGGGGCATCCTCAAACGCAATGTGGGGGAGCGCAAGGTCTCTAACATCCACCAGCTCTGTGATGTCGTCATGGAGGAGTGGAAGAGGACTCCCATGGCAACCTGTGAAGCTCTGGTAAACTCCATGCCCAAGAGGGTTAAGGCAGTGCTGTAAAATAATTGTGGCCACACAAAATATTGACACTTTTGGCCCAATTTGGACATTTCCACTTAGGGGTGTACTCACTTTTGTTGCCAATGGTTTAGAGTAAACATTAATGGCTGTGTGTTTAGTTTTTTTGAGGGGACAGCAAATTTACACTGTTATACAGGCTGTACACTGACTACTATACATTGTAGGAAATTGTCATTTCTTCAGTATTGTCACATGAAAAGATATAATAAAATATTTACAAAAACGTGAGGGGTGTACTCACTTTTTTGAAATACTGTGTGTGTATGTATAAAATAAATGCTTAAAGTGACACTGAACCCAAATTTTTTCTGTCGTGATTCAGAAAGAGCATGCAATTTTAAGAAACTTTCTAATTTACTCCTATTATCAATTTTTCTTCGTTCTCTAGGTATCTTTATTTGAAAAAGAAGGAATCTAAGCTTTGTTTTTTGATTTAGAACTCTGGACAGCACTTTTTTATTGGTGGATGGATTTATCCACCAATCAGCAAGAACAACCCATGTTGTTCACCAAAAATGGGCCAGCATCTAAACTTACATTCTTGCATTTCAAATAAAGATACCAAGAGAATGAAGAAAATTTGATAATAGGAGTAAATTAGAAAGTTGCTTAAAATTCCATGCTCTATCTGAATCACAAAAGAAAAAAAAATTGGGTTCAGTGTCCCTTTAATGGCATATTTATAACATGAATTCGTAAGACGAGTAATTAATGCAATAAAACTTAATCATTGAAAACAAGCAGTGACCCAGAGGCGGAGTGCCAGCAAATGTGTTATTTATGCCCCCTTAGGCACTCATACCATATATTTGCCAGCTTTGCCATTAGTGGTTCTCCAAAATGGAAATTCTGGACCAAACTGATCCCAAAAATCCAGGATGCACTTGGCCGGAAACCGAAAATTTATTTTTTATTTTCAAATTATTAAAACATTTTTTTTTTGCATAATTAAACTATTTATTGAATGAATCTGAATTGAAAAACTGCAATCAAATAAAATAAAATAGCCACACTTTTATTGAAAGTAACACACTAAAATTGGACAAAAATAGCTTATAACAATAATATGCTACACAATAATTTTCCAAGGAAAAAAAACAAAACTGAAAAACGATAAAGCCATGTTCGGCCTAAATGTTTCTGCGACCGAAATTTCGGTGCATCCCTACTTAAAACAATATTAAATATTAATGTACTGTATTATTCTTTATTTAGTTCTGTGTAACAGAATCAGATTAATTTTTTTTGTTTTTACCAATTATCCATATAAAGTATAGTTCTAGAAAACTATAATTATATTCATAACAGTAAGTCAAGTAATGAACTCAAACAGCAGCTCTAGGCTAGCATCAAATTTGAAATATGCTACACAATAATTTTACCTAAAAATAACAGGCAAAAAAATGAAATAACCGAAAATGCAATTTTTCACCGAAATGTTTTTGTGGACGAAACTTCGGTGCATCCCTATTTGCTATAGATTGAGTATATAGAGATGAACAGATTTGGATTTAATTAATTTTTATTTATTTATTTATTTATTTATAGGAATTGAACAAGCCTGTGCTGGTTGAAAGCAATGATGATGCATTTAAAAAAGCTCTAACTTCTGGAAATGTTGAGCTACTTGAGAAACTTATAAATTCAGGTAAATATTATTGCGTGGAATTTATGGAATTATGACATTATGAATCAATAAAAAGTGACTAGAACCTTAAAGTGATGGTAAATCCAAGAGTTTAATACTTTGACTTACCATCACTAAAAATCAAGTGAACTTAAGTGATCAAACATGTAAAAAAGGGAGCTAAACTCACCTTTTAGCACTTTTTTTTTATTTTTATTTTTTACATATTTGTCCACTTGATTTTTAGTATTGGTAAATCCTAGTGTTTGTTATACGCTTGTATTTACCATCACATTAAAGTTCTAGTTGCCATGGACGCTGTGTGGCGGCGTTGGGGTTGCTATTGACAAGGGCATGCTAAGCATGGTCAGATGATGGCGGACGCATTATGATGTCATGGGCTTTCGGAACGGCGCCGACTGGAATAGAAAGCATTTGGTGATGGAGGGGTTTAAGTAAGGTAAGAGAGATATTGTGGGTGTGACTTTTTTGTCTGAGGATGGGGGTAACCCCGAAACGTTACATATGGATTAAATTCCTAATTTTGCATCAAGACCCTGTGAGTGTATCCATTCTTTGAGGTCTATTCTTTGAGGAGTATATTACTCTCCAGCCCTAGGTCATAGATACAAGGTTTTTCAAAAATAAACAAAGACAGGTGTGTCATATCTAAATTACTTTTACTTCCATGTGCATCTAGGAAAAGGGGAGTGGCAATACTTTTTCACTGCAATCTTGAATATCAAATTATATATAAGGATATAGACCCAAGTGAGAGATATATTATAATTAAAGTTTTAATCAAGGATAAAGAACTTATTCTCTGTAATGTCTATGGCCCCAACAGATTAGATGTGAATTTCTGATCAGACCTCGAGTAAATTATATAAATTTAGGGATTCTAATCTAATAGTGGTTGGAGATTTAAATATGGTGTTTAATAATCTAGATAGTTCACAATTCACTAATATTGACAAGAAAAGAAAAATAACAATAATAATAAAATTTTGTTATAAATTTATAAAATAACAATAACAATAAAATCACTTAAAAATTTCTGTAATGCTTTAAATTTGAGTGATATATGGCACTCGTTTAATCCAAATACAAGAGCATACACATGCAAATTTAAGAAGTATACATCCTTCTCTAGATTAGACTTTTTTTTTTTTCTAACCTCAGAGTATTTAGTTTGAACCCAGAAGGCAGAGAGCGGTGATTTTACACTATCAGACCACGCAATAATATCATTAAAAATATCTTTAGAAGAAAAAATGAATGATATCACGAAAAGCTATAGATTTCTTGTATCGAATCCTAAATTTAAAAATTGTCTCATCCAGAAATGGCATATTTATAAAGAAAGATAATCAATCATATATACATAAACATGAGGTCCTCTGGGAAGCCTGCCAAAGTAGTTCTTAGGGGGGGAATAAGAATATATTTTCTCCAACATAGGTGTGTCCGGTCCACGGCGTCATCCTTACTTGTGGGATATTCTCTTCCCCAACAGGAAATGGCAAAGAGCCCAGCAAAGCTGGTCACATGATCCCTCCTAGGCTCCGCCTTCCCCAGTCATTCTCTTTGCCGTTGTACAGGCAACATCTCCACGGAGATGGCTTAGAGTTTTTTGGTGTTTAAATGTAGTTTTTATTCTTCAATCAAGAGTTTGTTATTTTAAAATAGTGCTGGTATGTACTATTTACTCTGAAACAGAAAAGAGATGAAGATTTCTGTTTGTAAGAGGAAAATGATTTTAGCAACCGTTACTAAAATCGATGGCTGTTTCCACACAGGACTGTTGAGAGGAATTAACTTCAGTTGGGGGAAACAGTGAGCAGACTTTTGCTGCTTGAGGTATGACACATTTCTAACAAGACTTGGTAATGCTGGAAGCTGTCATTTTCCCTATGGGATCCGGTAAGCCATTTTTATTAAATAAGAATAAAGGGCTTCACAAGGGCTTTTAAGACTGGTAGACATTTTCTGGGCTAAAACGATTGATATATAAGCATTTTTAATACTTCATAGCTTTGAGGAGTTATTTTATTCTTGGGAATTATGTAAAAAACCGGCAGGCACTGTATTGGACACCTTTTTCACTGGGGGCCTTCTCTAATCATAGGCAGAGCCTCATTTTCGCGCCTCTATTGCGCAGTTGTTTTTGGGAAGCAAGACATGCAGATGCATGTGTGAGGAGCTCAGATACATAGAAAAAGCTTACTGAAGGCGTCATTTGGTATCGTATTCCCCTTTGGGCTTGGTTGGGTCTCAGCAAAGCAGATACCAGGGACTGTATAGGGGTTAAATATAAAAACGGCTCCGGTTCCGTTATTTTAAGAGTTAAAGCTTTCAAATTTGGTGTGCAATACTTTTAAGGCTTTAAGACACTGTGGTGAAATTTTGGTGAATTTTGAACAATTCCTTCATACTTTTTCACATTTTCAGTAATAAAGTGTGTTCAGTTTAAAATTTAAAGTGACAGTAACGGTTTTATTTTAAAACGTTTTTTGTACTTTGTTATCAAGTTTATGCCTGTTTAACATGTCTGAACTATCAGATAGACTGTGTTCTGTATGTGGGGAAGCCAAGGTTCCTTCTCATTTAAATAGATGTGATTTATGTGACACAAAATTTAGAGAAAATGATGCCCAAGATGATTCCTCAAGTGAGGGGAGTAAGCATGGTACTGCATCATCCCCTCCTTCGTCTACGCCAGTCTTGCCCACACAGGAGGCCCCTAGTACATCTAGTGCGCCAATACTCCTTACTATGCAACAATTAACGGCTGTAATGGATAATTCTATCAAAAACATTTTATCCAAAATGCCCACTTATCAGCGAAAGCGCGTCTGCTCTGTTTTAGAAAATACTGAAGAGCATGAGGACGCTGATGATATTGGTTCTGAAGTGCCCCTACACCAGTCTGAGGGGGCCAGGGAGGTTTTGTCTGAGGGAGAAATTTCAGATTCAGGGAAAATTTCTCAACAAGCTGAACCTGATGTGATTACATTCAAATTTAAATTGGAACATCTCCGCGCTCTGCTTAAGGAGGTGTTATCTACTCTGGATGATTGTGAGAATTTGGTCATTCCAGAGAAATTATGTAAGATGGACAAGTTCCTAGAGGTCCCGGGGCCCCCCGAAGCTTTTCCTATACCCAAGCGGGTGGCGGACATTGTAAACAAAGAATGGGAAAGGCCCGGCATACCTTTTGTCCCTCCCCCTATATTTAAGAAATTGTTTCCTATGGTCGACCCCAGAAAGGACTTATGGCAGACAGTCCCCAAGGTCGAGGGGGCGGTTTCTACTCTAAACAAACGCACTACTATCCCTATAGAAGATAGTTGTGCTTTCAAAGATCCTATGGATAAAAAATTAGAGGGTTTGCTTAAAAAGATGTTTGTTCAGCAAGGTTACCTTCTACAACCAATTTCATGCATTGTTCCTGTCACTACAGCAGCGTGTTTCTGGTTCGATGAACTAGAAAAGTCGCTCAATAAAGATTCTTCTTATGAGGAGATTATGGACAGAATTCATGCTCTCAAATTGGCTAACTCTTTTACTTTAGACGCCACTTTGCAATTGGCTAGATTAGCGGCGAAAAATTCTGGGTTTGCTATTGTGGCGCGCAGAGCGCTTTGGCTAATATCTTGGTCAGCGGATGCGTCTTCCAAGAACAAATTGCTTAACATTCCTTTCAAGGGGAAAACGCTGTTTGGCCCTGACTTGAAAGAGATTATTTCTGATATCACTGGGGTAAGGGCCACGCCCTTCCTCAGGATAGGTCTTTCAAGGCTAAAAATAAACCAAATTTTCGTCCCTTTCGCAGAAACGGACCAGCCCCAAGTGCTACATCCTCCAAGCAAGAGGGTAATACTTCTCAAGCCAAGCCAGCCTGGAGGCCAATGCAAGGCTGGAACAAAGGTAAGCAGGCCAAGAAACCTGCCACTGCTACCAAGACAGCATGAGATGTTGGCCCCCGATCCGGGACCGGATCTGGTGGGGGGCAGACTTTCTCTCTTCGCTCAGGCTTGGGCAAGAGATGTTCTGGATCCTTGGGCGCTAGAAATAGTCTCCCAAGGTTATCTTCTGGAATTCAAGGGGCTTCCCCCAAGGGGGAGGTTCCACAGGTCTCAATTGTCTTCAGACCACATAAAAAGACAGGCATTCTTACATTGTGTAGAAGACCTGTTAAAAATGGGAGTGATTAATCCTGTTCCATTAGGAGAACAAGGGATGGGATTCTACTCCAATCTGTTCATAGTTCCCAAAAAAGAGGGAACATTCAGGCCAATCTTAGATCTCAAGATCCTAAACAAGTTTCTCAAGGTTCCATCGTTCAAAATGGAAACCATTCGGACAATTCTTCCTTCCATCCAGGAAGGTCAATTCATGACCACGGTGGATTTAAAGGATGCGTATCTACATATTCCTATCCACAAGGAACATCATCGGTTCCTAAGGTTCGCCTTTCTGGACAAGCATTACCAGTTTGTGGCACTTCCATTCGGATTAGCCACTGCTCCAAGAATTTTCACAAAGGTACTAGGGTCCCTTCTAGCGGTGCTACGACCAAGGGGCATTGCAGTAGTAGCTTACTTGGACGACATACTGATTCAAGCGTCGTCCCTACCACAAGCAAGGGCTCATACGGACATTGTCCTGGCCTTTCTCAGATCTCACGGGTGGAAAGTGAACGTAGAAAAAAGTTCTCTATCTCCGTCAACAAGAGTTCCCTTCTTGGGAACAATAATAGACTCCTTAGACATGAGGATTTTTCTGACAGAGGCCAGAAAATCAAAACTTCTAAGCTCTTGTCAAGTACTTCATTCTGTTCCTCTTCCTTCCATAGCGCAGTGCATGGAAGTAATAGGTTTGATGGTCGCGGCAATGGACATAGTTCCTTTTGCGCGAATTCATCTGAGACCATTACAACTGTGCATGCTCAGTCAGTGGAATGGGGATTATACAGACTTGTCTCCGACGATACAAGTAGATCAGAGGACCAGACATTCACTCCGTTGGTGGCTGACCCTGGACAACCTGTCACAGGGGATGAGCTTCCGCAGACCAGAGTGGGTCATTGTCACGACCGACGCCAGTCTGGTGGGCTGGGGCGCGTTCTGGGAACTCCTGAAAGCTCAGGGTCTTTGGTCTCGGGAAGAATCTCTTCTCCCGATAAATATTCTGGAACTGAGAGCGATATTCAATGCTCTCAAGGCTTGGCCTCAGCTAGCAAAGGCCAAATTCATACGGTTTCAATCGGACAACATGACGACTGTTGCGTATATCAACCATCAAGGGGGAACAAGGAGTTCCCTGGCGATGGAAGAAGTGACCAAAATCATTCAATGGGCGGAGACTCACTCCTGCCACTTGTCTGCAATCCACATCCCAGGAGTGGAAAATTGGGAAGCGGATTTTCTGAGTCGTCAGACATTTCATCCGGGGGAGTGGGAACTCCATCCGGAAATCTTTGCCCAAATTACTCAATTGTGGGGCATTCCAGACATGGATCTGATGGCCTCTCGTCAGAACTTCAAGGTTCCTTGCTACGGGTCCAGATCCAGGGATCCCAAGGCGACTCTAGTAGATGCACTAGTAGCACCTTGGACCTTCAACCTAGCTTATGTATTCCCACCGTTTCCTCTCATCCCCAGGCTGGTAGCCAGGATCAATCAGGAGAGGGCATCGGTGATCTTGATAGCTCCTGCGTGGCCACGCAGGACTTGGTATGCAGACCTGGTGAATATGTCATCGGCTCCACCATGGAAGCTACCTTTGAGACGGGACCTTCTTGTTCAAGGTCCGTTCGAGCATCCGAATCTGGCCTCACTCCAACTGACTGCTTGGAGATTGAACGCTTGATTTTATCAAAGCGAGGGTTCTCAGATTCTGTCATTGATACTCTTGTTCAGGCCAGAAAGCCTGTAACTAGAAAAATCTACCATAAAATATGGAAAAAAATATATCTGTTGGTGTGAATCTAAAGGATTCCCATGGAACAAGATAAAAATTCCTAAGATTCTATCCTTTCTTCAAGAAGGTTTGGAGAAAGGATTATCTGCAAGTTCTTTGAAGGGACAGATTTCTGCTTTATCTGTTTTACTTCACAAAAAGCTGGCGGCTGTGCCAGATGTTCAAGCTTTTGTTCAGGCTCTGGTTAGAATCAAGCCTGTTTACAAACCTTTGACTCCTCCTTGGAGTCTCAATTTAGTTCTTTCAGTTCTTCAGGGGGTTCCGTTTGAACCCTTACATTACGTAGATATTAAGTTATTATCTTGGAAAGTTTTGTTTTTGGTTGCAATTTCTTCTGCTAGAAGAGTTTCAGAGTTATCTGCTCTGCAGTGTTCTCCTCCTTATCTGGTGTTCCATGCAGATAAGGTGGTTTTGCGTACTAAACCTGGTTTTCTTCCGAAAGTTGTTTCTAACAAAAACATTAACCAGGAGATAGTCGTGCCTTCTTTGTGTCCGAATCCAGTTTCAAAGAAGGAACGTTTGTTGCACAATTTGGATGTAGTTCGTGCTCTAAAATTCTATTTAGATGCTACAAAGGATTTCAGACAAACATCTTCCTTGTTTGTTGTTTATTCTGGTAAAAGGAGAGGTCAAAAAGCAACTTCTACCTCTCTCTCTTTTTGGCTTAAAAGCATCATCAAATTGGCTTACGAGACTGCCGGACGGCAGCCTCCTGAAAGAATCACAGCTCATTCCACTAGGGCCGTGGCTTCCACATGGCTCTTCAAGAACGAGGCTTCTGTTGATCAGATATGTAAGGCAGCGACTTGGTCTTCACTGCACACTTTTACTAAATTTTACAAATTTGATACTTTTGCTTCTTCTGAGGCTATTTTTGGGAGAAAGGTTTTGCAAGCCGTGGTGCCTTCCATCTAGGTGACCTGATTTGCTCCCTCCCATCATCCGTGTCCTAAAGCTTTGGTATTGGTTCCCACAAGTAAGGATGACGCCGTGGACCGGACACACCTATGTTGGAGAAAACAAAATTTATGTTTACCTGATAAATTACTTTCTCCAACGGTGTGTCCGGTCCACGGCCCGCCCTGGTTTTTTAATCAGGTCTGATAATTTATTTTCTTTAACTACAGTCACCACGGTATCATATGATTTCTCCTATGCAAATATTCCTCCTTTACGTCGGTCGAATGACTGGGGAAGGCGGAGCCTAGGAGGGATCATGTGACCAGCTTTGCTGGGCTCTTTGCCATTTCCTGTTGGGGAAGAGAATATCCCACAAGTAAGGATGACGCCGTGGACCGGACACACCGTTGGAGAAAGTAATTTATCAGGTAAACATAAATTCTGTTATTCCAAATGGAGGAAAGAAGTTAATAAAAAACCTTAATACGTCCAGGTATCTGAAAAATAGATATAATACTTATATTGGCTCACCAAACAGAGAGAATTAGGAAAGGTATACAAAAGCAAGAGCAGAATGGGAAATTGTTTCGGAACATTAAAACATTATAAATGAACTTAGAAATAAAGCAAGATTTTACAGATATGGAGACAAGATAGGTAAACTTTTAGCTAATTGTGTAAAATCAAAGGAGGAACAGAACTCTATTAAAAGGATTAAAGTGGGTGACAACCTAATAATAAATCCTAAAAAAATTAGGGAATAATTCTTTAACTTTTTAAAAAACTATTCTCCTCCCCGGAAGTAGATACCATGAATAAATCTAAGTTTCGGCAAAAGACCTCGCTCCCCTCTCTGAAAACCGAAAGTCTTCAACTTCTAAATGCCCGAATTTCGATTTTGGAAGTGCAACAAGCTATTGACAATATTAAACTTAATAAAGCAGCAGGACCAGATTTTACCTGGGGAATTTTATAAAATCTTAAAAGGAGATATTGCCACCACCTTAATGGATTTATGTAATACCAACTTTTCCAAAGGAGAAACTCCTTCTAGATATTTTGCGGAGTCATTAGTAACTCTGATTCATAAAAAAAGGGAAAAATCCTGAGGCTATGGACTCATATAGGCCAATATCACTACTCAATTCAGACTATAAATTGTTAACCGGATCTTAGCCAAAAGATTAAAAATAGTTATTGAGCCATTGATAAGTATAGATCAAACAGGATTTATGCCTAATCGGAATCCTTCGGCAAATCTACGTAAAGTATTTCTAATATTGGATACTTCTTGGAATTTCGGTAAAGAGGAGAGGGGAAAAGAGGTCTTACAAAACGCTGCTATTTTATCTATGCCCAAAAGGCATTTGACTCCATTACGTGGGACCACTTATTCACTGCTCTGGAATGTTTTGTGATCAGAAACCATTTCCCAGATTTTATCAAATCAGTCTTTAGTAAAGCATCTTCCTCCCTTCTTATAAATGGGATAAGGACAAACAGCTTTGAACTCGCCAAAGGGACACGTCAAGGATGCCCAATCTCCTATTTAATATGGGTATTAAATTGAGAGGAATCTTAGAGCGAATTCCTATAGGAAAAAGTAAGTTTAAACTTCTGTTATATGTAGACGATCTCCTCTTTTTTATTAAAGATGCAAAATTGGAAGTTCCCAAGCAATTAGATGTAATACAAATATTTAGTTCCTTTTCTGGTTATCAGGTTAATGCTCTTAAATCTGAAATTCTATGGATCTTAAAAGGAATATAGAGACTGCCTTTAAAGAAATACAGTCTCAATTTTCTTATCTGGGTATCAATATATGCTGTAACTCTAAACAGTGGTATAACATTATCTATGTTCCTATTATTAGTAAAGTAAAACAAGATCTAGAAAACTGGTCGAAACTCCATTTATCCCTGACCACTAAAATTTAATTTAATTAATAATCCCTAAATTTCTATATCTCATGCACAATATTCCGGTCCTTATGCCCAAAAAAGGTATTGCAACGGTACATAAAATTTTTAGAGACTTTTTTTTATGGGGAAAAAGACGTAGGAAAATAGCATTAAATAAGTTAATGAATGCAAAACGTTTATTTATAATAATAATATTTGTTTAGGGAAGGTGGCACTAGATTGGCTCACAGAAGGTAATTATATTGCATCTTTAGTGGCTGAGGAAGATATAGTATGTCCATACGCTTTACAAGCACTACTTCATTGTCATGTGGGGAAATTATCAACAAAGGTGAAGAAACATATATCCTTATACACAATTATTAAAGCTTTGCATGCCCTAGGTAAATTACTAGGAGTTGATTATTTGATTTCCAATCAGTTACCAATTGTTGAAAATCCTTTTTTTATTGATGGTGTGCATAATAATAATAAAAAAAATTTGGGCTAATAAAGGCTTAAAATATATTAATCAACTAAAAGATCCAGAATCTTCTAGTACCCTTTCATTCTCAGAGCTAAAGCAACAATTTTACCTAATAAACACAGATTTTTATGCATATCTACAAACACGACACGGGTTTAATGAAATAACTAAAATTCCAAATTGTGTATGGATACATTCTGGGATAGACTGGTCTCATATTATATACTTCAGGTACTCACTCAAATATTGGCTCAACTTGATATTGAATTATTCTGAAGACCTTCAGTTACAAATATTAGTATTAAAGTGGCAAGCAGAATTACCAGAGATAGACAAAAAGGCTATTATTAGTAGTATCCGAAAAGTGGAAAAAGCTACTTTAGCGGCAAGCTGGCGAGAAAGCCATCTTAAATTGATCAACAGGGTATATATTGTGCCTTCTACTTTAAATAAATGGTTCCCCAATACAATTAATAATTGTCCTCGATGTTCAAATAGTAATGCCAATTTAATACACATGTTTTGGATTTGCCCCAAAGTGTATTAATTCTGGTCAAGATTAAGTTTTTTGCTGGGCAAAATGTTCCGTGTCCCAATTAAGTTAGAGAAATATCATATTTTTTTTACTATCTCTAATTCTGATACCGATGTTAACACACGTTTTATTA
This sequence comes from Bombina bombina, assembly GCF_027579735.1. Classification (NCBI taxonomy): domain Eukaryota; kingdom Metazoa; phylum Chordata; class Amphibia; order Anura; family Bombinatoridae; genus Bombina; species Bombina bombina. Next base: position 179,577,212 of record NC_069504.1, read on the forward strand.
ATTCTTTGATTTTGGGTGGAAAATATCTGATACTTAAAAACTGGAAGAATAAAAAAGAACCCTCAATACATCATTTAATTAATTTATTGACTGTCAGGGTGCCAGGAATCAGACTGAGACGAGAAGTGCAAAAATAATCACACCTTTATTAATAGCAAAAAATAATGAAAAGTCCACAAGTCAAATAACAAGCCAGGAATCAAAACCAGAGCTGGTAGTCAGACGAGCCGAGTCAGGAGCCAAAGCGAGTAGTCGGACAAGCCGGAATCGGGAACAAGGAGAACAGCAGAGTCAGGAACAAGCCAGAGATCAGGAACCAGGAGGGACGTCAGACAGCCAGGTAGTACACAGGAGCTCTCACAAACGGGTCTGAGACAACGCAAGGGCAAAGCATACTTAACAGAGGCCCTTTAAATAATAAGTGATGACATCACAATTCTGAGACTGCATCCTATCTCACACGGATGATGTACACCAGTCTGGCCATAAAAGGAAGTGCAGGAAATGAGCAGCATCACACAGTATGCACCAGAGTCAGCAAGAGAGGTGAGTAAAATGGCTGCCAGCCGCACATGGCAAACAAAACAGGGAAAAAACCCTGACAATTGATGAAACGGGCTGTAATGGAACAATTTGATTACTCGGTGGGATCTGACTAGAATATTAAAAAATATTGTAATAAATGGCTCACTTTTTTTAAGACATACGAAAATACTACGCAAGCTAAGCTTCTTACTCTGTTTACTTCTTGTAACTATGTAGATAGATTAATACAGAGGATCTTATATTATTAGATCGCTTGATTTTTTTTTTTCTTGTTGCCTAAATAGGTAGCAATGGGCCAGTTTGGGATAGAGAGGAATAGAGAGAGAGAGAGAAATTCCTGCCTCTCCTTTTTTTTTTTTTCTTCTTTGTGGATTGTTCTAATTACTGTCACCACATTTTGATATAGCTCTTTATCTAGGTGCGCTGACTTTAGACATGCTCTACTCTCTTTTTTTCTTTCTTTCTTCATTGGATGGGTAGCGATGTGTAATATGATTTAAACAGTTACAGGGTATTAATATGATATACAGTCAAGTATGGTTTATGATGGTTTTTTTTTTATTTCTGTTTTTTTTTTTTTTTTTTTCTTTTTCTCTTTTTTTCCCCTTTTTTTCTTTTGTATAAACTGTGATATATGCATTCATATGATTGTGTAAACTAAGGCATTTAAAATAATTGTAAGAAGACCTTTAATATTTTGTTGAAAAGTATCTTTATTCTGTATGTGGTCCTCTGTGATAATGTATAAATTCTGTTATTTCCAATAATAAAAAAAATTAAACAGCAACATTATCATACAGATGATTTCATGCAATGTATTTTCCTTTTAGGGAGCTAGTAATTCCCTTTATAATATACTCCAGCAACGGTAATATTTGCTTTTAAAGTGATGGTAAATTTTAGCTGATCAAATGCCATATATGTAATCATTGTCATTAAAACAGTATATGTGTACTTTTGTTTTTTAAATTTATCTGTGAAAAGGGTTAAATTAATGTCTATAGTAATGCTTCTATTATAATGTTATGCAGGCCCACTGGGATTAACTTTTTTTTTTATAACAATTCCAATGAACAGATAATCATTGTGTGTGTGTGTGTCATATGACACTCTTGAAGTCCAGCCCTCTGAAAGCCCTAAGGAAGCCTATGAAGAGAATGAGTGGGACTGCTCTATATGTCAAAGCCCAGCCAAAATAGGATATGAAGGGCGGGCGGAAGAACAGAAGATACCAACGAGGATTATAACTCTTGTATTATAAAATTCTAGTCCTAAAGCCCGTGTACACATGCCAAAATTCCCATCCACTTGTATCCCCTCTCCCTCCCTCCTCCTTTTCTGCCACTCTCAACTTTTTTTTTTCTGTACGGCAGTGGTCGCTTCCACCCGCGACCCCCCATCTGCTGTCTGATCCTCACTGACTGATCCTTTCTTATGGCTAGGTATGTTTGTCTCGCGCTGCAGTCTCTAATGCGCATGACTGCATCGGACAAACATACCTGACCTTTTATAATATAGGATATATACACTTTTTTTTAAAAAATTATGCGGTTTTGCTTGTACACAAATATATTTTTCATTGCAACATTCTTAAAGTGTATCATTTTCCATCACTTTAAGTGTATCCCCCTCATTAATTCACCTCAACGGAGCTCACCGCACAAGGCGATTTCCGAGGTAGAGAGTAACAGCCCTAAGGACACTTGTTGATCTTCACCACACTTTCTGGGACAAGCTTATCTACTCTTGGCGTACTATTGCACCACCATCTGTAATATATCAGAAAAGTCCTGTACCTTTTAAGAAGCTGTGTCACCCGCTGAATTATCAGCTTGTGCATATACACTCAGTGTCTACTTTGCATTGGAGACTGTCCCTTCTCATCGGCAGCATCCAATACTCCACCTCTCACTTGGGAAACTGTCCAATCTCCTTTATCAAGTACAGGGGCCCTTGCTAGTTGTGCTTCCGTTGTGTCTCGCTATAATGTGAAGAGGGGTCAGCTTATTTCCCTTCTTTCTAAACCACAAACAGCGACAAACGCTTCACCCATATAAATATGGGCTTCTTATTCTTATAAATCTTAATTATAATTAAAAAAATTTTTTTTAACTAAATAAAAGTAATTATTACCTTAATAACAATTTTAATTGAAAAAATACCAGTATGCATCTGCCTTTTTAAACGTTAAGCTTTTCCTAAGGGGTCATTGGGGTCCTAGAGTGACCCTCTTTCACAAGCTAGAAGGCCTCAATATGCCGCAATATAAAAATTGTATATTGATCATTGAGTTTCTCACTGTTCTTTGAAGTGTCACAATGCACTATTTTATGTGTTCTTAAACTTCCATGTGTATGTACTTTATTTTGCTTGTTCTGTTTCACATGGAAAAATCTTAATAAAAAAAAAAAAAGAAACTACCAATATAGGTCTCACTTTCATTTTTACTGCTTGTCCTCTCTCACACTTAGGTCCTTGTGCAGATCTCTTCACCCCAAACAATCTTCTATACATTGAGCTTCTTGAAGCTTCATAAGGGGTTGATTCTGTGTACGTAACATTGCTGGTGAACAAAGTAATTAAAGGGGCAGTTAGTCAATACCTAGGTAGGCTCAGGAGCAGCAATACACTACTGGGAGGTAGCTGCTAATTGGTGGCTGCACCATATATACCTCCTGTCATTTGCTCACCCAATGTGTTCAGCTACCTCCCAGCATTGCATTGCTGCTCCTTCAACAAAGGACATCAAGAGAATGAACAAATTTGTTAACAGGTAGAAAACTTTATATCCAAAATGCTTGGGAATGGAAAAGGTTTGGTTTTTGGAATATTTGCATATGTAAAATCAGACAGTTTGGCGAGGGGATGGAACAAATGTAAACAACTATCTTTTGTCATTTAGGCAATATTTACTTGTCATTAAGGCAATATTTACTTGTCATTATACAACTTATAAATGCGACCTAGAGGTAGATTTATATAATTTTTAATACTTTTTGTTTACATATTACCCTTTAGAAAGATAGTACAGTACTGTAATCAGAAAGGTAATAGCTGTTGTTTTTAATTAAATATAGACTACTATTTGAACACAAAAAACAAACCAAAGACAAAGGTCAGGGAAGACTGTGACTTACAGGCAGGGAAAATTAGTCATTTTTAATTTTATTTTTAAATAAATAATAAAATTTTTGATTTCAGAGTAAGTTTGCATTTTGGAATTCTGGATTTGAGGGATTTGTACCTGTAATATAACTAAACTGGGTATTTGTTTAAAATTGTATGAATCAAAATAAACATATTTTTGTTTATTTTAAAACCCTTTTTGCTTTGAAGAAGCATTTTATTTCTGCAGACACAAATTCACAGTTTTGAGAACTTAAAAACCAAGAATATGTGATAATATCTTCTAGATAGAAAAATGTCCAAAATAATCTTACAGAATCCTTTGGGAGAGCATGACATTGCAAATCAATTAATGGAATTGTTACCAAAAATAAACATTAAAGGGACATGCCATCCACATTTTTTCTTTTATGATTTAGAAAGAGAATGCAGTTTTAAACATCTTTCTAATTTACTTATATTATCTAATTTGTTTTATTCTCTTGATATTCTTTGATGAAAAGCATATCTAGATATGCTCACTAGCTGCTGATTGGTTGCTGCACATAGAAGCATCATGTGATTGGCTCACCATGTGCATTGCTTTTTCTTCAAATAAGGATATTTAAAAAATGAAGCAAAATAAATTATGGAAGTAAATTGTAATGTTTAAATTTCTATTCTCTATCTGAATCATGAAAGAAAGATTTTGGGTTTAGTGGCCCTTTAAAGCTATGAATATACAGCCTCATTCAACATAATTTAATAATAATAATAATAATAATAATAATAATAATAATAATAATTAACAAATCCCTATTTCAGGATGAATAATGTTTGAATTATAAAATAAAAAAATAAAAAAAAATGATTTAAATGAAAAAAAATGCCTCCCTGTTTACAACGGAAGCGGGCTGCTATGGGCAGAAGATTTGGACTCGCTTATACTAATTTGTCAATGTGTTATTGAGAAGCAGAGTATTTGGGAAATTTTTTATATGTGCTGGCATGCTGGGAATTAAGTTTTGGGTTTATGGTTCATGCATAAAATCAGGAAGCAATATATTAATTTTCTATACTTAGAAATAGAAATTGTAGACAACTGTATACAAACTAGAATATTATTTAAAAATTAAGTTATTTATAACTATTCATTTAAAGTTACCTTATTAGGAGGTGGACAGGTAATATCCCTAAATGCCAATTTTTAGTAATTCAGAAAACTGTATCTGGATGATTATGAGAAACAGGCCTATATATTGAAAGATAAACATCTATAAAGGGTATATGATAAATCTGGCAAGAAACACAGAGAGAAAAAGTTGACTAACATATAAAATCTAAGAAACAGAATGATGTATTGATAAAGGTTCATTTTATTACATGGTATAATTCACACTCTATTGTGACTAAATTTATAATTCAAAACATTGATATCTTATGCTATTAAACCCCAGAAATTGCATCTGTGTATTGTATTGTTTGCACATCATGTTTACCCATTAACCCCTTAATGATGGCCGATGTACATTGTCCATTGTAAAGCTCTTAAAGGGACACTATACCCAAACATTTTCTTTCATGATTAAGGTAGAGAATATAATTTTAAACAACATTCCAATTTACTTCTATTACCTAATTTGCTTTATTCTTTAGATATACTTTAATGAAGAAATAGCAATGCACACAGTGAACCAATCACAGGAGGCATCTATGTGCAGCTACCAATCAGCAGCTACTAAGCATATCTAGATATGCTTTTCAGCAAAGAATACCAAGAGAATGAAGAAAAATGGATAATAGAAGTAAATTAGAAAGTTGTTTCTAATTGTCTGCTCTTTCTAAATCATGAAAGAAAAAATTTGGGTTTCATGTTCCTTTAAACCCTTAAGGACAAGGCCATTTTTCAATTTCTTTCCCTTAAGGACCAGGGCTATTTTTACATTTCTGCGGTGTTTGTGTTTAGCTGTAATTTTCCTCTTACTCATTTACTGTACCCACACATATTATATACCGTTTTTCTCGCCATTAAATGGACTTTCTAAAGATACCATTATTTCTCCAACATAGGTGTGTCCGGTCCACGGCGTCATCCTTACTTGTGGGATATTCTCTTCCCCAACAGGAAATGGCAAAGAGCCCAGCAAAGCTGGTCACATGATCCCTTCTAGGCTCCGCCTTCCCCAGTCATTCTCTTTGCCGTTGTACAGGCAACATCTCCACGGAGATGGCTTAGAGTTTTTTGGTGTTTAAATGTAGTTTTTATTCTTCAATCAAGAGTTTGTTATTTTAAAATAGTGCTGGTATGTACTATTTACTCTGAAACAGAAAAGAGATGAAGATTTCTGTTTGTAAGAGGAAAATGATTTTAGCAACCGTTACTAAAATCGATGGCTATTTCCACACAGGACTGTTGAGAGGAATTAACTTCAGTTGGGGGAAACAGTGAGCAGACTTTTGCTGCTTGAGGTATGACACATTTCTAACAAGACTTGGTAATGCTGGAAGCTGTCATTTTCCCTATGGGATCCGGTAAGCCATTTTTATTAAATAAGAATAAAGGGCTTCACAAGGGCTTTTAAGACTGGTAGACATTTTCTGGGCTAAAACGATTGATATATAAGCATTTTTAATACTTCATAGCTTTGAGGAGTTATTTTATTCTTGGGAATTATGTAAAAAAAACGGCAGGCACTGTATTGGACACCTTTTTCACTGGGGGCCTTCTCTAATCATAGGCAGAGCCTCATTTTCGCGCCTCTATTGCGCAGTTGTTTTTGGGAAGCAAGACATGCAGATGCATGTGTGAGGAGCTCAGATACATAGAAAAAGCTTACTGAAGGCGTCATTTGGTATCGTATTCCCCTTTGGGCTTGGTTGGGTCTCAGCAAAGCAGATACCAGGGACTGTATAGGGGTTAAATATAAAAACGGCTCCGGTTCCGTTATTTTAAGAGTTAAAGCTTTCAAATTTGGTGTGCAATACTTTTAAGGCTTTAAGACACTGTGGTGAAATTTTGGTGAATTTTGAACAATTCCTTCATACTTTTTCACATTTTCAGTAATAAAGTGTGTTCAGTTTAAAATTTAAAGTGACAGTAACGGTTTTATTTTAAAACGTTTTTTGTACTTTGTTATCAAGTTTATGCCTGTTTAACATGTCTGAACTATCAGATAGACTGTGTTCTGTATGTGGGGAAGCCAAGGTTCCTTCTCATTTAAATAGATGTGATTTATGTGACACAAAATTTAGAGAAAATGATGCCCAAGATGATTCCTCAAGTGAGGGGAGTAAGCATGGTACTGCATCATCCCCTCCTTCGTCTACGCCAGTCTTGCCCACACAGGAGGCCCCTAGTACATCTAGTGCGCCAATACTCCTTACTATGCAACAATTAACGGCTGTAATGGATAATTCTATCAAAAACATTTTAGCCAAAATGCCCACTTATCAGCGAAAGCGCGACTGCTCTGTTTTAGAAAATACTGAAGAGCATGAGGACGCTGATGATATTGGTTCTGAAGTGCCCCTACACCAGTCTGAGGGGGCCAGGGAGGTTTTGTCTGAGGGAGAAATTTCAGATTCAGGGAAAATTTCTCAACAAGCTGAACCTGATGTTATTACTTTTAAATTTAAATTAGAACATCTCCGCGCTCTGCTTAAGGAGGTGTTATCTACTCTGGATGATTGTGAGAATTTGGTCATTCCAGAGAAATTATGTAAGATGGACAAGTTCCTAGAGGTCCCGGGGCCCCCCGAAGCTTTTCCTATACCCAAGCGGGTGGCGGACATTGTGAACAAAGAATGGGAAAGGCCCGGCATACCTTTTGTCCCTCCCCCTATATTTAAGAAATTGTTTCCTATGGTCGACCCCAGAAAGGACTTATGGCAGACAGTCCCCAAGGTCGAGGGGGCGGTTTCTACTCTAAACAAACGCACTACTATCCCTATAGAAGATAGTTGTGCTTTCAAAGATCCTATGGATAAAAAATTAGAGGGTTTGCTTAAAAAGATGTTTGTTCAGCAAGGTTACCTTCTACAACCAATTTCATGCATTGTTCCTGTCACTACAGCAGCGTGTTTCTGGTTCGATGAACTAGAAAAGTCGCTCAATAAAGATTCTTCTTATGAGGAGATTATGGACAGAATTCATGCTCTCAAATTGGCTAACTCTTTTACTTTAGACGCCACTTTGCAATTGGCTAGATTAGCGGCGAAAAATTCTGGGTTTGCTATTGTGGCGCGCAGAGCGCTTTGGCTAAAATCTTGGTCAGCGGATGCGTCTTCCAATAACAAATTGCTTAACATTCCTTTCAAGGGGAAAACGCTGTTTGGCCCTGACTTGAAAGAGATTATTTCTGATATCACTGGGGGTAAGGGCCACGCCCTTCCTCAGGATAGGTCTTTCAAGGCTAAAAATAAACCAAATTTTCGTCCCTTTCGCAGAAACGGACCAGCCCCAAGTGCTACATCCTCCAAGCAAGAGGGTAATACTTCTCAAGCCAAGCCAGCCTGGAGGCCAATGCAAGGCTGGAACAAAGGTAAGCAGGCCAAGAAACCTGCCACTGCTACCAAGACAGCATGAGATGTTGGCCCCCGATCCGGGACCGGATCTGGTGGGGGGCAGACTTTCTCTCTTCGCTCAGGCTTGGGCAAGAGATGTTCTGGATCCTTGGGCGCTAGAAATAGTCTCCCAAGGTTATCTTCTGGAATTCAAGGGGCTTCCCCCAAGGGGGAGGTTCCACAGGTCTCAATTATCTTCAGACCACATAAAAAGACAGGCATTCTTACATTGTGTAGAAGACCTGTTAAAAATGGGAGTGATTCATCCTGTTCCATTAGGAGAACAAGGGATGGGATTCTACTCCAATCTGTTCATAGTTCCCAAAAAAGAGGGAACATTCAGACCAATCTTAGATCTCAAGATCCTAAACAAGTTTCTCAAGGTTCCATCGTTCAAAATGGAAACCATTCGGACAATTCTTCCTTCCATCCAGGAAGGTCAATTCATGACCACGGTGGATTTAAAGGATGCGTATCTACATATTCCTATCCACAAGGAACATCATCGGTTCCTAAGGTTCGCCTTTCTGGACAAGCATTACCAGTTTGTGGCACTTCCATTCGGATTAGCCACTGCTCCAAGAATTTTCACAAAGGTACTAGGGTCCCTTCTAGCGGTGCTACGACCAAGGGGCATTGCAGTAGTACCTTACTTGGACGACATACTGATTCAAGCGTCGTCCCTACCACAAGCAAAGGCTCATACGGACATTGTCCTGGCCTTTCTCAGATCTCACGGGTGGAAAGTGAACGTAGAAAAAAGTTCTCTATCTCCATCAACAAGAGTTCCCTTCTTGGGAACAATAATAGACTCCTTAGAAATGAGGATTTTTCTGACAGAGGCCAGAAAATCAAAACTTCTAAGCTCTTGTCAAGTACTTCATTCTGTTCCTCTTCCTTCCATAGCGCAGTGCATGGAAGTAATAGGTTTGATGGTCGCGGCAATGGACATAGTTCCTTTTGCCCGAATTCATCTGAGACCATTACAACTGTGCATGCTCAGTCAGTGGAATGGGGATTATACAGACTTGTCTCCGACGATACAAGTAGATCAGAGGACCAGAGATTCACTCCGTTGGTGGCTGACCCTGGACAACCTGTCACAGGGGATGAGCTTCCGCAGACCAGAGTGGGTCATTGTCACGACCGACGCCAGTCTGGTGGGCTGGGGCGCGGTCTGGGAACTCCTGAAAGCTCAGGGTCTTTGGTCTCGGGAAGAATCTCTTCTCCTGATAAATATTCTGGAACTGAGAGCGATATTCAATGCTCTCAAGGCTTGGCCTCAGCTGGCAAAGGCCAAATTCATACGGTTTCAATCGGACAACATGACGACTGTTGCGTATATCAACCATCAAGGGGGAACAAGGAGTTCCCTGGCGATGGAAGAAGTGACCAAAATCATTCAATGGGCGGAGACTCACTCCTGCCACTTGTCTGCAATCCACAGCCCAGGAGTGGAAAATTGGGAAGCGGAGTCGTCAGACATTTCATCCGGGGGAGTGGGAACTCCATCCGGAAATCTTTGCCCAAATTACTCAATTGTGGGGCATTCCAGACATGGATCCGATGGCCTCTCGTCAGAACTTCAAGGTTCCTTGCTACGGGTCCAGATCCAGGGATCCCAAGGCGACTCTAGTAGATGCACTAGTAGCACCTTGGACCTTCAACCTAGCTTATGTATTCCCACCGTTTCCTCTCATCCCCAGGCTGGTAGCCAGGATCAATCAGGAGAGGGCATCGGTGATCTTGATAGCTCCTGCATGGCCACGCAGGACTTGGTATGCAGACCTGGTGAATATGTCATCGGCTCCACCATGGAAGCTACCTTTGAGACGGGACCTTCTTGTTCAAGGTCCGTTCGAACATCCGAATCTGGCCTCACTCCAACTGACTGCTTGGAGATTGAACGCTTGATTTTATCAAAGCGAGGGTTCTCAGATTCTGTCATTGATACTCTTGTTCAGGCCAGAAAGCCTGTAACTAGAAAAATCTACCATAAAATATGGAAAAAATATATCTGTTGGTGTGAATCTAAAGGATTCCCATGGAACAAGATAAAAATTCCTAAGATTCTATCCTTTCTTCAAGAAGGTTTGGAGAAAGGATTATCTGCAAGTTCTTTGAAGGGACAGATTTCTGCTTTATCTGTTTTACTTCACAAAAAGCTGGCGGCTGTGCCAGATGTTCAAGCTTTTGTTCAGGCTCTGGTTAGAATCAAGCCTGTTTACAAACCTTTGACTCCTCCTTGGAGTCTCAATTTAGTTCTTTCAGTTCTTCAGGGGGTTCCGTTTGAACCCTTACATTACGTAGATATTAAGTTATTATCTTGGAAAGTTTTGTTTTTGGTTGCAATTTCTTCTGCTAGAAGAGTTTCAGAGTTATCTGCTCTGCAGTGTTCTCCTCCTTATCTGGTGTTCCATGCAGATAAGGTGGTTTTGCGTACTAAACCTGGTTTTCTTCCGAAAGTTGTTTCTAACAAAAACATTAACCAGGAGATAGTCGTGCCTTCTTTGTGTCCGAATCCAGTTTCAAAGAAGGAACGTTTGTTGCACAATTTGGATGTAGTTCGTGCTCTAAAATTCTATTTAGATGCTACAAAGGATTTCAGACAAACATCTTCCTTGTTTGTTGTTTATTCTGGTAAAAGGAGAGGTCAAAAAGCAACTTCTACCTCTCTCTCTTTTTGGCTTAAAAGCATCATCAGATTGGCTTACGAGACTGCCGGACGGCAGCCTCCTGAAAGAATCACAGCTCATTCCACTAGGGCCGTGGCTTCCACATGGGCCTTCAAGAACGAGGCTTCTGTTGATCAGATATGTAAGGCAGCGACTTGGTCTTCACTGCACACTTTTACTAAATTTTACAAATTTGATACTTTTGCTTCTTCTGAGGCTATGTTTGGGAGAAAGGTTTTGCAAGCCGTGGTGCCTTCCATCTAGGTGACCTGATTTGCTCCCTCCCATCATCCGTGTCCTAAAGCTTTGGTATTGGTTCCCACAAGTAAGGATGACGCCGTGGACCGGACACACCTATGTTGGAGAAAACAAAATTTATGTTTACCTGATAAATTACTTTCTCCAACGGTGTGTCCGGTCCACGGCCCGCCCTGGTTTTTTAATCAGGTCTGATAATTTATTTTCTTTAACTACAGTCACCACGGTATCATATGATTTCTCCTATGCAAATATTCCTCCTTTACGTCGGTCGAATGACTGGGGAAGGCGGAGCCTAGAAGGGATCATGTGACCAGCTTTGCTGGGCTCTTTGCCATTTCCTGTTGGGGAAGAGAATATCCCACAAGTAAGGATGACGCCGTGGACCGGACACACCGTTGGAGAAAGTAATTTATCAGGTAAACTCTGTTTTTCATCATATCTTATAATTTACTATAATTTCTTTTATGAAATATGAGGAAAAAATGGAAAAACACACTTTTTCTAAGTTTGACCCCCAAAATCTGTTACACATCTACAACCACCAAAAAACACTCATGCTAAATAGTTTCTAAATTTTGTCCTGAGTTTAGAAATACCCAATGTTTACATGTTCTTTGCTTTTTTTGCAAGTTATAGGGCAATAAATACAAGTAGCACTTTGCTATTTCCAAACCACTTTGTTTCAATATTAGCGCTAGTTACATTGGGACACTGATATCTTTCAGGAATCACTGAATATCCCATGACATGTATATATATTTTTTAGAAGACATCCCAAAGTATTGATCTAGGCCCATTTTGGTATATTTCATGCCACCATTTCACCGCCAAATGAGATCAAATAAAAAAAATTGTTCACTTTTTCACAAATTTTTTCACAAACTTTAGTTTTCTCACTGAAATTATTTGCAAACAACTTGTGCAATTATGGCATAAATGGTTGTAAACGCTTCTCTGGGATCCCCTTTGTTCAGAAATAGCAGACATATATGGCTTTGGCGTTGCTTTTTGGTAATTAGAAGGCCGCTAAATGCCACTGCGCCCCAACACGTGTATTATGCCCAGCAGTGAAGGGGTTAATTAGGGAGCATGTAGGGAGCTTCTAGGGTTAATTTTAGCTGTAGTGTAGTAGACAACCCCAAGTATTGATCTAGGCCCATCTTGGTATATTTCATGCCACCATTTCACAGCCAAATGCGATCAAATGAAAAAAAAGTTAAATTTTTCACAATTTTAGGTTTCTCACTGAAATTATTTACAAACAGCTTGTGCAATTATGGCACAAATGGTTGTAAAAGCTTCTCTGGGATCCCCTTTGTTCAGAAATAGCAGACATATATGGCTTTGGCGTTGCTTCTTGGTAATTAGTAGGCCGCTAAATACAGCTGCGCACCACACGTGTATTATGCCCAGCAGTGAAGGGGTTAATTAGGGAGTTTGTAGGGAGCTTGTAGGGTTAATTTTAGCTTTAGTGAAGTGTAGTAGACAACCCAAAGTATTGATCTAGGCCCGTTTTGGTATATTTCATGCCACCATTTCCCCGCCAAATGCGATCAAATAAAAAAAAGTTAACTTTTTCACAAACTTTAGGTTTCTCACTGAAATTATTTACAAACATCTTGTGCAATTATGGCACAAATGGTTGTAAATGCTTCTCTGGAATCCCCTTTGTTCACAAATAGCAGACATATATGGCTTTGGCGTTGCTTTTTGGTAATTAGAAGGCCGCTAAATACTGCTGCGCATCACACGTGTATTATGTCTAGCAGTGAAGGGGTCAATTAGGTAGCTTGTAGGGAGCTTGCAGGGTTAATCTGAGCTTTAATGTAGAGATCAGCCTCCTACCTGACGCATCACACCCCCTGATCCCTCCCAAACAGCTCTCTTCCCTCCCCCACCCCACAATTGTCCCCACCATCTTAAGGGTACTGGCAGAAAGTCTGCCAGTACTAAAATAAGGTATTTTTTTTATTTTTTTTTTTATTTTTACATATGCTGATGTGTAGGATCCCCCCTGATCCCCCCCCCCCAAAAAAAATCTCTCTAACCCTCCCCCTCTACCTTATTGGTAGCCATCTTGGGTACTGGCAGCTGTCTGCCAGTACCCAGTTTACTAAAAAAAATGCTTTTTCTTTCATGTAATTAGCAAGAGTCCATGAGCTAGTGACGTATGGGATATACATTCCTACCAGGAGGGGCAAAGTTTCCCAAACATTAAAATGCCTATAAATACACCCCTCACCACACCCACAATTCAGTTTTACAAACTTTGCCTCCCATGGAGGTGGTGAAGTAAGTTTGTGCTAGATTCTACGTTGATATGCGCTTCGCAGCAGGCTGGAGCCCGGTTTTCCTCTCAGAGTGCAGTGAATGTCAGAGGGATGTGAAGAGAGTATTGCCTATTTGAATTCAATGATCTCCTTCTACGGGTTCTATTTCATAGGTTCTCTGTTATCGGTCGTAGAGATTCATCTCTTACCTCCCTTTTCAGATCGACGATATACTCTTATATATACCATTACCTCTACTGATTCTCGTTTCAGTACTGGTTTGGCTTTCTACTACATGTAGATGAGTGTCCTGGGGTAAGTAAGTCTTATTTTCTGTGACACTCTAAGCTATGGTTGGGCACTTTTATATAAAGTTCTAAATATATGTGTTTAAACATTTATTTGCCTTGATTCAGGATGTTCAATATTCCTTATTTCAGACAGTCAGTTTCATTATTTGGGATAATGCATTTGAATAATACATTTTTTCTTACCTTAAATTTGACTTTTTCCTGTGGGCTGTTAGGCTCGCGGGGGCTGAAAATGCTTCATTTTATTGCGTCATTCTTGGCGCGGATTTTTTTGGCGCAAAAAAAAAAAATAAAAAAAAATTTCTTTGTCATTTCCGGCGTCGTACTTGTCGCTGGAAGTTGTTTGTGTTTGCGTCATTTTTTTGACGTTTTGCGCCAAAAATGTCGGCGTCGCCGGATGTGGCGTCATTCTTGGCACCAAAAGCATTTAGGCGCCTAATAATGTGGGCGTCTTTTTTGGCGCTAAAAAAAATGGGCGTCATTATTGTCTCCACATTATTTAAGTCTCATTGTTTATTTGCTTCTGGTTGCTAGAAGCTTGTTCATTGGCATTTTCTCCAACATTGGTGTGTCCGGTCCACGGCGTCATCCATAACTTGTGGGAATATCTCTTCCCCAACAGGAAATGGCAAAGAGTACAGCAAAAGCTGTCCACATAGTCCCTCCTAGGCTCCGCCCACCCCAGTCATTCTCTTTGCCGTTGCACAGGCAACATCTCCACGGAGATGGTTAAGAGTATGTGGTGTTTTAGTTGTAGTTTTTTATTCTACTATCAAGAGTTTGTTATTTTAAAATAGTGCTGGTATGTACTATTTACTCTGAAACAGAAAAGGATGAAGAGTTCTGTTTGTGAGAGGAATATGATTTTAGCAGCAGTAACTAAAATCGTTTGCTGTTTCCACACAGGACTGTTGAGATGAAATAACTTCAGTTAAGGGAAACAGTTAGCAGACTTTTCTGCTTAAGGTATGACTAGCCATATTTTTAACAAGACTGTGTAATGCTGGTAAGCCATTTTCTTAGTCTCAAACAGAATAAAGGGCTTAATATGGGCTATAAAACTGGTAGACATTTTATGGGCAAGATCGATTGCTTTATTTGGGCATTTTATACAGATTGAGGTTGATTTTCACACTTATAAACTTTGGAGAACGTTTTTTAACGTCAGGCACTGGTTTAGACACCTTTTCAGTCAGGAAGGGCCTTCACTGTAGTAGGCTGAGCCTCATTTTCGCGCCATTACTGCGCAGTTACTTTTGAGAACAAGACATGCAGCTGCATGTGTGTGGATCGGAAAGTAGTTGAAAAGGTTCCTAGAAGGCTTCATTTGGTATCGTATTCCCCCCTGGGTTTGGTAAAGTCGCAGCAAAGGCTGTAGCTGGGACTGTAGAGGGGTTAAAACTGTAACCGGCTCCGGTTTCTTCATTTTAAGGGTTAAAGCTCTGAAATTTGGGGTGCAATGCTTTGAATGCTTTAAGACACTGTGGTGAAAATTTGGTAAAATTTGAACAATTCCTTCATTGTTTTTCACATATTCAGTAATAAAGTGTGCCCTGTTTAAAATTTAAAGAGACAGTAACGTTTTTAATTTAAAACGGTTTTTGTACTTTTTTGTCAAGTTTAAGCCTGTTTAACATGTCTGTACCTTCAGATAAGCTATGTTCTGTATGTATGGAAGCCAGTGTGTCTCCCCCTTCCAAATTGTGTGATAATTGTGCCATAGCGTCCAAACAAAGTAAGGACAGTACTGCCACAAATAGTAAAGTTGCCCAAGATGATTCATCAGATGAAGAGAGTAAAATAGTTCTACTTCATCTCACTCTATGTCTACACCAGTTTTGCCCACGCAGGAGGCCCCTAGTACTTCTAGCGCGCCAATGCTTATTACTATGCAACAATTGACGGCAGTAATGGATAACTCCATAGCAAATATTTTATCCAAAATGCCTGCATATCAGAGAAAGCGCGATTGCTCTGTTTTAAACACTGTAGAGCAGGAGGGCGCTGATGATAATTGCTCTGTCATACCCTCACACCAATCTGAAGGGGCCATGAGGGAGGTTTTGTCAGATGGAGAAATTTCAGATTCAGGTATAATTTCTCAACAGGCAGAACCTGCAGAACCTGATGTTGTGACATTTAAATTTAAATTAGAGCATCTCCGCGCACTGCTTAAGGAGGTGTTATCTACTCTGGATGATTGTGACAACCTGGTCATCCCAGAAAAATTGTGTAAGATGGACAAGTTCCTAGAGGTTCCGGTGCACCCCGACGCTTTTCCTATACCCAAGCGGGTGGCGGACATAGTGAATAAGGAGTGGGAGAAGCCCGGCATACCTTTTGTTCCCCCTCCTATATTTAAGAAATTATTTCCTATGGTCGACCCCAGAAAGGACTTATGGCAGACAGTCCCTAAGGTCGAGGGGGCAGTTTCTACACTAAACAAGCGCACTACTATTCCTATCGAGGATAATTGTGCTTTCAAAGATCCTATGGATAAAAAATTGGAGGGTTTGCTTAAAAAGATTTTTGTTCAGCAAGGTTACCTCCTGCAACCTATTTCGTGCATTGTTCCTGTCACTACAGCAGCGTGGTTCTGGTTCGAGGAACTAGAACAGTCGCTCAATAGAGAGACTCCGTATGAGGAGGTTATGGACAGAATACACGCACTTAAGTTAGCTAATTCCTTTATTTTAGATGCCGCTCTGCAGTTAGCTAGATTATCGGCGAAAAATTCTGGGTTTGCAATTGTGGCGCGCAGAGCGCTCTGGCTAAAGTCTTGGTCAGCGGATGTATCTTCCAAGACAAAATTGCTTAATATCCCTTTCAAGGGTAAAACCCTTTTTGGACCAGAATTGAAAGAGGTTATCTCAGATATCACTGGGGGTAAGGGCCATGCCCTTCCACAAGATAGGCCTCTCAAGGCCAAGAATAGGTCTAATTTTCGTTCCTTTCGCAATTTCAGGAACGGACCGGCCTCAAACTCTGCAGCCTCTAGACAAGAGGGTAATGCTTCGCAGACCAAACCAGCTTGGAAACCGATGCAAGGCTGGAACAAGGGTAAACAGGCCAAGAAGCCTTATAGCACTCCTAGGTCTGTAAATGAATTAAATCTAACTGGATGATACAAATTATTCCCTAAGGAATAAGTGGAAGGGGAGAAAACAGATTACAATTAAAATATAACTTTTATTGGGTTTACGTTAAAAGTAGGAATATACTTAAAATCACTCTTAAGCACCGATTTTCCTGATGTCAGCAAATTAGTATAAGTCAAGGTTATTGCTCCTAGTACTTAGGTGTTGATTGTGGGCTGGAATAGGTGCTGCTATATACTTGTATCAGGAGACCTGATATACCAATTTATTGAAGTCCAAAGTTACTAATTCTTATGTGAGAATTAAGTATATGATATATTCTTTATATCTCAATAGTGATATATCTTAGCGTAGCCTGATTTAGATTAAATACTGGATATATAATTTTTAATATTTCTGCTTGTTGCCAAAGTGGAATTATATATACCCAATTGATTATTTGGATTCTGAATAGAATCTCTTGACTCCGCTTTAGAGTATTAGCAGTTGCCTACCTCCGGATTGAAGAGTAGGTTGTTCCCTCCATTATAACAAAAGCTAACCTTCATATATGTTTTTAAATTGTATCTGAATAATTGAGCTACAATTTTATCTTTATTGAGACAATGTATATTGTTGTAGTACTTAATAGACTTATGTGTATTGGTTTCTCTGCGATTGTGAATAACATTCGTTGCTGTTTGGTGTGCTTAAACAATAATTTCAAAGATTATATTCTTTAATCTTTGCACTTAAACTGTATGTGCTTCCGACTTGTGAATCATACACAGTTTGTATTTTATGAATGAACTTCGGTAAGATTTATCTGCTCACAGTTTCTTTAGTATTAGTTTAAATAGCTCTCTGTGATGCGGTAGTAGATAACCTTATATGTCGCAACTTTGGAGCTTATCTGATTCTATCATCACAGAATAATTAGATACCCATCTGGATAACTCATAATATACTAGTGATTAAATAATGTAGTTTCTTAGTATGATGGAACGTATCTGTTCTCAGTGACAACAAAGTTTAAACAGATAGATGTACAAGCATTCCGCTTATTTTGTGAGTCTCCAAAGTTATAACCTAATGTTCATATCAATTTCACACTTGCAGTAAATTATACTTAATCTGTGTACATTTCACTTTGCATACAGACAGGATTGCCCCGGAAATAGGTTTGTGCACTGTTTTGTTGTATAAGCTGTATTAACGGCAAAAATTATGCATACGTGATCAAGCTGCACATACTCATCTAGTCCAAAGCTAATATGATAGTACTCTAAATATATTTTGTGCACCTTAGTTATGTAAAACACAGTTATCTTACAACAAGCGGTATCATGGATGTGGATGTATACCAAATACAGCTCGAAATGAGTTAAATTATTAGGCAGTAACGCCAAACAAAGTTCTATTATTAAGTCTTTATATATTTTGCAAATTTAAGTTAGCTCATATAGGAGAGATAGTACTTGCAATAATATTCAGTACCAGCACCATATATTCAACACCTGATTAGATCTGAGCGTTCATTTTCAAGTGAAACCGTGGCTGACTACAGTAATTTGCGGTAGCTTAAGGCTGTCTAAAAACACAGGAGCTCCTAGGACTCCTCACCATTGCCCTATCGTCCCTAACATGTTTCGCAACTAAACGTTGCTTTTTCAAAGGTGAACGCGCCGCAATATTCGCGGCTATTTAAGGCCGTTAGAAACACGCCCCCAATAGGCGTGTAATGTAATTCAGACCAATGATGTGAGATGAACTAATGATTGACGTGTGAAGACGCATCTGAATACTACTGTTAGAGCAGTTCACTTAATTCTAATTATGAGCTTATTCTTGAGTTCTTCCCAAGCCTGAAATTAAATACTGATGCGAATATGGTATAGAAAAAGCAATTAGTCTTTTTGAAAAGTTTTATTTTCCAAATATGTTGACAGAGGTGGCTGATATTGTATTAACCACAGTTACTCTGTGCAAAAGTTAGTATCATTATGATATACATATTTTTTTCCTGAAGTATTATTATTTTGTTACTAAACCTAACTATACCTATGATTGTGATCTATGTGAAACCCAATATATAGTTCATCCCCATATACTATATATTGGGTTTCACATAGATCACAATCATAGGTATAGTTAGGTTTAGTAACAAAATAATAATACTTCAGGATAAAAAAATATGTATATCATAATGATACTAACTTTTGCACAGAGTAACTGTGGTTAATACAATATCAGCCACCTCTGTCAACATATTTGGAAAATAAAACTTTTCAAAAAGACTAATTGCTTTTTCTATACCATATTCGCATCAGTATTTAATTTCAGGCTTGGGAAGAACTCAAGAATAAGCTCATAATTAGAATTAAGTGAACTGCTCTAACAGTAGTATTCAGATGCGTCTTCACACGTCAATCATTAGTTCATCTCACATCATTGGTCTGAATTACATTACACGCCTATTGGGGGCGTGTTTCTAACGGCCTTAAATAGCCGCGAATATTGCGGCGCGTTCACCTTTGAAAAAGCAACGTTTAGTTGCGAAACATGTTAGGGACGATAGGGCAATGGTGAGGAGTCCTAGGAGCTCCTGTGTTTTTAGACAGCCTTAAGCTACCGCAAATTACTGTAGTCAGCCACGGTTTCACTTGAAAATGAACGCTCAGATCTAATCAGGTGTTGAATATATGGTGCTGGTACTGAATATTATTGCAAGTACTATCTCTCCTATATGAGCTAACTTAAATTTGCAAAATATATAAAGACTTAATAATAGAACTTTGTTTGGCGTTACTGCCTAATAATTTAACTCATTTCGAGCTGTATTTGGTATACATCCACATCCATGATACCGCTTGTTGTAAGATAACTGTGTTTTACATAACTAAGGTGCACAAAATATATTTAGAGTACTATCATATTAGCTTTGGACTAGATGAGTATGTGCAGCTTGATCACGTATGCATAATTTTTGCCGTTAATACAGCTTATACAACAAAACAGTGCACAAACCTATTTCCGGGGCAATCCTGTCTGTATGCAAAGTGAAATGTACACAGATTAAGTATAATTTACTGCAAGTGTGAAATTGATATGAACATTAGGTTATAACTTTGGAGACTCACAAAATAAGCGGAATGCTTGTACATCTATCCGTTTAAACTTTGTTGTCACTGAGAACAGATACGTTCCATCATACTAAGAAACTACATTATTTAATCACTAGTATATTATGAGTTATCCAGATGGGTATCTAATTATTCTGTGATGATAGAATCAGATAAGCTCCAAAGTTGCGACATATAAGGTTATCTACTACCGCATCACAGAGAGCTATTTAAACTAATACTAAAGAAACTGTGAGCAGATAAATCTTACCGAAGTTCATTCATAAAATACAAACTGTGTATGATTCACAAGTCGGAAGCACATACAGTTTAAGTGCAAAGATTAAAGAATATAATCTTTGAAATTATTGTTTAAGCACACCAAACAGCAACGAATGTTATTCACAATCGCAGAGAAACCAATACACATAAGTCTATTAAGTACTACAACAATATACATTGTCTCAATAAAGATAAAATTGTAGCTCAATTATTCAGATACAATTTAAAAACATATATGAAGGTTAGCTTTTGTTATAATGGAGGGAACAACCTACTCTTCAATCCGGAGGTAGGCAACTGCTAATACTCTAAAGCGGAGTCAAGAGATTCTATTCAGAATCCAAATAATCAATTGGGTATATATAATTCCACTTTGGCAACAAGCAGAAATATTAAAAATTATATATCCAGTATTTAATCTAAATCAGGCTACGCTAAGATATATCACTATTGAGATATAAAGAATATATCATATACTTAATTCTCACATAAGAATTAGTAACTTTGGACTTCAATAAATTGGTATATCAGGTCTCCTGATACAAGTATATAGCAGCACCTATTCCAGCCCACAATCAACACCTAAGTACTAGGAGCAATAACCTTGACTTATACTAATTTGCTGACATCAGGAAAATCGGTGCTTAAGAGTGATTTTAAGTATATTCCTACTTTTAACGTAAACCCAATAAAAGTTATATTTTAATTGTAATCTGTTTTCTCCCCTTCCACTTATTCCTTAGGGAATAATTTGTATCATCCAGTTAGATTTAATTCATTTACAGACCTAGGAGTGCTATAAGTGTATACTTTCTCTTTCTTTGCTAAATACGGTTTTATACACAGCACCCACATCCTGACAAATTATTAAATAAGTGTAGGAATAAGGTCATATACGCTAGTAGTGCCATTGGTTTCCTTTCAAATCTCGATAAGGCCAAGAAGCCTGCTGCTGCTACCAAAACAGCATGAAGGAGCAGCCCCCGATCCGGGACCGGATCTAGTAGGGGGCAGACTCTCTCTCTTTGCTCAGGCTTGGGCAAGAGATGTTCAGGATCCCTGGGCACTAGAAATAGTTTCTCAGGGTTATCTTCTGGAATTCAAGGAACTACCCCCAAGGGGAAGGTTCCATGTGTCTCGCTTTTCTTCAAACCAAATAAAGAGACAGGCATTCTTACATTGTGTAGAAGACCTGTTAAAAATGGGAGTGATACACCCAGTTCCAACCGTGGAACAAGGAATGGGGTTTTACTCAAATCTGTTTGTAGTTCCCAAAAAAGAGGGAACCTTCAGACCAATTCTGGATTTAAAAATCCTAAACAAATTTCTCAGAGTGCCATCGTTCAAAATGGACACCATTCGAACGATTTTACCTACAATCCAGGAGGGTCAATTTATGACTACCGTGGATCTTAAGGATGCGTATCTACATATTCCTATCCACAAAGATCATCATCAGTTCCTAAGGTTCGCCTTTCTGGACAAACCTTACCAGTTTGTGGCTCTCCCATTCGGGCTAGCCACTGCTCCAAGGATCTTCACAAAGATACTAGGGTCCCTTCTAGCGGTTCTAAGACCAAGGGGCATTGCAGTGGCACCTTATTTGGACGACATTCTGATACAAGCGTCGTCTCTTTCAAAGGCAAAGGCTCACACAGACATCGTTCTAGCCTTTCTCAGATCTCACGGATGGAAAGTGAACATAGAAAAAAGTTCCCTGTCTCCGTCGACAAGAGTTCCTTTCTTCAAAACTTCTAAGCGCTTGTCAAGTTCTTCATTCGGTTCCACGTCCTTCCATAGCTCAGTGCATGGAAGTAGTAGGATTGATGGTTGCAGCAATGGACATAGTTCCTTTTGCGCAAATTCATCTAAGACCATTACAACTGTGCATGCTGAAACAGTGGAATGGGGACTATACAGACTTGTCTCCAGTGATTCAAGTAGATCAGAAGACCAGAGACTCACTCAGTTGGTGGCTAACCCAGGATCACCTGTCCCAGGGAATGAGCTTCCGCAGACCAGAGTGGGTCATCGTCACGACCGACGCCAGTCTAGTGGGCTGGGGCGCGGTCTGGAACTCCCTGAAAGCTCAGGGGCTATGGTCTCGGGAAGAGTCTCTTCTCCCGTTAAACATTCTGGAACTGAGAGCGATATTCAATGCTCTCAAGGCTTGGCCTCAACTAGCAAAGGCCAGATTCATAAGATTTCAATCAGACAACATGACGACTGTTGCTTACATCAATCATCAGGGGGGAACAAGGAGTTCCCTGGCGATGAGAGAAGTGACCAAAATCATAAAATGGGCGGAGGATCACTCCTGCCACCTATCTGCGATCCACATCCCAGGAGTGGAAAACTGGGAGGCGGATTATCTGAGTCGTCAGACATTCCATCCGGGGGAGTGGGAACTCAACCCGGAGATCTTTGCCCAGTTGACTCAATTATGGGGCATTCCAGACATGGATCTAATTGCGTCTCGTCAGAACTTCAAGGTTCCTTGCTACGGGTCCAGATCCAGGGATCCCAAGGCGACTCTAGTGGATGCATTAGTAGCGCCTTGGACCTTCAACCTAGCTTATGTGTTTCCACCGTTTCCTCTCATTCCCAGGCTGGTAGCCAGGATCAAACAGGAGAGGGCTTCGGTGATCTTGATAGCTCCTGCGTGGCCACGCAGGTCTTGGTATGCAGATCTGGTGAATATGTCATCGGCTCCACCATGGAAGCTACCTTTGAGACAGGATCTTCTAATACAGGGTCCATTCGAACATCCAAATCTAGTTTCCCTTCAGCTGACGGCTTGGAAATTGAACGCTTGATTTTATCTAAGCGTGGATTTTCGGATTCTGTGATAGATACTCTGGTACAAGCCAGAAAACCTGTAACTAGAAAGATTTACCATAAAATATGGAAAAGATATATCTGTTGGTGTGAATCCAAGGGATTCTCATGGAGTAAGATCAAAATTCCTAGGATCCTTTCTTTTCTTCAAGAAGGTTTGGATAAGGGATTATCAGCGAGTTCTTTAAAGGGACAGATTTCTGCTTTGTCTGTCTTGTTACACAAACGACTGGCATCTGTGCCAGATGTTCAAGCTTTTGTTCAGGCTTTGGTCAGGATCAAGCCTGTTTACAGACCTTTGACTCCTCCCTGGAGTCTGAATTTAGTTCTTTCAGTTCTTCAAGGGGTTCCGTTTGAACCTCTACATTCCATAGATATCAAGATGTTATCTTGGAAAGTTCTGTTTTTGGTTGCTATTTCTTCTGCTAGAAGAGTGTCTGAGTTATCTGCTCTGCAGTGTAATCCGCCCTATCTGGTGTTCCATTCAGATAAGGTTGTTTTGCGTACTAAACCTGGTTTCCTTCCAAAGGTTGTTTCCAACAAGAATATTAACCAGGAAATAGTTGTGCCTTCTTTGTGTCCGAATCCAGTTTCAAAGAAGGAACGTTTGTTACATAATTTAGATGTAGTACGTGCTTTAAAGTTCTATTTAGAAGCAACAAAGGATTTCAGACAAACGCCTTCTCTGTTTGTCGTTTATTCTGGCAAGAGGAGAGGTCAAAAAGCTACTGCTACCTCTCTTTCCTTTTGGCTGAAAAGCATCATCTGATTGGCTTACGAGACTGCCGGACGGCAGCCTCCCGAACGAATCACAGCTCACTCTACTAGGGCTGTGGCTTCCACATGGGCCTTCAAGAACGAGGCTTCTGTTGATCAGATATGTAAGGCAGCGACTTGGTCTTCTCTGCACACTTTTGCCAAATTCTACAAATTTGATACTTTTGCTTCTTCGGAGGCTATTTTTGGGAGAAAGGTTTTGCAAGCTGTGGTGCCTTCTGTTTAGGTAACCTGATTGGCTCCCTCCCTTCATCCGTGTCCTAAAGCTTTGGTATTGGTTCCCACAAGTTATGGATGACGCCGTGGACCGGACACACCAATGTTGGAGAAAACAGAATTTATGCTTACCTGATAAATTACTTTCTCCAACGGTGTGTCCGGTCCACGGCCCGCCCTGGTTTTTTAATCAGGTTTGATGAATTTATTTCTTTAACTACAGTCACCACGGCACCCTATGGTTTCTCCTGTTTTTCTCCTGTCCGTCGGTCGAATGACTGGGGTGGGCGGAGCCTAGGAGGGACTATGTGGACAGCTTTTGCTGTACTCTTTGCCATTTCCTGTTGGGGAAGAGATATTCCCACAAGTTATGGATGACGCCGTGGACCAGACACACCGTTGGAGAAAGTAATTTATCAGGTAAGCATAAATTCTGTTTTTTTCCCATTCCTGAAACTGTCATTTAAGGAATTTGATAGATTTTGCTTTATATGTTGTTTTCTCTATTACATTATTGCAAGATGTCTCAGATTGACCCTGGATCAGAAGCTACTTCTGGAAAAACGCTTGACTGAGTTCAGTCCTACTAAAGCTAAGTTCATTTATTTTAAATGTTATGAATGTTTATCTTTAGCTATGGTTTGTAATAGGTTATCATGATAAACTTTTACATGCAGAATCCATTAGTATTTATGCTTTATATATTGCCATTCTTTTTACATCTTATGTACAAGAAATATTTAGAAGATTTTTAAAAAATATTTTTCTGATTCTATTTTAAAGGCTTTGTCTGACTTTGTGCCTTCTAATAAAAATGTTTAGGTCTTTTTCAACTTCTTTTTTAATTATTGAAGTTTCAAATGACCAACAACATACTGATTTATCCTTCTCTGATGATGTTTTTTCTCATTCAGAATTTTCTTCATCAGATATTGACACTAACAAATCTACTTTTTTATTAAAGTACATTTGTTCTTTGTTGAAAAGGTGTTGATTATTTTACATTAAGGTAACTAGTTCTTTTTCTAGACTAGCTAACACTATTTCTGCGTATTTATTCTTCTGTGTTTTCAGAGGTTTTTTCCAATTCCTTATACTAGGGAATGGAATAGGCTGAAAATTTTCTTTTATTTCTTCTTCAAAGGTTTTAAACTATACTCTTTGCCGGCAGTTTAATTCAATTTGGAGGGTTCTCCAATTTTTTGGGGCTATCTCTACTCCTACTAATTATTCTATTGTTTCTATAGCAAAATAGTATTTATTTTCCTTTAGATGGTTGTATCTTATTTATGGAAAATTATTTAGTTTCAGGTACTTTTCTTGGACCTATGATTTATTTGGATGTTGCAATTGCTTCATTTTTTCTGTTTACTTTAAGTTCAAGTATCAGATTATGATTTATTTTAGCATTGTTAAAGGGACAAAATTTACTAGACTAGGTGCTGTTGCATTTGTCTTGTTTTGCATTTATTGATTATGCAAGTCCACTGTATTGTCTGGTCCTTTAACTGGACTATCATGCTAATAATTTCATTTGTGTCTTCTTTTTATTGAATATTTTCGCAAATGAGGTTTAATCTATGTCTTTAGCTGTTTGAGCTAGAAGAATTTTGTGATTTCTAAAAATCCATATTTCTTTTGTTCTAAGATAATCAATTATTTGTTTTATGATTGGATTCAATTCTTAACTGTTACTCTGGGCTTCAAGATTGAGTTCTAAGACTAAAACTTTAAGCTTACATTAGTTTGGTTGTTCTTATTATGGAATGAATTCCTGAATTCTTTCCCAAGTAACACGTTTTTAATTGGAAATTTTTTCCGTTCAAAATCAGCTCCCTTAAATTGCGATGTATGTGCCGTATTCCAGCTTGGCTGGCAAGGGGCAGGTTAAGACTTTTTTGAAATTTATTTGGTTCTATTCAGGTCCAAATTTCTTTGATTTTATTCCAGTAAGGCTAACACTTTCTTTAAGTGTGTTTCGGTCCTATTTATTTTGGGTACTGTTAAAGCATGGCTAGTCACCCATGGGGTTCAAGCGCTGCTCAGACCTGGAATCTTCTGGGGTATTTCTTCCAGTTCCATTTTTAGGAACTGAGTTTTGGAGTTTTTATTCAAACTATTCTGCCTTTTTTTGGTCAGTGATAGCATTATTTGTTTTCTTTAGATACAAATGCATATTTTTTCTGTATTCATTCAGATTATTTTCTGAGGATGCGGAATCTCATATGATTCACTTTGTTCTTCAGGACATAGAGGATCTTTCTTTCAAAAGCTCTTGATTCCTCTCATAAGGGTCTCCTTTTTTTGGGTTTCCAGATAGTTTGTGTCACTGTCTTTGTCTTTATCAGACAAGGGACAATTTTATTGGGTTCCGTCTGTCGGTACCTTTAGTCTCTATTATTTCCTTCAGTTGCTATATATGCATAGAAGTTTTAGGTCTTATGGCCACAGCATTGGATTCAATTCCCTTTGCTCATTTTCAATAGAAATAACCTTTCCAGTCTTTTATGCTGAATTATGGTGCAGGGATTCTAGGATTTCGCATTTTAAATCTTCAAATCCTAATATTTATCTCTCTTGATTTGGTGGTTAAGATCACCATCATTTAGTTCTACAGGTCTCTTCGTTTCTTTCAACCTGGACCATGATCTCTACAGATGTGAGTCTTTTTGGTTGGGAGGCTGTCTGAGGATCTCTGTCAGCACAAGGGGTTTGGAAATCTCAGGAGGCGAGATTACCATTTGATACTTTAGAACTTTGTGTTTTCTCAGAGTTTTTCAGTTAGTTTCTTTTGAGGAAGAGACGTTTATTGTTTTTCAGACAATATCACAACTATGGTGTATGTTAATCATCAGGGTAGGACTATCAGTCCTTAGGCTGTGACAGAAGTGTCTCGGATATTAGCTTAGGCTAAATCCAGCTCCTATCTACATTCTGTGTTTTTTTCCCCAGGTATAGATATTTGGGAAGCGGATTATCTCTGTTAATCAAGCTTTACATCCGGGAGAATGGTCTCTCATACCCAGATATGTTTTTTCAATTTTTCAGATGTGAGCATTTCTAGAAATAGATTTGTTGGCATCTCATCTGAATAAAGAACTTCCCAGGGGCCTATTTCAGGTCCGGGGATCCTCAGGCGGAAGTAGTGTATGCATTGACATTTCTTTGGAAATTATCTTTTTGCCTATTTCTTTCCGCCTCTAGTTCTTCTTCCTAAGTGATTTCCAAAATTCTTATGGAGTATTTGTTTGTTATGCTGGTGGCTCCAGCATGGCCTCTCAGGTTTTGGTATACGGATTTCATTCGGATGGCCAGTTGCCGATCTTGAACACTTCCGTTTAAACCAGACCTTCTTTCTCAAGGCCCATTTTTTCCATCAGGATCTCAAATCATTAAATTTGAAGGGATGGAGATTGAACGCTTTGTTTCAGGCTCGTAAATCTGTCTCTAGAAAGATTTATTATTGAGTCTGGAAGACCTACTTTTCTTGGCATTGTTTTAAAATTCATAGAATTTTATTATTTTTTTCAGGTTGGTTTGGATATGGTTTTGTCTGAAGTTCTTGTTAGGACAAATCTCTACTCTTTCTGTTCTTTTTTCACAGAAAGATTGCTAATCATCCTGATATTCATTGTTTTGTTCAGGCTTTGGTCCGTATCAAGCCTGTCATTAATTCAATCTCTCCTCTTTGGAGTCTCAATTTGGTGCTGAGGGCTTTACAGGCTCCTCCGTTTTGAAACTATGCTTTTTCTGAACATTAAATTACTTTCTTGGAAAGTATTGTTCCTTTTGGTTATTTCTTCTGCTAGAAGAATTTTTGAGTTATCTGCTCTTTTTTGTGAATATCTTTTTCTGATTTTTCATCAGGATAAGGCAGTGTTACTTCCTAATATTCATCATTTTTTTCAGGTTTTGATTCGTATCAAACCTGTCATTAAGCCAATTTCTCCTCCTTGGAGTCTTATTTGGGTTCTGAAGGTTTTTCAGGCTCTTCTATTTGAGCATATGCTTGCTCTGGACATTAATTACTTTCATGGAAAGTATTGTTCTTTTTGGACATCTCTTCAGCTAGAACAGCTTTTGAATTATCTGTTCTTTCTTGTGAATCTCTTTTTTTCTGATTTTTTTTTCATCAGGAAAAAGTGGTTTTTGCTGCCCTCATTTCAATTCTTACCTAAAGTTGTAAATTCTAACAAACATTAGGGAGGAATTATTCTTTTCCTAAGACTTCTTTGGTGAGATTCTTACTTTCTATGTTGAAGCTATTCAGATTTCAGATAGACTTCTAGTCTATTTTTTATCTTTTCTGGTTTTAGGAAGGTCAAAAAGCTTCTGCCATTTATTTGGCATCTTGCTTAAACTTTGATTCATCATGCTTATTTGGAGTCGGGTGGATTCCCGCCTCAGAGGATTACGGCTCATTCTACTAGGTAAGTTTCTACTTCCTGGGCTTTTTAAAGAATGAAGCTTCTGTTGATCAGATTTGCAAAGCAATGACTTTGTCTTCTTTGCATACTTTTACTATGTTCTACCATTTTGATGTTTTTTCTTCTTTAGAAGCAGTTTTGGTAGAATGGTACTTCAGGCAGCTGTCTCAGTTTGATTCTTCTGCTTATAATTTCAGTTTTTTTCATTATAAAACTTGAAACTTTTTTGATTTGGGTAGTGGATTCATTTTTCAGCGGAATTGGCTGTCTTTATTTTTATCCCTCCCTCTCTAGTGACTCTTGCGTGGAAGTTCCACATCTTGGGTATTTATTATCCCATACGTCACTAGCTCATGGACTCTTGCTAATTACATGAAAGAAAACATAATTTATGTAAGAACTTACATGATAAATTAATTTCTTTCATATTAGCAAGAGTCCATGAGGCCCACCCTTTTTTTGTGGTGGTTATGATTTTTTTGTATAAAGCACAATTATTCCAATTCCTTATTTTTTTTGATGCTTTCGCTCCTTTCTTATCACCCCACTTCTTGGCTATTCGTTAAACTGAATTGTGGGTGTGGTGAGGGGTGTATTTATAGGCATTTTAAGGTTTGGGAAACTTTGCCCCTCCTGGTAGGAATGTATATCCCATACGTCACTAGCTCATGGACTCTTGCTAATATGAAAGAAATGAATTTATCAGGTAAGTTCTTACATAAATTATGTTTTTTTTAAATTGTATTCAATATTTCTGTAGTGTAGCTCCCCCCCATGACCAACCCCCACCCCTCCCAGATCCCTTAGATGCTTTTTTTTAAATTAAATGTTACCCACTTTTAATAAAAACATTTTCTGTAGTGTAGCCGTTCCCACCCGCTTCCACCACGTGCACGCGCCTCTGTGTGCGCGATCCCGCCCCCCATCCCGCCCCCCTCGACGTTATAGGTCACATTGATGGCCGCCCACCCGCCTCCCACTGCAGCTCCCACCCACCAACGATACCGGCCATCGATGTCCGGTGCAGAGAGGGCATCGGATGGCCAAGGGGTGTTATTGCAGGATGCCTCGATATATGAACCCTCTTTTCAGCTTCAGAAATAACCGGAAAGCGGCTGGAAGCGATCAAGATCGCTTCCAGCTGCTTCAAACCCTTAATGTCGTACAGGGTACGTCGCTGGTCTTTAAAGACCAGCTTGTGCAAGACGTACCCTGTACGACATGTGTTGTTAAGGGGTTAAAGGACAGTCAAGTAAACAAAAAAAACTTTCATGATTTAAATAGGGCATGTAATTTTAAACAACTTTCCAAGTTACTTTTATCATCAATTTTGCTTTGTTCTTTGGTATTCTTAGTTGAAAGCTAAACCTAGGAGGTTCATATGCTAATTTCTTAGACCTTGAAGGCCACCTCTAATCTGAAAGCATGTTGAGAATTTTTCACTACTAGAGGGTGTTAGTTCATGTGTTTCATATAGATAACATTGAGCTCATGCACGTGAAGCTCCTAGGAGTGAGCACTGATTGGCTAAATGCAAGTCTGTCAAAAGAACTGAAATAAGGGGGCAGTTTGCAGAGGCTTAGATACAAGGTAATTACAGAGGTAAAACGTGTATTATAACTGTGTTGGTTATTCAAAACTGGGGAATGGGTAATAAAGGGATTATCTATCTTTTTAAACATCAAAAATTCTGGTGTTGACTGTCCTTTTAAGGTACAACGCCCCTCTTCCTGGGCTAGGCTTGACTGTTACTTTGTGTACAATCTCTATGACAGCCAGTCCCAGTTATGTTATACTTAATAGGACAGAAAAGTCTAAACTAAACTTTCATGATTCAGATAGAACATGCAGTTTTTAACAACTTTCCAATTAACTTCTAATATCAAATTTGTTGTTTCTGGCCATTGCCTGCTGCTGCCATTTACACTTAAAATTTAGCCCAGTGCTGCCTGATCCCTTCTAGTCTGTGTGGCTGGGAACTACAGTTCCCAGAATGCATTATGGCCAATGAGGGAAAAGCTGGTCTTGTGGAAGTGAGGCAATTCAAATAAGTTAAACCTGCTAGGGAAATGCTGCCCTGTGTAGTGTGCCTTGGTCCTTGAAGTGTCAGTCTGCTACAGGCCCAGTGAGCTATGGAATGCTGCACTGTGTAGTGTGCCTTGGTCCTTGAAGTGTCAGTCTGCTACAGGCCCAGTGAGCTATGGAAATGCTGCACTGTGTAGTTAGCTTAGGATACTGGTTTTCAAACCTGTCCTCAGGCCTCCTCCAACATGCCAGGTTTTCAGGGTTACCTTGGACGAGTGCAGGTAAAATAACCATGGTTACTAATCAGCTAATTATTTCAGCTGTGCTCCAGTTCAGATATCCTCAAAATGTTGCCTGTTAGGGAGGCCTGAGGACAGGTTTGAAAACTAGTGGCCAAGGGCCTGCAGTGTAAGTCTTCTGCGGACACAAGGAGATATGGAAATGCTGCATTGTGTAGTGTACATAGGTCCATGCAGTGTCAGTCTGTAGGAGACCCAGTTAGCTATGAAAACCCTGCACTGGGAAGGGGAATAGCTGAGATATACAGTACATATATGAGGACCTCTCTTTGTATTGTGTATTACATACTGTAAGGTGTTCTGATATTTTTGTCATTTGTGTATCACATCAGTTATAAACAATTTTCAATCCTTTTGATACATAGTATAGTTTTAGCGTTATAATTATTTAATGTAATTTTGGTTATTTTGAAAATAATAGTGTTGTTGCCACTTTAAATTGACACCTTTTAACAGCCACATTGTGGCACAGTATATTCAGACCTATGAGTCATGTTTAGTTTATGAGCTTTGTAATATTATTCATGTGCTAAGCAGTTTGATTAAATCTTTCAGTGTGCTATATTTGACTAAAATTAGCGCTGCAGAATCTGTTGGCGCTCTACAAATAACTGATGATAATAATAATAATAATAATAATAATAAAAAGATTCACTTAAAATCACAGCTTATTTAAAATATAATTTGATTTAAAATTACATCTTGTGTATCGTCCTGTTTCTTCTTATGTTTTTAGATTTATGTTTTTAATTTGTAGTATTTTTATTTAATATTTTGTCAATATGGGTTATTTTGTGAAATGTGATTACTGTATATTGTGAAAGTCCAAAAATTGCTGGTTCACAGATTTTGGACAAAATTGTCAAGCCCTGTCCTAGATACTGGTATGCTGCAATGCATGCTGGTATCAGGCTCACTGGGCTATCACTGTAATCCTCAGGGTTAAGCAATCCAATAATGCCCAATAATGTGTCCTCATGGTCATGTGATCACAGTGACAGCCAATGATTCCATCCTTGTAGTACTTGGCCTATATGTGCTGTAAATTACTTGGAAACCTTGACATATGAGGTGTTCCAAAAATCAGGACAAAATAATACACTATTTTTGTAGAAATTGTTATAAAGAAAACTGCAGAAAAATTGGTTTTTTTTTTGTCTTTTTACCACCATTTTGTTCAGTATTAAATTAATATTTTTTTTTGTATATACCCATATAGGGTACGACAACAAAAGCCCTGTTGTCTGTTAAAAACAGGATATATGTATGGGTGCACATAACAAGAGAGTGGATAATTATACTTCTACTAATTATGGATGCCACAGTTTTAAGACCCTATGTAAAACTGCAGGTATCTGAAGGAGAGTTGCTGCACGTGTGCCAACACATCAACACAGTGAAACATAGAGTTCAACATGGCGGGACCCATGACTAGAGGAAGGCGGGGAATAACCTCAATACTATGCTTATAAAATGTATTTAATATCCCTTTTTAATGTGTTTTTGATTTCAAGTCATTATTAACTATTTAGTGGCATAATATCAATTGAAAATACTCTTTAATAATTTGTATATATTATTTTGGTTAAAAAATGTTTTTCATTCTATACAGAAATTTAGGTAAAATGGTCATCTTAATCAGATTAATTTTTGCCGTAAATAATAGGGGGAGCTTTGCCCAGTTTCTAAGATCTGCTTTAATTTTATTTAAAAGCGGAGAATAGTTCAAAGTGTACCATTCCAGAGAGTTTGTGCTAATTTTAATACCTAGATAGGTTATATAGTGTTCTGAAACTTTGAAAGGCGGGGCATAACCTGAATTTGCTGGTGCTTTTAGCCATAGTAGGTCTGACTTAGTAATATTAATTTTATAGCCCGAAAATGAGCCAAATTTGTCGATTTTTTTTCTAGAATGATAGGTATCTCTAACTGTGGATTATTAAGAAAAAGTAATAAGTCGTCCGCATAAAGAAGTAATTTAAGATATTTATCTCCTAAGAGGATCCCTTTTAAATGTAGTTTCAACATAGTTGCCAAAGGTTCAATTGCAAGGTTGAAAAGGAGAGGTGAAATTGGGCAGCCTTGCCTTCTATATAAAGCAAAATATTCCTATTCCTCTAATAAAATCAGATCTTAAATCGCTGGATAGCTGTATTAGGACGTTTATCTGGGGCATGGGCAAAAAACGCATAGCCCTACATAAATTATCACAACTTAGACAGTGTGGGGGGCTAGCACTCCCCATACTGTCTACCTATAACAAAATATGTCTTGCAAAGGTAGCCATGGATTGGCTCACTGGTGGGAGCTATGTTGCCTTCTTAGAAGTGGAGCAAAAACTAGTTTACCCTTTCTCTTTAAGTGCCTTATTGCCTGCCCTATCAAAGCCTTACCATGCAAGATCAAAAGTAAACTCACAATATTCCACATCATCAAAGCTTGGCAATTTATTCGGACTAGTATGAAAGACAATCCAATGATCTCAGATTTAGTGCCTATCA
Source organism: Bombina bombina (assembly GCF_027579735.1). Classification (NCBI taxonomy): domain Eukaryota; kingdom Metazoa; phylum Chordata; class Amphibia; order Anura; family Bombinatoridae; genus Bombina; species Bombina bombina. Next base: position 179,610,507 of record NC_069504.1, read on the forward strand.
CAGGAAATCCATGTTTTATTCCTGGCATTGATAACAAACTATTTAATAGATATACTCTGCTGGGTCTTTCTCATTTATCCCAATTTAGAGATCCTGAAAGTGTTTCGGTGCATACATTTGCATTTCTTAGAAATAATTTTCAGCTTACAAACACAGACTTTTACGCATACTTACAAGTACGGCACTGGTATAATGAAATTTTTAAAGATCCTGTTAGAGATTGGTTACACCCAGGCATAAAAATGGGACTCGCCCTTTATAAACTAGGTAAACATTCTATTAGTTATTGGTACAGGATGGTCCTATTAGAGGCTGGCGAACTCAATCTCTTGGGTATTTGTACAAATTGGTCTAAAGATATTCAAACTCTGGATCTATACAAAGTGAAACACAGTATAATAGCGGTTGAACATGCCACTCTATCCGCCTCATGGCGAGAATCGCATTTTAAAGTTCTAAACCGTATACATATACCTCCGGCCAGTCTAAATAGATGGTTTCGTAATTCTCTAAACCTATGCACACGTTGTAGTTCTCTCGATGCCGACCTGGTCCACATGTTTTGGAGTTATCCGAAAATACAACAATTTTGGCAACGTGTGCAATTCTGGTTGAACAGGTTGTTTACTTCCCAAATAGTATTCCAATTACAACATATTATTTCTCTTGCAAGGTGTATCCAGTCCTCGGATTCATCCTTTACTTGTGGGATATTCTCATTCCCTACAGGAAGTGGCAAAGAGAGCACACAGCAAAGCTGTCCATATAGCGCCCCCCTTAGCTCCACCCCCCAGTCATTCTCTTTGCCGGCTCTAAGCACTAGGGTCTCTCTACGGGAGGGTAAAATGAATGTGGTGTTAGAATTGTAGTTTTATATCTTCAATCAAGAGTTTGTTATTTTTAAATGGTACCGGTTCGTACTATTTACTCTCTAGCAGAAAAGTGATGAAGAATTCTGCTGAGAGAAAAATGATTTTAGCATGTTGTAACTAAAATCCACTGCTGTTCCCACACAGGACTGAGGAGTACCAGAAAACTTCAGTTGGGGGGAACAGTTTGCAGGCTTGACTGCAATGAGCAACTGTGCAAAGGTGTGTGTAGCAAACAAATAGATGTTGACAAAAAATATGCTCGACACAATGTACTAAAAACAATACTCTCCTTGTTAAATAAAGTGACCGCTGCCCTTCCTCAGTCTCTCCCCAAGGACTGTATAAGCAATAGACAAAACGAAATGGATGGCGCTGGTCTTGCAGAATAGTAAGTTTCTGATAATAGATAGAAATGGACTTGATGTGCAAGTTAAAATCTGTTGCAATAATGTGCAATATACTCACTCCTTAAGTAACGTGAGTCCTGCTTCTATGGTATATCCCTCTGTGATATGTCCCTCTCCAAAGGCAACAACAAGGTGGTTTTCAACAAGAGGTTATCCAAAATAGCAAGTCCGGCTCGTCACAGCGAAATAATTGCAAAATATGCAAGATAAAAAGTGGTTTATTGTAGCTCTACGCGTTTCAACGCTTAAGCGTCTTTTTCAAGAGCAAATAAAAGACAATAAAAACAAGTAACAGTTTGTATGATGCTGTGACAATATAGCCGGCTTTTATACAAATGTATCGATGTTCCAATTTCCTGTCTATGGCAGGAAATTGGACTCACATGATAGAAACAGAAATAAAAAATACAAAATCTTACTAGATGTTTAGGCCCAACCTTATTTTTTAAAAATTATTAAATCTTTTTATGTCGCTCATTTAACTTTGAAATGTAAACTTTGTATTTGGTTCGGCATAAACATGAACAATAAAAATGACCAATCAGTGAATTCCTTTACATTTTTGTCCAATGAGAAGACAGAGTTAGATTAAGTCCCCATTCGAGTATTCCTTGAGTTTCAGTTCCCTTTAAGGTCCGCTTTAGATTCACGTGATACTTTTAGCCAATCCCATGATGTTAGAAAATTTTCGTTGATCTATGACGTCGTGTGGGCTCGTTAGTCACGTGTTATTTCTGACCAATCTGTGAGGACGTTTTTCCTTGTGGCTTTAACCAAATGTTCCGTAATGGGGATTTACGATCTTACATTCTATGAATAGAAAAAATAGAATAGCGGCAGTATCCATTCTAATCACCAATACAATTGAATGTTATCTAGCTGGTTTATGGCAATTTTATATATAATTTGATAACATAAGAAATATGTGCAAAGATGTTTTGCACTGTAAAGACTTTAATACATGTTAAAGACCGAAAATTTAATTCTAGTCACTAAATGGTACTTTCCAAAAGTTTTCTTTATATTGAAAAGACTTTTTCGGCAGCCTTAAATTACATATAACTCAATAACATAAACATTTATGCAATGGTTTGTACACTATAAATACTTTGCAAACACATTGAAGACCGCATTATCAATTTGAATCATATGAAAAGGAATTTAAGAAGTTTCTCTTTATATTATAAAACCTTTTGAGGAAATTTAGAGAGAGCAGCATTTGTCCGTTCAACTCATATATGGATAAGAATAGTGACCTTATATTTAACGGTTTACCATAACCTTATAGCATAGCTACGTTAAAGGATAAATAAAACAGTGGAGTTATATGTGCGGTTTAAAGGTATTAAATATTTTGTGTTATCTAATTTAAATATGATGTGAATAAATGTGTAAAATATATTAAAAAGTGCAATTTTTTTTTGGTTTACCTTAATTTTGTGTTATCTAATTTAAATATAATGTGAAAGAATGTGTAAAATATAATTTAATACAATACTAATTGCAATACTAATTGCAAAAATAATTGTCTTCCTAACTTTTGTGAATTATTTACATACATAATATTCTATGGATTAAAAATGGGTTAAATAAAATAAATAAAAAGAATGAAAAGAATATAAATGTGTGAACTCAATAAAGTAATAATATATGTAAATAACTAATAAACTTAACAGTAGTAAATGATTACTTCATATATTAGAACCCTGTGTTTAAAGAATTCTCTATCCCTAATAGAATTAGTTTAGATAAAAGCTGCTATTCGAATATCTTTATTGAGCCCCCAATGATTGTAAGTTCTTAATGTGTGAATCCACCATAGTTCTCTCTTGTTTAACTCATCTTCCAAATTCCCTCCTCTCCAGTGAGTGGTTACCTTTTCTATCCCTATCCATGAAAAATTCTTAAACTCAAATTTGGTACAAGTGTTGCAATGTAAAGGGACACCATGATCCTCATATGTCTCTTCTCTATTTTGTTAAGGTGTTCTAAGATACGGGTCTTAAGAAATCTGGTTGTTTGTCCTAAATATTGGATCTGACAGTTGCATTGTAATAAATAGATCACGTTCTGAGTCTTGCATGTGATAAAATGTTTAATTATATAGGTCTTGCCCGTTACAAAGGAAGTAAAAGATTTGTGAGTTCTTTTTGTGTAATTACATCCTTTACATTTTCCACATGTATAGAAACCTTGTAAGTTAGATATACTTAAAGGTGGTTTGGGGGCCATGCCTTTAATTAAAGAAGGGGCCAACTTTTGTTTAAAATTACTACCTCTTCTATATGTGATCTGGGGTTTATTGGGTATAATATTGCTTAAGAATTCGTCATTATGTAAAATGTGCCAGTGTTTTTTTGATTATTTTATTGATTTGATGGTGCCCTGAATTAAATGTTGTGACAAATCTGGGGAAAGAGGATTGTTTATTTGTTGTAGTTTTATTTTTTGCCAAAATTAAATTGCGATCCTGATTTTTAATTAATTGTCTATCTACCTCAAGACTACTTGAAGAGTAGCCTTTTTGCAAAAATCTCTTTTTAAGTAATAATGATTGTTCCTCGTAATCTTCTATTTTATCACAATTTCTCCTGATGCGTTGGAATTGTCCTCTGGGGATAGCCTTTAACCTAGATGGGTGGTGTTGACTGTCATGCTGAATGTATGTGTTTGCATCACATTCCTTAAAGTGTGTTTTCGTGTGTATATGTCCATCAACCGTTGTGATGGACAAATCTAAAAAGATTGCTTTGGTGTTATTTATTTCTGGGGTCAATATGATGTTCATGTTGTTTTTATTTAAATCATTAACAAATTGTTGGCAATTTTCTATATTTCCCCTCCAAATGCAGAGGACATCATCGATGTACCTCCGCCATGTCACCAGGTTCGCCCCAGCCACGTCATTGGACCATACATAAAGATGTTCAAAATGGTCCATATAAATGTTGGCGTAGCTGGGGGCGAACCTGGTGCCCATGGCGGTACCACAAATTTGTAAATATTGTAAGTCATTAAACCAGAAAAAATTATGGGTCAACATGAAATCTATAGCTACCAAAATAAAATCTAACATTTTTTCAGATAAATTAGGATCTTGGGTTAGTTTCCATTTGATGGCTGTTAGACCTTTTTGATGGTCTATTATGGAATATAATGATGTAACGTCCATGGTAGCCCATAAAAAATCAGGTTTCCATTCCAATTGTTTAATAATGTTAAGTAGACTGGTGGTGTCTTTTAAATATGATTTTGAATTTTGTGCATAAGGCTGTAAAAAATAGTCTATAAATGCAGATAAATTAGAAGTTAATGAATCTATGCCACTGATGATTGGGCGACCTGGGGGTTGTAGAGGATTTTTGTGTAACTTTGGCAAAAAATAAAAAATAGGAGTTTTCTGAGTTGGTTTTGAACAGAAAATCATATTCTTTTTCATTTATAACTTCTCTGTCTAAAGCTGTTGTCAATAGTTCTTGTAATTCCTGACTGAATTCTTTTTTGGGAGAGTGGTTTAGAGTATGATAAGTGTTAGTGTCTGATAGAATTCTGTTGGCTTCTTGTAAGTAAAAGGCTCTATCCATAATGACTACCCCTCCCCCCTTATCAGCTTCCTTTATAACGATGTCCTCTCTCTTGTTAAGTGCTTTTAAAATTTCAGATTCTGTTTTAGATAGATTATAGTGTTTGGGTTGGTGTCTCAAATTTTCTATGTCTTTCATAATTAGTTTCCCAAAGACATCTATACAAGGCCCTTTGAAATGACTGGGGTAGAATTTTGATGGATTTTTAAATTTGGTCCTCGGGTCACTCTCAGGAGGTGAATAGCTTAAAGTTTCTTTTTTAATAAAGAAACGTTTAATAGTTAAATTCCTGATGAATTTCTGGGCGTCTATGAATAATTGAAAAGTATTTACTCCTTGAGTTGGGACAAATTTGAGTCCTTTGGCTAATACCCGTGTTTCTTGTTCACTGATTGGCTGTGATGACAGATTATATATCTTACTTAAAAATGTCTTTTTCTCATGTGTCTTGCCTCCACCTCCCCTTCTCCCTCTAACTGATTTGGTGTCCTTTCTCGTTTTCTTGGGTTGGACCTGTTGTCCTGATTCCTGAAATGTGGGGTGTATCTTTCTGTTGATGCAATGGGGCTGTCTAAACACTCCTTTAGTGGAGATAAACAGCACATTGGTAATAAACCATGGGAAAAAAACAGAGTTAATTATAGGACCGAACAGGGATCAAATAGACAGTCAAATCATTATGACCAAAATTATGATCAACATAATGGAGAGAGGGACACCTATAATAGACATACAAATAGTAATTCATACAGGAATTATGATGCCAAACAAGAAAATAGAAATACATACAATTATGATGATAGAGCACATCATAAAGATTCTTACCCTTTTCCATCCAATCAAAATTGGGACAAACACAAATCAACACCCCACACCAATCAACATTGGCCTCAAAACAACAGATTTGCCCCTCTACAGAAGGACAGCCCCAATACACCAGTAGACAGACACACCCCACATTTCAGGAACCAAGACAGTCCCATTGCATCAACAGAAAGATACACCCCACATTTCAGGAATCAGGACAACAGGTCCAACCCAAGAAAACGAGAAAGGACACCAAATCAGTTAGAGGGAGAAGGGGAGGTGGAGGCAAGACACATGAGAAAAAGACATTTTTAAGTAAGATATATAATCTGTCATCACAGCCAATCAGTGAACAAGAAACACGGGTATTAGCCAAAGGACTCAAATTTGTCCCAACTCAAGGAGTAAATACTTTTCAATTATTCATAGACGCCCAGAAATTCATCAGGAATTTAACTATTAAACGTTTCTTTATTAAAAAAGAAACTTTAAGCTATTCACCTCCTGAGAGTGACCCGAGGACCAAATTTAAAAATCCATCAAAATTCTACCCCAGTCATTTCAAAGGGCCTTGTATAGATGTCTTTGGGAAACTAATTATGAAAGACATAGAAAATTTGAGACACCAACCCAAACACTATAATCTATCTAAAACAGAATCTGAAATTTTAAAAGCACTTAACAAGAGAGAGGACATCGTTATAAAGGAAGCTGATAAGGGGGGAGGGGTAGTCATTATGGATAGAGCCTTTTACTTACAAGAAGCCAACAGAATTCTATCAGACACTAACACTTATCATACTCTAAACCACTCTCCCAAAAAAGAATTCAGTCAGGAATTACAAGAACTATTGACAACAGCTTTAGACAGAGAAGTTATAAATGAAAAAGAATATGATTTTCTGTTCAAAACCAACTCAGAAAACTCCTATTTTTTATTTTTTGCCAAAGTTACACAAAAATCCTCTACAACCCCCAGGTCGCCCAATCATCAGTGGCATAGATTCATTAACTTCTAATTTATCTGCATTTATAGACTATTTTTTACAGCCTTATGCACAAAATTCAAAATCATATTTAAAAGACACCACCAGTCTACTTAACATTATTAAACAATTGGAATGGAAACCTGATTTTTTATGGGCTACCATGGACGTTACATCATTATATTCCATAATAGACCATCAAAAAGGTCTAACAGCCATCAAATGGAAACTAACCCAAGATCCTAATTTATCTGAAAAAATGTTAGATTTTATTTTGGTAGCTATAGATTTCATGTTGACCCATAATTTTTTCTGGTTTAATGACTTACAATATTTACAAATTTGTGGTACCGCCATGGGTGACCAGGTTCGCCCCCAGCTACGCCAACATTTATATGGACCATTTTGAACATCTTTATGTATGGTCCAATGACGTGGCTGGGGCGAACCTGGTGACATGGCGGAGGTACATCGATGATGTCCTCTGCATTTGGAGGGGAAATATAGAAAATTGCCAACAATTTGTTAATGATTTAAATAAAAACAACATGAACATCATATTGACCCCAGAAATAAATAACACCAAAGCAATCTTTTTAGATTTGTCCATCACAACGGTTGATGGACATATACACACGAAAACACACTTTAAGGAATGTGATGCAAACACATACATTCAGCATGACAGTCAACACCACCCATCTTGGTTAAAGGCTATCCCCAGAGGACAATTCCAACGCATCAGGAGAAATTGTGATAAAATAGAAGATTACGAGGAACAATCATTATTACTTAAAAAGAGATTTTTGCAAAAAGGCTACTCTTCAAGTAGTCTTGAGGTAGATAGACAATTAATTAAAAATCAGGATCGCAATTTAATTTTGGCAAAAAATAAAACTACAACAAATAAACAATCCTCTTTCCCCAGATTTGTCACAACATTTAATTCAGGGCACCATCAAATCAATAAAATAATCAAAAAACACTGGCACATTTTACATATTGACGAATTCTTAAGCAATATTATACCCAATAAACCCCAGATCACATATAGAAGAGGTAGTAATTTTAAACAAAAGTTGGCCCCTTCTTTAATTAAAGGCATGGCCCCCAAACCACCTTTAAGTATATCTAACTTACAAGGTTTCTATACATGTGGAAAATGTAAAGGATGTAATTACACAAAAAGAACTCACAAATCTTTTACTTCCTTTGTAACGGGCAAGACCTATATAATTAAACATTTTATCACATGCAAGACTCAGAACGTGATCTATTTATTACAATGCAACTGTCAGATCCAATATTTAGGACAAACAACCAGATTTCTTAAGACCCGTATCTTAGAACACCTTAACAAAATAGAGAAGAGACATATGAGGATCATGGTGTCCCTTTACATTGCAACACTTGTACCAAATTTGAGTTTAAGAATTTTTCATGGATAGGGATAGAAAAGGTAACCACTCACTGGAGAGGAGGGAATTTGGAAGATGAGTTAAACAAGAGAGAACTATGGTGGATTCACACATTAAGAACTTACAATCATTGGGGGCTCAATAAAGATATTCGAATAGCAGCTTTTATCTAAACTAATTCTATTAGGGATAGAGAATTCTTTAAACACAGGGTTCTAATATATGAAGTAATCATTTACTACTGTTAAGTTTATTAGTTATTTACATATATTATTACTTTATTGAGTTCACACATTTATTTTCTTTTCATTCTTTTTATTTATTTTATTTAACCCATTTTTAATCCATAGAATATTATGTATGTAAATTATTCACAAAAGTTAGGAAGACAATTATTTTTGCAATTAGTATTGCAATTAGTATTGTATTAAATTATATTTTACACATTCTTTCACATTATATTTAAATGAGATAACACAAAATTAAGGTAAACCAAAAAAAAATTGCACGTTTTAATATATTTTACACATTTATTCACATCATATTTAAATTAGATAACACAAAATATTTAATACCTTTAAACCGCACATATAACTCCACTGTTTTATTTATCCTTTAACGTAGCTATGCTATAAGGTTATGGTAAACCGTTAAATATAAGGTCACTATTCTTATCCATATATGAGTTGAACGGACAAATGCTGCTCTCTCTAAATTTCCTCAAAAGGTTTTATAATATAAAGAGAAACTTCTTAAATTCCTTTTCATATGATTCAAATTGATAATGCGGTCTTCAATGTGTTTGCAAAGTATTTATAGTGTACAAACCATTGCATAAATGTTTATGTTATTGAGTTATATGTAATTTAAGGCTGCCGAAAAAGTCTTTTCAATATAAAGAAAACTTTTGGAAAGTACCATTTAGTGACTAGAATTAAATTTTCGGTCTTTAACATGTATTAAAGTCTTTACAGTGCAAAACATCTTTGCACATATTTCTTATGTTATCAAATTATATATAAAATTGCCATAAACCAGCTAGATAACATTCAATTGTATTGGTGATTAGAATGGATACTGCCGCTATTCTATTTTTTCTATTCATAGAATGTAAGATCGTAAATCCCCATTACGGAACATTTGGTTAAAGCCACAAGGAAAAACGTCCTCACAGATTGGTCAGAAATAACACGTGACTAACGAGCCCACACGACGTCATAGATCAACGAAAATTTTCTAACATCATGGGATTGGCTAAAAGTATCACGTGAATCTAAAGCGGACCTTAAAGGGAACTGAAACTCAAGGAATACTCGAATGGGGACTTAATCTAACTCTGTCTTCTCATTGGACAAAAATGTAAAGGAATTCACTGATTGGTCATTTTTATTGTTCATGTTTATGCCGAACCAAATACAAAGTTTACATTTCAAAGTTAAATGAGCGACATAAAAAGATTTAATAATTTTTAAAAATAAGGTTGGGCCTAAACATCTAGTAAGATTTTGTATTTTTTATTTCTGTTTCTATCATGTGAGTCCAATTTCCTGCCATAGACAGGAAATTGGAACATCGATACATTTGTATAAAAGCCGGCTATATTGTCACAGCATCATACAAACTGTTACTTGTTTTTATTGTCTTTTATTTGCTCTTGAAAAAGACGCTTAAGCGTTGAAACGCGTAGAGCTACAATAAACCACTTTTTATCTTGCATATTTTGCAATTATTTCGCTGTGACGAGCCGGACTTGCTATTTTGGATAACCTCTTGTTGAAAACCACCTTGTTGTTGCCTTTGGAGAGGGACATATCACAGAGGGATATACCATAGAAGCAGGACTCACGTTACTTAAGGAGTGAGTATATTGCACATTATTGCAACAGATTTTAACTTGCACATCAAGTCCATTTCTATCTATTATCAGAAACTTACTATTCTGCAAGACCAGCGCCATCCATTTCGTTTTGTCTGTTGACTGCAATGAGGTATGTTCTGTCAATTTTTTCTAGACAAGACTGAGATAATGCTAGAAGACTGACAGGATCCCCATGTGGGGAGGGTAAGCTATGTTCTGAGACTTAGTATAGAATTGCATGCTTACATAACAGGGCTAAATAGGCTGGTTGACACTAATACAGGGCAATCGATTATTTTTTCAAGAAATATTCGTTGGTGACACTTTTCTTAAGCACTTTGGTGTTTTTACTGGGGTATTATCCACATGGCATAAGTTTAGTCACTTAGAAGTGATTTTTGTAGGCCTCATAACTGTGGAGTGGGAGGGGCCTAATTTCGCGCCTCAGATGCGCATTTAGAATTGATAGTCTGTTCATGCTGCTTCACATGGAGGGTCCAGCTGCTGATTGAGGGCCCAAAAGAAGCTTTATTCCCCCAAATCTGATCCCTAAGGGCAGGTAGGGCCACAGCTGTAGTTAATTAACCGGTTGTTGGCTTTAGGCTGCTCCGGTTTGGGCATTAAGGGGTTAATCACTCTGAAACTTGTATATGCAATCATATTAAAGCTTTAGGTACATACTGTAAAAATTTCAAAAAGATTGGTGCATTTTTCACTGTTTTGTAAAATTGCGTGCTTTTTATTTCTTAAAGGCACTGTAACGTTTTTTCAAATTGTGTTTTTTATTTGATTAAAGTGTTTTTCCAAGCTTGCTTGTGTATACTACTAGTCTGTTAAACATGTCTGACACTAAGGAAAATCCTTGTTCAATGTGTTTAGAAGCCATGGTGGAACCCCCTCTCAGAATTTGTCCCAATTGCACTAATACGTCTATACACTTTAAAGATCATATTGTTGCACTTAAAAGTGTGGCCCTAGATGATTCTCTGACTGAGGAGAATGAGTATAGTCCGTCTACCTCTCCCCATGTGTCACAACCAGTTACGCCCGCTCAAGCAATGCCTAGTACCTCTAGTGTGTCTACCCCTATTACTTTGCAACAACTAGCGACAGTCATGGATAATTCCCTTGCGGCCTTTCTATCCAAACTACCAGTTTTCCCTACAAAGCGTGACAGCTCTGTTTTAAGAACAGATGATGAGCAGTCTGAAGCTTTGGTAGCCTTATCTGATGTACCCTCACAACACTCCGATGTGGGGGTGAAGGATTTGATGTCTGAGGGAGAAATTTCCGACTCGGGAAAGATTGCTCGTCAGGCAGAGTCAGATTCATTAGCGTTTAAATTTGAACTGGAACACCTCCGCATATTACTCAGGGAGGTATTAGCCACTCTGGATGATTGTGACCCTATGGTGGTCCCAGAGAAATTGTGTAAAATGGACAAGTACTTAGAGGTCCCTGTATACACTGATGCGTTTCCGATCCCCAAAAGGGTTGCGGATATTGTTACTAGGGAGTGGGATAGACCAGGTGTCCCTTTTGTTCCCCCCCCCCTATTTTTAAGAAAATGTTCCCCATAACTGACCCCAGGCGGGACTCGTGGCAGACGGTCCCTAAGGTAGAGGGGGCTGTTTCTTCACTTGCTAAGCGCACAACTATACCAATTGAAGACAGTTGTGCTTTTAAAGATCCTATGGATAAAAAGTTAGGTTCACTTAAGAAAATTTTTGTTCAACAAGGTCTCCTTCTCCAACCGATTGCCTGCATTATTCCAGTAACTACTGCAGCGGCTTTCTGGTTTGAGGCGCTGGAGGTATCGCTCCAGACGGAGACCTCATATGACGAGATTATGGATACAAATTAAGGCTCTAAAGCTGGCTAATTCTTTTATCACAGATGCCGCTTTCCAGTTAGCGAAGTTAGCGGCAAAAATTCAGGTTTCGCCATTATGGCGCGCAGAGCACTTTGGCTCAAGTCATGGTCGGCCGATGTGTCGTCAAAATCCAAATGATTAAATATCCCTTTCAAGGGAAAGACCCTTTTCGGCCCAGAATTGAAAGAGATTATTTCAGATATCACAGGGGGAAAGGGCCATGGTCTCCCCCAGGACAAGCCCTTTAAGGCTAGAAACAAAGCTAACTTTCGTTCCTTTCGTAACTTCAGGGGCGGTCCCGCTTCAGCCTCTACAGCGGCAAAGCAAGAGGGTAATGCTTCACAGCCCAAGGCAACCTGGAAGCCTTACCAGGGCTGGAACAAGGGTAAACAGGCCAAAAAGCCTGCAGCTGCTACCAAGACAGCATGAAGGGGTAGCCCCCGATCCGGGACCGGATCTAGTAGGGGGCAGACTCTCTCTCTTCGCTCAGGCCTGGGCAAGAGATGTTCACGATCCCTGGGCATTAGAGATTGTTACCCAGGGATATCTTCTAGAATTCAAGGACTCTCCTCCAAGGGGAAGGTTCTACATTTCTCGTGTGTCTACAGACCAGACAAAGAAAAAGGCGTTTTTACGCTGTGTAGAAGATCTACTTACAATGCGAGTGATCCACCCAGTTCCAATTGCAGAACAAGGGCTGGGGTTTTACTCAAACCTGTTTGTGGTTCCCAAAAAAGAAGGAACTTTCAGACCAATCCTGGATCTCAAAATTCTAAACAAATTCCTCAGAGTTCCATCGTTCAAGATGGAGACCATTCGGACAATCTTACCAATGATCCAGGAGGGTCAATATATGACTACCGTGGATCTAAAGGATGCATACCTACATATTCCTATCCACAAAGATCATCACCAGTTTCTCAGGTTCGCCTTTCTGGACAAGCATTATCAGTTTGTGGCTCTTCCTTTCGGGTTGGCCACTGCTCCCAGAATTTTCACAAAGGTTCTAGGGTCCTCCTGGCGGTGCTAAGACCGCGGGGCATAGCAGTGGCGCCTTACTTAGACGACATCTTAATTCAAGCGTCGACTTTCCAAAGAACCAAGTCTCACACGGAGATCGTATTGGCCTTTCTAAGGTCTCACGGGTGGAAAGTGAACGAAGAAAAGAGTTCTCTCTCCCCTCTTACAAGAGTTCCAGTCCTAGGAAACCTGATGGACTCGGTAGAAATGAAAATATTTCTGACGGAGGTCAGAAAGTTAAAGCTGTTAAATACTTGCCGAGCTCTTCATTCCATTCCTCGGCCATCTGTAGCTCAGTGCATGGAGACAATCGGACTAATGGTAGCGGCAATGGACATAGTCCCTTTTGCTCAGATCCATCTCAGACCACTGCAACTATGCATGTTCAAACAGTGGAATGGGGATTATGCAGATTTGTCTCCTCAAATTCAGCTGAACCAGGAGACCAGAGATTCTCTTCTCTGGTGGTTGTCTCAGGACCACCTGTCTCAGGGAATATGTTTCCGCAGACCAGAGTGGATCATTGTAACGACCGATGCCAGTCTGTTAGGCTGGGGAGCGGTCTGGGACTCCCGGAAAGCTCAGGGCTTATGGTCTCAGGAAGAAACTCTTCTCCCGATAAACATTCTGGAACTGAGGGCGATATTCAACGCTCTTCAGGCATGGCCTCAACTAGCGGCGGCCAAATTTATCAGATTTCAGTCGGACAACATCACGACTGTAGCTTACATCAATCATCAGGGGGAAACAAAGAGTTCCCTAGCAATGACGGAGGTAACCAAAATAATCAGGTGGGCGGAGGATCACTCCTGCCATCTCTCAGCAATTCACATCCCAGGAGTAGACAACTGGGAGGCGGATTTTCTAAGTCGTCAGACTTTTCACCCGGAGGAGTGGGAACTCCACCCGGAGGTATTTGCCCAGCTGACTCAGCTATGGGGCACTCCAGAGTTGGATTTGATGGCGTCCCGTCAGAACGCCAAACTTTCTCTCTACGGGTCCAGGTCCCGGGACCCTAAGGCGGTATTGATAGATGCTCTAGCAGCGCCTTGGTCCTTCAATCTGGCTTATGTTTTTCCACCGTTTCCTCTCCTCCCTCGTCTGGTTGCCAGAATCAAGCAGGAAAAGGCTTCAGTGATTCTGATAGCGCCTGCGTGGCCACGTAGGACTTGGTATGCAGACCTAGTGGACATGTCATCTGTCCCACCATGGACACTGCCAATGAGGCAGGATCTTCTAATACAGGGTCCGTTCAAGCATCCAAATCTAGTTTCTCTACGTCTGACTGCTTGGAGATTGAACGCTTAATTCTATCAAAGCGTGGTTTCTCTGAGTCAGTTATAGATACTCTGATTCAGGCTAGAAAGCCTGTCACCAGGAAGATCTACCATAAGATATGGCGGAAATATCTTTGTTGGTGTGAATCCAAGGGTTACTCATGGAGTAAGATTAGGATTCCCAGGATATTGTCTTTTCCCCAAGAAGGATTGGAGAAAGGATTGTCAGCTAGTTCCTTAAAAGGACAAATATCTATATTCTTTTACACAAGCGTCTGGCAGAGGTACCAGACGTTCAAGCGTTTGCTCAGTCTTTAGTCAGAATCAAGCCTGTCTATAAACCTGTGGCTCCGCCATGGAGTCTAAATCTAGTTCTTTCAGTTCTTCAAGGGGTTCCGTTTGAACCTTTACATTCCATAGATATTAAGTTGTTATCTTGGAAAGATTTGTTTTTAGTAGCTATCTCTTCTGCTCGAAGGGTTTCAGAATTATCTGCCTTACAGTGTGATTCACCTTACCTGGTGTTCCACGCAGATAAGGTAGTTTTGCGTACCAAGCCTGGTTTTCTTCCTAAAGTTGTTTCTAACAAGAATATTAACCAGGAAATAGTTGTTCCTTCTCTGTGTCCTAATCCATCTTCAAAGAAGGAACGTCTACTGCACAATCTTAATGTTGTTCGTGCTTTAAAGTTCTATTTACAAGCAACTAAGGATTTCAGACAAACACCTTCCTTGTTTGTAATCTATTCTGGTAAGAGGAGAGGTCAGAAAGCGACTGCTACCTCTCTTTCTTTTTGGCTGAAAAGCATCATCCGTTTGGCCTATGAGACTGCTGGCCAGCAGCCTCCTGAACGTATAACTGCTCATTCTACCAGAGCAGTGGCTTCCACATGGGCTTTCAAAAATGAGGCTTCTGTTGAACAGATTTGTAAGGCAGCGACTTGGTCTTCACTGCATACTTTTGCCAAATTTTACAAATTTGATACTTTTGCTTCTTCGGAGGCTATTTTTGGGAGAAAGGTTTTACAAGCAGTGGTGCCTTCCGTTTAAGGTACCTGTCTTGTTCCCTCCCTTCATCCGTGTCCTAAAGCTTTGGTATTGGTATCCCACAAGTAAAGGATGAATCCGTGGACTGGATACACCTTGCAAGAGAAAACAGAATTTATGCTTACCTGATAAATTACTTTCTCTTGCGGTGTATCCAGTCCACGGCCCGCCCTGGCATTTACGTCCGGTAAAATTTTTTGTTTAAACTACAGTCACCACTGCACCCTATGGTTTCTCCTTTTTCTTCCTAACCTTTGGTCGAATGACTGGGGGGTGGAGCTAAGGGGGGAGCTATATGGACAGCTTTGCTGTGTGCTCTCTATGCCACTTCCTGTAGGGAATGAGAATATCCCACAAGTAAAGGATGAATCCGTGGACTGGATACACCGCAAGAGAAAGTAATTTATCAGGTAAGCATAAATTCTGTTTTTTCTAATAGATACAAGAGATTTAGTATGTAATACTGAATTTATTAATACAGTAATTTTGGGAGGGAGGTATCTTATTCTGAAAAACTGGAAATCTAAAAGGGAACCAACGATTAATAACTTAACTTTTTTACTCCATTCACAATATATAATAGAACAGCTTGACAGTGTTAATAACGGAATAAACCTGCAACATAGATTTGAGTGTAAATGGCTAGAGTTTATTAAAATATATAGAAATAATTTACAAATACAGCCCGTTCTTTAATACAAAAAGGGAAGAGACAAATTAGGGAAAGGAGGTGTGTGGAGGGGAGGGCTTTAATTTTTTTTTTTTTTTTTCTCACCTCCCTCCCCCAACCCAACATGGCCTCTTAACAGAACATGTTTCTTATTTGATATTAATACTATATGTATAGGTATGAGTAGGATTTAATACAGATCATGTTATATAGAGTCTCGATGCCTTGACTTTGAGACTAATACCAATTTTATGTTAAACAAAGAAATAGTTTATACCAATGTTATTTTTCTCTAGTTACATTCTGAAAATGTGAGGTTATTTTTTATTCATTCATATTACCCTGTGATGTAACAGAATGACTTTTCTTCTAAATTTTTTGTAAGATAATTAATTTGATTCATTTTCTTTATGTACTAACATTCTATTTTGAAGTACTGGTTTTCTGTCAATTTATATCAAACCTCAATAATAAAAAAAAAAAAGAAAAAAGAAAAAAAAAAATGTTTTTCATCACTTTACAGGTTTCTTATAAAAATATGCCCATTTATATGTAATGAAGTACTTACCTCCTAATACCTCCCGGATAAAATGTTTGTTACTAGTACATATTAGAACAATGCTTTCTTGACTAGTCTGGTACTAGTGGAAATTATCAGCCATGTATGTATGAACATGAATTTGCCTTTGAAGTATGTTGTATATTACATATTATAGATATATATATTTTAGGTTCTCAAAAAACTTACTACATTTTATTCCCACCTCTGTAGTGTCATATATTTCCAACTATGTTACAGCAAATGCATGTTTTTTTCTTTGCAGGAATAAATGTGGAGTGCTGCTTTCAGTTTGGTTGGACTCCATTAATGTATGCTGCCAGTGTTGCACATCTGGAAATGGTTCGTGTCCTACTGGATAGAGGCGCTAATGCAAGCTTTGAGAAAGGTAATATAGTTTTGTTTAAGTCCTTAATGCAATTGAAGTTATAACAGCGAAGTATTCAAATATAGGGTCACAGTGTTTTTTGTTATTTTTACTTAGAGGGTTAATTTGCAAGTGTTAGAAATTATCTGAATTAAACCATAAAATATAATACTTCTTTATTAACAAACCATCTAAATGTGGCATTGCAAATGCTTTCCACAACAGGATCTACATTGTATGTGCTAAAAGTAGAACAGGTGTTAGAATGGCAACATACATCTAAATGCTTCAGGCAAACTTCACCCAAACTTATAGTGCATTAGTAGATCTGTCATTAGTGATCAAGAGAAATTCATATCATATGGAAAATATTAATGGTCGGACAAACATAATTTGTTTGGGCTGTCCCAGGCTATTGCTTACTTGTGGTAGTAGGGGATGGATAGATATTGTCACTCTCAGCCCCTTTTACCTTAAAGGTGGCTCCTTTTACAGGCCCTACATTCATAGTTCTGTTCATCATAAACATATGACAAAGGACCTTCTCCTCTTTCAAACTTACTTGGAGGTTTGTCAAGATGTTTCATTTGTTCCATGCTGTTGCGTTCAGTACTGTTCAAAAGCTTCCCCAGGGAAGCTATGTGAAACATAATAATTTTAATGAAATTACTGGTTTAGCATAGGCTCTTCTGTAATAAACACATACAGAGAATAATTTCATGCAGGTGACCTCAGGAAAGCTGTTTGTACCTTCATTTTCTGCCACTAGACACCAGGACTTGCTCTTTGGGTGTGAAATACAGAGCTTGTGGCTGTTACCTGCACTGCACATCTAACATTACATTGAGATGTCCCTCTGCATAATGGTAAACTGTCACTTATGGCCATATCTATTCTATCCAGATGAACCTGACTGCCCAGTTTTTGTTCTACTAAATCACAGAGGTTAGAACTGTGTTATTATTTGGGCTTTGGAATATATATCCTGCATGGTGGCTTTAGAATTTACCAAGACAATAACTTTTGCCCTGAGCCCAGAAAGGTTTTCTTTTCCATGTAGTCAAAATAAAGAGTTAGCGCTATAAGCACGGAACAGTGATTTAGGTACTTACACAAGTTATATAAAAGTCTCTAATATAGTTGGCAGAATGGGCTGAGATAACTGTATATACTATTCGAGGCAGGTATGTACAAAGATAAGGTGAAATCTTAGGATATAATCCAAATATTTAATAATCCATTAGTATCAATATGCAATGTAAAACACACAAGGGACGTCTCCCTTCTGAACAAATAAAAAAGTAATATGCGCAAAATAATGGTAAAAAGCCTCTGAAGGCAATAATAAAAAAAAAAAAGAGGGACGCACAGAGGAGCAGGGGAAAGATCAGCTTCTCCAGAGCTCATAAGGAGGACTCACACTAGTGGTGATTTGTTTGTGCCTGCATTTTACTTGTTTTATGTACATGCTTTTTATGCACACCCATATGTGTTTTATCTCCAGCTGATTTTGGATTAAACTGCTTTTATGTATATAGGTGGTTGCGCTCTGTCTTTTCTGTTTTTTATGCTAGTGTCGTTTTTAGGAGCAGGAGCACAGAGCGGCATCCTACCCACAGTCTACATGTATATTTGGATCTGGGAAGTATAGTTTGTACACTTTGTATATATATATCTTATACTTTGAATTCTGATCTTTGCAAACTTTTTTGGCATACAATATTATTTTTGTGATATTTTTAAGTACATCATTTATACATTTACGTGTCCTTTAAGATAAGTGATTTCCTCAGATATGAACTGGTATAGCAGTTTCCTCAGCTTTGGTGCTTATGTCCGTGACCTGGATGCGGCTCTTATTCTGACCCACATGACTCCTATTGCTCACTCTGGTCGGCTGAAAGATCGCTGCAAGTAGCGATAAATTAAAAGCAAACTTGTTTAACAAACTTTTATAGCAAATGACTTGCGGTAAACTGGCTTGCAGTAAAATGACACTGTGTCAAAGGTAGTCCAAACACAGTGGGTAATCCTTAGGCTTTAGGAAATTATGTAGATGAACTCTGTGTCCCCTGTTTCTTATTATAGAAAGGGATCCTAGGAGTGTATAGTAGAAGGTGAAAAGGCTTTGTGGTCATACCGGGTGACTAGATAAAGTTACTTTTTAGAAGTATATAGACTCTATATACTAACAAATGCAACTTTACAGGTGTAATGAGTATTTGCCGGTTGCAGTGAGTATTGTATTCACACCAAGCAGGTGCTGTGTATCAGATTGATGTGTTCACACCAACTTCCTCCGTTCCAGGTAGTAAAGTTGGTTTTGTAGAGTGAACATCAAAACACAGAATCAGGGTGACAAACTGTCAAAGTCAATGCATTTCACCCTCAGGCTTTATCAAGACATGTTTGTCTGTGTCACCATGCCTGCCTTTTAAACTCCTCTAATTCTTCTGATTGGATACAGGGTTTTTTCAATTTAAGGTGGTATTTGTAATCCTAGAGGCTATTTATGTGGATAAGTGGAAGTATTCATTATTACTTTATAATGCCTATGTAAGTCCATTTTTTATGTACATTAGAAACATCGGGATATAGGAAATAGGTATAGATTATTAACATCCATTATACTTAAGACAAATATGTATGTAAGAAAAAATGCAAAAAATAACAGCATACAAGTTGGAACATAAACTGTTTGCCTCTTATGTTTCCTCACTGAATGATCCAACAGTTATAAGCCCTGCTTAATAACTAGTCTCTTGCTATAGATATATTATGAGCTAATTCAAGAAAGATATTGTGTAAGTGAAGATAAAAAAGATATTGTGTAGTGAAGGTAAAGAAAATACATGAACAGATAATAAAGAGTAGGGTTATAAGAAAGGGGAGACATCTAGGTCTGAGTTCAGTTTTTCTGGGTGTAATGTATACATGTTGTAAATCATTTGTGCCTCTAGTTTCAAAAGTTGCTTCTCCGTATTTCCTCCCCTCCAATTGGGTTTTATTTTCATTATGCCCCAGAAAGTGTTTGAGATTGTTATTGTGTACTTCCCTAAAATGTGAATAAAGGTGTGTATCCAGATTTCCCCTGTCAATGCATGAGAGGTGTTCCCAAAGCGTCCAAAAATAATTTATAGAAGAGACAACTTTTGAAACTAGAGGCACAAATGATTTACAACATGGATTGGATACGTTACACCCAGCAGGACTGAACTCTGACCTAGATGTCTCCCTTTTCTTATAACCCTACTCTTTATTATCTGTTCATGTATTTTCTTTACCTTCACTTAAACAATATCTTTTCTTTCATGTAATTAGCAAGAGTCCATGAGCTAGTGACGTATGGGATATACATTCCTACCAGGAGGGGCAAAGTTTCCCAAACCTCAAAATGCCTATAAATACACCCCTCACCACACCCACAATTCAGTTTTACAAACTTTGCCTCCGATGGAGGTGGTGAAGTAAGTTTGTGCTAGATTCTACGTTGATATGCGCTCCGCAGCAAGTTGGAGCCCGGTTTTCCTCTCAGCGTGCAGTGAATGTCAGAGGGATGTGAGGAGAGTATTGCCTATTTGAATGCAGTGATCTCCTTCTACGGGGTCTATTTCATAGGTTCTCTGTTATCGGTCGTAGAGATTCATCTCTTACCTCCCTTTTCAGATCGACGATATACTCTTATATATACCATTACCTCTGCTGATTCTCGTTTCAGTACTGGTTTGGCTATCTGCTATATGTAGATGAGTGTCCTGGGGTAAGTAAGTCTTATTTTCTGTGACACTCCAAGCTATGGTTGGGCACTTTATTTATAAAGTTCTAAATATATGTATTCAAACATTTATTTGCCTTGACTCAGAATGTTCAACTTTCCTTATTTTCAGACAGTCAGTTTCATATTTGGGATAATGCATTTTAAATTAACATTTTTCTTACCTTAAAATTTGACTTTTTCCCTGTGGGCTGTTAGGCTCGCGGGGGCTGAAAATGCTTCATTTTATTGCGTCATTCTTGGCGCGGACTTTTTTGGGGCAAAAATTCTATTTCCGTTTCCGGCGTCATACGTGTCGCCGGAAGTTGCGTCATTTTTTGACGTTATTTTGCGCCATAAATGTTGGCGTTCCGGATGTGGCGTCATTTTTGGCGCCAAAAAGCATTTAGGCGCCAAATAATGTGGGCGTCTTATTTGGCGCGAAAAAATATGGGCGTCACTTTTGTCTCCACATTATTTAAGTCTCATTTTTTATTGCTTCTGGTTGCTAGAAGCTTGTTCTTTGGCATTTTTTCCCATTCCTGAAACTGTCATTTAAGGAATTTGATCAATTTTGCTTTATATATATGTTGTTTTTTCTCTTACATATTGCAAGATGTCTCACGTTGCATCTGAGTCAGAAGATACTACAGGAAAATAGCTGTCAAGTGCTGAATCTACCAAAGCTAAGTGTATCTGCTGTAAACTTTTGGTAGCTATTCCTCCAGCTGTTGTTTGTATTGATTGTCATGACAAACTTGTTAAAGCAGATAATATTTCCTTTAGTAAAGTACCATTGCCTGTTGCAGTTCCTTCAACATCTAAGGTGCAGAATGTTCCTGATAATATAAGAGATTTTGTTTCTGAATCCATAAAGAAGGCTATGTCTGTTATTTCTCCTTCTAGTAAACGTAAAAAATCTTTTAAAACTTCTCTCCCTACAGATGAATTTTTAAATGAACATCATCATTCTGATTCTGATGATTCCTCTGGTTCAGAGGATTCTGTCTCAGAGGTTGATGCTGATAAATCTTCATATTTATTTAAAATGGAATTTATTCGTTCTTTACTTAAAGAAGTACTAATTGCTTTAGAAATAGAGGATTCTGGTCCTCTTGATACTAATTCTAAATGTTTAGATAAGGTATTTAAAGCTCCTGTGGTTATTCCAGAAGTTTTTCCTGTTCCTAATGCTATTTCTGCAGTAATTTCCAAAGAATGGGATAATTTGGGTAATTCATTTACTCCTTCTAAACGTTTTAAGCAATTATATCCTGTGCCGTCTGACAGATTAGAATTTTGGGACAAGATCCCTAAAGTTGATGGGGCTATTTCTACCCTTGCTAAACGTACTACTATTCCTACGTCAGATGGTACTTCGTTTAAGGATCCTTTAGATAGGAAAATTGAATCCTTTCTAAGAAAAGCTTATCTGTGTTCAGGTAATCTTCTTAGACCTGCTATATCTTTGGCTGATGTTGCTGCAGCTTCAACTTTTTGGTTGGAAACTTTAGCGCAACAAGTAACACATCGTGATTCTCATGATATTATTATTCTTCTTCAGCATGCTAATAATTTTATCTGTGATGCCATTTTTGATATTATCAGAGTTGATGTCAGGTTTATGTCTCTAGCTATTTTAGCTAGAAGATCTTTATGGCTTAAAACTGATATGGCTTCTAAATCAACTTTACTTTCCATTTCTTTCCAGGGTAACAAATTATTTGGTTCTCAGTTGGATTCCATTATTTCAACTGTTACTGGTGGGAAAGGAACTTTTTTACCACAGGATAAAAAATCTAAAGGTAAAAACAGGGCTAATAATCGTTTTCGTTCCTTTCGTTTCAACAAAGAACAAAAGCCTGATCCTTCATTCTCAGGAGCAGTTTCAGTTTGGAGACCATCTCCAGTCTGGAATAAATCCAAGCCAGCTAGAAAGGCAAAGCCTGCTTCTAAGTCCACATGAAGGTGCGGCCCTCATTCCAGCTCAGCTGGTAGGGGGCAGGTTACGTTTTTTCAAGGAAATTTGGATCAATTCTGTTCACAATCTTTGGATTCAGAGCATTGTTTCAGAAGGGTACAGAATTGGTTTCAAGTTGAGACCTCCTGCAAAGAGATTTTTTCTTTCCGGTGTCCCAGTAAATCCAGTAAAAGCTCAAGCATTTCTGAAATGTGTTTCAGATCTAGAGTTGACTGGAGTAATTATGCCAGTTCCAGTTCCGGAACAGGGGATGGGGTTTTATTCAAATCTCTTCATTGTACCAAAGAAGGAGAATTCTTTCAGACCAGTTCTGGATCTAAAAATATTGAATCGTTATGTAAGGATACCAACGTTCAAGATGGTAACTGTAAGGACTATCTTACCTTTTGTTCAGCAAGGGAATTATATGTCCACAATAGATTTACAGGATGCATATCTGCATATTCCGATTCATCCAGATCATTATCAGTTCCTGAGATTCTCGTTTCTGGACAAGCATTACCAATTTGTGGCTCTGCCGTTTGGCCTAGCTACAGCTCCAAGAATTTTTACAAAGGTTCTCGGTGCCCTGCTGTCTGTAATCAGAGAACAGGGTATTGTGGTATTTCCTTATTTGGACGATATCTTGGTACTTGCTCAGTCTTTACATTTAGCAGAATCTCATACGAATCAACTTGTGTTGTTTCTTCAAGATCATGGTTGGAGGATCAATTTACCAAAAAGTTCTTTGATTCCTCAGACAAGGGTAACTTTTCTGGGTTTCCAGATGGATTCAGTGTCCATGACTCTGTCTTTAACAGACAAGAGACGTCTAAAGTTGATTGCAGCTTGTCGAAACCTTCAGTCACAATCATTCCCTTCGGTAGCCTTATGCATGGAAATTCTAGGTCTTATGACTGCTGCATCGGACGCGATCCCCTTTGCTCGTTTTCACATGCGACCTCTTCAGCTCTGTATGCTGAAGCAATGGTGCAAGGATTACACGAAGATATCTCAATTAATATCTTTAAAACCGATTGTTCGACACTCTCTAACATGGTGGACAGATCACCATCGTTTAATTCAGGGGGCTTCTTTTGTGCTTCCGACTTGAACTGTAATTTCAACAGATGCAAGTCTCACAGGTTGGGGAGCTGTGTGGGGATCTCTGACGGCACAAGGAGTTTGGGAATCTCAGGAGGTGAGATTACCGATCAATATTTTGGAACTCCGTTCAATTTTTTTAGAGTTCTTCAGTTTTGGCCTCTTCTGAAGAGAGAATCGTTCATTTGTTTTCAGACAGACAATGTCACAACTGTGGCATACATCAATCATCAAGGAGGGACTCACAGTCCTCTGGCTATGAAAGAAGTATCTCGAATTTTGGTTTGGGCGGAATCCAGCTCCTGTCTAATCTCTGCGGTTCATATCCCAGGTGTAGACAATTGGGAAGCGGATTATCTCAGTCGCCAAACGTTGCATCCGGGCGAATGGTCTCTTCACCCAGAGGTATTTCTTCAGATTGTTCAAATGTGGGAACTTCCAGAAATAGATCTGATGGCGTCCCATCTAAACAAGAAACTTCCCAGGTATCTGTCCAGATCCCGGGATCCTCAGGCGGAGGCAGTGGATGCATTATCTCTTCCTTGGAAGTATCATCCTGCCTATATTTTTCCGCCTCTAGTTCTTCTTCCAAGAGTAATCTCCAAGATTCTGAAGGAATGCTCGTTTGTTCTGCTGGTAGCTCCGGCATGGCCTCACAGGTTTTGGTATGCGGATCTTGTCCGGATGGCCTCTTGCCGACCGTGGACTCTTCTGTTAAGACCAGACCTTCTGTCACAAGGTCCTTTTTTCCATCAGGATCTGAAATCCTTAAATTTAAAGGTATGGAGATTGAACGCTTGATTCTTGGTCAAAGAGGTTTCTCTGACTCTGTGATTAATACTATGTTACAGGCTCGTAAATCTGTATCTCGAGAGATATATTATAGAGTCTGGAAGACTTATATTTCTTGGTGTCTTTCTCATCATTTTTCCTGGCATTCTTTTAGAATACCGAGAATTTTACAGTTTCTTCAGGATGGTTTAGATAAGGGTTTGTCCGCAAGTTCTTTGAAAGGACAAATCTCTGCTCTTTCTGTTCTTTTTCACAGAAAGATTGCTATTCTTCCTGATATTCATTGTTTTGTACAAGCTTTGGTTCGTATAAAACCTGTCATTAAGTCAATTTCTCCTCCTTGGAGTTTGAATTTGGTTCTGGGAGCTCTTAAAGCTCCTCCGCTTGAACCTATGCATTCATTGGACATTAAATTACTTTCTTGGAAAGTTTTGTTCCTTTTGGCCATCTCTTCTGCCAGAAGAGTTTCTGAATTATCTGCTCTTTCTTGTGAGTCTCCTTTTCTGATTTTTCATCAGGATAAGGCGGTGTTGCGAACTTCTTTTGAATTTTTACCTAAAGTTGTGAATTCCAACAACATTAGTAGAGAAATTGTGGTTCCTTCATTATGTCCTAATCCTAAGAATTCTAAGGAGAAATCGTTGCATTCTTTGGATGTTGTTAGAGCTTTGAAATATTATGTTGAAGCTACGAAATCTTTTCGTAAGACTTCTAGTCTATTTGTTATCTTTTCCGGTTCTAGAAAAGGCCAGAAAGCTTCTGCCATTTCTTTGGCATCTTGGTTGAAATCTTTAATTCATCTTGCCTATGTTGAGTCGGGTAAAACTCCGCCTCAGAGAATTACAGCTCATTCTACTAGGTCAGTTTCTACTTCCTGGGCGTTTAGGAATGAAGCTTCGGTTGACCAGATCTGCAAAGCAGCAACTTGGTCCTCTTTGCATACTTTTACTAAATTCTACCATTTTGATGTATTTTCTTCTTCTGAAGCAGTTTTTGGTAGAAAAGTACTTCAGGCAGCGGTTTCAGTTTGAATCTTCTGCTTATGTTTTTCGTTAAACTTTATTTTGGGTGTGGATTATTTTCAGCAGGAATTGGCTGTCTTTATTTTATCCCTCCCTCTCTAGTGACTCTTGTGTGGAAAGATCCACATCTTGGGTAGTCATTATCCCATACGTCACTAGCTCATGGACTCTTGCTAATTACATGAAAGAAAACATAATTTATGTAAGAACTTACCTGATAAATTCATTTCTTTCATATTAGCAAGAGTCCATGAGGCCCGCCCTTTTTTCATGGTGGTTATGATTTTGTATAAAGCACGATTATTCCAATTCCTTATTTTATATGCTTTCGCACTTTTTTATCACCCCACTTCTTGGCTATTCGTTAAACTGAATTGTGGGTGTGGTGAGGGGTGTATTTATAGGCATTTTGAGGTTTGGGAAACTTTGCCCCTCCTGGTAGGAATGTATATCCCATACGTCACTAGCTCATGGACTCTTGCTAATATGAAAGAAATTAATTTATCAGGTAAGTTCTTACATAAATTATGTTTTTTGACCTTTTGCTTACACAATATCTTTCTTGAATTAGCTCATAGTATATATATTATTGGAGCAAGAGACTAGCTATTAAGCAGGGCTTATAACTGTTGGATCCTTCATTGAGGAAACATAAGAGGCAAACAGTTTATGTTCAAACTTTTATGCTGTTATTTTTGTTTTTTGCATTTTTCTTACATACATTTGTCTTAAGTATAATGGATGTAAATAATATTCCAATGTTTCTAATGTACATGAAAAAATTGACTTACATAGGCATTAGAAAGTAATACTAAATACTTTCACCTTTCCACATAAATAGCCTCTGGGATTAAAAATGCCGCCTTAAATTGAAAAAACCCTGTATCCAATCAGAAGTAATGGAGGAGTTTAAAAGGCAGACATGGTGACACAGACAAACATGTCTTGATAAAGCTTGAGGGCGAAACGCGTTGACCGTGACAGTTTGTCACCTTGCTACTTTGTTTTGTTGTTTACTCTAGAAAACCAACTTTACTACCTAAAGGAGTTCCTACTAGGAATGGAGGAAGTTGGTGTGAACACATCAATCGGATACACTGCACCTGCTTGGTGTTAATACAATACTCACTGCAACCGGCAAATACTCATTGCACCTGTAAAGTTGCATTTCTTAGTATATAGAGTCTATATACTTCTAAAAACTACCTTTATCTAGTCACCCGGTGTGACCACATAGCCTTTTTTTTTTTGTTTTTTTTTACCTTCTACTATACACTCCTAGGATCCTTTTCTATAATAAGAAAGAGGGGACACAGAGTTCATCTACATAATTTCCTAAAGCCTGAGGATTACCCACTGTGTTTGGACTACCTTTGACATATAGTGTCATTTTACTGTAAGTCAGTTTACCGCAAGTAATTTGCTAAACAAGTTTGCTTTTAATTTATCGCTACTTGGAGCGATCTTTCAGCCGACCAGAGTGACTTAATAGGAGTCACGTGGGTCAGAATAAGAGCCGTATCCAGGTCACGGACCTAAGCACCAAAGCTGAGAAAATTGCTATACCAGTTCATATCTGAGGATATCGCTTATCGTAAAGGACACGTAAAGGTACTCTCTATATTCCCGCACAGGCTATGATAACCCAATACCTCCGAGTCTGAGGAACATACCAAGACTGTTTAGATACCTAGTTTGCTTTTATGCCTATGTTTTATTAGATTCAACTACTCGTTTTATTATTGCCTTCAGAGGCGTTTTACCATTATTTTGCGCATATTACTTTTTTATTTGTTTCTGAAGGGAGACGTCCCTTGTGTGTTTTACATTGTATATTGATACTAATGGATTATTAAATATTTGGATTATATCCTAAAATTTCACCTTATCTTTGTACATACCTGCCTCCAATAGTATATACAGTTATCTCAGCCCATTCTGCCACCTAAATTAGAGTCTTTTATATACCTTGTGTAAGTACCTAAATCCCTGTTCCGTGCTTATAGCGCTAACTCTTTCTTTTGACTATCTGTAATTTTTGTTTTTCCTTTAGGGGATTAACCGAGTTTAGCAGGATCTTTAAAAATCCTTGATTCTCCTTCCTTTCCTTCTCTCTTTCTTTTCCATGTGCCAGTTGTAATAATCATGCTTTGAACAGTAAGGTATTGTGTGTGAATTTGACAGATTTATGGTGGAAGTTTTGTGCTGCCTTCTATGGTTTATACTGCCATTTAAAGCTTTTGTAAGTTCACTCTTAAAATAGATTGACAGTTTGTGTCTATATGGCTGCAACCTCCCGATAGTCCTTTTGTTCCCACAACTAAATTGCACAAGCGCAGACTGGAAACTGAGGACACAGAAGGGTTATTTTTCCCAACATAAAAAATGTCAATAATGGTGCTGATGTCTAAGTGTTCCTTTTGGAAGCCACCTTTTTCAATTCAAGGATGCTTGGACTGAATTTGTTTTGGACAGACAGGTTCTGGCCATTAATTGGTTACTTTTTAGACTTTCATCCCATCCCTGGGATTCCTTGCTTTGTAAATTCACCACTCCCAGAAGATCTATACAGGAGAAGCCATCTTTCAGTACACAGACCAGCTTCTGGAGTTAGTCAATAATTATACATAATACACTAAATACCATGTTTGGAGTAATAAAAATGATTATACAAGGAACTTACACCATGCCTATTAAACACAATAGATTGTTGTATAATCCTTTAAATATTTTGGTCACTTTGGTGACTTAACATGTTAGTTTGGTGTTTTAGCTGTATAAAATGATGTGTGATTGTATAGGTTATACAGTATTTAACTTTTACATTCATATTATGATTTGATATTTTAATTAAAGAAAGAAAATCATTCAAAATATGGGCATTCAGCTGTAATAAAAAAAAGTATTCAGCCTAATTAAAGTAACAAACTTGGCAGTGCTACATAGGGGATTCTGTGCTACATGTTTCTTGTAGGAGCTAAGCTGTTTCAATCTGCTACAAAGTTGTGTTAATACAGAGCTGCTGTTACATCAACAAAAGAACTGAAGAAGTTCAAGTATTATCATTTAAGAAACTCTATACCATCTTTTCTAAAATCCTAAAGCGATCTTAAGAACATTACCTCACTTTAGGCCAAAGGTTCCGTAGCGTTTCAATAACATTCAAGAGCTTGTTTTACCGTTCTTTTGTTTTAGCCCAAAGAATATTTAAAAAATGATCTTTTGCGTTTTAGATTCCTGAAGGTCTACATTTACACAACTAAAGAATTCAGGGGAGCAGGTATCTTTTTATGTTACATTTTAGAAGAGAAAAAAAAAAGGAAACACTGCCACAACATCAGCTATAGTTTGAAGGGTCAAAGTTGCCATTTGTAAATGTTACAAGGAATGCAGGAATAAGTCACTGGAAGACGTAAAAGATTGTTCTTCTTGACTTACAGTTGTCTTGCAGACAACAAAAAGAGAGCATATGGTTGTAAAAATAGTTTTACAGAGTACAGGTTGTTCAAGTAGTTACAAAACTCACTTATAAGGGATTCGGTTTTCTCCCCAGGACCTTTTTAAATGGGTTCACCACCCGAGCAGATTTTACTGACCACCCTGCTAAAATTGCAGCCAAAAATAAGGTAAAATTAGCTAATAACATTGTTCAATGTTTATTGCTCAGATTATCATTAAATAATCTTACGTTGTATAATGCAATTAATTGGTGCTTTGGATGGCAGAAAATGTTTTAATATTAGAAAGTATTACACTGCCCTCACCCAGCTACTTTATAATGCCATCCGGTTGGCAAAATGCTCTGTGGAGTACACTGGGTTTCTACAACTTTACATAGCTATAGATGGGAAGGCTTCGAAACGGACACATTGAGTGGGGGGGGCAACATTTTTTTTCTCCCAGAGTTTTTTTTTTTTCAATTTTAAAAAAGTGGAGTATGGAATATGTTCTTTTACAATAATAAATTATATGTTTATAGAATGGTGTTCATATATTTTTTTAACCTACAATATTTCTAAAAACTGTAACATGAAGACTTTTATGAAAGAGTTATAATACTTTATGTAGTCTCAAATTATTGCAATTCAACTACTAAGAAAATACTGAGGTTGCAATGCTCAAATAAGAGACATATGCATTTCTGTCTCTAGGGGCATCACAGGTAAAAATGTTTGTATATTTTGCTTGTGGGCTCAATCTTGTTGGTATAGTTGATTTAGTCTTCATAACCTTTATTGAAAATTATGACTTGATTCCTACTAACATTCTGCTTTGATGCAACCCCTCCTCCATTACAGAATAGTGTTTACCTGTAATCTGGGCACTAAACTGTTTTTGAGTTTCATCCTCTCAGTAAAATGGTGAGACCGGCATCCAGCATTTGGAAACATTTGCGCTGTGCAATGTCTTCTGAGAAAAATACAATTTGCAAATACTGTTAACTAATATGAAATTTGCTTTTCCAAATGTTTCCAGGATGACAAAACACACACCCTTGCATGCCAGAGGTGTCCTAATAGTAATTAAAGTGCAAGTAGCTTTTTCCTCCAATGTTTCCATTCAAGAAACACTCTTTCTTCTGTAACAGCTGCCTCATCATAAAGGGCTTCTCAACTAGGGATACGCATTTGGATCTTTCATGGGGATCTAAATGCGGAAGTAAACAGCGGCTCATGACTGTCGGATATTTTCGTTGCCCGATTGATGATTCTTAAAGATCCCCACTCTAAAATCTTTATTTGCAGAGATCTTTGTGTGGGGATCTTTTACAGGAATCAATCTGGCTATGAAAATATCCGAAGTGCACAAGCCCCTGTTTACTGCCGCATTCGGTTCCTCGCGAAAGATCTGAATGCACCTCCCTGTTCTCCACCAGCAGTATCTTCAAGTAAGCAAGTGTTGCAAACTACTGCCTCCAAAAAATACACAATAACTTAATTTATAGAAAAGTTGACACCTGAAAATCAGGAAAATAGTTGATCAAGCTCTTGCAAGAGCAATACATTTTCTGGAACCCCGTTGTCAATAACTGAAAACACATTTTGGCAGTAAGCTTTTAAATTTTTATCTCTTTTTAGATACATGGTTTCTTCTGTTCTTCATTTTTTTTGGTTTGTTTTTTGAGGGGGGTTGTTGCCTGTTCTCATGTACTTGCAAAAGAGATTTCTTACAGCTCATGTCCATATCTGGACCTTGTAGTTCCATTTGTAACAAAAAATACATTTTTAAACCGCAAATTTAGTTTATTATTTACAAGCATAATACTTTTATACACACTGGGCTAGACTACAAGTGAAGCTATATCTTAACGTGCGCCCGTAAAGGGGCAAATTTGCCCATTTACGGGCACTCGTTAAATAACCAGCCATTACAAGTGGCTGGTTAATGCTACTTTGAGCTTGTGGTTTTACTTTGCACTAAGAACAATTAACCAGAGGTCAGACCTCTGGTTAAAGATAAAAAGTTTCACCCAAAATAAAGTGGACAGTACTTCATAATAATGTATAAATATGAGCTTTTTTAGTTTTGAAAAAATTCTGCACAAAACAGTTATAAGAGGTTAAAGTGAGGGGGTGGTGGGGTGTTTTTATATTGCTGCCGAATGCTGCACGATTTCCCCCCTGCACTGCGCTACGTGATTTGCTGTGGCTGTCAGCATTTAAAAAAGGAGACTTCCATTGGAGCCTATGGAAGCATGCTCTCGTGAGAGCTTGGTTTCCAGGGAATGCGAGGTTGCGTTTTCATTGTGCCGCGCTTGTAATTACAATTTCATGTGCTGGTATTACTGAGTGGAGCGCAAATATCGCGTAAGCGCAGTATTGCACTCCACTCGTAATCTAGCCCACTGTGTCTTATTTTCTTTTGTTAAGTGTATCCAGTCCACGGATCATCCATTACTTGTGGGATATTCTCCTTCCCAACAGGAAGTTGCAAGAGGATCACCCACAGCAGAGCTGCTATATAGCTCCTCCCCTAATTGTCATATCCAGTCATTCTCTTGCAAGCCTCAACCAAGATGGAGGTCGTAAGAGGAGTGTGGTGTTTTATACTTAGTTTATTCTTCAATCAAAAGTTTATTTTTAAATGGTGCCGGAGTGTACTGTTTATCTCAGGCAGTATTTAGAAGAAGAATCTGCCTGCGTTTTCTATGATCTTAGCAGAAGTAACTAAGATCCATGGCTGTTCTCACATATTCTGAGGAGTGAGGTAACTTCAGAGAGGGAATGGCGTGCAGGTTTTCCTGCAATAAGGTATGTGCAGTTAATATTTTTCTAGGGATGGAATTTGCTAGAAAATGCTTCTGATACCGAAGTAATGTAAGTAAAGCCTTAAATGCAGTGATAGCGACTGGTATCAGGCTTATTAATAGAGATACATACTCTTATAAAAATGTAATATAAAACGTTTGCTGGCATGTTTAATCGTTTTTATATGTATTTGGTGATAAAACTTATTGGGGCCTAGTTTTTTTCCACATGGCTGGCTTGAATTCTGCCTAGAAACAGTTTCCTTAGGCTTTTCACTGTTGCAATATGAGTGGGAAAGGCCTATTTTAGTGCTTTTCTGTGCAGCTAAAAATACTGACAGAGACATCCAGCTTCTTCCTGCATGTTCCAGGACTTCTCTGGAGGGCTCAAAAGGCTTCAAAGTCGTTTTTGAGGGAGGTAAAAAGCCACAGTAGAGCTGTGGCAGTTGTTGTGACTGAAAAAAAAAACAACAACAACAAAAAAAAAGTTTTTGCCTTTTATTATTCAGTTTTGGGTATTAAGGGGTTAATCATCCATTTGCAAGTGGGTGCAATGCTCTGCTAACTTGTTACATACACTGTAAATATTTCGTTAGTGTAACTGCCTTTTTTCACTGTTATTTCAAATTTTGACAAAATTTGTGTTTCTTAAAGGTGCAGTAACGTTTTTTATATTGCTTGTAAACTTGTTTAAATTGTTTTCCAAGCTTGCTAGTCTCATTGCTAGTCTGTTTAAACATGTCTGACATAGAGGAAACTACTTGTTCATTATGTTTGAAAGCCATGGTGGAGCCCCATAGGAGAATGTGTACTAAATGTATTGATTTCACCTTAAACAGTAAAGATCAGTCTTTAACTATAAAAGAAATATCACCAGAAGATTCTGACGAGGGGGAAGTTATGCCGACTAACTCTCCCCACGTGTCAGACCCTTCGCCTCCCGCTCAGGGGACGCACGCTAATATGGCGCCAATTACATCAGGGACGCCCATAGCGATTACCTTGCAGGACATGGCTGCAATCATGAATAATACCCTGTCAGAGGTATTATCCAGGTTGCCTGAATTAAGAGGCAAGCGCGATTGCTCTGGGGTTAGGAGAAATACAGAGCGCGCAGATGCTGTAAGGGCCATGTCTGATACTGCGTCACAATATGCAGATCATGAGGACGGAGAGCTTCAGTCTGTGGGTGACATCTCTGATTCGGGGAAACCTGATTCAGAGATTTCTAATTTTAAATTTAAGCTTGAGAACCTCCGTGTGTTGCTTGGGGAGGTATTAGCTGCTCTGAATGACTGTAACACAGTTGCAGTACCAGAGAAATTGTGTAGGCTGGATAAATACTATGCGGTACCGGTGTGTACTGATGTTTTTCCTATACCTGAAAGGCTTACAGAAATTAGCAAGGAGTGGGATAGACCGGTTGTGCCTTTTTCCCTACCTCCTATATTTAGAAAAATGTTTCCAATAGACGCCACTACACGGGACTTATGGCAGACGGTCCCTAAGGTGGAGGGAGCAGTTTCTACTTTAGCAAAGCGTACCACTATCCCGGTTGAGGACAGTTGTGCTTTTTCAGATCCAATGGATAAAAAATTGGAGGGTTACCTTAAGAAAATGTTTATTCAACAAGGTTTTATTTTACAACCCCTTGCATGCATTGCGCCTGTCACGGCCGCGGCGGCATTCTAGTTTGAGGCCCTGGAAAAGGCCATCCATACAGCTCCATTGACTGAAATTATTGACAAGCTTAGAACACTTAAGCTAGCTAACTCATTTGTTTCTGATGCCATTGTTCATTTGACTAAACTAACGGCTAAGAATTCCGGATTCGCCATCCAGGCGCGTAGGGCGCTATGACTTAAATCCTGGTCAGCTGACGTGACTTCGAAGTCTAAATTACTCAACATTCTTTTCAAGGGGCAGACCTTATTCGGGCCTGGTTTGAAGGAAATTATTGCTGACATTACTGGAGGTAAAGGTCACACCCTTCCTCAGGACAGGGCCAAAGCAAAGGCCAAACAGTCTAATTTTCGTGCCTTTCGAAATTTCAAGGCAGGTGCAGCATCAACTTCCTCCGCTTCAAAACAAGAGGGAACTTTTGCTCAATCTAAGCAGGCCTGGAAACCTAACCAGTCCTGGAACAAAGGCAAGCAGGCCAGAAAGCCTGCTGCTGCTTCTAAGACAGCATGAAGGAACGGCCCCCTATCCGGTGACGGATCTAGTAGGGGGCAGACTTTCTCTCTTCGCCCAGGCGTGGGCAAGAGATGTTCAGGATCCCTGGGCGTTGGAGATCATATCTCAGGGATATTTTCTGGACTTCAAAGCTTCCCCTCCACAAGGGAGATTTCATCTTTCAAGGCTATCTGCAAATCAGATAAAGAAAGAGGCATTCCTACGCTGTGTGCAAGACCTCCTAGTTATGGGAGTGATCCATCCAGTTCCGCGGACGGAACAAGGACAGGGTTTTTAGTCGAATCTGTTTGTGGTTCCCAAAAAAGAGGGAACCTTCAGACCAATTTTGGATCTAAAGATCTTAAACAAATTCCTCAGAGTTCCATCTTTCAAAATGGAAACTATTCGGACCATCCTACCCATGATCCAAGAAGGTCAGTACATGACCACAGTGGACTTAAAGGATGCCTACCTTCACATACCGATTCACAAGGATCATCATCGGTTTCTAAGGTTTGCCTTTCTAGACAGGCATTACCAATTTGTAGCTCTTCCCTTCGGGTTGGCTACAGCCCCGAGAATCTTTACAAAGGTTCTGGGCTCACTTCTGGCGGTTCTAAGACCGCGAGGCATAGCGGTGGCTCCGTATCTAGACGACATCCTGATACAGGCGTCAAGCTTTCAAGTTGCCAAGTCTCATACAGAGATAGTTCTGGCAGTTCTGAGGTCGCACGGGTGGAAAGTGAACGAGGAAAAGAGTTCTCTATCCCCACTCACAAGAGTCTCCTTCTTAGGGACTCTTATAGATTCTGTAGAAATGAAAATTTACCTGACGGAGTCCAGGTTATCAAAACTTCTAAATGCTTGCCGTGTTCTTCACTCCATTCCGCGCCCTTCGGTAGCTCAGTGTATGGAGGTAATCGGCTTAATGGTAGCGGCAATGGACATAGTGCCATTTGCGCGCCTTCATCTCAGACCGCTGCAATTATGCATGCTGAGTCAGTGGAATGGGGATTACACAGATTTGTCCCCTCTGCTAAATCTGGATCAAGAGACCAGAGATTCTCTTCTCTGGTGGTTGTCTCGGGTACACCTGTCCAAGGGTATGACCTTTTGCAGGCCAGATTGGACAGTTGTAACAACAGATGCCAGCCTTCTAGGTTGGGGTGCAGTCTGGAATTCCCTGAAGGCTCAGGGATCGTGGACTCAGGAGGAGAAACTCCTTCCAATAAATATTCTGGAGTTAAGAGCGATATTCAATGCTCTTCTGGCTTGGCCTCAGTTAGCAACACTGAGGTTCATCAGATTTCAGTCGGACAACATCACGACTGTGGCTTACATCAACCATCAAGGGGGAACCAGGAGTTCCCTAGCGATGTTAGAAGTCTCAAAAATAATTCGCTGGGCAGAGTACCACTCTTGCCACCTGTCAGCAATCCATATCCCAGGCGTGGAGAACTGGGAGGCAGATTTTCTAAGTCGTCAGACTTTCCATCCGGGGGAGTGGGAACTCCATCCGGAGGTGTTTGCTCAGTTGATTCATCGTTGGGGCA
Source organism: Bombina bombina (assembly GCF_027579735.1). Classification (NCBI taxonomy): domain Eukaryota; kingdom Metazoa; phylum Chordata; class Amphibia; order Anura; family Bombinatoridae; genus Bombina; species Bombina bombina. Next base: position 179,645,858 of record NC_069504.1, read on the forward strand.
AACCAGAGTTGGATCTCATGGCGTCTCGCCAGAACGCCAAGCTTTCTTGCTACGGATCCAGGTCCAGGGACCCAGAAGCGACGCTGATAGATGCTCTAGCAGTGCCTTGGTTCTTCAACCTGGCTTATGTGTTTCCACCGTTTCCTCTGCTCCCTCGACTGATTGCCAAAATCAAACAGGAGAGAGCATCGGTGATTCTGATAGCACCTGCGTGGCCACGCAGGACTTGGTATGCAGACCTAGTGGACATGTCATCCTTTCCACCATGGACTCTGCCTCTAAGACAGGACCTTCTGATACAAGGTCCTTTCAATCATCCAAATCTAATTTCTCTGAGACTGACTGCATGGAGATTGAACGCTTGATTCTATCAAAGCGTGGCTTCTCCGAGTCAGTCATTGATACTTTAATACAGACATGAAAGCCTGTTACCAGGAAAATCTACCACAAGATATGGAGTAAATATCTTTATTGGTGTGAATCCAAGAATTACTCATGGAGTAAGGTTAGGATTCCTAGAATATTGTCTTTTCTCCAAGAGGGCTTGGACAAAGGATTATCAGCTAGTTCCTTAAAGGGGCAGATTTCTGCTCTGTCTATTCTTTTGCACAAGCGTCTGGCAGAGGTTCCAGACGTCCAGGCATTTTGCCAGGCTTTGGTTAGAATTAAGCCTGTGTTTAAACCTGTTGCTCCCCCGTGGAGCTTAAACTTGGTTCTTAAGGTTCTTCAAGGAGTTCCGTTTGAACCCCTTCATTCCATTGATATTAAACTTTTATCTTGGAAAGTTCTGTTTTTGATGGCTATTTCCTCGGCTCGGAGAGTCTCTGAGCTATCTGCCTTACAATGTGATTCTCCTTATCTGATTTTTCATGCAGATAAGGTAGTTCTGTGTACCAAACCTGGGTTTTTACCTAAGGTGGTTTCTAACAAGAATATCAATCAAGAGATTGTTGTTCCATCGTTGTGCCCTAATCCTTCTTCAAAGAAGGAACGTCTTTTACATAATCTGGACGTAGTCCGTGCCTTGAAGTTTTACTTACAAGCTACTAAAGATTTTCGTCAAACATCTTCCCTGTTTGTCGTTTACTCTGGACAGAGGAGAGGTCAAAAAGCTTCGGCAACCTCTCTTTCCTTTTGGCTTCGGAGCGTAATATGCCTAGCCTATGAGACTGCTGGACAGCAGCCCCCTGAAAGGATTACAGCTCATTCTACTAGAGCTGTGGCTTCCACCTGGGCCTTCAAAAATGAGGCCTCTGTTGAACAGATTTGCAAGGCTGCGACTTGGTCTTCGCTTCACACCTTTTCACACTTTTTCAAAATTTTACAAATTTGATACTTTTGCTTCTTCGGAGGCTGTGTTTGGGAGAAAGGTTCTTCAGGCAGTGGTTCCTTCCGCTTAATCCTGCCTTGTCCCTCCCATCATCCGTGTACTTTAGCTTTGGTATTGGTATCCCACAAGTAATGGATGATCCGTGGACTGGATACACTTAACAAGAGAAAACATAATTTATGCTTACCTGATAAATTTATTTCTCTTGTAGTGTATCCAGTCCATGGCCCGCCCTGTCCTTTTAAGGCAGGTCTAAATTTTAATTAAACTACAGTCACCACTGCACCCTATGGTTTCTCCTTTCTCTGTTTGTTTTCGGTCGAATGACTGGATATGACAGTTAGGGGAGGAGCTATATAGCAGCTCTGCTGTGGTTGATCCTCTTGCAACTTCCTGTTGGGAAGGAGAATATCTCACAAATAATGGATGATCCGTGGACTGGATACACTACAAGAGAAATAAATTTATCAGGTAAGCATAAATTATGTTTTTTCAATGTAACAAAATTACTTTTAATTCCACTCTGCATTTTTTTCCCTTCAATTTTTCCAAAAATTTCCATTTCTTTCTTAAGATATGGTGAGTCCACTGTGTCATCATTTACTGTAGGGAATATCACTCCTGGCCAGCAGGAGGAGGCAAATAGCACCACAGCCAAGCTGTTTAGTATCACTCCCCTTCCCACAACCCCCAGTCATTCTCTTTGCCTACGGTACATGGAGGAGGTGAAGTTTTGGTGTCTGAAGGAAATTGGATTTATTTCACTTCAATCAAGGTTTACTCTGATCTTTCATCTCAAGATTGGGTCTAGCCGTACTCCATGTTAGTTTCTTCAGTAGGGCAGTGGTGGCTTTTAGGCAGTTAGGAAAACACAACGAAGCCCAATTCACAAGTTTCTAACATGTTGCTGCCCTGGTATAGAAATCCAGGGAGTAGGTTTACTCTGTTCTTTCTTTTTCCACAGGTCCCTGTAAGGAGGGGCATCCTTCCATACCATGAGAGCTGTCTTCCTGCCTGTCAGCTAGATATGCAGGTAAGTGCCTTATGTTTTTCTGAGGCTGGATAGGAGACTGGTACTGAAGAGTTAACCCACAACACTGAAAACACTGAAGGGGTTAACCATTCCTTTAAAATCTGCACATTATGGGACTAGTATCCTGAGTTCAGTATTATTTTAGGCAGAGGCAAGCACTATGCATTGTGGCAGAGACTCGGGTTAACTCTTTTAAAGACAATCCCCATATCGTTGACGGTTTTCAGGAACATTGTCAGGCAAACTCCTTTATTGACTTAGGATTATGCTTTATTTTGGTGGCTGATGTGTTTTCACAATATTGGGGGCACTTCGATATCACACCTTGCGATTTTGTTCTAACTGCGCTGTTACAGCGCCACAGGATGCGGTTCCATTTCTCTGGGCTCCTCTTCCGGTGTTTTTAATACTAACAGACGCAGCTTCAGACCAGCGACGTGTGCATCTTGCTCCGCTTGCAGTGAAGGATTTGCAGAGCTTTCTCCTGTTAAGTGTAGTCAGTCCACGGGTCATCCATTACTTATGGAATATATCTCTTCCTAACAGGAAACTGCAAGAGAATTACCCAGCAGAGCTGCTATATAGCTCCTCCCCTCACCTATCATACTCAGTCATTCTCTTGCAGCCTAACTAAAAAGGAAGCTGTGAGAGATCTGTGGTGTTTTTTAACTTAGTTTATTTCTACAATCAAAAGTTTGTTATTTTTAAATGGCACCGGAGTGTGCTGTTTATTCTCAGGCAGCATTAGAAGAAGAATCTGCCTGGGTTTTTTTCTATGGTCTTAGCAGACGTAACTAAGATCCACTGGCTGTTTCTCATCTGAGGAGTGAGGTAACTTCAGAGAAGGGGAATAGCATGCAGGGCTCCCCTGCAACAAATGAGGTATGTGCAGTAATTTATTTTCTGAGGAATGGAATTGACTGAGAAAATACTGCTGATACCATTGTAAAGTAAGTTCAGCCTTAAATGCAGTGATAGCGACTGGTATCAGGCTGATGTGTGTGTGTGTACACTGAATGTATTTTCTAAGGAATGGAATTGACTCTGAAAATACTGTTAATACTGAAATAATGTATGAGCCTTAACTGCAGTAAAAACGACTGGTAGCAGGCTTATTAATAATAATACATAACTTTCAAATGTATGTTTAAAACGTTTACTGGCTTGTTAATCGTTTTTGTGAGGTACTTGGTGATAAAACTTATTAGGGCATGATTTTTACCACATGGCCATTTTTGTTTTCTGCATAGAAACAGTTTCTGAGCTTCCCCACTGTTGTAATATGAGTGGGAGGGGCCTATTTTAGCGCTTTTTTTGCGCAGTAAAAATTCAGTCACAATCTGTCTACTTCATCCTCCATGATCCAGATCGTCTCTAGAGAGCTCAGGGGTCTTCAAAATCCATTTTGAGGGAGGTAATCAGGCACAGCAGTCCTGTGACAGTGTATTTGACTGTGAGAAAAACGTTAATTATATAATTGTTATCCGTTTTTGGGTACTAAGGGGTTAATCATCCAATTGCTGGTGGGTGCAATCCTTTGCTAACTTAATACATTTACTGTGAAAATTTGGTTGCTATAACTATTTTGGTCATTGTTATTTCAACTGTGTCAGTTTTTCTGTGCTTCTTAAAGGCACAGTAACGTTTTTTATATTGCTTGTAAATTAATTTTGAAAAGTATTTCCAAGTTTGCTAGTCTCATTGCTAGTTTGTTTATACATGTCTGACTCAGATGAATCTCTTTGTTCTCTATGTTTAAAGGCCAATGTGGAGCCCAATAGAAGTTTGTGTACTAATTGCATTGATGCTACTTTAAATAAAAGTCAATCTTTACATGTAAAGAAATTATCACCAGACGACGAGGGGGAAGTTATGCCGACTAACTCTCCTCACGTGTCAGTACCTGCGCCTCCCGCTCAGGAGGTGCGTGATTTTGTGGCGCCAAGTACATCAGGGAGGCCCTTACAAATCACTTTGCAAGACATGGCTACTGTTATGACAGAAGTATTATCTAAGTTGCCAGAATTAAGGAGCAAGCGCGATAGCTCTGGGTTAAGGATAGAGCGCGCGGATGAGATGAGAGCCATGTCAGATACTGCGTCACAGTTTGCAGAACGTGAGGACGGAGAGCTTCATTCTGTGGGTAACGGATCTGATCCAGGGAGACTGGATTCAGAGATTTCCAATTTTAAATTTAAGCTAGAGAACCTCCGCACATTGCTAGGGGAGGTATTAGCAGCTCTGAATGATTGTAACACGGTTGCAATTCCAGAGAAATTATGTAGGTTGAATAGATACTATGCGGTACCGGTGTGTACTGACGTATTTCCTATACTAAAAAGGCTTACAGAGATTATTAGCAAGGAGTGGGATAGACCGGGTGTGCCTTTTACCCCTCCTCCCATATTTAGGAAAATGTTTCCTATTGACGCCACCACACGAGACTTATGGCAGACGGTCCCTAAGGTGGAGGGAGCAGTTTCTACTTTAGCTAAGCGTACCACTATCCCGGTGGAGGATAGTTGTGCCTTTTCAGATCCAATGGATAAAAAATTAGAGGGTTACCTTAAGAAAATGTTTGTTCTACAAGGTTTTATTTTACAGCCCCTCGCATGCATTGTGCCTGTCACTGCTGCGGCAGCATTCTGGTTTGAGTCTCTGGAAGAGGCCATTCGCTCAGCTCCATTGGATGAAATAATCAACAAGCTTAAGACACTTAAGCTAGCTAACGCATTTGTTTCTGATGCTGTTGTGCATTTAACCAAACTTACGGCTAAGAACTCCGGATTCGCCATCCAAGCGCGCAGAGTGCTATGGCTTAAATCCTGGTCAGCTGACGTGACTTCTAAATCTAAATTGCTTATTCGGGCCCGGCTTGAAAGAAATTATTGCTGACATTACGGGAGGTAAGGGCCATGCTCTACCTCAGGACAGGGCCAAATCAAAGGCCAAACAGTCTAATTTTCGTGCCTTTCGTAACTTCAAGGCAGGAGCAGCGTAAAACTTCCTCCGCTCCAAAACAGGAGGGAGCTGTTGCTCGTTACAGACAGGGCTGGAAAGTTAACCAGTCCTGGAACAGGGGCAAGCAGGCCAAGAAACCTGCTGCTGCCCCCAAAACAGCATGAAGAGAGGGCCCCCTATCCGGAAACGGATCTAGTGGGGGGCAGACTTTCTCTCTTCGCCCAGGCTTGGGCAAGAGATGTCCAGGATCCCTGGGCGTTGGAGATCATATCTCAGGGATATCTCCTGGACTTCAAAACTTCTCCTCCACGGGGGAGATTTCATCTTTCAAGGTTATCAGCAAACCAAATAAAGAAAGAGGCGTTTCTACGCTGTGTACAAGACCTCTTACTAATGGGGGTAATCCACCCAGTTCCGCGGACGGAACACGGGCAGGGATTCTATTCAAACCTATTTGTGGTTCCCAAGAAAGAGGGAACCTTCAGGCCAATCTTGGACTTAAAAATCCTAAACAAATTTCTAAGAGTTCCATCATTCAAAATGGAAACTATTCGAACCATCCTTCCCATGATCCAAGAGGGCCAGTACATGACCACAGTGGATCTAAAGGATGCCTACCTTCACATACCGATTCACAAGGACCATTACCGGTATCTGAGATTTGCCTTCCTAGACAGGCATTACCAGTTTGTAGCTCTTCCCTTCGGATTAGCTACGGCTCCAAGAATCTTTAAAAAAATTCTAGGATCACTTCTGGCGGTACTAAGACCGCGAGGCATAGCGGTGACTCCGTACCTAGACGACATTCTGATACAAGCGTCAAGTTTTCAAACTGCCAAGTCTCATACAGAGATAGTTCTGGCATTTCTGAGGTCGCATGGGTGGAAGGTGAACGTGGAAAAGAGTTCTCTATTACCACTTACAAGAGTTCCCTTTCTAGGGACTCTTATAGATTCTGTAGAGATGAAAATTTACCTGACAGAGGCCAGGTTATTAAAACTTCTAAATGCTTGCCGTGTCCTTCACTCCATTCCACACCCGTCAGTAGCTCAGTGCATGGAAGTAATCGGCTTAATGGTAGCGGCAATGGACATAGTACCATTTGCGCGCCTGCATCTCAGACCGCTGCAATTGTGCATGCTAAGTCAGTGGAACGGGGATTACTCAGATTTGTCCCCCCTACTAAATCTGGATCAAGAGACCAGAGATTCTCTTCTATGGTGGCTTTCTCGGCCACATCTGTCCAAGGGGATGACTTTTCGCAGGCCAGATTGGACGATTGTAACAACAGACGCCAGCCTTCTAGGCTGGGGAGCAGTCTGGAATTCCCTGAAGGCTCAGGGATTATGGACTCAGGAGGAGAAACTCCTCCCAATAAATATTCTGGAGTTAAGAGCAATATTCAATGCTCTCCTAGCTTGGCCTCAGTTAGCAACTCTGAGGTTCATCAGATTTCAGTCGGACAACATCACGACTGTGGCTTACATCAACCATCAAGGGGGAACCAGAAGTTCCCTAGCGATGTTGGAAGTCTCAAAGATAATTCGCTGGGCAGAGTCTCACTCTTGCCACCTGTCAGCGATCTACATCCCAGGCGTGGAGAACTGGGAGGCGGACTTTCTAAGTCGCCAGACTTTTCATCCGGGAACGCCAAGCTTCCTTGTTACGGATCCAGGTCCAGGGACCCGGGAGCGGTGCTAATAGATGCTCTGACAGCCCCTTGGGTCTTCAACATGGCTTATGTGTTTCCACCATTCCCAATGCTTCCTCGTTTGATTGCCAAGATCAAACAGGAGAGAGCTTCGGTGATTCTGATAGCGCCTGCGTGGCCACGCAGGACCTGGTATGCAGACCTAGTGGACATGTCGTCCTGTCCTCGGTGGTCTCTGCCTCTGAGACAGGACCTTCTAATTTAGGGTCCTTTCAAACATCCAAATCTAATTTCTCTGAGGCTGACTGCATGGAGATTGAACGCTTGATTCTATCAAAGCGTGGCTTCTCTGAGTCGGTTATTGATACCTTAATACAGGCTAGGAAGCCTGTTACCAGAAAATTTTACCATAAGATATGGCGTAAATATTTACATTGGTGCGAATCCAAGAGTTACTCATGGAGTAAGGTTAGGATTCCTAGGATATTGTCCTTTCTACAAGAGGGTTTAGAAAAGGGCTTATCTACTAGTTCGTTAAAGGGACAGATTTCTGCTCTGTCTATTCTTCTACACAAATGTCTGGCTGAAGTTCCAGACGTTCAGGCTTTCTGTCAGGCTTTAACTAGGATTAAGCCTGTGTTTAAGTCTGTTGCTCCGCCGTGGAGCTTAAACTTAGTTCTTAATGTTCTTCAAGGCGTTCCATTTGAACCCCTTCATTCCATTGATATCAAGCTGTTATCTTGGAAAGTTCTGTTTTTGATGGCTATTTCCTCGGCTCGAAGAGTCTCTGAGTTATCTGCCTTACATTGTGATTCTCCTTATCTGATTTTTCATTCAGACAAGGTAGTCCTGCGTACTAAACCTGGGTTCTTACCTAAGGTAGTTACTAACAGGAATATCAATCAAGAGATTGTTGTTCCATCTCTGTGTCCTAACCCTTCTTCAAAGAAGGAACGACTTTTGCATAATCTGGACGTAGTCCGTGCCCTGAAATTCTATTTGCAGGCAACTAAGGATTTTCGTCAAACTTCTTCCCTGTTTGTCGTTTACTCTGGACAGAGGAGAGGTCAAAAGGCTTCGGCTACCTCTCTCTCTTTTTGGCTTCGTAGCATAATACGCTTAGCCTATGAGACTGCTGGACAGCAGCCTCCTGAAAGGATTACAGCTCATTCTACTAGAGCTGTGGCTTCCACCTGGGCCTTTAAAAATGAGGCCTCTGTTGAACAGATTTGCAAGGCTGCGACTTGGTCTTCGCTTCACACTTTTTCAAAATTTTACAAATTTGACACTTTTGCTTCGTCGGAGGCTATTTTTGGGAGAAAGGTACTTCAGGCAGTGGTTCCTTCTGTTTAATGTTCCTGCCTTGTCCCTCCCTTCATCCGTGTACTTTAGCTTTGGTATTGGTATTCCATAAGTAATGGATGACCCGTGGACTGACTACACTTAACAGGAGAAAACATAATTTATGCTTACCTGATAAATTCCTTTCTCCTGTAGTGTAGTCAGTCCACGGCCCGCCCTGTTTTTATGGCAGGTCTAAATTTTAATTAAACTCCAGTCACCACTGTACCCTATGGTTCCTCCTTTCTCGTCTGCTTTGGTCGAATGACTGAGTATGATAGGTGAGGGGAGGAGCTATATAGCAGCTCTGCTGGGTAATTCTCTTGCAGTTTCCTGTTAGGAAGAGATATATTCCATAAGTAATGGATGACCCGTGGACTGACTACACTACAGGAGAAAGGAATTTATCAGGTAAGCATAAATTATGTTTTTTCTTCTGTTAAGTGTGATCAGTCCACGGGTCATCATTACTTCTGGGATATTACTCCTCCCCAACAGGAAGTGCAAGAGGATTCACCCAGCAGAGCTGCATATAGCTCCTCCCCTCTACGTCACTCCCAGTCATTCTCTTGCACCCAACGACTAGATAGGATGTGTGAGAGGACTATGGTGATTATACTTAGTTTTATATCTTCAATCAAAAGTTTGTTATTTTAAAATAGCACCGGAGTGTGTTATTACCTCTCTGGCAGAGTTTGAAGAAGAATCTACCAGAGTTTTGCTATGATTTTAGCCGGAGTAGTTAAGATCATATTGCTGTTCTCGGCCATCTGAGGAGTGAGGTAAACTTCAGATCAGGGGACAGCGGGCAGATGAATCTGCATAGAGGTATGTAGCAGTTTTTATTTTCTGACAAATGGAATTGATGAGAAAATCCTACCATACCGATATAATGTCATGTATGTATACTTTACACTTCAGTATTCTGGGGAATGGTACTTCACTAGAATTACACTGTAAGAAATACATAAAGCTGTTTAATAACTAGAGATTATGTTTAACGTTTTTGCTGGAATGTAAAATCGTTTTCATTTGCTGAGGTACTGTGTGAATAAATGTTTGGGCACTATTTTTCCACTTGGCAGTTGCTTAAAGGATTCCAAAACTTAAGTTTTTTGTCCATAACCTGACCATCAATTTCAAATCACTAACGTGTATATTTCATCACTTACCTACTTTTACAGTACAACGATCTTTCTGAACACTATAAAATTAAAATGTATTTTCCTAAGATGACATCATTACAGCCAACCCTCTAATATGGGCCGTGCACACCAAACTTCAATTTCCAATCGTATTGCAATTTTCTGCATATCATTAAGTGACAATGTCGTCACCCGGCGCATGCGCATTACGATCCGTTGACCCGCGCATGTGCATATCTGATCCATGATACCACACTTAGCCATACAGTGGTATTGTAAATAAGCATATGCTGTGCTCTTACAAACTCTATTCATCAAATTCAGCATAAAGTGAAATAAAATTAATGTGTTTTATTCATAAGTTTGTCCGTTTTTATACACATATAGAATTAATGCTCGTTATTGTTAGGGAGATTCTCGCAGCAATCCTCACTTACCTGCTCTATTCAGTGTATTGAGCATACAGTTAAATAAAATTAATATGGGTTTCATTGATAATTTTGTCCGTTTTTCTATACATATAGAATTAATGCTCGTTATTACTAGGGAGATTCTTGCAGCGATCCACACTTACCTGCTCTATTCAGCAGCTCTGTCTGATATCAACACAGCAGGTCTGCTGGTTTGCTGTGAGTTACGTCAAGAATGACGTGGACGGTATATCGCGCATGCGCATATAATCAAACCGACGCCATTTTCATAACCTGGGTTATCGTTCAGAATTGGATGATGGTAATGAATCGCCGTCGGTGGGTTTGGAAAACCTTGTATTTTCGCAATCGGATTGCTAAGAAAGGGTAAATATTATAAACGCAATGCAAATTACAAAAATATAGAAAATATATCGATATTTCAATTTAAGATGACTTTTTTTCTGGGTTTAGTGTCCCTTTAATCTGTTTTTCTGACAGTTTCTGTTCTCCCTCACTGCTGTGTGTGAGGGGGAGGGGCCGTTTTTTGGCGCTTTTACTATGCATCAAATATTTCAGTCAGCAACTCATTGTATTCCCTGCATGATCCGGTTCATCTCTACAGAGCTCAGGGGTCTTCAAAACTTATTTTGAGGGAGGTAATTTCTCTCAGCAGAGCTGTGAGAATTATAGTTTGACTGAGATAAAAAACGTTTATTCTGTAATTTGTTTCCTGCTTTCAGAATTTGTTATCTTTGCTAATGGGATTAAACCTTTGCTAAAGTTGTGTTGTTTACAAGGATTGAGGCTATAACTGTTTCAATTTATTAATTTTCAACTGTCATAGATCTTCTGTGCTTCTTAAAGGCACAGTACGTTTTAATATTATTCTAATTGAATTGTATTTCCAAGTTGCAAGTTTATTTGCTAGTGTGTTAAACATGTCTGATTCAGAGGATGATACCTGTGTCATTTGTTGCAATGCCAAAGTGGAGCCCAATAGAAATTTATGTACTAACTGTATTGATGCTACTTTAAATAAAAGTCAATCTGTACAAATTGAACAAATTTCACCAAACAACGAGGGGAGAGTTATGCCGACTAACTCGACTCACGTGTCAGTACCTACATCTCCCGCTCAGAGGGAGGTGCGTGATATTGTAGCGCCGAGTACATCTGGGCGGCCATTACAAATCACATTACAGGATATGGCTACTGTTATGACTGAGGTTTTGGCTAAATTACCAGAACTAAGAGGTAAGCGTGATCACTCTGGGGTGAGAACAGAGTGCGCTGATAATATTAGGGCCATGTCAGACACTGCGTCACAGGTGGCAGAACATGAGGACGGAGAACTTCATTCTGTGGGTGACGGTTCTGATCCAAACAGACTGGATTCAGATATTTCAAATTTTAAATTTAAACTGGAAAACCTCCGTGTATTACTAGGGGAGGTGTTAGCGGCTCTGAATGATTGTAACACAGTTGCAATACCAGAGAAAATGTGTAGGTTGGATAAATATTTTGCGGTACCGACGAGTACTGAGGTTTTTCCTATACCTAAGAGACTTACTGATATTGTTACTAAGGAGTGGGATAGACCCGGTGTGCCGTTCTCACCCCCTCCGATATTTAGAAAAATGTTTCCAATAGACGCCACCACAAGGGACTTATGGCAAACGGTCCCTAAGGTGGAGGGAGCAGTTTCTACCTTAGCTAAGCGTACCACTATCCCGGTGGAGGATAGCTGTGCTTTTTCAGATCCAATGGATAAAAAGTTAGAGGGTTACCTTAAGAAAATGTTTGTTCAACAAGGTTTTATATTGCAACCCCTTGCATGCATTGCGCCGATCACGGCTGCAGCGGCATTCTGGATTGAGTCTCTGGAAGAGAACATTGGTTCAGCTACTCTGGACGACATTACGGACAGGCTTAGAGTCCTTAAACTAGCTAATTCATTCATTTCGGAGGCCGTAGTACATCTTACTAAACTTACGGCGAAGAATTCAGGATTCGCCATTCAGGCACGCAGGGCGCTGTGGCTAAAATCCTGGTCAGCTGATGTTACTTCTAAGTCTAAATTGCTTAATATACCTTTCAAAGGGCAGACCTTATTCGGGCCCGGGTTGAAAGAGATTATCGCTGACATTACAGGAGGTAAAGGCCATGCCCTGCATCAGGACAAAGCCAAAGCCAAGACTAGACAGTCTAATTTTCGTTCCTTTCGTAATTTCAAAGCAGGAGCAGCATCAACTTCCTCTGCACCAAAACAGGAAGGAGCTGTTGCTCCTGGAACAAGGGCAAGCAGACTAGGAAACCTGCTGCTGCCCCTAAAACAGCATGAATTGAGGGCCCCCGATCCGGGATCGGATCTAGTGGGGGGCAGACTTTCTCTCTTCGCCCAGGCTTGGGCAAGAGATGTTCAGGATCCCTGGGCGCTAGAGATAATATCTCAGGGATACCTTCTGGACTTCAAATACTCTCCTCCAAGAGAGAGATTTCATCTGTCAAGATTGTCAACAATCCAGACAAAGAAAGAGGCGTACAAGAGCTCTTGTTAATGGGAGTAATCCATCTAGTTCCACGATCGGAACAGGGACAGGGGTTTTACTCAAATCTGTTTGTGGTTCCCAAAAAAGAGGGAACTTTCAGACCAATCCTGGACTTAAAGATCCTAAACAAATTCCTAAGAGTTCCATCGTTCAAGATGGAGACTATTCGGACAATTTTACCTATGATCCAAGAGGGTCAATACATGACCACTGTAGATTTAAAAGATGCTTACCTTCACATACCGATTCACAAAGATCATTATCAGTACCTAAGGTTTGCCTTCCTAGACAGGCATTACCAGTTTGTGGCTCTTCCATTCGGATTGGCTACAGCTCCAAGAATCTTCACAAAGGTTCTGGGTGCTCTTCTGGCGGTACTAAGACCGCGGGGAATCTCGGTAGCTCCATACCTAGACGACATTCTGATACAAGCTTCAAGCTTTCAAACTGCCAAGTCTCATACAGAGTTAGTGCTGGCATTTCTAAGGTCACATGGATGGAAGGTGAACGAAAAGAAAAGTTCACTCGTTCCACTCACAAGAGTTCCCTTCCTGGGGACTCTTATAGATTCTGTAGAAATGAAGATTTACCTGACAGAGGACAGGCTAACAAGACTTCAAAGTGCTTGCCGCACCCTTCATTCCATTCAACACCCGTCAGTGGCTCAATGCATGGAGGTAATCGGCTTAATGGTAGCGGCAATGGACATAGTACCCTTTGCACGCTTACACCTCAGACCACTGCAACTGTGCATGTTAAGTCAGTGGAATGGGGATTACTCAGACTTATCCCCTTCTCTGAATCTGGATCAAGAGACCAGAAATTCTCTTCTATGGTGGCTTTCTCGGCCACATCTGTCCAGGGGGATGCCATTCAGCAGACCAGACTGGACAATTGTAACAACAGACGCCAGCCTTCTAGGTTGGGGTGCCGTCTGGAATTCTCTGAAGGCTCAGGGACAATGGAGTCAGGAGGAGAGTCTCCTGCCAATAAACATTCTGGAATTGAGAGCAGTTCTCAATGCCCTCCTGGCTTGGCCCCAGTTGACAACTCGGGGGTTCATCAGGTTTCAGTCGGACAACATCACGACTGTAGCTTACATCAACCATCAGGGAGGGACAAGAAGCTCCCTAGCTATGATGGAAGTATCAAAGATAATTTGCTGGGCAGAGTCTCACTCTTGCCACCTGTCAGCAATCCACATCCCGGGAGTGGAGAACTGGGAGGCGGATTTCTTAAGTCATCAGACTTTTCATCCGGGGGAGTGGGAACTTCATCCGGAGGACTTTGCCCAAATACTTCGACGTTGGGGCAAACCAGAGATAGATCTCATGGCGTCTCGACAGAACGCCAAGCTTCCTCGTTACGGGTCCAGATCCAGGGATCCAGGAGCAGTCCTGATAGATGCTCTGACAGCACCTTGGGACTTCAGGATGGCTTACGTGTTTCCACCCTTCCCGTTGCTTCCTCGATTGATTGCCAGAATCAAACAAGAGAGAGCATCAGTGATTCTAATAGCACCTGCGTGGCCACGCAGGACTTGGTATGCAGACCTGGTGGACATGTCATCCTGTCCACCTTGGTCTCTACCTCTGAAACAGGACCTTCTGATACAGGGTCCCTTCAAACATCAAAATCTAACTTCTCTGAAGCTGACTGCTTGGAAATTGAACGCTTGATTTTATCAAGACGTGGATTTTCTGAGTCAGTTATTGATACCTTAATACAGGCTAGGAAACCTGTTACCAGAAAGATTTACCATAAGATATGGCGTAAATACCTATATTGGTGTGAATCCAAAGGTTACTCTTGGAGTAAGGTTAGGATTCCTAGGATATTGTCTTTTCTACAAGAAGGTTTAGAAAAGGGTTTATCTGCTAGTTCATTAAAGGGACAGATCTCAGCTCTGTCCATTCTGTTACACAAACGTCTGTCAGAAGTTCCTGACGTCCAGGCTTTTTGTCAGGCTTTGGCCAGAATTAAGCCTGTGTTTAAAACTGTTGCTCCACCATGGAGTTTAAACCTTGTTCTTAATGTTTTACAGGGCGTTCCGTTTGAACCCCTTCATTCCATTGATATAAAGTTGTTATCTTGGAAAGTTCTATTTTTAATGGCTATTTCCTCGGCTCGAAGAGTCTCTGAATTATCAGCCTTACATTGTGATTCTCCTTATTTGATTTTTCATTCGGATAAGGTAGTCCTGCGTACTAAACCTGGGTTCTTACCTAAGGTAGTTACTAATAGGAATATCAATCAAGAGATTGTTGTTCCTTCTTTATGCCCAAATCCTTCTTCAAAGAAGGAACGTCTACTGCACAACCTGGATGTAGTCCGTGCTCTAAAATTTTACTTACAGGTAACTAAGGAATTTCGACAAACGTCTTCTCTGTTTGTCATTTACTCTGGGCAGAGGAGAGGTCAAAAAGCTTCCGCTACCTCTCTTTCTTTTTGGCTTCGTAGCATAATTCGTTTAGCTTATGAGACTGCTGGACAGCAGCCTCCTGAAAGAATTACAGCTCATTCTACTAGAGCTGTGGCTTCCACTTGGGCCTTCAAGAATGAGGCCTCTGTTGAACAGATTTGCAAGGCTGCAACTTGGTCTTCGCTTCATACTTTTTCCAAATTTTACAAATTTGACACTTTTGCTTCATCGGAGGCTATTTTTGGGAGAAAGGTTCTTCAGGCAGTGGTTCCTTCTGTATAAAGAGCCTGCCTATCCCTCCCGTCATCCGTGTACTTTTGCTTTGGTATTGGTATCCCAGAAGTAATGATGACCCGTGGACTGATCACACTTAACAGAAGAAAACATAATTTATGCTTACCTGATAAATTCCTTTCTTCTGTAGTGTGATCAGTCCACGGCCCGCCCTGTTTTTAAGGCAGGTAAATATTTTTTAATTTATACTCCAGTCACCACTTCACCCTTGGCTTTTCCTTTCTCGTTGGTCCTTGGTCGAATGACTGGGAGTGACGTAGAGGGGAGGAGCTATATGCAGCTCTGCTGGGTGAATCCTCTTGCACTTCCTGTTGGGGAGGAGTAATATCCCAGAAGTAATGATGACCCGTGGACTGATCACACTACAGAAGAAAGGAATTTATCAGGTAAGCATAAATTATGTTTTTGTGGACCCGGCAGGGAAACGTCCCATCGCTCCGATATTCTAGCGTAGGAGCAGGTAGGCACCTCAGTCTTAGGGCTGAGGTGTAAAGGGGCAGCAAATTGATAAATTCAATATTTAAATTCAATATTTAAAGTATATCAAAATCTCACACAGAGATTCCATCATGTACTGTTACTGGGTAAATCTTACTTGCAGGACACAGTTTTACTCTTATGGTGTTTTGTCTCTTAAAGGGACAGTATACAAAAATAAGATTTATTTTTTAAATATTTTTTGTTTGTCTCCTACATCATGGAACAGGTTGCTGTTCCCATGGATAGATGTCCAATCTGCATGATTAATAAAATTGTGCCATCCTTGCCTTTTTGTTCCTCATGTTTAGACATAACTTTAAAGAATAAAGATACACTTTTTGTTTCTGAGCCAACAGTCTCTCAGGACGATGCTGTTCAGGCATTGCCACAGTTCTCTCCACAAACGTCCCAAGCTTTAATGGTGTCACATGCAGTGCCCTGCGGTTCCTCTCAATCTCCTGGAGGAGTTTATTTGCAAGCAGAGATTGCTGCCCAGGTATCATCTGCGGCATTAGCTGCCATTCCCATGCTACAGGGTAAACACAAGAGGAAAATTAGAGATTCAGATAGTAGGGTTTCTGTTCCGACTTCTGCTACCCAAGTTGCTCTTTCTCATAAGTCTGATGAGAAACATACGTTGGTAGCTTCTGAGGGTGAAATCTCAGATTCGGACACTATAATTACTTAATCTGATGCTGTGAAATCTCAGATTCTGACACTATAATTACTTCATCTGATGCTGAAGTTGTATCCTTCAGATTTAGGCTTGAACACCTCCGTGTACTTTTAAAGGAGGTTGTTCCTACTCTTGATGACTCAGATACTCCTACCGCTTTCATCCCTAGGAAATCGGACAAACTTAATAAATACTTTAATGTACCTTCCTCTGTGGAGGTCTTGCCTGTGCCAGACTGTGTCACAGAGGTTATAGCACAGGAATGAGACAGACCTGGGATTCCTTTTTCCCCGTCTTCTGTCTTTAAGAAGATGTTTCCTGTTGCTAAGTCCATTAAGGAGTTGTGGCAAACGGTTCCTAAAGCAGAAGGGGCTATTTCTACTCTGGCTAAGAGAACTACTATTCCTATTGAGGATAGCTGCTCATTTAAGAATCCAATGGACAAAAAGCTGGTGGCTTATTTGAAAAAAAAAAAATGTATGTCCATCAAGGTCTACAATGGCATCCTGCAGTGTGTATTGCCACTGTGACAAGTGCTGCAGCCTATTGGTTCAACGCCTTGTCTGAGTCTCTTCAGGTAGAGACTCCTTTAGAGGAAATCCAAGATAGGATTAAGGCTCTTAAGTTGGCCAATTCCTTTATTACTGACACTTCCTTGCAGGTCATTAAATTGGGAGCCAAAATATCTGGCTTTGCTGTGCTTGCGCGCAGAGCATTGTGGCTGAAACCTTGGTCAGCCGATGTTTCCTCTAAATCTAAGCTTCTGACGATCCCTTACAGGGTAAGATCTTGTTTGGACCCTGTCTGACAGAAATTATTTCTGATATAGCAATCAAAGAAACCCGCAGCTGACTCTAAATCATCATGAAGGGTTTGCCCCCGATCCGGAATCGGATCAAGTGGGGGGCAGACTTGCTCAGTTTTCTCAAGCATGGATACAAGATGTCCCAGATCCCTGGCATGTGGACATAGTATCTCAGGGCTACAAATTGTAATTCAAGATTTTTCAACCCAGGGGCAGGTTACATCTCTCAAGATTATCTGCAGACCAGATAAAAAGAGAGGCGTTCTTGAAATGCGTTCAGGATCTTTCCTCCCTGGGAATAATTGTTCCAGTCCAGGAACAGGGTCTAGGTTTCTATTCCAATCTGTTCGTGGTTCCCAAAAAAGAGGGAACTTTCCGTCCTATTCTAGACCTGAATTTTCTCAGAGTGCCGATTATCCGCTCCATTCTTCCTTTAGTGTAAGAGGGTCAGTTCACGACGATCATAGACCTAAAGGATGTGTACCTTCATGTTCCTATTCACAGGGATCATCACAAATTTCTGAGATTTGCCTTTCTGGACAAACGCAGTTTGTGGCTCTTCCATTTGGCCTTGCCACAGCTCCCAGAATTTTCTCAAAGATTCTGGGGGCCCTGTTGGCAGTGATCCGGTTCCGGGGAATCTCAGTGGCGCCCTATCTGGACGACATATTGGTTCAGGAGCCATCTTTTCAACAAGCAAAATCTCGCACAGAGATCTTGTTGTCTTTTCTACATTCCCACGGATGGAAAGTGAATCCCGAAAAGAGCTCCCTTGTTCCAGCTACAAGGGTAGTCTTCTTAGGGACTATATAATAGATTCCCTATTGATGAAAAATTTTCTGACGGAGGTCAGAAGAGCAAAAATTCTTTACTCTGGCCTCTCTCTTCAGTCTTCTGTTCGACCATCAGTGGCTCGACATATGGAGGTCTGATGGTGGCTTCCATGGACATCATTCCCTTTGCTCGATTCCATTTGAGAGCTCTGCAGTTGTGCATGCTCCGTCAATAGAACAGGGATCATGCTGATCTGTCTCAGAGAATAGATTTAGATCAGTCGACAAGAGAGACTCTCCCATGGTGGATTTCTTAGGAACATCTGTCTCAAGGCACATGCTTTCGGAGACCTTGCTGGGTGATCGTGACCATGGACGCCAGCCTGCTGGTCTGTGGAGCAGTCTGGTACTCATTAAAGGCTCTCCCCATCAACAACTTGAGAGCGATTTACAATGCGCTGATGGCTTGGCCTTGTTTGTCCTTAGCCCAGTTTATCAGGTTCCAGTCAGACAACATAACCTCAGTGTCTTACATCAACCACCAGGGAGGAACTCGGAGTTCCTTAGCCATGAAGGAGGTGACTCGAATTATTCAGTGGGCGGAAGCTCACAATTGTTGTCTATCTGCCATTCACATTCCAGGAGTGGACAACTGGGACGCGGATTTCCTGAGCAGACCGACTTTTTTATCTCGGGGAGTGGGGACTTCACCCGGAGGTGTTCTCCAACGTAACCCTCAAATGGGAGGTGCCGGAGGAAGATCTGATGGTATCTCGGCAAAATGCCAAGCTTCCAAGGTACGGTTCAAGATCAAGAGATCCACAGGCCACTCTAATAGATGCTTTGGTGGTTCCTTGGGATTTCAGGCTGGCATACCTGTTTCCTTCATTTTGCTCTCTTTCCACAAGTAATTGCTCGTATCAAACAGGAGAGAGCGTCAGTGATTCTAATAGCTCCTGCGTGGCCTTGCAGGATCTGGTATGCAGACCTAGTGGAGATGTCATCTCTCCCACCTTGGAGACTTCCTCTGAGGAAGGACCTTCTGAGTCAGGGTCCCTTCTTTTATCCAAATATCGTTTCTCTGAAGCTGACTGCTTGGAGATTGAACGCTTAGTTCAATAGTTGGTCATTGAGACCATGATTTAGGCTCGCAAGCCTGTTACTAGATAAATTTACCATAAGGTATCATGTACATACCTTTATTGGTGTGAATCCAAGGGCTACTCTTGGAGTAGGGTCAAGATTCCTAGGATTTTGTCCTTTCTCCATGAAGGTCTGGAGAAGGGTTTTTCAGTCAGAACCCTGAAGGGTCAGATTTGTGCATTATCTATTTTGCTACATAAACGTCTGGCGGACGTGCCAGATGTGCAATCTTTTTGTCAGGCCTTGGTCAGAATCAGGCCTGTGTTTAAGTCTGTTGCTCTTCCTTGGAGCCTAAACCTTGTTCTTAAAGTTCTGTAGCAGGTTCCGTTTGAACCATTGCATTCCATAGATATTGTCAGAAAGCTACTGCTACTTCTCTTTCTCTCTGGTTGAGAAGTATAATTCTTTTGGCTTATGAGACTGCTGGAGAGAATTACGGCTCATTCCATGAAAGCTGTTTCCTCATCTTGGGCTTTAAAAAATGAAGCTTCTGTGGAACAGATTTGCAAGGCTGCAACTTGGTCTTCCTTGCATACTTTTTCAAAATTTTACAAATTTGATACTTTTGCCTCAGCTGAGGCTTCTTTTGGGAGAAAGGTTCTTTAAGCGGTGGTGCCTTCCGTTTAGGTCTACCTGTCTTGTCCCTCCCTAGTCATCTGTGTCCTCTAGCTTGGGTATTGGTTCCCAACAGTAATTGAGGACGCCGTGGACTCGCCATGTCTTAGCAAAGAAAACAAAGTTTATGCTTACCTGATAAATTTATTTATTTCCAGATATGGTGAGTCCACAGCCTTGCCCTTTATTTTAAGATAGGTTTGTTTTGTCTAAACCTCAGGCACCTCTATACCTTGTGTTATTCCTTTTTCTCTATCTTCAGTCGAATGACTGGGGGTTTTGGGAAGGGGAGTGATACTTAACAGCTTGGCTGTGGTGCTCTTTGCCTTCTCCTGCTGGCCAAGAGTGATATTCCCTACAGTAAATGACGACGACGTGGACTCACCATATCCGGAAAGAAATACATTTATCAGGTAAGCATACATTTTGTTTTTTCTTGAAAAACCACAGGATACAATTTCTCCTACATTGGTGTGTGGTCCACGGCTTCATCCTTACTTGTGGGATATTCTCTTCCCCTACAGGAAGTGGCAAAGAGAACGCACAGCAGAGCTGTCCATATAGCTCCCCTTAGGCACCGCCCCCCCCCCCAGTCATTCTCTTTGCCGCTCTAACTAGTAGCACCTCCACGGAGGTGGTGAAGAGTATGTGGTGTTTAGTTGCTGGCTTGTACTATTTACTCTGCAGCAGAAAGTGATGAAGATTTCTGCTAAGAGGAATATGATTTTAGCACCAGTAACTAAAATCCATTGCTGTTCCCACGCAGGACTGTTGAAACCAGAGAACATCAGTTGGGGGGAACAGTTTGCAGGCTTATCTGCTTCAGGTATGGTCAGTCATTTTTCTAACAAGACCATGTAATGCTAGAAGACTGTCAGAAAATCCCTCTGGGATAAGTAAGCCATTTTTCTTACACTCAGTATAAATAGATGGCTTATATTAAGGGCTCTATGCTGGTTGACACTAATTGTGGGCTTAATCGATTGCTTTTTAGCACATTTTTGGCTATAAATAAGGTGTTTTTTTCAAACTTAAAACACTTTTGGGGTTTAATTTGCGCCTGGCACTTGGTTAGACACCTATTCTAGTCAGAAAGGCCCCTCCACTCTGGAATGAAGAGGAAGGAAGCCTCATTTTCGCGCTTCTATTGCGCAGCATTTTTTGACTAGGCAGTTCATGCAGCTTCACGTGAGGAGTCCAGAGGCTCAGAAAAGGACTCCAGACAGGTTTATTTGCTACCAAATTTATCCCTAAGGAAGGTAAAGGCTACAGTGGAAGCTGTGGCAGGGGACTGTACTGTGTTATAAGGTTAATAACTGTTATTAGCTCCGGTTTGGGCACTGAGGGGTTAATTGGTCTGAAAATTTGTATGCAATCTTTTCAAAGCATTAAGACACTGTGGTGAAAATTTCATTAAAATCGGATGTGTATTTAATGGTTTTTTTGATGTTTCAGTAATAAAGTGTGCACTTTTATTATTTAAAGAGACAGTAATGTTTTTGTAAAAAATAATTTTTATTGCATTGAAGTTCTGTTAAACTTAACTTAAATTTATGTGTGAAGTGTGCCATAGCGTCCAAGCAGCTTAAGGACCATACAATCACACTTAAAAATATAGCCCAAGATGATTCTAGCTGAAGGTAGTGAAGATAGCTCGCTATCCTCTCCTTCTGTGTCAATACCAGCTATGCCCGCGCCAGCGTTGCCCAGTACATCTAGCGCACCAATTATGATTACTATGCAACAGTTAGCGACAGTAATGGATAATTCTCTTTCAGCATTTTTATCTAAACTGCCAGCTTTTCCTAGGAAGCGTGATTGCTCAGTTTTAAACACAGAAAATGAGCAAGCTGACGCAGAGGATAATTTATCTGTAGTGCCCTCACATCAATCTGACTTGGCGGTGAGGGAGGGCCTGTCTGAGGGAGAAATTTCTGACACAGGAAAAGTTTCTCAGCAGGCAGAGCGTGATACCATAGCGTTTAAATTTAAGCTAGAACACCTCCGCGCCCTACTTAAGGAGGTCCTAGCTACACTTGTGAACCTTTGGTGGTCCCAGAAAAATTGTGTAAAATGGACAAATTCTTAGAGGTCCCAGTACACACTGATGCATTTCCGATACCCAAGAGGGTGGCGGATATAGTGACTAAGGAGTGGGAGAGACCAGGTGTACCTTTTGTTCCCCCCCCTATATTTAAGAAAATGTTCCCCATTGTTGACCCCAGAAAGGACGCGTGGCAGACGGTCCCTAAGGTAGAGGGAGCAGTTTCAACACTAGCTAAACGCACGACTATACCAATAGAAGATAGGTGCGCTTTCAAAGATCCTATGGATAAAAAATTAGAAGGTTTGCTTAAGAAAATTTTTGTTCAACAAGGTTTTCTTCTTCAACCAATTTCTTGCATTATTCCTGTAACCACGGCAGCGTCTTTTTGGTTTGAGGAATTAGAAAACTCACTCCAGAAGGAGACTTCTTATGATGAAGTCATGGACAGAATTTACGCTCTGAAGTTGGCTAATGCCTTCATTACAGATGCCGCCTTTCAGTTAGCTAAATTGGCGGCGAAAAATTCAAGTTTTGCAATCATGGCGCGCAGAGCGCTTTGGCTAAAATCTTGGTCGGCGGATGTGTCGTCCAAAACAAAATTGCTTAACATTCCTTTCAAGGGTAAGACCCTATTCGGGCCAGAGTTGAAAGAAATTATTTCGGATATCACTGGGGGTAAGGGCCATGCCCTCCCACAAGATAGGCCTTTCAAGGCTAAAAACAAGTCTAATTTTCGTTCTTTTCGCAATTTCAGGAACGGACCAGCTGCTACCTCTTCAGCCACTAAGCAGGAGGGTAACGCATCCCAGCCCAAACCAGCATGGAAACCATTGCAAGGCTGGAACAAAGGTAAACAGGCCAAGAAGCCTGCTGCTGCTACCAAGACAGCATGAAAGATTAGCCCCCGATCCGGGACCGGATCTAGTAGGGGGCAGACTTTCTCTCTTTGCTCCTATCCTATCCACAAAGATCACCATCAGTTTCTAAGGTTCGCCTTTCTGGACAAGCATTACCAGTTTGTGGCTCTTCCCTTCGGATTGGCCACTGCTCCCAGAATTTTCACAAAGGTGCTAGGGTCCCTTCTAGCGGTACTAAGGCCAAGGGGCATTGCAGTAGCACCTTATCTAGACGACATTTTAATACTAGGGTCGTCTTTTCACAAGGAAAAGGCTCATACGGACATTGTTCTAGCCTTTCTAAGGTCTCACGGGTGGAAGGTGAACATAGAAAAGAGTTCTCTGTCCCCGTTTACAAAGGTTCCCTTCCTGGGAACAATAATAGACTCGGTAGAAATGAAAAATTTTCTGACGGAGGTCAGGAAGTTAAAACTTTTGAACACCTGCCGAGTTCTTCACTCCATTCCAGAACCCTCCATAGCTCAGTGCATGGAGGTAATAGGACTAATGGTTGCGGCAATGGACGTGGTTCCTTTTGCTCGAATTAATTTAAGACCATTGCAACTGTGCATGCTCAAACAATGGAATGGGGATTATGCAGATTTGTCTCCCCAAATACAAATGGACCAGAAAACCAGAGACTCACTCCTCTGGTGGCTGGCTCAGGATCACCTGTCTCAGGGAACGAGTTTCCGCAGACCGAAGTGGATCATTGTCACGACCGACGCCAGCCTCTTAGGCTGGGGTGCGGTCTGGGAGTCCCTGAAAGCTCAGGGTCTATGGTCTCGGGAAGAATCTCTTCTCCCGATAAACATTTTGGAATTGAGAGCGATATTCAATGCGCTCCAGGCGTGGCCTCAACTAGCGGAGGCCAAATTCATCAGATTTCAGTCGGACAACATGACGACTGTAGCGTACATCAATCATCAAGGGGGAACAAGGAGTTCCCTGGCGATGAGGGAGGTATCCAAGATCATAAAATTGGCGAAGGATCACTCCTGCCATCTATCAGCAATTCACATCCCCAGGTGTGGACAACTGGGAAGCGGATTATCTGAGTCGTCAGACTTTCCATCCGGGGGAGTGGGAACTTCACCCGGAGGTTTTTGCCCAGTTAACTCAACTATGGGGCATTCCAGATTTGGATCTGATGGCGTCACGTCAGAACTCCAAAGTTCCACGTTACGGGTCCAGGTCCAGGGATCCCAAAGCGACATTAGTAGATTCCTTAGTGGCGCCTTGGTCGTTCAATCTAGCTTATGTCTTTCCACCGTTTCCTCTTCTCCCCCGGCTAGTAGCCAGGATCAAACAGGAGAAGGCTTCGGTAATTCTGATAGCTCCTGCGTGGCCACGCAGGACTTGGTATGCAGACCTGGTGAATATGTCATCGGTTCCACCATGGAAGCTACCTTTGAGGCAGGACCTTCTAACTCAAGGTCCATTCGAACATCCAAACCTAGTTTCTCTGCAACTGACTGCTTGGAGATTGAACGCTTGATTCTAGCGAAGCGTGGATTTTCGGAATCAGTCATAGATACTCTGATCCAGGCTAGAAAGCCTGTCACCAGGAAGATTTACCATAAGATATGGCGGAAATATCTTTGCTGGTGTGAATCCAAGGATTACTCATGGAGTAAGATTAAGATTCCAAGGATACTATCTTTTCTCCAAGAAGGATTGGAGAAAGGTCTATCAGCTAGTTCTTTAAAAGGACAGATATCTGCCCTGTCTGTTTTGTTACACAAGCGTTTGGCAGCCGTGCCAGAGGTTCAGGCGTTTGTACAGGCTTTAGTCAGAATCAAGCCTGTCTACAGACCTGTGGCCCCTCCATGGAGCCTAAATTTAGTTCTTTCAGTTCTTCAGGGGGTTCCGTTAGAACCTTTACATTCCATAGATATTAAGTTACTATCTTGGAAAGTTTTGTTTTTGGTTGCTATTTCTTCTGCTAGAAGAGTGTCTGAATTGTCTGCTTTGCAGTGTAATTCACCCTATCTGGTTTTCCATGCAGATAAGGTTGTTTTGCGTACTAAACCTGGTTTCCTTCCAAAAGTTGTTTCTAATAAGAATATTAACCAGGAAATTATTGTTCCTTCTCTGTGTCCTAATCCAGTTTCTAAGAAGGAACGACTGTTACACAATCTGGATGTGGTTCGTGCTTTAAAGTTCTATTTACAAGCAACTAAAGATTTCAGACAAACATCATCCTTGTTTGTTGTCTATTCTGGTAAGAGGAGAGGTCAAAAAGCGACTGCTACCTCTCTTTCCTTCTGGCTAAAGAGCATCATCAGATTGGCTTATGAGACTGCTGGACAGCAGCCTCCTGAACGGATTACAGCTCATTCCACCAGAGCTGTGGCTTCCACATGGGCTTTCAAGAATGAGGCTTCTGTTGAACAGATTTGTAAGGCAGCGACTTGGTCTTCACTGCATACATTTTACAAATACGATACTTTTGCTTCTTCGGAGGCTATTTTTGGGAGAAAGGTTTTGCAAGCAGTGGTGCCTTCCGTTTAGGTTACCTGACTTGTTCCCTCCCTTCATCCGTGTCCTAAAGCTTTGGTATTGGTTCCCACAAGTAAGGATGAAGCCGTCGACCGGACACACCAATGTAGGAGAAAACAGAATTTATATTTACCTGATAAATTCCTTTCTCCTACGGTGTGTCCGGTCCACGGCCCACCCTGGCATTTAGTCAGGTTTAAATTTATTTTTCCAAACTACAGTCACCACTGCACCCTATGGTTCTCCTTTTTCTCCTAACCGTCGGTCGAATGACTGGGGGGGCGAAGCCTAAGGGGAGCTATATGGACAGCTCTGCTGTGTGTTCTCTTTGCCACTTCCTGTAGGGGAAGAGAATATCCCACAAGTAAGGATGAAGCCGTGGACCGGACACACCGTAGGAGAAAGGAATTTATCAGGTAAATATAAATTCTGTTTTTTTTTTCTCTACACATATCATGTCTCTAATTGGGCAAAGATTGTACGCCTAATTTCACCAGTCTGTCCTCTAAGCCTGTGATTTTGATTTTATAACAAATTTAAATGTCCTTTCTTTACTAATATATGGCTAGATTACGAGTTGTGCGTTATGAGGGGTGCGGTGCTAACTTGCAGTTTATTCTCACCGCTCAATTACCTGCAGCGCTGGTATTACAGGTTTTTATCAACCCGGCGTTAATGGGCAAGAAGTGAGCGTAGAGCAAAATTGCGCTCCACACTGCACTCCAATACCAGCGCTGCTTAAGTGAGCGGTGAGCTGGTTATACGTGCTTGTGCACGATTTCCCCATAGACATCAATGGGGAGAGCCGACTGCGAAAAAGTCTAAACCTGCAAAAAAGCAGCGTAAAACTCAGTAACGCAGCCCCATTGATTCCTATGGGGAAACACATTTTATGTTTACACTTAAAGGGACACTAAACCCCCATTTTTTTCTTTAATGATTCAGATAGAGCATGCAGTTTTAAGCAACTTTCTAATTTACTCCTACTATAAATTTTTATTCGTTCTCTTGCTTTCTTTATTTAAAAAGTAGGAATTTAATGCTCAGTAACAGGCCCATTTTAGGTTCAGCACCATGGATAGCGCTTGCTTATTGGTGCATACAGTTAGCAGACCAATTAGCAAGCATAACCCAGGTTCTCAACCAAAAATGGGCCGGCTCTTAAGCTTTATATTCCTGATTTTTAAATAAATGATAGCAAGAGAATGAAGAAAAATTGACAATAGGAGTAAATTAGAAAGTTGATTAAAATTGCATGCTCTATCTGAATCATTAAATAAAAAAAATTGGGTTTAGTATCCCTTTAACACCCTAACGTGAACCCCGAGTCTAAACACCCCTAATCTTACACTTATTAACCCCTAATCTGCCGCCCCCGACATCACTGACACCTACATTATACTTATTAACCCCTAATCTGCCGCTCCGGACATTGCCACCACCTACATTATACTTATTAACCCCTAATCTGCTGCCCCCGACATCGCTGACACCTACATTATACTTATTAACCCCTAATCTGCCGCTCCGGACATTGCCACCACCTACATTATACTTATTAACCCCTAATCTGCTGCCCCCAACATCGCCGACACCTACATTATACTTATTAACCCCTAATCTGCCGCTCCGGACATTGCCACCACCTACATTATACTTATTAACCCCTAATCTTCTGCCCCCAACATCGCCGACACCTACATTATACTTATTAACCCCTAATCTGCCGCTCCGGACATTGCCTCCACCTACATTATACTTATTAACCCCAATCTCCCGCCCCCAATGTCGCCGCAACCTACCTACTCTTTTTAACCCCTAATCTGCCACCCCAAAGTCGCCGCCACTATATTAAATGTATTAACCCCTAAATCTAAGTCTAACCCTAACACACCCTAACTTAAATATAATTTAAACAAATCTAAATAAAATTCCTATCATTACCTAAATTATTCCTATTTAAAACTAAATACTTACCTATAAAATAAACCCTAAGCTAGCTACAATATAACTAATAGTTAAATTGTAGCTAGCTTAGGGTTTATTTTTATTTTACAGGCAAGTCTGTATTTATTTTAACTAGGTAGAATAGTTACTAAATAGTTATTAACTATTTAATAACTACCTAGCTAAAATAAATACAAATTGACCTGTAAAATAAAACCTAACCTATGTTAGAATAACACCTTACACTACACTACAATTAAATAAATTCCCTACATTAAATACAATTAATTAAATTTAAATAAACTTAGCTAAATTACAAAAAAACAAACACTAAATTACAGAAAATTTAAAACAAATTACAAGATCTTTAAACTAATTACACCTAATCTAATAGCCCTATCAAAATAAATAAGCCCCCCGAAAATAAAAAAAACCCCTAGTCTAAACTACCAATAGCCTTTAAAAGGGCCTTTTGTGGGGCATTGCCCCAAAGAAATCGGCTCTTTTACCTGTAAAAAAAATATACAAACAACCCCCCCAGCAGTAAAACCCACCACCCACACAACCAACCCCCCAAATAAAAGCCTAACTAAAAAAACCTAAGCTCCCCATTGCCCTGAAAAGGGCATTTGGATGGGCATTGCCCTTAAAAGGGCATTTAGCTCTATTGCTGCCCAAAGCCCTAACCTAAAAATAAAACCCACCCAATACACCCTTAAAAAATCCTAACACTAACCCCCGAAGATTCACTTACCGGGAGAAGTCTTCATCCAAGCGGCAAGATGTATTCAACGAAGCGCGCAGAAGTGGTCCTCCAGACGGGCAGAAGTCTTCATCCAGACGGCATCTTCTATCTTCATCCATCCGGCGCGGAGCGGCTCCATCTTCAAGACATCCAGCGCGGAGCATCCTCTTCAAACGACGATGACTTCTGGAATGACGGTACCTTTAAGTGACATCCAAGATGGCGTCCCTTAGATTCCAATTGGCTGATACAATTCTATCAGCCAATCGGAATTAAGGTTGAAAAAATCCTATTGGCTGATCCAATCAGCCAATAGGATTGAGCTTGCATTCTATTGGCTGTTCAACCTTAATTCAGATTGGCTGATAGAATTCTATCAGCCAATCGGAAGCTGAGGGACGCCATCTTGGATGACGCCATTTAAAGTACCTTCATTCATCAAGAAGACGTTGGAAGAGGATGCTCTGCGCTGGATGTCTTGAAGATGGAGCCGCTCCGCGCTGGATGGATGAAGATAGTAGATGCCGTCTGGAGGACCACTTCTGCCGGCTTCGTTGAGGACATCTTGCCGCTTGGATGAAGACTTCTCCCGGTAAGTGAATCTTCGGGGGTTAGTGTTAGGATTTTTTTAAGGGTGTATTGGGTGGGTTTTATTTTTAGGTTAGGGCTATGGGAAGCAATAGAGCTAAATGCCCTTTTAAGGGCAATGCCCAGCCAAATGCCCTTTTCAGGGCAATGGGGAGCTTAGTTTTTTTTTAGTTAGGCTTTTATTTTGGGGGTTGGTTGTGTGGGTGGTAGATTTTACTGTTGGGGGGTTGTTTGTATTTATTTTTTTTTACAGGTAAAAGAGCTGATTTCTTTGGGGCAATGCCCTGCAAAAGGCCCTTTTAAGGGCTATTGGTAGTTTAGTTTAGGCTAGGGTTTTTTTTTATTTTGGGGGGGATTTTTTATTTTGATAGGGCTATTAGATTAGGTGTAATTAGTTTAAAGATCTTGTAATTTTGTTTTTTATTTTCTGTAATTTAGTGTTTAGCTAATTTTATTTAATTTATTTAATTGTATTTAATGTAGGGAATTTATTTAATTGTAGTGTTAGGTGTTTTTGTAACATAGGTTAGGTTTTATTTTACAGGTCAATTTGTATTTATTTTAGCTAGGTAGTTATTAAATAGTTAATAACTATTTAGTAACTATTCTACCTAGTTAAAATAAATACAAACTTGCCTGTAAAATAAAAACAAACCCTAAGCTAGCTACACTGTAACTATTAGTTATATTGTAGTTAGCTTAGGGTTTATTTTATAGGTAAGTATTTAGTTTTAAATAGGAATTATTTAGTTAATGATAGGAATTTTTCTTTATATTTATTTTAATTATATTTAAGTTAGGGGGTGTTAGGGTTAGACTTAGATTTAGGAGTTAATAAATATAATATAGGGGCGGCAACGTTGGGGGCGGCAGATTAGGGGTTAATAAATGTAGGTAGGTGGCGGCAATGTTAGAAGCGGGAGATTAGGGGTTAATAATATTTAACTAGTGTTTGGGAGGCGGGAGTGCGGCGGTTTAGGGGTTAATATGTTTATTCTAGTGGCGGCGATGTCCGGAGCGGCAGATTAGGGGTTAAAGTTTTTATTATAGTGTTTGCGATGTGGGAGGGCCTCGGTTTAGGGGTTAATAGGTAGTTTATGGGTGTTAGTGTACTTTTTAGCACTTAAGTTATGAGTTTTATGCTACAGCTTTGTAGCGTAAAACTCATAACTACTGATTTTAGAATGCGTTAGGAATCTTGGCGGTAGAGGGTGTACCGCTCACTTTTTGGCCTCCCAGGCAGACTCGTAATACCAGCGCTATGGAAGTCCCATAGTAAAAAGGTGCTTTGCGTTAAGGCCAAAAAAGTGTGCGGTACACCTATACCTGCAAGACTCGTAATAGCAGCTGGCGTAAAAAAAAGCAGCGTTAGGACCTGTTAACGCTGCTTTTTTACCTTAACGCACAACTCGTAATCTAGCCGATAATTTGTTGTTGGAACTAGAATGTGTGTAAAAGAAAATATTTCAAACATCACTAAGGAGACTTCTGGGTGATGGCATTAATAGGTCACAATTCTGTGTGCTTCTCATGATTTTTAATAGTCTATTCTACTTGACATGGGATACAAGTTACTTGTGTATTAATCTATCAAGCTGTATAAAAACAAATGCCAATATTTAAAAGGAATTTAGATTTAGTGTAATTTATGAAATGTTATAGGAAACATATGAATGTTTGAATTACAATGCCAAAATGTCAACTTTGTACGAATGTAACGTATCAGAGTACAGCCAATAAAATGACTGTCAAACATGTCTAAAATAAGAACAGGATATTAAAAGATGCCAAATTTACTTGCACAATAAAGGGATGTGGCCTTGAAAAGTAAAAATCCAAGTTCACTATGTGGACAAAAGTATGTAGACACCTAGCCATCACACCTATATGAGCTGTTGATATATCCATTCCAAAACCATGGGGTTTAATATGGAGTCGCTAACCCCCCACCCCCCTCGTGTGGTTATAACAGCCGCAAATTGGTGAGATTTTGGAGTTTGTGGTAATTTGTAATCATTTAGCCAAAAAAAAACCATTTGAGAGGACATGTACTGATGTTGGATGAGAAGGTCTGGATTGAAGTCAGAGTTCCAGTTAATCCCAAAAGGTGTTCAGTGTTGTTTAAGTCAGGGCTCTGTGCAGGCCATTCGACTTTGTCCACCCCAAACTCTTCAGACCAAGTCTTCCTGGGCTTTGCTTTGTGCAAAACTACTTAGTCATGATGGAACAAAAAAAAGGCCTTGCCCAAACTGTTGCCACAAATTTGAAGCACCCAATTGTCTAAAATGTCTTTGTATACTGCAGCCACAGGCCATTATCCCTCCTTCACTAATCTTTACAGTAAGTAGTATGCATTCCTGTAGGTAGTGTTCTGGCATCCGCCACAGCTAGATTCTTCCATAAGACTGCCAGATTGTGATTGGGAACGTTTCCACTGCTCCAGATTCCAGTGACGTCATGCTTTACACCACTCCAGCTGATGCTTGGCATTGTGCATGTTGATGTGCGGCTTGTGTACAGTTGCTTGACCCTAGTAACACTTTTTATGAAAAATTGGAAAGAAATATAATGCAGAGCCAAGTACTCTTACCAATTGAAAGTAGTTTTGTGGTGAGGTTGTTTCCAGAGACATTTTTTACACGCTGGACTCTTCAGCCAACTTTTTTAATAAAGCTTGAAATTTATATGTTGCCCAATTGGTTCTGTAATATTTGCCCAATTGGTTCTCATGTGTATATCGAAGAACATATTTAGCACCTCACATTTTTTTTTGTATTCACTAATGATAACCCTACGATTCCTACAATATACCAATATATCATGTGTGTGTGTATAATTGTGTGTGTGTTTATATATATATATATATATATATATATATTTCTTCTTTAACAGGAAGAGTCCACAGCTGCATTTATTGCTTTTGGGAATGCAGAACCTGTCCACCAGGAAGGAGGCAAAGACACCCCAGCCAAAGGCTTAAATACCTCCCCCACTTCCCTCATCCCCCAGTCATTCTTTGCCTTTCGTCACATGAGGTTGGCAGAGAAGTGTCAGAAGTTTGAGTTAATTCTCTTATGGAGGGTAGTACTCTTCGAAATTGGACTGGAGTTTTAAGTAGTCCTGTCAGCCTCTCAGTGAGAGCATGGATGAAAGTTAGAGTCCGGAGATGCAGGGAGAGTTTTTCTTCGAAACCATTCCGACTCATATTAACAGCTCCTTGGCAATTAGCGTTGACGAGTTTCACTGCATGCCTTTGTTCACTCAAGTCCATGTCAGAAGTGAGGCTACTATCTGTTCCACATCGTAGATTCCGGTTAGATTGTTTCATCTTACTTCCTTATGTTAATGGAATGTTAACGTAAAGGTAGGGTCCCAGTGGGACTCCTTTTATCTTAAAATAAGGAATCATGGGTTAATATCCCCTAAGGGGGGTTATTGAACGGGGGGACTTTAATCATGTTTGTTATGTGGTTCTATCTGCTAATGTGTAGTAATACTTTAGGCTCATGGCTTTTGAAACATTAACAACCTTATTGTCATTTGGCGCAATCTTTGGATTTGCATGCTATTTTAAGACTTACACGGTGCTCCTTGTGACCGGGTGCGGTTATGTTGCCTTTTCACTTCTGTATGCTGACCTTGTGGCGACAGAGAGAGTTTAAGGCTTGTGGGTTGTCTGGTTCACAGGACGTGGTGAGTGCCCCAGCCATTGGGGGTGTAAAGAAAGTGTCAGTTATCGTTTGTCTTTTTTGTAATCCCATGATGGAGGACTCTGACTTTTTAGAAACAGATGTCTCAGATGCGGAGAATGCGTCTTGTGATGCATATGAAATGGCCCGGATTATCCATGCCCATCAGTTGTGTTCTGATTGCCGTTCCAGAGTACTCTCTTCTCCCGATTCAGGGTCCTCAGAGTGGGTTGAGCAATCCGCCCCTGAGGATGCTAGGTCCTGAGAGGTGCATGTCCCAGAAACTTCCTTTGCTACGCATGCAGGTGTCCCTTTGGTGTTTACTCCTCCGGAAGGTGGTCTGTTTCCTCCAGAGGTTAAGGCACTGTTCCGCATGGCCATATCTGCGGCCTTGGCGCATTTGTATCTCCCAAGCAAAATCTTTCTTAGATACTGTCCGTGTTCTGTCAAGCAGGGCCAGCTGGGCGGGGGATTGCCCGATTCAGTTCAGCCTCCTGGGAAAGCGGGGGCCTCTGAGGCCGGAGTCGTTTGACGATCCGGCAAGTGAAATTTTTTTTTCCCACTATAGGTTGGCACGTCTCCATGTCCTACTAAGACATGTTTTGGGGTTGCTAGAGGATCCCAGTCCTAGTGGGTTGAGGGATTCGAGGCCTTAGATGCCGGAGGGCAACCTGGATAGACGGGGATGAAGCTAATCTCCTTGTCTCCGTTTTTTCTTATGTATTGGTTCCAGTTCTGAGTTTGGGTAAAGGGGGCTGGTCTGGTTGGGTGTAACCTGTTTTCTTTTGGGCGTTCACCCGCGGCTGCTGCCTTACTTTTAATTTAGATCCGGATAGGATGTATTTGATTTCATTTGTATAAAGCTCATGGATATAACTTTCATGGAGAACGTTCTTTCTCTGGAACCAATACTTGCGATTTTTTGGTCGCATTGGGCACTTCCTCTGAAGTTGCTCACTTTGGTTAAGTCCGAGGTTATGTTTCTAGTTCATATTATCGAGCCTTTGGGTCATTTTTTTTCTTGGACCTTAGACAGATTCTGGGGTGCTCTTGTACCAGGCAGGTACTGGTCGGGTGCTGCCTACTGTTTCTTGGGTTCATGTCACCCGCATGGTGCTGATTAGCCTGTCGACTTTATTAAAAAAAAAAAAAAAAATGTCTCTCTCAAGGCCTAGTGTTATGGACTCTGGGCTCAGATCCTACAACAAAGTTTGGGGCCTGGGGCCAACGCTTCTGGTAGGAGGGTCGTGTGCTCCGATATAAGTTTTTTTTTTTTCTGCCAATATTGCTTGAGATGCGTGACCGACTTTTTCAGAGGTCATCGTGGTTTCTAGGGTCCCTGGGGACTCGGAATTGTGAGTTTCCTGTCCTTTGGAAGTCTGGAGATTGATTTCCGGAGGTTTAGTATCTGAATAGTGGACAATTTCCGTCTTCACTTGTGGTATCTCCAGATGACTCCTGTAGCCTAGTTGCATTCTTTTTGCGGTGGCGATGTTTCCTTCCCTCCCGTCTTGGGTTGGGTGATTTGTTATGAAAGAGTGGACATGTCCTTCTTTTCTCAGTGTTTCGTTCGCTCTAGTGCGTGGAGTGCAGGGTTTTCCCTGCCGTTCTACCAGGAGCTACGAGGCTCCCGTCATTCCATTTCAAGGATGTCGGGAGACTGATCCTGCAGGGATCTCTGGAGACTGTTGTCTTCTCAAAATAAGAACTGTCCTTTGTCATACCATGGTCTTTTGACTCTCGGGTGCTACCCGTCGAGCTTATGCAGATCTAGCCCTTCGGGCTTGAGGGTAGGAGGTCTGGTGTCAGTTACAGTCTTTTCTCCTGTCTGGGGTCAGGAAACTGACCATTTAGCCTTTCCAGCGTGGGTGCAGGTCGTTAGGCCTTTCTATATGGATTACCTTGTGATCCAAGGGTTCTGGTGGCCCTTTCCTAAACCAATTGGGAGTTTTTTTTCAGACTCTTGGGTTTGTGGACGTTGCTAGGTACTTTACATCTAAGGACTTTAGATGGCAGAAGGCTCTGTCTGGGTGCGCTCCTAACCATATGAGGCAGCTTATGGGTTCCTCAGGGGCTTCAGGCCTTTGGATCGGTTCCTTTTTTCGAGGACTCTGGCTAAGGACCATGTCTCCTGCCTGGAAGGGGTATGGGCGGTTCTGCTTAACCTGGTTCTCCCACGTGTCCCTTTGGAGGGGGTGGGGATTTTCTGACTCTTATGAGAGATTAATATCAACCTTCAGTTTGAGGTCTTCTGATGGGTCCCTACTTGTCTGCTGGGACATTTGATGCTTCCTGGTAGTAGGGTGTTTTCCGTTGATTAATCATCTTCTTCTCACCTAGGGTGAGGAAGAGATTTTTACGAGTTCTCCTTGGTTTGGAGGTACTTCAGTATCTGTAAAGGGCCCCTGGGTCCTTTTTTTCTCTCGCCTCGTATGGTTTTTCCCCTCTTTTGTGTTCTCAGTATCACGGAATTGATTTCTGGTATCGGAATGCTGTGGGTCAGAGTGCTTTCTTCCCTTGAGGAGTGATCCTTCTTATGGAAGGCTGCAGTGTATGGGTCATTGGACTCAAGCATGAGGTTCCTATCATGGTTCAGGGTAGCATGCCAATTTTTAGTAGCGGTTTTACTCAGGGGCTTTGATGCTTCGTAGATCCATCCTTTTTTCTTCCAAGGGTCTGAGACTCTTGTCTGCAAAAGGTCTTTCACTAGCCTTGGGGCTGGGACCGTTATCCTGGAGGAAAGGTCGGGGACCAGCCTGCTTTTGCAGCATGGACCGTTTACTTTTATGAATCTTTCCTCCCCTTTGTTGGGGGGACTCTTAGTGCCCATCTCTCTACTGGTGGCGACTGTTGCCGGGAGGGATCGCTCCTTGGATTCCGGATTTTTCTGGTTGGGAGCTGTTGTCGAAATTTTCTTCTTAAATGGAAAGAGTCCACAGCTGCATTCATTACTTTTGGGAATTAAGAACCTGGCGACCAGGAGGAGGCAAAGACACCCCAGCCAAAGGCTTAAATACTCCTCCCATTCCCCTCATCCCCCAGTCATTCTTTGCCTTTCGTCCCAGGAGGTTGGCAGCGAAGTGTTAGAAATTATTTTGTCTCTTATGGAGGGTAGTAATTTTCGGCATGGGACAGGAGTTTTAAGTAATCCTATCAGTCTCTCAGTGAGGGCTTGGTTGAAAGTTAGAGTCCGGAGATGCAGGGGGAGTCTATCTGCAAAACCATCCCGACTCATGTTTTCGAACGTTGCTCTGCTGCCTGCTTTCTTCTCTAAAGTCCATGGCGGAGGTTATGCTACTATCCGTCACACTTGAAGGGCAATGTTCCTGTTCCAAGGCGTAGATTCCGGTAAGATTGTTTCATTTTACTTCTTCATGAATGTACTGTAATGCAAATGTTTTCCCAAGAGGCTACCACCTTGCAGGTCTAACTGTTATATAAGGGTCTCAGTAAATCTCCTTTAGTATCTTGGAATCAAAGATCACTTAATATCTCCTGAGGGGGGTTATTGAACAGGGGGGTTCATAATCATGTTTGTTATGTGATTCAACCTGCTTATGTGTGAATGGTACTTTTGGTGATTATTTGTCTGCAGAGTCCAGACGTTTATGCATGATTGTGCTTGTGCCCTATTGTCCTGGGTCTACCACCTTGGGGAGGGCCTGTGCAGTTCCCTGTGGGTGTAACTGTCCCTGAGTGTTGTGCCTTGTGGAACAGAGTCGCGCACCTTCGCGTTTTACTCAGACATGTTTTTCAGTTATTCAATGACCCTATCCTTCTCGGATACAGGAATTTTCAGTCTGCTTCGAAGGGTACTCCTCATTAAACATGTGGGGATGATGTAATCTCCTGACTGTTCTTTCTTGGGATCCTTCTCAGTTTTTGTTGGAAGCTTAGGGCTCCGTGTTGGCTGGTCCTGCGGTAGGCCTGCTTTCTTATTGGGTGTTAACCTATGGGTTGCCTTTTATTTTCTTTTTAGCCGATTGGGATGTCTTTTATTTTGTTGGTTTCCTTCGGGAATCTTAAACTGGGATCGATACTCTATTACTTCTGCGGAAGTGTTTTTTGGGGCCGGTGATGTAGATAAGTTGGTAAATTCCCTGACTACAAAAGCTTGTTCTAAGATCCAAGGGTCACAGGTTCATATCTGGAAGGGGCGATGCAGCCCTTTGGCCTAAAAAAGGGCATGTTAGTCCTATGTTTGTCTGTTTTCTATTCTTCACCTCTGCGGGATGATTCATGCAGCTTGACTGTTAGGACCGGGTTGCAGGCTGGTCCTGTTGGGTTTGATTCTGTCTTGTGGCTGTTCAGACACGTGGCGCCGTTCTGATTGGCTGATCCGGTCAAGGCGTGGAGTACTCATGCTAACATCAACTAAGCATCCTAGAGAACCTGTAGGTCTGCGAGGCAGGAGGTGTTGTCTCAGCCCTTATAGCCTTCAATTTGGATGACTGGGTCAGTGGAGTTTCTGCTGCGTTACTCTCTCCTTGCGTTGGGTAATGTCAGACCATAGAGTTCCTCCCCCATGTGGTGGAGAGTTGGAGGGCTTAGCTCCTTCTTACCGCTGAGTGAGCGGTTTGCCCTTTTTTCCTTTTGAGGCTCTGGGATGTCCTCCTTGGACTTGGTCCTCAGCAGCTAGTAGTTTGAAGGATAGTTCAGCTGCCTAGCAGCAGATGGTTTGCAGAATGTAACCAGCTGCATCTTTTGCACATTGTTCGTGTTTTGACTAGCTGTTTATTTTCTGAGACCTTTTTTGGCCTTCTCCTGTGGTCTCCATCTTAGGTCTCATTTTAGGGGCCTGGGAGATGTTTGTTCCCTGTTAGGAACACTGGACGTGGTCTCCTTGGGCTTGCTTGGGGTTTCTCCTGGAGGGAGAGAGCGAGCCTCTTTCTCCCTGTGATCATCCGCTTGTACGGAGGTGACGTGGAGACCCTTTGCCTTTTTGTCCGTAGGCTGTTGGAGAGTCTAGGGGCTCTAGTGTCGTCGTACGACTTTTACCGCCTTCGCTCCATTGGAGAGTGGGACTTCGGCAAGAGGTGGTCTCTTCCTTAGGTCGGGACTTGCAAGTTTTTCTTTTTATCCGGTTTGATCTGGATATTACATTATTACCCCCTGTGGTCTGGGTTGTTATATCAGACGGAGTGTTAAGTTTTCAGGTATTGTTTGTTAGAACAACTGGGGGCTCGGACCGGTCCCTGGGGCTTTCGGTTGCGGAGTCTCACTCAGCATTTTCCCTTGTGAATCCCGTTGTGGGTTATTACCGGATTTTTAGGCTCCAGGGCTGATTCAGGGTTCCCCTGTTTACTGGGAACTTGGGCTATGTCCTTTTACTCAGATTCCTTGATCTGGTCTTGGTTGGCCAGGTTTTCCGAGTACTGTTGTTCATTAGGCTTGTTTTGTCAGGTTTTCTGAGTACTGTTGCTCTTTGAGCTTGTTTTGCACCTTAGGTGGTTCCCTTGGTCAGCTTACTGGAGTGTCCATTGCATTCACTGCTTTGCAGGTGAATGGAGTGTCCCTACTGCTACTCTTGCACAATGATTGCGCGTTAGCAGGCTAGTTTTTTGGGAACTCCTTCCAACAGGGCTTCTGCGTTGGGGGTTCATCTCTCCTTTAGCCTGTGGCTTCGTGCCTTGGGGAAGGTACTGCGTTTTAGTCTTTTCCCCTTCTTGAGTGAGAGCTTATTCTCCTTTTTATGGAGATGTGGTCCTTTCTTAGGGCTTCTCCTGGATAAGGAGATGGGAACTGTGAGGGGTAAATTCTCTCTGGGGTGTTACGTTCCATATGGAGTCTTGCTGGCTCCATGTTGAGACTGGTTGGACATTTTTTGTTAGATCCTTTTGGGTCTACGGTCCTGTCGCCTGTTCTAAGAAGTCGGGTTGTACACGTGCTCTGTTGGACTGTTTGTGGCCATTCTTCCGCTCGTCTTTTGAGCTGGTTTTGGGGTTCTTCTGTTCCCCTGTTTAGACCTGCCGTTGCTGGGGCTGACCCGGCTGGGAGTGGGTTCTGAGAGACGTCTGAGGAGTCGAGTTGTACCCGTGCTCTGTTACCTTGGCTGTGGCCATTCTACCGCACGTCTTTGAGCTGGTTTTGGGGTTCTTCTGTTCCTCTGTTCAGACCTGCCGTTACTGGTGCTGCCCCGGCTGGGAGTGGGTTCTGAGAGACGTTAGCATCAAAGAACAAAATAGCAGCGCACAGAAAAGCACTATAGAATACAAAATACGTTTATTGGCAGCTGGATAAAACAATACTACACCATAAAATAGCTTGCAAGCACACAAAAGAACATGGTGTGACGCGTTTCGGTGTTATGCCGTCATCAGATACCTACATATGTCTTATACTAATTACCTTATAAAGGTACCTGTTTTAACTGATTGGATATTCCTGGATCATCATAGAATAAGCTCCTCCTACTTAACCCTTAAAGTATTGTGGAAAGGAGGCATGCAATATTGTTAACCCATTATCGGCTAGATTACGAGTTTTGCGGTAAGAGCGGCTCGGTACTAAGTATTGTGGAAAGAAGGCATGCAATATTGTTAACCCATTATCGGCTAGATTACGAGTTTTGCGGTAAGAGTGGCTCGGTACTAACTTGCAAGTTATTTGCACCGCTCATAAACCCGGCGTTAGCAGGCAATATGTGAGCGTAGAGCAAAATTGAGCTCCATACCACACTCAAATGGATGAAGACTTCTGCCGGCTTCGCTGAGGACTTCTGCCGCTTTGTTGAGGATGGATGTCGGGTCTTCAAAAACTGTAAGTTGATCTTCGTGGCTTAGTGTTAGGTTTTTTTAAGGGTTTATTGGGTGGGTTTTGTTTTTAGCTTAGGGTTTGGGCAATGTAAAAGAGCTAAATGTTGGTTGTGTGGGTGGTGGGTTTTACTGTTGGGGGGGTTGTTTGTATTTTTTTTTTTTACAGGTAGGGTTAAAAGAGCTGATTTCTTTGGGGCAATGCCCCGCAAAAGGCCCTTTTAAGGGCTATTGGTAGTTTAGTGTAGGCTAGGTTTTTTTATTTTGGGGGGGCTTTTTTATTTTGATAGGGCTATTAGATTAGGTGTAATAAGTTTAAATATTTGATAATTTCTTTTTTATTTTGTGTAATTTAGTTAATTGTATTTAATTAATGTAATGTATTTAATTGTAGTGGTAGGTGTTAGTGTAAGACAGGTTAGGTTTTATTTTACAGGTAAATTTGTATTTATTTTAGCTAGGTAGCTAGTAAATAGTTAAAAACTATTTACTAACTAGTCTACCTAGTTAAAATAAATACAAACTTGCCTGTGAAATAAAAATTAAACCTAAGCTAGATACAATGTAACTATTAGTTATATTGTAGCTAGCTTAGGGTTTATTTTATAGGCAAGTATTTAGTTTTATATAGGAATTATTTAGTTAATGATAGTATTTTTTATTTAGATTGATTTTAATTCTATAAAAGTTAGGGGTGTTAGGGTTAGACTTAGGGTTAGGTTTAGGGGTTAATAACTTTAATATAGTGGCGGCGATGTTAGGAACAGCGATTAGGGGTTAATAAAAGTAATGTAGGTTGCGGCAATGTTAGGGACAGCAGATTAGGGGTTAATAATATTTAACTAGTGTTTACAATGCAGGAGTGCGGCGGTTTAGGGGTTAATATGTTTATTCTAGTGGCGGTGATGTCTGGAGCAGCAGATTAAGGGTTAATAATTTTATTTTAGTGTTTGCGATGCGGGAGGGCCTCGGTTTAGGGGTTAATAGGTAGTTTATGGGTGTTAGTGTACTTTTTAGCACTTTAGTTATGAGTTTTATGTTACAGCGTTGTAGCATAAAACCTATAACTACTGACTTTCAGTTTACGGTATGGATCTTGACGGTATAGGCTGTACCGCTCACTTTTTGGCCTCCCAGTCAAACTCGTAATACCGGCGCAAAGGAAGTCCCATTGATAAAGGACTTTTTGAAAGCTGCGATAGTTACGTTGCGTTACGACCAAAAAAGTGTGCGGTGCAGCTAAACCTGCAAGACTCGTAATACCACAAATACCGCAAAACTCGTAATCTAGCTGTTAGTTATTAATTAAAGACACCTTAAATCATACAAGGTTTATTCTTTTTGTAGTACTGAGTATTAGTAAGAAAAAAGATTTCATTTGGCAATCTGTATACTAGATTTTTCAAAATACACTGCTTTAAGAACCTGGATGTGCTTTAATAAATTGACCTTATCTCCACCATATACTCTGTGTTACTATAAGTGTCGTTTAAATCCGTCTAAAAGTTTTTATAATGGATTATATTAAAAGCCCCTAAATATTCCACAGATAGGAAGATGCAACTATTCTCTCAAAATAAAGCTTAGTTCCCTAGTTTTTTGTTATTTCCAGACATTAATAATGTTAGCCTCTTTATTGAATCCGTACGGCAGTCTGGTATTCATTACAAACATCCAGAAAGCCTCTATTTTAGATAAAAACCTGTCACAATTTCCACCCCTTTCCGGAGTTCTGACTTTGTCTATAATTATCCATGTGAAGGTGTCAACGTTTCCATTGTGTCTCTCTATAAAATATTCTGCAAGGGCAGAACAGGGAAGTAATGAGGAAATATCATTCAGATGTTCCCTGATTCTCACCC
Source organism: Bombina bombina (assembly GCF_027579735.1). Classification (NCBI taxonomy): domain Eukaryota; kingdom Metazoa; phylum Chordata; class Amphibia; order Anura; family Bombinatoridae; genus Bombina; species Bombina bombina. The sequence goes on from NC_069504.1 coordinate 179,686,517, forward strand.
TTGCCTCCCTGGTGATCATGCCTATGTACTGAATTCTGCATTCAGTACATTGTGCCAGATAGACCACATATTTTGTCCTGCAGTTGGTAAAACTTATAACATCATAGACTTTTTTTTAAATTACATAAGACTGGAAATGCTTTGCAAGCCTTGCATGTGAAATTACTACATTTAAAGTGGCCCTTTCAAGTAAGCCAATTTCCTTTACCCATGCTTTTTTCTTTAACCACACTTGGTTAACAAAACAACAACTTTTTTTGATGACATCATATAAGTCATTATCGCCCTTTAGAATGGGTAAATGTTTCTTGACAATCTTTTTGATCTGTTCATATTGACTGCTAAAGGTAGTAATAAAAGTAAGTTTCTGTCTATCATGTGTTCTTCTCCTTTTCTGTGTGTCTGATAGTAGATCCTTTCTGTCTATTTTCTTAACTTGGGTAAAAGCATTTTCTACGATTTACCAGTTAGAACCTCTTTGGATAAATCTTTCCCTAAGGTTTACACTTTCCTGAAGAAAAATCTCATTTTCAGAACAATTTTGTTTGAGTCTCGTATATTCGCCCTTTATAATCCCAAAGCCTGTATGTTTTGGATGTAAACTTTTGGCATGTAGGATTGTGTTTGACTGAAGTGGCTTCCTATACAGATCACTTTCAATTTTTGCTTTCTCCAAATTACCTTTAAAGGACCAGTCAACACAGTAGATTTGCATAATTAACAAATGCAAGATAAGAAGACAAGCAAAGACAAGCAATAGCACTTAGTCTGAACTTCAAATGAGTAGTAGATTTCTCCTGTTAAGTGTAGTCAGTCCACGGGTCATCATTACTTCTGGGATATTAACTCCTCCCCAACAGGAAGTGCAAGAGGATCACCCAAGCAGAGCTGCTATATAGCTCCTCCCCTCTACGTCACACCCAGTCATTCTCTTGCACCCAACTAATAGATAGGATGTGTGAGAGGACTGTGGTGATTATACTTAGTTTTTATATCTTCAATCAAAAGTTTGTTATTTGAGAAAATACTGCCAATACCGATATAATGTAAGTTCAGCCTTAAATGCAGTAGTAGCAACTGGTATCAGGCTGTTATGTATATATATGTTTACACTTCAGTATTCTGGGGAATGGCACTTCACTGGGACAATACTGTATGCATATAACTTTTAGCCTAACTTGCAGTGGGAACGACTAGCAGCAGGCTTTTTAATGACATTTCATATTTTTAGATTTTAAACGTTTGCTGGCATGTTAAATCGTTTAATTATCTGAGGTACTTGGTGAAAAATTGTTTTGGGCACTATTTTCCACATGGCTGTCGTTTATTTTAAATTTAAAACAGTTTCACTGAACTTCCCTCACTGTTGTGTGTGAAGGGGAGGGGCCTATTTTGGCGCTTTTGCTACGCATTAGAAATTCAGTCACAAGTCTGTTCCTCTCCCTGCATGATCCGGAACGTCTCTACAGAGCTCAGGGGTCTTCAAAACTTATTTTGAGGGAGGTAATCACTCACAGCAGACCTGTGAGATTGTGCTTTGACTGTGATAAAAAACTTTATATTTTGTATATTTTTTTTCTGCTATTAAGGGTTAGTTATCCATTGCTAATGGGGGCAATCCTTTGCTAAATTTCTGCCTTTACCGGGAAAAATTTGGTTTTAATAACTTCTCCGGTTCATTGTTATTCAACTGTCATAGTTCTTTTCTGTGCTTCTTAAAGGCACAGTACGTTTTACATATTACTTGTAAATTGAGTTGAAAAGTATTTCCAAGCTTGCTAGTCTAATTGCTAGTTTGTTAAACATGTCTGACTCAGAGGAATATCTCTGTGCTATATGTGTAAAAGCCAAGGTGGAGCCCAATAGAAATTTATGTACTAATTGCATTGATGCTACTTTAAATAAAAGTCAATCTGTACAAGTTAAACATCATTCACCAAACAACGAGGGGGAAGTTATGCCGACTAACTTGCCTCACGTGTCAGTACCTGCATCTCCCGCTCGGGAGGTGCGTGATATTGTAACGCCGAGTACTTCAGGGCGGCCATTACAAATCACCCTACAGGACATGGCTAATGTTATGACTGAAGTTTTGTCTAAATTACCAGAACTTAGAGGTAAGCGAGATCACTCTGGGGTGAGAACAGAGTGCGCTGATAATAATAGGGCCATGTCAGATACTGCTTCACAATTTGCAGAACATGAGGACGGAGAGCTTCAATCTGCAGGTGACGGATCTGATCCAAATAGAGTGGATTCAGACATTTCAAATTTTAAGTTTAAACTAGAAAACCTCCGTGTACTGCTAGGGGAGGTATTAGCGGCTCTGAATGATTGTAACACCGTTGCAATCCCAGAGAAATTGTGTAGGCTGGATAGATACTATGCGGTACCAGCGAGTACTGACATATTTCCTATACCTAAGAGGCTTACAGAAATAATTACTAAGGAGTGGGATAGGCCCGGTGTACCCTTTTCCCCCCCTCCTGTATTTAGAAAAATGTTTCCAATAGACGCCACCACACGGGACTTATGGCAGACGGTCCCTAAGGTGGAGGGAGCAGTTTCTACTCTGGCTAAGCGTACCACTATCCCGGTGGAGGATAGCTGTGCCTTTTCAGATCCAATGGATAAAAAGTTAGAGGGTTACCTTAAGAAAATGTTTGTTCAACAAGGTTTTATATTGCAACCCCTTGCATGTATTGCATCTGTCACGGCTGCGGCCGCATTTTGGTCCGAGTCTCTGGAAGAGACTCTTGACTCAGCAACTATAGATGAGATTTCAAACAAGCTTAAAACCCTTAAGCTAGCTAATTCATTTATTTCAGATGCCGTAGTACATTTAACTAAACTTACGGCTAAGAATTCCGGATTCGCCATTCAAGCACGTAGAGCACTGTGGCTAAAATCCTGGTCAGCTGATGTTACTTCTAAATCTAAATTACTTAACATACCTTTCAAGGGGCAGACCTTATTCGGGCCCGGTTTGAAAGAAATTATCGCTGACATTACAGGAGGTAAAGGCCATGCCCTGCCTCAAGACAGAGCCAAACCTAGGGCTAGACAGTCTAATTTTCGTGCCTTTCGTAACTTCAAGGCAGGAGCAGCATCAACTTCCTCTGCACCAAAACAGGAAGGAGCTGTTGCTCGCTACAGACAAGGCTGGAAACCTAACCAGTCCTGGAACAAGGGCAAGCAGGCCAGAAAACCTGCTGCTGCCCCTAAGACAGCATGAATTGAGGGCCCCCGATCCGGGAACGGATCTAGTGGGGGGCAGACTTTCTCTCTTCGCCCAGGCTTGGGCAAGAGATGTCCAGGATCCCTGGGCGTTAGAGATCATATCTCAGGGATATCTTCTGGACTTCAAAACCTCTCCCCCAAAAGGGAGATTTCATCTTTCAAGGTTGTCAACAAACCAAATAAAGAAAGAGGCGTTTCTACGCTGTGTACAAGATCTTTTACTAATGGGAGTGATCCACCCGGTTCCGCGGTCGGAACATGGACAAGGGTTTTACTCAAATCTGTTTGTGGTTCCCAAGAAAGAAGGAACCTTCAGACCAATCTTGGATTTAAAGATCCTAAACAAATTCCTAAGAGTTCCATCGTTCAAAATGGAAACTATTCGGACAATCTTACCCATGATCCAAAAGGGTCAGTATATGACCACAGTGGATTTAAAGGATGCTTACCTTCACATACCGATTCACAAAGATCATTTCCGGTATCTAAGGTTTGCCTTCCTAGACAGGCATTACCAGTTTGTAGCTCTTCCATTCGGATTGGCTACGGCTCCAAGAATCTTCACAAAGGTTCTGGGATCTCTTCTGGCGGTACTAAGACCGCGAGGAATTTCGGTGGCTCCGTACCTAGACGACATTCTGATACAAGCGTCAAGCTTTCAAACTGCCAAGTCTCATACAGAGTTAGTACTGGCATTTCTAAGGTCGCATGGGTGGAAGGTGAACGAAGAGAAGAGTTCTCTCTTTCCACTCACAAGAGTTCCCTTCTTGGGGACTCTTATAGATTCTGTAGAAATGAAGATTTACCTGACAGAAGACAGGTTAACAAAGCTTCAAAATGCTTGCCGTGTCCTTCATTCCATTCAACACCCGTCAGTGGCTCAATGCATGGAGGTAATCGGCTTAATGGTAGCGGCAATGGACATAGTACCCTTTGCACGCCTACATCTCAGACCGCTGCAATTGTGCATGCTAAGTCAGTGGAATGGGGATTACTCAGATTTGTCCCCTACTCTGAATCTGGATCAGGAGACCAGAAATTCTCTTCTACGGTGGCTTTCTCGGCCACATCTGTCCAGGGGGATGCCCTTCAGCAGGCCAGATTGGACAATTGTAACAACAGACGCCAGCCTACTAGGTTAGGGCGCTGTCTGGAATTCCCTGAAGGCTCAGGGATCATGGACTCAGGAGGAGAGTCTCCTTCCAATAAACATTCTGGAATTGAGAGCAGTTCTCAATGCCCTTCTGGCTTGGCCTCAGTTAACAACTCGGAGGTTCATCAGGTTTCAGTCGGACAACACCACGACTGTAGCTTACATCAACCATCAAGGAGGGACAAGAAGCTCCCTAGCGATGATGGAAGTATCAAAGATAATTCGCTGGGCAGAGTCTCACTCTTGCCACCTGTCAGCGATCCACATTCCGGGAGTGGAGAACTGGGAGGCGGATTTCCTAAGTCGTCAGACTTTTCATCCGGGGGAGTGGGAACTTCATCCGGAGGTCTTTGCCCAAATACTTCGACGATGGGGCAAACCAGAGATAGATCTCATGGCGTCTTGCCAGAACGCCAAGCTTCCTTGTTACGGGTCCAGGTCCAGGGACCGGGGAGCGGTCCTGGTAGATGCTTTGACAGCACCTTGGACCTTCGGGATGGCTTATGTATTTCCACCCTTCCCGATGCTTCCTCGATTGATTGCCAGGATCAAACAGGAGAGAGCATCGGTGATTCTAATAGCGCCTGCGTGGCCACGCAGGACCTGGTATGCAGATCTAGTGGACATGTCATCCTGTCCACCTTGGTCTCTGCCTCTGAGACAGGACCTTCTGATTCAGGGTCCTTTCAAACATCAAAATCTAATTTCTCTGAAGCTGACTGCTTGGAAATTGAACGCTTGATTTTATCAAAGCGTGGATTTTCGGAGTCAGTAATTGATACCTTAATACAGGCTAGGAAACCTGTTACCAGAAAGATTTACCATAAAATATGGTGTAAATACTTACATTGGTGCGAATCCAAGAGTTACTCATGGAGTAAGGTTAGGATTCCTAGGATATTGTCTTTTCTACAAGAAGGTTTAGAAAAGGGTTTATCTGCTAGTTCCTTAAAGGGACAGATCTCAGCTCTGTCCATTCTTTTACACAAACGTCTGTCAGAAGTTCCAGACGTTCAGGCTTTTTGTCAGGCTTTGGCCAGAATTAAGCCTGTGTTTAAAACTGTTGCTCCACCATGGAGCTTAAATTTAGTTCTTAACGTTTTACAGGGTGTTCCGTTTGAACCCCTTCATTCCATTGATATCAAATGGTTATCTTGGAAAGTTCTGTTTTTAATGGCTATTTCCTCGGCTCGAAGAGTCTCTGAGTTATCGGCCTTACATTGTGATTCTCCTTATCTGAATTTTCATTCAGACAAGGTAGTTCTGCGTACTAAACCTGTGTTCTTATCTAAGGTAGTCACTAATAGGAATATCAATCGAGATTGTTGTTCCATCATTGTGTCCTAACCCTTCTTCAAAGAAGGAACGACTTCTACACAATCTGGATGTAGTCCGTGCCCTGAAATTTTATTTACAGGCAACTAAAGATTTTCGCCAAACTTCTTCCCTGTTTGTCGTTTATTCTGGACAGAGGAGAGGTCAAAAAGCTTCTGCTACCTCTCTCTCCTTTTGGCTTCGTAGCATAATACGTTTAGCCTATGAGACTGCTGGACAGCAGCCTCCTGAAAGAATTACAGCTCATTCTACTAGAGCTGTGGCTTCCACTTGGGCCTTTAAGAATGAGGCCTCTGTTGAACAGATTTGCAAGGCTGCAACTTGGTCTTCTCTTCATACTTTTTCCAAATTTTACAAATTTGACACTTTTGCTTCTTCGGAGGCTGTTTTTGGGAGAAAGGTCCTTCAGGCAGTGGTTCCTTCCGTATAAAGATCCTGCCTGTCCCTCCCGTCATCCGTGTACTTTAGCTTTGGTATTGGTATCCCAGAAGTAATGATGACCCGTGGACTGACTACACTTAACAGGAGAAAACATAATTTATGCTTACCTGATAAATTCCTTTCTCCTGTAGTGTAGTCAGTCCACGGCCCGCCCTGTTTTTTATGGCAGGTCTAAATTTTTAAATTATACTCCAGTCACCACTGCACCCTATAGTTTCTCCTTTCTCGTTTGGTTCTCGGTCGAATGACTGGGTGTGACGTAGAGGGGAGGAGCTATATAGCAGCTCTGCTTGGGTGATCCTCTTGCACTTCCTGTTGGGGAGGAGTTAATATCCCAGAAGTAATGATGACCCGTGGACTGACTACACTACAGGAGAAAGGAATTTATCAGGTAAGCATAAATTATGTTTTTTTTTTTTTTCTGACAATTTTTTAAAAGTTATGTCTTTTTCCACTCCCTCTGTACCATGTGACAGCAATCAGCCATTCACAAATGCATACACGCTTATTCTTGCACATGCTCAGTAGGAGCTGGTGACTCAAAAAGTTTAAATATAAAAAGACTGTGCACATTTCTTTCATGTAATTGTGACGTATGGGATATACAATCCTACCAGGAGGGGCAAAGTTTCCCAAACCTCAAAATGCCTATAAATACACCCCTCACCACACCCATAATTTAGTTTTACAAACGTTGCCTCCTATGGAGGTGGTGAAGTAAGTTTGTGCTAAGATTTCTACGTTGATATGCGCTTCTCAGCATGGTTGAAGCCCGATTCCTCTCAGAGTACAGCGAATGTCAGTGGGACGTGAAGGGAGTATCACTTATTGAATACGATGATTTCCCTAACGGGGGTCTATTTCATAGGTTCTCTGTTATCGGTCATAGAGATTCATCTACCTCCCTTTTCAGATCGACGATATACTCTCAATTTACCATTACCTCTACTGATAACTGTTTCAGTACTGGTTTGGCTATCTGCTATATGTGGATGGGTGTCTTTTGGTAAGTATGTTTTTTATTACTTAAGACACCTCAGATATGGTTTGGCACTTTATGCATTTATATAAAGTTCTAAATATATGTATTGTACTTATATTTGCCATGAGTCAGGTTCATGTATTTCCTTCTGCAGACTGTCAGTTTCATATTTGGGGAATATAAACATTTTTTTTAAAGAAATTTCTTTCTTACCTGGGGTTTAGTCTTTTTTTCAATTGACTACTTCTTGCAAATTGCCGGCGGTATTACGCCAGCGGGTGCGTCAAATGGTAAACTTTATTGCGTCATTGTTGGTGAGAGAATTTTTTTGGCGCGAAAAATACGTCTATGACGCAACTTCGTCATTTCCGGCGTCATAGTTGACGCCGAAGCCTTACACACGGTTGCGTCATTAGTGACGTGAGTGTGTCATTTCCGGTTATTATTGGCGCCAAAAAAGTTTTCAGTTACGTTGTGCGTCATACTTGGCGCCAAACTTTTTCATTATTTCAATACCCCATTGATGTTTGCTTTTTGCCTTTTTCTCTATCAGAGGACTATGCTATTTGCATTTTTTCCCATTCCTGAAACTGTCATATAAGGAAATTGATAATATTGCTTTATATGTTGTTTTTTTCTTTTACATTTTGCAAGATGTCTCAATCTGATCCTGCCTCAGAAGTTTCTGCTGGAACATTGCTGCCTGATATTGGTTCTACCAAAGCTAAGTGCATTTGTTGTAAAATTGTGGAAATTATTTCGCCGAATGTAATTTGTAATAGTTGTCATGATAAACTTTTACATGCAGATAGTGTGTCCATCAGTAATAGTATATTGCCAGTTGCAGTTCCTTCAACTTCTAATGTACATGATATACCTATGAATTTTAAAGAATTTGTTTCTGATTCTATCCAGAAGGCTTTGTCTGCATTTCCACCTTCTAATAAACGTAAAAGGTCTTTTAAAACTTCTCATTTAGTTGATGAAATTTCAAATGACCAACAACATAATAATTTATCCTCTTCTGAGGATCTATCTGATACAGAAGATACTTCCTCAGACATTGACACTGACAAATCTACTTATTTATTTAAAATAGAGTATATGCGTTCTTTATTAAAAGAAGTGTTAATTACGTTGGATATTGAGGTAACCAGTCCTCTTGACGTTCAGTCTAATAAACGTTTAAATGTTGTTTTTAAACCTCCTGTGGTTTCTCCAGGGGTTTTTCCTATTCCTGAGGCTATTTCTGATATGATTTCTAAGGAATGGAATAAGCCAGGTACTTCTTTTATTCCTTCTTCAAGGTTTAAAAAAGTGTATCCTTTACCAGCAAATTCTATAGAGTTTTGGGAAAAAATCCCCAAAGTTGATGGGGCTATTTCTACTCTTGCTAAACGTACCACTTTTCCTATGGAAGATAGCACTTCCTTTAAGGATCCTTTAGATAGGAAGCTTGAATCTTATCTAAGGAAGGCCTATTTATATTCAGGTCATCTTCTTAGACCTGCAATTTCTTTGGCTGATGTTGTGGCTGCATCAACTTTCTGGTTGGAGAATTTAGCGCAACAAGAATTGGATTCTGACATATCTAGCATTATTCACTTACTGCAATATGCTAATCATTTTATTTGTGATGCCATTTTTGATATTATCAAAATTGATGTTAGATCCATGTCTTTAGCTATATTAGCTAGAAGAGCTTTGTGGCTTAAATCTTGGAATGCTGATATGACATCTAAATCTAGATTACTATCTCTTTCTTTCCAAGGTAATACTTTATTTGGTTCTCAGTTGGATTCTATTATTTCAACTGTCACTGGGGGAAAGGGAGTTTTTCTGCCTCAGGATAAAAAACCTAAGGGTAAATCTAAGGCTTCTAACCGTTTTCGTTCCTTTCGTCAAAATAAGGAACAAAAACTTAATCCTTCCCCCAAGGAATCTGTTTCCAGTTGGAAGCCTTCTTCAAATTGGAATAAATCCAAGCCATTTAAGAAACCAAAGTCAGCCCTTAAGTCCGCATGAAGGTGCGGCCCTCATTCCAGCTCAGCTGGTAGGGGGCAGATTAAGGTTTTTCAAGGATATTTGGATAAATTCTGTCCAAAATCAATGGATTCAGAGCATTGTCTCTCAAGGGTATCGAATAGGATTCAAAGTAAGACCTCCTGTGAGAAGATTTTTTTCTCTCGCGTATCCCAGCAAATCCAGTAAAAGCTCAGGCTTTCCTGAAGTGTTTCAGACCTGGAGTCTTCAGGGGTAATCGTGCCAGTTCCTTTTCAGGAACAAGGTTTGGGGTTTTATTCAAATCTATTCATTGTCCCAAAGAAGGAAAATTTATTCAGACCAGTTCTGGATCTGAAAATTTTGAATCGTTATGTAAGAGTACCAACTTTCAAGATGGTGACTATAAGGACTCTTCTGCCTTTTGTTCAGCGAGGACATTATTATATGTCCACAATAGACTTGCATACCTTCATATTCCGATTCATCCAGAACATTATCAGTTTCTGAGATTCTCTTTTCTAGACGAGCATTACCAATTTGTTGCTCTTCCATTTGGCCTAGCAACAGCTCCAAGAACCTTTTCAAAGGTTCTAGGTGCCCTACTCTCTGTAATCAGAGATCAGGGTATTGCAGTGTTTCCTTATTTGGACGATATCTTGGTACTAGCTCAGTCTTTACGTTCTACAGAATCTCACACGAATCTACTAGTGTTGTTTCTTCGGAAACATGGTTGGAGGATCAATTTACCAAAAAGTTTCTTGATTCCTCAGACAAGGGTCACCTTTTTAGGCTTCCAGATAGATTCAGTGTCCATGACTCTGTCTCTAACAGACGAGATGTTTAAAATTGGTTGCAGCCTGCCGGCACCTTCAGTCTCAGTCATTCCCTTCAGTGGCTATGTGCATGGAAGTTTTTGGTCTCATGACTGCAGCATCGGACGCGATACCCTTTGCTCGTTTTCACATGAGACCTCTACAGCTTTGTATGCTGAACCAATGGTGCAGGGATTATACAAAGATATCACAATTAATATCCTTAAATCCCAATGTACGACACTCTCTGACGTGGTGGATAGATCACCATTGTTTAGTTCAAGGGGCTTCTTTTGTTCGGCCAACCTGGACTGTGATCACAACAGATGCAAGTCTTTCAGGTTGGGGAGCTGTTTGGGGATCTCTGACAACACAAGGGGCTTGGAAATCTCAAGAAGCGAGATTACCAATAAATATTTTAGAACTCCATGCAATTCTCAGAGCTCTTCAGTTTTGGCCTCTGTTAAAGAGAGAACCGTTCATTTGTTTTCAGACAGACAATATCACAACAGTGGCATATGTCAATCATCAGGGTGGGACTCACAGTCCCCAAGCTATGAAAGAAGTATCTCGGATACTTGCTTGGGCGGAATCCAGCTCCTGTCTAATCTCTGCGGTGCATATCAAGTGTAGACAATTGGGAGGCGGATTATCTCAGCCGTCAGACTTTACATCCAGGGGAGTGGTCTCTCCATCCAGATATGTTTTCTCAGATTGTTCAGATGTGGGGTCTTCCAGAGATAGATCTCATGGCCTCTCATCTAAACAAGAAACTTCCCAGATACCTGTCCAGGTCCAGGGATGTTCAGGCGGAAGCAGTGGATGCTCTAACACTTCCTTGTTGTTATCATCCTGCTTACATTTTCCCGCCTCTAGTTCTCCTTCCAAGAGTGATCGCCAAAATCATCATTGAACAATCATTTGTGTTGCTGGTGGCTCCAGCATGGCCTCACAGGTTTTGGTATGTGGATCTGGTTCAGATGTCCAGTTGCCTGCCTTGGCCACTTCCGTTAAGGCCAGACCTACTGTCTCAAGGTCCGTTTTTCCATCAGGATCTCAAATCATTAAATTTGAAGGTATGGAGATTGAACGCTTAGTACTAAGTCATAGAGGTTTCTCTGACTCAGTGATTAATACTATGCTACAAGCTTGTAAATCTGTCTCTAGAAAGATTTATTATAGAGTTTGGAAGACTTACATTTCATGGTGGTTTTCTCATAAATTCTCTTGGCATTCTTTTAGAATTCCTAGAATTTTCCAGTTTCTTCAGGATGGTTTGGATAAGGGTTTGTCTGCAAGTTCCTTGAAGGGACAAATGTCTGCTCTTTCTGTTTTATTTCACAGAACGATTGCTATACTTCCTGATATTCACTGTTTTGTACAGGCTTTAGTTCGTATTAAGCCTGTCATTAAATCAATTTCTCCTCCTTGGAGTCTTAATTTGGTTCTGAAGGCTTTACAGGCTCCTCCATTTGAGCCTATGCATTCTTTGGACATTAAACTACTTTCTTGGAAAGTGTTGTTCCTTTTGGCTATCTCTTCTGCTAGAAGAGTTTCTGGGCTATCTGCTCTTTCTTGTGAGTCTCCTTTTCTGATTTTTCATCAGGATAAGGCAGTTTTGCAGACTTCTTTTCAGTTTTTACCTAAGGTTGTGAATTCTAACAACATTAATAGAGAAATTGTTGTCCCTTCCTTGTGTCCTAATCCTAAGAATTCTTTGGAAAGATCCTTACATTCTTTGGATGTGGTAAGAGCTTTGAAATATTATGTAGAAGCTACTAAAGATTTCAGGAAGACTTCCAGTCTATTTGTTTTATTTTCTGGTCCTAGGAAAGGTCAGAAGGCTTCTGCTATTTCCTTGACTTCTTGGTTGAAACTTTTGATTCATCAAGCTTATTTGGAGTCGGGTCAGACCTCACCTCAGAGAATTACAGCTCATTCTACTAGATCAGTCTCCACTTCGTGGGCCTTTAAGAATGAAGCTTCAGTTGATCAGATTTGCAAAGCGGCAACTTGGTCCTCTTTGCATACTTTTACTAAATTATACCATTTTGATGTATTTGCTTCTTCAGAAGCAGTTTTTGGCAGTAAAGTTCTTCAGGCAGCTGTTTCAGTTTGATTCTTCTGCTTTTGATTTAAGTTTTTTTCTTTCATTTATGAGAATAAACTTATTTTTTTTGGGTTGTGGATTAATTTTTTCAGCGGAAAATGGCTGTTTTTATTTTTATCCCTCCCTCTCTAGTGATTCTTGTGTGGAGTTCCACATCTTGGGTATTGCTATCCCATACGTCACTAGCTCATGGACTCTTGCCAATTACATGAAAGAAAACATAATTTATGTAAGAACTTACCTGATAAATTCATTTCTTAATTCTTCATATTGGCAAGAGTCCATGAGGCCCACCCTTTTTTGGTGGTTATGATTTTTTGTATAAAGCACAATTATTTCCAAATTTCATTTGTTGATGCTTTCTACTCCTTTCTTTATCACCCCACTGCTTGGCTATTCGTTAAACTGAATTATGGGTGTGGTGAGATGTGTATTTATAGGCATTTTGAGGTTTGGGAAACTTTGCCCCTCCTGGTAGGAATGTATATCCCATACGTCACTAGCTCATGGACTCTTGCCAATATGAAAGAAATGAATTTATCAGGTAAGTTCTTACATAAATTATGTTTTTTGTTAATGGAAGTAAATTGGAAAGTTGTTTAAAATTGCATGCTGTATCTGGTTAATGAAAGGTTAATTTTGATTGAGTGTCCCTTTTAAGTAATACATCCAAATAGGCGATTTCCATTAGATTAGTTGTGTATGTGAATTGAAGACCCACATTGTCATTTAAATAATTAAGAAAATATTCCACTTCTGATGCTGTGCCTTTTCAAACAAAAATTAAAATAGTCTCTGAACCTATGATAAAATCTAATACTACTCTTGTATGGGTTACCATCTCCATAGACGTGAGACAGCTCCCACCAACCCATAAATAGGTTGGCGTATGAGGGGGCGATAGCTGTCCCACGTCTCTAGAGATAATACTCCCCATCAAAAAGAAAATAGTTGTGGTTAAGGAGGAAAGCGATCACTGTAACCGAATAATCCTTGAAAGGATCATCAAAGCTGGTAAATCTCTCGAGAAAAAACTTAACCGCTATCAAACCCTTGTCATGCAGGATAGCTGAATATAGTCCCACAACATCTACTGTAACCCAGGAGAAGCCTTCCTGCCATATTTCTTCATCCAAAAGTCTCAGGAGATGCTTGGTGTTGAAGAAAAGAATCCACCCATGTTGACAGTTTCTCCAAAAGAGACCCAATTCCAGAGACAATTGGCCTCCCTTTAATGTTCTCCAGGGACTTGTGTATCTTAAGCAGATGATGAAAAATTGGAACAACTGGTTCTCTGACATACATGAATTGAATGGTTTGTTCATCAATGAACCCCTCCTCCCTGCCATCATCCAAAATGTGACACGTCTTCACCAGTATCTAAGTAGGCATCGTAGGTAGTTCCATAGGCTTACAGGCTGTGGATCTAGGATTGCTCCACCTCGGGTTCTGGGTATCACCTCTCTTGGGGGGCCTCGTGGAGGTTATGGGCTTCCCCCTTTTCTTTGAAGGACCTGTGGGTAGCTCTGGCGGCCTGGATTGCCTAAAGTGGGCCCTCAGTTTGGGAGCTGTCTTTTGCAATCTGTTCTTTTGCTGCTCGCTTTTACTTCTCAGCAAGTATTCTCTGTGTCATCTTGATGATGGCAGTGTGTTCTTGACTCAAGGTTTTCTTCTGGGTTCGTTACATGCTTTTTTTGTAGCGGAATACTTAGCTTGGACTATGTGAGGACTCCGTCTTCTGTTGTCTTTTGGTGCTCTTGCACGACGTTTGAGAGAGGGTCCTATACCTCCGGTCTCTCCTGGAATAGGCCTAGTCCCTCCTTGTCGGTCGGGACCCATTTGGGCCTTGTAAGTTGGGGTTTTCCTTTTATGGAGTTTTCTTTTGGTTCTTCCTGGCCCTATCCCTTTGAAAATTTAGGCTGGTGTTCCCTTCTTTAGTAAGGGGTGAGCGGTGAGTGACCGACTTTTGGAAGACGGTGTCTCCTGGAGGCCTACTGGCTCAGTTGAGTTTGCTTGGCGGTCTCTAGCTAGGCTCTGGACTACTTTTCTCGGCTTTGTACGAAGCTGGGGTTTTTATGGGCAGTGGTTCGAGACTTGGTGCCCTCAGAATGGGCCGCCTATTGTACCCTCCCGTCTTGGCATTCAGTGTCCTCCATAGCTTGGGTATTGTTTTCCCAAAAGTAAGGAATGCAGCTGTGGACTCTTTCCATTTAAGAAGAAAAACATAAATTATGCTTACTTGATAGTTTTCCTTTTCTTCTGATGGAAAGAGTCTACAGCTCCCCACCCGTACTTTTTAATGTGGGGCGTCCTTATTTTATTCTTCTGGCACGTTTCACCCTGATGTTTTTTCTACTGTTTCTCGGCAGAATGACTGGGGGATGAGGGGAGTTGGAGGAGTATTTAAGCCTTTGGCTGGGGTTTCTTTGCCTCCTCCTGGTGGCCAGGTTCTTAAGTCCCAAAAGTAATGAATGCAGCTGTGGACTCTTTCCATCAGAAGAAAAGGAAATTATCAGCTAAGCATAATTTATGTTTTCTCCAACATAGGTGTGTCCGGTCCACGGCGTCATCCTTACTTGTGGGATATTCTCTTCCCCAACAGGAAATGGCAAAGAGCCCAGCAAAGCTGGTCACATGATCCCTCCTAGGCTCCGCCTACCCCAGTCATTCTCTTTGCCGTTGTACAGGCAACATCTCCACGGAGATGGCTTAGAGTTTTTTAGTGTTTAACTGTAGTTTTTATTATTCAATCAAGAGTTTGTTATTTTGAAATAGTGCTGGTATGTACTATTTACTCAGAAACAGAAAAGAGATGAAGATTTCTGTTTGTATGAGGAAAATGATTTTAGCAACCGTCACTAAAATCCATGGCTGTTCCACACAGGACTGTTGAGAGCAATTAACTTCAGTTGGGGGAACAGTGTGCAGTCTCTTGCTGCTTGAGGTATGACACATTCTAACAAGACGATGTAATGCTGGAAGCTGTCATTTTCCCTATGGGATCCGGTAAGCCATGTTTATTACGATCGTAAATAAGGGCTTCACAAGGGCTTATTAAAACTGTAGACTTTTTTTGGGCTAAATCGATTCATTATTAACACATATTTAGCCTTGAGGAATCATTTTATCTGGGTATTTTGATATAATAATATCGGCAGGCACTGGTTTAGACACCTTATTCTTTAGGGGCTTTCCCAAAGCATAAGCAGAGCCTCATTTTCGCGCCGGTGTTGCGCACTTGTTTTTGAGAGGCATGGCATGCAGTCGCATGTGAGAGGAGCTCTGATACTTAGAAAAGACTTTCTGAAGGCGTCATTTGGTATCGTATTCCCCTTTGGGCTTGGTTGGGTCTCAGCAAAGCAGATACCAGGGACTGTAAAGGGGTTAAAGTTCAAAACGGCTCCGGTTCCGTTATTTTAAGGGTTAAAGCTTCCAAATTTGGTGTGCAATACTTTTAAGGCTTTAAGACACTGTGGTGAAAATTTGGTGAATTTTGAACAATTCCTTCATGTTTTTCGCAATTGCAGTAATAAAGTGTGTTCAGTTTAAAATTTAAAGTGACAGTAACGGTTTTATTTTAAAACGTTTTTTGTACTTTGTTATCAAGTTTATGCCTGTTTAACATGTCTGAACTACCAGATAGACTGTGTTCTGAATGTGGGGAAGCCAGGATTCCTATTCATTTAAATAAATGTGATTTATGTGATAATGACAATGATGCCCAAGATGATTCCTCAAGTGAGGGGAGTAAGCATGGTACTGCATCATTCCCTCCTTCGTCTACACGAGTCTTGCCCACTCAGGAGGCCCCTAGTACATCTAGCGCGCCAATACTCCTTACTATGCAACAATTAACGGCTGTAATGGATAATTCTGTCAAAAACATTTTAGCCAAAATGAACACTTATCAGCGTAAGCGCGGCTGCTCTGTTTTAGATACTGAAGAGCATGACGACGCTGATAATAATATTTCTGAAGGGCCCCTAACCCAGTCTGATGGGGCCAGGGAGGTTTTGTCTGAGGGAGAAATTACTGATTCAGGGAACATTTCTCAACAGGCTGAACCTGATGTGATTGCATTTAAATTTAAGTTGGAACATCTCCGCATTCTGCTTAAGGAGGTATTATCCACTCTGGATGATTGTGACAAGTTGGTCATCCCAGAGAAACTTGTAAAATGGACAAGTTCCTAGAGGTGCCGGGGCTCCCAGAAGCTTTTCCTATACCCAAGCGGGTGGCGGACATTGTTAATAAAGAATGGGAAAGGCCCGGTATTCCTTTCGTCCCTCCCCCCATATTTAAAAAATTGTTTCCTATGGTCGACCCCAGAAAGGACTTATGGCAGACAGTCCCCAAGGTCGAGGGAGCGGTTTCCACTTTAAACAAACGCACCACTATACCCATAGAGGATAGTTGTGCTTTCAAAGATCCTATGGATAAAAAATTAGAAGGTTTGCTTAAAAAAATGTTTGTTCAGCAAGGTTACCTTCTACAATCAATTTCATGCATTGTCCCTGTCGCTACAGCCGCATGTTTCTGGTTCGATGATCTGATAAGAGCGGTCGATAGTGATTCTCCTCCTTTGGAGGAGATTATGGACAGAATCAATGCTCTCAAATTGGCTAATTCTTTCACCCTAGACGCCACTTTGCAATTGGCTAGGTTAGCGGCTAAGAATTCTGGGTTTGCTATTGTGGCGCGCAGAGCGCTTTGGTTGAAATCTTGGTCGGCTGATGCGTCTTCCAAGAACAAGCTACTTAACATTCCTTTCAAGGGGAAAACGCTGTTTGGCCCTGATTTGAAAGAGATTATCTCTGATATCACTGGGGGTAAGGGCCACGCCCTTCCTCAGGATCGGCCTTTCAAGGCAAAAAATAAACCTAATTTTCGTCCCTTTCGTAGAAACGGACCAGCCCAAGGTGCTACGTCCTCTAAGCAAGAGGGTAATACTTCTCAAGCCAAGCCAGCTTGGAGACCAATGCAAGGCTGGAACAAGGGAAAGCAGGCCAAGAAACCTGCCACTGCTACCAAGACAGCATGAAATGTTGGCCCCCGATCCGGGACCGGATCTGGTGGGGGGCAGACTCTCTCTCTTCGCTCAGGCTTGGGCAAGAGATGTTCTGGATCCTTGGGCGCTAGAAATAGTCTCCCAAGGTTATCTTCTGGAATTCAAGGGACTTCCCCCAAGGGGGAGGTTCCACAGGTCTCAGTTGTCTTCAGACCACATAAAAAGACAGGCATTCTTACATTGTGTAGAAGACCTGTTAAAAATGGGAGTGATTCATCCTGTTCCATTAAGAGAACAAGGGATGGGGTTCTACTCCAATCTGTTCATAGTTCCCAAAAAAGAGGGAACGTTCAGACCAATCTTAGATCTCAAGATCTTAAACAAGTTTCTCAAGGTTCCATCGTTCAAGATGGAAACCATTCGAACTATTCTTCCTTCCATCCAGGAAGGTCAATTCATGACCACGGTGGATTTAAAGGATGCGTATCTACATATTCCTATCCACAAGGAACATCATCGGTTCCTAAGGTTCGCATTCCTGGACAAACATTACCAGTTCGTGGCGCTTCCTTTCGGATTAGCCACTGCTCCAAGGATTTTCACAAAGGTACTAGGGTCCCTTCTAGCTGTGCTAAGACCAAGGGGCATTGCTGTAGTACCTTACTTGGACGACATTCTGATTCAAGCGTCGTCCCTTCCTCAAGCAAAGGCTCACACGGACATTGTCCTGGCCTTTCTCAGATCTCACGGATGGAAAGTGAACGTGGAAAAGAGTTCTCTATCCCCGTTAACAAGGGTTCCCTTCTTGGGAACAATAATAGACTCCTTAGAAATGAGGATTTTTCTGACAGAGGCCAGAAAAACAAAGCTTCTAGACTCTTGTCGGATACTTCATTCCGTTCCTCTTCCTTCCATAGCTCAGTGCATGGAAGTGATCGGGTTGATGGTAGCGGCAATGGACATAGTTCCTTTTGCGCGCATTCATCTAAGACCATTACAACTGTGCATGCTCAGTCAGTGGAATGGGGACTATACAGACTTGTCTCCGAAGATACAAGTAAATCAGAGGACCAGAGACTCACTCCGTTGGTGGCTGTCCCTGGACAACCTGTCACAAGGGATGACATTCCGCAGACCAGAGTGGGTCATTGTCACGACCGACGCCAGTCTGATGGGCTGGGGCGCGGTCTGGGGATCCCTGAAAGCTCAGGGTCTTTGGTCTCGGGAAGAATCTCTTCTACCGATAAATATTCTGGAACTGAGAGCGATATTCAATGCTCTCAAGGCTTGGCCTCAGCTAGCGAGGGCCAAGTTCATACGGTTTCAATCAGACAACATGACAACTGTTGCGTACATCAACCATCAGGGGGGAACAAGGAGTTCCCTAGCGATGGAAGAAGTGACCAAAATCATTCTATGGGCGGAGTCTCACTCCTGCCACCTGTCTGCTATCCACATCCCAGGAGTGGAAAATTGGGAAGCGGATTTTCTGAGTCGTCAGACATTGCATCCGGGGGAGTGGGAACTCCATCCGGAAATCTTTGCCCAAGTCACTCAGCTGTGGGGCATTCCAGACATGGATCTGATGGCCTCTCGTCAGAACTTCAAAGTTCCTTGCTACGGGTCCAGATCCAGGGATCCCAAGGCGGCTCTAGTGGATGCACTAGTAGCACCTTGGACCTTCAAACTAGCTTATGTGTTCCCGCCGTTTCCTCTCATCCCCAGGCTGGTAGCCAGGATCAATCAGGAGAGGGCGTCGGTGATCTTGATAGCTCCTGCGTGGCCACGCAGGACTTGGTATGCAGATCTGGTGAATATGTCATCGGCTCCACCTTGGAAGCTACCTTTGAGACGAGACCTTCTTGTTCAGGGTCCGTTCGAACATCCGAATCTGGTTTCACTCCAGCTGACTGCTTGGAGATTGAACGCTTGATTTTATCGAAGCGAGGGTTCTCAGATTCTGTTATTGATACTCTTGTTCAGGCCAGAAAGCCTGTAACTAGAAAGATTTACCACAAAATTTGGAAAAAATATATCTGTTGGTGTGAATCTAAAGGATTCTCTTGGGACAAGGTTAAGATTCCTAGGATTCTATCCTTCCTTCAAGAAGGATTGGAAAAAGGATTATCTGCAAGTTCCCTGAAGGGACAGATTTCTGCCTTGTCGGTGTTACTTCACAAAAAACTGGCTGCTGTGCCAGATGTTCAAGCCTTTGTTCAGGCTCTGGTTAGAATTAAGCCTGTTTACAAACCTTTGACTCCTCCTTGGAGTCTCAATTTAGTTCTTTCAGTTCTTCAGGGGGTTCCGTTTGAACCCTTGCATTCCGTTGATATTAAGTTATTATCTTGGAAAGTTTTGTTTTTAGTTGCAATTTCTTCTGCTAGAAGAGTTTCAGAATTATCTGCTCTGCAGTGTTCTCCTCCTTATCTGGTGTTCCATGCAGATAAGGTGGTTTTACGTACTAAACCTGGTTTTCTTCCAAAAGTTGTTTCTAACAAAAACATTAACCAGGAGATTATCGTACCTTCTCTGTGTCCGAAACCAGTTTCAAAGAAGGAACGTTTGTTGCACAATTTGGATGTTGTTCGCGCTCTAAAATTCTATTTAGATGCTACAAAGGATTTTAGACAAACATCTTCCTTGTTTGTTGTTTATTCTGGTAAAAGGAGAGGTCAAAAAGCAACTTCTATCTCTCTCTCTTTTTGGATTAAAAGCATCATCAGATTGGCTTACGAGACTGCCGGACGGCAGCCTCCCGAAAGAATCACAGCTCATTCCACTAGGGCTGTGGCTTCCACATGGGCCTTCAATAACGAGGCTTCTGTTGATCAGATATGTAGGGCAGCGACTTGGTCTTCACTGCACACTTTTACCAAATTTTACAAGTTTGATACTTTTGCTTCTTCTGAGGCTATTTTTGGGAGAAAGGTTTTGCAAGCCGTGGTGCCTTCCATTTAGGTGACCTGATTTGCTCCCTCCCTTCATCCGTGTCCTAAAGCTTTGGTATTGGTTCCCACAAGTAAGGATGACGCCGTGGACCGGACACACCTATGTTGGAGAAAACAGAATTTATGTTTACCTGATAAATTACTTTCTCCAACGGTGTGTCCGGTCCACGGCCCGCCCTGGTTTTTTTTAATCAGGTCTGATAATTTATTTTCTTTAACTACAGTCACCACGGTACCATATGGTTTCTCCTATGCAAATATTCCTCCTTAACGTCGGTCGAATGACTGGGGTAGGCGGAGCCTAGGAGGGATCATGTGACCAGCTTTGCTGGGCTCTTTGCCATTTCCTGTTGGGGAAGAGAATATCCCACAAGTAAGGATGACGCCGTGGACCGGACACACCGTTGGAGAAAGTAATTTATCAGGTAAACATAAATTCTGTTTTTTAAGCACTTTTCAGTGGGATGAGTCCCACGGTGGCTTAAGACGGCTTTGTTGCCTGTGTAAGGGTTATCGCGAGTTTTGCTCACCAGTGGCTCTGTGCCCTCTTGGAGAGCTCTTTTTAAACTACTGGGACAGTTTTCCTGTCTCTGCTTCTCTATGCTTAACCTGACGGGTCTTGTCTTGTCTAGGAACTCGCGGTTTTCTGGAACACCATATTTCGTATGGTGCTGTGTCAGGGATTTGAGGGTGGCCTTCCGGTTATCTTAGTGACGTTTCTTTCATGTAATTAGCAAGAGTCCATGAGCTAGTGACGTATGGGATATACATTCCTACCAGGAGGGGCAAAGTTTCCCAAACCTTAAAATGCCTATAAATACACCCCTCACCACACCCACAATTCAGTTTTACAAACTTTGCCTCCCATGGAGGTGGTGAAGTAAGTTTGTGCTAGATTCTACGTTGATATGTGCTTCGCAGCAGGCTGGAGCCCGTTTTTCCTCTCAGAGTGCAGTGAATGTCAGAGGGATGTGAAGAGAGTATTGCCTATTTGAATTCAATGGTCTTCCTCTAGGGGATCTATTTCATAGGTTCTCTGTTATCGGTCGTAGAGATTAATCTCTTACCTCCCTTTTCAGATCGACGATATACTCTTATATACCATTACCTCTACTGATTTCTCGTTTCAGTACAGGTTTGGCTATCTACTATATGTAGATGAGTGTCCTGGGGTAAGTAAGTCTTATTTTTTGTGACACTCTAAGCTATGGTTGGGCACTTTATATGTAATGTTCTAAATATATGTCTTTAAACTTATATTTGCCATGATTCAGGATAATCAGTATTCCTTCATTCAGACTGTCAGTTTCATTATTTGGGATAATGCATATGAATAAATATTTTTTTCTTACCTTGAAAATTTTTCAATTGACTTTTTTCCCTGCGGGCTGTTAGACTCGCGGGGGCAGAAAATTCTTCAATTTATTGCGTCATTCTTGGCGCAAATTTTTTTGGTGCAAAATGTTGTCATTTCCGACGCCGTAGTTGACGCCGGAAGTTTGTTCGTTGTTACGTCATTTTTTGACGCATGTGTGTTCAGACGTTTTTTTTGCGCCAAAAAATGTGGGCGTCGTTTTCGGCGTCAGAGGATGTTTGGCGCCAATAATGTGGGTGTCATACTTGGCGCCAAAAATGTGGGCGTCATACTTGTTCCACTTTTTCTCACATTATTTAAGTCTCACTTTTTTGTTGCTTCTGGTTGCTAGAGGCTTGTTTGTTTTGCATTTTTTCCCATTCCTGAAACTGTCATTTAAGGAATTTGATAATTTTGCTTTATATGTTGTTTTTTTTCTATTACATATTGCAAGATTTTCCATACACTGTTCCTGGATCAGAACATGCTGAGGGATTCCTGTTGACTGAGATCAGTCCTACCAAAGCTAAGTTCATTTATTTTAAATGTTATGAATGTTTATCTTTAGCTATGGTTTGTAATAAGTTATCATGATAAACTTTTACATGCAGAATCCATTAGAATTTATGCTTTATATATTGCTATTCTTTTTACATCTTATGTACAAGATATACTTAGAAATTTGTAAGAATTTTTTTCTGATTCTATTTTAAAGGCTTTGTCTGACATCCCGCCTTCTAATAAATTTTTAGGTCTTTTTCAAACTTCTTTTTTAGTTGATGAAGTTTCAAATGACCAACAACATAATGAATTATCCTTCTCTGATGGTGTTTTTTTTCTCATTCAGAATTTTTCTTCATCAGATATTGACACTAACAAATCTACTTTTTTATTTTTTAATAGAGTAAATTTGTTCTTTGTTCAAAAGGTGTTGATTATTTTGGATATTGAAGTAACTAGTTCTTTGGATTTTAAAGACTAGCTAACATTTAAATTCTGCTTATTTATCTTCTGTGATTTCTTCAGAGGTTTTTTCCAGTTCCTGATACTAGGGAATGGAATAGGCTGAGAATTTTCTTTTAGTCCTTCTTTAAGGTTTTTAAATTGTATTCTTTGCCGGCAGTTTGTTTTGAGGAAAGATTCCTCAAGTTAATGGGGTTTTCTCTACTCCTGCTAAATATACTATTATTCTTATAGCAAATAGTATTTATTTTTTTCATTCAGATGGTTGTATCTTATTTAAGGAAAATTATTTTCAGGTACTTTTATTAGTCCTGTAATTTATTTTGCTGATGTTGCAATTGCTTCATCTTTCTGGTTGGATACTTTAAGATCAAGTATCGGATTATAATTTGTTTAGCATTGTTAAAAGGACAAAATCTACTACTCATTTGAAGTTCAGACTAAGTACTATTGCATTGTCTTGCTATCTTGCATTGTTGTTTGCGCAAGTCCAGTGTGTTGACTGGTCCTTTAACTTGATTAACATGCTAATAATTTCATTTGTGTTGTCATTTTATTAAATATTTTCGCAAATGAGGTTTAATCTATGTCTTTAGCTATTTTAGCTAGAAGAGCTTTGTGATTTTAATCTTGGAATGCTAATTTGATTTCTAAAATCCATATTTCTTTTTTTCCAAGATAATCAATTATTTAGTTCATAATTGGATTCAATTCTTTAACTGTTACTCTAGGCTTCAAGATTGAGTTCTAAGACTAAACTTTAAGCTTATATTAGTTTTCTGTTCTTACTAAGGAACGGAATCCTGAATTCTTCCCCAAGTAACATGTTTATAATTGGAAGTTTTTTTCTTCATTCATTTAAGCCTTTTAAAAGTTCAAAGTCAGCTCCCCAAATTTGCATGTAAGTGCGGTTCTTATTCCAGCTTGGCTGGTAAGGGGCAGGTTAAGACTTTTTTGAAATTTGTTTGGTTCTATTTGGTCCAAACTTCTTAGACTTTGGGTACAGAATAGGATTCAGAGTAAAACCATCTGTGAGAAGTCTTTTTTCTCTATCATATTCCAGCTATTCCAGTAAAACTAACACTTTCCTGAAGTGTGTTTCAGACCTATATGTTTTGGGTACTGGTGAAGTGCGGCTGGTCACCCATTGGGGCTCAAGCGCTGCTCAGACCTGGAGTTTTCTGGGGTATTTATTCCAGTTTCATTTTAGGAACTGGGTTTTGGGGTTTTATTCAAGACTATTCATTGTTCCAAAGATAAAAAATCTTTTTGAATTGTCATATAAGTGTACCATCTTTTAGAATGGTGTTTATATGGTCTATTCTGCCTTTTTGGTCAGTGATGGCATTATTTGTTTACAATAGATACAATAGATGCATATCTTCATTTTCTGTTTTCATTCAGATTATTTTTATTTTCTGAGATTCTCTTTTTTTGACAAGCATTACCAATTGTTGCTTTTCCTTCTGGTCTAGCGACAGCTCTAAGAATCTTTTCAAGGTTCTCAGTGTTACTTATTTGGACGGTATCATGGTACTGGTTCAGTCTTTTCGTTCTGCGGAATCTCATACGATTCAACTTTTGTTGTTTCTTCAAGACATGGTTAGAGGATCTTTTTATCAAAAGCTCCTTGATTCCTCACACAAGGGTCACCTTTTTTAGGTTTCCAAATAGATTGCGTCAATGTTTTTGTCTCTGACAAGTGACAAGTTTATTAGGTTCCGTTTGTCGGAACCTTCAGTCTCTATTATTTCCTTCAAGTTGCTATATATGCATGGAAGTTTTAGGTTTTATGGCTGCAGCATTGGATTCGATTCCCTCATTTCATAGGAAACCTTTTCCAGTTTTTTATGCTGAATAATGGTGCAGGGATTCTAGGATATCACTTTTTATATCTTTGAATCCTAATGTTTATCTTTCATTCGGTGGTTAAGATCACCATCATTTAGTTCTCCAGGTCTCTTCGGTTCTTTCAACCTGGACCATGATCTCTACAGATGCGAGTCTTTTAGGTTGGGAGGCTGTCTGAGGATCTCTGTCAGCACAAGGGGTTTGGAAATCTCAGGAGGCGAGATTACCATTTGATATTTTGGAACTCCGTGCATTTTCAGAGTTCTTCAGTTGGTTTCTTTTTGAAGAAGAGACGTTTATTGTTTTTTTCAGACAGACAATGTCACAACTGTGGCGTATGTCAATCATCAGGGTGGGACTATCAGTCCTTAGGCTGTGACAGAAATTTCTCGGATATTTGCTTGGGCTAAATCCAGCTCCTATCTAATTTCTGTGGTCTTTTTACCAGGTATAGACAATTTGGAAGCGGATTGTCTCTGTTAATCAAGCTTTACATCCGGGAGAATGGTCTCTTTACCCAGATATGTTTTTCAATTTTTCAGATGTGAGGGCTTCCAGAAATAGATCTGATGGCATCTCATCTAAACAATGAACTTCCCAGGGGCCTATTCAGGTCCGGGGATCCTCAGGCGGAAGTAGTGTATGCATTGACACTTCCTTGGAATTATCAATCTGCCTATATTTTTTCATCTCTGGTTCTTCTTTTAAGAGTGATTTTCAAAATCATCAGAGAGCAATCTTTGGTGTGGCTGGTGGCTCCAGCATGGCCACACAGGTTTTGGTATATGGTTCTTGTTCGGATGTCCAGTTGCCAATCTTGGTTACTTCCATTAAGGCCAGACCTCATATCTTAACATTGGTTTTTTTCATCAGGAATTCAAATTATTAATTTGATGGTATGAAAATGTATCGCTTAGTACTTAGTCATAGAAGTTTCTCTGACTCAGTAATTTATACTGTGTTGCAGGCTCATAAATCTGTGTTTAGTAGGATTTATTATCGAGTTTGGAAGATTTACATCTCATGATGCTCTTCTTATGAATTCTCTTGGCTTTCTTTTAGAATTCCTAGGATTTTTTAGTTTCTTTATAAGTTTTTTTGTCTGCAAGTTCCTTGAAAGGACAAATATCTGCTTTTCCTGTGCTGTTTCACAGTAAGAATTGCTAAATCTTTCTGATATTCATTGTTTTGTTCAGGCTTTGGTTCGTATCAAGCCTGTCATTAAGCCAATTTCTCCTCTTTGGAGACTTAATTTGATTCTGAAGGCTTTACAGGCTCTTCTGTTTGAGCAAATTCTTTCTTTTGACATTAATTACTTTCATGGAAAGTATTGTTCTTTTTAGACATCTCTTCAGCTAGAACAGTTTTTGAATTATCTGTTCTTTCTTGTGAATCTCCTTGTTCTGATTTTTCATCAGGATAAGGTGGTTTTTGCTGTCCTCATTTCAATTTTCACCTAAGTTGTGAATTCTAACAACATTAGTGGAGGAATTATTGTCTTTTCATTGTGTCCTAATCCTAAGAATTCTTTGGTAAGATTCTTACATTCTTTGGATGTGTTAAGAGTTTTGAAATATTATGTTGAAGCTATTCAGATTTCAGACAGACTTCTAGTCTATTTGTTATCTTTTCTGGTTTTAGGAAGGTCAGAAGGCTTCTGCCATTTCTTTGGCATCTTGGTTAAAGCTTTTGATTCATCATGCTTATTTGGAGTCGGGTTAATCCCTGTCTCAGAGGATTACGGCTCATTCTACTAGGTCAGTTTCTACTTCCTGGGCTTTTTAAGAATGAAGCTTCTGTTGATCAGATTTGCAAAGCAATGACTTTGTCTTCTTTGCATACTTTTACTAAATTCTACCATTTTGATGTTTTCTCTTCTTTAGAAGCAGTTTTTGGTAGAATAGTACTTCAGGCAGCTGTTTCAGTTTGATTCTTCTGCTTATAATTTCAGTTTTTTTCATTATAGAAATTGAAACTTTTGATTTGGGTAGTGGATTAATTTTTCAGCGGAATTGGCTGTCTTTATTTTATCCCTCCCTCTCTAGTGACTCTTGCGTGGAAGTTCCACATATTGGGTATCTGCTATCCCATACGTCACTAGCTCATGGACTCTTGCTAATTACATGAAAGAAAACATAATTTATGTAAGAACTTACCTGATAAATTCATTTCTTTCATATTAGCAAGAGTCCATGAGGCCCACCCTTTTTGTGGTGGTTATGATTTTTTTGTATAAAGCACAATTCTTCCAATTCCTTATTTTGATGCTTTCGCTCCTTTCTTATCACCCCACGTCTTGGCTATTTGTTAAACTGAATTGTGGGTGTGGTGAGGGGTGTATTTATAGGCATTTTAAGGTTTGGGAAACTTTGCCCCTCCTGGTAGGAATGTATATCCCATACGTCACTAGCTCATGGACTCTTGCTAATATGAAAGAAATGAATTTATCAGGTAAGTTCTTACATAAATTATGTTTTTCTCCTGAATTTGGACTTATCTTCTGGTCCTTGTCCTCCTAGGGAGTTTGTTTCCTTGGACATTGGTCCTGCAGCAACCTCTGGTTGCTCTAAGTTGATTTGGTTTTTTGGATATCTCATGGGGTCTCTATTCTCCCTCTTGGGGGTAGATAGAGATTTTGACCAGTTTTTGATTTAAGTCCGTTTTGGATGGTCTTTCGGGTCTCCTGGGTTCCTCTACTCTCCCTCTCGGGGGTTGATAGAGGTTTTTTCTCCTACATTGGTGTATCCGGTCCACGGCTTCATCCTTACTTGTGGGATATTCTCTTCCCCTACAGGAAGTGGCAAAGAGAGCACACAGCAGAGCTGTCCATATAGCTCCCCTCAGGCTCCGCCCCCCCAGTCATTCTCTTTGCCGCTCTGAACAAGTATCATCTCCACGGGGGTGGTAAAGAGTATGTGGTGTTAGTTGTAGTTTTTTATTTCTTCTATCAAGAGTTTGTTATTTTAAAATAGTGCCGGTTTGTACTATTTACTCTACAGCAGAAAGTGATGAAGATTTCTGTTGAGAGGAGTATGATTTTAGCACCAGTAACTAAAATCCATTGCTGTTCCCACGCAGGACTGTTGAAACCAGAGAACATCAGTTGGGGGGAACAGTTTGCAGGCTTAACTGCTTCAGGTATGATCAGTCATTTTTCTAACAAGACCATGTAATGCTAGAAGACTGTCAGAAATTCCCTCTGGGATTGGTAAGCCATTTTTTTCTAATAGACTCTGTATAAAATGATGGCTTATATTTAGGGCTCTATGCTGGTTGACACTATTGTGGGCTTTAAAATCGATTGCTTTTTAGCATGTTTTTCACTATAAATAAGGTGTTTTTTCAGACTTTAAAACACTTTTGGGGTTTAATTTCGGCCTGGCACTTATTTGGACACCTAAATCTAGTCAGAAAGGCCCCTCCACTCTAGAATGAAGAGGGAGGAGGCCTCAATTGTGCAGTTGTTTTTGCCTAGGCAATCCATGCAGCTTCATGTGGGGAGTCAAGAGGCATCATAAAAGACTCCAGGGAGGCTTATTTCCTGCTAAAATAATCCCTAATGAAGGTAAAAGGCTACAGTGAAAGCTGTTGCTAGTACTGTAGTGTGTTAACTGGTTAATAACTGTTATTAACTCCGGTTTGGGCATTAAGGGGTTAATTGATCTGAAAATTTGTGTGCATTAAGACTCTGTGGTGAAAATTTCATTAAAATCGGGTGTTTATTTCATGTTTTTTTGATATTTCAGTAAAAAAGTGTGCTTTTTTATTATTTAAAGAGACAGTAACGTTTTTGTCAAAAATAATTTTTATTGCATTATAGTTCTGTTTAAGTCTGTTAAACATGTCTGAGTCTTCAGATAGCCTATGTTCTGTTTGTCCAAAGGCCAAGGTGGTTCCCCCATTAAATTTATGTGTGAAGTGTGCCATAGCGTCCAAACAGCTTAAGGACAGTACAATCACACTTAAAAATATAGCCCAAGATGATTCTTTAGCTGAAGGTAGTGAAAATAGCTTGCTTTCCTCTCCTTCTGTGTCAGCACCAGCTATGCCCGCGCAGGCGATGCCCAGTACATCTAGCGCACCAATTGCGATTACTATGCAACAGTTAGCAGCAGTAATGGATAATTCTATCGCAGCATTTTTATCCAAACTGCCAGCTTTCCTAGGAAGCGTGATTGCTCAGTTTTAAATACAGAAAATGAGCAAGTAGACGCAGAGGATAATTTATCTGTAGTGCCCTCACATCAATCTGACTTGGCGGTGAGGGAGGGCTTGTCTGAGGGAGAAATTTCTGACACAGGAAAAGTTTCTCAGCAGGCAGAGCCTGATACCATAGCATTTAAATTTAAGCTAGCACACCTCCGCGCTCTACTTAAGGAGGTCCTGGCTACTCTTGATGATTGTGACCCTTTGGTGGTCCCAGAAAAATTGTGTAAAATGGATAAATTCTTAGAGGTCCCAGTACACACTGATGCGTTTCCGATACCTAAGAGGGTGGCGGATATAGTGAATAAGGAGTGGGAGAAACCAGGTGTACCTTTTGTTCCCCCTCCTATATTTAAGAAAATGTTCCCCATTGTTGACCCCAGAAGGGACGCGTGGCAGACGGTCCCTAAGGTAGAGGGGGCAGTTTCAAAGCTAGCTAAGCGCACAACTATACCAATAGAAGACAGTGGCGCTTTCAAAGATCCTATGGATAAAAAATTAGAAGGTTTATTTAAGAAATTTTTTGTTCAACAAGGTTTTTTTCTTCAACCAATTTCTTGCATTATTCCTGTAACCACTGCAGCTGCTTTTTGGTTTGAGGAATTAGAAAACTCGCTCCAGAAGGAGACTTCTTAGGATGAAGTCATGGATAGAATTCACGCCCTGAAGTTGGCTAATTCTTTCATTACAGATGCCGCTTTTCAGTTAGCTAAATTAGCGGCGAAAAATTCTTCTCCCGATAAACATTTTGGAATTGAGAGCGATATTCAATGCGCTCCAGGCATGGCCTCAACTAGCGGAGGCCAAATTCATCAGTTTTCAGTCGGACAACTTGACGACTGTTGCGTACATCAATCATCAGGGGGGAACAAAGAGTTCCCTGGCGATGAGGGAGGTATCCAAGATCATCAAATGGGCAGAGGATCACTCCTGCCATCTATCAGCAATTCACATCCCAGGAGTGGACAACTGGGAAGCGGATTATCTGAGTCTTCAGACTTTCCATCCGGGGGAGTGGGATCTCCACCCGGAGGTTTTTTGCTCAGCTGACCCAGCTATGGGGCATTACAGATCTGGATCTGATGGCGTCACGTCAGAACTTCAAAGTTGCACGTTACGGGTCCAGGTCCAGGGATCCCAAGGCGACATTGGTAGATACCTTAGTAGCGCCTTGGTCGTTCAATCTAGCTTATGTCTTTCCACCGTTTCCCCTTCTCCCCCGGCTAGTAGCCAGGATCAAGCAGGAGAAGGCTTCGGTAATTCTAATAGCTCCTGCGTGGCCACGCAGGACTTGGTATGCAGACCTGGTGAATATGTCATCGGTTCCACCATGGAAGCTGCCTTTGAGGCAGGACCTTCTAATTCAAGGTCGATTCGAACATCCAAACCTAGTTTCTCTGCAACTGACTGCTTGGAGATTGAACGCTTGATTCTAGCTAAACGTGGGGTTTCGGAATCAGTTATAGATACTCTGATCCAGGCTAGAAAGCCTGTCACCAGGAAAATTTACCATAAGATATGGCGGAAATATCTTTGCTGGTGCGAATCCAAGGGTTACTCATGGAGTAAGATTAGGATTCCAAGGATACTATCTTTTCTCCAAGAAGGATTGGAGAAAGGTCTGTCAGCTAGTTCTTTTAAGGGACAGATATCTGCTCTGTCTGTTTGGTTACACAAGCGTCTGGCAGCCATGCCAGATATTCAGGGTTTGTACAGGCTTTAGTCAGAATCAAGCCTGTCTACAGACCTGTGGCTCCTCCATGGAGTCTAAATATAGTTCTTTCAGTTCTTCAAGGGGTTCCATTTGAACCTCTACATTCCATAGATATTAAGTTACTATCTTGGAAAGTTTTGTTTTTTTGTAGCTATTTCTTCTGCTAGAAGAGTTTCTGAATTGTCTGCTTTGAAGTGTAATTCACCCTATCTGGTGTTTCATACAGATAAGGTCGTTTTACGTACCAAACCTGGTTTTCTTCCAAAAGTGGTTTCCAATAAGAATATCAACCAGGAAATAGTTGTTCCTTCTCTGTGTCCTAATCCAGTTTCTAACAAGGAACGTCTGTTACACCATCTTGATGGGGTTCGTGCTTTAAAGTTTTATCTAAAAGCAACTAAAGACTTCAGACAAACATCGTCCTTGTTTGTCGTCTATTCTGGCAAGAGGAGAAGTCAAAAGGCGACTGCGACCTCTCTTTCTGGCTGAAAAGCATCATCCGGTTGGCTTATGAGACTGCTGGAAGGCAGCCTCCTGAACGAATTACAGCTCACTCTACTAGAGCTGTGGCTTCCACATGGGCTTCCAAGAATGAGGCTTCTGTTGAACAGTTTTGTAAGGCAGCTACTTGGTCTTCACTGCATACGTTTGCCAAATTTTACAAATTCATTACTTTTGCTTCTTCGGAGGCTATTTTTGGGAGAGAGGTTTTGCAAGCAGTGGTGCCTTCCGTTTAGGTTACCTGACTTGTTCCCTCCCTTCATCCGTGTCCTAAAGCTTTGGTATTGGTTCCCACAAGTAAGGATGAAGCCGTGGACCGGATACACCAATGTAGGAGAAAACAGAATTTATGTTTACCTGATAAATTTCTTTCTCCTACGGTGTATCCGGTCCACGGCCCGCCCTGGCATTTTGGTCAGGTTTAAATTTATTTTTTGTAAACTACAGTCACCACTGCACCTTATGGTTCTCCTTTTTCTCCTAACCGTCGGTCGAATGACTGGGGGGGGCGGAGCCTGAGGGGAGCTATATGGACAGCTCTGCTGTGTGCTCTCTTTGCCACTTCCTGTAGGGGAAGAGAATATCCCACAAGTAAGGATGAAGCCGTGGACCGGATACACCGTAGGAGAAAGAAATTTATCAGGTAAACATAAATTCTGTTTTTTCGGTTTTGTAATTGTGAGAGTTGAGTGCTGCAGGGCTGACTCCTCTGAGGCCTTAAGCTCAGCAGACTCTGGGTCTGAGTGGTCTCTAGTAAGGCTTTGCAGGTTGTGTAACTGATGAGTGGTTACCCGGGCTCTGGTTTTTCCCTTGTTATTGATTTTTGTAGGGTGTCGAGTAATTTTAGGCTGTGGTGCCTTTCGAAGGAGCCGCCTATTTTGTGCCCACCCTTTTGTTTGCATTCAGTGTCCTCTAGCTTGGGTATTGTTTTCCCAAAAGTTGTGAATGCAGCGATTAACTCTTCCTGTTTAAGAAGAAAAACCTGCGCTTTATCTATGGGGCGGCTGTACATTTTTGTTCTTCTGGCACCTTTTTTAAAAATCACCCTGATATTTCTCCTACTGTTCCTTGTTACCTTAGCAGAATGAAGGGAAGTGGGGGAGGTATTTAAAGCCTTTGGATGGGGTGTGTCTGCCTCCTCCTGGTGGCCAGGTTCTGAATTCCCAAAAGTAATGAATGCAGCTGTGGACTCTTCCTGTCAGAAGAAAAGAAAATTATCAGGTAAGCATAATTTGTTTAAATAAAGAGAGAAGCGCTCAACCTGGGAATGAACAATAGCATAATAGCTTGTTCTATGGCTAGTTACCACCCTAGAAAAGCAGCCTCTTTTTGCTCAATATGTGCCTTTCACAGAGAAGAACTCTCCTGTAGCATATCAGTCTGATCCTGACTTCACAGTGCAGTCCAGCCCCGAAATACCAGGCAATCCCTCTCTGAACGAGAGAAACAGCAAAACCCCAGACGTACATTTCGGCCTATTGTGGGCCTCGTCAGTGAGGTGCAGCCATATCCCTCTAGGCACACTGAGCAACGGTAAACACACACAAGTATAGCGGAGCACCAGTCCAATTAGTATAAAATAAAAGGAAACTTTATTTTTCTTGTAGCATAAAAGACAGGGTGCCATTCTCCTAATAGGAGTCAGCTCCTACAGCTGCTGACATGTTTCGGCTATTGCCGTTATCAAAGCTGCTTGTTTTTGCAGGTGAAGCCCTGCCCTTTAAAAAAGTGAACATTGACTCCTATTGGACAATGGTTTGACAGCAATCATTTGTATATTAACCATTTCCTTCCTCTGGGTCATAATTAAATACAGTTGAACCTGGTATCTAGAACACGAATAGTAAAATACAAAAAAATAATGCTGCCCAAAAATATATATCACTGAACAGTAATTGTAGAAAGATATTCTCATGCATTCTTAATGTAAAGGTAAAAATAACTTAATCCTTAATCCATAATATTGTTAACCTCACTGGTAAAACTAGGAGAGCACATAGGGTTAAACACAAGAACATACAAATCAAAAAATCAATTTCTTTCATGTAATTAGCAAGAGTCCATGAGCTAGTGACGTATGGGATATACATTCCTACCAGGAGGGGCAAAGTTTCCCAAACCTCAAAATGCCTATAAATACACCCCTCACCACACCCACAATTCAGTTTTACAAACTTTGCCTCCGATGGAGGTGGTGAAGTAAGTTTGTGCTAGATTCTACGTTGATATGCGCTCCGCAGCAAGTTGGAGCCCGGTTTTCCTCTCAGCGTGCAGTGAATGTCAGAGGGATGTGAGGAGAGTATTGCCTATTTGAATGCAGTGATCTCCTTCTAAGGGGTCTATTTCATAGGTTCTCTGTTATCGGTCGTAGAGATTCATCTCTTACCTCCCTTTTCAGATCGACGATATACTCTTATATATACCATTACCTCTGCTGATTCTCGTTTCAGTACTGGTTTGGCTATCTGCTATATGTAGATGAGTGTCCTGGGGTAAGTAAGTCTTATTTTCTGTGACACTCCAAGCTATGGTTGGGCACTTTGTTTATAAAGTTCTAAATATATGTATTCAAACATTTATTTGCCTTGACTCAGAATGTTCAACTTTCCTTATTTTCAGACAGTCAGTTTCATATTTGGGATAATGCATTTTGATTTGACCATTTTTTCTTACCTTAAAATTTGACTTTTTCCCTGTGGGCTGTTAGGCTCGCGGGGGCTGAAAATGCTTCATTTTATTGCGTCATTCTTGGCGCGGACTTTTTTGGCGCAAAAATTCTATTTCCGTTTCCGGCGTCATACGTGTCGCCGGAAGTTGCGTCATTCTTTGACGTTATTTCGCGCCAAAAATGTCGGCGTTCCGGATGTGGCGTCATTTTTGGCGCCAAAAAGCATTTAGGCGCCAAATAATGTGGGCGTCTTATTTGGCGCGAAAAAATATGGGCGTCACTTTTGTCTCCACATTATTTAAGTCTCA
Source organism: Bombina bombina (assembly GCF_027579735.1). Classification (NCBI taxonomy): domain Eukaryota; kingdom Metazoa; phylum Chordata; class Amphibia; order Anura; family Bombinatoridae; genus Bombina; species Bombina bombina. The sequence goes on from NC_069504.1 coordinate 179,720,115, forward strand.
TTTTTTATTGCTTCTGGTTGCTAGAAGCTTGTTCTTTGGCATTCTTTCCCATTCCTGAAACTGTCATTTAAGGAATTTGATCAATTTTGCTTTATATGTTGTTTTTTCTCTTACATATTGCAAGATGTCTCACGTTGCATCTGAGCCAGAAGATACTACAGGAAAATCGCTGTCAAGTGCTGAATCTACCAAAGCTAAGTGTATCTGCTGTAAACTTTTGGTAGCTATTTCTCCAGCTGTTGTTTGTATTGATTGTCATGACAAACTTGTTAAAGCAGATAATATTTCCTTTAGTAAAGTACCATTGCCTGTTGCAGTTCCCTCAACATCTAAGGTGCAGAATGTTCCTGATAATATAAGAGATTTTGTTTCTGAATCCATAAAGAAGGCTATGTCTGTTATTTCTCCTTCTAGTAAACGTAAAAAATCTTTTAAAACTTCTCTCCCTACAGATGAATTTTTAAATGAACATCATCATTCTGATTCTGATGACTCCTCTGGTTCAGAGGATTCTGTCTCTGAGGTTGATGCTGATAAATCTTCATATTTATTTAAAATGGAATTTATTCGTTCTTTACTTAAAGAAGTTCTAATTGCTTTAGAAATAGAGGATTCTGGTCCTCTTGATACTAATTCTAAACGTTTAGATAAGGTATTTAAAGCTCCTATGGTTATTCCAGAAGTTTTTCCTGTTCCTAATGCTATTTCTGCAGTAATTTCCAAAGAATGGGATAATTTGGGTAATTCATTTACTCCTTCTAAACGTTTTAAGCAATTATATCCTGTGCCGTCTGACAGATTAGAATTTTGGGACAAGATCCCTAAAGTTGATGGGGCTATTTCTACCCTTGCTAAACGTACTACTATTCCTACGTCAGATGGTACTTCGTTTAAGGATCCTCTAGATAGGAAAATTGAGTCCTTTCTAAGAAAAGCTTATCTGTGTTCAGGTAATCTTCTTAGACCTGCTATATCTTTGGCTGATGTTGCTGCAGCTTCAACTTTTTGGTTGGAAACTTTAGCGCAACAAGTAACACATCGTGATTCTCATGATATTATTATTCTTCTTCAGCATGCTAATAATTTTATCTGTGATGCCATTTTTGATATTATCAGAGTTGATGTCAGGTTTATGTCTCTAGCTATTTTAGCTAGAAGAGCTTTATGGCTTAAAACTTGGAATGCTGATATGGCTTCTAAATCAACTTTACTTTCCATTTCTTTCCAGGGTAACAAATTATTTGGTTCTCAGTTGGATTCCATTATTTCAACTGTTACTGGTGGGAAAGGAACTTTTTTACCACAGGATAAAAAATCTAAAGGTAAAAAGAGGGCTAATAATCGTTTTCGTTCCTTTCGTTTCAACAAAGAACAAAAGCCTGATCCTTCATCCTCAGGAGCAGTTTCAGTTTGGAGACCATCTCCAGTCTGGAATAAATCCAAGCCAGCTAGAAAGGCAAAGCCTGCTTCTAAGTCCACATGAAGGTGCGGCCCTCATTCCAGCTCAGCTGGTAGGGGGCAGGTTACGTTTTTTCAAGGAAATTTGGATCAATTCTGTTCACAATCTTTGGATTCAGAGCATTGTTTCAGAAGGGTACAGAATTGGTTTCAAGTTGAGACCTCCTGCAAAGAGATTTTTTCTTTCCCGTGTCCCAGTAAATCCAGTAAAAGCTCAAGCATTTCTGAAATGTGTTTCAGATCTAGAGTTGACTGGAGTAATTATGCCAGTTCCAGTTCCGGAACAGGGGATGGGGTTTTATTCAAATCTCTTCATTGTACCAAAGAAGGAGAATTCTTTCAGACCAGTTCTGGATCTAAAAATATTGAATCGTTATGTAAGGATACCAACGTTCAAGATGGTAACTGTAAGGACTATCTTACCTTTTGTTCAGCAAGGGAATTATATGTCCACGATAGATTTACAGGATGCATATCTGCATATTCCGATTCATCCAGATCATTATAAGTTCCTGAGATTCTCGTTTCTGGACAAGCATTACCAATTTGTGGCTCTGCCGTTTGGCCTAGCTACAGCTCCAAGAATTTTTACAAAGGTTCTCGGTGCCCTGCTGTCTGTAATCAGAGAACAGGGTATTGTGGTATTTCCTTATTTGGACGATATCTTGGTACTTGCTCAGTCTTTACATTTAGCAGAATCTCATACGAATCAACTTGTGTTGTTTCTTCAAGATCATGGTTGGAGGATCAATTTACCAAAAAGTTCTTTGATTCCTCAGACAAGGGTAACCTTTCTGGGTTTCCAGATGGATTCAGTGTCCATGACTCTGTCTTTAACAGACAAGAGACGTCTAAAGTTGATTACAGCTTGTCGAAACCTTCAGTCACAATCATTCCCTTCGGTAGCCTTATGCATGGAAATTCTAGGTCTTATGACTGCTGCATCGGACGCGATCCCCTTTGCTCGTTTTCACATGCGACCTCTTCAGCTCTGTATGCTGAAGCTATGGTGCAAGGATTACACGAAGATATCTCAATTAATATCTTTAAAACCGATTGTTCGACACTCTCTAACATGGTGGACAGATCACCATCGTTTAATTCAGGGGGCTTCTTTTGTGCTTCCGACCTGGACTGTAATTTCAACAGATGCAAGTCTCACAGGTTGGGGAGCTGTGTGGGGATCTCTGACGGCACAAGGAGTTTGGGAATCTCAGGAGGTGAGATTACCGATCAATATTTTGGAACTCCGTGCAATTTTCAGAGCTCTTCAGTTTTGGCCTCTTCTGAAGAGAGAATCGTTCATTTGTTTTCAGACAGACAATGTCACAACTGTGGCATACATCAATCATCAAGGAGGGACTCACAGTCCTCTGGCTATGAAAGAAGTATCTCGAATTTTGGTTTGGGCGGAATCCAGCTCCTGTCTAATCTCTGCGGTTCATATCCCAGGTGTAGACAATTGGGAAGCGGATTATCTCAGTCGCCAAACGTTGCATCCGGGCGAATGGTCTCTTCACCCAGAGGTATTCTTCAGATTGTTCAAATGTGGGAACTTCCAGAAATAGATCTGATGGCGTCCCATCTAAACAAGAAACTTCCCAGGTATCTGTCCAGATCCCGGGATCCTCAGGCGGAGGCAGTGGATGCATTATCACTTCCTTGGAAGTATCATCCTGCCTATATCTTTCCGCCTCTAGTTCTTCTTCCAAGAGTAATCTCCAAGATTCTGAAGGAATGTTCGTTTGTTCTGCTGGTAGCTCCGGCATGGCCTCACAGGTTTTGGTATGCGGATCTTGTCCGGATGGCCTCTTGCCAACCGTGGACTCTTCCGTTAAGACCAGACCTTCTGTCACAAGGCCCTTTTTTCCATCAGGATCTGAAATCCTTAAATTTAAAGGTATGGAGATTGAACGCTTGATTCTTGGTCAAAGAGGTTTCTCTGACTCCGTGATTAATACTATGTTACAGGCTCGTAAATCTGTATCTCGAGAGATATATTATAGAGTCTGGAAGACTTATATTTCTTGGTGTCTTTCTCATCATTTTTCTTGGCATTCTTTTAGAATACCGAGAATTTTACAGTTTCTTCAGGATGGTTTAGATAAGGGTTTGTCCGCAAGTTCTTTGAAAGGACAAATCTCTGCTCTTTCTGTTCTTTTTCACAGAAAGATTGCTATTCTTCCTGATATTCATTGTTTTGTACAAGCTTTGGTTCGTATAAAACCTGTCATTAAGTCAATTTCTCCTCCTTGGAGTTTGAATTTGGTTCTGGGAGCTCTTCAAGCTCCTCCGTTTGAACCTATGCATTCATTGGACATTAAATTACTTTCTTGGAAAGTTTTGTTCCTTTTGGCCATCTCTTCTGCTAGAAGAGTTTCTGAATTATCTGCTCTTTCTTGTGAGTCTCCTTTTCTGATTTTTCATCAGGATAAGGCGGTGTTGCGAACTTCTTTTGAATTTTTACCTAAAGTTGTGAATTCCAACAACATTAGTAGAGAAATTGTGGTTCCTTCATTATGTCCTAATCCTAAGAATTCTAAGGAGAAATCGTTGCATTCTTTGGATGTTGTTAGAGCTTTGAAATATTATGTTGAAGCTACGAAATCTTTCCGTAAGACTTCTAGTCTATTTGTTATCTTTTCCGGTTCTAGGAAAGGCCAGAAAGCTTCTGCCATTTCTTTGGCATCTTGGTTGAAATCTTTAATTCATCTTGCCTATGTTGAGTCGGGTAAAATTCCGCCTCAGAGAATTACAGCTCATTCTACTAGGTCAGTATCTACTTCCTGGGCGTTTAGGAATGAAGCTTCGGTTGACCAGATCTGCAAAGCAGCAACTTGGTCCTCTTTGCATACTTTTACTAAATTCTACCATTTTGATGTATTTTCTTCTTCTGAAGCAGTTTTTGGTAGAAAAGTACTTCAGGCAGCGGTTTCAGTTTGAATCTTCTGCTTCTGTTTTTCGTTAAACTTTATTTTGGGTGTGGATTATTTTCAGCAGGAATTGGCTGTCTTTATTTTATCCCTCCCTCTCTAGTGACTCTTGTGTGGAAAGATCCACATCTTGGGTAGTCATTATCCCATACGTCACTAGCTCATGGACTCTTGCTAATTACATGAAAGAAAACATAATTTATGTAAGAACTTACCTGATAAATTCATTTCTTTCATATTAGCAAGAGTCCATGAGGCCCGCCCTTTTTTTGTGGTGGTTATGATTTTGTATAAAGCACAATTATTCCAATTCCTTATTTTATATGCTTTCGCACTTTTTTATCACCCCACTTCTTGGCTATTCGTTAAACTGAATTGTGGGTGTGGTGAGGGGTGTATTTATAGGCATTTTGAGGTTTGGGAAACTTTGCCCCTCCTGGTAGGAATGTATATCCCATACGTCACTAGCTCATGGACTCTTGCTAATATGAAAGAAATGAATTTATCAGGTAAGTTCTTACATAAATTATGTTTTTGTTTAGAAACATTACTAAACACTATCCCTTAAGCATAAATTTAGATTGAATCTAGAGTAAATCTAAGGACGGTTAGTTGTTTTACACCTATTGTATGATGAAAAACAGTGGTTGTCAGAACATATTTTTTTTAATGCAGAAAGGGGCTAGTTTATATCAAGTGTGTACACCTATTAGTGGTGTGATGGTAGCTTAAAAACTATATCAGGGAATGTTGTAATCAGAACTGTGATAAACAAGGTCTCACAGTCCCACTGTGGTGGCCAGAGGTCCAAATGTAACAGGTCTCACACATCACTCCCAGTGATTAATCAAGTCATACATGGAGTTGAGACCTGAGGGGTATCTTGTTTGCAGTGTAAATATCCAAAAGATCTCACGTTTAGAAAGTATTTTGTCCCTATCTCCCCCTCTAGGCAATTTCATGATTTTTTCAATGCACGTCCAACGAAAAGTATCTGAACTTTTCCCATGCAAATTGGTAAAATGTTGTACCAAAGGGGTGCTGGCCGTGCCCGACCTGATACTTGAGAGATGCTCTCTAATTCTTGACATGACCTTGCGGGTCGTGAGACCTACGTACTGTTTTGCACACGATGTGCATGTGGCCAGGTAAATAGTGTATGTAGACCTGCAGTTGAGACACGTTTTTCGTGAACACCTGTCCCGTTACCGTGGAACTAAAAGTGCTCCCTGTCTCAACCTTTTCACAAGCAACACAATCCCTATAGTGTCATTTAAACATGCCTATCTGAGTCAGCCAGGAAGACTCCTGTTTCCTTTTGGTGATGATTTTAGTAGGGGACACTGTATTGCCTATGGTTTTGCTCCTCCGATATGTGAAATGGCATGATTTGACCGATAAGTTTGCTAGGTCCTCATCTGCCTTCAGCATATCAAAATGTTTTTTGATGATTTCACAGACCTGTGGAAATTGTTCCGAGTGGTCAGTGAGAAAGAAGAGATCATATTTAGTTGCCCTTGTTTTTTGGTTTTTATATTTGGGTTCAATAGACTTTTCCTGTCTATAGTCCTGACCTCTTCAAGTGCTGCGGCTATCGAGTCTTTGCCATAACCCCTGCATAGCAGTCTCTGGGAAAGTTTACCAGCTTCTCTTTCAAAGTCAACAGACTCCGAACAGTTTCGTTTTAAACGAATAAACTGGCCTTTTATGATGCCCTTAAACACAGCTCTAGGGTGGCAACTGTTGGCGTGTAACAGAGTGTTGCCCAAAATGGGCTTCCTGTAGGGGAACTATCATTGAAAGATTCCAGAGCAGAATAGAGGCAGATCTCAGCAAATTGTACTATGCTGATGATAATAAAAAGAGGAAACATAATCTCACTGTGGGGGAAAGAGAAGCCCTAGCAACACTCAGTAACAACCGTGCCTTGGTGATCAGGGCCGCTGATAAAGGAGGCTCTGTGGTGGTAATGAACAAGGAGGACTTCATTAATGAAGCCCATAGACAACTCCACAATACCAGTGACTATAGGATTTTGAATTCAGATCCAACTGTGCTTGTCAAGAAAAAGCTAACTAGCCTGGTAGATGATGGTATTGAGGGAGGATTAATTGATGAGGATACTGCCAATTACCTTCTAGTAACAAACCCCACCACACCAGTTTTCAACTTACTGCCTAAGGTCCACAAGTCCTTAGACAATGTGGCCGGCAGACCCATTGTCAGCGGCATAGGTTCGCTCCTAGAACATACATCGGAGTGGCTAGATAAGATCTTACAACCGATGGTATTAGAGCTTTGGAGCTATGTAAGGGACACGATGCACATTCTAAAGTTGCTGGAAGGTTTGGAGTGGAGAGAGGAGTATATGTGGCTCACGGTAGACGTGAAATCCTTGTATTCCTCCATACCCCACACCAAAGGTTTACAAGCAGTAACGTACTATTTACACAAGTATTATGGTGATGATCCGGATTACTGTGGTTTTGTGGCCCAAGTGGCTGAATTTTTGCTTTCCCATAACTACTTCGAGTTTGAGGGGGTGTTCAACCTCCAGATTTGTGAGACTGCAATGGGGGCCAAGTTTGCCCCCTCTTACGCCAACCTTTACATGGGTTGGTGGGAGCAGGACCACATTTTTGGGGATGGGAATCCCCTCTGCTCGAATATAGTTTTTAACAGGAGGTTCATTGATGACCTCCTGTTTATCTGGAAGGGAACTGCAAGCAAACTATTGGATTTTTTGGTGTTTCTTAACACTAATGACCTAGGGCTGAGTTTTACCTCAGAATCAAATTGTACAAGTATCAACTACCTTGATGTCACTCTTCTAGGAGTTGCAGGAGAGAAGGTACATACCACAGTGTACAGGAAGCCCATTTCGGGCAACACTCTGTTACACGCCAACAGTTGCCACCCTAGAACTGTGTTCAAGGGCATCATAAAAGGCCAGTTTATTCGTTTAAAACGAAACTGTTCGGAGTCTGCTGACTTTGAAAGAGAAGCTGGTCAACTTTCACAGAGACTGCTATGCAGGGGTTATAGCAAAGACTCGATAGCCGCAGCACTTGAAGAGGTCAGGACTATAGACAGGAAAAGTCTATTGAACCCCAAATATAAAAACCAAAAAACAAGGGCAACTAAAGATGATCTCTTCTTTGTCACTGACCACTCGGAACAATTTCCACAGGTCTGTGAAATCATCAAAAAACATTTTGATATGCTGAAGGCAGATGAGGACCTAGCAAACTTATCGGTCAAATCATGCCATTTCACATATCGGCGGAGCAAAACCATAGGCAATACAGTGTCCCCTACTAAAATCATCACCAAAAGGAAACAGGAGTCTTCCTGGCTGACTCAGATAGGCATGTTTTAAATGTCACTATAGGGATTGTGTTGCTTGTGAAAAGGTTGAGACAGGGAGCACTTTTAGTTCCACGGTAACGGGACAGGTGTTCATGAAAAACATGTGTCTCAACTGCAGGTCTACATACACTATTTACCTGGCCACATGCACATTGTGTGCAAAACAGTACGTAGGTCTCACGACCCGTGAGGTCAGGTCAAGAATTAGAGAGCATCTCTCAAGTATCAGGTCGGGCATGGCCAGCACCCCTTTGGTCCAACATTTTACCAATTTGCATGGGAAAAGTTCAGATACTTTTCGTTGGACATGCATTGAAAAAATCATGAAATTGCCTAGAGGGGGAGATAGGGACAAAATACTTTCCAAACGTGAGATCTTTTGGATATTTACATTGCAAACAAGATACCCCTCAGGTCTCAATTCCATGTATGACTTGATTAATCACTAGGAGTGATGTGTGAGACCTGCAACATTTGGACCTCTGACCACCACAGTGGGACTGTGAGACCTTGTTTATCACAGTTCTGATTACAACATTCCCTGATATAGTTTTTTAGCTACCATCACACCACTAATAGGTGTACACACTTGATATAAACTAGCCCCTTTCTTTATTAAAATAAATATTTTGTGACAACCACTGTTTTTCATCATACAATAGGTGTAACACAACTAACCGTCCTTAGATTTACTCTAGATTCAATCTAAATTCATGCTTAAGTGATAATGTTTAGTAATGTTTCTAAACAAAATTGATTTTTTGATTTGTATGTTCTTGTGTTTAACCCTATGTGCTCTCCTAGTTTTACCAGTGAGGTTAACAATATTATGGATTAAGGATTAAGTTATTTTTACCTTTACATTAAGAATGCATGAGAATATCTTTCTACAATTACTGTTCAGTGATATATATTTTTGGGCAGCATTAATTTTTTGTATTTTACTATTCGTGTTCTAGATACCAGGTTCAACTGTATTTAATTATGACCCAGAGGAAGGAAAGGGTTAATATACAAATGATTGCTGTCAAACCATTGTCCAATAGGAGTCAATGTTCACTTTTTTAAAGGGCAGGGCTTCACCTGCAAAAACAAGCAGCTTTGATAACGGCAATAGCCGAAACATGTCAGCAGCTGTAGGAGCTGACTCCTATTAGGAGAATGGCACCCTGTTGTTGTTCTTTTATGCTACAAGAAAAATAAAGTTTCCTTTTATTTTATACTAATTGGACTGGTGCTCCGCTATACTTTTGTGTGTTTACCACTATTTGACCTAACCAGCGTGTCAGCACATCCAGAGGAGACTACTCACATTTCCCTGTTTGGTCGCTGCAACACGGGCTCCCCACAGCTACAATCAAGGCATCCAATCACGGAGGACGTTCACATGGACCACGCCCCCCTCACCCCCGTTGACATCTGAGGAGGGTTTGTCAGGGACTAGCAGCTCCACGCCACGACGGGAAGGAATTTTTAACAGCCCAAGGTTGTAACCGCTTACCCGGCTAAGAGAAGAGTTGAGAGGCTTCAAGTTCCCCATTCCCCAGGACCGGACGAAACGGAAGTGAGTGAGGGAGAGGCGTTTGTCTTCACTTGGTGGAGCATTTGACAGCGCAGAGGAGCGGGTGAGTCCGTTATAATACAGTGCTTGGACACTTAATACAGCAATTTCAACTGATACAGCACGCAGTGGGTCTAAGGGGAGAGTAATTTTGCAACACTGAGCAACGGGTCCACGTCTGGATTACCGCATCACACTAAGGGAGACTTCCCTAAGTGTCATCATTTGCATAAAGAGAGAAGCGCTCAACCTGGGAACGAACAATAGCATAATAGCTTGTTCTATGGCTAGTTACCACCCTAGAAGCAGCTTCTTTTTGCTCAATATGTGCCTTTCACAGAGAACTTTCCTTTAGCATATCTGTCTGATCCTGACTTCACAGTACAGTCCATCCCCGAAATACCAGGCAATCCCTCTCTGAACGAGAGAAACAGCAAAACCCCAGACGTACGTTTTGGCCTATTGTGGGCCTCGTCAGTGAGGTGCAGCCAAATCCCTCTAGGCACACTGAGCAACGGGTCCACGTCTGGATTACCGCATCACACTTAGGGAGACTTCCGTAAGTGTCATAATTTGCATAAATAAAGAGAGAAGCGCTCAACCTGGGAACAAACAATAGCATAATAGCTTGTTCTATGGCTAGTTACCACCGTAGAAGCAGCCTCTTTTTGCTCAATATGTGCCTTTCACAAAGAAGAACTTTCCTGTAGCATATCAGTCTGATCCTGACTTAACAGTGCAGTCCAGCCCCGAAATACCAGGCAATCCCTCTCTGAAAGAGAGAAACAGCAAAACCCCAGACGTACGTTTCGGCCTATTGTGGGCCTCGTCAGTGAGGTGAAGTCAGGATCAGACTGATATTCTACAGGAAAGTTCTTCTCTGTCAAAGGCACATATTGAGCAAAAAGAGGCTGCTTCTAGGGTGGTAACTAGCCATAGAACAAGCTATTATGCTATTGTTCGTTCCCAGGTTAAGCGCTTCTCTCTTTTTATTTATGCAAATTATGACACTTAGGGAAGTCTCCCTAGGTGTGAAGCAGGAATCCAGACTTGGACCCGTTGCTCAGTGTGCTTACAGGGATATGGCTGCACCTCACTGACGAGGCCCACAATAGGCCGAAACGTACGTCTGGGGTTTTGCTGTTTCTCTCGTTCAGAGAGGGATTGCCTGGTATTTCGGTGTTGGACTGTACTGTGAAGTCAGGATCAGACTTATATGCTACAGGAAAGTTCTTCTCTGTGAAAGGCACATATTGAGCAAAAAGAGGCTGCTTCTAGGGTGGTAACTAGCCATAGAACAAGCTATTATGCTATTGTTCGTCCCCAGGTTGAGCGCTTCTCTCTTTTTATTAATGCAAATAATGACACTTAGGGAAGTCTCCCTAGGTGTGATGCAGGAATCCAGACGTGGACCCGTTGCTCAGTGTGCCTAGAGGGATATGGCTGCACCTCACTGACGAGGCCCACAATAGGCCGAAACGTACGTCTGGGGTTTTGCCGTTAATCTCGTTCAGAGAGGGATTGCCTGGTATTTCGGTGCTGGACTGTACTGTGAAGTCAGGATCAGACTGATATGCTACAGGAAAGTTCTTCTCTGTGAAAGGCACATATTGAGCAAAAAGAGGCTGCTTCTAGGGTGGTAACTAGCCATAGAACAAGCTATTATACTATTGTTCGTTCCCAGGTTGAGCGCTTCTCTCTTTTTATTTATGCAATTTATGACACTTAGGGAAGTCTCCCTAGGTGTGATGCGGGAATCCAGACGTGGACCCATTGCTCAGTTTGCCTAGAGGGATATGGCTGCACCTCACTGACGAGGTCCACAATAGGCCGAAACGTAAGTCTGGGGTTTTGCCGTTTCGTTCAGAGAGGGATTGCCTGGTATTTCGGTGCTGGACTGTACTGTGAAGTCAGGATCAGACTGATATGCTACAGGAACGTTCTTCTCTGTGAAAGGCACTTATTGAGCAAAAAGAGGCTGCTTCTAGGGTGGTAACTAGCCATAGAACAAGCTATTATGCTATTGTTCGTTCACAGGTTGAGCGCTTCTCTCTTTTTATTTAAGCATAATTTGTTATATTTAAAAATTATATATGTAGTCTCTCCTATATCGACTAGTCAGTCTCTAAGAGTTTTGAAAAATCTAAACGAGTAAGCATGTAGATATCAACACAGACTCGATTGGTATGGGGATAATGCCCTGCCTTTCAAAGGCATTCATCTAACTGTTGAGATTACATTACAGGATAGTCAATGGTACCAGTGCAGGTATAATGTTGATAAATCATGGTGGTAGAATAGACCATGTTAAGTCAAAGTGAGGAAGCAAGAGACAGAGATAAGGGAGGGGGAAAAGACAGAGGAGGAAAAGAAAGGGTAAGGAAAAAGAGGGACGAGTAAAGAAAGGGATGTGCATAGGTGGGGGGGGGGGGTGAGGGGAGTATATTGTCTAATGTTTAAGGTAGGGTTATGTGGGTGAGGGATTCCCAATAAAACAGGACCTCCTGAAAGAAGGTCAAGTTTCCATTCTTAAAGTACGAGAATTCCTTGTAGGCGAGGAGCTCAGTTGTGTGAAGTGTCCATTCTTGTATTGTGGGAATTTGCGTTTTTTTCCACTTTCTTGCAATTAACAATCTCGCGCTGTTGAGTCCTATTAGTAGTAATTTCCATCTAATTTTGCATAGCTTTCCCAGTTTGTAGTTAAAAAGGGCAGTTCAAGGAAAAGGTATTTCTCAGTAGTCCCTTAAAAAAAAATCTCTAGACTATTCCAGAAGGGAGCCAGAGATTGGCACTGCCACCAAATATGCGACATTGTGCCCAATATGCCACATCCCCTCCAGCAGGAAACATTAGCATTAGGGTATATGCGTTTTGATTCTTTCAGGGGTGAGGTACCAGTAGGAACAGAACTTTGTGGTTTAGTTCTAGTAGTCAGACTTTAGGGGATGAGGATGATTTATGGCAGTGGTAAAATGTATTGTTCCAATGTTTTTTAGTTAGTGAGATCTAGAGCTGCAACAACTAATCGGCATAATCGATTATGAAAATAGTTTTCGGTGAATCTCATAATCGATTAGTTGGTTTGCACACAGCACCAGCTGCTATACTCCAATGAGCTCCTGCACATGGTATTGTGTTTTAACCTAAAGGATGTCTACAGACATTTTACTTTTCACTTTTTTAGGACACTATCAATTTCTTTTTAAGTTTACTACTCCTGTTTATTGTGCAACCCAGAAATAAAATAGGAGTTATAATTTTGGATTGTTTATATTAAATAAGGTGATTTGGGACTATGCTTTACATGATATAGTGCCCAGCTTGTTTTTTACACATAGCCTTAGATTGATGGGATTTGTTATATGAATTGATGTCACCATTACCTGTTTGCAAAAATTTTAGCGGAACTCTTGCTATGGCTAATTATATGTTATGTTGAAAAGATTTTATTCAAAGATTTTTTACATATACATTAATCAATGGTCAAACATTCCAACATTCACAGGTCGCTTAGTAAGTAGAAAGAACACTCCAATAATATACAATATATCATCCAGATTCATGGTTTTCACAGTACTTTTGAGGAGTTCAATACAGTCATTACATGTAATATTTTGCTTGGCCTAGTCTGTTCCTGCCCCCCCCCCTCCTCCTTGAGGCTTCATAATAATGTATAAAAGGCTCCCATTGTAGAAGAAATGTCTTTTTATCATCTAGATATTCTGCTGTGGCACTTGCCTTATCGTAATGGTATACCATCTTTTGTTTTATCATTTCAAAGCTCGGGGGGATTGCCTTCCAAAATTGGGCTATACCCAGTCTAACTATTGTGCAGATCCACCTAACTAGATTATTATTATATTTAGAGAGTCCTGGGATCGGGAAGTGGAGCAAAGCCTGCTCCATAGTTAACTTTATTGTTTTTTGGAAAATCTCACTTATAAGGTCTGAAGTTTGATCCCATATCTCTTTAACATATCTACAATCCCACCACATATGTGGATATGTCCCAGGTTCTCCACATCCTCTATAGCAGAGTTTGGTAAGTGGCTAATTATATGTTATATATATATATACATACATACATATACAGGTGGCCCTCGGTTTACGCTTGTTCAATTTGTTTTTCAGTCATGTGACTGCTATTGAAAAGCTTTTGGAAAGCAATGCACTAATTAAAATAGCCAGTAGGTGGAGCTGTCCGCTTGTTTTGCAGCAAAGTTATGCAACTTAACAGCCTTAAATTGATCTGTGTATACAGATCAGACCAGATCTTTCGAGCAAAATTTAGCAGCCACTTCCCTATTATCTTCCTGTCCAGCTGCTTGAGGTGAGAGTGCCTAACTGCTTATTAATCACTGTAGATTGAAATGCATAGAATAGGTGCAGACCCAATATTATCTAACATGCTATCAAAATATATATATATATATATATATATATATATATATATATATATATATATATATGTTTATTTAATTAACTGGAATATGTACCAAATTCAACCTCTAAGTATATATCTGTTCGTTTAAGAGTGGACTAAATATTTTTTCCCCCTAACTTTATAGCTGGTTGTTTACCATTGCATATAGATATTCAAGATATATTTTTTTTATATATTTTTTTATTTAGGTTCATTCCAAGGTAAAACAAATATTTTGTACAGCACCTAAAGTAATGTCAGGCATACAATGGATACGAACAACAAAATGAATAAGGCACATAGGATGATACAATTAATGTATGGACAGTATAAAAGGAGTATGCCATTTAGAGACCTCCTAAATTACACATGAGGCCACTCTTGGACCTCCAGAAATAAATGTAAATTTTAGGGCTAAAGGTGGTCATTTTGAACTAAAGGGACCACTTTTGGGTCTCAACAAACAAACCTCTTTTCCGATTATTAATGAGGACATATGTTTTAACATTACTAGTATATTTCAAGTAATAAGATTAGGATTATAGCTGTTACATCAAGGGTCCCCTAAATGTAATAAAGGTCCCACGGAAGACCTCTTTGAACTGTAAATATATAAACTTAAAAGGGTACCAAACTATGGGCATATGAAAGATTCTAGGAGGTGTTAACTTCTTTTAGCACGAATTTCCTTGAGGACATACTAAAGACATAATGATCAACTGGATTCTTGTAACAACTCGAGGATCATTGGGGAGGAATTTATGTCCCAGATGTGTGTGAGCCTATCTTTAGACGTAGTCACTGAGCAGGGATTATAGCAAAATTAAACTCCAATGTAACTGTGTATAAAATTAGAATATTAAAGAGCCATTGTATGTCGCAGAGGAGACACCTTTTTCCTATATGGTATGCAAAATTAGTTAGATACCGGCTCAATTCAGTACTCCACCACAACAATTAATCTGCTGATTTGACTAGATATTAATAGAAATATGTGCGACATGGCTAGACGCAATAAGAGAAAGTGGTCACTGGGAAGATCAATGGGTTTGCGGAGAGGAGTATAAGCTAGAGGTCAGGCAGATAACATACATTATAGTAACTTCCACATGTTGTGAGGGTACTTATGGGTATTCCAAGGAATATATATATAGCTATATATATAGCTTGCTGCCTTGGCCACTGGCAGCCCTGTATGTTATCGCACAGAATAGTCAGTGCTAGATTACTAATATAAAAATGTTATGCATATATTCGGAGACCCCCGCCACAAAGTAGATAGTATCATTTACGTATGTTGAGTGTCCCTACTATTACACACAATAATTTGTATAAACCCTATTTGCAATCTACCGGTCATCCACAATTCACATGTATAGATTATACGTAGTTAGCATATTTCACATTTCAGTAACCACGACCTGCAAAGTATCATAGCTTTAGTCATATATATGGGAAAACTAGCGATACTATTAAAACCCCCTCTTGGGTAAGAACTTGGAAAGGGATAAAACAGTTAACTTATATATATATAAAGCTTTAAAACAGAAATGACAAACATCAAGCTAGATAATAGAACCTAACCAAGTTCCAAGCCAGGTTCATTGAGTATGAATGCTTGTTGCTCTGAGGGGTTTATCCAATTAAAATTTTTAGCATTTGGGAGCAGTTCATGTCACCTCTCCGGTAGCCGACATAGCTGGAAACTTGAAGAGGAAATGGTGTCCCTGTTTGAGAACCACTGCCCTGAGGGATGTACCTTCCATTGCTGATGATCAGCTCCGCATAGCAGCTTTGTGATTTAGCAGTTCCTAAGTCCGTAACTTGTACAGTTAGTAGGGTGTCAGTTTTTTCGGTTTCAAATACTAGCGTGAAGCAATCTATAGGTATCTCCTTAATTTACCATGGTCTGGCCCCATTAGCTCCCGCATGGATATCGAAGTGGCTGGAGTTCGCTTTGAAATGGAGTCCTCCCTCTTTGACATAGACAGATTTGCGATGTGTAGAAGTTCCCCGCCTGTCAAGGGTGTGCTCAGCCGGTATCCCACTCTCTTTAGTTGTTGGGGTTCACAGTGCTCTCGGTGACCGTTCACATGGTGCGTTTTATCAAGCTTAGGTCGTTCAGAACCGCACTTAACTTCCATAGCCGGGAGGTTGTAGTGGTCAAGGTCTGGTGGAGATATTAGCTCTGCAAACTGCTGTGTCAGAGTCAGGCTTGACTTGAGTCTTGCATCAGAGGCATGAGTTTTAGATCTGATCTCCTCTACGCATTTAGAGCGTAGCTGGGATATGGATGTCTCCTGTAGCATTGCGCAAAAGTTTTTCTCAAAGTCTGATAGGATTTGCTTTAGTTTAGCTGAGGAATGTAGGTAGATCCGTCTTCATGCTGTGTACTCCACAACTTATCAAGAGATTATCAAGTCAGATTCACTTTAAATAGTAGTATATTGTGATCTATTTTATGATTACCCTTTAAAATTCTATCAAAGTCCAGGAGCTCTCCACAAACATGTCCTGCCGCAACAGCTATAGGCTCTGCCCCACATTCAAGATATTTTTATGTCAGAATGAAGTCCAGGCTTACTTTTTTAAGAGGCCCCTTGCATTGGTGGAGAGCTAACAAAGATAAATAGCCCACCTTGGTGAAATTGGCAAAACCCTACTTATGCATCTCAGGCACCTCAACACCATCTGAGCGCCTCTTCTCTGCTGCAAGCAAAATAGCTTGCAAAAAAGAGAGCCAGCCTCAGTCAGGAGCATGTGGACATTTTAACATTTTTGCATTTCAATGCAAAGTTTCTGAAAGAGTGAATAACAGAATGTTATAAACAGTGGTAGTCTACCTATTACTAGTTCTACCTCTTTTCAAACAGATTGTGGTTTTGTTTTGCTTAATTATAAAAATGTGTTCTGCTGCTTAAAAAATTGGACCTACAGTTGTGTTAATATAAAGTAGTAAAGTTTTAGTCTGAAGTTCATATTTGTAACATTCAGTATGTGGATTTTATTTGAAATATAGGAAAAAAATATTTTTATTTTTTATCCGATTAGTTGATTAATTGAAAAGATAATCGGCTGATCGATTATGAAAATAATCTTTAGTTGCAGCCGTAGGGAAATCCCAAGTTCCGCTTGCCAGTGTATAGCAAATGAGGGTGAGGAGGGGGTGGTGGATTCGTCCAGTAATTTTTTTGGCTATCGACAGGGAACCACATTGCAGAGTATCCAGTACGCATAGACGCTCAAGCTGGTGGGTTCCCTGAAAAGGTCTAGTTTGTAAGGTGATGTCCCTATTAAGTGTGTTTATTGGGTATATTTGAGCCACGGTGTGAAGGAACCCCCAGCAATTTCTGATAGTTGTGTTCGTTCCTTAAGTTTCCCTTTGTCTACTAACATGGCGAGTGGAATAGTGTGCCCTAATCCTCGGACTGACGGCTCCTGTGGGATGAGACCTCCGGTCAATTCTGCGTTGACCGGAATGGGGATGATCAGGGAAAAGGTGGACGATATACCTTTCATGTTACATCTTATGTGGTCCGATGTCTTAAAGAGATGGGCATACAATGGGGACTGTTTTGCTAACCTTCGTCTGCTGGAATGTTTAATCCAACAAAGAGGGCCTACCACTGAGGAATTTAAGAGATATGCATCTATAGACGTCCATGCTTTTAAATATGATTTATTGTGCCACCCTAGTATTCTTTTTGAAGACAACTGCGTTATAATATTGTTAGATAGAAGATAAGCCCATACCACCCATGCCAAGGGGTTGATAGAGTACTTTTCTATTTACTCTGGGTTTTATGCCCTCCCCCCCAGATTAAGGAATTTATTAGGGATTGTAGTTGGTTCAAGTAGGAAGTAGGTAAATGTATTTGGGCAGCTTGTAGTATGTATAAGATTTGTGGGAGTGTGGTAATTTTGATCGCTTGAATTCGGCCCCACCGGGATAGGGGTTTGTCACGCCATGTGTCAAAATCTTTATGGAGTTTATGAAGAAGCAAACTGTTAATAATACAGATTAGTGAATACATCTGCCCCTGGGCTTTTGTGAAGAGGGAGAGATTTAATAGCTACTAGGACTTCTTGAGTGGTAATAGGGTCATCTAGGGTATTGGCTAATTCCTCAGATAGTACGGAAAGGTGAGCATTAGCAATATAGTAAGTTATACAACTTGCTATAGAAGGATTTGAATTGTTCAGCGATTTGACTGCTACCCACTACTTTGTGGCCTTCTGGACGCATAATTTTGTGAATGTATGAGCCGAATTTTTGTTGTTTGAGTGTCCTGGCCAGTGAAGTTCCTATTCTCTATTTGAGATTTTAACAGTGGGATGGCACTTTGCCGCAGCCAGCTTGAAGATAGTACTTTAAACAATACTGAACAAAGATTTAGCGACACAACATGTTTTAATGCTTAAGAGGGTGTCCATATGTATTGGTACATACATAAATCTGCACACGTACCTGTCCGCTGGTTTTCGTCTTCTCTAACTCTCAGCAGTATAATCCTCAGTCAGCTTTTGTTCCGGGACTTATCAGTTGGGGAAGTTTACTCCAGACACCTCTACCCTTTTATTTGCTTACCACAGCATCGACGAATACACCCTTAGGACAAAACCGGTACTTCTGGGATACACTCCTCCCATTCCTAGCTTCCCGACTCAGCTCCAATCCGTCTCAGGAAAGTGGAAACCTCATTCCGTATATAATATATCAAAGAAAAAATAGCTCCAAGGATCTTCTAAAATACAAATCTTTCACTAGTCAGAAAAAAATCTGGACACAGTCTCGCCCTCTTAGCCTCTCAAAACAGACTGAGATCTCCCTACTCAGTCAAAAAAAGAAAACAGTTGATTTCTCTTGTTAAGTGTATCCAGTCCACGGATCATCCATTACTTGTGGGATATTCTCCTTCCCAACAGGAAGTTGCAAGAGGATCACTCACAGCAGAGCTGCTATATAGCTCCTCCCCTCACTGCAATACCCAGTCATTCTCTTGCAACTCTCAACTAAGATGGAGGTCGTAAGAGGACTGTGGTGTTTTATACTTAGTTTATTTCTTCAATCAAAAGTTTGTTATTTTTAAATGGTACCGGAGTGTACTGTTTATCTCAGGCAGTATTTAGAAGAAGAATCTGCCTGCGTTTTCTATGATCTTAGCAGAAGTAACTAAGATCCTTTGCTGTTCTCACATATTCTGAGGAGTGAGGTAACTTCAGAGGGGGAATAGCGGGCAGGTTTTCCTGCAATAAGGTATGTGCAGTTAAAATATTTTTCTAGGGATGGAATTTGCTAGAAAATGCTGCTGATACCGAAGTAATGTAAGTAAAGCCTTAAATGCAGTGATAGCGACTGGTATCAGGCTTATTAATAGAGATACATATGTTTGGTGATAAAACTTATTGGGGCCTAGTTTTTTCCACATGGCTGGCTTGAATTTTGCCTAGAAACAGTTCCCTGAGGCTTCCCACTGTTGTAATATGAGTGGGAGGGGCCTATTTTAGCGTTTTTTTGCACAGCAAAAATTACAGACACAGACATCCAGCTTCTTCCTGCATGATCCAGGACTTCTCTGAAGGGCTCAAAAGGCTTCAAAAGTCGTATTGAGGGAGGTAAAAAGCCACAGTAGAGCTGTGGCAGTTGTTGTGACTGTTTAAAAAATGTTTTTGTCATTTGTTATTCCGTTTTTGGTATTAAGGGGTTAATCATCCATTTGCAAGTGGGTGCAATGCTCTGCTAACTTATTACATACACTGTAAACATTTCGTTAGTGTAACTGCATTTTTTCACTGTTATTTCAAAATTTGGGAAAATTTGTGTTTCTTAAAGGATTCCAAAACTTTAGTTTTTTCAATCTACTTAAATTAAAGAAATTAATTGCAAACAACTTAATAAATAAACTGTACCTGGTCTGAGCTGTAAACGAGCGTTTATTCCGCAATAAAACTATATATTATTTGCTTCAAACCACGTCATCCAAGCCAAACCCCCTTTTACTCCGCCTGAATTACAATATCGTGTGTCCAATAGCAGTCTGTTATCGTGCATATAATTAACGTATGGATCCGTCACCCTGCGCATGCGCAATTCATCATTATTTGGCTTCCTAGTTTCATGAAAATTAACAATCCCCGAAATAGTATCTCTTATTTTAACATATGTTTCATTCATAATAAAAATTTGCCTTTTAAAAGCATAAAGATTTACTGCTCGTTATTTCTAGGGGAATTCTAAGCGTTGCGATCAAATTGTCAGTGATATCAACATTTGGCTTCACAATATGATTAAAATTATATACAGCATTAATCATATTTCTTATTTAAATATGGCTTACATTCATAAATATTTTATGCTCGTTATATCTAGAGGATTTCTCGGATCTAAGCGCTGCTATCTAATTGTCATCGATATAAAGATTTGGCTTCAGAATAATGTCAAAATTGTATATAGCATTAATCATATATCTCTTTTAAATATAAGTTACATTCATAAATAAATATTGTATGCTCGTTATTACTAGGGGAATTCTCGCAGCTAAGCGTTGCGATCTTACCTCTTAGAGACCGCTGTAACATCTGTGAGGAGAAGGATAGATTCAGACTGTCTGCTGCTCCACAGGATGGTGATGTTGCATATGACGCGTTAGATAGATCGCGCATGCGCAGTACGGAGGTTTGCGGCCATATTGATAACGCAGGTTATCCGTCGCTATTCGTTAGGAACGACAGAGCTTCTAAGTGTGGGTTTGGAAAACAATTACATTTTGAATAAGAATATCTCTAACGCTTGAAATACGAAAATGCAAGCATATTATACATATTGTTATATATGTGTAGATCGATAGAGATTAAGTTTATTTCAAGGTTTAGTGTCCCTGTAAAGGCGCAGTAACGTTTTTTATATTGCTTGTAAACTTGTTTTAAAGTGTTTTCCAAGCTTGCTAGTCTCATTGCTAGTCTGTTTAAACATGTCTGACACAGAGGAACCTACTTGTTCATTATGTTTGAAAGCCATGGTGGAGCCCCATAGGAGAATGTGTACTAAATGTATTGATTTCACCTTAAACCGTAAAGATCAGTCTTTATAAAAGAATTATCACCAGAGGGTTCTGTCGAGGGGGAAGTTATGCCGACTAACTCTCCCCACGTTTCAGACCCTTCGCCTCCCGCTCAGGGGACGCACGCTAATATGGCGCCAATTACATCAGGGACGCCCATAGCGATTACCTTGCAGGACATGGCTGCAATCATGAATAATACCCTGTCAGAGGTATTATCTAGATTGCCTGAATTAAGAGGCAAGCGCGATAGCTCTGGGGTTAGGAGAGATACAGAGCGCGCAAATGCTGTTAGAGCCATGTCTGATACTGCGTCACAGTATGCAGAACATGAGGACGGAGAGCTTCAGTCTGTGGGTGACATCTCTGACTCGGGGAAACCTGATTCAGAGATTTCTAATTTTAAATTTAAGCTTGAGAACCTCCGTGTATTGCTTGGGGAGGTATTAGCTGCTCTGAATGACTGTAACACAGTTGCAATTCCAGAGAAATTGTGTAGGCTGGATAGATACTATGCAGTGCCGGTGTGTACTGACGTTTTTCCTATACCTAAAAGGCTTACAGAAATTATTAGCAAGGAGTGGGATAGACCCGGTGTGCCCTTTTCCCCACCTCCTATATTTAGAAAAATGTTTCCAATAGACGCCACTACACGGGACTTATGGCAGACGGTCCCTAAGGTGGAGGGAGCAGTTTCTACTTTAGCAAAGCGTACCACTAACCCGGTTGAGGACAGTTGTGCTTTTTCAGATCCAATGGATAAAAAATTGGAGGGTTACCTTAAGAAAATGTTTATTCAACAAGGTTTTATTTTACAGCCCCTTGCATGCATTGCGCCTGTCACTGCTGCGGCGGCATTCTGGTTTGAGGCCCTGGAAGAGGCCATCCAGACAGCTCCATTGAATGAAATTATTGACAAGCTTAGAACGCTTAAGCTAGCTAACTCATTTGTTTCTGATGCCATTGTTCATTTGACTAAACTAACGGCTAAGAATTCCGGATTCGCCATCCAGGCGCGTAAGGCGCTATGGCTTAAATCCTGGTCAGCTGACGTGACTTCAAAGTCTAAATTACTCAACATTCCTTTCAAGGGGCAGACCTTATTCGGGCCTGGCTTGAAGGAAATTATTGCTGACATTACTGGAGGCAAGGGTCATACCCTTCCTCAGGACAGGGCCAAATCAAAGGCCAAACAGTCTAATTTTCGTGCCTTTCGAAATTTCAAGGCAGGAGCAGCATCAACTTCCTCCGCTTCAAAACAAGAGGGAACTGTTGCTCATTCCAGACAGGCCTGGAAACCTAACCAGTCCTGGAACAAGGGCAAGCAGGCCAGAAAGCCTGCTGCTGCCCCCAAGACAGCATGAAGGAACGGCCCCCTATCCGGAAATGGATCTAGTGGGGGGCAGACTTTCTCTCTTCGCCCAGGCGTGGGCAAGAGATGTTCAGGATCCCTGGGCGTTGGAGATCATATCTCAGGGATATCTTCTGGACTTCAAAGCTTCTCCTCCACAAGGGAGATTTCATCTTTCAAGGTTATCAGCAAACCAGATAAAGAAAGAGGCATTCCTAAGCTGTGTGCAAGACCTCCTAGTAATGGGAGTGATCCATCCAGTTCCGCGGACGGAACAAGGACAGGGATTTTATTCAAATCTGTTTGTGGTTCCCAAGAAAAAGGGAACCTTCAGACCAATCTTGGATCTAAAGATCTTAAACAAATTCCTCAGAGTTCCATCATTCAAAATGGAAACTATTCGGACCATCCTACCCATGATCCAAGAGGGTCAGTACATGACCACAGTGGACTTAAAGGATGCCTACCTTCACATACCGATTCACAAAGATCATCATCAGTTCCTAAGGTTTGCCTTTCTAGACAGGCATTACCAATTTGTAGCTCTTCCCTTCGGGTTGGCCACTGCCCCGAGAATTTTTACAAAGGTTCTGGGCTCACTTCTGGCGGTTCTAAGACCGCGAGGCATAGCGGTGGCTCCGTATCTAGACGACATCCTGATACAGACGTCAAGCTTTCAAATTGCCAAGTCTCATACAGAGATAGTTCTGGCATTTCTGAGGTCGCATGGGTGGAAAGTGAACGTGGAAAAGAGTTCTCTATCACCACTCACAAGAGTCTCCTTCCTAGGGACTCTTATAGATTCTGTAGAGATGAAAGTTTACCTGACGCAGTCCAGGTTATCAAAACTTCTAAATGCTTGCCCTTCATTCCATTCCACGCCCATCAGTGGCTCAGTGCATGGAAGTAATCGGTTTAATGGTAGCGGCAATGGACATAGTGCCATTTGCGCGCCTGCATCTCAGACCGCTGCAATTATGCATGCTAAGTCAGTGGAATGGGGATTACTCGGATTTGTCCCCTCTACTAAATCTGGATCAAGAGACCAGAGATTCTCTTCTCTGGTGGCTTTCTCAGGTCCATCTGTCCAAGGGTATGACCTTTCGCAGGCCAGATTGGACGATTGTAACAACAGATGCCAGCCTTCTGGGTTGGGGCGCAGTCTGGAACTCCCTGAAGGCTCAGGGATCGTGGACTCAGGAGGAGAAACTCCTCCCAATAAATATTCTGGAGTTAAGAGCAATATTCAATGCTCTTCTAGCTTGGCCTCAGTTAGCAACACTGAGGTTCATCAGATTACAGTCAGACAACATCACGACTGTGGCTTACATCAACCATCAAGGGGGAACCAGGAGTTCCCTAGCGATGTTAGAAGTCTCAAAGATAATTCGCTGGGCAGAGTCTCACTCTTGCCACCTGTCAGCGATCCACATCCCAGGCGTAGAGAACTGGGAGGCGGATTTTCTAAGTCGTCAGACTTTTCATCCGGGGGAGTGGGAACTCCATCCGGAGGCGTTTGCTCAACTGGTCCATCGTTGGGGCAAACCAGAACTGGATCTCATGGCGTCTCGCCAGAACGCCAAGCTTCCTTGTTACGGATCCAGGTCCAGGGACCCGGGAGCAACGCTGATAGATGCTCTAGCAGCTCCTTGGTTCTTCAACCTGGCCTATGTGTTTCCACCGTTTCCTCTGCTCCCTCGACTGATTGCCAAAATCAAACAGGAGAGAGCATCGGTGATTCTGATAGCGCCTGTGTGGCCACGCAGGACCTGGTATGCAGACCTAGTGGACATGTCATCTCTTCCACCATGGACTCTGCCTTTGAGGCAGGACCTTCTAATACAAGGTCCTTTCAATCATCCAAATCTAATTTCTCTGAGACTGACTGCATGGAGATTGAACGCTTGATTCTATCAAGGCGTGGCTTCTCCGAGTCAGTCATTGATACCTTAATACAGGCTCGGAAGCCTGTCACCAGGAAAATCTACCATAAGATATGGCGTAAATATCTTTATTGGTGTGAATCCAAGAGTTACTCATGGAGTAAGGTTAGGATTCCTAGGATATTGTCCTTTCTCCAAGAGGGTTTGGACAAAGGCTTATCAGCTAGTTCTTTAAAAGGACAGATCTCTGCTCTGTCTATTCTTTTGTACAAGCGTCTGGCAGAAGTTCCAGACGTCCAGGCATTTTGTCAGGCTTTGGTTAGGATTAAGCCTGTGTTTAAAACTGTTGCTCCCCTGTGGAACTTAAACTTGGTTCTTAAAGTTCTTCAGGGAGTTCCGTTTGAACCCCTTCATTCCATTGATATTAAACTTTTATCTTGGAAAGTTCTGTTTTTGATTTCTATTTCCTCGGCTCGAAGAGTCTCTGAGTTATCTGCCTTACATTGTGATTCTCCTTATCTGATTTTTCATTCAGACAAGGTAGTTCTGCGTACCAAACCTGGGTTTTTACCTAAGGTGGTTTCTAACAGGAATATCAATCAAGAGATTGTTGTTCCATCATTGTGTCCTAATCCTTCTTCAAAGAAGGAACGTCTTTTGCATAATCTGGACGTAGTCCGTGCCTTGAAGTTTTACTTACAGGCTACTAAAGATTTTCGTCAAACATCTGCCCTGTTTGTCGTTTACTCTGGACAGAGGAGAGGTCAAAAAGCTTCGGCAACCTCTCTCTCCTTTTGGCTTAGGAGTATAATACGCTTAGCCTATGAGACTGCTGGACAGCAGCCCCCTGAAAGGATTACAGCTCATTCTACTAGAGCTGTGGCTTCCACCTGGGCCTTTAAAAATGAGGCCTCTGTTGAACAGATTTGCAAGGCTGCGACTTGGTCTTCTCTTCACACCTTTTCAAAATTTTACAAATTTGACACTTTTGCTTCTTCGGAGGCTGTTTTTGGGAGAAAAGTTCTACAGGCAGTGGTTCCTTCCGTTTAAGTTCCTGCCTTGTCCCTCCCATCATCCGTGTACTTTAGCTTTGGTATTGGTATCCCACAAGTAATGGATGATCCGTGGACTGGATACACTTAACAAGAGAAAACATAATTTATGCTTACCTGATAAATTTATTTCTCTTGTAGTGTATCCAGTCCACGGCCCGCCCTGTCCTTTTAAGGCAGGTCTAAATTTTAATTAAACTACAGTCACCACTGCACCCTATGGTTTCTCCTTTCTCGTCTTGTTTCGGTCGAATGACTGGATATGGCAGTGAGGGGAGGAGCTATATAGCAGCTCTGCTGTGGGTGATCCTCTTGCAACTTCCTGTTGGGAAGGAGAATATCCCACAAGTAATGGATGATCCGTGGACTGGATACACTACAAGAGAAATAAATTTATCAGGTAAGCATAAATTATGTTTTTATGAGTGGCGCTACCAAGCTGAGGGTGCAAAATCTTTTAAAAAAATGCCTGTATATATATTAATTACCATGTATCACACTTTAAATAAGTACTCTGAAAAATAAAGCTGTATAGCTTCAGGTTTACCTATATATGTATAATAAATCACATAGAAAAATATATACAAATAATATTTATTCAGTTACCCAATACTGAGTGATTGCTGTATTGGTGTTAAAAGATATATTGAAACATATAAATAGTAACAAGTTGTGGCCACAACTAATGTAAACTACAGTTAAAAAAGTTTCCCTAATAAAAGGCAATACAATCGTTGAAGCTCAATTATGCTATTGTTACATCCAGATAATTCTCTAATTTATAGAAATAGCTTCGTGCAATAATTAAAGGGCCACTAAACCCAAAATCTTTCTTTCATGATTCAGATAGAACATACACATTTAAACAACATTACAATTTACTTCTATTATTTACATTGCTTCATTTTTTAGATATCTTTATTTGAAGAAAAAGAAATGCACATGGGTGAGCCAATCACATGAGGCTTCTATGTGCAGCAACCAATCAGCAGCTACTGAGCATATCTAGATATGCTTTTCAGCAAAGAATATCAAGAGAATAAAACAAATTAGATAATAGAAGTAAAATAGAAAGATGTTTAAAATTGCATTCTCTTTCTAAATCATGAAAGAAAAAATGTGGGTTTCATGTCCCTTTAAGTGCAATGTGCAAAGTGATATACAAATTCTCGTTAATTATTTGCCAGTATGCAATGTTAAAAAAAGGAAAAAAGGAACCAATATATATTTGGTATGTTCCGGCTGATAAAGTTAATTCAAAAAATAAATAGTGTTCGTGTTTAACCCTGAATAGATGATATTCAATCCTTTAAAGTGAGTTTTATGTTGTCCATTTAGTGGGTAGTCCCTGGTTCAATCCTATTGAACTTTGTGTACCTGCTATGCAGCGTGAAAGATTTGAAGATGAAAGACTCAGATATGTGCAAGTGAGCAGGTTAGCCTGCAAGGTGAATGATCGTTATGATATGCTGGTATTAAAATCCGGTTAGGACAATACTAAGCTTCAGTGCGGTTAGAAACTTTTGCTGTTAGACAGACTTACCTAGCTGTGCTCCCTGGCCATGATGCCGTACGTGGCGGAAGTTCTCACAGCTGCTTCACTGCCTTTAACAGCCTCAGTCCGTTTGTTTACCGCTAGCTTGTCTGTAGGTGAAGTATAGAAGTCGTTTCCGTAATCCTCCCGGTTTTGAGTCCTCCGGTTTTGAGTCCGTAATCCTCCGGTTTTGAGTCCTCCAGCCTGCTGCTGCCCCCAAGACAGCATGAAGGAACGGCCCCCTATCCGGAAATGGATCTAGTGGGGGGCAGACTTTCTCTCTTCGCCCAGGCGTGGGCAAGAGATGTTCAGGATCCCTGGGCGTTGGAGATCATATCTCAGGGATATCTTCTGGACTTCAAAGCTTCTCCTCCACAAGGGAGATTTCATCTTTCAAGGTTATCAGCAAACCAGATAAAGAAAGAGGCATTCCTAAGCTGTGTGCAAGACCTCCTAGTAATGGGAGTGATCCATCCAGTTCCGCGGACGGAACAAGGACAGGGATTTTATTCAAATCTGTTTGTGGTTCCCAAGAAAAAGGGAACCTTCAGACCAATCTTGGATCTAAAGATCTTAAACAAATTCCTCAGAGTTCCATCATTCAAAATGGAAACTATTCGGACCATCCTACCCATGATCCAAGAGGGTCAGTACATGACCACAGTGGACTTAAAGGATGCCTACCTTCACATACCGATTCACAAAGATCATCATCAGTTCCTAAGGTTTGCCTTTCTAGACAGGCATTACCAATTTGTAGCTCTTCCCTTCGGGTTGGCCACTGCCCCGAGAATTTTTACAAAGGTTCTGGGCTCACTTCTGGCGGTTCTAAGACCGCGAGGCATAGCGGTGGCTCCGTATCTAGACGACATCCTGATACAGACGTCAAGCTTTCAAATTGCCAAGTCTCATACAGAGATAGTTCTGGCATTTCTGAGGTCGCATGGGTGGAAAGTGAACGTGGAAAAGAGTTCTCTATCACCACTCACAAGAGTCTCCTTCCTAGGGACTCTTATAGATTCTGTAGAGATGAAAGTTTACCTGACGCAGTCCAGGTTATCAAAACTTCTAAATGCTTGCCCTTCATTCCATTCCACGCCCATCAGTGGCTCAGTGCATGGAAGTAATCGGTTTAATGGTAGCGGCAATGGACATAGTGCCATTTGCGCGCCTGCATCTCAGACCGCTGCAATTATGCATGCTAAGTCAGTGGAATGGGGATTACTCGGATTTGTCCCCTCTACTAAATCTGGATCAAGAGACCAGAGATTCTCTTCTCTGGTGGCTTTCTCAGGTCCATCTGTCCAAGGGTATGACCTTTCGCAGGCCAGATTGGACGATTGTAACAACAGATGCCAGCCTTCTGGGTTGGGGCGCAGTCTGGAACTCCCTGAAGGCTCAGGGATCGTGGACTCAGGAGGAGAAACTCCTCCCAATAAATATTCTGGAGTTAAGAGCAATATTCAATGCTCTTCTAGCTTGGCCTCAGTTAGCAACACTGAGGTTCATCAGATTACAGTCAGACAACATCACGACTGTGGCTTACATCAACCATCAAGGGGGAACCAGGAGTTCCCTAGCGATGTTAGAAGTCTCAAAGATAATTCGCTGGGCAGAGTCTCACTCTTGCCACCTGTCAGCGATCCACATCCCAGGCGTAGAGAACTGGGAGGCGGATTTTCTAAGTCGTCAGACTTTTCATCCGGGGGAGTGGGAACTCCATCCGGAGGCGTTTGCTCAACTGGTCCATCGTTGGGGCAAACCAGAACTGGATCTCATGGCGTCTCGCCAGAACGCCAAGCTTCCTTGTTACGGATCCAGGTCCAGGGACCCGGGAGCAACGCTGATAGATGCTCTAGCAGCTCCTTGGTTCTTCAACCTGGCCTATGTGTTTCCACCGTTTCCTCTGCTCCCTCGACTGATTGCCAAAATCAAACAGGAGAGAGCATCGGTGATTCTGATAGCGCCTGTGTGGCCACGCAGGACCTGGTATGCAGACCTAGTGGACATGTCATCTCTTCCACCATGGACTCTGCCTTTGAGGCAGGACCTTCTAATACAAGGTCCTTTCAATCATCCAAATCTAATTTCTCTGAGACTGACTGCATGGAGATTGAACGCTTGATTCTATCAAGGCGTGGCTTCTCCGAGTCAGTCATTGATACCTTAATACAGGCTCGGAAGCCTGTCACCAGGAAAATCTACCATAAGATATGGCGTAAATATCTTTATTGGTGTGAATCCAAGAGTTACTCATGGAGTAAGGTTAGGATTCCTAGGATATTGTCCTTTCTCCAAGAGGGTTTGGACAAAGGCTTATCAGCTAGTTCTTTAAAAGGACAGATCTCTGCTCTGTCTATTCTTTTGTACAAGCGTCTGGCAGAAGTTCCAGACGTCCAG
Organism: Bombina bombina; assembly: GCF_027579735.1. Lineage (NCBI taxonomy): Eukaryota > Metazoa > Chordata > Amphibia > Anura > Bombinatoridae > Bombina > Bombina bombina. Next base: position 179,749,140 of record NC_069504.1, read on the forward strand.
GCATTTTGTCAGGCTTTGGTTAGGATTAAGCCTGTGTTTAAAACTGTTGCTCCCCTGTGGAACTTAAACTTGGTTCTTAAAGTTCTTCAGGGAGTTCCGTTTGAACCCCTTCATTCCATTGATATTAAACTTTTATCTTGGAAAGTTCTGTTTTTGATTTCTATTTCCTCGGCTCGAAGAGTCTCTGAGTTATCTGCCTTACATTGTGATTCTCCTTATCTGATTTTTCATTCAGACAAGGTAGTTCTGCGTACCAAACCTGGGTTTTTACCTAAGGTGGTTTCTAACAGGAATATCAATCAAGAGATTGTTGTTCCATCATTGTGTCCTAATCCTTCTTCAAAGAAGGAACGTCTTTTGCATAATCTGGACGTAGTCCGTGCCTTGAAGTTTTACTTACAGGCTACTAAAGATTTTCGTCAAACATCTGCCCTGTTTGTCGTTTACTCTGGACAGAGGAGAGGTCAAAAAGCTTCGGCAACCTCTCTCTCCTTTTGGCTTAGGAGTATAATACGCTTAGCCTATGAGACTGCTGGACAGCAGCCCCCTGAAAGGATTACAGCTCATTCTACTAGAGCTGTGGCTTCCACCTGGGCCTTTAAAAATGAGGCCTCTGTTGAACAGATTTGCAAGGCTGCGACTTGGTCTTCTCTTCACACCTTTTCAAAATTTTACAAATTTGACACTTTTGCTTCTTCGGAGGCTGTTTTTGGGAGAAAAGTTCTACAGGCAGTGGTTCCTTCCGTTTAAGTTCCTGCCTTGTCCCTCCCATCATCCGTGTACTTTAGCTTTGGTATTGGTATCCCACAAGTAATGGATGATCCGTGGACTGGATACACTTAACAAGAGAAAACATAATTTATGCTTACCTGATAAATTTATTTCTCTTGTAGTGTATCCAGTCCACGGCCCGCCCTGTCCTTTTAAGGCAGGTCTAAATTTTAATTAAACTACAGTCACCACTGCACCCTATGGTTTCTCCTTTCTCGTCTTGTTTCGGTCGAATGACTGGATATGGCAGTGAGGGGAGGAGCTATATAGCAGCTCTGCTGTGGGTGATCCTCTTGCAACTTCCTGTTGGGAAGGAGAATATCCCACAAGTAATGGATGATCCGTGGACTGGATACACTACAAGAGAAATAAATTTATCAGGTAAGCATAAATTATGTTTTTATGAGTGGCGCTACCAAGCTGAGGGTGCAAAATCTTTTAAAAAAATGCCTGTATATATATTAATTACCATGTATCACACTTTAAATAAGTACTCTGAAAAATAAAGCTGTATAGCTTCAGGTTTACCTATATATGTATAATAAATCACATAGAAAAATATATACAAATAATATTTATTCAGTTACCCAATACTGAGTGATTGCTGTATTGGTGTTAAAAGATATATTGAAACATATAAATAGTAACAAGTTGTGGCCACAACTAATGTAAACTACAGTTAAAAAAGTTTCCCTAATAAAAGGCAATACAATCGTTGAAGCTCAATTATGCTATTGTTACATCCAGATAATTCTCTAATTTATAGAAATAGCTTCGTGCAATAATTAAAGGGCCACTAAACCCAAAATCTTTCTTTCATGATTCAGATAGAACATACACATTTAAACAACATTACAATTTACTTCTATTATTTACATTGCTTCATTTTTTAGATATCTTTATTTGAAGAAAAAGAAATGCACATGGGTGAGCCAATCACATGAGGCTTCTATGTGCAGCAACCAATCAGCAGCTACTGAGCATATCTAGATATGCTTTTCAGCAAAGAATATCAAGAGAATAAAACAAATTAGATAATAGAAGTAAAATAGAAAGATGTTTAAAATTGCATTCTCTTTCTAAATCATGAAAGAAAAAATGTGGGTTTCATGTCCCTTTAAGTGCAATGTGCAAAGTGATATACAAATTCTCGTTAATTATTTGCCAGTATGCAATGTTAAAAAAAGGAAAAAAGGAACCAATATATATTTGGTATGTTCCGGCTGATAAAGTTAATTCAAAAAATAAATAGTGTTCGTGTTTAACCCTGAATAGATGATATTCAATCCTTTAAAGTGAGTTTTATGTTGTCCATTTAGTGGGTAGTCCCTGGTTCAATCCTATTGAACTTTGTGTACCTGCTATGCAGCGTGAAAGATTTGAAGATGAAAGACTCAGATATGTGCAAGTGAGCAGGTTAGCCTGCAAGGTGAATGATCGTTATGATATGCTGGTATTAAAATCCGGTTAGGACAATACTAAGCTTCAGTGCGGTTAGAAACTTTTGCTGTTAGACAGACTTACCTAGCTGTGCTCCCTGGCCATGATGCCGTACGTGGCGGAAGTTCTCACAGCTGCTTCACTGCCTTTAACAGCCTCAGTCCGTTTGTTTACCGCTAGCTTGTCTGTAGGTGAAGTATAGAAGTCGTTTCCGTAATCCTCCCGGTTTTGAGTCCTCCGGTTTTGAGTCCGTAATCCTCCGGTTTTGAGTCCTCCAGCCTGCTGCTGCCCCCAAGACAGCATGAAGGAACGGCCCCCTATCCGGAAATGGATCTAGTGGGGGGCAGACTTTCTCTCTTCGCCCAGGCGTGGGCAAGAGATGTTCAGGATCCCTGGGCGTTGGAGATCATATCTCAGGGATATCTTCTGGACTTCAAAGCTTCTCCTCCACAAGGGAGATTTCATCTTTCAAGGTTATCAGCAAACCAGATAAAGAAAGAGGCATTCCTAAGCTGTGTGCAAGACCTCCTAGTAATGGGAGTGATCCATCCAGTTCCGCGGACGGAACAAGGACAGGGATTTTATTCAAATCTGTTTGTGGTTCCCAAGAAAAAGGGAACCTTCAGACCAATCTTGGATCTAAAGATCTTAAACAAATTCCTCAGAGTTCCATCATTCAAAATGGAAACTATTCGGACCATCCTACCCATGATCCAAGAGGGTCAGTACATGACCACAGTGGACTTAAAGGATGCCTACCTTCACATACCGATTCACAAAGATCATCATCAGTTCCTAAGGTTTGCCTTTCTAGACAGGCATTACCAATTTGTAGCTCTTCCCTTCGGGTTGGCCACTGCCCCGAGAATTTTTACAAAGGTTCTGGGCTCACTTCTGGCGGTTCTAAGACCGCGAGGCATAGCGGTGGCTCCGTATCTAGACGACATCCTGATACAGACGTCAAGCTTTCAAATTGCCAAGTCTCATACAGAGATAGTTCTGGCATTTCTGAGGTCGCATGGGTGGAAAGTGAACGTGGAAAAGAGTTCTCTATCACCACTCACAAGAGTCTCCTTCCTAGGGACTCTTATAGATTCTGTAGAGATGAAAGTTTACCTGACGCAGTCCAGGTTATCAAAACTTCTAAATGCTTGCCCTTCATTCCATTCCACGCCCATCAGTGGCTCAGTGCATGGAAGTAATCGGTTTAATGGTAGCGGCAATGGACATAGTGCCATTTGCGCGCCTGCATCTCAGACCGCTGCAATTATGCATGCTAAGTCAGTGGAATGGGGATTACTCGGATTTGTCCCCTCTACTAAATCTGGATCAAGAGACCAGAGATTCTCTTCTCTGGTGGCTTTCTCAGGTCCATCTGTCCAAGGGTATGACCTTTCGCAGGCCAGATTGGACGATTGTAACAACAGATGCCAGCCTTCTGGGTTGGGGCGCAGTCTGGAACTCCCTGAAGGCTCAGGGATCGTGGACTCAGGAGGAGAAACTCCTCCCAATAAATATTCTGGAGTTAAGAGCAATATTCAATGCTCTTCTAGCTTGGCCTCAGTTAGCAACACTGAGGTTCATCAGATTACAGTCAGACAACATCACGACTGTGGCTTACATCAACCATCAAGGGGGAACCAGGAGTTCCCTAGCGATGTTAGAAGTCTCAAAGATAATTCGCTGGGCAGAGTCTCACTCTTGCCACCTGTCAGCGATCCACATCCCAGGCGTAGAGAACTGGGAGGCGGATTTTCTAAGTCGTCAGACTTTTCATCCGGGGGAGTGGGAACTCCATCCGGAGGCGTTTGCTCAACTGGTCCATCGTTGGGGCAAACCAGAACTGGATCTCATGGCGTCTCGCCAGAACGCCAAGCTTCCTTGTTACGGATCCAGGTCCAGGGACCCGGGAGCAACGCTGATAGATGCTCTAGCAGCTCCTTGGTTCTTCAACCTGGCCTATGTGTTTCCACCGTTTCCTCTGCTCCCTCGACTGATTGCCAAAATCAAAAAGGAGAGAGCATCGGTGATTCTGATAGCGCCTGTGTGGCCACGCAGGACCTGGTATGCAGACCTAGTGGACATGTCATCTCTTCCACCATGGACTCTGCCTTTGAGGCAGGACCTTCTAATACAAGGTCCTTTCAATCATCCAAATCTAATTTCTCTGAGACTGACTGCATGGAGATTGAACGCTTGATTCTATCAAGGCGTGGCTTCTCCGAGTCAGTCATTGATACCTTAATACAGGCTCGGAAGCCTGTCACCAGGAAAATCTACCATAAGATATGGCGTAAATATCTTTATTGGTGTGAATCCAAGAGTTACTCATGGAGTAAGGTTAGGATTCCTAGGATATTGTCCTTTCTCCAAGAGGGTTTGGACAAAGGCTTATCAGCTAGTTCTTTAAAAGGACAGATCTCTGCTCTGTCTATTCTTTTGTACAAGCGTCTGGCAGAAGTTCCAGACGTCCAGGCATTTTGTCAGGCTTTGGTTAGGATTAAGCCTGTGTTTAAAACTGTTGCTCCCCTGTGGAACTTAAACTTGGTTCTTAAAGTTCTTCAGGGAGTTCCGTTTGAACCCCTTCATTCCATTGATATTAAACTTTTATCTTGGAAAGTTCTGTTTTTGATTTCTATTTCCTCGGCTCGAAGAGTCTCTGAGTTATCTGCCTTACATTGTGATTCTCCTTATCTGATTTTTCATTCAGACAAGGTAGTTCTGCGTACCAAACCTGGGTTTTTACCTAAGGTGGTTTCTAACAGGAATATCAATCAAGAGATTGTTGTTCCATCATTGTGTCCTAATCCTTCTTCAAAGAAGGAACGTCTTTTGCATAATCTGGACGTAGTCCGTGCCTTGAAGTTTTACTTACAGGCTACTAAAGATTTTCGTCAAACATCTGCCCTGTTTGTCGTTTACTCTGGACAGAGGAGAGGTCAAAAAGCTTCGGCAACCTCTCTCTCCTTTTGGCTTAGGAGTATAATACGCTTAGCCTATGAGACTGCTGGACAGCAGCCCCCTGAAAGGATTACAGCTCATTCTACTAGAGCTGTGGCTTCCACCTGGGCCTTTAAAAATGAGGCCTCTGTTGAACAGATTTGCAAGGCTGCGACTTGGTCTTCTCTTCACACCTTTTCAAAATTTTACAAATTTGACACTTTTGCTTCTTCGGAGGCTGTTTTTGGGAGAAAAGTTCTACAGGCAGTGGTTCCTTCCGTTTAAGTTCCTGCCTTGTCCCTCCCATCATCCGTGTACTTTAGCTTTGGTATTGGTATCCCACAAGTAATGGATGATCCGTGGACTGGATACACTTAACAAGAGAAAACATAATTTATGCTTACCTGATAAATTTATTTCTCTTGTAGTGTATCCAGTCCACGGCCCGCCCTGTCCTTTTAAGGCAGGTCTAAATTTTAATTAAACTACAGTCACCACTGCACCCTATGGTTTCTCCTTTCTCGTCTTGTTTCGGTCGAATGACTGGATATGGCAGTGAGGGGAGGAGCTATATAGCAGCTCTGCTGTGGGTGATCCTCTTGCAACTTCCTGTTGGGAAGGAGAATATCCCACAAGTAATGGATGATCCGTGGACTGGATACACTACAAGAGAAATAAATTTATCAGGTAAGCATAAATTATGTTTTTATGAGTGGCGCTACCAAGCTGAGGGTGCAAAATCTTTTAAAAAAATGCCTGTATATATATTAATTACCATGTATCACACTTTAAATAAGTACTCTGAAAAATAAAGCTGTATAGCTTCAGGTTTACCTATATATGTATAATAAATCACATAGAAAAATATATACAAATAATATTTATTCAGTTACCCAATACTGAGTGATTGCTGTATTGGTGTTAAAAGATATATTGAAACATATAAATAGTAACAAGTTGTGGCCACAACTAATGTAAACTACAGTTAAAAAAGTTTCCCTAATAAAAGGCAATACAATCGTTGAAGCTCAATTATGCTATTGTTACATCCAGATAATTCTCTAATTTATAGAAATAGCTTCGTGCAATAATTAAAGGGCCACTAAACCCAAAATCTTTCTTTCATGATTCAGATAGAACATACACATTTAAACAACATTACAATTTACTTCTATTATTTACATTGCTTCATTTTTTAGATATCTTTATTTGAAGAAAAAGAAATGCACATGGGTGAGCCAATCACATGAGGCTTCTATGTGCAGCAACCAATCAGCAGCTACTGAGCATATCTAGATATGCTTTTCAGCAAAGAATATCAAGAGAATAAAACAAATTAGATAATAGAAGTAAAATAGAAAGATGTTTAAAATTGCATTCTCTTTCTAAATCATGAAAGAAAAAATGTGGGTTTCATGTCCCTTTAAGTGCAATGTGCAAAGTGATATACAAATTCTCGTTAATTATTTGCCAGTATGCAATGTTAAAAAAAGGAAAAAAGGAACCAATATATATTTGGTATGTTCCGGCTGATAAAGTTAATTCAAAAAATAAATAGTGTTCGTGTTTAACCCTGAATAGATGATATTCAATCCTTTAAAGTGAGTTTTATGTTGTCCATTTAGTGGGTAGTCCCTGGTTCAATCCTATTGAACTTTGTGTACCTGCTATGCAGCGTGAAAGATTTGAAGATGAAAGACTCAGATATGTGCAAGTGAGCAGGTTAGCCTGCAAGGTGAATGATCGTTATGATATGCTGGTATTAAAATCCGGTTAGGACAATACTAAGCTTCAGTGCGGTTAGAAACTTTTGCTGTTAGACAGACTTACCTAGCTGTGCTCCCTGGCCATGATGCCGTACGTGGCGGAAGTTCTCACAGCTGCTTCACTGCCTTTAACAGCCTCAGTCCGTTTGTTTACCGCTAGCTTGTCTGTAGGTGAAGTATAGAAGTCGTTTCCGTAATCCTCCCGGTTTTGAGTCCTCCGGTTTTGAGTCCGTAATCCTCCGGTTTTGAGTCCTCCAGCCTGCTGCTGCCCCCAAGACAGCATGAAGGAACGGCCCCCTATCCGGAAATGGATCTAGTGGGGGGCAGACTTTCTCTCTTCGCCCAGGCGTGGGCAAGAGATGTTCAGGATCCCTGGGCGTTGGAGATCATATCTCAGGGATATCTTCTGGACTTCAAAGCTTCTCCTCCACAAGGGAGATTTCATCTTTCAAGGTTATCAGCAAACCAGATAAAGAAAGAGGCATTCCTAAGCTGTGTGCAAGACCTCCTAGTAATGGGAGTGATCCATCCAGTTCCGCGGACGGAACAAGGACAGGGATTTTATTCAAATCTGTTTGTGGTTCCCAAGAAAAAGGGAACCTTCAGACCAATCTTGGATCTAAAGATCTTAAACAAATTCCTCAGAGTTCCATCATTCAAAATGGAAACTATTCGGACCATCCTACCCATGATCCAAGAGGGTCAGTACATGACCACAGTGGACTTAAAGGATGCCTACCTTCACATACCGATTCACAAAGATCATCATCAGTTCCTAAGGTTTGCCTTTCTAGACAGGCATTACCAATTTGTAGCTCTTCCCTTCGGGTTGGCCACTGCCCCGAGAATTTTTACAAAGGTTCTGGGCTCACTTCTGGCGGTTCTAAGACCGCGAGGCATAGCGGTGGCTCCGTATCTAGACGACATCCTGATACAGACGTCAAGCTTTCAAATTGCCAAGTCTCATACAGAGATAGTTCTGGCATTTCTGAGGTCGCATGGGTGGAAAGTGAACGTGGAAAAGAGTTCTCTATCACCACTCACAAGAGTCTCCTTCCTAGGGACTCTTATAGATTCTGTAGAGATGAAAGTTTACCTGACGCAGTCCAGGTTATCAAAACTTCTAAATGCTTGCCCTTCATTCCATTCCACGCCCATCAGTGGCTCAGTGCATGGAAGTAATCGGTTTAATGGTAGCGGCAATGGACATAGTGCCATTTGCGCGCCTGCATCTCAGACCGCTGCAATTATGCATGCTAAGTCAGTGGAATGGGGATTACTCGGATTTGTCCCCTCTACTAAATCTGGATCAAGAGACCAGAGATTCTCTTCTCTGGTGGCTTTCTCAGGTCCATCTGTCCAAGGGTATGACCTTTCGCAGGCCAGATTGGACGATTGTAACAACAGATGCCAGCCTTCTGGGTTGGGGCGCAGTCTGGAACTCCCTGAAGGCTCAGGGATCGTGGACTCAGGAGGAGAAACTCCTCCCAATAAATATTCTGGAGTTAAGAGCAATATTCAATGCTCTTCTAGCTTGGCCTCAGTTAGCAACACTGAGGTTCATCAGATTACAGTCAGACAACATCACGACTGTGGCTTACATCAACCATCAAGGGGGAACCAGGAGTTCCCTAGCGATGTTAGAAGTCTCAAAGATAATTCGCTGGGCAGAGTCTCACTCTTGCCACCTGTCAGCGATCCACATCCCAGGCGTAGAGAACTGGGAGGCGGATTTTCTAAGTCGTCAGACTTTTCATCCGGGGGAGTGGGAACTCCATCCGGAGGCGTTTGCTCAACTGGTCCATCGTTGGGGCAAACCAGAACTGGATCTCATGGCGTCTCGCCAGAACGCCAAGCTTCCTTGTTACGGATCCAGGTCCAGGGACCCGGGAGCAACGCTGATAGATGCTCTAGCAGCTCCTTGGTTCTTCAACCTGGCCTATGTGTTTCCACCGTTTCCTCTGCTCCCTCGACTGATTGCCAAAATCAAACAGGAGAGAGCATCGGTGATTCTGATAGCGCCTGTGTGGCCACGCAGGACCTGGTATGCAGACCTAGTGGACATGTCATCTCTTCCACCATGGACTCTGCCTTTGAGGCAGGACCTTCTAATACAAGGTCCTTTCAATCATCCAAATCTAATTTCTCTGAGACTGACTGCATGGAGATTGAACGCTTGATTCTATCAAGGCGTGGCTTCTCCGAGTCAGTCATTGATACCTTAATACAGGCTCGGAAGCCTGTCACCAGGAAAATCTACCATAAGATATGGCGTAAATATCTTTATTGGTGTGAATCCAAGAGTTACTCATGGAGTAAGGTTAGGATTCCTAGGATATTGTCCTTTCTCCAAGAGGGTTTGGACAAAGGCTTATCAGCTAGTTCTTTAAAAGGACAGATCTCTGCTCTGTCTATTCTTTTGTACAAGCGTCTGGCAGAAGTTCCAGACGTCCAGGCATTTTGTCAGGCTTTGGTTAGGATTAAGCCTGTGTTTAAAACTGTTGCTCCCCTGTGGAACTTAAACTTGGTTCTTAAAGTTCTTCAGGGAGTTCCGTTTGAACCCCTTCATTCCATTGATATTAAACTTTTATCTTGGAAAGTTCTGTTTTTGATTTCTATTTCCTCGGCTCGAAGAGTCTCTGAGTTATCTGCCTTACATTGTGATTCTCCTTATCTGATTTTTCATTCAGACAAGGTAGTTCTGCGTACCAAACCTGGGTTTTTACCTAAGGTGGTTTCTAACAGGAATATCAATCAAGAGATTGTTGTTCCATCATTGTGTCCTAATCCTTCTTCAAAGAAGGAACGTCTTTTGCATAATCTGGACGTAGTCCGTGCCTTGAAGTTTTACTTACAGGCTACTAAAGATTTTCGTCAAACATCTGCCCTGTTTGTCGTTTACTCTGGACAGAGGAGAGGTCAAAAAGCTTCGGCAACCTCTCTCTCCTTTTGGCTTCGGAGTATAATACGCTTAGCCTATGAGACTGCTGGACAGCAGCCCCCTGAAAGGATTACAGCTCATTCTACTAGAGCTGTGGCTTCCACCTGGGCCTTTAAAAATGAGGCCTCTGTTGAACAGATTTGCAAGGCTGCGACTTGGTCTTCTCTTCACACCTTTTCAAAATTTTACAAATTTGACACTTTTGCTTCTTCGGAGGCTGTTTTTGGGAGAAAAGTTCTACAGGCAGTGGTTCCTTCCGTTTAAGTTCCTGCCTTGTCCCTCCCATCATCCGTGTACTTTAGCTTTGGTATTGGTATCCCACAAGTAATGGATGATCCGTGGACTGGATACACTTAACAAGAGAAAACATAATTTATGCTTACCTGATAAATTTATTTCTCTTGTAGTGTATCCAGTCCACGGCCCGCCCTGTCCTTTTAAGGCAGGTCTAAATTTTAATTAAACTACAGTCACCACTGCACCCTATGGTTTCTCCTTTCTCGTCTTGTTTCGGTCGAATGACTGGATATGGCAGTGAGGGGAGGAGCTATATAGCAGCTCTGCTGTGGGTGATCCTCTTGCAACTTCCTGTTGGGAAGGAGAATATCCCACAAGTAATGGATGATCCGTGGACTGGATACACTACAAGAGAAATAAATTTATCAGGTAAGCATAAATTATGTTTTTATGAGTGGCGCTACCAAGCTGAGGGTGCAAAATCTTTTAAAAAAATGCCTGTATATATATTAATTACCATGTATCACACTTTAAATAAGTACTCTGAAAAATAAAGCTGTATAGCTTCAGGTTTACCTATATATGTATAATAAATCACATAGAAAAATATATACAAATAATATTTATTCAGTTACCCAATACTGAGTGATTGCTGTATTGGTGTTAAAAGATATATTGAAACATATAAATAGTAACAAGTTGTGGCCACAACTAATGTAAACTACAGTTAAAAAAGTTTCCCTAATAAAAGGCAATACAATCGTTGAAGCTCAATTATGCTATTGTTACATCCAGATAATTCTCTAATTTATAGAAATAGCTTCGTGCAATAATTAAAGGGCCACTAAACCCAAAATCTTTCTTTCATGATTCAGATAGAACATACACATTTAAACAACATTACAATTTACTTCTATTATTTACATTGCTTCATTTTTTAGATATCTTTATTTGAAGAAAAAGAAATGCACATGGGTGAGCCAATCACATGAGGCTTCTATGTGCAGCAACCAATCAGCAGCTACTGAGCATATCTAGATATGCTTTTCAGCAAAGAATATCAAGAGAATAAAACAAATTAGATAATAGAAGTAAAATAGAAAGATGTTTAAAATTGCATTCTCTTTCTAAATCATGAAAGAAAAAATGTGGGTTTCATGTCCCTTTAAGTGCAATGTGCAAAGTGATATACAAATTCTCGTTAATTATTTGCCAGTATGCAATGTTAAAAAAAGGAAAAAAGGAACCAATATATATTTGGTATGTTCCGGCTGATAAAGTTAATTCAAAAAATAAATAGTGTTCGTGTTTAACCCTGAATAGATGATATTCAATCCTTTAAAGTGAGTTTTATGTTGTCCATTTAGTGGGTAGTCCCTGGTTCAATCCTATTGAACTTTGTGTACCTGCTATGCAGCGTGAAAGATTTGAAGATGAAAGACTCAGATATGTGCAAGTGAGCAGGTTAGCCTGCAAGGTGAATGATCGTTATGATATGCTGGTATTAAAATCCGGTTAGGACAATACTAAGCTTCAGTGCGGTTAGAAACTTTTGCTGTTAGACAGACTTACCTGGCTGTGCTCCCTGGCCATGATGCCGTACGTGGCGGAAGTTCTCACAGCTGCTTCACTGCCTTTAACAGCCTCAGTCCGTTTGTTTACCGCTAGCTTGTCTGTAGGTGAAGTATAGAAGTCGTTTCCGTAATCCTCCCGGTTTTGAGTCCTCCAGGTCTTTGAGGTTGGTATGTCGGCTGGAAAAGTTTGATGACTCCACAGAAATCTCCTTTCTACCTGTTTCAGCACCAGTAGTGCCTTTATCAAACAACAGAAGTTTCTAACCGCACTGAAGCTTAGTATTGTCCTAACCGGATTTTAATACCAGCATAGCAGGTACATAAAGTTCAATAGGATTGAACCAGGGACTACCCACTAAATGGACAACATAAACCTCACTTAAAAGGATTGAATATCATCTATTCAGGGTTCAACACAAACACTATTTATTTTTTGAATTAACTTTATCAGCCGGAATATACATGCATACTGGCAAATAATTAATGAGAATTTGTATATCACTTTGCACATTGCACTTAATTATTGCACGGAGCTATTTCTATAAATTAGAGAATTATCTGGATGTAACAATAGCATAATTGGGCTTCAACGATTGTATTGCCTTTTATTAGGGAAACTTTTTTAACTGTAGTTTACATTAGTTGTGACCACAACTTGTTACTATTTATATGTTTCAATATATCTTTTAACACCAATACAGCAATTACTCAGTATTGGGTAACTGAATAAATATTATTTGTATATATTTTTCTATGTGATTTATTATACATATATAGGTAAACCTGAAGCTGTACAGCTTTATTTCTCCAACATTGGTGTGTCCGGTCCACGGCGTCATCCTTACTTGTGGGATATTCTCTTCCCCAACAGGAAATGGCAAAGAGTCCCAGCAAAGCTGGCCATATAGTCCCTCCTAGGCTCCGCCCACCCCAGTCATTCTCTTTGCCGTTGCACAGGCAACATCTCCACGGAGATGGTTAAGAGTTTTTTGGTGTTTAAATGTAGTTTTTATTCTTCTATCAAGTGTTTGTTATTTTAAAATAGCGCTGGTATGTACTATTTACTCTGAAACAGAAAAGGATGAAGATTTCTGTTTGTAAGAGGAAGATGATTTTAGCAGATAGTAACTAAAATCGATTGCTGTTTCCACATAGGACTGTTGAGATGAAGTAACTTCAGTTGGGGGAAACAGTTAGCAGACTTTTCTGCTTAAGGTATGACTAGGCATATTTCTAAAAAGACTGTGTAATGCTGGAAGGCTGTCATTTCCCCTCATGGGGACCGGTAAGCCATTTTCTTAGTCAAACAAACAGAATAAAGGGCTTAATATGGGCTAAAAAACTGGTAGACATTTTTATGGGCTAAATCGATTGCTTTATTTGGGCATATTATTCAGATTTAGGCTAACAATTGGCATTTATAATCTTGGGGAACGCTTATAAAACGGCAGGCACTGTGTTGGACACCTTTTTCAGTCAGGGGGCCTTTCTAGTTATAGACTGAGCCTCATTTTCGCGCCATTAATGCGCAGTTGTTTTTTGAGAGCAGGGCATGCAGATGCATGTGTGAGGGTCTAAAAATCTCTGAAAAAGCTTCTAGAAGGCGTCATTTGGTATCGTATTCCCCTCAGGGCTTGGTTGGGTCTTAGCAAAGACTATAGCTGGGACTGTATAGGGGTTAAATTTAAAAACGGCTCCGGTTCCGTTATTTTAAGGGTTAAAGCTCTGTAATTTGGTGTGCAATACTTTTAAGGCTTTAAGACACTGTGGTGAAATTTTGGTAATTTTTGAACGATTCCTTCATACTTTTTCACATATTCAGTAATAAAGTGTTTTCTGTTTGAAATTTAAAGTGACAGTAACGGTTTTATTTTAAAACGTTTTTTGTGCTTTGTTGACAAGTTTAAGCCTGTTTAACATGTCTGTACCTTCAGATAAGCTATGTTCTATATGTATGAAAGCCAATGTGTCTCCCCATTTAAATTTATGTGATAATTGTGCCATAGCGTCCAAACAAAGTAAGGACAGTACTGCCACAGATAATGATATTGCCCAAGATGATTCCTCAAATGAGGGGAGTAAACATGATACTACATCATCTCCTACTGTGTCTACACCAGTTTTGCCCATGCAGGAGGCCCCTAGTACATCTAGTGCGCCAATACTTATTACCATGCAACAATTAACGGCTGTAATGGATAACTCCATAGCAAATCTTTTATCCAAAATGCCTACTTATCAGAGAAAGCGCGATTGCTCTGTTTTAAACACTGAAGAGCAAGAGGGCGCTGATGATAATTGTTCTGTCATACCCTCACACCAATCTGAAGGGGCCATGAGGGAGGTTTTGTCTGATGGAGAAATTTCAGATTCAGGAAAAATTTCTCATCAAGCTGAACCTGATGTTGTGACATTTAAATTTAAATTAGAACATCTCCGCACACTGCTTAAGGAGGTGTTATCTACTCTGGATGATTGTGACAATTTGGTCATTCCAGAGAAATTATGCAAGATGGACAGGTTCCTAGAGGTTCCGGTGCCCCCCGACGCTTTTCCTATACCCAAGCGGGTGGCGGACATAGTAAATAAGGAGTGGGAAAAGCCCGGCATACCTTTTGTTCCCCCCTCTATATTTAAGAAATTATTTCCTATGGTCGACCCCAGAAAGGACTTATGGCAGACAGTCCCCAAGGTCGAGGGGGCAGTTTCTACTCTAAACAAACGCACTACTATTCCTATCGAAGATAGTTGTGCTTTCAAAGATCCTATGGATAAAAAATTGGAAGGTTTGCTTAAAAAGATTTTTGTACAGCAAGGCTACCTTCTACAACCAATTTCATGCATTGTTCCTGTCACTACGGCAGCGTGGTTCTGGTTCGAGGAACTAGAAAAGTCGCTCAGTAGAGAAACTCCATATGAGGAGGTTATGGACAGAGTTCACGCACTTAAATTGGCTAACTCTTTTATTTTAGATGCCGCTTTGCAATTAGCCAGATTAGCGGCGAAAAATTCAGGGTTTGCTATCGTGGCGCGCAGAGCGCTTTGGCTAAAGTCTTGGTCAGCGGATGTGTCATCCAAGACAAAGTTGCTTAACATCCCTTTCAAAGGTAAAACTTTATTTGGACCAGAATTGAAAGAGATTATTTCAGACATCACTGGGGGAAAGGGCCACGCCCTTCCACAGGATAGGTCTTTTAAGGCTAAAAATAAGCCTAATTTTCGTCCCTTTCGCAGAAACGGACCGGCCTCTAATTCTGCATCCTCTAAGCAAGAGGGTAATGCCTCACAACCCAAACCAGCCTGGAAACCAATGCAAGGCTGGAACAAGGGTAAGCAGGCCAAGAAGCCTGCCACTGCTAACACAACAGCATGAAGGAGTAGCCCCCGATCCGGGACCGGATCTGGTGGGGGGCAGGCTCTCTCTCTTTGCTCAGGCTTGGGCAAGAGATGTTCAGGATCCTTGGGCGCTAGAAATAGTTTCTCAAGGTTATCTCCTGGAATTCAAGGAACTACCCCCAAGGGGAAGGTTCCAAAAGTCTCACTTATCCTCAAACCAAATAAAGAGACAGGCATTCTTACATTGTGTAGAAGACCTGTTAAAGATGGGAGTGATACACCCAGTTCCAATAAAGGAACAAGGAATGGGATTTTATTCCAATCTGTTCGTAGTTCCCAAAAAAGAGGGAACGTTCAGACCAATTTTGGATTTGAAGATCCTAAACAAATTTCTCAGGGTACCATCGTTCAAAATGGAAACTATTCGAACGATTCTACCCACCATCCAGGAAAGTCAATTTATGACTACCGTGGATCTAAAGGATGCGTACCTACATATTCCTATCCACAAAGAACATCATCAGTTCCTAAGGTTCGCTTTTCTGGACAAACATTACCAGTTTGTGGCCCTCCCATGCGGATTAGCCACTGCTCCAAGGATTTTCACAAAGGTGCTAGGGTCCCTTCTAGCGGTTCTAAGACCAAGGGGCATTGCAGTAGTAACTTACTTGGACGACATTCTAATACAAGCGTCGTCCCTGTCAAAAGCAAAGGCTCATACGGACATCGTTCTAGCCTTTCTCAGATCTCACGGATGGAAGGTGAACAAAGAAAAAAGTTCTCTGTCCCCGTCAACAAGAGTTCCCTTCTTGGGAACAATAATAGATTCCTTAGAAATGAGGATTTTTCTGACAGAGGTCAGAAAATCAAAACTTCTAAGCTCTTGTCAAGTGCTTCATTCTGTTCCTCGTCCTTCCATAGCGCAGTGCATGGAAGTAGTAGGATTGATGGTTGCAACAATGGACATAGTTCCTTTTGCACAAATTCATCTAAGACCATTACAACTGTGCATGCTCAAACAGTGGAATGGGGATTATACAGACTTGTCTCCAATGATTCAAGTAGATCAAAAGACCAGAGATTCACTCCGTAGGTGGCTGACCCTGGACCATCTGTCCCAGGGAATGAGCTTCCGCAGGCCAGAGTGGGTCATTGTCACGACCGACGCCAGTCTAGTGGGGATCTGGGAATCCCTGAAAGCTCAGGGTCTATGGTCTCGGGAAGAGTCTCTTCTCCCGATAAACATTCTGGAACTGAGAGCGATATTCAATGCTCTCAGAGCTTGGCCTCAACTAGCAAAGGCCAAATTCATAAGGTTCCAATCAGACAACATGACGACCGTTGCTTATATCAATCATCAGGGGGGAACAAAGAGTTCCCTGGCGATGAAAGAAGTGACCAAAATAATTCAATGGGCGGAGGATCACTCCTGCCACTTGTCTGCGATCCACATCCCAGGAGTGGAAAATTGGGAAGCGGATTTTCTGAGGTGTCAGACATTCCATCTGGGGGAGTGGGAACTCCATCCGGAAATCTTTGCCCAAATAACTCAATTATGGGGCATTCCAGACATGGATCTGATGGAGTCTCGTCAGAACTTCAAGGTTCCTTGCTACGGGTCCAGATCCAGGGATCCCAAGGCGACTCTAGTAGATGCACTAGTAGCACCTTGGACCTTCAACCTAGCTTATGTATTCCCACCGTTTCCTCTCATTCCCAGGCTGGTAGCCAGGATCAATCAGGAGAGGGCCTCGGTGATCTTGATAGCTCCTGCGTGGCCACGCAGGACTTGGTATGCAGACCTGGTGAATATGTCATCGGCTCCACCATGGAAGCTACCTTTGAGACAGGACCTTCTTGTTCAGGGTCCATTCGAACATCCAAATCTGGTCTCCCTCCAACTGACGGCTTGGAGATTGAACGCTTGATTCTATCAAAGCGTGGGTTTTCAGATTCTGTTATAGATACTCTGGTTCAGGCCAGAAAACCTGTGACTAGAAAAATTTACCATAAAATATGGAAAAAATATATCTGTTGGTGTGAATCCAAAGGATTCCCATGGAATAAGATAAAAATTCCTAAGATTCTCTCCTTTCTACAAGAAGGTTTGGAGAAAGGATTATCTGCAAGTTCTCTAAAGGGACAGATCTCTGCTTTATCTGTCTTACTACACAAAGGACTGGCAGCTGTGCCAGATGTTCAAGCTTTTGTTCAGGCTCTGGTTAGGATCAAGCCTGTTTACAGACCTTTGACTCCTCCCTGGAGTCTAAATCTAGTTCTTTCAGTTCTTCAAGGGGTTCCGTTTGAACCTTTACATTCCATAGATATTAAGTTACTATCTTGGAAAGTTTTGTTTTTAGTTGCAATTTCTTCTGCTAGAAGAGTTTCAGAGTTATCTGCTCTGCAGTGTTCTCCGCCCTATCTGGTGTTCCATGCAGATAAGGTGGTTTTGCGTACTAAGCCTGGTTTTCTTCCTAAGGTTGTTTCTAACAAAAATGTTAACCAGGAGATAGTTGTTCCTTCTTTATGTCCGAATCCAGTTTCAAAGAAGGAACGTTTGTTACATAATTTGGACGTAGTCCGTGCTCTAAAATTCTATTTAGAGGCTACAAAAGATTTCAGACAAACTTCTTCCTTGTTTGTTGTTTATTCTGGTAAAAGGAGAGGTCAAAAAGCGACTTCTACCTCTCTTTCCTTTTGGCTTAAAAGCATCATCCGATTGGCTTATGAGACTGCCGGACGGCAGCCCCCTGAAAGAATCACAGCTCACTCCACTAGGGCTGTGGCTTCCACATGGGCCTTCAAGAACGAGGCTTCTGTTGACCAGATATGTAAGGCAGCGACTTGGTCTTCACTGCACACTTTTGCCAAATTTTACAAATTTGAAACTTTTGCTTCTTCGGAGGCTATTTTTGGGAGAAAGGTTTTGCAAGCTGTGGTGCCTTCCGTTTAGGTAACCTGATTTGCTCCCTCCCTTCATCCGTGTCCTAAAGCTTTGGTATTGGTTCCCACAAGTAAGGATGACGCCGTGGACCGGACACACCAATGTTGGAGAAAACAGAATTTCTCCAACATAGGTGTGTCCGGTCCACGGCGTCATCCTTACTTGTGGGATATTCTCCTCCCCAACAGGAAATGGCAAAGAGCCCAGCAAAGCTGGTCACATGATCCCTCCTAGGCTCCGCCTACCCCAGTCATTCTCTTTGCCGAAACCAGTTTCAAAGAAGGAACGTTTGTTGCACAATTTGGATGTTGTTCGCGCTCTAAAATTCTATTTAGATGCTACAAAGGATTTTAGACAAACATCTTCCTTGTTTGTTGTTTATTCAGGTAAAAGGAGAGGTCAAAAAGCAACTTCTACCTCTCTCTCTTTTTGGATTAAAAGCATCATCAGATTGGCTTACGAGACTGCCGGACGGCAGCCTCCCGAAAGAATCACAGCTCATTCCACTAGGGCTGTGGCTTCCACATGGGCCTTCAAGAACGAGGCTTCTGTTGATCAGATATGTAGGGCAGCGACTTGGTCTTCACTGCACACTTTTACCAAATTTTACAAGTTTGATACTTTTGCTTCTTCTGAGGCTATTTTTGGGAGAAAGGTTTTGCAAGCCGTGGTGCCTTCCATTTAGGTGACCTGATTTGCTCCCTCCCTTCATCCGTGTCCTAAAGCTTTGGTATTGGTTCCCACAAGTAAGGATGACGCCGTGGACCGGACACACCTATGTTGGAGAAAACAGAATTTATGTTTACCTGATAAATTTCTTTCTCCAACGGTGTGTCCGGTCCACGGCCCGCCCTGGTTTTTTAATCAGGTCTGATAATTTATTTTCTTTAACTACAGTCACCACGGTACCATATGGTTTCTCCTATGCAAATATTCCTCCTTAACGTCGGTCGAATGACTGGGGTAGGCGGAGCCTAGGAGGGATCATGTGACCAGCTTTGCTGGGCTCTTTGCCATTTCCTGTTGGGGAGGAGAATATCCCACAAGTAAGGATGACGCCGTGGACCGGACACACGATAAATTACTTTCTCCAACGGTGTGTCCGGTCCACGGCCCGCCCTGGTTTTTTAATCAGGTCTGATGAATTATTTTCTCTAACTACAGTCACCACGATACCATATGGTTTCTCCTATATATATTTCCTCCTGTCCGTCGGTCGAATGACTGGGGTGGGCGGAGCCTAGGAGGGACTATATGGCCAGCTTTGCTGGGACTCTTTGCCATTTCCTGTTGGGGAAGAGATATTCCCACAAGTAAGGATGACGCCGTGGACCGGACACACCGTTGGAGAAAGTAATTTATCAGGTAAGCATAAATTCTGTTTTTTACATTTCTGTGGTGTTTGGGTTTAGCTGTAATTTTCCTCTTACTCATTTACTGTACCCACACATATTATATACAGTTTTTCTCGCCATTAAATGGACTTTCTAAGGATACCATTATTTTTATCATATCTTATAATTTCTATAATTTTTTTTATAAAATATGAGGAAAAATTGGGGAAAAAAACACACTTTTTCTAACTTTGACCCCCAAAATTTGTTACACATCTACAACCACCAAAAAACACCCATGCTAAATCGTTTCTAAATTTTGTCCTGAGTTTAGAAATACCCAATGTTTACATGTTCTTTGCTTTTTTTGCAAGTTATAGGACAATAAGTACAAGTAGCACTTTTCTATTTCCAAACCACTTTTTTTCAAAATTAGCGCTAGTTACATTGGGGCACTGATATCTTTCAGGAATCCCTGAATATCTCTTGACATGTATATATATATTTTTTTAGAAGACATCCCAAAGTATTGATCTAGGCCCATTTTGGTATATTTCATGCCACCATTTCACCGCCAAATGAGATTAAAAAAAAAAATTGTTCACTTTTTCATAAATTTTTTCACAAACTTTAGGTTTCTCACTGAAATTATTTGCAAACAACTTGTGCAATTATGGTATAAATGGTTGTAAACGCTTCTCTGGGATCCCCTTTGTTCAGAAATAGCAGACATATATGGCTTTGGCGTTGCTTTTTGGTAATTAGAAGGCCGCTAAATGCCACTGAGCACCACACGTGAATTATGCCCAGCAGTGAAGGGGTTTATTGGTGAGCATGTAGGGAGCTTCTAGGGTTAATTTTAGCTTTAGTGTAGTGTAGTAGACAACCCCAAGAATTGATCTAGGCCCATCTTGGTATATTTCATGCCACCATTTCACCGCCAAATGCGATCAAATGAAAAAAAACGTAAAATTTTCTCCAACATAGGTGTGTCCGGTCCACGGCGTCATCCTTACTTGTGGGATATTCTCTTCCCCAACAGGAAATGGCAAAGAGCCCAGCAAAGCTGGTCACATGATCCCTCCTAGGCTCCGCCTACCCCAGTCATTCTCTTTGCCGTTGTACAGGCAACATCTCCACGGAGATGGCTTAGAGTTTTTTAGTGTTTAACTGTAGTTTTTATTATTCAATCAAGAGTTTGTTATTTTAAAATAGTGCTGGTATGTACTATTTACTCAGAAACAGAAAAGAGATGAAGATTTCTGTTTGTATGAGGAAAATGATTTTAGCAACCGTTACTAAAATCCATGGCTGTTCCACACAGGACTGTTGAGAGCAATTAACTTCAGTTGGGGGAACAGTGAGCAGTCTCTTGCTGCTTGAGGTATGACACATTCTAACAAGACGATGTAATGCTGGAAGCTGTCATTTTCCCTATGGGATCCGGTAAGCCATGTTTATTAAGATAGTAAATAAGGGCTTCACAAGGGCTTATTAAGACTGTAGACTTTTTCTGGGCTAAATCGATTCATTATTAACACATATTTAGCCTTGAGGAATCATTTAATCTGGGTATTTTGATAAGATTATATCGGCAGGCACTGTTTTAGACACCTTATTCTTTAGGGGCTTTCCCAAATCATAGGCAGAGCCTCATTTTCGCGCCGGTGTTGCGCACTTGTTTTTGAGAGGCATGACATGCAGTCGCATGTGTGAGGAGCTCTGATACTTAGAAAAGACTTTCTGAAGGCGTCATTTGGTATCGTATTCCCCTTTGGGCTTGGTTGGGTCTCAGCAAAGCAGATACCAGGGACTGTAAAGGGGTTAAAGTTAAAAACGGCTCCGGTTCCGTTATTTTAAGGGTTAAAGCTTCCGAATTTGGTGTGCAATACTTTTAAGGCTTTAAGACACTGTGGTGAAATTTTGGTGAATTTTGAACAATTCCTTCATATTTTTTCGCAATTGCAGTAATAAAGTGTGTTCAGTTTAAAATTTAAAGTGACAGTAACGGTTTTATTTTAAAACGTTTTTTGTACTTTGTTATCAAGTTTATGCCTGTTTAACATGTCTGAACTACCAGATAGACTGTGTTCTGAATGTGGGGAAGCCAGAGTTCCTTCTCATTTAAATAAATGTGATTTATGTGACAATGACAATGATGCCCAAGATGATTCCTCAAGTGAGGGGAGTAAGCATGGTACTGCATCATTCCCTCCTTCGTCTACACGAGTCTTGCCCACTCAGGAGGCCCCTAGTACATCTAGCGTGCCAATACTCCTTACTATGCAACAATTAACGGCTGTAATGGATAATTCTGTCAAAAACATTTTAGCCAAAATGAACACTTATCAGCGTAAGCGCGACTGCTCTGTTTTAGATACTGAAGAGCATGACGACGCTGATAATAATGGTTCTGAAGGGCCCCTAAACCAGTCTGATGGGGCCAGGGAGGTTTTGTCTGAGGGAGAAATTACTGATTCAGGGAACATTTCTCAACAAGCTGAACCTGATGTGATTACGTTTAAATTTAAGTTGGAACATCTCCGCATTCTGCTTAAGGAGGTATTATCCACTCTGGATGATTGTGACAAGTTGGTCATCCCAGAGAAACTATGTAAAATGGACAAGTTCCTAGAGGTCCCGGGGCTCCCAGAAGCTTTTCCTATACCCAAGCGGGTGGCGGACATTGTAAATAAAGAATGGGAAAGGCCCGGTATTCCTTTCGTCCCTCCCCCCATATTTAAAAAATTGTTTCCTATGGTCGACCCCAGAAAGGACTTATGGCAGACAGTCCCCAAGGTCGAGGGGGCGGTTTCCACCTTAAACAAACGCACCACTATACCCATAGAAGATAGTTGTGCTTTCAAAGATCCTATGGATAAAAAATTAGAAGGTTTACTTAAAAGGATGTTTGTTCAGCAGGGTTACCTTCTACAACCAATTTCATGCATTGTCCCTGTCGCTACAGCCGCGTGTTTCTGGTTCGATGAGCTGGTAAAGGCGGTCGATAGTGATTCTCCTCCTTATGAGGAGATTATGGACAGAATCAATGCTCTCAAATTGGCTAATTCTTTCACCTTAGACGCCACTTTGCAATTGGCTAGGTTAGCGGCTAAGAATTCTGGGTTTGCTATTGTGGCGCGCAGAGCGCTTTGGTTGAAATCTTGGTCAGCTGATGCGTCTTCCAAGAACAAGCTACTTAACATTCCTTTCAAGGGGAAAACGCTGTTTGGCCCTGACTTGAAAGAGATTATCTCTGATATCACTGGGGGTAAGGGCCACGCCCTTCCTCAGGATCGGCCTTTCAAGGCCAAAAATAAACCTAATTTTCGTCCCTTTCGTAGAAACGGACCAGCCCAAAGTGCTACGTCCTCTAAGCAAGAGGGTAATACTTCTCAAGCCAAGCCAGCTTGGAGACCAATGCAAGGCTGGAACAAGGGAAAGCAGGCCAAGAAACCTGCCACTGCTACCAAGACAGCATGAAATGTTGGCCCCCGATCCGGGACCGGATCTGGTGGGGGGCAGACTCTCTCTCTTCGCTCAGGCTTGGGCAAGAGATGTTCTGGATCCTTGGGCGCTAGAAATAGTCTCCCAAGGTTATTTTCTGGAGTTCAAGGGGCTTCCCCCAAGGGGGAGGTTCCACAGGTCTCAGTTGTCTTCAGACCACATAAAAAGACAGGCATTCTTACATTGTGTAGAAGACCTGTTAAAAATGGGAGTGATTCATCCTGTTCCATTAGGAGAACAAGGGATGGGGTTCTACTCCAATCTGTTCATAGTTCCCAAAAAAGAGGGAACGTTCAGACCAATCTTAGATCTCAAGATCTTAAACAAGTTTCTCAAGGTTCCATCGTTCAAGATGGAAACCATTCGAACAATTCTTCCTTCCATCCAGGAAGGTCAATTCATGACCACGGTGGATTTAAAGGATGCGTATCTACATATTCCTATCCACAAGGAACATCATCGGTTCCTAAGGTTCGCATTCCTGGACAAGCATTACCAGTTCGTGGCGCTTCCTTTCGGGTTAGCCACTGCTCCAAGGATTTTCACAAAGGTACTAGGGTCCCTTCTAGCTGTGCTAAGACCAAGGGGCATTGCCGTAGTACCTTACTTGGACGACATTCTGATTCAAGCGTCGTCCCTTCCTCAAGCAAAGGCTCACACGGACATTGTCCTGGCCTTTCTCAGATCTCACGGATGGAAAGTGAACGTGGAAAAGAGTTCTCTATCTCCGTCAACAAGGGTTCCCTTCTTGGGAACAATAATAGACTCCTTAGAAATGAGGATTTTTCTGACAGAAGCCAGAAAAACAAAACTTCTAGACTCTTGTCGGATACTTCATTCCGTTCCTCTTCCTTCCATAGCGCAGTGCATGGAAGTGATAGGTTTGATGGTAGCGGCAATGGACATAGTTCCTTTTGCGCGCATTCATCTAAGACCATTACAACTGTGCATGCTCAGTCAGTGGAATGGGGACTATACAGACTTGTCTCCGAAGATACAAGTAAATCAGAGGACCAGAGACTCACTCCGTTGGTGGCTGTCCCTGGACAACCTGTCACAAGGGATGACCTTCCGCAGACCAGAGTGGGTCATTGTCACGACCGACGCCAGTCTGATGGGCTGGGGCGCGGTCTGGGGATCCCTGAAAGCTCAGGGTCTTTGGTCTCGGGAAGAATCTCTTCTACCGATAAATATTCTGGAACTGAGAGCGATATTCAATGCTCTCAAAGCTTGGCCTCAGCTAGCGAGGGCCAAGTTCATACGGTTTCAATCAGACAACATGACAACTGTTGCGTACATCAACCATCAGGGGGAACAAGGAGTTCCCTAGCGATGGAAGAAGTGACCAAAATCATTCTATGGGCGGAGTCTCACTCCTGCCACCTGTCTGCTATCCACATCCCAGGAGTGGAAAATTGGGAAGCGGATTTTCTGAGTCGTCAGACATTGCATCCGGGGGAGTGGGAACTCCATCCGGAAATCTTTGCCCAAGTCACTCAACTGTGGGGCATTCCAGACATGGATCTGATGGCCTCTCGTCAGAACTTCAAAGTTCCTTGCTACGGGTCCAGATCCAGGGATCCCAAGGCGGCTCTAGTGGATGCACTAGTAGCACCTTGGACCTTCAAACTAGCTTATGTGTTCCCGCCGTTTCCTCTCATCCCCAGGCTGGTAGCCAGGATCAATCAGGAGAGGGCGTCGGTGATCTTGATAGCTCCTGCGTGGCCACGCAGGACTTGGTATGCAGATCTGGTGAATATGTCATCGGCTCCACCATGGAAGCTACCTTTGAGACGAGACCTTCTTGTTCAGGGTCCGTTCGAACATCCGAATCTGGTCTCACTCCAGCTGACTGCTTGGAGATTGAACGCTTGATCTTATCGAAGCGAGGGTTCTCAGATTCTGTTATCGATACTCTTGTTCAGGCCAGAAAGCCTGTAACTAGAAAGATTTACCACAAAATTTGGAAAAAATATATCTGTTGGTGTGAATCTAAAGGATTCCCTTGGGACAAGGTTAAGATTCCTAAGATTCTATCCTTCCTTCAAGAAGGATTGGAAAAAGGATTATCTGCAAGTTCCCTGAAGGGACAGATTTCTGCCTTGTCTGTGTTACTTCACAAAAAGCTGGCAGCTGTGCCAGATGTTCAAGCCTTTGTTCAGGCTCTGGTCAGAATCAAGCCTGTTTACAAACCTTTGACTCCTCCTTGGAGTCTCAACTTAGTTCTTTCAGTTCTTCAGGGGGTTCCGTTTGAACCCTTACATTCCGTTGATATTAAGTTATTATCTTGGAAAGTTTTGTTTTTGGTTGCAATTTCTTCTGCTCGAAGAGTTTCAGAATTATCTGCTCTGCAGTGTTCTCCTCCTTATCTGGTGTTCCATGCAGATAAGGTGGTTTTACGTACTAAACCTGGTTTTCTTCCAAAAGTTGTTTCTAACAGAAACATTAACCAGGAAATTATCGTACCTTCTCTGTGTCCGAAACCAGTTTCGAAGAAGTAACGTTTGTTGCACAATTTGGATGTTGTTCACGCTCTAAAATTCTATTTAGATGCTACAAAGGATTTTAGACAAACATCTTCCTTGTTTGTTGTTTATTCCGGTAAAAGGAGAGGTCAAAAAGCAACTTCTACCTCTCTCTCTTTTTGGATTAAAAGCATCATCAGATTGGCTTACGAGACTGCCGGACGGCAGCCTCCCGAAAGAATCACAGCTCATTCCACTAGGGCTGTGGCTTCCACATGGGCCTTCAAGAACGAGGCTTCTGTTGATCAGATATGTAGGGCAGCGACTTGGTCTTCACTGCACACTTTTACCAAATTTTACAAGTTTGATACTTTTGCTTCTTCTGAGGCTATTTTCGGGAGAAAGGTTTTGCAAGCCGTGGTGCCTTCCATTTAGGTGACCTGATTTGCTCCCTCCCTTCATCCGTGTCCTAAAGCTTTGGTATTGGTTCCCACAAGTAAGGATGACGCCGTGGACCGGACACACCTATGTTGGAGAAAACAGAATTTATGTTTACCTGATAAATTACTTTCTCCAACGGTGTGTCCGGTCCACGGCCCGCCCTGGTTTTTTAATCAGGTCTGATATTTTATTTTCTTTAACTACAGTCACCACGGTATCATATGGTTTCTCCTATGCAAATATTCCTCCTTAACGTCGGTCGAATGACTGGGGTAGGCGGAGCCTAGGAGGGATCATGTGACCAGCTTTGCTGGGCTCTTTGCCATTTCCTGTTGGGGAAGAGAATATCCCACAAGTAAGGATGACGCCGTGGACCGGACACACCGTTGGAGAAAGTAATTTATCAGGTAAACATAAATTCTGTTTTTCACAATTTTAGGTTTCTCACTGAAATTATTTACAAACAGCTTGTGCAATTATGGCACAAATGGTTGTAAAAGCTTCTCTGGGATCCCCTTTGTTCAGAAATTGCAGACATATATGGCTTTGGCGTTGTTTCTTGGTAATTAGAAGGCCGCTAAATGCAGCTGCGCACCACGTGTATTATGCCCAGCAGTGAAGGGGTTAATTAGGGAGCTTGTAGGGTTAATTTTAGCTTTAGTGTAGTGTAGTAGACAACCCAAAGTATTGATCTAGGCCCATTTTGGTATATTTCATGCCACCATTTCACCGCCAAATGCGATCAAATAAAAAAAAAAAACGTTCACTTATTCACAATTTTTTTCACAAACTTTAGGTTTCTCACTGAAATTATTTACAAACAGCTTGTGCAATTATGGCACAAATGGTTGTAAATGCTTCTCTGGGATCCCCTTTGTTCAGAAATAGCAGACATATATGGCTTTGGCATTGCTTTTTTGGTAATTAGAAGGCCGCTAAATACCGCTGCGCATCACACGTGAATTATGTCTAGCAGTGAAGGGGTTAATTAGGTAGCTTGTAGGGAGCTTGCAGGGTTAATTTTAGCTTTAATGTAAAGATCAGCCTCCCACCTGACACATCACACACCCTGATCCCTCCCAAACAGCTCTCTTCCCTCCCCCACCCCTGCCATCTTAAGTACTGGCAGAAAGTCTGCCAGTACTAAAATAAAAGGTATTTTTTAAAAAATATTTTTTTTTAACATATTTACATATGCTTCTGTGTAGGATCCTCCCCTTAGCCCCCAACCTCCCTGATCCCCCCCCCCCCAAACAGCTCTCTCTCCCTCCCCCTCTACCTTATTGGTAGCCATCTTGGGTACTGGCAGCTGTCTGCCAGTACCCAGTTTACAAATAAAACCCTGCTTTTTTATAATTTATTATTTTTTGCTGTAGTGTAGCTTCCCCCCAGCCAAAGAGCAACCCCCCACCCCCACCCAGATCCCTTAGATGTACGTTATTATTATTATTTTATACCCACTCTTATCTAACTTTTTATTTTTACATTGCTGTAGTTTAGCCATTCCCACCCGCTTCCACCCCGTGCACGCGCCCGACCTCCCGTGCACGTGCGCGCGCCTCTTTGTGCGCCCCGACAGTCATGCCCCCTTACCCGCCCCCCTCCATGTCATACCTAACATCGATGGACGCCCACCCGCCTCCCACTGGAGCTCCCACCAACCAACGATACCGGCCACCGATGTCCGGTGCAGAGAGGGCCACAGAGTGGCTCTCTCTGCATCGGATGGCCAAGGGGTGTTATTGCAGGATGCCTCGATGTCGAGGCATCACTGCAATAACCGTAAAGCGGCTGGAAGCGAGCAGGATCGCTTCCAGCCGCTTTAAACCCCTACAGGGTACGTCGCTGGTCTTTTAAGACCAGGTTGTGTGCGACGTACCCTTTACGACATGCGTCGTTAAGGGGTTAAAACCCTTTCAACAATCCTTATTGGTTAAAACAGCATGCCCACATTCAACTCAAGTACTTAAACAGTATCATGGTTGGATAATCAAGAAAAAAAAAACCTGTTGATTTGCACGTTAGTAAGTCATGTTGTCAAGTAGACAAGATGGAAAATGCGACCATTGGAGTTGTATTTTCTACAGAAGTCAAATAAAAAGGTTAGTTTTTTCAAAGGATACCTTTTTTATTTTTTTAAAACAAAATCTGGACTAATGACTTTAGATCCACAATCTGAGCAAAAGACTTTTATCCTTGAACCTATTGTAGCGTCAGTTGAAGACAGACACAAACAAATTCAGCTTGTGAGTAACTTGTTAAGGTCAATTTATACAAGGGAACTTAAAGGTACAATCTAGTCATAATTTAAACTTTTATGATTCAGATAAGGAATGCAATTTTTAAAAATCTTTCCAATTCACTGTTATCAAATTAGCTTTGTTCTTTTGGTATTCTTTGTTGGAAGCTAAACCTAGGTAGGCTCATATGCTAATTTCTAAAACCTTGAAGGCCGCCCCTTATTTCAATGCATTTGGCAGATTTTCACAGCTAGAGGGCATAAGTTCATGTGTGCCATACATATATGGATGACGTCATTTAAAGGAACCGTCATTCGGCGAGTAGGCGTCGGTAGAAGAGGATGGATCCGCGTCGGCTGGAAGATGATGGCTCCGGAAGAAAGAAGATTGAAGATGCCGCTTCATAGAAGACTTCATCCCGATGGACTTCTTCAGCGCCCGCTTGGATCAAGACTTCAGCCCGATGATGGATTTCTTCAGCCGCCGCTTGATAGAAGACTTCAGACGGATTATGGATCGCCAGCCCCCGCTTGGGCTTGGATGAAGATTTCGGAGGCTTGGATCAAGACTTCGGAGGACGGATCGGTGAACCTGGCATGGTGAAGATAAGGTAGGAAGATCTTCAGGGGCTTAGTGTTAGGTTTATTTAAGGGGGGTTTGGGTTAGATTAGGGGTATGTGGGTGGTGGGTTGTAATGTTGGGGGGGGGGTATTGTATGTTTTTTTTTTTACAGGCAAAAGAGCTGAATTCTTTGGGGCATGCCCCGCAAAGGGCCCTTTTCAGGGCTGGTAAGGTAAAAGAGCTTTTCTATTTTAATTTTAGAATAGGGTAGGGCATTTTTTTATTTTGGGGGGCTTTGTTATTTTATTAGGGGGCTTAGAGTAGGTGTAATTAGTTTAAAATTGTTGTAATATTTTTCTAATGTTTGTAAATATTTTTTTATTTTTTGTAACTTAGTTCTTTTTTATTTTTTGTACTTTAGTTAATTTATTTAATTGTATTTATTTGTAGGTATTGTATTTAATTAATTTATTGATAGTGTAGTGTTAGGTTTAATTGTAGATAATTGTAGGTATTGTATTTAATTAATTTATTGATAGTGTAGTGTTAGGTTTAATTGTAACTTAGGTTAGGATTTATTTTACAGGTAATTTTGTAATTATTTGAACTATTTTAGCTATTAAATAGTTAATAACTATTTAATAGCTATTGTACCTGGTTAAAATAAATACAAAGTTGCCTGTAAAATAAATATTAATCCTAAAATAGCTACAATATAATTATAATTTATATTGTAGCTATATTAGGGTTTATTTTACAGGTAAGTATTTAGCTTTAAATAGGAATAATTTATTTAATAAGAGTTAATTTATTTCGTTAGATTTAAATTATATTTAATTTAGGGGGGTGTTAGGGTTAGGTTTAGACTTAGCTTTAGGGGTTAATACATTTATTAGAGTAGCGGCGAGCTCCGGTCGGCAGATTAGGGGTTAATACTTGAAGTTAGGTGTCGGCGATGTTAGGGAGAGCAGATTAGGGGTTAATACTATTTATTATAGGGTTATTGAGGCGGGAGTGAGGCGGATTAGGGGTTAATACATTTATTATAGTAGAGGTGTGGTCCGGTCGGCAGATTAGGGGTTAATAAGTGTAGGTAGGTAGCGGCGACGTTGGGGGCAGCATATTAGGGGTTAATAAATATAATATAGGGGTCGGCGGTGTTAGGGGCAGCAGATTAGGGGTACATAGGGATAACGTAGGTTGCGGCGGTGTACGGAGCGGCAGATTAGGGGTTAATAATAATATGCAGGGGTCAGCGATAGCGGGGTCGGCAGATTAGA
This sequence comes from Bombina bombina, assembly GCF_027579735.1. NCBI lineage: Eukaryota > Metazoa > Chordata > Amphibia > Anura > Bombinatoridae > Bombina > Bombina bombina. The sequence continues at coordinate 179,778,917 of NC_069504.1, forward strand.
GGTTAATAAGTGTAAGGTTAGGGGTGTTTAGACTCGGGGTACATGTTAGGGTGTTAGGTGCAGACTTAGGAAGTGTTTCCCCATAGGAAACAATGTAGCTGCGTTAGGAGCTGAACGCTGCTTTTTTGCAGGTGTTAGGTTTTTTTTCAGCTCAAACAGCCCCATTGTTTTCTATGGGGAAATCGTGCACGAGCACGTTTTTGAAGCTGGCCGCGTCCATAAGCAACGCTGGTATCGAGAGTTGCAGTTGCGGTAAATATGCTCTACGCTCCCTTTTTTGGAGCCTAACGCAGCCCTTCTGTGAACTCTCAATACCAGCGGTATTTAAAATGTGCGGGAGAAAAAAAGCCAGCGTAGCTAACGCACCCCTTTGGCCGCAGAACTCTAAATCTAGCCGTAAGAATGTAAGGGATCCATAAGGGGAGTTACCTTTTAGGGTGGTAAAAGTGTGCTTTGGTTAAGGGGTGTGTGTGTGTGTCTTACTTGTGATTGCTGTCTTGGGATATAATATAAAATAAAGAAATATATTTATTTTAATTTCTTGTTTTTTTCATTATTACATCTAAAAGAGGGTATTTTAAAAATCAAGGAAGGATATACTTTGGTACTCATGATTGAGTGAGATTTACATTGTGCACAGTTGACCATGCCAATCTAGCTTGTCCCATCAAAATATTAACATTACTTGCATATTTAGTAAATATAGTTTATTAATCCATTCCTTAATACCAGTATGTTATGTTTTATACATCTAGATAAGTTTACTGTACTTATGGCAGCATGCACCGCTCAGTCAACAGAGGAAAAGATTGTAAAGTGCGTGGAGCTGCTTCTGTCAAGGAATGCTGACCCAAACGTTGCTTGTAGGTAAGTCAGAATGTTTGAAGAGTATATTAAAAAAACTTAAAAGGAAAAAAAACTTTAATTACAACATGTTTTTCCTGCAGTCTTCCAATAAATTAACGGATGGAGTATGAGAATAAATTACCATTTTGCTGCAATTGTTTTTTTAATGGTCAAACTTCATTTACCACTTTAATTATTTAGAGGGACCAATCAGGAGTTGACAGGGCTTGCCACTAACAAAAGATCCATTGTATGTTTTTTAGCAGTTAAGGTAAGATAACACATGATTCATTAGGGAAAGATATGTGGCAGGACTGAAAAATCCACAATTTTACAACTTAAATTACAGGAAAAGTATGAAAAAAAATTATGAAAGTATATTGCATAACTAAGCATTTTATATTACAATCTAAAGCAGTTTACTGTCTCTTTTAATAGCAAACTTTTGAAATTGCAGTAGAAGTTACATTTTGTTTTTATCTAAAGGGAGATGCATTTAATTGATACATTTCCTGCTTAGATTGTTGAGGGTGATAATTCACACATAATTGAGTTATCAGACTGAGATAAGTGTAAACATGCTGTTGTTGATTTAACCCCTAAAGGACAGAGCACGTACATGGACCGTTATTTGCTATAAAGCCGTTTGTGCTTCCTCTGACAAGGTAGCACAGGTCTCCCTGACATTGATGAGACCGCAGTATTTCTGCCTGCCTTAGCAGTGAGGCAGCGCAGAAATAGTACTATGGAGGTGACCCAAGTCAAAATGAGATACACTGAGATATGCATGTATCTCATGCTGTTGCTGGATGCACCTGCATGTGAGTCTATACAGAAACAGTGCAGTCATGATCATGTACTGTTACTATGCTTAAAATAAAGCCTACCCCGGCGATCAGGCCTGCATAGTGACAGGCATCGCCGGGGCTTCCCGTTACGTGCGGTGACGTCATGCGTAATGACGTGATGACGTCACCGCGCAACTTTATTTAAAATTGACAATACAAAGTATAGGGAAAGGGGGCATGCTGCTTAGAAACCTGTATCTCAGGGATCTGAGCAGCTACAGACCCCCAAGACCCACCATTGGAAAGGTAATCGCCTAACCTTTCCAATGGTATGAGTCTTGGGGATCGGGAATGGGGGGGGGGGGGGGAGTCAAAACATTTTTTTTGTTAAAAATAGTAAAAATCAGAAAAATATTAAATCCAGCTTAGCACTCAAAGGGTTAAAGTCTCAGCATAGCAAATTCTAACGTTAAAACAATAATTCCATCCTTGTAGTATTTGGCCTATATTTGCTATAAATTACTTGAAAACCTAGACATGTGATGTGTTCTTAAAAGCAGGACAAAATAACGAATCTATTTTGAGGTATTTTTCTTCAGCTTCACTAGTTTTGTAGAAATGGTAATGAAGAAAACTGTGTAATAGTATTAAATTCCTATCTATTGTTATTTTATGTATTTACTCGTATGGAGTTTCACAAGAAAGTCCTGTTTGTCTGTAAAAAAGGGTGTATAAAGGTGAAACCAATAGGGTAAAACGGCCAAAATTGCTTGTGTCATTTACTCATGGAAACTGGGGGAAAAACCTTGGTCTTCAAGGGGTTACTGAACCATACTTTTATAATGAACATTTTTTTATCGCTAATGGCTCTTTTAAAACAATCATTTTTAATAGATTTAAATGATACTTTATACTAGTATAGTTTTGTTGAATAATGGGAGCGTTTCCTATACGTTTTGTTATTAAGGCACTATCTTTTTCTTTCTTTTTTTTATATTGGGGGAAAAACACAATGTGATATGGTATTCTGATGAGTATCAAATTGAATAATTGTGGAATAATGGAACTGGTTAATTTCTGACAACTGAAGATTTGGTGTAGTCACTGAAATCTGTTTAGTTAAACGTTTGCGTAGATTATGACATAAAGATTGTCATAACCTTATGGAAACCACTGTGTGTCCACGCTTAATTTGTCATTTCCTTCCTGTGAGCACTTCCAACTTGTCAGCAATAAAAACCTTAATTAGTTACATCTTGATAATCAAAGGAAATCCCATTGCTTATTTTGGTTTCTCATTTTACACATGGTTCAAGAAAAGGAGTCAATCTTGAAAACATGTATTTACCATATAAATGGTGATTTCAGATTTTGTGATTCCTGTTTTTGCAGCTTTATTTCCCATAATGTTTTTTTCAGGGTCTACTTGGATATCTATTTAAAATGTCAATTTGTATAAAGATTAAAAGTACGTAAACTTCAAAATGGTTTAGATAGTTCATACAATTTTACAATTTAGTTTTTCTTATCAAATTTACTTTTTTTGTTGGTAATCCTGTATCAGGAGCTGCTGGGAGCTGGCTAATAATTGGTGGCTACGCACATATGCCTATTGTCAATGGCAGCTAGATCTCAGTAGTTGTTTGTTGCTCTGGAGCTGCTGTTAAAAGGATAAAAAAGTGCAAAATTAAATTGTTCTAATGTGTTATTTATTACCTATTGCTTCTATATGACTGTGTTTAACTCTTGTAACGGGTTAAATACTTAGTTCCAGAGTAACAATGTACTACTGGGACCTAGCTTATCACAGCTAATGAGCCAATAACAAAAGGCATATGTACATAACCACCAATTACTTGCTAGCTCCCAGTAATGCATTGCTGATCCTGAGCCTACCTAAATACACTTTTCAACAAAGGATACCAAGAGAACAGAAGTACATTGAACAGTCTCTTACAATTGCATGCTCTAGCTCAGTGATGGCGAACCTTGGCACTCCAGACGTTTTAGAACTACACTTTCCATGATGCTTAGATACTCTGAAGTCTATTTGAGCATCATGGGACATGTAGTTCTGAAACATCTGCAGTGCCAAGGTTCGCCATTACTGCTCTAGCTGATCAGTTTAGACTTTCATGTCCTTTAAATTGTATGTTTAAGTTAAAGCATTTTATTATTGCACTATTGCTTGCACATTGTCAGGGTTTTTTCCCTGCTTTGTTTGCCATGTGCTGCTGACAGCCATTTTACTCACCTCTTACTGAATCTGGTACTGTGTGTGTGATGCTGCTCATTTCTTTCATGTAATTAGCAAGAGTCCATGAGCTAGTGACGTATGGGATATACATTCCTACCAGGAGGGGCAAAGTTTCCCAATCCTTAAAATGCCTATAAATACACCCCTCACCACACCCACAATTCAGTTTTACAAACGTTGCCTCCCATGGAGGTGGTGAAGTAAGTTTGTGCTAGATTCTACGTTGATATGCGCTCCGCAGCAGGCTGGAGCCCGGTTTTCCTCTCAGAGTGCAGTGAATGTCAGAGGGATGTGAAGAGAGTATTGCCTATTTGAATTCAATGGTCTCCTTCTACGGGATCTATTTCATAGGTTCTCTGTTATCGGTCGTAGAGATTCATCTCTTACCTCCCTTTTCAGATCGACGATATACTCTTATATACCATTACCTCTACTGATTCTCGTTTCAGTACTGGTTTGGCTGTCTACTATATGTAGATGAGTGTCTTAGGGTAAGTAAGTCTTATTTTATTATGACACTCTCTAAGCTATGGTTGGGCACTTTCTATGTAAAGTTCTAAATATATGTCTTTAAACTTATATTTGCCATGATTCAGGATAATCAGTATTCCTTTAAAATCCAGACTGTCAGTTTCATTATTTGGGATAATGCATTTCAATTCAAATTATTTTTCTTTACATTGAAAATTTTCAATTGATCATTTCTCTTGTTAAGTGTGTTCAGTCCACGGGTCATCCATTATTTATGGGATATATTCTCCTTCCCAACAGGAAGTTGCAAGAGGATCACCCAAGCAGAGCTGCTATATAGCTCCTCCCCTCACATGTCATATTCAGTCATTCTCTTGCAACCCTCAACAAAGAAGGAGGTCGCGAGAGGAGTTGGAGTTTTTACTTAATTATTCTTCAATCAAAAGTTTGTTATTTTAAATGGCACCGGAGTGTGCTGTTTTTCTATCTCAGGCAGTATTTGGAAGAAGAATCTGCCTGCGGTTTTCTATGATCTTAGCAGGCGTAACTAAGATCCACTGGCTGTTCTCGACATTCTGAGGAGTGGGGTAACTTCAGAAAATGGGAATAGCATGCGGGGTTCCCCGCAAATGAGGTATGTGCAGTACAATATTTTCTGGGAATGGAATTGACTAAGAAAACACTGCTGTTACCCACATGATGTAAGTACAGCCTTAAATGCAGTAATAGCGACTGGTATCAGGCTGATAAATGTATGCGCAGTTGAGTTATTTTCTAGGGACTAGAATTTGACTGAAAAAATACTGTTAATACTGAAATAATGCTTAAGCCTTATCTGCAGTAGAAGCGACTGGTAGCAGGCTTAGTGATAACTTTGCATGACTTTGAAAAAGTTTGTTTTTAAAACGTTTACTGGCATGTTATTCGTTTTGTGAGGTACTTTGGTGATAAATCCTTTTTGGGCATGATTTTTTTCCACATGGCTAACGTATTTTTCTGCATAGAAAACGTTATATCAGGTCTCCCACTGTTGTAATATGAGTGGGAGGGACCTTTTTTTAGCGCCTTGTTGCGCAGTTAAAATTCTAGCACAGTCTTCCTGTTTCTTCCTCCTTGATCCAGGACGTCTCTAGAGAGCTCAGGGGTCTCCAAAATTCGTTTTTGAGGGAGGTAATCAGTCACAGCAGACCTGTGACAGTGTGTTTGACTGTGATAAAAGCGTTAAATTTTAATTTGATATCCGTTTTGGGTATTGAGGGGTTAATCATCCTTTTGCTAATGGGTGCAATCCTCTGCTAATTATTACATTTACCGTTAAGAATTGTTGACTATAACTGAATTAGTTCTTTGTTAATTCAACTGTGTTTTTTAAAAGCGCTGCAGCGTTTTTTATATTGCTTGTAAACTTATTGAAAGTAATTTCCAAGCTTGCTAGCTTCATTGCTAGTCTGTTTAAACATGTCTGATACAGAGGAATCTGCTTGTTCATTATGTTCAAAAGCCGATGTGGAGCCCAATAGAAATATGTGTACCAATTGTATTGATATTACTTTGAATAAAAGTCAATCTGTACCGATAAAGAAATTATCACCAGACAACGAGGGGGAAGTTATGCCGTCTAACTCTCACTCTCCTCACGTGTCAGTACCTTCGTCTCCCGCTCGGGAGATGCGTGAGATTGAGGCGCCAAGTACATCAAGGCACTTACAAATCACTTTACATGATATGGCTAATGTTATGAAAGAAGTATTATACAATATGCCCGAGTTAAGAGGCAAGCGCGATAGCTCTGGGTTAAGGACAGAGCGCGCCAATGACACGAGAGCCATGTCTGATACTGCGTCACAATTTGCAGAACATGAGGACGGAGAGCTTCATTCTGTGGGTGACGGTTCTGATTCGGGGAGACCGGATTCAGAAATTTCAAATTTTAAATTTAAGCTCGAGAACCTCCGCGTGTTGCTAGGGGAGGTGTTAGCGGCTCTGAATGATTGTGACACGGTGGCAATCCCAGAGAAATTATGTAGGCTGGATAAATACTATGTGGTACCGGTGTGTACTGACGTTTCTCTTGTTAAGTGTGTTCAGTCCACGGGTCATCCATTACTTATGGGATATATTCTCCTTCCCAACAGGAAGTTGCAAGAGGATCACCCAAGCAGAGCTGCTATATAGCTCCTCCCCTCACATGTCATACCCAGTCATTCTCTTGCAACCCTCAACAAAGAAGGAGGTCGCGAGAGGAGCTGGAGTTTTTACTTAATTATTCTTCAATCAAAAGTTTGTTATTTTAAATGGCACCGGAGTGTGCTGTTTTTCTATCTCAGGCAGTATTTGGAAGAAGAAACTGCCTGCGTTTTTTTTCTATGATCTTAGCAGGCGTAACTAAGATCCACTGGCTGTTCTCGACATTCTGAGGAGTGGGGTAACTTCAGAAACTGGGAATAGCATGCGGGGTCCTCCGCAAATGAGGTATGTGCAGTACTTTATTTTCTGGGAATGGAATTGACTAAGAAAATACTGCTGTTACCGTATGAAGTACAGCCTTAAATGCAGTAGTGGCAACTGGTATCAGGCTGATAAATGTATGCACAGTCGAGTTATTTTCTAGGGACTAGAATTTGACTGAGAAAATACTGTTAAAACTGAAATAATACTTAAGCCTTATCTGCAGTGGTAGCGACTGGTAGCAGGCTTAGTGATAACTTTGCATGACATTGGAAAATGTTGTTTTTTTAATAAAACGTTTACTGGCATGTTATTCGTTTTTGTGAGGTACTTGGTGATAAATCTCTTTGGGCATGATTTTTTTCCACATGGCTAACATATATTTTCTGCATAGAAACCATTATATCAGGGCTCCCACTGTTGTAATAGGAGTGGGAGGGACCTTGTTTTAGCGCCTTGTTGCGCAGTTAAAATTCTAGCACAGTCTTCCTGCTTCTTCCTCCTTGATCCAGGACGTCTCTAGAGAGCTCAGGGGTCTGCAAAATTCATTTTTGAGGGAGGTAATCAGTCACAGCAGATCTGTGACAGTGTAGCTTGCTAGTTTCATTGCTAAGTCTGTTTAAACATGTCTGATTCAGAGGAAACTGTTTGTTCATCATGTTCAAAAGCCAATGTGGAGCCCAATAGAACGATGTGTACCAATTGTATTGATATTGCTTTGAATAAAAGTCAATCTGTACCGATAAAGAAACTATCACCAGACAACGAGGGGGAAGTTATGCCGCCTAACTCTCCTCACGTGTCAGTACCTGCGTCTCCCGCTCGGGAGATGCGTAGGATTGAGACGCCAAGTACATCTAGGCCCTTACAAATCACTTTACATGATATGGCTAATGTTATGAAAGAAGTATTATATAATATGCCCGAATTAAGGGGAAAACGCGATAGCTCTGGGTTAAGGACAGAGCGCGCCGATGACACGAGAGCCATGTCTGATACTGCGTCACAATTTGCAGAACATGAGGACGGTGAGCTTCATTCTGTCGGTGACGGTTCTGATCCGGGGAGACCGGATTCAGAAATTTCAAATTTTAAATTTAAGCTTGAGAACCTCCGTGTGTTACTAGGGGAGGTATTAGCGGCTCTGAATGATTGCGACACGGTGGCAATTCCAGAGAAATTGTGTAGGTTGGATAGATACTATGCGGTACCGGTGTGTACTGACGTTTTTCCTATACCAAAAAGACTTACAGAAATTATTAGTAAGGAGTGGGATAGACCCGGTGTGCCTTTTTCCCCTCCCCCGATATTTAGAAAAATGTTCCCTATAGACGCCACCACACGAGACTTATGGCAGACGGTCCCTAAGGTGGAGGGAGCAGTTTCTACGTTATCCAAGCGTACCACTATCCCGGTGGAGGATAGCTGTGCTTTCTCAGATCCAATGGAAAATAAAATTAGAGGGTTATCTTAAGAAAATGTTTGTTCAACAGGGTTTTATATTGCAGCCTCTTGCATGCATTGCGCCTGTCACGGCTGCAGCGGCATTCTGGTTTGAGTCTCTGGAAGAGGCGATTCGCACAGAGCCATTGGATGAGGCTTTGAGCAAAGTTAGAACCCTTAAGCAAGCTAATGTGTTTGTTTCAGATGCCGTAGTACATCTAACCAAACTTACGGCTAAATATTCCGGATTCGCCATACAGGCGCGCAGAGCGCTCTGGCTTAAATCCTGGTCAGCGGATGTAACTTCCAAGTCTAAGCTACTTAACATTCCTTTCAAAGGGCAGACCTTATTCGGGCCCGGCTTGAAGGAAATTATTGCTGACATTACGGGAGGTAAGGGCCACGCCCTTCCTCAGGACAGGGCCAAACCAAAGGCCAAACAGTCTAATTTTCGTGCCTTTCGTAACTTCAAGGCAGGAGCAGCATCGACTTCCTCCGCTCCAAAACAGGAAGGAACTACTGTTCGTTACAGACAGGGTTGGAAAGGCAACCAGTCATGGAACAAGGGCAAGCAGGCCAGAAAGCCTACTCCCGCCCCTAAGACAGCATGAAGACAGGGCCCCCTATCCGGAGACGGATTTAGTGGGGGGCAGACTTTCTCTCTTTGCCCAGGCTTGGGCAAGAGATGTGCAGGATCCCTGGACGTTAAAGATTATATCTCAGGGATACCTTCTGGATTTCAAAACCTCTCCTCCACAAGGGAGGTTCCATCTTTCGAGGTTATCGACAAACCTAGTAAAGAAAGAGGCATTTCTACAATGTGTACAAGACCTCTTAATCATGGGAGTGATCCACTCAGTTCCACGATCGGAACAGGGACAAGGATTTTACTCAAATCTATTTGTGGTTCCCAAAAAAGAGGGAACCTTCAGACCAATCTTGGACTTAAAGATCTTAAACAAATTCCTAAGGGTACCATCGTTCAAGATGGAAACCATTCGAACCATCCTACCCATGATCCAAGAGGGTCAATATATGACCACGGTGGACTTAAAGGATGCTTACCTTCATATACCGATTCACAAAGATCATTATCGGTACCTAAGGTTTGCCTTTCTAGACAGGCATTACCAGTTTGTGGCTCTTCCCTTCGGGTTAGCCACGGCCCCGAGAATTTTTACGAAGGTTCTGGGCTCACTTCTGGCGGTACTAAGACCACGAGGCATAGCGGTGGCTCCGTACCTAGACGACATTCTGATACAAGCGTCAAGTTTTCAGAATGCAAAGTCTCATACAGAGATAGTTCTAGCATTTCTGAGGTCGCATGGGTGGAAAGTGAACGTGGAAAAGAGTTCTCTGTTACCACTCACAAGGGTTCCTTTTCTAGGGACTCTTATAGATTCTGTAGAGATGAAGATTTACCTGACGGAGTCCAGGTTATCAAAGATTCTCAATGCTTACCGTGTCCTTCATTCCGTTCCAAGCCCATCAGTAGCTCAGTGCATGGAGGTAATCGGCTTAATGGTCGCGGCAATGGACATAGTGCCATTTGCGCGCCTGCATCTCAGACCGCTGCAACTATGCATGCTCAGTCAATGGAACGGGGATTACTCAGATCTATACCCTTTGCTAAATCTGGACCAGGAGACCAGAGATTCTCTTCTCTGGTGGTTGTCACCGGTTCATCTGTCCAAAGGAATGACCTTTCGCAGACCAGATTGGACGATTGTAACAATGGATGCCAGCCTTCTAGGCTGGGGAGCAGTCTGGAATTCCCTGAAGGCTCAGGGATCGTGGACTCAAGAGGAGAAACTCCTTCCAATAAACATTTTAGAATTAAGAGCAATATTCAATGCTCTTCTAGCTTGGCCTCAGTTAGCAAAACTGAGGTTCATCAGATTTCAGTCGGACAATATCACGACACTGGCTTACATCAATCATCAAGGGGGAACCAGGAGTTCCCTAGCGATGTTGGAAGTCTCGAAGATAATTCGCTGGGCAGAGTCTCACTCTTGCCACCTGTCAGCGATTTACATCCCAGGCGTAGAGAACTGGGAGGCGGATTTCCTAAGTCGCCAGACTTTTCATCCGGGAGAGTGGGAACTTCACCCGGAGGTATTTGCTCAACTGATTCGTCGTTGGGGCGAACCGGATCTGGATCTCATGGCATCTCGCCAGAACGCGAAGCTTCCTTGTTACGGATCCAGGTCCAGGGACCCGGGAGCGGTGCTGGTAGATGCATTAGCAGCCCCTTGGGTTTTCAATAGCTTATGTGTTTCCACCATTTCCGTTGCTACCTCGGCTGATTGCCAGGATCAAACAGGAGAGGGCATCGGTAATTCTGATAGCGCCTGCGTGGCCACGCAGGACCTGGTATGCAGACCTAGTGGACATGTCGTCCTGTCCGCCATGGTCTCTTCCTCTGAGGCAGGACCTTCTAATTCAGGGTCCTTTCAACCATCCAAACCTAATTTCTCTGAGGCTGACTGCCTGGAAATTGAACGCTTGATTCTATCAAAGCGTGGGTTTTCGGATTCGGTTATTGATACATTAATACAGGCTCGGAAACCTGTGACCAGAAAAATTTACCATAAGAGATGGCGTAAATATTTATATTGGTGTGAATCCAAGAGTTACTCATGGAGTAAGGTTAGGATTCCTAGGATATTGGCTTTTCTACAAGAGGGTTTAGAAAAGGGTTTATCCGCTAGTTCGCTAAAGGGACAGATTTCAGCTCTGTCTATTCTTTTACACAAACGTCTGGCAGAGAATCCAGACGTCCAGGCCTTTTGTCAGGCTTTGGCTAGAATTAAGCTTGGTTCTTAAAGTTCTTCAGGGTGTTCCGTTTGAACCCCTTCATTCCATTGATATTAAGCTTTTACCTTGGAAAGTTTTGTTTTTGATGGCTATTTCCTCGGCTCGAAGAGTCTCTGAGTTATCTGCCTTACATTGTGATTCTCCTTATCTGATCTTTAATTCAGACAAGGTAGTACTGCGTACTAAACCTGGGTTTTTGCCTAAGGTTGTTTCTAACAGGAATATCAATCAAGAGATTGTTGTTCCATCATTATGTCCTAATCCTTCTTCAAAGAAGGAACGTCTTTTGCATAATCTAGAAGTGGTCCGTGCTCTGAAGTTCTACTTACAGGCAACTAAAGATTTTCGACAAACTTCTTCTCTGTTTGTCGTTTACTCTGGACAGAGGAGAGGTCAAAAGGCTTCGGCTACCTCTCTCTCTTTTTGGCTTTGTAGCATAATACGTTTAGCCTATGAGACTGCTGGGCAGCAGCCTCCAGAAAGAATTACAGCTCATTCCACTAGAGCTGTGGCTTCCACCTGGGCCTTTAAGAATGAGGCCTCTGTTGAACAGATTTGCAAGGCTGCAACTTGGTCTTCACTTCGTACTTTTTCCAAATTTTACAAATTTGACACTTTCGCTTCTTCGGAGGCTGGTTTTGGGAGAGAGGTTCTACAGGCAGTGGTTCCTTCTGTTTAATGTTCCTGCCTTGTCCCTCCCATCATCCGTGTACTTAGCTTTGGTATTGGTATCCCATAAGTAATGGATGACCCGTGGACTGAACACACTTAACAAGAGAAAACATAATTTATGCTTACCTGATAAATGTATTTCTCTTGTAGTGTGTTCAGTCCACGGCCTGCCCTATCTCTTTGAGGCAGGTTCTAAATTTTAAAATTATAACTCCAGTCACCACTGCACCTTATAGTTTCTCCTTTCTCGTCTTTTTTCGGTCGAATGACTGGATATGACATGTGAGGGGAGGAGCTATATAGCAGCTCTGCTTGGGTGATCCTCTTGCAACTTCCTGTTGGGAAGGAGAATATATCCCATAAGTAATGGATGACCCATGGACTGAACACACTACAAGAGAAATACATTTATCAGGTAAGCATAAATTATGTTTTTTCCTATACCAAAAAGGCTTACTGAAATTATTAGCAAGGAGTTGGATAAACCTGGTGTGCCCTTTTCCCCTCCTCCGATATTTAGAAAAATGTTCCCTATAAACGCCGCCACACGAGACTTATGGCAGACGGTCCCTAAGGTGGAGGTAGCAGTATCTACTTTAGCCAAGCGTACCACTATCCCGGTGGAGGATAGTTGTGCTTTCTCAGATCCAATGGATAAAAAATTAGAGGGTTACCTTAAGAAAATGTTTGTTCAACAAGGTTTTATATTACAGCCTCTTGCATGCATTGCGCCTGTCACTGCTGCAGCGGCATTCTGGTTTGAGTCTCTGGAAGAGGCGATTCGCACAGCACCATTGGATGAGACTTTGAGCAAGCTTAGAACGCTTAAGCTAGCTAATGCGTTTGTTTCGGATGCCGTAGTGCATTTAACCAAACTTACGGCTAAAAATTCCGGATTCGCCATACAGGCGCGCAGAGCGCTATGGCTTAAATCCTGGTGAGCAGATGTAACTTCTAAATCTAAACTATTGAATATTCCTTTCAAAGGGCAGACCTTATTCGGGCCCGGCTTGAAGGAAATTATTGCTGACATTACTGGAGGTAAGGGTCACTCCCTTCCTCAGGACAGGGCCAAATCAAAGGCCAAACAGTCTAATTTTCGTGCCTTTCGTAATTTCAAGGCAGGAGCAGCATCAACTTCCTCCGCTCCAAAACAGGATGGACCTACTGCTCGTTACAGACAAGGTTGGAAAGGCAACCAGTCATGGAACTAGGGCAAGCAGGCCAGAAAGCCTACTTCCGCCCCTAAGACAGCATGAAGACAGGGCCCCCTTTCCGGAGACGGATCTAGTGGGGGGCAGACTTTCTCTCTTTGCCCAGGCTTGGGCAAGAGATGTACAGGATCCCTGGACGTTGGAGATTATATCTCAGGGATACCTTCTGGATTTCAAAACTTCTCCTCCACAAGGGAGGTTTCATCTCTCAAGGTTATCAACAAACCTAGTAAAGAAAGAGGCATTTCTACAATGTGTAAAAGACCTCTTAGTGATGGGAGTGATCCACCCAGTTCCGCGAACGGAACAAGGGCAAGGGTTTTACTCAAATCTGTTTGTGGTTCCCAAAAAAGGAACCTTCAGACCAATCTTAGATTTAAAAATCTTAAAGAAATTCCTAAGGGTTCCATCGTTCAAGATGGAAACCATTCGGACCATCCTACCCATGATCCAAGAGGGTCAATATATGACCACAGTGGATTTAAAGGATGCCTACCTTCACATACCGATTCACAAAGATCATTATCGGTACCTAAGGTTTGCCTTTCTAGACAGGCATTACCAGTTTGTAGCTCTTCCCTTCGGGTTAGCTACGGCTCCGAGAATTTTTACAAAGATTCTGGGTTCGCTTCTGGCGGTACTAAGATCGCGAGGCATTGCGGTGGCTCCGTACCTAGACGACATTCTGATACAAGCGTCAAGTTTTCAAAATGCAAAGTCTCATACAGAGATAGTTCTAGCATTTCTGAGGTCGCATGGGTGGAAAGTGAACATGGAAAAGAGTTCTCCGTTTCCACTCACAAGGGTCCCCTTCCTAGGGACTCTTATCGATTCTGTAGAGATGAAGATTTACCTGACGGAGTCCAGGTTATCAAAAATTCTAAATGCTTGCCGTGTCCTTCATTCCATTCCAAGCCCATCAGTAGCTCAGTGCATGGAAGTAATCGGCTTAATGGTCGCGGCAATGGACATAGTGCATCTCAGACCGCTGCAATTATGCATGCTAAGTCAGTGGAATGGGGATTACTCAGATATGTCCCCTTTACTGTATCTGGACCAGGAGACCAGGGATTCTCTTCTCTGATGGTTGTCTCGGGTTCATCTGCCCAAAGGAATGACCTTTCGCAGACCAGATTGGACGATTGTAACAACAGATGCCAGCTTACTAGGCTGGGGCGCAGTCTGGAACTCCCTAAAGGCTCAGGGATCGTGGACTCAGGAGGAGAAACTCCTTCCAATAAACATTCTGGAATTAAGAGCAGTATTCAATGCTCTCCTACCTTGGCCTCAGTTAGCAACACTGAGGTTCATCAGGTTTCAGTCGGACAACATCACGACTGTAGCTTACATCAATCATCAAGGAGGAACCAGGAGTTCCCTAGCGATGTTAGAAGTCTCAAGGATAATTCGCTGGGCAGAGTCTCACTCTTGCCACCTGTCAGCGATCTACATCCCAGGCGTGGAGAACTGGGAGGCGGACTTTCTAAGTCGCCAGACTTTTCATCCGGGCGAGTGGGATCTTCATCCGGAGATATTTGCTCAACTAATTCTTCGTTGGGGCAAACCGGAACTGGATCTCATGGCATCTCGCCAGAATGCCAAGCTTCCGTGCTACGGATCCAGGTCCAGGGACCCGGGAGCGGTGCTGATAGATGCACTAGCAGCCCCTTGGGTTTTCAACATTGCTTATGTGTTTCCACCTTTTCAGCTACTGCCTCGACTGATTGCCAAGATAAAACAGGAGAGAGCATTGGTGATTCTGATAGCGCCTGCGTGGCCACGCAGGACCTGGTATGCAGACCTAGTGGACATGTCGTCCTGTCCACCATGGTCTCTGCCTCTGAGGCAGGATCTTCTAATTCAGGGTCCTTTCAACCATCCAAATCTAATTTCTCTGACGCTGACTGCGTGGAGGTTGAACGCTTGATTCTATTGAAGCGTGGTTTCTCGGAGTCGGTTATTGATACATTAATACAGGCTCGGAAACCTATGACCAGAAAAATTTACCATAAGATATGGCGTAAATATTTATATTGGTGTGAATCCAAGAGTTACTCATGGAGTAAGGTTAAGATTCCTAGGATATTGTCTTTTCTACAAGAGGGTTTATAAAAGGGTTTATCCGCTAGTTCGCTAAAGGGACAGATTTCTGCTCTGTCTATTCTTTTACACAAGCGTCTGGCAGAGAATCCAGACGTCCAGGCTTTTTGTCAGGCTTTGGCCAGGATTAAGCCTGTGTTTAAGACTGTTGCTCCTCCGTGGAGCTTAAACTTGGTTCTTAAAGTTCTTCAGGGTGTTCTGTTTGAACCCCTTCATTCCATTGATATTAAGCTTTTATCTTGGAAAGTTTTGTTTTTGATGGCTATTTCCTCGGCTCGAAGAGTCTCTGAGTTATCTGCCTTACATTGTGATTCTCCTTATCTGATCTTTAATTCAGACAAGGTAGTACTGCGTACTAAACCTGGGTTTTTACCTAAGGTTGTTTCTAACAGGAATATCAATCAAGAGATTGTTGTTCCATCATTGTGTCCTAATCCTTCTTCAAAGAAGGAACGTCTTTTGCATAATCTAGACGTGGTCCGTGCCCTGAAGTTCTACTTACAGGCAACTAAAGATTTTCGGCAAACTTCTTCTCTGTTTGTCGTTTACTCTGGACAGAGGAGAGGCCAAAAGGCTTCGGCTACCTCTCTCATCTTGTTTCATCTTGTTACTCTTTGACACAGCTCTTGTCTGGGATAATCCCTTGTGGGAGACTTATAAACCTGGGATTTTTAATTACCCTGAATATGTGGCCTCCTTTCGAATGGTATTTGATGTTCCGGCTCGCTCCTCCTCTGCTGCTAAACGACTCATGTCCATTCAGCAAGGTACGAGATCTGTTGCTCAGTATGCCATTGAGTTCCGTACGCTTGCCGCAGAGGTAGGTTGGAACAATGAAGCCCTTGTTGCTCCCTTCTTTCATGGGCTCCCTGATGCGATTAAAGACGAAGTTGCTGCCAGAGATTTACCAGAAGATCTCGAGGCATTGGTGTCTTTTTTGATCCTTATTGACATCAGACTCAGAGAGAGGCCCTCTTTCAAGGAGCGCTTGCGAAAGCCTCCTGTTCTGTTGTCTCCTACGTGTTCGTTCCCACCCATGCCTTCCTCTCCTCCCATGGTCCCGAGTCACCAGGTACCGCTGAGCCGATGCAGTTGGGATTCGCACGTCTCTCCGCTTCAGAGAGGGCCTTTAGGAGGAGGGAGGGGCTCTGCCTCTATTGTGGGTTACGGGGCCACCTTTTAAAGTCTTGTCCTACACGGCCGGGAAACCCTCACACCTAAGGTCCTGTCGGGGACAGACCTTGGGTGGTTTATCTTTGTCTCTGGAACCGCTTAAGGAGAAACCTTTGGTCACGGTTGTCTTTTCCTGGGTGGACTCCTCCAAAGTCACCCAGGCTCTTGTTGACTCCGGTGCTGCGGGCTATTTCATTGACAGTGCTTTTGTATCAAAGCACTCCATTCCTGTATTGCCTCGGTTCGTTCCACTTCCTATTGAGGCCATTGATGGCAGGCCCCTTCAGCCCGCACTCGTTATTCACGAAACCGCTCTGTTATCCATTGCTGTTGGGGCTCTCCATTTTGAAATACTCCGGTTCCAGGTGATAAACTTTCTGCATTTTCCAATTGTTTTGGGTTATCCCTGGCTCCAAAAGCACAATCCCAGTCTGGACTGGCGCAGGTCCAAAATTTTGTCATGGTCTCCGTAATGTATTTCCACTTGTCTTCGGAAACCAGTCAAAGTCTTGTGCACTTCTTTGGTATCTCAATTGCCAGAGGCGTATCGAGAGTTCCTAGACGTTTTTGACAAGGTGCGTCCTCAATCCCCTAAATAGTGCTCCTACACTGCATTTCCATGTGATTGACTGTCAGCATCCTCCAGGAACTTGCAAGGGCTAATTAAAAGGTATTCTTGTCCAGTTGGTGATGCCGTCCGCTCTCCTGCCCATGCACAGTTGTTCCTGGAGGATGCTGACAGTCATTCACATGGAAATGCAGTGTAGGAGCACTATTTAGGGGATTGAGGACTTGATTCTCTAAAGCTATTTAGTCTGGCGAGATTCTCTAAGATGTCTTATCACTATTGGACAAATTCCGCTTGATGCTTTGAGAAATACGATAGGAGCTCCTGCACACACCTCTGAGTTCTGATTGGATGAATCAGACTCAAAAAGGAAGAGTGCTCATTTCAACATATTCATTTTTAAATCCTTCTTGAAGAAGCCCGGCCGCTGACCGGGGGAAACGCGTCAGGGTATTGAACTGACAATCTAGGCTGGAACAAGGGTCCCGGTATCCTGCACTCACAACAGCCACAGGACTTGCTGACAAGGTATCCGGATTCACCTGCCAGTCATATCCAGTGCAGCAGCGCTCGGCAATCACAACAAGCCGGCTGTGGGAAGCAACAAGAACTGTACCACCCATGATCCTCCTAATTGCAGTACATTCATTTTAATCTTGTAAGTGCATATATGTTTGTGTAATATACTGTGTCATTAAACGCTTTCACTTGAGTCCTGCCTTTTGCGCCATTTCTTCTCTTTTCATATATACTTGTTCCTGCATACGAAGCCCTGGTTTGGGAATACCAGGCTGGATTAAAGGCAGCAAGGCTTGGGCACAGTGACTTCCCTGGAACTAAAGGGATCCTAGAAACCAATTATTTGGAACCAATTTGGAATTATTTTGGAAAACATTGATAAACACCCCTGAGCACAGGAAGTCGTATTGGACTTATTTTCTTCCATCAAAGGTACTGTTCCTTTTTACCATTTGATCAAATTGCAGCATTGCAATTGTTATATCAACAAAAAGGACATACTTGCAAACATATATCTAATTCAACATTTTTTTGAGGTATAGCGCATTTTATCATTATTGTTGTTTTGTATAGTGTATAATTTTGTTTCCTCTCTAAGAAATTGTCTCCAGTGGAGTGCATTTATAAAATTGGCGACAGGGAATTACTGGCCATAATTTTGGCACTCAAGGAATAGAAGCATCTTCTCGAGTGTACTAGCGTACCAGTGCTCATTCTTACTGACCACAAGAATTTAACTTGGCTAACCAAATGTTTGTTGCCCCGACAGGCCAGATGGGTGCTATTTTTGTCTCAGTTTAATTATGTGGTCTCTTATCTGCCTGGTAGTAAAAATGTTAGAGCTGATGCCCTCTCTCAACAGTTTTAGCCTCTGTCCAAGGAGGAGTCTGTACCTACTCCAGTTATACCTCCTGACCATATTTTGGCTACCATAGTACTAATTTGACTTCTCCCTTGGGGGAGGAGATCCTGGCTGCACAAACCAATGCAACTCCTGAGAAACCTAGTTGTAAGTGCTTTGTTCCTGAGAATCTTCAAACTAAACTTTTGCACACTTACCACTATCCTAAGGCCGCATGTCACCCGGGCAAGAACCAAATGATGTGGTTTGTCACTCAAAAGTTCTGGTGGCCAGGTCTTTGTTCTGATGTTGCTGCGTATGTTGCCTCCTGCTCAGTTTGTTCACAGAATAAGACTCCTCGACGTCTTCCTGTGGGTCTTCTTCAACAATTGCTAATGGTGAGCGTCCTTGGACACATCTTTCCATGGACTTCATTGTCGAGCTCCCTGTTCCCAGTGGCAATACTGTTATCCCAATGGTAGTTGACCGTTTTTCTAAAATGTCACATTGCATTCCCTTAAAGAATCTTCCTACCATTCAGGAGCTTGCTTCAATTTTAGCCGGGGAGGTCTTCCGTTTACATGGGTTACCCAAGGAGATAGTGTCGGACCGGGGTAGCCAGTTTGTCTCCAGATTTTGGTGTTCCTTTTGTGCGGAAATGGGGATCCAGCTTTCCTTCTCATCGGCATATCACCCTCAATCTAATGGGGCTGCGGAACGGTCTAATCAAGCTCTTGAACAATTCCTCTGTTGCTATGTCTCAGATCACCAGAATAATTGGTCTAAACTGTTACTTTGGGCAGAGTTCGCTCGTAATAGTGCTATTAATGCTTCCTCACAGTTATCCCCGTTCATAGCAAATTATGGGTTCAACCATCCTTGTTGCCTGATTCATTCATGTCTCAGGATATTCCGGCTTTGGAGGAGCATCTCCGGCAACTCCGTTCCACGTGGGTGCAAATTCAGGATTGCCTTCATCGTTCTATGCAGCGCCAAAAGTTCCAGGCTGATCGTAGGTGTCTGCCCTCACCTTCCTACCAGGTTGGTGAGAGGGTTTGGCTGTCCTCCCGCAACTTAAACCTTTGTGTGCCTTCTAATAAACTATCTCCTCGTTATGTCGGTCCTTTTCGAATACTCCCGACGGGTCAATCCTGTGGCCTAGGCTCTTGACTTTCCTCCTGCAATGCGCATCTCCAATGTTTTTCATCTCTCCCTCTTGAAACCATTGGTTTATAATCGGTTTACTATTGTGTTGCCTCGTCTCCGTCCTATCTCTGTTGACAACCATAAAGAATATGAGGTCAGCAGCATTATTGACTCTCGTATGTCCAGGGGCCGTGCACAGTATTTTGTTCACTGGAGAGGCTACGGTCCGTGGGTTTCCTCCCCTGATGTTCATGCTCCCGCCCTCCTCCGTGCCTTCCATGTCCGTTTCCCCAATAAGCCTTTTGTCCTCCCGCAGGGAGGGGTCATTGAGGGGAGGGTACTGTCAGGGTTTTTTCCTGTTTTTTTTGCCATGTGCTGCTGGCAGCCATTTTACTCACCTCTTACTGAATCTGGTACAGAGTGTGTGATGCTGCTCATTTCCTTAACGCCCTCTTATGGCCAGACTGGTGTACATCATCCGTGTGAGACAGGTTGCAGTCTCAGAATTGTGATGTTATCACTTATTTTTTAAAGGGCTTCTGTTCTGTATGCTTTGCCCTTGCGTTATCTCAGACCTGTTTGTGAGTTCCAGTTCCTGTGTATTACCTCTGTGTCTGACGTCCCTCCTGGTTCTTGATCCCTGGCTTGTTCCTGACTCCGCTGTTCTCCTTGTTCCTGATTACGGCTCGTCTGACTACTCGCTTTGGCTCCTGACTCGGCTTGTCTTACTACCAGCTCTGGCTTTGACTCCTGGCTTGTTATTTGGCATGTGGACTTTTTATTATTTTTTGTTATTAATAAAGGTGTAATTATTTTTGCACTTCTCGTCTCAGTCTGATTCCTGGCACCCTGACACATAACACATTGGAATATTTTCTTTTTGGAAGGAAATTGCAAAGTCTGAATGCCTAAAATATATTGGGGAAACTTAAAGGGATACTAAACTCAAATATTTTCATGATTCAGATAGAGCATGACATTTTAAGCAACTTTCTAATTTTCTCCTATTATCAATTTTTCTTCGTTCTCTTGCTATGTTTATTTGAAAAATAAGGCATCTAAGCTATGGAGCCAGACACTTTTTGGTTCAGACCCTAGACAGCACGTGTTTAATGGTGGCTGACATTTAGCATCCAATCAGCAAGAACAACCCAGGTTGTGAACCAAAAATGGTCCGGCTTCTAAACTTACATTCTTGCTTTTCAAATAAAGATAGCAAGATAATGAAGAAAAATTGATAATAAGAGTAAATTAAAAAGTTGCTTAAAATTGCATGCTCTATCCTAATCATGAAAGAAAACATTTGGGTTCAGTGTTCCTTTAACCCCTTAGTGACCAGAGCACTTTTCCATTTTCTGTCCGTTTGGGACCAAGGCTATTTTTACATTTCTGCGGTGTTTGTGTTTAGCTGTAATTTTCCCCTTACTCATTTAATGTACCCACACATATTATATACCGTTTTTCTCGCCATTAAATGGACTTTCTGAAGATACCATTATTTTTATCATATCTTATAATTTACTATAAATTTTTTTATAAAATATGAGGAAAAAATGGAAAAAAACACACTTTTTCTAACTTTGACCCCCAAAATCTGTTATACATCTACAACCACCAAACAAAAACCATGCTAAATAGTTTCTAAATTTTGTCCTGAGTTTAGAAACACCCAATGTTTACATGTTCTTTGCTTTTTTTGCAAGTTATAGGGCCATAAATACAAGTAGCACTTTGCTATTTCCAAACCACTTTTTTTCAAAATTAGCGCTAGTTACGTTGGGACACTGATATCTTTCAGGAATCCCTGAATATCCATTGACATGTATATATATTTTTTTTAGAAGACATCCCAAAGTATTGATCTAGGCCCATTTTGGTATATTTCATGCCACCATTTCACCGTCAAATGCGATCAAATAAAAAAAATTGTTCACTTTTTCACAATTTTTTTCACAAACTTTAGGTTTCTCACTGAAATTATTTACAAAAAACTTATGCAATTATAGCATGCATGGTTGTAAATGCTTCTTTGGGATCCCCTTTGTTCATAAATAGCAGACATATATGGCTTTGGTTTTGCTTTTTACTAATTAGAAGGCTGCTAAATGAGACTGCGCACCACACGTGTATTATGCCCAGCAGTGAAGGGGTTAATTAGGGAGCATGTAGGGAGCTTCTAGGGTTAATTTTAGCTTCAGTGTAGTGTAGTAGACAACCCCAAGTATTGATCTAGGCCCATTTTGGTATATTTCATGCCACCATTTCACCGCCAAATACAATCAAATTAAAAAAAAAACGCAAAATTTTTCCACAATTTTAGGTTTCTCACTGAAATTATTTACAAACAGCATGTGCAATTATGGCACAAATAGTTGTAAATGCTTCTCTGGGATCCCCTTTGTTCAGAAATAGCAGACACATATGACTTTGGCGTTGCTTTTTGGTAATTAGAAGGCCGCTAAGTGCTGCTGCGCATCACACATGTATTATGGCTAGCAGTTAAGGGGTTAATTAGGTAGTTTGTAGGGAGCTTGCGGGGTTAATTTTAGCTTTAGTGTAGAGATCAGCCTCCCACCTGACACATCAGACCCCCTGATATCTCCCAAACAGCTCCCTTCCCTCCCCCACCCCACAATTGTCCCCGCCATCTTAAGTACTGGCAGAAAGTCTGCCAGTACTAAAATAAAAGTTTTTTTTTTTTTTTAAATACATCTTTAGCATATTTACATATGCTACTTTGTAGGATCCCCCCCCCAAAACAGCTCTCTAACCCCCCCCTGCCTTATTGGGGGCCATCTTGGGTACTGGCAGCTGTCTGCCAGTACCCAGTTAACAATATTTTTTTCTCTTTTTTATTTAATTTTTTAACAGTTTTCTGTAGTGTAGCTTCCCCACGACCAACCCCTACCCCCACCCCCTCCCAGATCCCTTAGATTACTTTTTGGGGGCATTTATTCCCCCTCTTCCTCCCACTTATTACATAATCATTTCTGTAGTGTAAGCGGTTCCCACCCGCTCCCTCCCGTGCACGCGCCCGCCCGCCGATCCCCCGTGCACGCGGGAGTGTCTGTGCGCGCCCCTGACTCTCCCGCCCCCGATCCCGCCCCCCTCTGTGACTCTGAATCCATCGATGGCCGCCCTCCCGCCTCCCACTGCAGCCCCCACCCACCAACGATTGCGGCCATCGATGTCCGGTGTAGAGAGGGCCACAGAGTGGCTCTCTCTGCACCGGAGGGGTACAGATTGTTATTGCAGGATGCCTCGATATTGAGGCATCCTGCAATAACCGGAAAGCAGCTGGAAGCGATGAGGATCGCTTCCAGCTGCTTTCCAAACCGAGGACGTACGCCATACGTCCTCAGGCATTAACTGCCTTTTTTCTGAGGACGTATGGCGTACGTCCTCGGTCATTAAGGGGTTAAAGGCACATGACACTCAAAAAGGTTTACAGTCTAAAAGAGAGTGCTTAAAATATGTTGCAGTGTTTTTTTATTTGTTTTTAAATAGATCCTCTTGTCCTAAATAAACTAACCTTTTTTAATGTGGGAAATATTGTGATCAACTAATCAGTCCATGCCTGGGACTCAGTTGTACACTATCATAGGACTCTGTTCTACACTGTCCTCCTGTTAGTTCCACCTTAAGTTTAAACTTAACTTGTCACAATTGTAACATGTTTAGTTGTGATTCTTTTGTATACATGATAGAATTGGAGTAAAAAGACCCTTTAAATAAGACATTAAAGGGACATTATACACCTGACCCACCATCACATATTTAAAGGGACAGTATACACCAATTTTCATATAACTGCATGTAATAGACGCTACTATAAAGAATATGCACAGATACCGATATAAAAATCCAGTATAAAACCGTTTAAAAACTTGCTTAGAAGCTTCCAGTTTAGCTCTGTTAAATAGATAGCTGGAACATCCACTGAAAGTGGGAAATATCACTCTCCCCCTTCCCCTTCCTTTGCATATGAAAAGACCCTTTACACCAACAGAAGCCAGCTGGGGTAGGTATACGTCGGTATTCTCCTTAAACTTTGGTGCTTGGTTAGGAGTCTGAAAATCAGAGCAATGTTATTTAAAAATAAGCAAAACTATCAATTTTTAAAAAAACAACAACTTTATGGGCTATATAAATGGATCATCTACAAAACAATTATGCAAGAAAAAAAATGAGTGTATAATGTCCCTTTAAAGGGGGACAAAATAGTAAAAATTGAAATGTGCATGAGTGCATTTCAATGTTGAATAGGAAGAAAATGGGCTGCTAGTTAAAGCTATAACTGTTTCAGTGGCATATGTACATATGCTGCTATGCCCTGTGTACACTTTTAAATAGTACACTTTTGTGTATCGTGTCAGTGATGACATAGCCGCATACAATCCACAGTTGACTTTCTGAGTGTGTAAGCTGATAATGGTTTCCACTAGAAACATTTTTGCAAATGCTTCTATTTAAACCTGAAATGCTTGCCTACTTCTTTAATTCACATCTGAAAACTTTTTATTTTTCCTACATTCCCTAGAGGGGCTGAAGCACATATACCATCATAGCAATGGTACAGTTTTATTAAATCTGCTATGTGCTGCAGTAATTGCTTATCTGGCTCTAACTGGCCAAAGAAAGGGATATAACATAAATATACTCAATAGTCATTTTAATTGATGTGCCTGTGGAATTAATTTATTCAAGAAAATCTTGCAAATCTGGCTAACAAGGTGATAGTTGTGCTTATAAAACGGGCTAGATTACAAGTGGTGCGTTTAAAGTTAGCGAGCACAATATAGCAATATTGTGATCGTGTTAACTTGTGCGCGTATTACAAGTTGAAAGTAAACATGTTCGCTCAGACACAAACTAAATTAGTTCATGTCGGGTTTGCGCAAGTGGAGATCTAGGCATAGAGAGAAAGAGTTAAAAATCAAAAAGTGCACCAAACGCAACATAAATTTATTAAACTAATTTATTACACTCATATATAAACATCCTGATAAGCTCTTAATATAAATATTAATAAAAAATGTTTTATAAGGGTTCAAAGGTGTATATGGTATATGACAAGATGTTTGAATAGAAAGGGCTATAATGTGTGTGTATGTATATAATTTTATATATATATATATATTATGTTGATGTGTGTGTGTTTGTGTGTTATATATATATATATATATATATATATATATATATATATATGTGTGTGTGTGTGTGTGTGTGTGCATATAAACAATCCCAGAACCAAACACTCTTGTTACTCTCAATTTTATCATATATTGCCAGGGTGCACGTATTAAGGTATTAAACACAACAATACACAACAATACATATATCCATCAAAATCACGGCACTCTCTGGTCTTTAACATATATCTTCTTTCTCCAACATTGGTGTGTCCGGTCCACGGCGTCATCCTTACTTGTGGGAATATCTCTTCCCCAACAGGAAATGGCAAAGAGTCCCAGCAAAGCTGGCCATATAGTCCCTCCTAGGCTCCGCCCACCCCAGTCATTCTCTTTGCCGTTGCACAGGCAACATCTCCACGGAGATGGTTAAGAGTTTTTTGGTGTTCAAATGTAGTTTTTATTCTTCTATCAAGTGTTTGTTATTTTAAAATAGTGCTGGTATGTACTATTTACTCTGAAACAGAAAAGGATGAAGATTTCTGTTTGTGAGAGGAAGATGATTTTAGCAGACAGTAACTAAAATCGATTGCCGTTTCCACATAGGACTGTTGAGATGAAGTAACTTCAGTTGGGAGAAGCAGTTAGCAGACTTTTCTGCTTAAGGTATGACTAGCCATATTTCTAACAAGACGATGTAATGCTGGAAGGCTGTCATTTCCCCTCATGGGGACCGGTAAGCCATTTTCTTAGTCAAACAAACAGAATAAAGGGCTTATTATGGGCTAAAAAACTGGTAGACATTTTTATGGGCTAAATCGATTGCTTTATTTGGGCATTTTATTCATATTTATGCTGACAATTTGCATTTATAAACTTGGGGAACGTTTATTAAACGGCAGGCACTGTGTTAGACACCTTTTCCAGTCAGGGGGCCTTCCTAGTTGTAGACTGAGCCTCATTTTCGCGCCATTACTGCGCAGTTGTTTTTTGAGAGCAGGGCATGCAGATGCATGTGTGAGGATCTAAAAATTGCTGGAAAAGCTTCTAGAAGGCGTCAATTGGTATTGTATTCCCCTCTGGGCTTGGTTGGGTCTCAGCAAAGACTATAGCTGGGACTGTATAGGGGTTAAAGTTATAAACGGCTCCGGTTCCGTTATTTTAAGGGTTAAAGCTCTGAAATTTGGTGTGCAATACTATTAATGCTTTAAGACACTGTGGTGAAATTTTTGTAATTTTTGAACAATTCCTTCATACTTTTTCACATATTCAGTAATAAAGTGTTTTCTGTTTAAAATTTAAAGAGACAGTAACGGTTTTGTTTTAAAACGTTTTTTGTGCTTTGTTGACAAGTTTAAGCCTGTTTAACATGTCTGCACCTTCAGATAAGCTATGTTCTATATGTATGAAAGCCAATGTGTCTCCCCATTTAAATTTATGTGATAATTGTGCCATAGCGTCCAAACAAAGTAAGGACAGTACTGCCACAGATAATGAAATTGCCCAAGATGATTCCTCAGATGAGGGGAGTAAACATGATACTACATCATCTCCTACTGTGTCTACACCAGTTTTGCCCACGCAGGAGGCCCCTAGTACATCTAGTGCGCCAATACTTATTACCATGCAACAATTAACGGCTGTAATGGATAACTCCATAGCAAATATTTTATCCAAAATGCCTACTTATCAGAGAAAGCGCGATTGCTCTGTTTTAAACACTGAAGAGCAGGAGGGCGCTGATGATAATTGTTCTGTCATACCCTCACACCAATCTGAAGGGGCCATGAGGGAGGTTTTGTCAGATGGAGAAATTTCAGATTCAGGAAAAATTTCTCAACAAGCTGAACATGATGTTGTGACATTTAAATTTAAATTAGAACATCTCCGCGCACTGCTTAAGGAGGTGTTATCTACTCTGGATGATTGTGACAACTTGGTCATTCCAGAGAAATTATGTAAGATGGACAAGTTCCTAGAGGTTCCGGTGCACCCCGACGCTTTTCCTATACCCAAGCGGGTGGCGGACATAGTAAATAAGGAGTGGGAAAAGCCCGGCATACCTTTTGTTCCCCCCCCTATATTTAAGAAATTATTTCCTATGGTCAACCCCAGAAAGGACTTATGGCAGACAGTCCCTAAGGTCGAGGGGGCAGTTTCTACTCTAAACAAACACACTACTATTCCTATCGAAGATAGTTATGCTTTCAAAGATCCTATGGATAAAAAATTGGAAGGTTTGCTTAAAAAGATTTTTGTACAGCAAGGTTACCTTCTACAACCCATTTCGTGCATTGTTCCTGTCACTACAGCAGCGTGGTTCTGGTTCGAGGAACTAGAAAAGTCACTCAGTAGAGAGACTCCATATGAGGAGGTTATGGACAGAGTTCACGCACTTAAATTGGCTAACTCTTTTATTTTAGATGCCGCTTTGCAATTAGCTAGATTAGCGGCGAAAAATTCAGGGTTTGCTATTGTGGCGCGCAGAGCGCTTTGGCTAAAGTCTTGGTCAGCGGATGTGTCATCCAAGACAAAATTGCTTAACATCCCTTTCAAAGGTAAAACTCTATTTGGACCAGAATTGAAAGAGATTATTTCAGACATCACTGGGGGAAAGGGCCACGCCCTTCCACAAGATAGGTCTTTCAAGGCTAAAAATAAGTCTAATTTTCGTTCCTTTCGCAATTTCAGGAACGGACCGGCCTCTAATTCTGCATCCTCTAAGCAAGAGGGTAATGCCTCACAACCCAAACCAGACTGGAAACCGATACAAGGCTGGAACAAGGGTAAGCAGGCCAAGAAGCCTGCCGCTGCTAACAAAACAGCATGAAGGAGTAGCCCCCGATCCGGGACAGGATCTAGTGTGGGGCAGACTCTCTCTCTTTGCTCAGGCTTGGGCAAGAGATGTTCAGGATCCCTGGGCGCTAGAAATAGTTTCTCAAGGTTATCTCCTGGAATTCAAGGAACTACCCCCAAGGGGAAGGTTCCACATGTCTCACTTATCCTCAAACCAAATAAAGAGACAGGCATTCTTACATTGTGTAGAAGACCTGTTAAAGATGGGAGTGATACACCCAGTTTCAATAAAGGAACAAGGAATGGGATTTTATTCCAATCTGTTCGTAGTTCCCAAAAAAGAGGGAACTTTCAGACCAATTTTGGATTTGAAGATCCTAAACAAATTTCTCAGGGTACCATCGTTCAAGATGGAAACCATTCGAACGATTCTACCCACTATCCAGGAAAGTCAATTTATGACTACTGTGGATCTAAAGGATGCGTACCTACATATTCCTATCCACAAAGAACATCATCAGTTCCTAAGGTTCGCTTTTCTGGACAAGCATTACCAGTTTGTGGCCCTCCCATTCGGGTTAGCCACTGCTCCAAGGATTTTCACAAAGGTGCTAGGGTCTCCAATGATTCAAGTAGATCAGAAGACCAGAGATTCACTCCGTTGGTGGCTGACCCTGGACCATCTGTCCCAGGGAATGAGCTTCCGCAGACCAGAGTGGGTCATTGTCACGACCGACGCCAGTCTAGTGGGCTGGGGCGCGGTCTGGGAATCCCTGAAAGTTCAGGGTCTATGGTCTCGGGAAGAGTCTCTTCTCCCGATAAACATTCTGGAGCTGAGAGCGATATTCAATGCTCTCAGGGCTTGGCCTCAACTAGCAAAGGCCAGATTCATAAGGTTCCAATCAGACAACATGACGACCGTTGCGTATATCAATCATCAGGGGGGAACAAGGAGTTCCCTGGCGATGAAAGAAGTGACCAAAATAATTCAATGGGCGGAGGATCACTCCTGCCACCTGTCTGCGATCCACATCCCAGGTGAGGAAAACTGGGAGGCGGATTTTCTGAGTCGTCAGACATTCCATCCGGGGGAGTGGGAACTCCACCCGGAGATCTTTGCCCAAATAACCCAATTATGGGGCATTCCGGACATGGATCTGATGGCGTCTCGTCAGAACTTCAAGGTTCCTTGCTACGGGTCCAGATCCAGGGATCCCAAGGCGACTCTAGTAGATGCACTAGTAGCACCTTGGAACTTCAACCTAGCTTATGTATTTCCACCGTTTCCTCTCATTCCCAGGCTGGTAGCCAGGATCAATCAGGAGAGGGCCTCGGTGATCTTGATAGCTCCTGCGTGGCCACGCAGGACTTGGTATGCAGACCTGGTGAATATTTCATCGGTTCCACCATGGAAGCTACCTTTGAGACAGGACCTTCTTGTTCAGGGTCCATTCGAACATCCAAATCTGGTCTCCCTCCAGCTGACGGCTTGGAGATTGAACGCTTGATTCTATCGAAGCGTGGGTTTTCAGATTCTGTGATAGATACTCTGGTTCAGGCCAGAAAACCGGTAACTAGAAAGATTTACCATAAAATATGGAAAAGATATATCTGTTGGTGTGAATCCAAAGGATTCCCATGGTATAAGATAAAAATTCCTAAGATTCTCTCCTTTCTACAAGAAGGTTTGGAGAAAGGATTATCTGCAAGTTCTCTAAAGGGACAGATCTCTGCTTTATCTGTCTTACTACACAAAAGACTGGCAACTGTGCCAGATGTTCAAGCATTTGTTCAGGCTCTGGTTAGGATCAAGTCTGTTTACAGACCTTTGACTCCTCCCTGGAGTCTAAATCTAGTTCTTTCAGTTCTTCAAGGGGTTCCGTTTGAACCTTTACATTCCATAGATATTAAGTTACTATCTTGGAAAGTTTTGTTTTTGGTTGCAATTTCTTCTGCTAGAAGAGTTTTCAGAGTTATCTGCTCTGCAGTGTTCTCCGCCCTATCTGGTGTTCCATGCAGATAAGGTGGTTTTGCGTACTAAGCCTGGTTTTCTTCCTAAGGTTGTTTCTAACAAAAATGTTAACCAGGAGATAGTTGTTCCTTCTTTATGTCCGAATCCAGTTTCAAAGAAGGAACGTTTGTTACATAATTTGGACGTAGTCCGTGCTCTAAAATTCTATTTAGAGGCTACAAAAGATTTCAGACAAACTTCTTCCTTGTTTGTTGTTTATTCTGGTAAAAGGAGAGGTCAAAAAGCGACTTCTACCTCTCTTTCCTTTTGGCTTAAAAGCATCATCCGATTGGCTTATGAGACTGCCGGACGGCAGCCTCCTGAAAGAATCACAGCTCACTCCACTAGGGCTGTGGCTTCCACATGGGCCTTCAAGAACGAGGCTTCTGTTGACCAGATATGTAAGGCAGCGACTTGGTCTTCACTGCACACTTTTGCCAAATTTTACAAATTTGATACTTTTGCTTCTTCGGAGGCTATTTTTGGGAGAAAGGTTTTGCAAGCTGTGGTGCCTTCCGTTTAGGTAACCTGATTTGCTCCCTCCCTTCATCCGTGTCCTAAAGCTTTGGTATTGGTTCCCACAAGTAAGGATGACGTCGTGGACCGGACACACCAATGTTGGAGAAAACAGAATTTATGCTTACCTGATAAATTACTTTCTCCAACGGTGTGTCCGGTCCACGGCCCGCCCTGGTTTTTTAATCAGGTCTGATGAATTATTTTCTCTAACTACAGTCACCACGGTACCATATGGTTTCTCCTATATATATTTCCTCCTGTCCGTCGGTCGAATGACTGGGGTGGGCGGAGCCTAGGAGGGACTATATGGCCAGCTTTGCTGGGACTCTTTGCCATTTCCTGTTGGGGAAGAGATATCCCAGAAGTAAGGATGACGCCGTGGACCGGACACACCGTTGGAGAAAGTAATTTATCAGGTAAGCATAAATTCTGTTTTTTATAACACTTTTTATTACACAATTTTTTAATAAACTTTGTAGTTTCTATTTTATGTTTAATGCATTTAGGTTTTGCATTATGAATTGCGATTTTGCTAATTAGGTGGCCATGCAACGAAGTTGCAGGACAACCTATTGTTATTGTCAGGATTATTAGGTGGCCATGCAACGAAGTTGCAGGACAACCTATTGTTATTGTCAAGATTATTATTATTATTATTATTTTTTTTTTTATTATTATTATTCCGCCACTTATTCAAGTGCTTATAAAAACAACAGCATAACTCAAAAACTCATGAAACTTGGCACTATGCTAAAGATCTATGCTGTGCATAATCCTATGCAAAATAAATCTCATAGGTCATGTGATCTAGCAGCCATATTGCTTTTTGCGACAAATTTCGACAACCGCTTGAAAATCTTCTTCTCCAGAACCACTTATGTTACAGCTGTGAAACTTGCTGTGTGTACTGCTGTACTGACCTAGAATAAAGTTTGTTCAAGAGAAGTGATTTAGTCACATAACCTAGCTGCCATTTTGAATTGTGCGAAAATCTTTAAACATCTTCTTCTCTGCAACCGCTAAGTGCAATGAAGTGCAATTTTGCACATGTGCTCCTTGCAAGGTCCTCTACCAAGTTTGTTCAAACTGCGAATTTTCCATAATCAACATGGCTGCTATGAGCCATTCGCCTTTTTATCGCAGTTAAATTGCGTAAATTTGCACTTTATGCATTATATTTACACTATTTAACTATATTACAGTGTAGCAGACACATGAGTACACATAGTCATGACCCCTAAAGGCAATATTGCAGTAAAAATTTGAACTGCGCAGTCGCCTTCGTGAAATAAAACATTTGCAAATTTTCATAAAACTTCTGCAAATTGTAGAGGTCTATAGTGAGACTTAGTATGTGCAATTTGAAAGCCATACAATGCATAGCTTGGCGGCCATTTTTTTTCGTATGCGCGTTTTTTAACTGCAAAGATCTTCTTCTCCGAAACCGCTTATGGCACAGACTTGAAATTTTGTTTATAGATGTATCTTATGACTAACATTCAGATTTGTTCAAGAGAAGTTGATATGTCATGTGGTTTGGCAGCCATTTTGAATTGTTCAAAAACGCTTAATGATATTTTTAAATTAATAATAAAACAAAAACCGTTTTACAAAAATGCTTTATTTTTGCCATGTTTATTGACATCTATGGTAAGATCAATTGTGCATAATATGGAGGCTGTATATCATATGATTAGGCAGCCATTTTGTTTTGCGCAAAAATTTTGAAAATCTATTTTCTCTGCAACCGCTTATGTTAGAACTGTGAAACTAGCTAAGTAACCTTATATTGTGACCTAGAATCACAGTTGTTCATGTTAAAGGAATTGGTCACAAGCTGTGGCAGCCATATTGGTTTACGCAAAAATTTTGAAAATGTGTTTTATTTGCAACCGCTTATGTTAAAGCTGTGAAATTTGCTGTAAAATAATATCTTATGACCTAGAGTTACATCTGATCGTGATGAATGTATTGGTCATATGGCAGGGCAGCCATCTTGAAAAACGCAAAATTTTCGAAAACGTTTTTTTTTCTCCAAATGCTAATGTTAGAATTTTAAAAATTTCTATGAAGTTTTATATTGTGACTTAGCTGCTTGTATGCCATTGCAAAGTTTATGCGCATGGCCACCTCTATCGCTGCTTGCAGCTATATTTATTATTATTATTATTTTTTTTTTTTATTATTATTATTATTATTCCGCCACTTTTTCTATTGCCCATAACTTTTGAACTGCTAAAGCAAAGCTCTTGAAATCAGGTATGCTAGTACAGCCTATTGCTCTGCTACATCTCATGCAATATTGAACTCATAGGTCATAAGGTTACGCAGCCATATTGCTTTTTGCGACAAATTTCGATAAACGCTTAATAATCTTTATCTCCGGAACTGCTAATGTTACAACTTTGAAACTTGCTGTGCTCAGTGCTGCTATGAACTAGATTTGCCATTGCTCAACAGAAGTGCCTTGGTCACATGATGTAGCAGCCATCTTGCATTTTGCAAAAATATTCTTCTTCTCTTAAACCGCTTAGTGCAATAAAGCGCAATTTTGCACATATGCTCCTTGCAAGGTCCTCTACCAAGTTTGTTAAAATTGCGATTTTTTCATAATCAACATGGCTGCTGTGAGACATTAACCTTTTTATCGCCATTTAATTGCGTAATTTTGCACTTTATACATTAGTTTTACAATGTTTAACAATATTACAGTGTAATAGACACATGATTACACATAGTCATAACCCTTAAAGACAATATTGCAGTTAAAATTTGCATTGCGCAATCGCCTTCGTGAAATAAAACATTTGCAAATTTTCATGAAACTTCTGCAAGTTGTAGAGGTCTATAGTGAGCATTAGTATGTGCAATTTGAAAGCCATACATTGCATAGCTTGGCGGCCATTTTGTTTCGTATGCGCCATTTTTACAAACTATAAAAATCTTCTTCTCCGAAACCGCTTATAGGAGAGACTTGAAATTTTGTTTATAGAGTTATCTTATGATTAACATTCAGATTTGTTCAAGAGAAGTTGATACGTCATGTGGTTTGGCAGCCATTTTGAATTGTTCAAAAACGCTTAACAATATTTTTAAATTAATAATAAAACAAAAACCATTTTACAAAAATGCTTTATTTTTGCCATGTGTATTGACATCTATATTGAGAACTATTGTGCATAATATGGAGGCTTTATATTATATGATCTGGCAGCCATTTTGTTTTACGCGAAAATTTCGAAAATCTATTTTCTCTGCAACCACTTATGTTAGAACTGTGAAACTTGCTGTATAACCTTATATTGTGACCTAGATACACAGTTGTTCATGTTGATGGAATTAGTTACAAGCTGTGGCAGCCATATTGATTATGCGAAAATTTTGAAAATGTGATTTCTTTGCAACCGCTTATTTTAAATCTTTTAAATTTGCTGTATAGCTATATATTGTGACTTAGCAGCTTGTATGCCATTGCAAAGTCGATGCGCATGGCCACCTCTATCGCTGCTTGCAGCTATATTTCTGATTTGACTTTGCTTATTTCTCTGTAACTTATCAAATGAGCTTCATACTCTGTTTAACAATTTCTGTAAATCTTTTACAAATTGTATTGCAATTTTTCTAATGAAAGCTAAGGATATAAGTTTTAGAAAGTGTGAGGGAGTGGGGAGTTCCCTGGGTGAGTCTGAAGCTCTCTCACACACATCATTATATATTTTAAGCATGTTACATCCACAGCTCTCACTGATGTATCTCAACTGCTGTATGCAGGTGAAGTTTGTTCAAAGTTTACAATACACTTATTTATCTGACAGAAAAGTTACTAAACTAGAGGCAAATGCAAGTTAAATTATTGTTGAAACATCTCACTTTAATTTTCATTTGCAGCAAGCTGAGAATTTATATCGGTGCCAATTGATTCCCTGCTAACCTTACTCTCCCCTGTGAGATTCTGTATCCTCCCATTGCTTACTTTTTTTTTTAGAATTCATTAATAAAAGGGACACAATTTCCACATGTTGAATTACCTAAAAGTGATGCAGCATGTCTGTAAAAAGCTGAAAATATCACCTTAACATCTTTATGTAGAAAATAAGTTATGTTTACCTCAGTAGCCACATACCATTGCAAAGGGACTTTTAAGCATTCAATATGGTTGCATACCCCATGACTTGTAAAAGAGCATGCATCTGGAATGTGCATGTACAGACACTTTTATTTTCCTCAGTTTAACCCCTTAATGACAGAAGTAATTTTTGCTTTAAGAGGTAAAACAATTGGAGTGAGGCATGTAGCCATACCGCTTTTAGTGAGAACAGTGCTGTTACAGGCCTGAAAACCCCTTAAGAGCAAACAGTGTGTCATTAAGGAAGTTTACTATGAAATCTCATGAAATTTCAGTGTCAACTCAGCACTGATTTCTTTTGCAAGATGTACCGAGTCCACGGTTTCATCCTTACTTGTGGGATATTATCCTTCCTAACAGGAAGTGGCAAATAGAGCACCCACAGCAGAGCTGTCTATATAGCTCCCCCCTTAACTCCACCCCCCAGTCATTCTCTTTGCCGGCTCTAAGTAGGAAGGGTAAAGTGAAAGAGGTGATAAACTGTTAGTTTTTATTTTCTTCAAGCAAGAGTTTGTTTTTTTAAAATGGTACCGGTGTGTACTATTTACTCTCAGGCAGGAGATGTATGAAGATTTCTGCCTAGAGGATGATGATCTTAGCATTTGTAACTAAGATCCAATGCTGTTCCCACAGAGGCTGAGGAGTACAGGAAACTTCAGTGTGAGGAACGGTTTCATTCTATACAGCAGTGAGGTATGTTCAGTCATTTTTTCTGGAGAGACACTGTGATATTTCAGAAAGGCTGACAGTATCCCCATGAGGGTAAGGGTAAGCTGCAATCCTAGACTTATAGTGGCATTAATAAGCTTGCATAAAGGGCTAATTGAAATTATGGTTGACACTCAGTTTGAATGATATGTAACAAACGGTTGTGTGTACTGGGAGTGCTGTTAATAAACTTTTGAGGGACAACTGTATTGAGGGTACACTTGGCTTTTTGGGGTTTTAGAACCCACATGGCTGTTAAAAAACGCTTGGTGTGTTTTTGGGAGGCCTTAGAAACATTGAGTGAGATGGGCGGGGCCTAGTTTCGCGCCTCAGTTGCGCAGTTGTTTTCTCCTGACAAGCAGCAAGCTACAACACCGGAGGGTCCTGGTGAACTTTTTGGGCCAAAACAAAGCTTTATCCCCACATTTCCAATCCCTAAAGGCAGGTAGGCGCCACAACAGAGCTGTGGCAAGGTGCTAACAGGGTTTTTTCCGGTTTTTGGCACTTTGTCAATCCGGTTTCCATATTTAGGGGTTAAATGTTTCATTTGCTGGTGGTGCAATCTTACTAAAGCTTATTGAATCTGCTGTAAAAAATTTGAAAAGTTTGATGCATTTTTAAGCAGTTTTGCAGATTGTGTATGCCTTTTTTTTCTCTTAAAGGCACATTACCCTTTTTTACAATTGTTGTTTTTTCACTGAATAAAGTGTTTTCCAAGCTTGCTTGTCTCATTACTAGCCTGTTCAACATGTCTGACATTGAGGAAACTCCTTGCTCAATATGCTTAGAAGCCATTGTGGAACCCCCTCTTAGAATGTGTCCCACATGTACTGATATGTCTATAAATTGCAAACAGCATATTTTGACTTATAAGAGTTTGGCGCTGGATGATTCTCAGAAAGAAGGAAATCAGGTTATGCCATCTAGTTCTCCCCAAGTGTCAAGACCAGTAACGCCCGCACAAGTGACGCCAAGTACCTAGTGCGTCTAATTCTTTTACCTTGCAAGATATGGCCACAGTTATGAATTCTACCTTCACAGAGGTTTTATCTAAACTGCCTGGGTTGCAAGGGAAGCGCAGTAGCTCTGGGTTAAGAACAAATGCTGAGCCTTCTGACGCTTTAGTAGCCGTATCCGATGTACCCTCACAATGTTCAGAAGTAGGGGTGAGGGATTTGCTGTCTGAGGGAGAGATTTCTGATTCAGGAAAGATGTTCCCTCAGACAGACTCCGATATGACGGCCTTTAAATTTAAGCTAGAACACCTCCGCTTATTGCTCAGGGAGGTTTTAGCAACTCTGGATGATTGTGACCCTATTGTAGTTCCAGAGAAATTGTGTAAAATGGACAAATATTTAGAGGTTCCTGTCTACACTGATGTTTTTCTGGTCCCTAAGAGGATTTCGGACATTGTTACTAAAGAGTGGGATAGACCAGGTATTCCGTTCGCTCCCCCTCCTACTTTTAAGAAGATGTTTCCCATATCCGACACCATGCAGGACTCGTGGCAGACGGTCCCTAAGGTGGA
This sequence comes from Bombina bombina, assembly GCF_027579735.1. NCBI lineage: Eukaryota > Metazoa > Chordata > Amphibia > Anura > Bombinatoridae > Bombina > Bombina bombina. Next base: position 179,815,040 of record NC_069504.1, read on the forward strand.
GGGAGCTATTTCTACTCTAGCTAAGCGTACAACTATACCTATTGAGGACAGTTGTGCTTTCAAAGATCCTATGGATAAAAAATTAGAGGGTCTCCTAAAGAAAATTTTTGTTCATCAGGGTTTTCTTCTCCAACCTATAGCGTGCATTGTTCCTGTAACCACTGCAGCTGCCTTTTGGTTCAAGGCTCTGGAAGAGGCTCTTCAGGTGGAGACCCTATTAGATGATATTCTGGATAGAATTAGGGCTCTTAAGCTAGCTAATTCTTTCATTACAGATGCCGCTTTTCAACTGGCTAAATTAGCGGCAAAGAATTCAGGTTTTGCAATTTTTGCGCGTAGAGCGTTATGGCTTAAGTCCTGGTCGGCTGATGTGTCATCAAAATCTAAGCTTTTGACCATCCCTTTTAAGGGTAAGACCCTATTCGGGCCTGAACTGAAAGAGATCATTTCAGATATCACTGGAGGGAAAGGTCATGCCCTCCCTCAGGATAAGTCAAATAAGATGAGGACCAAACAAAATAATTTTCGTTCCTTTCGAAACTTCAAAGGTGGTCCCGCTTCCTCTTCCCCTGCTGCAAGGCAAGAGGAGAACTTTGCTCAATCCAAGTCAGTCTGGAGACCTAACCAGGCTTGGAACAAATGTAAACAGGCCAAGAAGCCTGCTGCTGCCACCAAGACAGCATGAAGGGGTAGCCCCCGATCCGGGAACGGATCTAGTAGGGGGCAGACTTTCTCTCTTTGCTCAGGCTTGGGTAAGAGACGTTCAGGACTCCTGGGCTTTAGAAATCGTAACCCAGGGGTATCTTCTAGATTTCAAAGATTCTCGTCCAAGGGGGGGATTCCATCTTTCTCAATTGTCTGTAAATCAGACAAAAAGAGAGGCGTTCTTACGCTGTGTAGAAGACCTATTTACCATGGGATTGATCTGCCCAGTTCCGAAAACAGAACAGGGGCAGGGGTTCTACTCAAATCTGTTTGTGGTTCCCAAAAAAGAGGGAACCTTCAGACCAATCCTAGATCTCAAGATCCTAAACCAATTCCTCAGAGTCCCATCCTTCAAGATGGAGACCATTCAGACTATTTTACCAATGATCCAGGAGGGTCAATATATGACCACCGTGGACTTAAAGGATGCGTATCTACACATTCCTATCCACAAGGATCACCAGTTCCTCAGGTTTGCCTTTCTGGACAAGCATTACCAGTTTGTGGCTCTTCCCTTCGGTTTGGCCACGGCTCCCAAAATTTTCACAAAGGTGCTAGGGTCCCTTCTGGCGGTCCTAAGGCCACGGGGCATAGCAGTGGCGCCTTATCTAGACGACATCCTAATTCAAGCATTGACTTTCCAACTAGCCAAGTCTCACATGGACATCGTGTTGGCCTTTCTAAGATCTCATGGATGGAAGGTGAACGTAAAAAAGAGTTCTCTTTCCCCTCTCACAAGAGTTTCATTCCTAGGGACTCTGATAGACTCGGTGGACATGAAAATATTTCTGACGGAGGTCAGGAAATCAAAGATTTTAGCCACCTGCCGAGCTCTTCATTCCATTCCTCGGGCGTCAGTGGCTCAGTGTATGGAGGTATACGGACTAATGGTAGCGGCAATGGACATCTATCAGCAATCTATATCCCAGGGGTAGAGAACTGAGAGGCGGATTTTTTAAGTCGTCAGACTTTTCATCCAGGGGAGTGGGAACTCCATCCGGAGGTGTTTGCTCAAATGGTTTAGCTATTGGGCTCACCAGAATTGGATCTGATGGCGTCTCGTCAGAATGCCAAACTTCCTTGTTACGGGCCCAGGTCAAGGGATCCTTAGGCAGTACTAGCAGTACCCTGGTCGTTCAACCTGGCTTATGTGTTTCCACCATTCCCTCTCCTTCCGCGTCTGATTGCCAGAATCAAAAAGGAGAGAGCTTCTGTAATTTTGATAGCACCTGCGTGGCCACGCAGGACTTGGTATGCAGACCTGGTGGACATGTCATCTCTGCCACCATGGACTCTGCCAATGAGACAGGACCTTTTGATTCAAGGTCCGTTCAAGCATCCAAATCTAATTTCTCTGCGACTGACTGCTTGGAGATTGAACGCTTGATTTTATCAAAGCTGGGTTTCTCTGAGTCGGTCATAGATACCTTGATTCAGGCTCGAAAGCCTGTCACCAGGAAAATCTATCATAAGATATGGCGTAAATATCTTTTTTGGTGCGAATCCAAAGGTTACTCATGGAGTAAGATTAGGATTTTGTCCTTTCTCCAAGAGGGATTGGAGAAGGGATTGTCAGCTAGTTCCTTAAAGGAGCAGATATCTGCTTTGTGTATTCTATTGCACAAGCGTCTGGCAGATGTCCCAGACGTTCGGGCTTTCTGTCAGGCTTTAGTTAGAATCAAGCCTGTGTTTAAACCTGTTGCTCCGCCATGGAGTTTGAATTTAGTTCTTAAAGTTCTTCAAGGGGTTCCGTTTGAACCCATGCATTCCATAGATATTAAGCTTCTATCTTGGAAAGTTCTGTTTCTAGTTGCTATCTCTTCAGCTCGAAGAGTTTCTGAACTATATGCATTACAATGTGACTCGCCTTATCTTGTTTTCCATGCTGATAAGGTGGTTTTGCGTACCAAACCTGGATTCCTCCCTAAGGTTTTTACTAACAGAAATATCAATCAGGAAATTGTTGTTCCTTCTCTGTGTCCTAATCCTTCTAAGAAGGAACGTCTGTTGCACAACTTGGACGTGGTTCGTGCTTTGAAGTTTTATTTGCAAGCAACCAAAGATTTTCGTCAAACATCTTCTTTGTTTGTTGTCTATTCTGGAAAGCGTAGAGGTCAAAAAGCTACGGCTACCTCTCTTTCCTTTTGGCTGAAAAGCATCATCTGTTTGGCTTATGAGACTGCTGGACAGCAGCCTCCTGAAAGAATTACAGCTCACTCTACTAGAGCGGTGGCTTCCACATGGGCTTTTAAAAATGATGCTTCTGTTGAACAAATTTGTAAGGCTGCGACTTGGTCTTCACTTCATACCTTTTCCAAATTTTACAAATTTGATACTTTTGCTTCTTCGGAGGCTATTTTTGGGAGAAAGGTTTTGCAAGCAGTGGTGCCTTCCGTTTAGGTTCCTGTCTTGTCCCTCCCTTCATCCGTGTCCTAAAGCTTTGGTATTGGTATACCACAAGTAAGGATGAAACCGTGGACTCGGTATATCTTGCAAAAGAAAACAAAATGTATGCTTACCTGATAAATTTCTTTCTTTTGCGATGTACCGAGTCCACGGCCCACCCTGTCTATTCAAGACAGATAGTATTTTTTATTGAAAACTTCAGTCACCTCTGCACCTTATAGTTTCTCCTTTTTCTTCCTAAGCCTTCGGTCAAATGACTGGGGGGTGGAGTTAAGGTGGGAGCTATATAGACAGCTCTGCTGTGGGTGCTCTCTTTGCCACTTCCTGTTAGGAAGGATAATATCCCACAAGTAAGGATGAAACCGTGGACTCGGTACATCGCAAAAGAAAGCAATTTATCAGGTAAGCATACATTTTGTTTTATGCTGGGTTTTTTTTCACCATAGTTGCTCTGTATAACAAAGCACTTTGTTGAGCTGAAGTAATTTTGAAGTAAAATATATATATATAAAAAAAATTACATAGTGATGTGCAGGTGATATTTTTATATCTGCTTTTTACATTTTGCTGAATTAGCATATGGTTATTGTCCTTAAAGCTAGTTTTTCCCATATAAAGTCTAAAATATGATTCAGATTATCCTAACTTTGTGACAGAATAATCTAGATTTTATTAAAGAGACAGAGACAAGTGTTTCTCCTGTTAAGTGTGGTCAGTCCACGGGTCATCATTACTTCTGGGATATTATCTCCTCCCCTACAGGAAGTGCAAGAGGATTCACCCAGCAGAGCTGCTATATAGCTCCTCCCCTCTACGTCACCCCCAGTCATTCTCTTGCACCCAACGAATAGATAGGATGTGTGAGAGGACTGTGGTGATTTAATTAGTTTATTACCTTCAATCAAAAGTTTGTTATTTTATATTAGCACCGGAGTGTGTTATTCATTCTCTGGTAGAATTTGAAGAAGAATCTACCTGAGTTTTTTCTATGATTTTAGCCGGAGTAGTTAAGATCATATTGCTGTTTCTCGGCCATCTGAGGAGAGGTAAACTTCAGATCAGGGGACAGCGGGCAGATTAATCTGCAAAGAGGTATGTAGCAGTTTGTTATTTTCTGACATGGAATTGATGAGAAAATCCTGCCATACCATTATAATGTAAATTCAGCCTTAAATGCAGTAGATGTAGCTGGTATCAGGCTGTCATGTATGTATATTTTACACTTCAGTATTCTGGGGAATGGTACTTCACTGGTTTTATACTGTATGCATAGATTTTACCTAATTTGCAGGGACTTGCAATAGGTTTTAAATAACAATTGATTTATTGAGGTTAAACGTTTTTTTGCTGGCATGTAAAAACGTTTATTTCTCTGAGGTACTGGGTGAAAAAATGTTGTGGGCACTATTTTTTTCCACTTGGCAATAGTTTTGTTTAATCTAAAGCAGTTCACTGATCTCTCTCACTGTTATGTGTGAGGGGGAGGGGCCATTTTTGGCGCTTTTACTACGCATCAAAAAATTCAGTCAGAGGTTCATTTTCTTCCTGCATGATCCGGTTCATCTCTTCAGAACTCAGGGATCTTCAAAGCCTGTTTTTGAGGGAGGTAATCATCACAGCAGAGCTGTGAAGAGTGTAGCTGACTGTGATAAAAAAACGTTTATTTGTGTATTTTTTTCTGCTGACAGGGTTAGTTATCCTTTGCTAATGGGAACAATCCTTTGCTAAAATTGTATATTTCTTACAAAGATTTGATGCTATAACTTAATTATTTTCAACTGTCATAATTTTTTCTGTGCTTCTTATAGGCACAGTTCGTTTTCATACAATTGTAAATTACTTGAAAAAGCATTTCCAAGTTGCTAGTTAATTGCTAGTGTGTTAAACATGTCTGATTCAGAGGAAGATACATGTGTTATATGTACTAATGCCAAAGTGGAGCCCAATAGAAGTTTATGTACTAACTGTATTGATGCTACTTTAAATAAAAGTCAATCTGTACAAATTGAACATATTTCACCAGACAACGAGGGGAGAGTTATGCCGACTAACTCGCCTCACGTGTCAGTACCTGCATCTCCCGCTCGGGAGGTGCGTGATATTGTAGCGCCGAGTACATCTGGGCGGCCATTTCAAATCACATTACAGGATATGGCTACTGTTATGACTGAAGTTTTGGCTAAATTACCAGAACTTAGAGGCAAGCGTGATCACTCTGGGGTGAGAACAGAGTGCGCTGATAATATTAGGGCCATGTCAGACACTGCGTCACAGGCGGCAGAACATGAGGACGGAGAACTTCATTCTGTGGGTGACGGTTCTGATCCAAATAGATTGGATTCAGATATTTCAAATTTTAAATTTAAGCTGGAAAACCTCCGTGTATTACTAGGGGAGGTGTTAGCGGCTCTGAATGATTGTAACACAGTTGCAATACCAGAAAAAATGTGTAGGTTGGATAAATATTTTGCGGTACCGGCGAGTACTGATGTTTTTCCTATACCTAAGAGACTTACTGAAATTGTTACTAAGGAGTGGGATAGACCCGGTGTGCCGTTCTCACCCCCTCCGATATTTAGAAAAATGTTTCCAATAGACGCCACCACACGGGACTTATGGCAAACGGTCCCTAAGGTGGAGGGAGCAGTTTCTACTTTAGCTAAGCGTACCACTATCCCGGTGGAGGATAGCTGTGCCTGTTCAGATCCAATGGATAAAAAATTAGAGGGTTACCTTAAGAAAATGTTTGTTCAACAAGGTTTTATATTGCAACCTCTTGCATGTATTGCGCCTGTCACGGCTGCAGCAGCATTTTGGTTTGAGTCTCTGGAAGAGACACTTCAATCATCTACACTAGATGAGATTACAGACAAACTTAAAGCCCTTAAGTTAGCTAACTCATTTATTTCAGATGCCGTAGTACATTTAACTAAACTTACGGCTAAGAATTCCGGATTTGCCATTCAGGCACGCAGAGCACTGTGGCTAAAATCCTGGTCAGCTGATGTTATTTCTAAATCTAAACTGCTTAATATACCTTTCAAAGGGCAAACCTTATTCGGGTCCGGGTTGAAGGAGATTATCGCTGACATTACAGGAGGTAAAGGCCATGCCCTGCCTCAGGACAAAGCCAAACCTAGGGCTAGACAGTCTAATTTTCGTTCCTTTCGTAATTTCAAAGCAGGAACAGCATCAACCTCCTCTGCACCAAAACAGGAAGGAGCTGTTGCTCGCTACAGACAAGGCTGGAAACCTAACCAGTCCTGGAACAAGGGCAAGCAGGCCAGGAAACCTGCTGCTGCCCCTAAGACAGCATGAATTGAGGGCCCCCGATCCGGGAACGGATCTAGTGGGGGGCAGACTTTCTCTCTTCGCCCAGGCTTGGGCAAGAGATGTTCAGGATCCCTGGGCGTTAGAGATCATATCTCAGGGATACCTTCTGGACTTCAAATCCTCTCCCCCAAGAGGGAGATTTCATCTGTCAAGGCTATCAACAAACCAAATAAAGAAAGAAGCGTTCCTACGCTGCGTACAAGATCTTTTATTAATGGGAGTGATCCATCCAGTTCCGCGGTCGGAACAAGGACAAGGGTTTTACTCAAATCTGTTTGTAGTTCCCAAAAAAGAGGGAACTTTCAGGCCAATCTTGGATTTAAAGATCCTAAACAAATTCTTAAGAGTTCCATCGTTCAAGATGGAAACGATTCGAACAATTTTGCCCATGATCCAAGAGGGTCAGTACATGACCACAGTGGATTTAAAGGATGCTTACCTTCACATACCGATTCACAGAAATCATTACCGGTATCTAAGGTTTGCCTTTCTAGACAGGCATTACCAGTTTGTAGCTCTTCCATTCGGACTGGCTACGGCTCCAAGAATCTTCACAAAGGTTCTGGGTACTCTTCTGGCGGTACTAAGACCGCGAGGAATTTCGGTAGCTCCGTACCTAGACGACATTCTGATACAAGCTTCAAGCTTTCAAACTGCCAAGTCTCATACAGAGTTAGTACTGGCATTTCTAAGGTCGCATGGATGGAAGGTGAACGAAAAGAAGAGTTCTCTCTTTCCACTCACAAGAGTTCCCTTCTTGGGGACTCTGATAGATTCTGTAGAAATGAAGATTTACCTGACAGAAGACAGGTTAACAAAGCTTCAAAATGCATGCCGGGTCCTTCATTCCATTCAACACCCGTCAGTAGCTCAATGCATGGAGGTGATCGGCTTAATGGTAGCGGCAATGGACGTAGTACCTTTTTTTTTTTTTTTTGATAAAATATTTATTTTATCCATCACCTTCTGTTAATTGTAATAAAGACTAATATATGTACATGTCTGATAGCAGCATTACAGGTTAATGCAGTGGCGGCTCGTGGGTTATTAAAATGGGGGTTCACAATACATTAACTGTGGCTAAATACCACCTTTCAAGTATTTTTTTTTTTTTTTTTATTTTATTTTTTTATATTTTAATATTTTTATTGAGGCAATAAACACAATACAGAACTATTTCACATTAAAGAGCAACAACTCAATTACAATAATGCAAGAAACATTCAATACATACTGTAGAATACCAGTTAATAAGAAATTCAGTATATCTAGTCAGGTCAGGACATTACCCTTCTTCCTTAAGCCTCATTTTATTACTTAGTCTGCTCAGTGTCTTCAACGTAATAGAGACCCTTCGTGGGGTCTGGAAGCAGGGTATAGCTGGAGACACAACATTAAGTTTGAAAGGGACATTTACATCTCATATAGCAATCAGGGAACTGTATATGTAATTAAATTTTGATTGATCATAAACAAATGGAAGGCAACAAAGGAATCAGTTTCAGGTTAAATCATAATGGAAGCACCAAAACAATCTTATGTTGAAGACATCTTTTAGGATAAGGGTTAAATGAAATAGGAATACATTAACTAGCAAGCTAAATGAAAAACAAAAAAACAAAAAAAGTAAATATATACTGACGTGTATACAACTGTATAGATCTTGTTAAGATCCAAAGAGTGTTTAAGACTCTTTGGACAGGGCAGAGACTGCTTAACTCTGCCAAAACTGGGATGGAGGGGTTAAACAGGGAAGGAGTCGCTTAATCGTTACTGCGCATAGACTGAGAATATGTGCAAGTTCAAGAGGGGTTTAGAAGAGTGGGTTAGGGCAGATATATCGGTAGCATCAACAAGTGAGGTATGCTAGCGCGTTATTTAAGAGAGGTACACAGACCCAGAAAATTTCTGAGCAGGTATATTGTGAGTCACCAGTTACACAAGGAGCTACCGTTTTCGATACGCACTTATGTGATAGTATGCGCTAAGACATGTTGGAAGTCATGTGTGGGCTAGGCTACCAGAATGCATGGTTCAAGTAGGGGACCAGGAGAGCCCCTCCCCTTATGCCAGTAATTTGACATTAATAACAAGTACCAGACAAAAGTTTACGTAATATGCTTATATGGGGCCATTTATCCTTAGCCCTATGAAAATATGTAGTAAAATAAAACTTCCCTATGTCGCACAGTATAGTTCTGTTAGTGCAGACATCCCAACTCTAGCTTGTCCACCTAGTAGCTTAAAATTTTTAAACATTTAAGAGGTTGCTGTGGTACATGAATTCAGCAAGGTAGGCTACAGAGAGAAAATGGAGACAAACTATAACAAATATGGCCTGTATAAGGGAGATAATCACAATATGCTATATAAATATGAGCACAACAAGAATGTAGGAACAAGCACATAATGTATAAGCATAAGGAGGGGTTCCTTGTGTTATATTAACAGGTAGCAGCTTCTATAGCCTGTTAAAAGGAGAACACACCACTGAAGTATGGAATAGTTCTTTTGCACAAGTCAGTATACTTTGGGAGAAGTCTTTATCGGGCTTATGTGTGTACTTTTGCAAGGGCCGGGAAAACCAGTGTCCTAGATCCCAAAGTAAGGCACTCCGGCTAACCCACTCCCACACGCTCAGGTCCACATACCATATAGCAGTAGAGGTGCTGCACCAAGCCTACCGGAGAAGTCCTCCCCAAAATCCAAGGGAAGATAGAGCTGCACAGGAAGGGGAGAGCTGTCAACTCCTCCATAACCCCGCCAGGCCCGAACAAGCTAGAATCCTGCGTGAGGGACAAGTGAAAAGGAGTGCACAATCCACATCTCCGCCCGGAGCCGACCCGTATTAACTCAGTCCAGGATGAGCCGGTCTGCACCACACCTGCACTGCACTCCATCGCGGCAGGTCGGACATCAGCAGCGATATCCCCCATGTTTGCTTGAGAGGTAGGTATCGCGGGGGGAGGTTCATCCTCAATGCAAGGAGCAACATAATGCAGGTTATACCCGCAATTTCTAGTGTTCCCGGGGCTTGGCTTTAAAAGTGCAGATATGGGGGTCTGTAGGCAATCGGCCCCTGCAATGCTGCGGCAACTGCTCGCCTGTGGGAGGTTATAGGGTAAGTCAGAGCTGGGAGCCGTCTCACCTGCCGTAGTGGGCCCAGCCTTCTCCTCGTCGTGAGTCAGAGCTCCGGCGATCTCCAAGAGCCGGTCAAACCTCTCAAGCACCTGCTGTTCGTGTTCTGCAAATAGGGCACGCACTTTTAGGTAGAAGTTCTCCTCCATGTTTAATTAACCCGGTGTCCCGGGGGGTACTGTAATCTCACACGCGGATAGCCGCTATCAGTTTCTCAGTGATCCGGTCTGGGAACTCCCAGAATCTTCAAAATAAGAGAATATTTAAAGTCAGCTTGTCCACTACTTCATCGGGGAGCATATTCTCAGGCTAAATAGCTGTTCAATATCTAGTTTTCAGGCAAAGCATAGGTCATTTTTGTAGAGCTCCCAGACATGCGGCCATCTTTGAGCTCGGTCCGGACACGCCCCCCTTTCCGACGTAGTACCTTTTGCACGCCTACATCTCAGACCGCTGCAATTGTGCATGCTAAGTCAGTGGAATGGGGATTACTCAGATTTGTCCCCCACTCTGAAGCTGAATCAAGAGACCAGAAATTCTCTTCTATGGTGGCTTTATCGGCCACACCTGTCCAGGGGGATGCCATTCAGCAGGCCAGACTGGACAATTGTAACAACAGACGCCAGCCTACTAGGTTGGGGCGCTGTCTGGAATTCTCTGAAGGCTCAGGGACTATGGAATCAGGAGGAGAGTCTCCTTCCAATAAACATTCTGGAATTGAGAGCAGTTCTCAATGCCCTTCTGGCTTGGCCCCAGTTAACAACTCGGGGGTTCATCAGGTTTCAGTCAGACAACATCACGACTGTAGCTTACATCAACCATCAGGGAGGGACAAGAAGCTCCCTAGCAATGATGGAAGTATCAAAGATAATTCGCTGGGCAGAGTCTCACTCTTGCCACCTGTCTGCAATCCACATCCCGGGAGTGGAGAACTGGGAGGCGGATTTCTTAAGTCGTCAGACTTTTCATCCGGGGGAGTGGGAACTTCATCCGGAGGTCTTTGCCCAGATACTTCGACGTTGGGGCAAACCAGAGATAGATCTCATGGCGTCTCGTCAGAACGCCAAGCTTCCTCGCTACGGGTCCAGATCCAGGGATCCGGGAGCGGTTCTGATAGATGCTTTGACAGCACCTTGGACCTTCGGGATGGCTTATGTGTTTCCACCCTTCCCGATGCTTCCTCGATTGATTGCCAGAATCAAACAGGAGAGAGCATCAGTGATTCTAATAGCACCTGCATGGCCACGCAGGACTTGGTATGCAGATCTAGTGGACATGTCATCCTGTCCGCCTTGGTCTCTACCTCTGAAACAGGACCTTCTGATCCAGGGTCCATTCAAACATCAAAATCTAACTTCTCTGAAGCTGACTGCTTGGAAATTGAACGCTTGATTTTATCAAAACGTGGGTTTTCTGAGCCAGTTATTGATACCTTAATACAGGCTAGGAAGCCTGTTACCAGAAGGATTTACCATAAAATATGGCGTAAATACTTATATTGGTGCGAATCCAAGAGTTACTCATGGAGTAAGGTTAGGATTCCAAGGATATTGTCTTTTCTACAAGAGGGTTTAGAAAAGGGGTTATCCGCTAGTTCTTTAAAGGGACAGATTTCAGCTCTGTCCATTCTTTTACACAAACGTCTGTCAGAAGTTCCGGACGTTCAAGCTTTTTGTCAGGCTTTAGCTAGGATCAAGCCTGTGTTTAAAACTGTTGCTCCGCCATGGAGTTTGAACTTAGTTCTTAATGTTTTACAGGGTGTTCCGTTTAAACCCCTTCATTCCATTGATATCAAGTTGTTATCTTGGAAAGTTCTATTTTTAATGGCTATTTCCTCGGCTCGAAGAGTCTCTGAGTTATCTGCCTTACATTGTGATTCTCCTTATCTGATTTTTCATTCAGACAAGGTAGTTCTGCGTACTAAACCTGGGTTCCTACCTAAGGTGGTCACTAACAGGAATATCAATCAAGAGATTGTTGTTCCATCTTTGTGTCCTAATCCTTCCTCGAAGAAGGAACGTCTGCTACACAATCTAGATGTAGTCCGTGCCCTGAAATTTTATCTACAGGCAACTAAGGAGTTTCGTCAAACGTCTTCCCTGTTTGTCGTTTATTCTGGCCAGAGGAGAGGTCAAAAAGCTTCGATTACCTCTCTCTCTTTTTGGCTTCGTAGCATAATACGATTAGCCTATGAGACTGCTGGACAGCAGCCTCCTGAAAGAATTACAGCTCATTCTACTAGAGCTGTGGCTTCCACTTGGGCCTTTAAGAATGAGGCTTCTGTTGAACAGATTTGCAAGGCTGCAACTTGGTCTTCTCTTCATACTTTTTCCAAATTTTACAAATTTGACACTTTTGCTTCTTCGGAGGCTGTTTTTGGGAGAAAGGTTCTTCAGGCAGTGGTTCCTTCCGTATAAAGAGCCTGCCTGTCCCTCCCGTCATCCGTGTACTTTTGCTTTGGTATTGGTATCCCAGAAGTAATGATGACCCGTGGACTGACCACACTTAACAGGAGAAAACAAAATTTATGCTTACCTGATAAATTCATTTCTCCTGTAGTGTGGTCAGTCCACGGCCCGCCCTGTTTTTTATGGCAGGCTAAAAAATTTTTTTTGGATTATACTCCAGTCACCACTACACCCTTGGGCTTCTCCTTTCTCGTTGGTCCTTTGGTCGAATGACTGGAGGTGACGTAGAGGGGAGGAGCTATATAGCAGCTCTGCTGGGTGAATCCTCTTGCACTTCCTGTAGGGGAGGAGATAATATCCCAGAAGTAATGATGACCCGTGGACTGACCACACTACAGGAGAAATGAATTTATCAGGTAAGCATAAATTTTGTTTTTGCTATTTTTTTCCTTTATTGCACAGACAGCATTTTAAAGAAAAGTATAAATTACAGAAAAAACAAAGAAAACAATGAATAAAACATAGAAGCCAATGAGAACAAAGCTTGAGAGCTCAATGAGAGAGAAGACCAATCAGTGAAGTCCAAATATCCATAAAGTGACCAGTAAGTAGCCTCTCCTCCTCTTTGATCTTTGATGCGAAACACTCCAAACACATTTAGAGAAAGAAATAATAAAAGTCCCAATAACATGAGGCTGAAAAACATCAACAGTAAAACTGAAGGTGATGATTGATTGAAGAATAACAATCTTCTTGAACTTGTGGAGCTAGGAAACTTGCTTAAAGAAGAATTAGGTCTAGTAGAGGTTTATTGAAGGACGTTCATCTTTAATCTTGAAAGTTGATGGGAATCCTGGAGTAGAAGAGTTTGACACTGAAAGACAATAAATAAAGATTAATATATCGGATATAAATTATTTATAAAACAGGGGGGGGGGGGGGAAATGTTTTATTTAGTGGAGGGAAAATACTTGTCTCTTTCTCCAACATAGGTGTGTCCGGTCCACGGCGTCATCCTTACTTGTGGGATATTCTCTTCCCCAACAGGAAATGGCAAAGAGCCCAGCAAAGCTGGTCACATGATCCCTCCTAGGCTCCGCCTACCCCAGTCATTCTCTTTGCCGTTGTACAGGCAACATCTCCACGGAGATGGCTTAGAGTTTTTTAGTGTTTAACTGTAGTTTTTATTATTCAATCAAGAGTTTGTTATTTTAAAATAGTGCTGGTATGTACTATTTACTCTGAAACAGAAAAGAGATGAAGATTTCTGTTTGTATGAGGAAAATGATTTTAGCAACCGTTACTAAAATCCATGGCTGTTCCACACAGGACTGTTGAGAGGAATTAACTTCAGTTGGGGGAACAGTGAGCAGTCTTTTGCTGCTTGAGGTATGACACATTCTAACAAGACGATGTAATGCTGGAAGCTGTCATTTTCCCTATGGGATCCGGTAAGCCATTTTTATTCACACAGTAAATAAGGGCTTCACAAGGGCTTATTAAGACTGTAGACATTTTCTGGGCTAAATCGATCATATTTACACATATTTAGCCTTGAGGAATCATTTAATCTGGGTATTTTTTGTAAAATAATATCGGCAGGCACTGTTTTAGACACTTTATTCTATTGGGGCTTTCCCTAATCATAGTCAGAGCCTCATTTTCGCGCCGGTATGGCGCACTTGTTTTTGAGAACAGCATGACATGCAGCTGCATGTGTGTGGAGCTCTGATACATAGAAAAGTCTTTCTGAAGGCATTATTTGGTATCGTATTCCCCTTTGGGCTTGGTTGGGTCTCAGCAAAGCAGATTCCAGGGACTGTAAAGGGGTTAAATATAAAAACGGCTCCGGTTCCGTTATTTTAAGGGTTAAAGCTTCCAAATTTGGTGTGCAATACTTTTAAGGCTTTAAGACACTGTGGTGAAATTTTGGTGAATTTTGAACAATTCCTTCATACTTTTTCGCAATTGCAGTAATAAAGTGTGTTCAGTTTAAAATTTAAAGTGACAGTAACGGTTTTATTTTAAAACGTTTTTTGTGCTTTGTTATCAAGTTTATGCCTGTTTAACATGTCTGAACTACCAGATAGATTGTGTTCTGACTGTGGGGAAGCCAAGGTTCCTTCTCATTTAAATAGATGTGATTTATGTCATAAAAAATTTAGTAAAAATGATGCCCAAGATGATTCCTCAAGTGAGGGGAGTAAGCATGGTACTGCATCATCCCCTCCTTCGTCTACACCAGTTTTGCCCATACAGGAGGCCCCTAGTACATCTAGCGCGCCAATACTCCTTACTATGCAACAATTAACGGCTGTAATGGATAATTCTATCAAAAACATTTTAGCCAATATGCCCACTTATCAGCGAAAGCGCGACTGCTCTGTTTTAGAAAATACTGAAGAGCATGAGGACGCTGATGATATTGTTTCTGAAGGGCCCCTACACCAGTCTGAGGGGGCCAGGGAGGTTTTGTCTGAGGGAGAAATTTCAGATTCAGGAAAAATTTCTCAACAAGCTGAACCTGATGTGATTACTTTTAAATTTAAGTTGGAACATCTCCGCGCTCTGCTTAAGGAGGTGTTATCCAATTTGGATGATTGTGATTATCTGGTCATTCCAGAAACACTATGTAAAATGGACAAGTTCCTAGAGGCCCCGGGGCCCCCCGAAGCTTTTCCTATACTCAAGCGGGTGGCGTACATTGTTAATAAAGAATGGGACAGGCCCGGTGTACCTTTCGTACCTCCCCCCATATTTAAAAAATTGTTTCCTATAGTCGACCCCAGAAAGGACTTATGGCAGACAGTCCCCAAGGTCGAGGGGGCGGTTTCTACTCTAAACAAGCGCACCACTATACCCATAGAAGATAGTTGTGCTTTCCAAGATCCTATGGATAAAAAATTAGAAGGTTTGCTAAAAAAGATGTTTGTTCAGCAAGGTTACCTTCTACAACCAATTGCATGCATTGTCCCTGTCACTACAGCCGCGTGTTTCTGGTGCGATGAACTAGAAAAGGCGATTATTAGTAATTCTTCTTCTTATGAGGAGATTATGGACAGAATTCGTGCTCTTAAATTGGCTAATTCTTTCACCCTAGACGCCACCTTGCAATTGTTTAGGTTAGCGGCGAAAAATTCTGGGTTTGCTATTGTGGCGCGCAGAGCGCTTTGGTTAAAATCTTGGTCAGCGGATGCGTCTTCCAAGAACAAATTGTTTGACATTCCTTTCAAGGGGAAAACACTGTTTGGCCCTGACTTGAAAGGGTTTATCTCTGATATCACTGGGGGCAAGGGCCACGCCCTTCCTCAGAATAGGTCTTTCAAGGCCAAAAATAAACCTAATTTTCGTCCCTTTCGCAGAAACGGACCAGCCCCAAGTGCTACGTCCTCTAAGCAGGAGGGTAATACTTCTCAAGCCAATCCAGCCTGGAGACCAAGGCAAGGCTGGAACAAAGGAAAGCAGGCCAAGAAACCTGCCACTGCTCCCAAGACAGCATGAGATGCGGGCCCCCGATCCGGGACCGGATTTGGTGGGGGGCAGACTCTCTCTCTTCACTCAGGCTTGGGCAAGAGATGTTTTGGATCCTTGGGCGCTAGAAATAGTCTTCCAAGGTTATCTTCTGGAAGTGATTCATCCTGTTCCATTAAAAGAACGAGGGATGGGGTTCTACTCCAATCTGTTCGTAGTTCCCAAAAAAGAGGGAACGTTCAGACCAATCTTAGATCTCAAGATCCTAAACAAGTTTCTCAAGGTTCCATCGTCCAAAATGGAAACCATTCGAACAATCCTTCCATCCAGGAAGGTCAATTCTTGACCACGGTGGATTTAAAGGATGCGTATCTACATATTCCTGTCCACAAGGAACATCATCGGTTCCTAAGGTTCGCATTCCTGGACAAGCATTACCAGTTCGTGGCGCTTCCTTTCGGATTAGCCACTGTTCCAAGGATTTTCACAAAGGTACTAGGGTCCCTTCTGGCGGTGCTAAGACCAAGGGGCATTGCTGTAGTACCTTACTTGGACGACATTCTGATTTAAGCGTCGTCCCTTCCTCTAGCAAAGGCTCACACGGACATAGTCCTGGCCTTTCTCGGATCTCACGGATGGTAAGTGAACGTGGAAAAGAGTTCTCTATCTCCGTCGACAAGAGTTCCCTTCTTGGGAACAATAATAGACTCCTTAGAAATGAGGATTTTTCTGACAGAGACCAGAAAAACAAAACTTCTAAACTCTTGTCGGATACTTCCTTCCGTTCCTCTTCCTTCCATAGCGCAGTGCATGGAAGTGATAGGTTTGATGGTAGCGGCAATGGACATAGTTCCTTTTGCGCGCATTCATCTAAGACCATTTCAATTGTGTATGCTCAGTCAGTGGAATGGGGACTATACAGACTTGTCTCCGAAGATACAAGTAAATCAGAGGACCAGAGACTCACTCCGTTGGTGGCTGTCCCTGGACAACCTGTCGCAAGGGGTGACCTCCCGCAGACCAGAGTGGGTCATTGTCACGACCGACGCCAGTCTGATGGGCTGGGGCGCGGTCTGGGGATCCCTGAAAGCTCAGGGTCTTTGGTCTCGGGAAGAATCTCTTCTACCGATAAATTCTGGAACTGAGAGCGATATTCAATGCTCTCAAGGCTTGGCCTCAGCTAGCGAGGGCCAAGTTCATATTCAATCAGACAACATGACGACTGTTGCGTACATCAACCATCAGGGGGGAACAAGGAGTTCCCTGGCGATGGAAGAAGTGACCAAAATCATTCAATGGGCGGAGACTCGCTCCTGCCACCTGTCTGCAATCCACATCCCAGGAGTGGAAACTTGGGAAGCGGATTTTCTGATTCGTCAGACATTGCATCCGGGGGTGTGGGAACTCCATCCGGAAATCTTTGCCCAAATCACTCAACTGTGGGGCATTCCAGACATGGATCTGATGGCCTCTCGTCAGAACTTCAAGGTTCCTTGCTACGGGTCCAGATCCAGGGATCCCAAGGCGACTCTAGTAGATGCACTAGTAGCACCTTGGACCTTCAACCTAGCTTATGTATTCCCGCCGTTTCCTCTCATCCCCAGGCTGGTAGCCAGGATCAATCAGGAGAGGGCGTAGGTGATCTTGATAGCTCCTGCGTAACCACGCAGGACTTGGTAGGCAGATCTGGTGAATATGTCATCGGCTCCACCATGGAAGCTACCTTTGAGACGAGACCTTCTTGTTCAAGGTCCGTTCGAACATCCGAATCTGGTCCTACTCCAGCTGACTGCTTGGAGATTGAACGCTTGATCTTATCAAAGCGAGGGTTCTCAGATTCTGTTATTGATACTCTTGTTCAGGCCAGAAAGCCTGTAACTAGAAAAATTTACCACAAAATATGGAAAAAATATATCTGTTGGTGTGAATCTAAAGGATTCCCTTGGGACAAGGTAAAGATTCCTAGGATTCTATCCTTTCTTCAAGAAGGATTGGAGAAAGGATTATCTGCAAGTTCCTTGAAGGGACAGATTTCTGCCTTGTCTGTGTTACTTCACAAAGAGCTGGCAGCTGTGCCAGATGTTCAAGCCTTTGTTCAGGCTCTGGTTAGAATCAAGCCTGTTTACAAACCTTTGACTCCTCCTTGGAGTCTCAACTTAGTTCTTTCAGTTCTTCAGGGGGTTCCGTTTGAACCCTTACATTCCGTTGATATTAAGTTATTATCTTGGAAAGTTTTGTTTTTGGCTGCAATTTCTTCCGCTAGAAGAGTTTCAGAATTATCTGCTCTGCAGTGTTCTCCTCCTTATCTGGTGTTCCATGCAGATAAGGTGGTTTTACGTACTAAACCTGGTTTTCTTCCAAAGGTTGTTTCTAACAAAAACATTAACCAGGAGATAGTCGTGCCTTCTTTGTGTCCGAAACCAGTTTCGAAGAAGGAACGTTTGTTGCACAATTTGGATGTTGTTCGCGCTCTAAAATTCTATTTAGATGCTACAAAGGATTTTAGACAAACATCTTCCTTGTTTGTTGTTTATTCTGGTAACAGGAGAGGTCAAAAAGCAACTTCTACCTCTCTCTCTTTTTGGATTAAAAGCATCATCAGATTGGCTTACGAGACTGCCGGACGGCAGCCTCCTGAAAGAATCACAGCTCATTCCACTAGGGCTGTGGCTTCCACATGGGCCTTCAAGAACGAGGCTTCTGTTGATCAGATATGTGGGGCAGCGACTTGGTCTTCACTGCACACTTTTACCAAATTTTACAAGTTTGATACTTTTGCTTCTTCTGAGGCTATTTTTGGGAGAAAGGTTTTGCAAGCCGTGGTGCCTTCCATTTAGGTGACCTGATTTGCTCCCTCCCTTCATCCGTGTCCTAAAGCTTTGGTATTGGTTCCCACAAGTAAGGATGACGCCGTGGACCGGACACACCTATGTTGGAGAAAACAGAATTTATGTTTACCTGATAAATTACTTTCTCCAACGGTGTGTCCGGTCCACGGCCCGCCCTGGTTTTTTAATCAGGTCTGATAATTTATTTTCTTTAACTACAGTCACCACGGTATCATATGGTTTCTCCTATGCAAATATTCCTCCTTAACGTCGGTCGAATGACTGGGGTAGGCGGAGCCTAGGAGGGATCATGTGACCAGCTTTGCTGGGCTCTTTGCCATTTCCTGTTGGGGAAGAGAATATCCCACAAGTAAGGATGACGCCGTGGACCGGACACACCGTTGGAGAAAGTAATTTATCAGGTAAACATAAATTCTGTTTTTCTTCTTAAACAGGGAGAGTCCACAGCTGCATTCATTACTTTTGTGAAATACAGAACCTAGCCACAAGGAGTTGGCAAAGACACCCAAGTTAAAGGCTTAAATACCTCCCCCACTTCCCTCACCCCCCAGTCATCCTTTGCCTTTCGTCACAGGAGGTTGGCAGAGAAGTGTCAGAAGATTTTGGAGTAGTCTCTTATGGAGGGTAGTACTCTTCGAGATGGGACTGGAGTTTTAAGTGGTCCTTTCAGCCTCTTAGTGAGAGCTTTGATAAAAGTTAGAGTCCGGAGATGCAGGGAGAGTCTTTCTGTGAAACCATCCCGACTCATATTAACAGCTCCATAAACAATCAGCATTGACGAGTTTTGCTGCCTGCTTTCTTCACTCAAGTCCATGTCAGAAGCAATGCTAATATCTGTCACACTTGGAGGGCCGTGTTACTGTTCCACGGCATAGATTCTGGTAAGATTGTTTAATTTTTTATACATGTATGATAACGCAAGAAGACAGGGTCAAAGTGTGACTCCTTTTATCTGTATAGAATCAAGGGTTAATATCTCCTGAGTGGGATTATTGAACAGTGGGGAATAATCTTATATGTTTATTTGATTTTATGCTGCTTTATGTGTGAGATGTTATGGACTCATAGGCTGTTATGGAATATACAGGTTTCACTTTCACTTTGAGAGCCATGCAGCTTACAAGCTTGGCACGCTTTTTCTTATAGCAGAGACAGTCCTGCATTGTGCACTATGTGATCCTTTCCCTCTTTCCTGACCGGGTGTCTGTCAGAGAGAAGTCCGAAATCTCTGTACTGTCTGGGTCATGGGAGGTGGTGAGTGCCCCAGCCATTGGGAATATAAAGGTGCAGTTTTTAAAAAAATAAATAAAATAAGATGTTTTATTTCTATAGTTCTCTAGTTATTGCACTAACGATGGAGGATTCTGTTACTTAGAGGGCACTTCCTTTATTCCTAAAGAGTAATTCCTTTTTATATTGCTAGGAGGCCTTAGTTCTTCCCCCTTAATTATGTCCATATGCCTTGATAATGTGATAATATCAAACATGTTTGATACCACTAAGCCGTCCACCTCTGAGGAGTTGTCATCCAGTGAGGTGCATACCCACTTCTTATCTCTCTACACATGCAGTTTTCCGTAGCATTGCTGATCCTCCATCTGGAGGCGGCCATTTTTTCTCCAGACGTTACTGCACAGTTCAGACAGTGGTGTCTGCGGCCTTTAATGCTTTTCCTCGCCCCGCTAAGCGCAAGCCGAAGGTTCATATTGCACTCCTTTCCAGAGTACATCAGATAGTTTATTGGATTTAATTGATAGGGTTATCCGAGGATGAAGTTACTTCTGAGACTTCAGAGTATGAACATTCTGGGTCGGAGTCTCCTGCCTCTAAACCTCCGGCTGCGGTGGAACTAGACTTTAGTTTTAGGAATTTGTGCTTTCTTCTAAAGAAAGTCTTGGCGAATTCAGAGGTTCCAGAGGCTAAATTGCCTGATGAACCTTTGATTCCTAAATTGGATAGAGTTTGAGGACAGGGTTGTACCTTATCCTTCCCTGCTCCAGTTAGATTGTGAACATTATTGAAAATGAATGGGACAGGATTGGATTCCTTTTTCCCCTCTTCTTCCTTTAACAAAATGTTCCCGGTCCTGGAGACTCAATGGAGTTGTGAGGTTCCATCCCTAAGAGGGAAAGCGCTATCTTCACCCTTGCTAAATGTACTACTATCGCTTGAGGATAGTTCTTCGCCTAAAGAGCCCTTGGAAGAAAGATTTTTCAACATACGCAATATTTCAACCAGCGGCGGCTGTGCCGCAGTTGCTGGAGCAGCTACCTACGGGTGTAACTCCTTATGGGATTTGATCAAGGGGGAGGGTACCCTTGACGTTATTCAGGAAAGAATTCAGGCATTGAGGGTTGCTAAATCTTTTATCTGTAATGCTAATAAGCAGATTATGTGCCTGAATGCTATGGCTTCAGCTTTTTCTGTTCAGTCCCATCGGGCTCTGGCTGAAGTCATGGTCTGCGGATATGACTTCTAAGTCTAGACTTCTTTCCCTCCACTTTAAGGGAATTATTTTGTTTTGCCCAGGCCTGGACTCAATTATCTCCACGGTCTCAGGGGGCAAGGGTGCCCTCCTACCGCAGGAGAATATAAACTAGTCTAAGGGACAATTTTCGTTCTTTTTGTTCTGATAAAGCCCATGTCAGCAGTCCTTCGCTAAGCCAGAGCAAAACAAGAGCTCTTGGAAGCCGGCTCAGTCCTGGAATAAATCCAAGCAGAGCAAGAAGTCCGCCAAGTCTAAGTCGGCATGAATGGGCAGTCCCCGGTCCTCTCTGGATCGTGTAGCGATCTGTCGCTCTTTTTAGTCGCTTGGTTCAGGGATGTGCAGGATCCATGGGTCCTGGAGGTCATAGCTCAGGGTTACAAGATAGGTTTCTAGTCTGTCACCCAAGAGCAGATTCCTCCTCTCTCTCCTGTCTTCCTGACCAGAGAGCAGGGAAGCCTTTCTGGGGTGCATACGGGATCTGTCCTCCTAGTAGTTATTGTCCCGTGCCTATCGCAGTGAGTGGTTTGGGATACTATTCAAACCTTTTTGTGGTCCCAAAGGAGGAGGGAACTTTCCATCCGATTCTGGACCTAAAGTGCTTAAACAAGTATGTTTAATTTGTTCAAAAGTAATACATTAAGGTTGTCCTTCCCCTCGTTCGAGAAGGGCAGTTCATGACCACAATAGATCTAAAGGATGCTCCATTCACTTACCAATCCTCAAGGACCACTTCCCGTTCCTAAGGTTTGCGTTCCTGGACAAGCACTTCCAGTTTATTGCTCTTCCGTTTGGTCTAGCTATGGCTCCAAGAAATTTTTCGAAGAGTGGACCATTCGGAATCTCTCCTCTGTCTTCTTTGATCCTATGGATTGAAGATAAATCTAGAGAGAGTTCTCTTGTATTAAGTACCAGGGTAGAATTCTCATGTACTATAATAGACTCCATAGACATAGACGTCTTGCCTTCCAGACCTCCTTAAGGCCATCTGTGCCTCGGTGTATGGAGGTGATTAGTCTCATGGGGTCCAGCAAGGACATCATTTCCTTTGCCAGGTTTCACCTCAGACTGTTGCAACTGCGCATGCTAAAGCAGTGGAACAGCGATCATTCGGATCTGTCTCAACAGATTTCTCTGATC
The DNA here is from genome assembly GCF_027579735.1 of Bombina bombina. Lineage (NCBI taxonomy): Eukaryota > Metazoa > Chordata > Amphibia > Anura > Bombinatoridae > Bombina > Bombina bombina. The sequence continues at coordinate 179,836,975 of NC_069504.1, forward strand.
GAGAGAATTGCTCTCTTGGTGTTTTTGCCCGGATCACTTGTCCCAAGGAACGTCCGTCTCTAGACCATCCTGGGTGATTGTGACTACGGTTGCGAGTCTGTCCGAATGGGGAGCTGCTTGGGGTGCCAGGAAGGCACATGGCCTATGGACTCAGGAATAAAAGCTCCTTTCCGATCGCATTTTGGATCTTTGGGCAATATTTAATGCTCTGGAGGCTTGGCCTCGGCTGGGCTCATCCCAGTTTATCAGATTCCAATCAGACAATATATCCTCGGTGGCTTACATCATCCATCAGGGGAGAACAAGAAGCTCCCTATCTATGAGGGAAGTATCTCGGATTCTGGAGTGGGCGGAGACCCACATTTGTTTGCTGTCAGTGATCCACATTCCGGGTGTGGACAACTGGGAAGTGGATTTCCTCAGCAGGCAATCCTTTCATCTGGGGGAATGGTCTTTCCGTCCCGAGTGTTTGCGGAGATTGCAAGAGGTGGATCTTATGACGTCTCAATACCAAGCTACCCAGATATGGGTCGAGGTACAGGGATCCTCAGGCAGAGCTAACGGATGCTTTAGCGGTGCCTTGGAGGTTCAATATAATTGATCTTTTCTATCCGTTACAGTAAAATGGGATGTGTGAGTGAGCGCTTAAAGCTGAATGGGTGTAGACCACAATATTAAGTATAAAAATGATATTTAATCAAACAATATAATGAATAGACATAGATCTAAAACAATCTAAAAATATCTAAAATTATCATGGATCCATGTAAAATCTATCTCTATGATGAATTAATACAATATAAAAACATTATATACTGAATTAAAATACAATGGTGGGAATGAATGTTACACATCAATGTTATGCAGATAAAATAAGTGGTTCATATATAGACCAAAAACGTGCAAATAATCGGTGTAAAAATTAATCCAAAAAACAATTCAAAAATAGGCAAAATGTGTGGTAAAAGTAGCGTCCAATACAAAATGTGATGTTATCCAATGGCAGCAATAATATAATATAGTGTTTTAGAAAGTCTTAAAAATAAAGATAAAGGTCTGCTAAAGACCGAAACGCTTCGACTTACTGGTGAGCATATTTTCATATACCTAAGAGTATTTTGAATGTTCCTTTATTTTTGTCTTTCTTGTTTTATTTACAGGTTCTAACATATTTTTGTACTATTTTTATACCAATTGAACTATTTTACCTTTACTATTTTTATTATTACACGGTTTTTGGATCATATTTTGGACTATTGTTAACTAAAATTTGAACATTATTTTTTGAGTTTCTCACATGTTGGATTATTAGAAGTCACATTTCTTTTGGATTGGACCCCCCCCTTTTTTTTCCACAATTGGACTGCTTTAATTTTAAGACTTTCTAAAATATTATATTATTGCTGCCATTGGATAACATCACATTTTGTATTGGACACTACTTTTACCATACATTTTGCCTATTTTTGAATTGTTTTTTGGATTAATTTTTACACCGAATATTTGCACGTTTTTGGTCTATATATGAACCACTTATTTTATCTGCATAACATTGATGTGTAACATTCTTTCCCACCATTGTATTTTAATTCAGTATATAATGTTTTTATATTGTATTAATTCATCATAGAGATAGATTTTACATGGATCCATGATAATTTTAGATATTTTTAGATTGTTTTAGATCGATTTGTCTATGTCTATTCATTATATTGTTTGATTAAATATCATTTTTATTCTTAATATTGTGGTCTCCACCCATTCAGCTTTAAGCGCTCACTCACACATTCCATTTTACTATTGCCTGTAACTGATAGTCCACTAGGGGACTTTAGTAAGTGAGCTTTAGGGGAAGTGCTAGCACTCAGTTCACTACTTTATTTCTGAGTTTTCTAGCCGTTACCACTACTTGCTAGTGTAGTGGCTCGAATCAGGCAGGCGTCCGTTATACTGATTGCTCAGTCTTGGCCGCGAAGGATATGGTTCGCGGACTAGTGGGGATGTCATTATCTCCTCTGTGGAAGTTACCTTGTCGCAGGGATCTGTTGAGCAAGGTCTCTTTGTTCATCTATGTCTAGATTCTCTGAGGCTGACTGCGTGGAGATGACACTTAGTCTTAGCCAAGAGAGTGGTTCTGAGAGAGTTATTTTTACTCTCATTCAAGCTCGTAAGCTGGTTGCTCGTCGCATCTATTATAAGGTGTGGAGGACCTACTTTTTCTGCTCTCCAGGAGTACTGGAGAAGGGCTTTTCTGCAAATCCCCTGAGGGGACAGATTTCGGCCCTGTCTGTGTTACTGCACAAGAGGTTCGCTGAGCTTCCTGATGTGCAGTCATTTGTTAAGGTTCTGCTAGGATCAGACCTGTGTTTAGATCTATTGCTCCTCCTTGGAGTTTGAATCTTGTTCTTTAAGTTTTGCACGGGCTCTGTTGGAGCCTATGCATGAAGTAGACATTAAATTATTGTCTTGGAAGGTTCCTTTTCTACGGGCTATTGCTTCTGCGCGCAGAGTATCTGTGATTGCTGCCTTGCAATGCGTCCCCCCTTATCTGGCTTTCCATGCTGATAAGGCTGTTCTACGAACCAAGTTGGGTTTTCTTCCTAAGGTTGTGTCAATCGCAACATCAATTAAGAGATTGTGGTTCCTTTCTTATGTCCTACTCCGTCGGAGGAACATTTTCAATGTAATTCTGGATGTGGTTTGTGCCTTGAAGTCCTATCTTCAGGCCGCAAAGGAATTTAGACAATTTTTTTTCTGTTTTTTCTCTTTTCCGGGAAGGGTGGGGGTCAGAGGGCCTCTTTGACTTCCTTATCTTTTTGGCTTAGGAGTGTCCTCCGTTTAGCATTGAGACAGCGGGACATCACTCCTCTGAGGATTACGGCTCATTCTACGGGAGCAGTGGTTTCCTCTTGGGACTTCAAGACTGAGGCCTCTATGGATTAAATTGGTCCTCCTTACATACTTTTTCCAGACTTTACAAGTTTGATGTTTTTTGCTTCTGCTGAAGCAGCCTTCGGGAGAAAGGTTTTGCAGGCTGTGGTGCCCTCAGATTAGGGTCCGCCTCTATTTTTTTCCCTTCCGTTTTGCATTCTGTGTCCTTTATAGCTTGGTGTATTTGCCTCCTCCTGGTGGCCAAGTTCTGTATTTCCCAAAAGTAATGAATGCAGCTGTGGCCTCTCTCCGTCAGAAGAAAAGAAAATTATCTGGTAAGAATAATTTCATTATTTTTTTTTAATAAAATCTAGATTATTCCGTCACAAAGTTAGGATAATCAGAATTTTATTGCAAGGACAGAGACTCCTATTTTGCTAGTTTAATGGAATATAAAGTAAATTAAGCTACTAGCTGAAAGAGTTATAGAGTGAATTGGTTTGAAATAAAATTGTCTAAAAACTTGATCTAAAGAAGGGCAGATTTAGAAAAACGGAAGAAAAATAAAAGTATTTTAAAATGAACAAGAAAGGTAAAATAGTGCATATATGGGGGGGGAGGTGCCGAGTGGTGACATCTCTGCGTTATGCAGAGAGGAGAGCAGCGTGCAGCAGAAGGGAGGGGCAGATGAATTTCGATCTACGGATCTCCGCCCAGCTAACAGGCATTGTAGCTGCTATAGATAACCAGACCGCGCGGTCCGCGCAGGTTTGAAGGTGGCGAGTAGAGAGACGGGTTGGTTGTCCTTCTCAACACCACGGCACGAAGAGGAGGCATAGGCTCTCAATTGATAGTGAGCCAGCCTGAGGAGAATCCCACTCAGGGATTTCTGCATCTCACCACAACATCCGATGAGACTTAGCCCCTCCAGAGAGCTTGGTAAAGCAAAGACAAGGAATCAAGCATAACGGCAGAGAAAGCTGATATGGATGGACTGCGGTCAAAGTGAAAACCCAAGCAAAAACCTAAGCAACCTAGCCTATGCAAAATAAAGAAAGCTAAGAAAACTAAGGGTATGTTTTCATCTTTGTACTCCCAGTAAGTTAATTTGCTCCCTAGGTGGAGCTGGTGTTGAAGGCACTAGACTGTGCAAAGCACTGGGGGTAGGAGTATTCTGCTTTAGTTGTATTTTTGCAACTAGATCATTATAGCTAACGCACTGTATAGACTTTTAACTCTACATTTCCCTTTGCCTCCCTTCAGAGATTGGCAAAATACAAGTGCCTAAGCTTTGACAATTACCGTTGTCCTCAAGCTGAAAGTCTCCTTGCAGTCATATGACTAGGAATAATAACGGAGTCGTTCAGAAGGTGTGGGAAGACAGGGTTTGAAACAGATTGGATATAAAAATCTAAGCCTTTTACTTTGTCTTTTTTTCCTTTCTTTTTTTTTTTACAAACCTATTCTTTAATTTAAACAGTTGTTTGGGTTCCTGATATATTCAAATACAATTGAATTTGGGGAGTACATTTTCTGCTACCAATAAGATAAGCTGGTCTGGATACCCAATGTAAAGAAGGGGTACTGGTTTCTTACCCTTAAGTGAACATTGGGGGAGCAAGTAATACAGAGTATAAGCAGTTACAGGAGCAGGGGGGAGGAGGCCCAGCTTAATAGAAATTGGTTATGTGAAGTTCGGATGGACAAGTATCTAAAAGCCCAGAAAATGTCCTCCAAGTATAAGCCGGGAGAAAAGAAAAACTCTAAAAATGTTTGTCTCAGGGAGCTCACTGTTCGAGGATAAAGTGGAAGAAATAAGTGAGGCCAATAATATAGCCACTCAAGTCTCTGCCCTTATATTCCCCAAAATAGAGGAGATTAATATGAAACTCTCATCAATAATGGAGTTAATAAAAAGCCAAAATAACCGGCCCACTGAGTTGGGGGTTAACTTCCTTTTCATGATTTTTTCCTACATAAAATATGTATCTTTTTTTTTTTTTTTTTTTCTTCACCATCTGGTGGAATTTAGATAGATTCAAGTCACTTATATGGTAAAGGCATTAATAGAAAATGAATGCTACTGCACAATGTTTAGTTAAGTAGGGAGAAGTCTTACACTTTACTTGTGGTACTGTTGCATAGCACGAGTGGAATAAAATGTAAAACACTTTTCTAGCACTGTTTTTATCTTATGTATTGTGGTGTTTTTTTTGTTTGTTTTTTAGCTTAGATAGATTTGGGTTATTCATATTGAAAAGACACTAATATAACACTAATGCTACTGACCTACGTTTAGTCAAGTAGGGAGAAGTTTAATATTTAATTAGGGGTTATTGTTGCTTAGTTTAAGTGGGGCATAGTAGTGGCACTGGAGCTTATCTGGCCATTGGCCGGGTCAGATTGAATACAATGTATAAAGTACTGGAGCATTGTTTTTATTTTATATGACCCTGGGGTTTTTTTGTATTTGTGTTTTTTTATGTTTGTTTTTGTTTTTTGTTTTATTTTTGATTCTCACAATGTAATAGCACTAACAGTATAGCAAAGTATAAGCATGTTTTAAAGTAGGTTAGGAGAAGGTAACCAATTAAGGTGAATTTAAATGTAAAACAGTAGGTTTTAGCTAATGCTATGGTTATGGTAGAAACAAGGTCACTAGTGGATACTTAGGAATGATACTCATGGGAACCTGTTTAGCCTATGACACAAAATGTGTTTTTGTGTTTTCTGTTTTTTCTTTTTCTCTTTTCTCTCTCTCTCTCTCACTCTTTTTTTCTTTTTTCTTTCTTTCTCCTTTTCCAGCCAATTTGGTTTATTGTCGACTTGGGTCCACACCCATTCAGCTAATTAATGGTTAAAATTCTGTCCTGGAATGTGGGAGGAATTCACTCCCCGATTAAGCGTAAAGCCATTCTAAACTATTTGAGTAAGAAAAGAATGGATATCATGGGCCTTCAGGAGACACATTTTACAAAATTAGAACACTTAAAAATCATGGCTAAGTGGATAGGGGAGGCCATTAGTTCTTCTTATACCAAAGCAGCAAGAGGGGTAGCAATATTACTAAACCATAATTTAAATTATGAAATAAAACATAATAGATAAGGAAGGTAGAAACGTATTTATAAATATCAATCTTGAGGGCAAGGTTTATATCATAGGGAACATCTATGGGCCTAATAATACTGACTGGAATTTTTGGAAGAAAATATAGTTTTAGATAAATTCCCAGAGGGTAAGCTAATAATCATGGGTGATTATAATGTAACGCCAAATTCCTTTTTAGATAGGAAAAAGCTTCATGAAAACAGGATAATTAAGAGACGAAAGTCCAACCTAAACTAGGAAAACAGGGTATTCTCAGCATTTTCTATTAACTACAAACTAGTTGATGTATGGAGGCTTTTAAATCCAGATGTAAAAATCCTGGATTTTGCTCTTTCGGACCATTCCCCAGTTTTCTTAACCTTAAGTGAACCACATAAAGCCAATTTATAATGCTTTTTTCTTCCCCAGTTTTTTAGCCAAATCAGCAAATTTTACAGAATTTTCAAGACAAAAATGGAATGAATACAGGCTTAATAATAACAGCTAAAGTTACAATGAAGGCAAAAATTATGTCTTATTTAATTAAATTAAGGAAGGAAGGTAACTATGAGAGTAGAAAACGAGCAGATTCTCTTTCTAAAGCATATTCCTGTCTTTAAAGACACCCATCTAAGGAAAATAGATACAACTATTCTAAAATAAAAAAGGACAGAGATCACGTTTTATTAAGCCTTGCAGGAAAGTCAATAGATACAATTTTGACGCGTTTCGAGAGATTTGGAAACCAGGTGGGGAAATATTTAGCAAATCTGTTTATTAAAACTAAAAAGAAGAAACCCATTGTGACAATAACCGAAGGGGGGAAACTACAAACAAAATAAAATAAATAACTAAGCTCTTTCAAAATTACTTTACAAATGTTTATTCTTCTTAAACTCAAAGATATTCAGGGTTTTCTAGAAAAGATAAAATTGCCCCCAATTTCTGCAGAAGATTTAGAGTTATTAAACGCACCCATACCCATTCATTACTGAGACTATGAAAGGAATGAGGAAGGGCAAAGCCCCTGGACCAGATGATCTACCACTTGAATTTTATTGGATCCTGAAAGATGAGATTATACTTGAACTAAGAGAACTTTATGACCAGTATTATTCTTATAGCAAGAAGATATCACCTCAGTTTAAAGCAGCCAATATTATACTGTTGCCAAAGGAAGATAAAAATCCATTGTTAGAGCAGTCATATCCTTTTATGCAAACTAACGCCTAGATTTAGAGTTTTGTCGGTAAAAACCTGCGTAGCTAACGCTGCTTTTTTTCCCAGCGCACCCTTCAAACAACGCTGGTATTTAGAGTTGTCTGAGGGGCTGCGTTAGGCTCAGAAAAGGGTGCGTTGAGCCTAATTTAGCTCCACTTCAACCCTCAATACCAGCGTTGCTTACACAAAATGTGATTGTGCACGATATCCCCATAGGAAACAATGGGGCAGTTTGGGCTGAAAAAAAACGCCTGCAAAAAAGCAGCGTTCAGCTCCTAACGCAGCCCCATTGTTTCCTATGGGGAAACTCTCTCTAAGTCTGCACCTAACACCCTAACATGAACCCCGAGTCTAAACACCCCTAACCTTACACTTATTAGCCCCTAATCTCCCGCTATCGCTGACACCTGCATTTTATTATTAACCCCTAATCTGCCGACCGGACATTGCAGCCACCTACATTATACTTATGAACCCCTAATCTGCTGCTCCTAACACTGCCGACCCCTATATTATATTTATTAACCCCTAATCTGCCCCCCCCAACGTCGCCGCTACCTAACTACACTTATTAACCCCTAATCTGCCGACCGGACCTTGCCGCCACTATAATAAATGTATTAACCCCTAAACCGCCGCACTTCCGCCTCGCAAACACTATAATAAATAGTATTCACCCCTAATCTGCCCTCCCTAACATTGCCGCCACCTACCGCCACCTACCTACAATTATTAACCCCTAATCCCGCCCGCACCGTCGCCGCTACTATAATAGTTATTAACCCCTAACCCTAACACCCCCCTAACATAAATATAATTTAAATTAAACGAAATAATATTCCTAAAATTAAATAAATTAATCCTATTTAAAACTAAATACTTACCTATCATATAAACCCTACATTGTAGCTATTTTAGGATTTATATTTATTTTACAGGCAACTTTGTATTTATTTTAACTAGGTACAATAGCTATTAAATAGTTAATAACTATTTAATAGCTACCTAGTTAAAATAAGTACAAAATTACCTGTAAAATAAATCCTAACCTACGTTACAAATACACCTAACACTACACTATCATTAAATTAATTAAATAAATTACCTACAATTAGCTAAATTAAAATACAATAAAATAAACTATTCTATAATACAAAAAAAATAAACACTAAATTACAAAAAAAAAATGAATTACAAGAAGTTTAAACTAATTACAACTAATCTAAGCCCCCTAATAAAATAAAAAATCCCCCCAAAATAAAAAAATTCCCTACCCTATTCTAAATTACAAAAGTAATCAGCTCTATTACCAGCCCTTAAAAGGGCTTTTTGCGGGGCATTACCCCAAAGTAATCAGCTCTTTTACCTGTAAAAGAAAATACAATACCCCCCCCAACATTACAACCCACCACCCACATACCCCTACTCTAACCCACCCAAACCCCCCCTTAAAAAATCTATCGCTAACCCCCTGAAGATCAGCCTACCTTGAGTCGTCTAAACCCAGCAGAGCCGAATTCTTCATCCAAGGTGCGCAGAGAAGGTCCTTGATCCGGTAGAAGTCTTCATCCAAGCGGGGCAAGAAGAGGTCCTCCATCCAGTAGAAATGTTCATCCAGGCGGCGTCTTCAATCTTCATTCATCCGGAGTGGAGCCATCTTCAAAGGAGCCGACGCGGAGCCATCCTCTTCAACCGATGACTTCCCGACGAATGAAGGTTCCTTTAAGGGACGTCATCCAAGATGGCGTCCCTTAAATTCCGATTGGTTGGTAGGATTCTATCAGCCAATCGGAATTAAGGTAGAAAAAATCTGATTGGCTGATGCAATCAGCCAATCAGATTGAAGTTCAATCCGATTGGCTGGTCCAATCAGCCAATCGTATTGAGCTTGCATTCTATTGGCCGATCGGAACAGCCAATAGAATGCGAGCTCAATACGATTGGCTGATTGGAGGGCATTTTAAGGGCTGGTAATAGAGCTGATTAGTTTTGTAATTTAGAATAGGGTAGGGAATTTTTTTTATTTTGGGGGGATTTTTTATTTTATTAGGGGGCTTAGATTAGGTGTAATTAGTTTAAACTTTTTGTAATTCTTTTTTATTTTTTGTAATTTAGTGTTTGTTTTTTGTATTATAGAATAGTTTATTTTATTGTATTTTAATTTAGCTAATTGTAGGTAATTTATTTAATTAATTTAATGATAGTGTAGTGTTAGGTGTATTTGTAATTTAGGTTAGGATTTATTTTACATGTAATTTTGTAATTATTTTAACTAGGTAGCTATTAAATAGTTATTAACTATTTAATAGCTATTGTACCTAGTTAAAATAAATACAAAGTTGCCTGTAAAATAAATATAAATCCTAAAATAGCTACAATGTAATTATTATTTCTCCAACATTGGTGTGTCCGGTCCACGGCGTCATCCTTACTTGTGGGATATTCTCTTCCCCAACAGGAAATGGCAAAGAGTCCCAGCAAAGCTGGCCATATAGTCCCTCCTAGGCTCCGCCCACCCCAGTCATTCTCTTTGCCGTTGCACAGGCAACATCTCCACGGAGATGGTTAAGAGTTTTTTGGTGTTTAAAGGTAGTTTTTATTCTTCTATCAAGTGTTTGTTATTTTAAAATAGTGCTGGTATGTACTATTTACTCTGAAACAGAAAAGGATGAAGATTTCTGTTTGTGAGAGGAAGATGATTTTAGCAGACAGTAACTAAAATCGATTGCTGTTTCCACATAGGACTGTTGAGATGAAGTAACTTCAGTTGGGGGAAAAAGTTAGCAGACTTTTCTGCTTAAGGTATGACTAGCCATATTTCTAACAAGACCATGTAATGCTGGAAGGCTGTCATTCCCCCTCATGGGGACCGTTAAGCCAGAATAAAGGGCTTATTATGGGCTAAAAAACTGGTAGACATTTTTATGGGCTAAAGCGATTGCTTTATTTGGGCATTTTATTCAGATTTAGGCTGACAATTTGCATTTATAAACTTGGGGAACGTTTATTAAACGGCAGGCACTGTGTTAGACACCTTTTCCAGTCAGGGGGCCTTCCTAATTATAGACTGAGCCTCATTTTCGCGCCATTACTGCGCAGTTGTTTTTTGAGAGCAGGGCATGCAGATGCATGTGTGAGGATCTAAAAATTGCTGGAAAAGCTTCTAGAAGGCGTCAATTGTTATCGTATTCCCCTCTGGGCTTGGTTGGGTCTCAGCAAAGACTATAGCTGGGACTGTATAGGGGTTAAATTTATAAACGGCTCCGGTTCCGTTATTTTAAGGGTTAAAGCTCTGAAATTTGGTGTGCAATACTATTAATGCTTTAAGACACTGTGGTGAAATTTTGGTAATTGAACAATTCCTTCATACTTTTTCACATATTCAGTAATAAAGTATTTTCTGTTTAAAATTTAAAGAGACAGTAACGGTTTTGTTTTAAAACGTTTTTTGTGCTTTGTTGACAAGTTTAAGCCTGTTTAACATGTCTGTGCCTTCAGATAAGCTATGTTCTATATGTATGAAAGCCAATGTGTCTCCCCATTTAAATTTATGTGATAATTGTGCCATAGCGTCCAAACAAAGTAAGGACAGTACTGCCACAGATAATGAAATTGCCCAAGATGATTCCTCAGATGAGGGGAGTAAACATGATACTACATCATCTCCTACTGTGTCTACACCAGTTTTGCCCACGCAGGAGGCCCCTAGTACATCTAGTGCGCCAATGCTTATTACCATGCAACAATTAACGGCTGTAATGGATAACTCCATAGCAAATATTTTATCCAAAATGCCTACTTATCAGAGAAAGCGCGATTGCTCTGTTTTAAACACTGAAGAGCAAGAGGGCGCTGATGATAATTGTTCTGTCATACCCTCACACCAATCTGAAGGGGCCATGAGGGAGGTTTTGTCAGATGGAGAAATCTCAGATTCAGGAAAAATTTCTCATCAAGTTGAACCTGATGTTGTGACATTTAAATTTAAATTAGAACATCTCCGCGCACTGCTTAAGGAGGTGTTATCTACTCTGGATGATTGTGACAACTTGGTCATTCCAGAGAAATTATGCAAGATGGACAAGTTTCTAGAGGTTCCGGTGCACCCCGACGCTTTTCCTATACCCAAGCGGGTGGCGGACATAGTAAATAAGGAGTGGGAAAAGCCTGGCATACCTTTTGTTCCCCCCCCTATATTTAAGAAATTATTTCCTATGGTCGACCCCAGAAAGGACTTATGGCAGACATTCCCTAAGGTCGAGGGGGCAGTTTCTACTCTAAACAAACGCACTACTATTCCTATCGAAGATAGTTGTGCTTTCAAAGATCCTATGGATAAAAAATTGGAAGGTTTGCTTAAAAAGATTTTTGTACAGCAAGGTTATCTTCTACAACCAATTTCGTGCATTGTTCCTGTCACTACAGCAGCGTGGTTCTGGTTCAAGGAACTAGAAAAGTCGCTCAGTAGAGAAACTCCATATGAGGAGGTTATGGACAGAGTTCACGGACTTAAATTGGCTAACTCTTTTATTTTAGATGCCGCTTTGCAATTAGCTAGATTAGCGGTGAAAAATTCAGGGTTTGCTATTGTGGCGCGCAGAGCGCTTTGGCTAAAGTCTTGGTCAGCGGATGTGTCATCCAAGACAAAATTGCTTAACATCCCTTTCAAAGGTAAAACTCTATTTGGACCAGAATTGAAAGAGATTATTTCAGACATCACTGGGGGAAAGGGCCACGCCCTTCCACAAGATAGGTCTTTTAAGGCTAAAAATAAGTCTAATTTTCGTCCCTTTCGCAATTTCAGGAACGGACCGGCCTCTAATTCTGCATCCTCTAAGCAAGAGGGTAATGCCTCACAACCCAAACCAGCCTGGAAACCGATGCAAGGCTGGAACAAGGGTTAGCAGGCCAAGAAGCCTGCCACTGCTAACAAAACAGCATGAAGGAGTATCCCCCGATCCGGGACCGGATCTAGTGGGGGGCAGACTCTCTCTCTTTCCTCAGGCTTGGGCAAGAGATTTTCAGGATCCCTGGGCGCTAGAAATAGTTTCTCAAGGTTATCTCCTGGAATTCAAGGAACTATCCCCAAGGGGAAGGTTCCACATGTCTCACTTATCCTCAAACCAAATAAAGAGACAGGCATTCTTACATTGTGTAGAAGACCTGTTAAAGATGGGAGTGATACACCCAGTTCCAATAAAGGAACAAGGAATGGGATTTTATTCCAATCTGTTCGTAGTTCCCAAAAAAGAGGGAACTTTCAGACCAATTTTGGATTTGAAGATCCTAAACAAATTCCTCAGGGTACCATCGTTCAAGATGGAAACCATTCGAACGATTCTACCCACTATCCAGGAAAGTCAATTTATGACTACCGTGGATCTAAAGGATGCGTACCTACATATTCCTATCCACAAAGAACATCATCAGTTCCTAAGGTTCGCTTTTCTGGACAAGCATTACCAGTTTGTGGCCCTCCCATTCGTGTTGGCCACTGCTCCAAGGATTTTCACAAAGGTGCTAGGGTCCCTTCTAGCGGTTCTAAGACCAAGGGGCATTGCAGTAGTACCTTACTTGGACGACATTCTAATACAAGCGTCGTCCCTGTCAAAAGCAAAGGCTCATACGGACATCGTTCTAGCCTTTCTCAGATCACACGGATGGAAGGTGAACATAGAAAAAAGTTCTCTGTCTCCGTCGACAAGAGTTCCCTTCTTGGGAACAATAATAGATTCCTTAGAAATGAGGATTTTTCTGACAGAGGTCAGAAAATCAAAACTTCTAAGCTCTTGTCAAGTGCTTCATTCTGTTCCTCGTCCTTCCATAGCGCAGTGCATGGAAGTAGTAGGGTTGATGGTTGCAACAATGGACATAGTTCCTTTTGCACGAATTCATCTAAGACCATTACAACTGTGCATGCTCAAACAGTGGAATGGGGATTATACAGACTTGTCTCCAATGATTCAAGTAGATCAAAAGACCAGAGATTCACTCCGTTGGTGGCTGACCCTGGACCATCTGTCCCAGGGAATGAGCTTCCGCAGACCAGAGTGGGTCATTGTCACGACCGACGCCAGTCTAGTGGGCTGGGGCGCGGTCTGGGAATCCCTGAAAGCTCAGGGTCTATGGTCTCGGGTAGAGTCTCTTCTCCCGATAAACATTCTGGAACTGAGAGCGATATTCAATGCTCTCAGGGTTTGGCCTCAACTAGCAAAGGCCAGATTCATAAGGTTCCAATCAGACAACATGACGACCGTTGCATATATCAATCATCAGGGGGGAACAAGGAGTTCGCTGGCGATGAAAGAAGTGACCAAAATAATTCAATGGGCGGAGGATCACTCCTACCACCTGTCTGCGATCCACATCCCAGGAGTGGAAAACTGGGAGGCGGATTTTCTGAGTCGTCAGACATTCCATCCGGTGGAGTGGGAACTCCATCCGGAGATCTTTGCCCAAATAACTCAATTATGGGGCATTCCAGACATGGATCTGATGGCGTCTCGTCAGAACTTCAAGGTTTCTTGTTACGGGTCCAGATCCAGGGATCCCAAGGCGACTCTAGTAGATGCACTAGTAGCACCTTGGACCTTCAACCTAGCTTATGTATTTCCACCGTTTCCTCTCATTCCCAGGCTGGTAGCCAGGATCAAGCAGGAGAGGGCCTCTGTGATCTTGATAGCTCCTGCGTGGCCACGCAGGACTTGGTATGCAGACCTGGTGAATATGTCATCGGCTCCACCTTGGAAGCTACCTTTGAGACAGGACCTTCTTGTACAGGGTCCATTCGAACATCCAAATCTGGTCTCCCTCCAGCTGACGGCTTGGAGATTGAACGCTTGATTCTATCGAAGCGTGGGTTTTCAGATTCTGTGATAGATACTCTGGTTCAGGCCAGAAAACCGGTAACTAGAAAAATTTACCATAAAATTTGGAAAAAATATATTTGTTGGTGTGAATCCAAAGGATTCCCATGGAATAAGATAAAAATTGCTAAGATTCTCTCCTTTCTACAAGAAGGTTTGGAGAAAGGATTATCTGCAAGTTCTCTAAAGGGACAGATCTCTGCTTTATCTGTCTTACTACACAAAAGACTGGCAGCTGTGCCAGATGTTCAAGCATTTGTTCAGGCTCTGGTTAGGATCAAGCCTGTTTACAAACTTTTGACTCCTCCCTGGAGTCTAAATCTAGTTCTTTCAGTTCTTCAAGGGGTTCCGTTTGAACCTTTACATTCCATAGATATTAAGTTACTATCTTGGAAAGTTTTGTTTTTGGTTGCAATTTCTTCTGCTAGAAGAGTTTCAGAGTTATCTGCTCTGCAGTGTTCTCCGCCCTATCTGGTGTTCCATGCAGATAAGGTGGTTTTGCGTACTAAACCTGGTTTTCTTCCTAAGGTTGTTTCTAACAAAAATATTAACCAGGAGATAGTTGTACCTTCTTTGTGTCCGAATCCAGTTTCAAAGAAGGAACGTTTGTTACACAATTTGGACGTAGTCCGTGCTCTAAAATTCTATTTAGAGGCTACAAAAGATTTCAGACAAACATCTTCCTTGTTTGTTGTTTATTCTGGTAAAAGGAGAGGTCAAAAAGCGACTTCTACCTCCCTTTCCTTTTGGCTTAAAAGCATCATCCGATTGGCTTATGAGACTGCCGGACGGCAGCCTCCTGAAAGAATCACAGCTCACTCCACTAGGGCTGTGGCTTCCACATGGGCCTTCAAGAACGAGGCTTCTGTTGACCAGATATGTAAGGCAGCGACTTGGTCTTCACTGCACACTTTTGCCAAATTTTACAAATTTGATACTTTTGCTTCTTCGGAGGCTATTTTTGGGAGAAAGGTTTTGCAAGCTGTGGTGCCTTCCGTTTAGGTAACCTGATTTGCTCCCTCCCTTCATCCGTGTCCTAAAGCTTTGGTATTGGTTCCCACAAGTAAGGATGACGCCGTGGACCGGACACACCAATGTTGGAGAAAACAGAATTTATGCTTACCTGATAAATTACTTTCTCCAACGGTGTGTCCGGTCCACGGCCCGCCCTGGTTTTTTAATCAGGTCTGATGAATTATTTTCTCTAACTACAGTCACCACGGTACCATATGGTTTCTCCTATATATATATTTCCTCCTGTCCGTCGGTCGAATGACTGGGGTGGGCGGAGCCTAGGAGGGACTATATGGCCAGCTTTGCTGGGACTCTTTGCCATTTCCTGTTGGGGAAGAGAATATCCCACAAGTAAGGATGACGCCGTGGACCGGACACACCGTTGAAGAAAGTAATTTATCAGGTAAGCATAAATTCTGTTTTTGTAGCTATATTAGGGTTTATTTTATAGGTAAGTATTTAGTTTTAAATAGGATTAATTTATTTAATTTTAGGAATATTATTTTGTTTATTTTAAATTATATTTATGTTAGGGGGGTGTTAGGATTAGAGTTAGGTTTAGGGGTTAATAATTTTATTATTATGGTGATGGTAGGGAGGGCAGATTAGGGGTTAATACTATTATAGGGTTTGCGAGGCGGGAGTGCGGCGGTTAAGGGGTTAATACATTTATTATAGTGGCGGCGAGGTCCGGTCGGCAGATTAGGGGTTAATAATTGTAGTTAGGTAGCGGCGACGTTGGGGGGGGCAGATTAGGGGTTAATAAATATAATATAAGGGTCGGCGATGTTAGGGGCAGCAGATTAGGGGTTCATAGGGATAATGTAGGTGGCGGCGGTGTCCTGTCGGCAGATTAGGGGTTAAAATTTTTTATTATAGTGGCGGCGATGTTGGGGGGGCCTCGGTTTAGGGGTACATAGGTAGTTTATGGGTGTTAGTGTACTTTATAGCACAGTAGTTAAGAGCTTTATATTCAAGCGTTAGCCCATAAAGCTCTTAACTACTGACTTTTTTTGTCTGTAGGAGTCTTGTCGGTAGAGGGTCTACCGCTCACTTCTTCCAAGACTCCAAATACCGGCGTTAGGCAGATCCCATAGAAAAGATAGGATACGCAATTGGCGTAAGGGGATCTGCGGTAGCCTGGAGTCGCGGTAGGGAAGTGAGCGTTAGAACCTTTCCTGGCTGACTCTAAATACCAGCGAGCGGTAAAAAGCAGCGTTAGGACCCCTTAACGCTGCTTTTGACGGCTAACGCCAAACTCAAAATCTAGGTGTAAGACTTTAAAATATCTGGGAATTTATTTGTCAGCAGATCCACTCAATTGGTACAGTCTAAATATTTCCTCATCCCTCCAAAATAATGCAGTTAGATTAGAAAACTGGGTTAATTTGCCACTCTCCCTTTCAGGTAGGGTGGCAGCTTTTAAAATGTTTATTCTACCAAGAATTCTGTACCCTTTTAGGATGTTGCCTCTCGCAATTTAACCACAAGATCATATGAAGTTTATGAAATCTCTGAGATCCTTTCTTTGGCGGGGAAAAAACCCAGGATCAGGCTTGACAAACTGTATCTTCCTTTTACCAAAGGGGGATCTGCACTACCCAATATAAAAATGTATACTCGTGAAACTTTGTTAAGATTCCCGTTAGATTGGATAGCTCAAACTGACAACTTTACTAAGTGTAGTATGGATGAAACAATCTGTGTACCCTTTTCTCTGCCTTTTATTTTGCATGCATCAAATAAAGAATTAGGAATAAGGATTAATTATCACCCTCTGTTAAAGGATATACTTTTAGCCTGGAGAACTATGATGAAGTCTATGGGAGGAAGGTTTTTGGTTACAAAGCAGCTCTCTATCCTAGGTAATCCAATCCTAGGTTCTTACCGGGTTTACAAGATAAAGTATTCCAACTTTGGAAAAGCAAGAAAATACTTTCTATTAATCATTTGCTGGACCTTTTAACATTAAAACCATATAACTTTAGATTTTCAAAGAATTCATAATCTTCCAACAAGACACAAATTTTATTTATTGCAAGCAAAACACTATTTCATCAAATGATAATTATTGTACCAAATATAGGTCAATATATAGGTCAAAAATCATCCTATAGTTGATGGTCCTAAGATCAAAAAAGGTTTATTATCATATATTTATAATATCTTACAATCCCCCTTAGAGGAGGCAATAACTAGAGAATATAATTTCAAATGGAGCAGGTTTGATAACCGCTTTAGTGAGGACCTTAAAATCCAAAAAAAGTTTGGTAACCAGATCGGCCAAATTTAGAGATTCGCACTTTAGGTTGATTCATTTAGACTATTTTACTCCTAGGAGAGCACTAAAATGGAAAATTCAAATGGAAAATGTGTGCAAAAAATGCAGGCAGTAGGACTCTAACATTCTTCATTTTACATATTTATGCCAAAAAATACGCCAGCTTTGGGGGGAAAATGTAATATCTATTTTAATCTATTCTGGGGAATAAGATCAAGATAACAGAAGAAAATATTCTATTTGTAAAAAAAGCAGTAGACTGGGGTCCAAATTACAAATTTATCCAATGGGTAATTCCTTTAACCAGAGCACTTATCTTCAATAAATGGATAAGTAAAGACATTCCCTTGGTTGGCTCAGTTAAAAACAGTTTGGTTAAACAAGCTCCACAAAACCCAAATTGTATAAAATACATGGGCTTAAAGAGTACAGGAAAATTTGGGAGGATTTTATTTCCTATATGGGGAAAGATTTTGAGCTTAAAAACTATTCCGTTATTGGACCATGAAGTTGGATGATTTTGGACTAAGCTGAAAATGCTTTTATATTGGGCTGGGCATCTTTTTTCCCTTCTTTCTGCTGTTTTGCTGTTTTCATGTGTTTGTAGTTGTTATGGCTCTGCTATAAGGCTGTTTAGTTTGGCACAAGTTGGTGCAGGGCAAACTCAAGGTTGATTTTATGATAAAAGGACACTGTTATCTGTTGACTGGCAAACTTGTTTTTGTCCAAAGTCTGGCACTTTTGGAATTCATGTATAGAGCCTTGTCTTGCACTTTGGTAATCCATGCATAGTGCTTCTGATACTGTAAAATCTTTAAAAAAATAAAAATAAATAATAAATACAAAAAAAGGTAAAATAAATAATGATTAAAGGGACATGAAACCCAAAAAATGTATTTATGGTTTATCTAGGCAAGTTCATGAGCAGCAGAGAAACTAGGTTCTAGCTGTTGATTGGTGGCTGCATATATATATATATATATATATATATATATATATATATATATATATATATATATATATATATATATATATATATATATATTAAATGTGATTGGCTCACCCATGTGTTAAGTTAGAAACTAGTAGTGCATTGCTGCTCCTTCAACACATTATACCAAGAGAATGAAACACAATAGATAATAGAAGTAAATTAGAAAGTTGTTTAAAATTGTATTCTCTATCTGAATCATGAAAGCAACATTTTGGGCTTCATGTACCTTTTAAATAAAACAGTTTGATAATAGAAAAATAAAAATGAAAAATAAATCTCAGTATAAGAGAAAATAAAATAACAAGATAGCATAAGAATTAAGAATAAGAAAAAATAATAAGAAGAAAGAAAATAAGACATATGAAAGATACAGTATGTATATATATATATATATATATATAGATAGATAGATAGATAGATAGATATCAAAATAACAAGAGTATTGCATTGAGCAATTTTTATTGGACTAACTATACATTTATAAGTTGACAAGCTTTCGGAAGAGTTCCTTCCTTTATCAAGTCTAAAGCAATACTGACCAATTCAATGGAATTTACAGATTTTATCTTGAAACACAGAATAGCTAAGAAGACAGTGCAGGGAGAGGAGGAGGTGTCGTAAAAATCATGAGGGGGGCTTAGGTAACAGGTAGACAGACAGGGGAAATATATAGCTTTACTTAGAGCATATACTGACATAAAGTTATATATCAACATTGAATCAATATCTATAAAGATGTGAAATTGTATATACAGGGGGAATACAAAAGTTAAAAAAAAGACAAAAGTGTGGACATAGGCTTACCTGTGTACCTATGTATAAAGAATTTGCAATATACAATGTAATTGACTAAATGAAAGTACATTATCAAATTTTTTTGTAATGTACTTTCATTTAGTCAATTACATCTTCTCTATTTACTATTTATAATTGTCAATGTCATCTAGCTGGTTTTGAACTTCTGTCATATATTGGTGTTTATCCATGATGACCAAGGCTCCGCCCTTATCGGCCAGTTTAATAACCAGGTCTTTTCTGGATTTAAGACATTCAAGAGCCTT
The DNA here is from genome assembly GCF_027579735.1 of Bombina bombina. Lineage (NCBI taxonomy): Eukaryota > Metazoa > Chordata > Amphibia > Anura > Bombinatoridae > Bombina > Bombina bombina. Next base: position 179,856,373 of record NC_069504.1, read on the forward strand.
CCTCTCAGCCAAAGTCAAATTCGGGGTACCCATTTTTACTCCCTTATTCCTTAATTTTTCAAAGTATTTTTTAACTAGTGTAATAAAAGATTCTACCGTATTATTGGTTACTGGTGCATATGCTGTGCTTTTTGATCCAAGACTTTGAACCTGTGTATGGAATTGATTCAAGAAAACATTGGTTTTTATTATCAGAGGATAAAACTCTAGCAAACACCTTTAAGGATTTTCCTTTATTCTCTTATAAGAGGAATCACAATTTGAGAGATACTTTGGTTAAGGTGGATATAGGAACTGGGCAGAATAGAGTAGCCGAGAGTACTACAGTGAATGGCACGTTTCCATGTAACAACTGTGCACAATGTAACTCGATAGAACTAGGTGATACTATCACACATACTAGATCTGGTAAACGTTTGACCATCAGAGGTCAGTTTACTTGTGACTCCAATTTTGTGGTCTATGTAATTAAATGTCCATGTGGTCTAGCCTATGTTGGCGAGACCACTAAACCTATCAGAGACAGGATCAAAAAACATAAAACAGCCATAGGTAAACTTGATCCTTCTGCCCCTGTAGCCTATCATTTTACACTTTTAGGCCACAATAAAAGTCAACTTAAATTTCAGGTGGTTGATGGGGTTGGCCCTTTAAGGAGAGGTGGGAATAGACAAAAATTTCTTTTTGAAAAAGAAGCACTTTGGATCCAAAAAATGGATTCTATGACTCCCTATGGCTTAAATAGGGAAATCACATGGGGTACATTTGTCTAGGGACTGTGGTTTCATTGAGATCTCTCCTTTTTTTGAGAGTATGAATAACTGTAATGAAGAATGAATTGTGGTAAATATCCTTTCAATTATAGAAAGATTGGGATTTGTTCCCTGGAAAGAAATGCTATGTAGCACTCTCTGCCCAGACTGGGGTAGAGCCACTGATACCTTTTAAAATTTAACTTTTATTTCTCACTTTAAAAAAATGGGTGAACACAAACAAACAAATTAAAATATCTCTATCTCTGAATGGCTAGTGTCAATTATTTCTGGTTCTTATCAAATTGTTCAAGTAACCGGCTTTTTTTCTAATACTTATATATGTAGTTTTGTTAGATCAGTCGGTACTTGGTTTTATTAATCAAACCAGATTAATCAAAAACTTGTAATGGGTATTTGTTGTATTTGGTAGTCTCTTATATTTTTCGAGGCTTGAATTAGTGTAAAGTAGGTTGGAATTGAACCTGAGTGACAGCAGGGATTGTCAGATTTTATTTATATTTGTACATAGAACTTGGTAATGGTTGGGTATTTTGAGATCTGTTTTACTTTATTATGTAAAGGTACGTATGCTCTTGTTTGGGTATCTCTTATATTTAGGGTTATTTATAGTTTACATAAATTCTTCAAACATATGATTGAAATCTGTTATTTTTTCTCACTCCTTATAAATAAAGTGATCTCATATTTGTGTTGCGTGTGTTTTTTGTGTATAGTTCTGAATACTCAATTCAATAAAGACACCAGTTTGCCTGAATTTTTACTGATAGTTTTTCTCTAAGACCCACTGTTCAAAATCTTTCTTTTTGTCTTTTTTTATTTTTTATGCATACCCTTTTTCCTATGGATGGCGGGCTGATTATATATATATATCTCTCTGTCTCTTTCTTTATTAGGCACTCAGAGACTGTTTTTATTTATAGTTTCAACATCCACCTTTAGATTTTATTCCACTTAATGGTACTTTGCTTCTTAGTATTGGGTGTATTCCCAAGGTAACCATATAAATTCTGTATTCATATAATCAGGTTGCTATATTGTTTGTATATCACACCTATTATGTGATTTTATGGATACCCTTTTTCCTATGGATGGCGGGCTGATTATATATATATATATCTCTCTGTCTCTTCTTTATTAAACACTCAGAGACTGTTTTTATTTATAGTTTTAACATCCACCTTTAGATTTTATTCCACTTAATGGTACTTTGCTTCTTAGTATTGGGTATATTCCCAAAGTAACCATATCAATTCTGTATTCATATAATCAGGTTGCTATATTGTTTGTATATCACACCTATTATGTAATTCTGCAGTGTTATTTTAAGCGCACAATGTTGCAACACTCTAGTTCCGTTTTTTTGCTAGAAATTCAAACACTGGTTATCTTTATAATAAAAGCTTATTTTTTGTTTACTCTTATACCACACGTAATGTGTAATTCTGAAGTGTTATTATAAGTTTACAATATTACAACACTCTCACTTTGTTTCCTTGCTGTGGGCTCTGATATCTGTGGTTATAAATATATTCTGCCTCTGAGTTTGGTTTCACTCAATACTCTTAACCATAACTGATAGTTGTACTTCTATGTGAGTCATTACCAACACCCGGGTGTTGGTAATGACTCACATAGAAGTACAACTATCAGTTATGGTTAAGAGTATTGAGTGAAACCAAACTCAGAGGCAGAATATATTTATAACCACAGATATCAGAGCCCACAGCAAGGAAACAAAGTGAGAGTGTTGTAATATTGTAAACTTATAATAACACTTCAGAATTACACATTACGTGTGGTATAAGAGTAAACAAAAAATAAGCTTTTATTATAAAGATAACCAGTGTTTGAATTTCTAGCAAAAAAACGGAACTAGAGTGTTGCAACATTGTGCGCTTAAAATAACACTGCAGAATTACATAATAGGTGTGATATACAAACAATATAGCAACCTGATTATATGAATACAGAATTGATATGGTTACTTTGGGAATATACCCAATACTAAGAAGCAAAGTACCATTAAGTGGAATATACCCAATACTAAGAAGCAAAGTACCATTAAGTGGAATAAAATCTAAAGGCGGATGTTAAAACTATAAATAAAAACAGTCTCTGAGTGTTTAATAAAGAAGAGACAGAGAGATATATATATATAATCAACCCGCCATCCATAGGAAAAAGGGTATCCATAAAATCACATAATAGGTGTGATATACAAACAATATAGCAACCTGATTATATGAATACAGAATTTATATGGTTACCTTGGGAATACACCCAATACTAAGAAGCAAAGTACCATTAAGTGGAATAAAATCTAAAGGTGGATGTTGAAACTATAAATAAAAACAGTCTCTGAGTGCCTAATAAAGAAAGAGACAGAGAGATATATATATATAATCAGCCCGCCATCCATAGGAAAAAGGGTATGCATAAAAAATAAAAAAAAGACAAAAAGAAAGATTTTGAACAGTGGGTCTTAGAGAAAAACTATCAGTAAAAATTCAGGCAAACTGGTGTCTTTATTGAATTGAGTATTCAGAACTATACACAAAAAACACACGCAACACAAATATGAGATCACTTTATTTATAAGGAGTGAGAAAAAATAACAGATTTCAATCATATGTTTGAAGAATTTATGTAAACTATAAATAACCCTAAATATAAGAGATACCCAAACAAGAGCATACGTACCTTTACATAATAAAGTAAAACAGATCTCAAAATACCCAACCATTACCAAGTTCTATGTACAAATATAAATAAAATCTGACAATCCCTGCTGTCACTCAGGTTCAATTCCAACCTACTTTACACTAATTCAAGCCTCGAAAAATATAAGAGACTACCAAATACAACAAATACCCATTACAAGTTTTTGATTAATCTGGTTTGATTAATAAAACCAAGTACCGACTGATCTAACAAAACTACATATATAAGTATTAGAAAAAAAGCCGGTTACTTGAACAATTTGATAAGAACCAGAAATAATTGACACTAGCCATTCAGAGATAGAGATATTTTAATTTGTTTGTTTGTGTTCACCCATTTTTTTAAAGTGAGAAATAAAAGTTAAATTTTAAAAGGTATCAGTGGCTCTACCCCAGTCTGGGCAGAGAGTGCTACATAGCATTTCTTTCCAGGGAACAAATCCCAATCTTTCTGTAAGTTCAGTACTAGATGCTAGCACCACTCCTCAAAGGAATATAGAATACAGATACTAAAATTAAATACAGTATCTTAAATAATTGAAACCAGTGAGGAGCTTGCCTATATAGTGCCCTTGTTATCCTTGTGTGTTGAGTCCTTTCAATTATGTCTTTTATATATGGACATTTAACTTTTTGTTTTTTCATTTTGCGTTATGGTGCTTCAATATATTTGTTTTCATTTTTTCTGTCTTATTTATACTGTATCTATGTACGATACCTCTAAATTAGCCTTTGCATGTTTGTAGAATATCCTACATTAATACGTTATTCGCTTGCTTAATTCATTTATGAAATACTTTGGTTTTATGTATAACTACTTGTCATGTAAAATTCCTGTGTTCGCAATATCAGCTGTTTGTGTTTGCGTGTGTTTGCGCATGTCTGTGATGTCTTTGTCATTCTTGCCTGATATTCGAAGTGGTGACGCTATGTGGGCGTTACTACTGCACACAGTGAGTACGCTTGAAAAGGTGGTGGTTTTCCAAAATATGACAGGCCAAGTTGAAGGGCGGAGCCCGAAACGCGCGTTGCCTGCTGTTGTGGAAGTGACGTCAGACGCCAATAGAGCTTGATGCTCGCATGCTGGTTTGTTTTGCTGACAGCCTGATACACGCTGGGGATTGCCACAATCATTTTGCCGCTGTTGGATGTCTTCCCATGGACAGTGTTTTCTTAGCATTCTGAGACCCTACATGGATTGGGTGAGATCGCTCACAGAGCGTTACTCCTACACAGTTGCCATTCACCGGCGGACTTTGGTCCTTGAGTGCCGGAGCAGTTTAACACTTGTTCTCAAATCACACACTGAGGAAAATGGAAATATCCATATGAATTTAGCAATATTGTATGCATGAACTCTGTCTTATTTGACACTTTGGAAGATATATTGCTATATATTCCTGATTGCTTGGCATAACTTGTCATCTTTTCAACTGTCAGCTTACTAACCACATTTATCATACTCTGCATGAATCGCTACAAGTGCATGAACTGCCTTATCTTGCTTATTAATTTCATTGCTTGCATCTACATTATTATGCCCATAGTTTCCATATATAGCCAGGGTTTTGACTTTTTGCTCTAGAGTCTGACCTGCACCACTTATTATTTTTTTGCTGCTTGATAACTGGGGACGCCCAGTTTGCATGTGTGTATGTTTGTTGCATCTGTGTTCATTTATGGATTGCAATTAGGATGTTTTGTTTTTCTTTTCATGTTTCTTTTCATTAAATTTTCTCTTTATGCTCATTAATGCATTCTCTTTATACTTAGAGTATTCATTGTTAGTGCGGAGACTAATATATATATATATATATATATATATATATATATATATGTGTGTATGTGTGTGTATATGTATATATATATATATGTATATATATATATCTATGTGTGTGTATATATATATATATATGTATATATATATATATATATATATACACTGTGTGTATGTGTGTATATATATATATATACACACACACACACACACACAATGTGTATGTGTATGATGTATATGTAGCCAGCACTCACAGTTCTTGGGTCCAACAGTTACACATCCCAATTCAAATGGAGGCAGTCTATAATGATAAATCTTAAATGGACAGTATACACCAATATTTATATAGCTGCGTGAAATAGACAATACTATAAAGAAGAATATGCACAGATACTGATATAAAAATCTAGTATAAAACCTTTTAAAAACTTAGAAGCTACCAGTTTAGCACTGCTGATGAGGTTAGGCTGGGATACCCACTGAAACAGGATGAGAAAGTGCGAACAGGCAGACACCCCAACCTCCCTGCATATGAAAATACCCATTACACAACCAGAAGTCATTATTCATCAGTATACATCCAACACTTTGGGGCTTGGTTTAGAGTCTGAAAATCAGCTCAATGTTATTTAAAAATAAGCAAAACTATACATTGTTACAAAAACACTCCCAGATGGGCTATATAAATGGATCATCTACAAAACATTTATGTAAAGAAATATCTAGTGTACAATGTCCCTTTAAAATCTGACACATTGTGCCCTGCTTGAAAGAAATGTCTAGCTACTGGTTGTTCAGGTGTGTCATTCTTTTTTGCTGTCCAGATATGCGTTTAGATTTGTGAGCACTTACATATATATTTTTGTATTTGGTGTTTTGATACGTTATTATATTGTTTTTTATTGCAGCCGGTTGTGACGCTCCGGACTGGTTCCCGTGGTAGCGACGGTGCAGAATGGAGCGCCACACCGGAGTGTTTTGAAGGCGATAAAGCTACAATGGTATTAATTTATTATTATTTGTCTGTGTCTGAGGACGGGGGTAGCACCCTGAAAATGTTCTCATTTGGGACATTAAATGTATTAAAAATCCTTGGTGAGTGTCTGTCTCTTGATTTGGAGATGAATAGTCTTACAGTATATCAAACTTTTTTAAATTGTGCTAATTCTGCAAGGAATTCTCTATCAGTTGTGTGGAGCAGCTCTTGTTGTATATGTACGTACAATAATTTTATCTTCCTACTATTTTATTTAACCCTTCTTTACTTGTTGGAAGCTGAATTCTTTTATAGTACAAGTTTGCTAAGTGAAGGAATGCAAATAAACAGTGTTTTACGCTCAGCTGCAATTCATTCCAGATGAGTTGGCATCAATCTGTTATAACGGAAATTGAGTTAGAATGAAGGTGGTTTAATTGATTTAGGATTACAGGATCTGTAAAATATCTCAAGGCTATTCACGGGTGGATTTCCTTTTTGCTGACGTTAGTTGAATCTTATACCCTGTTTGTTAAATTATGATCAAAACTATGTCAAATTGTTATAGAACATTAATAAACATCAGAAACTTTGATTTTATATTTTTGTTAATTACATAAATGCATGCACTGATAAATATTTAAACGCGCAAAGTGGTTCTAACTTTATTAACGATAAAGTTGCATTCTAAATCAATAACTTTATTCTCAAAGATACATATTTTATTTTTTAATGCTTAAAAAAAAGTAGTTGAAAGAACAGTTTACCCTTACAGAAATTTAAATATTTATCTTAAAGAGAGAGAACCATTTAAAATTAAAAGAAAGAAATATAATTGCTGTCAGTTTGTTCTTTCCTCTATTCCAGGGGTTTTCAGAGTCTTTGGCGGTGGGCTTCCCCTTTGACGAAATTATCAAGCCAATGTCTCACCCCCATATTAGATGTTACTTTATTTTTCTCTTTAAAGAAAATGTTATTAATTATTTTTAGTTTTAATTTGGGGAATTTACATCTGATCCAGTTTTCACACACAACTCTCAAGAGCTGGTTCTGCTCAACCAGATTTAATGTGCACTATGTAACTCCTGTGTTAAACGCACATTACTGATCAAGACAACGCAATGCGTTGATTTTGTCATTAGTGCCTTTCTTCTACCTACATCTTCCCTGTGCCTTTTTCCACCACTACATGGAAACTATCATTGTCATTGTCACTCTTAAAAACTATTATATGTTTTGCCAAAGGAAGCTGCTTCTTGTTGTTCCCATAGTATAGTGCAAAGTGTCATTGCTCTAGCGCCCCTCTGAGAAGGCCACCTTACACCACTGCTCTTGCAGTATATTATTTTAGAGAATATATAAATTGCATTTTCTTTAAGAAGTGACAGTAATTCTGACTATATGCTAAAAGTTTCTAAGAAAAGTTTATAAATATTGGAAGAAATAAATGGAAAATGTATTTCAGCCACTTAATTCAATTCATAAAATATATGTCACATATATTTATAAGTAAATGCATGCAAAGTTTTTCTTTCTTTTTAAACACACGATGAGTCCATGGATCATCATCCTTACTTGTGGGATTACACCTCCTAGTCAGCAGGAGGAGGCAAAGAGCACCACAGCAGAGCTATTATATATAGCTCCTCCCTTCCCTCCCACCCCAGTCATTCTCTTTGCCTACGTTAGTTATAGGAAGAGGTAAAGTGAGGTGTTAGTTTTAGATTCTTCAATCAAGAGTTTGTTATTTTAAAGTTGTGCCAGAGAGTGCTAATTTGTCCTGGGGTGTAGCCTGGTTTCATTTCAGTCTCTACAGTAGAGCTTTGGTGGCTTTAAAGCAATGGAAACTTGTAGGACATAATTCTCACTGCGCCTCCCATATTTGTGCTGCCCTGTATCCTTCAGCCTGAGGTACTCACTAACTCAGCATTTGTTTCTTTCTCAGGCCAATGTGAGGGAGAGGACCTCTCAAGCTTGGGAACTGCCTTCCTGCCAGGCAGTGGTGGATGTAAGTGCTACCTTTCTGGGACAAGGAGACTCAGTTTTTTTTTTTTAATAAAAAAAAAAAGCACTATGGAACATAATGGGTTAATAGCAAAGCCTTTTTATGTTGGGGACTCACTTCAACTTTTATGTGAAAAGTTTTCTGGGCAATGTTATATTGCAGGCACTGGGGCTGGAGATGTGTTGTATTATTTTTTGTAAGGCTCCGGTGGTTTCACTTGTTTTTTCCTCTGAGGGGAGACATTGGGCTTTAGGTACGCCCACGATGGACGGGGCTTCCTATGTTTGCGCGCTACTAGGTAGAGCGCTGTTTCCCTGACAGGATTAGTGCAACATAAGCTGGGCTACTTGAATGTCTGTTCTAGAGCGGCATGTAATGTAATTTCTTGCGCTTCTAATACAGATACGTTAAGTCCGGTCTGATAGTAGTCTGGTAGTAGTCGCTCCTGTGAAGGCGAGTAAATTGGACAAATTTTTCGAAGTTCCTACTTTCTCAGATGTTTTTCCAGTTCCTAAGCGAGCTTCGGAGATTGTTTCTAAGGAATGGGAGAGACCAGGTATTCCTTTCTCTCTGTCTCCTATTTTCAGAAAGATGTTTCCTATAGCTGACACTATCAAGGAAGCTTGGCAAATGGTTCCTAAGTTAGAAGGGGCTATCTCCACCTTAGCCAAGCAAACTAGTATTCCTATTGAGGATAGTTGTGCCTTTAAAGACCCCATAGACAAGAAGTTGGGCTACTTAAAAGGATTTATGTTCACCATGGTCTGCTTTTGCAGCCGGCTGCGTGCATTGCTACTGTCACTAGTGCGGCATCTTATTGGTTTGATGCTCTGTCTGAGTCTCTGAAGTCTGAAACGTCATCGGAGGAGATCCAAGATAGGATTAAGGCTCTGAAGTTAGCTAATGCCTTTATTACGGATGCTTCTCTGCAAATTACTAAATTAGCAGCTTAGAGTTCAGGGTTCTCTATCCTAGCCTGCAGAGCTTTATGGTTAAAGCCTTGGTCTGCGGACGTTTCATCTAAGTCTAAGCTTCTAGCTATTCCTTACAAGGGTAAGACCTTGTTTGGACCTGGCTTGATGGAAATTATCTCTGACATCACGGGAGGTAAGGGTCATCTCCTTCCTCAGGATAAGAGAAATAAACAAAAAGAACGTCAAAATAATTTTCATTCCTTTTGCAATTTCAAAGGAAATTCTTTCTCTTCATCCTCTAAACAGGTAGGAAACTATTCTCAGTCTAAGCCCACTTGGAGACCCAACCAGCCTTGGAACAAGGGTAAACAGTCCAAGAAGCCTGCTGCTGACTCCAAGACAGCATGAAGGGCATGCCCCAGATCCGGGACCGGATCTGGTGGGGGGCAGACCTTCTTTCTTCGTTCAGGCTTGGGTGCGAGATGTTCAGGATCCCTGGGCTATAGAAATAGTGTCCCAGGGATACAAACTGTAGTTCAAAAATGTTCCTCCTCGAGGAAGATTTCTTCTTTCAAGATTATCTGCAAACCAGATAAAACGAGAGGCGTTCTTACATTGTGTAAGAGACCTTTCTTCCCTGGTAGTGATTACTCCTGTTCCTGTACAGGAACACGGGCAGGGTTTTTATTCAAATCTGTTTGTAGTTCCCCAGAAGGGAACTTTCAGACCTATTTTAGACCTCAAGAGTCTGAACAAGTTTCTCAGAGGTCCATCTTTCAAGATGGAAACCATTCGTACCATTCTTGCGTTGATTCAGGAGGGTCAATTTATGACAACAGTGGACTTAAAGGATGCATATCTGCATGTCCCTATCCACAGAGATCATCACAAGTTCCTAAGGTTTGCCTTTCTGGACAGACATTTTCAATTCGTGGCTCTTTCCTTCGGACTGGCCACGGCACCCAGAATTTTCACAAAGGTTCTGGGGTCTCTACTGGCGGTTTTAAGACCACGGGGTATTGCGGTGGCGCCTTTTCTGGACGATATTCTAATCCAGGTGCCATCTTGTGAACAAGCAAGGTCCCATACCGACATTGTACTATCCTTCCTGAGAACTCACGGGTGGAATGTGAATCTGGAAAAAAGTTCCTTAATCCCAGAAGCAAGGGTGACTTTCTTGGGAACTGTAATCGACAGAGGTCAGGAAATCCAAGATTCTAGATGCCTGTCGTGCCCTTCAGTTCAATCCTCGGCCGTCAGTGGCCCAGTGCATGGAAGTAATCAGACTGATGGTGGCGGCAATGGACATCATTCCGTTTGCTCGGTTTCACCTCAGACCTCTGCAGTTAAACATGCTCAGACTGTGGAATGGAGATTATGCAGACTTGTCTCTTCGAATAACCCTGGAGCAAGAGACAAAGGATTCACTTCAATGGTGGTTGTCTCTGGATCATCTATCCCAGGGAACATGCTTTCACAGACCATCCTGGATGATTGTTACAGCAGATGCCAGCCTTCTAGGCTGGGGAGCTGTCTGGGGTCCTCTAAAGGCTCAGGGAGTGTAGACTACGGCGGAGTCTATTCTTCCTATAAAAATCCTGGAGCTGAGAGTGATCTTCAATGCTCTTCTGGCCTGGCCTCAGTTGGGTTCGGCCAGACGGACAACATGACAGTGGCTTACATCAATCGTCGGGTAGGAACGATGAGTTCCTTAGCAATGACGGAGGTAGCCAAGATAATCCGGTGGACGGAGGCCCATTCTTGCCATCTGTCAGCAATCCACATTCCAGGGGTAGACAACTGGGAGGCGGACTTTCTGAGCAGGAAGTCTTTTCATCCGGGAGAGTGGTAACTCCATCCGGAAGTATTCTCCAGCCTGATTCGCAAATGGGGTCGGCCGGAGTTAGATCTCATGGCATCTCGTCAGAATGCCAAGCTTCCGAGATACGGGTCAAGATCCAGGGATCCCCAGGCGGAACTGATATATGCTCTGGCAGTTCCTTGGTCCTTCAGCCTAGCATATCTTTTCCCCCCGTTTGCTCTTCTTCCTCGGGTCATTGCTCGAATTAAACAGGAGAAGGCATCTGTGATCCTGATTGCTCCTGCATCGCCTTGCAGGATTTGGTATGCCGATCTGGTGGAAATGTCATCCCTGCCACCTTGGAGACTACCATTGAGGAAGGACCTTCTCATTCAAGGACCCTTCCTTCATCCAAATCTAATTTCTCTGAAGCTAACTGCTTGGAGATTGAACCCTTAATTCTATCCATGAGGGGTTTTTCTGACTCGGTCATAGAGACCTTGATTCAGGCACGCAACCCTGTAACTAGAAAGATTTATTATAAGATATGGCACAAATATCTTTATTGGTGTGAATCCAATGGCTACTCATGGAGTAGAGTTGGGATTCACAGAATTTTGTCTTTTCTCCAAGAAGGATTGGAGAAGGGTTTATCGGCAAGTTCCCTAAAGGGTCAGATCTCTGCCTTATCTATTTTGTTACACAAACGTCTGGCGGATGTCACAGATGTTCAAACTTTTTGTCAGGCCTTGGTTAGGATCAGGCCTGTGTTCAAACCAGTTTCTCCTCCATGGAGTTTGAATTTAGTTCTTAAGGTTCTTCAAGGGGCTCCGTTTGAGCCTATGCATTCCTTAGATATTAAGTTGTTATCTTGGAAGGTTTTATTTCTTGTTGCTATTTCTTCAGCTTGAAGAGTGTCTGAGCTTTCGGCGATACAATTCGCCTTACCTTATTTTCCATTCGGATAAGGTAGTTTTACGTACTAAACTAGGGTTCCTTCCTAAGGTTGTTTCAGACAGGAACATTAATCAGGAGATTGTTGTTCCTTCCTTGTGTCCTAATCCTTCTCGAAAGGAAAGGCTTCTGCATTATTTTTACGTAGTCCGTGCTTTGAAGTTTTACTTACAAGCAACTAAGGACTTTCGTCAGTCTTCTTCTCTGTTTGTAATTTTCTCTGGAAAACGTAAGGGTCAGAAAGCTACGGTTACCTCTTTCTTTTTGGTTGAGGAGTATCATCCACTTTGCATATGAGACTGCTGGACAGCAGCCTCCTGAAAGAATTACGTCTCATTCCACTAGGTCGGTTGCTTCCTCATGGGTATTCAAAAATGAAGCTTCTATAGAACAGATTTGCAAGGCTGCAACTTGGTCTTCTCTTCACACTTTTTCTAAATTTTACAAGTTTGATACTTTTGACTCGGCTGAGGCGACTTTTGGGAGAAAGGTTCTTCAAGCAGTGGTGCCTTCCGTTTAGGTTCTCTGTCTTGTCCCTCCCGTGTACTCTAGCTTTGGTATTGTATCCCACAAGTAAGGATGATGATCCGTGAACTCATCGTGTCTTTAAAAAGAAAAGAAAATTTATGCTTACCTGATAAATTTGTTTCTTTTTAGACACAATAAGTCCACGGCCCGCCCTGTTCTTTTAAGACAGGTTGTTATTTTTTTGTAAACCTCAGACACCTCTGCACCTTAGTGGGAGGGAAGGTAGGAGCTATATATAACAGCTCTGCTGTGGTGCTCTTTGCCGCCTCCTGCTGACCAGGAGGTGTAATCCCACAAGTAAGGATGATGATCCGTGGACTCATCGTGTCTAAAAAGAAACAAATTTATCAGGTAAGCATAAATTTATCTTTCTTCTATTAGATACGACAAGTCCACGGATTCATCCTTTACTTGTGGGATAGTATCCTCCTGCTAACAGGAAGTAGCAAAGAGCACCACAGCAGAGCTGTCTATATAGCTCCTCCCTTGACTCCACCCCCCAGTCATTCTCTTTGCCTATACTAAGTAATAGGAAGGGTAAAGTGAAAGAGGTGATAAAATGTTAGTTTTTATTTTCTTCAAGCAAGACTTTTTTATTTGAAATGGTACCGGTGAGTGCTATTTTTCCCCAGGCAGCAGATGGATGAAGATTTCTGCGTGGAGACTGATGATCTTAGCAGTTGTTACTAAGATCCAGTGTAGTTCCCACAGAATGGCTGAGGAGTACTTAAAAAAACTTCATTGTGAGCAACGGTTTTCATGCTACAAGCATTGAGGTATGTTCAGTCATTTTTTCCTGGAGAGACTGTGTTATTTCAGAATTGGCTGACAGTATCCCCATGAGGGAAGGGGTAAGCAGTAATCCTATTGTGAAAGAGAAGGGTATTACTGGGCCTGTATGTTGGGCTGTAAAAAATGGTTGACACTGATAACATAATGTTTGTGGGCAAACGATTATATGTTGGGAGGTAAATTAACGTTTTTTTGTGACAAACGTTTTCATTTTTATTGGCAATGGAGGGTACACATGGCTTCAGTTAGACTTGGGTATATGAACCCACATGGCTAGGTTTTTAGATCGCTTTGTAGCGGTTCTTTTGCAAGGCTGTGAGACATTGAGGTAGATGGGCGGGGCCTATTTTCGCGCCTCAGTTGCGCAGTTGTATTCCCTATGCAAGCAGCAAGCTCCAGCTCCGGTGGGCCCTTCAGGAAAGTTTGGGCCTAATCGAAGGGTTAATCTGATTTTGCAGACCCCTGAGGGCAGGTAGGCACCACAGCAGGGCTGTGGCGAGGTGCAGGTTTTTTTTTTTAACTAATCAGAACTTTTTTTGTCTAACGTGTTTTTTATAAGTTTTGGAAATTTTTTTATTCTTTTTTCTATTAAAGGCATAGTACCGTTTTTTCAGATTGTTATTTTTTCACTAAATAAAGTGTTTTCAAGCCTGTTTGTGGTCATTACTAGCCTGTTTAACATGTCTGACATTGAGGAAAGCCAATGTTCCATGTGTTTAGAAGCCATTGTGGAAGCCCCACTTCAAATGTGTCCCTCATGTACTGAAAGGGCCTTTACATTGCAAAGAACATATTTTAGCTGATAAAAGTATGTCTCAGGATGATTCTCAGTCAGAAGAGAATCAGGTTATGAGTAAATGCTGAGCCCTCTGATGATTTATTAGCCATCTCCGATGTACCCTCACAGTGTTCTGATTTGGGGGTGGAGGAATTGCTGTCTGAGGGAGAGCTTTATGATTCAGGAAAGATGTTCCCTCAAACAGACTCAGATGTGACGGCCTTTAAGTTTAAGCTTGAACACCTCCGCTTGTTACTCAGGGAGGTTTTAGCGACTCTGGATGATTGTGACCCTATTGTCATCCCACCAGAGAAACTGTGTAAAATAGAGAAATATCTAGAGGACCCTACTTACACTAATGTTTTTCCAGTCCCTAGAAGAATTTCGGACATTGTTACTAAGGAATGGGATAGACCAGGTATTCCGTTGTCCCCCCCTCCTACTTTTAAGAGGATGTTTCCCATATCTGACACCATTCGGGATTCGTGACAGACGGTCCCTAAGGTGGAGGGAGCTATTTCTACCCTGGCTAAGCGTACAACTATACCTATTGAGGACAGTTGTGCTTTCAAAGATCCTATGGATAAAAAATTAGAGGGGCTTCTAAAGAAATTGTTTATTCATCAGGGTTTTCTTCTACAACTTATAGCGTGCATTGTTCCAGTAACTACTGCAGCAGCATTTTGGTTCGAGGCTCTTGATGAGTATCTCAAGGTTGAGACCCCATTAGATGTTATTTTGGATAGAATTAAGGCTCTCAAGCTACCTAATTCTTTTATTACAGATGCCGCTTTCCAAATGGCTAAATTAGCGGCAAAGAATACAGGCTTTGCCATTTTAGCACTAGAGCGTTATGGCTTAAGTCGTGGTCTGCTGATGTGTCATCTAAATCCAAGCTTTTAGCTATTCCCTTTAAGGGTAAGACCCTATTCGGGCCTGAACTAAAGGAGATCATTTCTGACATTACTGGAGGTAAAGGTCATGCCCTTCCTCAGGACAAGACGGTTAAAATGAGGACCAAACAAAATAATTTTCGTTCCTTTCGAAACTTTAATGGCGGTCCCTCTACTTCCTTAACCAGACCTGAAATAAAGGTAAACAGGCCAAGAAGCCCGCTGCTGCTACCAAGACAGCATGAAGGTGCAGCCCCCGATCCGGGACTGGATCTAGTAGGGGGCAGACTTTCTCTCCGCTCAGGCTTGGGCAGGAGACGTTCAGGATTCCTGGGCATTAGAAATTGGGACCCAGGGGTATCGTCCAGAATTCAAGGTTTCTCTCCCAAGAGAGAGATTTCTCATCAAAAAGAGAGGCGTTCTTACGCTGTGTAGAAGACCTATATACCATGGGTGTAATCTGCCCAGTTCCAAAATTAGAACAAGGGCAAGGGTTTTACTCCAATCTGTTCGTGGTTCCCAAAAAAGAGGGAACCTTCAGACCGATTTTAGATCTCAAAAGTCTAAACAAATTTCTCAGAGTCCCATCGTTCAAGATGGAGACCATACAAACATTTTTACCAATGATCCAGGAGGGTCAATATATGACCACCGTGGATTTGAAGGATGCGTATCTTCACATTCCTATCCACAAAGATCACCAGTTCCTTAGGTTCGCCTTCCTGGACAAATATTACCAGTTTGTGGCCCTTCCTTTCGGGTGGGCCACAGCTCCCAGAATCTTCACAAAGGTGCTAGGGTCCCTTCTGGCGGTTCTAAGGCCGCGGGGCATAGCAGTGGCGCCCTATCTGGACGATATTTTGATTCGGGCGTCAACTTACCATCTAGCCAAATTTCACACGTACATCGTGTTGGCTTTTCTAAGAACTCACGGGTGGAAGGTGAACATAAAAAAGAGTTCACTAGTTCCTCTGACAAGAGTTCCATTCCTAGGAACTCTGATAGACTCGATAGACATGAACATTTTTCTGACGGAGGTCAGAAAATCAAAGATCTTAACTACTGGCCGAGCACTTCATTCCATTCCTCGGTCATCAGTGGCGCAGTGTATGGAGGTCATTGGGTTAATGGTAGCGGCAATGGACATAGTTCCGTTTGCGTGCTTGCATCTCAGACCACTGCAGCTGTGCATGCTCAGACAGTGGAATGGGGATTATGCGGATTCATCTCCTCTGATAAATCTGGATCTAGAGACCAGAGGCTCTCTTCATTGGTGGTTGTCACAGGATCATCTGTCCCAGGGAATGTGCTTCCGCAGGCCAGCATGGGTCATAGTGACGACGGACGCCAGCCGTCGAACAATATCACGACTATAGCATATATCGATCATCAAGGGGGAACAAATTGTTCGCTAGCGATGATAGAGGTTTCCAAAATAATTTGATGGGCAGAGACTCACTCTTGCCATCTATCAGCAATATATATCCCAGGAGTGGAGAACTGGGAAGCGGATTTTCTAAGTCGTCAGACTTTTCATCCGGGGGAGTGGGAGCCCCATCCGGAGGTGTTTGCGGCATTGATCCATCAATGGGGCACACCAGAATTGGATCTGATGGTATCTCATCAGAATGCCAAACTTCCTTGTTACGGGTCCAGATCAAGGGATCCTCAAGCAGTACTCATAGATGCTCTAGCAGTACCTTGGTAGTTCAACCTGGCTTAGTTGTTTCCTCCTTTTCCTCTCCTACCTCGTCTGATCGCAAGAATCAAACAGGAGAGGGCTTCGGTAATCTTGATAGCGCCTGCGTGGCCACGCAGGACTTTGTATGCAGATCTGATGGAAATGTCATCTCTGCCACCATGGAAACTGCCACTGAGACAGGACCTTCTCATTCAAAGTCCGTTCCAACATCCAAATCTAATTTCTCTGCAACTGACTGCATGGAGATTGAACGCTTGCTTTCTCTTGTTAAGTGTATCCAGTCCACGGATCATCCATTACTTGTGGGATATTCTCCTTCCCAACAGGAAGTTGCAAGAGGATCACCCACAGCAGAGCTGCTACATAGCTCCTCCCCTAACTGTCATATCCAGTCATTCTCTTGCAAGCCTCAACCAAGATGGAGGTCGTAAGAGGAGTGTGGTGTTTTATACTTAGTTTATTCTTCAATCAAAAGTTTGTTATTTTTAAATGGTGCCGGAGTGTACTGTTTATCTCAGGCAGTATTTATAAGAAGAATCTGCCTGCGTTTGCTATGATCTTAACAGAAGTAACTAAGATCCATGGCTGTTCTCACATATTCTGAGAAGTGAGGTAACTTCGGAGGGGGAATAGCATGCAGGTTTTCCTGCAATAAGGTATGTGCAGTTAATATTTTTCTAGGGATGGAATTTGCTAGAAAATGCTGCTGATACCGAAGTAATGTAAGTAAAGCCTTAAATGCAGTGATAGCGACTGGTATCAGGCTTATTAACAGAGATACATACTCTTATAAAAGTGTAATATAAAACGTTTGCTGGCATGTTTAATCGTTTTTATATGTATTTGGTGATAAAACTTATTGGGGCCTAGTTTTTTTCCACATGGCTGGCTTGAATTTTGCCTAGTAACAGTTTCCTTAGGCTTTCCACTGTTGTAATATGAGTGGGAGGGGCCTTTTTTAGTGCTTTTCTGTGCAGATAAAAATACTGACAGAGACATTCAGCTTCCCTCTGCATGATCCAGGACATCTCTGGAGGGCTCAAAAGGCTTCAAAGTCGTTTTTGAGGGAGGTAAAAAGCCACAGTAGAGCTGTGGCAGTTGTTGTGACTGTTTGAAAAAACAAAAAACAAACACGTTTTTGTCTTTTATTATTCAGTTTTGGGTATTAAGGGGTTAATCATCCATTTGCAAGTGGGTGCAATGCTCTGCTAACTTGTTACATACACTGTAAAAATTTTGTTAGTGTAACTGCCTTTTTTCACTGTTTCAAATTTTGACAAAATTTGTGTTTCTTAAAGGTGCAGTAACGTTTTTTATATTGCTTGTAAACTTGTTTAAAGTGTTTTCCAAACTTGCTAGTCTCATTGCTAGTCTGTTTAAACATGTCTGACACAGAGGAAACTACTTGTATATTATGTTTGAAAGCCATGGTGGAGCCCCATAGGAGAATGTGTACTAAATGTATTGATTTCACCTTAAACAGTAAAGATCAGTCTTTAACTATAAAAGAAATATCACCAGAAGATTCTGTAGGGATCTAGTAGGGGGCAGACTTTCTCTCTTCGCCCCGGCGTGGGCAAGAGATGTTCAGGATCCCTGGATATCTTCTGGACTTCAAAGCTTCCCCTCCACAAGGGAGATTTCATCTTTCAAGGCTATCTGCAAATCAGATAAAGAAAGAGGCATTCCTACGCTGTGTGCAAGACCTCCTAGTTATGGGAGTGATCCATCCAGTTCCGCGGACGGAACAAGGACAGGGTTTTTATTCAAATCTGTTTGTGGTTCCCAAAAAAGAGGGAACCTTCAGACCAATTTGGATCTAAATATCTTAAACAAATTCCTCAGAGTTCCATCTTTCAAAATGGAAACTATTCGGACCATCCTACCCATGATCCAAGAAGGTCATGACCACATTGCACTTAAACAATGCCTACCTTCACATACCGATTCACAAAGATCATCATCGGTTTCTAAGGTTTGCCTTTCTAGACAGGCATTACCAATTTGTAGCTCTTCCCTTCGGGTTGGCTACAGCCCCGAGAATCTTTACAAAGGTTCTGGGCTCACTTCTGGCGGTTCTAAGACCGCGAGGCATAGCGGTGGCTCCGTATCTAGACGACATCCTGATACAGGCGTCAAGCTTTCAAGTTGCCAAGTCTCATACAGAGATAGTTCTGGCATTTCTGAGGTCGCACGGGTGGAAAGTGAACGAGGAAAAGAGTTCTCTATCCCCACTCACAAGAGTCTCCTTCTTAGGAACTCTTATTCTGATTCTGTAGAAATTAAAATTTACCTGACGGAGTCCAGGTTATCAAAACTTCTAAATGCTTGCCGTGTTCTTCACTCCATTCCGCGCCCTTCGGTAGCTCAGTGTATGGAGGTAATCGGCTTAATGGTAGCGGCAATGGACATAGTGCCATTTGCGCGCCTTCATCTCAGACCGCTGCAATTATGCATGCTGAGTCAGTGGAATGGGGATTACACAGATTTGTCCCCTCTGCTAAATCTGGATCAAGAGACCAGAGATTCTCTTCTCTGGTGGTTGTCTCGGGTACACCTGTCCAAGGGTATGACCTTTTGCAGGCCAGATTGGACAGTTGTAACAACAGATGCCAGCCTTCTAGGTTGGGGTGCAGTCTGGAATTCCCTGAAGGCTCAGGGATCGTGGACTCAGGAGGAGAAACTCCTTCCAATAAATATTCTGGAGTTAAGAGCGATATTCAATGCTCTTCTGGCTTGGCCTCAGTTAGCAACACTGAGGTTCATCAGATTTCAGTCGGACAACATCACGACTGTGGCTTACATCAACCATCAAGGGGGAACCAGGAGTTCCCTAGCGATGTTAGAAGTCTCAAAAATAATTCGCTGGGCAGAGTACCACTCTTGCCACCTGTCAGCAATCCATATCCCAGGCGTGGAGAACTGGGAGGCAGATTTTCTAAGTCGTCAGACTTTCCATCCGGGGGAGTGGGAACTCCATCCGGAGGTGTTTGCTCAGTTGATTCATCGTTGGGGCAAACCAGAGTTGGATCTCATGGCGTCTCGCCAGAACACCAAGCTTCCTTGTTACGGATCCAGGTCCAGGGACCCAGAAGCGACGCTGATAGATGCGCTAGCAGCGCCTTGGTTCTTCAACCTGGCTTATGTGTTTCCACCGTTTCCTCTGCTCCCTCGACTGATTGCCAAAATCAAACAGGAGAGAGCATTGGTGATTCTGATAGCACCTGCGTGGCCACGCAGGACTTGGTATGCAGACCTAGTGGACATGTCATCCTTTCCACCATGGACTCTGCCTCTAAGACAGGACCTTCTGATACAAGGTCCTTTCAATCATCCAAATCTAATTTCTCTGAGACTGACTGCATGGAGATTGAACGCTTGATTCTACCAAAGCGTGGCTTCTCCGAGTCAATCATTGATACTTTAATACAGGCACGAAAGCCTGTTACCAGGAAAATCTATCACAAGATATGGCGTAAATATCTTTATTGGTGTGAATCCAAGACTTACTCATGGAGTAAAGTTAGGATTCCTAGAATATTGTCTTTTCTCCAAGAGGGCTTGGACAAAGGATTATCAGCTAGTTCCTTAAAGGGACAGATTTCTGCTCTGTCTATTCTTTTGCACAAGCGTCTGGCAGAGGTTCCAGACGTCCAGGCATTTTGCCAGGCTTTGGTTAGATTTAAGCCTGTGTTTAAACCTGTTGCTCCCCCGTGGAGCTTAAACTTGGTTCTTAAGGTTCTTCAAGGAGTTCCGTTTGAACCCCTTCATTCCATTGATATTAAACTTTTATCTTGGAAAGTTCTGTTTTTGATGGCTATTTCCTCGGCTCGGAGAGTCTCTGAGCTATCTGCCTTACGATGTGATTCTCCCTATCTGATTTTTCATGCAGATAAGGTAGTTCTGTGTACCAAACCTGGGTTTTTACCTAAGGTGGTTTCTAACAAGAATATCAATCAAGAGATTGTTGTTCCATCGTTGTGCCCTAATCCTTCTTCAAAGAAGGAACATCTTTTACATAATCTGGACGTAGTCCGTGCCTTGAAGTTTTACTTACAAGCTACTAAGGATATTCGTCAAACATCTTTCCTGTTTGTCGTTTACTCTGGACAGAGGAGAGGTCAAAAAGCTTCGGCAACCTCTCTTTCCTTTTGGCTTTGGAGCGTAATAAGCCTAGCCTATGAGACTGCTGGACAGCAGCCCCCTGAAAGGATTACAGCTCATTCTACTAGAGCTGTGGCTTCCACCTGGGCCTTCAAAAATGAGGCCTCTGTTGAACAGATTTGCAAGGCTGCGACTTGGTCTTTGCTTCACACTTTTTCAAAATTTTACAAATTTGATACTTTTGCTTCTTCGGAGGCTGTGTTTGGGAGAAAGGTTCTTCAGGCAGTGGTTCCTTCCGCTTAATCCTGCCTTGTCCCTCCCATCATCCGTGTACTTTAGCTTTGGTATTGGTATCCCACAAGTAATGGATGATCCGTGGACTGGATACACTTAACAAGAGAAAACATAATTTATGCTTACCTGATAAATTTATTTCTCTTGTAGTGTATCCAGCCCACGGCCCGCTCTGTCCTTTTAAGGCAGGTCTAAATTTTAATTAAACTACAGTCACCACTGCACCCTATGGTTTTTCCTTTCTCTGTTTGTTTTCGGTCGAATGACTGGATATGACAGTTAGGGGAGGAGCTATGTAGCAGCTCTGCTTTGGGTGATCCTCTTGCAACTTCCTGTTGGGAAGGAGAATATCCCACAAGTAATGGATGATCCGTGGACTGGATACACTACAAGAGAAATAAATTTATCAGGTAAGCATAAATTATGTTTTTATATAAGTGGGGAGTCGGTCATAGATACCTTGATTCAGGCTCGAGTGCCTGTCACTAGGAAAATTTACGATAAGATATGGCGTAAATATCTTTATTGGTGCGAATCCAAGGGCTACTCATGGAGTAAGATCAGGATTCCTAGGATTTTGTCCTTTCTCCAAGAAGGATTGGAGAAGGGATTATCAGCTAGTTCCTTAAAGGGAAAGATTTCTGCTTTGTCAATCTTACAACACAAGCGTCTGGCAGATGTCCCAGACGTTCAGTCGTTTTGTCAGGCTTTAGTTAGAATCAAGCCTGTGTTTAAACCTGTTGCTCCGCCATGGAGTTTGAATTTAGTTCTAAATGTTCTTCAAGGGGTTCTGTTTGAATTCCATAGATATTAACCTTCTATCTTGGAAAGTTCAGTTTTTAGTTGCTATCTCTTCTGCTCGAAGAGTTTCTGAGCTTTCTGCGTTACAATGCGACTCACCTTATGTTATATTACATTCTGATAAGGTGGTTTTGCGCACTAAACCTGGATTCCTTCCTAAGGTTGTTTCAAATTAATCAGGAAATTGTTGTTGCTTCTCTATGTCCTAGTCCTTCTTCTAAGAAGGAGCGTCTGTTACATAAGTTTTACTTACAAGGGACCAAGGATTTCCGTCAAACATCGTCTCTATTTTTTGTCTATTCTGGAAAGCATAGGGGTCAAAAAGCTACGGCTACCTCTCTTTCTTTTTGGCTGAAAAGCATCATCCGTTTGGCATTCGAGACTGCTGGACAGCAGCCTCCTGAAAGAATTACAGCTCATTCTACTAGAGCGGTGGCTTCCACATGGGCTTTTAAAAATGATGCTTCTGTTGAACAGATTTGTAAGGCTGCGACTTGGTCCTCCCTTCATACCTTTTCCAAATTTTCCAGATTTGATACTTTTGCTTCTTCTGAGGCTATTTTTGGGAGAAAAGTTCTTCAAGCAGTGGTGCCTTCTGTTTAGGTATCTGTCTTGTTCCTCCCGTTCATCCGTGTCCTGTAGCTTTGGTATTGTATCCCACAAGTAAAGGATGAATCCGTGGACTCATATCTAGTAGAAGAAAAGTAAATTCATGCTTACCTGATAAATTGATTTCTCCCTGTCAATTTAAGACAGATTATATTTTTGTATTTAAAACTTCAGTC
Source organism: Bombina bombina (assembly GCF_027579735.1). NCBI lineage: Eukaryota > Metazoa > Chordata > Amphibia > Anura > Bombinatoridae > Bombina > Bombina bombina. The sequence goes on from NC_069504.1 coordinate 179,878,973, forward strand.
AACTCTGCACCTTTTAGTTTCTCCTTTTTCTTTCTATACCTTTGGTCGAATGACTGGGGGGTGCAGTCAAGGGAGGAGCTATATAGACAGCTCTGCTGTGGTGCTCTTTTCCACTTCCTGTTAGCAGGAGGATAATATCCCACAAGTAAAGGATGAATCCGTGGACTCGTCGTATCATAGAAGAAATCAATTTATCAGGTAAGCATACATTTCCTTTTTTTTGTAATTTAGAAAATAAAATGTGCCTTTCCAGCTCAATACAGGGGCAGACACAAAATATCTGATCTCCACAAGTCTGAAGTTTAAGGACACATGAACACAGACTTAGGTCCAATTTGGAACCTGTCTCTGTGTCATATTATGTAGCAAATCAATCATCTTTAAAAGGACATAAAATCTAAAGCTTTTTTTCACAATTCAGACAGAGAAAACAATTTTAAAGGGACACTAAACCCAAACATTTTCTTTCATGATTTAAGAAGAGAATACAATTTTAAATTACATTCCAGTTTACTTCTAGTATCTAATTTGCTTCATTCTTTAGATATCCTTTTTTGAAGAAATAGCAATGCACATGGGTGAGCCAATCACGCGAGGCATCTGTGTATCTACCAATCAGCAGCTACTGAGCATATCTAGATATGCTTTTCAGCAAAGAATATAAAGAAAATTAAGCAAATTAGATAATAGAAGTAAATTGGAAAGTTACAATTGCATGCTCTTTCTAAATCATGAAAGAAAAAATGTGGATTTCATGTACCTTTAAGCAACTTTTCAGTTTAGTTTTATTGTCAAATTTGCCTTATTCTCTGGGAGCTAGTTGAGTTAGCCAATGAAAATAGGCATATATATACAACCACCAATCAGCTGCTAGCTCCCAGTAGTGCATTGCTGCTCCTGTGTCTACCTACTGTAGGTATGCTTTTCAACAAAAGATACCAAAGGAACAAAGCAAATTAAATAGAAACAAAATTGAAAAATGTTTAAAATTGCTTTCTATTTCTTGAAACTTTAATTTTGACTGTCTCTTTAAAACTTGCCCGCTAGTAGAGCCCAAGGACTAATACTGAAGAATCCTGACTTAATAGATACGCTTAGCAAGGTTTTTTTTATATTTACTTATCACCATTTTAAGAATTTCCCAGCCATTTAAACCTTTTTTTGATGTGTAATTTTTTCGCTAAATCATAGCTTTTGTTTATCATTGACATGCCTAGTAATTACAAAGGATTTAAATTGACTCTGCGTGCTTGGCAACAAACTGGAGATATCTATTTAATTATAGATTATTTTATATACATATCTTACTTGAGGCATTAAGGTACCTAAAATGTAAATGTATATTTTGGCTTATGTTAGCATGCTCAAAATCTCCAAATATTTACAGTTGCCATAGGGAAAAGTGTGTTGTCAATTGTTTCATCTGAAATAGGGTTTTTAAAAACATTTCAAGATCTATTATTTATTAAAAATAAGTGTTTCTTTCTAATGGCAATGAGAGTCCATGATTTCATTCATTACCTGGGGGAATTCAACACCTGGCCACCAGGAAGAGGCAAAGACCCCAGTAAAAGCTTAAAAAATCCCTCCCACTTCCCCTACCCTCCCTTTAATTTCTTTTCCTCGTCTACTAGGAGGTAGGCAGAGAGTGTGCTTAAGAAGATGGATATTTCTGATTCTTTTAATTGATTTTTTTTCCAGCCAGAAAGGACTGGGGTAAAGTGGTAGCCATGCAAACCTCTTATTAAGAGTCTTGGTGTGAGTTAGCCTCTGGATGTCGCTGGGAAGCTTCCCATGCCTCCTTCCAGTATGTGTTCCTAACACCCCACCTGGCATCTAGTTTTAGTTACACCGCTTTCCTCTCTTCTCAGGTCCCTGTCAGACGTTTGTATGGTGCTGTCATACCTGGAAGGCTGTGTTTACTTCACAGCAGAAGACCTCTAAGGGTCCCTTTACTGTTTCTCTATACTGGGAAGCTCAGATCTGGGACTCTACAGCAAGGTGACTGGGTGGGCACCGGTAGCCTCATAGGTGGCCTATTTTTGCATTGCAGTCCCCGTATTGGGATGTTGGGCATAGTTTTTCACCCCTCCTTTTGCGGCAGCTGTATTGTTTTCTCCGATCAAACAGTGGCGGTACCTTTATTGCTACACGCTGCTTATTGGGGCTAATCCGTGTTTATATGCTTCACAAATTGATGGGCTCAGCCACATGTTTTTCTATAACTGTATAGGCGCTATCGCCATAACAGGTACTTGAGGCTTGGAGGCGGAGTTCATAGAGCAGCACTTTTTTGCGCTCTTTGATAGCGCTGTAGCAGGGGGCTGAGTTGGCTTGGGAAGTGTTTGTCATACAGATCCCATAGTTCCTGTCTTCTCAGGAACGGCAGTCGTAACGCTTTATTCGATTCCAGTCAGTAGTCTGTATAAAGCATCAGAGAGGGACTCAGAGTCCCTTGGTGATGAAGGAAGTCTTGCGTATCCTTCAATGGGCAGAGTCCTCCAATTGTCACCTAATTGTCATTCACATTATGGGAGTGGACAATTGGGAAGCAGATTTCCTTAGCAGACAAACCTTTCCTTCAGAAGTATGGTCTCTTCACCATGAAGTGTTTTATTTCATAACGCTCAGATGGGGGTTCCGGAGATAGACCTCATGTCTTCTCGTCCAAATGCCAAGCTTCCCAAATAGAGGTTGAGATCGAGGGACCCTTGAGCGGAGTTGGTGGACCCCTTAGCTGTTCTGTGAAGGTTCAGTCTTGTTTATCTTTTTCCTCCACCTGCACTTTTTTCTTGTGTTATCGCCCGATTAAAACAGGAAGGCTTTTCCACAATTCTGATTGTTCCGGCGTGGCCACGCAGAATTTGGTTTGCAGATCTCGTAAAAATTTCATCTGCTCCTCCCTGGAGACTTCCTCAGAGAACAGACCTTCTACATCAGGGTCCGTTTCGTCCTCAAAACCTAGATTCTCTGAGGCTGACTGTGTGTAGATTGAACGCCTAGTGTTGTCCAAGAGAGGTTTCTCTGACAAGTTCATTGATACTTTTAATTCAGGCTCGTAAACCTGTGACTAGACACATTTTTCACAGGTTGTGGTGAAACGACTTATCCTGGTGTGATTCTCGAGGCTTTCCCTGGCATAAGATGAATGTTCCTCATATCCTTTTGTTTCTCTAAGAGGGATTTGAGAAAGGACTATCAGCTAGTTCTTCTAAGGCTCTGCCCTTTCTATTTTACTTCATAAGAAGTCGTCTAAGTTGCCAGATGTTTTCTTTTGTTCAGGATATTGCGAGAATTAGGCCTCTTGTTTTTTTCTTTCCCTCCCTATTCATTCTGAATCCTCTTCAGCTTGGGTATTGGTTTCCCACAGGTAATGAATGAAATTGTGGACTCAATGCCATTATAAAGAAAACAGAATTTATGGTTACATGATAAATTCTTTCTTGGCAGTGAGAGTCCACGATCCCGTCCTGATATTTTTTGTACTGGTGGCAGTCTTTTGTCCTTCCGGCACCGCACCTCTATACCCCTTATCTCTCTTCTCTTTTCATTTCATTATCCTTGGCTTGAAATTACTGAGAAGGTAGGGGAAGTGGGGGGGATATTTTAAGCTTTTACTGGGGTGTCTTTGCCTCCTCTTGGTGGCCAGGTGTTGAATTCCCACAGAAAATAATTGATCAGGTAAGCATAAATTCTGTTTCTTCTGTTATGTGTGATCAGTCCACGGGTCATCATTACTTCTGGGATATAACTCCTCCCCAACAGGAAATGCAAGAGGATTCACCCAGCAGAGCTGCATATAGCTCCTCCCCTCTACGTCAGTCCCAGTCATTCTCTTGCACCCAACGACTAGATAGGATGTGTGAGAGGACTATGGTGATTATACTTAGTTTTTATGACTTCAATCAAAAGTTTGTTATTTTACAATAGCACCGGAGCGTGTTATTACTTCTCTGGCAGAGTTTGAGGAAGAATCTACCAGAGTTTTTTACTATGATTTTAACCGGAGTAGTTAAGATCATATTGCTGTTCTCGGCCATCTGAGGGAGGTAAAAGCTTCAGATCAGGGGACAGCGGGCAGATGAATCTGCATTGAGGTATGTAGCAGTTTTTATTTTCTGAATGGAATTGATGAGAAAATCCTGCCATACCGTTATAATGACATGTATGTATACATTTCAGTATTCTGGGGATGGTATTTCACCGGAACTACTCTGTTAAAAGTCACTAATCCTTTTAATAAGTATTTATCATGTTAAACGTTTTTGCTGGAATGTAGAATCGTTTACATTTCTGAGGTACTGAGTGAATAAATATTTGGGCATTATTTTCCACTTGGCAGTTGTTTGCTTTTAATTGTGACAGTTTCGTTTCTCTTCACTGCTGTGTGTGAGAGGGAGGGGCCGTTTTTGGCGCTCTTTGCTACGCATCAAAAATTTCCAGTCAGCTACTCTTATATTTCCTGCATGATCCGGTTCATCTCTGACAGATCTCAGGGGTCTTCAAACTTCTTTGGAGGGAGGTAGATTCTCTCAGCAGAGCTGTGAGAATTTTATATTGACTGTGAATAAAAACGTTGCTCTGTAATTTTTTATGTCAAATTTAATTATTTTACTAATGGGAACAAACCTTTACTAAAAGTTGTGTTGTTTTAAAGTTTGATGCTATAACTGTTTTTCAGTTCATTATTTCAACTGTCATTTAATCGTTTAGTACCTCTTTGAGGCACAGTACGTTTTTGCTAAAAAAGATTATAACCAAGTTGCAAGTTTATTGCTAGTGTGTTAAACATGTCTGACTCAGAGGAAGATATCTGTGTCATTTGTTCCAATGCCAAGGTGGGGCCCAATAGAAATTTATGTACTAACTGTATTGATGCTACTTTAAATAAAAGTCAATCTGTACAATTTGAACAAATTTCACCAAACAGCGAGGGGAGAGTTATGCCGACTAACTCGCCTCACGCGGCAGTACCTGCATCTCCCGCCCGGGAGGTGCGTGATATTATGGCGCCTAGTACATCTGGGCGACCATTACAGATAACATTACAAGATATGGCTACTGTTATGACTGAAGTTTTGTCTAAATTACCAGAACTAAGAGGCAAGCGTGATCACTCTGGGGTGAGAACAGAGTGCGCTGACAATACTAGGGTCATGTCTGATACTGCGTCACAGCTTGCAGAGCATGAGGACGGAGAGCTTCATTCTGTGGGTGACGGTTCTGATCCAAACAGATTGGATTCAGATATTTCAAATTTTAAATTTAAATTGGAGAACCTCCGTGTATTACTAGGGGAGGTTTTAGCAGCTCTCAATGATTGTAACACCGTTGCAATACCAGAGAAATTGTGTAGGTTGGATAAATACTTTGCGGTACCGGCGACTACTGACGTTTTTCCTATACCTAAGAGACTAACTGAAATTGTTACTAAGGAGTGGGATAGACCCGGTGTGCCGTTCTCACCCCCTCCAATATTTAGAAAGATGTTTCCAATAGACGCCACCACTCGGGACTTATGGCAAACGGTCCCTAAGGTGGAGGGAGCAGTTTCTACTTTAGCTAAGCGTACCACTATCCCGGTGGAGGATAGCTGTGCTTTTTCAGATCCAATGGATAAAAAATTAGAGGGTTACCTTAAGAAAATGTTTGTTCAACAAGGTTTTATATTGCAACCCCTTGCATGTATCGCGCCGATTACGGCTGCGGCAGCATTTTGGATTGAGTCTCTGGAAGAGAACCTTAGTTCATCTACGCTAGACGACATTACGGACAGGCTTAGAGTCCTTAAACTAGCTAATTCATTCATTTCGGAGGCCGTAGTACATTTAACCAAACTTACGGCTAAGAACTCAGGATTCGCCATCCAGGCACGTAGGGCGCTGTGGCTAAAATCCTGGTCAGCTGATGTTACTTCTAAGTCCAAATTACTTAATATACCTTTCAAGGGGCAGTCTTTATTTGGGCCCGGTTTGAAAGAAATTATCGCTGACATTACAGGAGGTAAGGGCCACGCCCTACCTCAAGACAAAGCCAAAGCTAAGGCTAGACAGTCTAATTTTCGTCCCTTTCGGAATTTCAAAACAGGAGCAGCATCAACCTCCACTGCACCAAAACAGGAGGGAGCTGTTGCTCGTTACAGGCAAGGCTGGAAACCTAACCAGTCCTGGAACAAGGGCAAGCAGGCCAGGAAACCTGCTGCTGCCCCAAAGACAGCATGAACCGAGAGCCCTCGATCCGGGACCGGATCTAGTGGGGGGCAGACTTTCTCTCTTCGCCCAGGCCTGGGCAAGAGATGTTCAGGATCCCTGGGCGCTAGAGATCATATCTCAGGGATACCTTCTAGACTTCAAATTATCTCCCCCAAGAGGGAGATTTCATCTGTCAAGGTTGTCAACAAACCAGATAAAGAAAGAAGCGTTTCTACGCTGTGTACAAGATCTGTTATTAATGGGAGTGATCCATCCGGTTCCGCGGTCGGAACAAGGACAAGGGTTCTACTCAAACCTGTTTGTGGTTCCCAAAAAAGAGGGAACTTTCAGGCCAATCTTAGATTTAAAGATTCTAAACAAATTCCTAAGAGTTCCATCGTTCAAAATGGAAACTATTCGGACAATCTTACCCATGATCCAAAAGGGTCAGTACATGACCACAGTGGATTTAAAAGATGCTTACCTTCACATACCGATTCACAAAGATCATCACCGGTACCTAAGGTTTGCCTTCTTAGACAGGCACTACCAGTTTGTAGCTCTTCCATTCGGATTGGCTACGGCTCCAAGAATCTTCACAAAGGTTCTGGGTGCCCTTCTGGCGGTACTAAGACCGCGAGGGATTTCGGTAGCTCCGTATCTAGACGACATTCTAATACAAGCTTCAAGCTTTCAAACTGCCAAGTCTCATACAGAGTTAGTTCTGGCATTTCTAAGGTCGCATGGATGGAAAGTGAACGAAAAGAAGAGTTCTCTTTTTCCTCTCACAAGAGTTCCATTCTTGGGGACTCTTATAGATTCTGTAGAAATGAAGATTTACCTGACAGAAGACAGGTTAACAAAGCTTCTAAATGCATGCCGTGTCCTTCATTCCATTCAACACCCGTCAGTAGCTCAATGCATGGAGGTGATCGGCTTAATGGTAGCGGCAATGGACATAGTACCTTTTGCACGCCTACACCTCAGACCGCTGCAATTGTGCATGCTAAGTCAGTGGAATGGGGATTACTCAGATTTGTCCCCTACTCTGAATCTGAATCAAGAGACCAGAAATTCTCTTCTATGGTGGCTTTATCGGCCACACCTGTCCAGGGGGATGCCATTCAGTAGGCCAGACTGGACAATTGTAACAACAGACGCCAGCCTACTAGGTTGGGGCGCTGTCTGGAATTCTCTGAAGGCTCAGGGACTATGGAATCAGGAGGAGAGTCTCCTTCCAATAAACATTCTGGAATTGAGAGCAGTTCTCAATGCCCTTCTGGCTTGGCCCCAATTAACAACTCGGGGGTTCATCAGGTTTCAGTCGGACAACATCACGACTGTAGCTTACATCAACCATCAGGGAGGGACAAGAAGCTCCCTAGCAATGATGGAAGTATCAAAGATAATTCGCTGGGCAGAGTCTCACTCTTGCCACCTGTCAGCAATCCACATCCCGGGAGTGGAGAACTGGGAGGCGGATTTTTTGAGTCGCCAGACTTTTCATCCGGGGGAGTGGGAACTTCATCCGGAGGTCTTTGCCCAAATACTTCGACGTTGGGGCAAACCAGAGATAGATCTCATGGCGTCTCGCCAGAACGCCAAACTTCCTCACTACGGGTCCAGATCCAGGGATCCGGGAGCGGTTCTGATAGATGCTTTGACAGCACCTTGGAACTTCGGGATGGCTTATGTGTTTCCACCCTTCCCGCTGCTTCCTCGATTGATTGCCAAAATCAAACAGGAGAGAGCATCAGTGATTCTAATAGCGCCTGCATGGCCACGCAGGACTTGGTATGCAGATCTAGTGGACATGTCATCCTGTCCGCCTTGGTCTCTACCTCTAAGACAGGACCTTCTGATACAGGGTCCATTCAAACATCAAAATCTAACTTCTCTGAAGCTGACTGCTTGGAAATTGAACGCTTGATTTTATCAAAACGTGGTTTTTCTGAGTCGGTTATTGATACCCTGATACAGGCTAGGAAGCCTGTTACCAGAAAGATTTACCATAAAATATGGCGTAAATACCTATACTGGTGCGAATCCAAACGTTACTCCTGGAGTAAGGTTAGGATCCCTAGGATATTGTCCTTTCTACAAGAAGGTTTAGAAAAGGGTTTATCAGCTAGTTCATTAAAGGGACAGATTTCAGCTCTGTCCATCTTGTTACACAGGCGTCTGTCAGAAAATCCAGACGTCCAGGCCTTTTGTCAGGCTTTAGCTAGGATCAAGCCTGTGTTTAAAGCTGTTGCTCCGCCATGGAGTTTAAACTTAGTTCTTAACGTTTTACAGGGTGTTCCGTTTGAACCCCTTCATTCCATTGATATAAAATTGTTATCTTGGAAAGTTCTGTTTTTAATGGCTATTTCCTCGGCTCGAAGAGTCTCTGAGTTATCAGCTTTACATTGTGATTCTCCTTATCTGATTTTTCACTCAGACAAGGTAGTTCTGCGTACTAAACCTGGGTTCTTACCTAAGGTAGTCACTAACAGGAATATCAATCAAGAGATTGTTGTTCCATCCTTGTGTCCAAATCCTTCTTCAAAGAAGGAACGTCTTCTACACAATCTGGATGTAGTTCGTGCCCTCAAGTTCTACTTGCAGGCAACTAAAGATTTTCGACAAACTTCTTCCCTGTTTGTCGTTTATTCTGGACAGAGGAGAGGTCAAAAAGCTTCTGCTACCTCTCTCTCTTTTTGGCTTCGTAGCATAATACGTTTAGCCTATGAGACTGCTGGACAGCAGCCTCCTGAAAGAATTACAGCTCACTCCACTAGAGCTGTGGCTTCCACTTGGGCCTTTAAGAATGAGGCCTCTGTTGAACAGATTTGCAAGGCTGCAACTTGGTCTTCGCTTCATACTTTTTCCAAATTTTACAAATTTGACACTTTTGCTTCTTCGGAGGCTATTTTTGGGAGAAAGGTTCTTCAGGCAGTGGTTCCTTCTGTATAATGAGCCTGCCTATCCCTCCCGTCATCCGTGTACTTTTGCTTTGGTATTGGTATCCCAGAAGTAATGATGACCCGTGGACTGATCACACATAACAGAAGAAAACATAATTTATGCTTACCTGATAAATTCCTTTCTTCTGTTGTGTGATCAGTCCACGGCCCGCCCTGTTTTAAGGCAGGTAAATATCTTTTAAATTATACTCCAGTCACCACTTCACCCTTGGTTACTCCTTTCTCGTTGATTCTTGGTCGAATGACTGGGACTGACGTAGAGGGGAGGAGCTATATGCAGCTCTGCTGGGTGAATCCTCTTGCATTTCCTGTTGGGGAGGAGTTATATCCCAGAAGTAATGATGACCCGTGGACTGATCACACAACAGAAGAAAGGAATTTATCAGGTAAGCATAAATTATGTTTTTCTTTCATGTAATTGGCAAGAGTCCATGAGCTAGTGACGTATGGGCTATACATTCCTACCAGGAGGGGGCAAAGTTTCCCAAACCTCAGAATGCCTATAAATACACCCCTCACCACACCCACAATTCAATTTTTACAAACTTTGCCTCCTATGGAGGTGGTGAAGTAAGTTTGTGCTTGTTTTTTTATGATTTCTTCTATGATAAGCGCTTCTAAGCATTCTGAAGCCTAATTCCTCTCAAAGTACAGTGTTTGTCAGAGGGATGTGAAGAGAGTACCGCCTATTGATTTTATGGTTTTTCTCGCAGGAAATCTTTTCAATGGTTCTCGGTTATCGGTTGTAGGGATTCATCTCCTACCTCCCTTTTCAGATCGATGATTTACTCTTATTTACCATTACCTCTGCTGGTTTGGCTATCTGCTATATGTGGATGGGTGTCTTTCGGTAAGTAGGTATCATTATTTAAGACACTTTTAGCTATGGTTTGGCGCTTTATGTATTAATATAAAGTTTTAAATATATGTATTTTACTTATATTTGCCATGAGTCAGGTCTATGTGTATTTCCCTTTCCAGTCTAAACAGTTTTTAGACTCATGAATCAACTAAGTTTTGTTTCTTCAAGACATGGTTAGAGGATTTAATTTACCAAATAGTTTTGTGATTCCTCAGACAACGGTCACTTCTTTTTGGGTTTCTAGATGGATTCTGTGTTCATGTTTTTGTCTTTTTCAGACATGAGTCATTTGTAAGGGGTGCGTTAGCCTGTCTAACTTACAGTCTAGAACATTTCTTTCAGTGGCTATATGCATGAAAGTTTTAGGTCTCATAACTGCAGCATCTGGTGTGGTTCCCTTTGCTCGTTTTTCATCTGAGATCTCTTTTTGCTTTGCATACTGAATCAATGATACAGGGATTGTTTTTAAATATCACAGTTGATATTTTTAAATCCTTAAACTCTACTCTCTCTGTTTTGGTGATTAGTCTATCATCATTTTATTTAGGAGGCCTCCTTTTGTTCGTCCTTCCTGGACTGTATTCTTAATGGGTACAAGTCTTACAGGTTAGGGAGCTGTCTGAGGGTCTTTTGACAGCATAAAGGGTTTGGAAACTTCAAGAGGTGAGGTTTCCAATCGATATTTTAGAACTCCATGCTATTTTTTCAGAGCTCTTTCAGGCTTGGCCTCTTTTAGTAGAGAACTTTTTCATTTTTTGATTTCAGACAGACAATATCACAAATGTGACATATGTCAATCAACAATAGGGAATCGTAGTTCCTTAGCAATTAAGAAGTATCTTGAATACGTTCTTAGATGGAATTCATCTCCTGTCTATTTTCTACGATTTTAGACATTTGGGAGGTGGATTATCTCAATTTCCCAGGTACCTTTTCAGGTTCAGGGTTCCTCAGGTGGGAGATGGTGGATGCATTAGCAGTGTCTTGGTTTTGCAACCTGTCTACAGCTTTCCGCCTCTGTTTTTTTCTTCCAAAGGTGATGTCCAAGATCATATTGGAACAGTGTCATGTGTTTCTGATAGCATCAGCGTGGCCTTACAAGTTTGGTATGTGGATCTTTTTTGGATGTCCAGTTGCCATCTTTGGCCAGCCCTCTTGTTTTAGGGGCTATTTTTCCATCGGGATCTCAAATTACTAATTTGGGGGTATGGAAATTGATTAGTGTTGAGTCAGAGGTTTCTCTGACTCAGTTTTATCGCTATGTTGCAGGCTTATAAGTCTGTTTCAAGGAACATGCATTATCAGGTTTGAAAAACCTATATTTTATAGTGTTCTCATAAATTCTCTTGGCATTCTTTTAGAATTCCTAGGATTTTACAGTTTTTCAGGATGGTTTGGATACGTTTGTCTGCAAACTTTTTGCAGGGACAAATCTCTGTTATTTCTGTTTTATTTTAAAAAAGCTTGTTTAACCTTCCTGATATTCACTGTTTTGTTCAGGCTTTGGTTGGTTTCAAGCCTGTTAATTTATTAATTTCTCCTTTTTGGAGTCTTATTTGGTTTAAACATTTTACATGCTCTTTTCTTTTGTGCCTATATTTTCTTTGAAGATTATCTACTTTCTTGGAAAGTGTTGTTTCTTTTGACTATCTTGTCTGCTAAAAGAGTTTCTCTCTTTTAAGTCTCCTTATCTGATTGTTTTCATCTTGTTGTTAAGTGGACTTCTTTTTTTCCTAAGGTTTTGAATTTGAACAACATTAGTAGAGACATTGTTGTTCCTTCTTTGTGTCCTAATCCTAAATAATTCTTTGAGAGTTCTTTACATCCTTTGGATGTGGTAAGAGCTTTATAATTCTATATCGAGGTTACTAGCGCCTAGATTTGGAGTTTTGCGTTAGCCGTCAAAACCAGCGTTAGAGGCTCCTAACGCTGGTTTTTACCGCCCACTGGTATTTGGAGTCAGTCAGGAAAGGGTCTAACGCTCACTTTCCAGCCGCGACTTTTCCATACCGCAGATCCCCCTACGCCATTTGCGTATCCTATCTTTTCAATGGGATCTTTCTAACACCGGTATTTGGAGTCTTGGCTGAAGTGAGCGTTAGAAATCTAACGACAAAACTCCAGCCGCAGAAAAAAGCCAGGAGTTAAGAGCTTTCTGGGCTAACGCCGGTTCATAAAGCTCTTAACTACTGTGCTCTACAGTACACTAACACCCATAAACTACCTATGTACCCCTAAACCGAGGTCCCCCCACATCGCCGCCACTCTATTAAATTTTTTAACCCCTAATCTGCCGACCGCACACCGCCGCCACCTACGTTATACTTATGTACCCCTAATCTGCTGCCCCTAACACCGCCGACCCCTATATTATATTTATTAACCCCTAATCTGCCCCCCCAACGTCGCGGCTACCTTACCTACAATTATTTACCCCTAATCTGCCGACCGGACCTCACCGCTACTATAATAAAGTTATTAACCCCTAATCCGCCTCACTGCCGCCTCAATAACCCTATCATAAATAGTATTAAACCCTAATCTGTCCTCCCTAACATCGCCGACCCATAACTTCAATTATTAACCCCTAATCTGCCGACCGGACCTCGCCGATACTCTAATAAATGTATTAACCCCTAAAGCTAACTCTAACCCTAACACCCCCCTAAGTTAAATATAATTTAAATCTAACGAAATAAATTCACTCTTATTAAATAAATCATTCCTGTTTAAAGCTAAATACTTACCTGTAAAATAAATCCTAATATAGCTACAATATAACGAATAATTCTATTGTAGCTATTTTAGGATTAATATTTATTTTACAGGCAACTTTGTTTTTATTTTAACCAGGTACAATAGCTATTAAATAGTTATTAACTATTTAATAGCTACCTAGTTAAAATAATTACAAAATTACCTGTAAAATAAATTCCTACCTAAGTTACAATTAAACCTAACACTACACTATCAATAAATAAATTACATACAAATACCTACAAATAAATACAATTAAATAAACTAACTAAAGTACAAAAAATAAAAAAGAACTAAGTTACAAAAAATAAAAAAAATATTTACAGACATTAGAAAAATATTATAACAATTTTAAGCTAATTACACCTACTCTAAGCCCCCTAATAAAATAACAAAGACCCCCAAAATAAAATGCCCTACCCTATTCTAAATTAAAAAAGTTCAAAGCTCTTTTACCTTACCAGCCCTTAAAAGGGCCTTTAGCGGGGCATGCCCCAAAGAAAACTGCTCTTTTGCCTGTAAAAAAAATAATACAAACCCCCCCCAACATTAAAACCCACCACCCACATACCCCTAATCTAACCCAAACCCCCCTTAAATAAACCTAACACTAAGCCCCTGAAGATCTCCCTACCTTGTATTCACCACACCGGGTTCACCGATCCGTCCTTGCTCCGACGTCTTCATCCAAGCCCAAGCGGGGGCTGAAGATGTCCATGATCCGGCTGAAGTCTTCATCCAAACGGGAGCTGAAGAGGTCCATGATCCGGCTGAAGTCTTCATCCAAGCGGGAGCTGAAGAGGTCCATGATCCGGCTGAAGTCTTCTATCAAGCGGCATCTTCAATCTTCTTTCTTCCGGATCCATGTTCATCCCGCCGACGCGGAACATCCATCTTCACCGACGACTTCCCGACGAATGACGGTTCCTTTAAGGGACGTCATCCAAGATGGCGTCCCTCGAATTCCGATTGGCTGATAGGATTCTATCAGCCAATCGGAATTAAGGTAGGAAAATTCTGATTGGCTGATGGAATCAGCCAATCAGATGAGCGCATTCTATTGGCTGTTCCGATCAGCCAATAGAATGCGAGCTCAATCTGATTGGCTGATTGGATCAGCCAATCGGATTGAACTTGAATCTGATTGGCTGATTCCATCAGCCAATCAGAATTTTCCTACCTTAATTCCGATTGGCTGATAGAATCCTATCGAGGGACGCCATCTTGGATGACGTCCCTTAAAGGAACCGTCATTCGTCGGGAAGTTGTCGGTGAAGATGGATGTTCCGCATCGGCGGGATGAACATGGATCTGGAAGAAAGAAGATTGAAGATGCCGCTTGATAGAAGACTTCAGCCGGATCATGGACCTCTTCAGCTCCCGCTTGGATGAAGACTTCAGCTCCCGCTTGGATGAAGACTTCATCCGGATCATAGACATCTTCAGCCCCCGCTTGGATGAAGACTTCAGCCGGATCATGGACATCTTCAGCCCCCGCTTGGGCTTGGATGAAGACGTCGGAGCAAGGGCGGATCGGTGAACCCGGTGTGGTGAATACAAGGTAGGGAGATCTTCAGGGGCTTAGTGTTAGGTTTATTTAAGGGGGGTTTGGGTTAGATTAGGGGTATGTGGGTGGTGGGTTGTAATGTTGGGGGGGGGGGGTATTGTATGTTTTCTTTTTACAGGCAAAAGAGCTGAATTCTTTGGGGCATGCCCCGCAAAAAGCCCTTTTAAGGGCTGGTAAGGTAAAAGAGCTTTGAACTTTTTAATTTTAGAATAGGGTAGGGCATTTTTTTATTTTGGGGGTCTTTGTTATTTTATTAGGGGGCTTAGAGTAGGTGTAATTAGCTTAAAATTGGTATATTTTTTTAATGTCTGTAAATATTTTTTTATTTTTTGTAACTTAGTTCTTTTTTATTTTTTATACTTTAGTTAGTTTATTTAATTGTATTTATTTGTAGGTATTGTATTTAATTAATTTATTGATAGTGTAGTGTTAGGTTTAATTGTAGATAATTGTAGGTATTTTATTTAATTAATTTATTGATAGTGTAGTGTTAGGTTTAATTGTAACTTAGGTTAGGATTTATTTTACAGGTAATTTTGTAATTATTTTAACTAGGTAGCTATTAAATAGTTCTTAACTATTTAATAGCTATTGTACCTGGTTAAAATAAATACAAAGTTGCCTGTAAAATGAATATAAATCCTAAAATAGCTACAATATAATTATTCGTTATATTGTAGCTATATTAGGGTTTATTTTACAGGTAAGTATTTAGCTTTAAATAGGAATAATTTATTTAATAAGAGTTAATTTATTTTGTTAGATTTAAATTATATTTAACTTAGGGGGGTGTTGGTGTTAGGGTTAGACTTAGCTTTAGGGGTTAATACATTTATTAGAGTAGCGGTGAGTTCCGGTCGGCAGATTAGGGGTTAATTATTGTAGGTAGCTGGCGGCGACGTTGTGGGGGGCAGATTATGGGTTAATAAATATAATATAGGGGTCGGCGGTGTTAGGGGCAGCAGATTAGGGGTACATAGCTATAACGTAGGTTGCGGCGGTGTACGGAGCGGCAGATTAGGGGTTAAAAAAAAATATGCAGGTGTCAGCGATAGCGGGGTCGGCAGATTAGGGGTTAATAAGTGTAAGGTTAGGGGTGTTTAGACTCGGGGTACATGTTAGTGTGTTAGGTGCAGACATAGGAAGAGTTTCCCCATAGGAAACAATGGGACCGCGTTAGGAGCTGAACGCTGCTTTTTTGCAGGTGTTAGGTTTTTTTTTCAGCTCAAACTGTCCCATTGTTTCCTATGGGGGAATCGTGCACAAGCACGTTTTTTAAGCTGGCCGCGTCCGTAAGCACCGCTGGTATTGAGAGTTGCAGTGGCGGTAAATATGCTATACGCTCCTTTTTTGGAGCCTAACGCAGCCCTTCTGTGAACTCTAAATACCAGCGGTATTTAAAAGGTGCGGCCAAAAAAAAGCATGCGTAGCTAACGCACCCCTTTGGCCGCAAAACTCCAAATCTAGGCCTAGGATTTCAGAAGACTTCTAGTCTATATGCTATTTTTCTGGTTCCAGAAAAGATTAGGAAGCCTCTACCATGTCTTTGGCATCCTGATTAAAGCTTTTGTTTTTCAAAGCTTATTTCGAGGCAGGGCAGGCTCCGCCTCAGAGATTTGCAGCTCATTCTACTAAGTTCAGTCGCCATTTTTTGGGCTTTTTTAGAATGAAGCTTAGGTTGATCAAATTTGCAAATCAGTAATTTGTTCTTCTTTGCATACTTTTATTGTTTTTACCATTTTGATGTATTTTGCTTCTTCTGAAGCAGTCTTTGGTAGAAAAGTTCTTCAGGCAGCTGTTTCAGTTTGATTCTACTGATTTTGATTTATGATTTTGATTTATGAGGTATGTAAAAGGAAGCAGAAAAGGTTGTGCACGGACTGAAGACTTTCCCTGCCAGTAACAATCAGCATAAAGCTGAACAATCAACATAAAGCTGTGCTTGGTAACACCAATCATGGACCTGTGAGTTTTTGTGGAAGGTCTGAAGTACACAGGACAGAAAGTCTACTCTGATATCAACAGCATCTAAGGAGATCATCAGGGCTGATAATAGCCTCCATGCATTTTCCATACCTCATATAGTTTGAGGTTCCAACAAGTGAGTACAAATTTGGCATTTAAGTAGCTGATTTCTTTCATGTAATTAGCAAGAGTCCATGAGCTAGTGACGTATGGGATATACAATCCTACCAGGAGGGGCAAAGTTTCCCAAACCTCAAAATGCCTATAAATACACCCTTCACCACACCCACAATTCAGTTTTACAAACTTTGCTTCCTATGGAGGTGGTGAAGTAAGTTTGTGCTAAGATTTCTACGTTGATATGCGCTTCTCAGCTTTTTTGAAGCCCGATTCCTCTCAGAGTACAGTGAATATCAGAGGGATGTGAAGGGAGTATCACCTTTTGAATGCAATGGTTTTCCTAATGGGGATCTATTTCATAGGTTCTCTGTTATCGGTCGTAGAGATTCATCTCTTACCTCCCTTTTCAGATCGACGATATACTCTTATATACCATTACCTCTACTGATTCTCGTTTCAGTACTGGTTTGGCTATCTGCTATATGTGGGTGGGTGTCTTTTGGTAAGTATGTTTCATTTACTTAAGACACTCTCAGATATGGTTTGGCACTTTTTTTAAAGTTCTAAATATATGCATTGTACTTATACTGAAACCTGAATCATGGCAAATATATTTCCTTTTTTTGCAGACTGTCAGTTTCATATCTGGGAAATGCATTTTTAAGAAAAAGATTACTTTTTTTTCCCCTTACCTGGGGTTTAGTCTTTTTCAAATTTACTCTTTTTTTAAATTGTGGGCTGTATTAGGCTCGCGAGGGCGCAAAATGACAAAATTTATTGCGTCATTCTTGGCACAAGATTTTCTTGGCTCGAAAGTTACGTTCATGACGGAAATTCGTCATTTCCGGCGTCTTAGTTGACGCCGAGTCCCTCACAAGGTTGCGTCATCTAGGACGCTAATGTTCCTTTTCCGGACGTCTTTGGCGGCAAAAAATATTTTTCTGTTTGTTGTGCATCATACTTGGTGCCAAATATTTTCATTATTTAAGACCCCATTCCTTTTGCCTCTGGCCTTTTTTTTCTATGTCATTTGGCTATGCTGTTTGCATTTTTTTCCCCCATTCCTGAAACTGTCATATAAGGAAATTGATAATTTTGCTTTATATGTTGTTTTTTCTCTTACATTTGCAAGATGTCTCAAACTGTTCCTGTGTCAGAAAACACTGTTGGAATTCTGCTGACTGATATCAATCTTACTAAAGCTAAGTTCATTTATTGTAATGTTATGGAGATTATGGGCTCCATGTACTAAGCAGTCAGCGAGCTACCCGCAACAAATCTCACGTCAAAATTCGCAAAATGATATGTACAAAGCCGTCAATTATGTTAAAACTCGCATCTTTAAAATTGCGAGCGTACTTATCCGCCAAACTTCGCTACCGCTCCATTTTTCACTGTAATTAGACACATTTGACCACCAACTCGCCAAAAACGAATGTACTAAAAAATCTATTTGTCCGCTCGCTACAATTTCCGCTCCCACCTCGTTATTTTTGCCTCGCCACCTTTTAGGTGGCGGGCAAGGTACAAAACAATAGGAAAGTCAATCTAGACGCCAGTCTAGACATATATAAAAGGCAGTAATATCAGCATTGTACTTACAGCATAACTGGCGTCTAATTTGTCTCTCATTTCCATGTACATAAATTGCGCCCAATTTGTCGACTGTAATTAAAGAGTAATCTATATTTTAAATTTGTATTGTATAGTTGTCAATCTTTATAATTATTTTTATATTAATATTTATATATTATCAGATCCAGATGAAGCCATATCCAAATTGTAAATAAATATTACAAAAATAACGCTCTGTTATCACTCTTCAAAAATTTTTGAGCAATAATAAAGTTATTTAGATAAGTTGAACTTTTATAGGAGCAAAATTCTATTCCCGTGACTACTATGATGTTCGTGACACCTTGCATGTCACGTGTTAACAATTGGCCAGACAATTCAACTGAAAGTTAAGTACATCAGCTTAGTCGCGGCGAGCAAGGCGTCAAATTTATCAACAATCCGCAACTGCTCGCGGCGGGCTAGACTTGTCTATTTATTGGGGGAATATTAGTACATAGCGACAGCGGACACCATTTCGCCCGCGGCGAGTAACGGCGAGTTTATCCGCGTCTACAATGACGGATGAATTGACGGCTTAGTACATGGAGCCCTTTATCTTTAGCTGTGGTTTGTAATAAGTTATCATGATAAACTTTTACATGCAGAGAAAATGTCCATCAGTATTAATGCATTGTCTGTTGCTATTCTTTTAACATCTAATGTACAAGATATACCTGTGAATTTATAAGAATATTTTTCTGATTCTATTCAGAAGGCTTTGTCTGCCATCCCGCCTTCTAATAAAATGTAAAAGTCTTTTTTTTAAACTTCTCATATAGTTGATGAATTTTCAAATGACCGACAACATACTGAATTATCCTTCTCTGATGAGGATCTATCTGATTCAGAAGATCCTTCATCGGATATTGACATTAACAAATCTACTTATTTATTTTTAATGGAGTACATTCGTTCTTTGTTGAAGAAGTGTTGATTATATTGGATATTCAGGAGTCTAGTCCTCTTGATTTAAGCTAGTAAACATTTAAGTTCTGTTTATAAACCTCCTGTGGTTACTTCAGAGGTTTTTTTTCCCGGTTCCTAATGCTATTTCTGATATAATTTCTAAGGAATGGAATAGGCTTGGTACTTCTTTTATTCCTTCTTTAAGGTTTTAAAATTGTATCCTTTGCCAGCAGTTAGATTTGAGTTTTGGGAAAAGATCCCCAAAGTTAATGGGGCTATCTCTACTCTTGCTTAACGTTCTACTATTCCTATGGAAAATAGTATTTATTTTAAAGATCCTTTAGATGGGAAACTTGTATCTTATCTAAAAAAAATTAATTTATTTTCAGGTCCTTTTCTCAGGCCTGCAATTTCTTTTGCTGATGTTGCAGCTGCTTCAACTTTTTGGTTGGAAACTTTAGCGCAACAAGTATCGGATTATCTATTTTCTTTCCTTCCAAGGTAATAAATTATTTGGTTTACAGTTGGATTCAATACTTTCAACTGTGACTGTGAGGAAGGGAGTTTTTTTGCCTCAAGATTAAGTTCTAAGGGTAAATCTTAAGCTTCTAATTGTTTTCTTTTTTAATAAGGAACAGAAACCTAATTCTTCCCCAAGGAATATGGTTCCAATTGGAAGCCTTCTTCAAATTGGAATAATTTCAAGCCATTTAAGAGATCAAAGCCAGCCCCCAAGTCCGCATGAAGGTGCGGCCCTTATTTCATCTTAGCTGGTAGGGGGCAGATTAAGATTTTTCCAAGTTGTTTGGATCAATTCGGTCCAATTCGGTCTGAAAAAGATTCAGAATATTGTTTCTCAGGGGTACAGAAAAGGATTCAGAGTAAGACCGCCTGTGAGAAGTTTTTTCCTCTCACGCATTCCAGCAATCCCAGTAAAGGCTCAGACTTTCCTGAAGTGTGTTTCAGACCTGGAGTTATCTGGGGTATTCATGCCAGTTCCGTTTCAGGAACAGGGTCTGGGGTTTTATTCAAAACTATTCATTGTCCCAAAGAAAGAAAATTAATTCAGACCAGTTTTGGATCTAAACATTTTTTTAATTTTCATGTCAGAGCACCATCTTTCAGAATGGTGACTATAAGGTCTATTCTGCCTTTTGTTCAACAAGGGCATTATATGCCCACAATAGTCTTTCAGGTTGCATGTCTTCATATTCTGTTTCATTCAGATTATTTTCATTTTCTGAGATTCTCTTTTTTAGACAAGCTTTACCAATTTGTTGCTCTTCCTTTATGGTCTAGCGATAGCTGTAGGAATCTTTTCAAAGGTTCTCGGTGTTTCCTTATTTGGACAATATCTTGGTACTTGCTCACTCTTTTCGTTCTGCAAAATCTCATACGATCCAACTTCTGTTGTTCCTTCAAAGACATGGTTGGAGGATCATTTTACCAAAAAAAAAAAAAAAAAAGTTCCTTGATTCCTACAAGGGTCACCTTTTTTAGGTTTCCAGATAGATTGTGTCAATGTCTCTGTCTCTGAACAGACAAAAGACAATTTAAATTGGGTTCAGCTTGTCGGAACCTTCAGTCTCTATTATTCCCTTCAGTAGTTATATGCATGGAAGTTTTAGGTCTCATGTCTGCACCATCGGTCTCCATTCCCTTTGCTTGTTTTCATATGACACCTCTCCAGCTTTGTATGCTGAATCAATGGTGCGGGGATTATTTTAGGATATCACATTTAATATCCTTGAATCCCAATATTCAACTATCTTTGACTTGGTGGTTAGATCACCATCGTATAGTTCTACGGTTTTCTTTGGTTCATCCAACCTGGACTGTGATCACAACAGTTGTGAGTCTTTTCAGGTTGGTGAGCTGTTTGGGGATCTCTGTCAGCACAAGGGGTTTGGAAATCTCAAGAGGCGATATTACCAATAAATATTTGGAGCTTCGTGCAAATGTCAGGGCTCTCCAGGCTTGGCCTCTGTTGAAGAGAAAACCATTCAATTGCTTTCAAGACAGACAATATCACAGCTGTGGCATATGTCAATCATCGGGGTGGGACTCACAGTCCCCTAGCTATGAAAGAAGTATCTCTAATACTTTTTTGGGCGGAATACAGCTCTTGTCTAGTTTCTGTGGTACATATCCCAGGTGTAGACAATTGGGAAGCGGATATTTCTCTTGTAAGGTGTATCCAGTCCACGGATTCATCCTTTACTTGTGGGATATTCTCCTTCCTAACAGGAAGTGGCAAAGAGAGCACACAGCAGAGCTGTCCATATAGCTCCCCCTCTAGCTCCACCCCCCAGTCATTCTCTTTGCCGGCTTTAAGCAATAGGGTCCCTCTCGGAAGGGTAAAGTGAATGTGGTTTTAGATTTGTAGTTTTTATTCTACAAGCAAAAGTTTGTTATTTTAAATGGTACCGGTTTGTACTATTTACTCTCCTGCAAAAAAGAGATGAAGATTTCTGCAGGGAGGAAAATGATTTTAGCATGTTGTAACTAAAATCCACTGCTGTTCCCACAAAGGACTGAGGAGTACCAGAAAACTTCAGCTGGGGGGAACGGTTTGCAGGTTAGGCTGCAATAAGGTATGTTCAGTCATTTTTTTCTAACAAGACTGTGATAATGCTAGAAAAGGACTGATAAGATCCCCATGTGGGAAGTGTAAGCTTTATTCAGAGACTAAGTATGGAATTACCAGCTTACATAACAGGGCTAATTTATGCTGGTTGACACTATTTTATGGCAAGTTGACACTTTTTTATGGCAAACGGTTTTTATTAGAAAATATCGTTTTTTGGGACACTTTGAAGGCCCCTTTGGGTTTCTTACAGGGGTTGTTACCAACATGGCTAATATTATAACTCTTAGGAGTGTATTCTTAGGCCTCACTGCACCGGAGTAGGGTGGGAGGGGCCTAATTTCGAGCCTCAGATGCGCAGTTAGTTTGACTAGATCTTCAGGCTGTGTTCACATGGAGGCTCCTGCTACTGTTTGAGGACCCATAAGAAGCTTTTTCCCCATAAATCTGACTCCTAAGGGAAGGTAGGGCCACAGCAGAGCTGTGGCAAGGTGCTAAAGTTGCGTTAACCGGTCTGTTAGCTTACTATTGATCCGGTTTGGGCATTAAGGGGTTAATCGTTTTTCTTGCTAGTTGTGCAATCTTACCAATGCTTTAGGCACATACTGTGAAAATTTCAAAAAGTTTGGTGCATTTTTCACTGTTTTGGAAAATTGTGTGCCTTTTTTTATCTCTTAAAGGCACAGTAACGTTTTTTGAAAAGTGTGTTTTTACTTGATTAAAGTGATTTCTAAGCCTGTTTATTTTACTACTAGTCTGTTAAACATGTCTGACACCAAGGAAAATCCTTGTTTAATGTGTTTAGAAGCCATGGTGGAACCCCCTCTCAAAATGTGTCCCACTTGTATTGATATGTCTATACACTTTAAAGACCATATTGTTGCACTTAAAAATGTGCCTCAAGATAATTCTCAGACAGATGGTAATGAGGTTAGCCCGTTGACCTCTCCCCAAGTGTCACAATCAGTTACGCCCGCTCAAGCGACGCTTAGCACCTCTAGCGCGTCTAACTCTTTTACCTTACAAGATTTTGCGGCAGTTATTGATAATACCCTTTCAGTATTTTTATCTAAGCTGCCCGTGTTACCTGCAAAGCGTGATAGCTCTGTTTTAAGAACAGATTATGAGCATTCAGACGCTTTAGTAGCCGTATCCGATATACACTCACAACGCTCTGAAATGGGGGCGAGGGATGTGCTGTCTGAGGGAGAAATTTCCGATTCAGGAAAGGTTGTTCCTCAGACAGACTCTGATACGTTGGCTTTTAAATTTAAACTAGAACACCTCCGTTTGTTGCTCAGGGAGGTATTAGTTACTCTGGATGACTGTGACCCTTTGGTGGTTCCAGAGAAATTGTGTAAAATGGACAAGTACCTAGAAGTTCCTGTTTACACTGATGTGTTCCCGGTCCCTAAGAGGATCGCGGATATAGTAACAAGAGAGTGGGATAGGCCAGGTATTCCGTTTGTCCCCCCTCCTGTTTTTAAGAAAATGTTCCCCATATCTGACACCACGCGGGACTCGTGGCAGACGGTCCCTAAGGTGGAGGGGGCTGTTTCTTCACTTGCTAAACGCACAACCATACCTATTGAGGACAGTTGTGCTTTTAAAGACCCTATGGATAAAAAATTAGAGGGTTTACTTAAGAAAATCTTTGTTCATCAAGGTTTTCTTCTCCAACCTATAGCGTGCATTGTTCCTGTAACTACTGCAGCTGCTTTCTGGTTCGAGGCGCTGGAAGATGCGCTCCAGACGGAGACCTCATATGAGGATATTATGGACAGAATTAAGGCTCTTAAGCTGGCTAATTCTTTTATCACAGATGCCGCTTTTCAACTAGCTAAGTTAGCGGCAAAGAATTCAGGTTTCGCCATTCTGGCGCACAGGGCGCTATGGCTAAAGTCCTGGTCGGCCGATGTGTCGTCAAAATCCAAACTACTGAACATCCCTTTCAAAGGAAAGACCCTTTTTGGGCCTGAATTGAAAGAGATTATCTCAGAAATCACTGGGGGAAAAGGCCATGCTCTCCCTCAGGACAAGTCCTTTAAGACTAAGAACAAACAAAATAATTTTTGTTCCTTTCGAAATTTCAGGAGCGGTCTCGCTTCATCCTCCCCTGCTGCAAAGCAAGAGGGTAACACTTCACAACCCAGGGCAGCCTGGAAACCTTACCAGGGCTGGAACAAGGGTAAACAGGCCAAGAAGCCTGCAGCTGCCTCCAAGACAGCATGAAGGGGTAGCCCCCGATCCGTAACCGGATCTCGTGGGGGGCAGACTCTCTCTTTGCTCAGGCCTGGGCAAGAGACGTACACGATCCTTGGGCCTTAGAGATTGTATCCCAGGGATATCTTCTAGAATTCAAGGACTCCCCTCCAAGGGGAAGGTTTCACATTTCTCGTCTGTCTACAGACCAGACAAAGAAAGAGGCGTTCTTACGCTGCGTAGAAGACCTACATACAATGGGAGTGATCCACCCAGTTCCAATTGTGGAACAAGGGCTGGGTTTTTACTCAAACCATCATTCAGGATGGAGACCATTCGGACAATATTACCAATGATCCAGGAGGGTCAATTTATGACTACCGTGGATCTAAAGGATGCGTATCTACATGTTCCTATCCACAAAGATCATCACCAGTTCCTCAGGTTCGCCTTTCTGGACAAGCATTATCAGTTCGTGGCTCTTCCTTTCGGGTTGGCCACTGCTCCCAGAATTTTCACAAAGGTGCTAGGGTCCCTTCTGGCGGTTCTAAGACCGCGGGGCATAGCAGTGGCGCCTTACCTAGACGACATCTTAATTCAGGCGTCGACTTTCCAAAGAGCCAAGTCTCACACGGAAATTGTATTCGCCTTTCTGAGGTCTCACGGGTGGAAGATGAACATCAAAAAGAGTTCTCTCTCCCCCCTCACTAGAGTTCCATTCCTAGGAACCCTAATAGACTCGGTAGAAATGAAAATATTTCTGACTGAGGTCAGAAAGTTAAAACTCTTAACTACTTGCCGAGTTCTTCATTCCATTCCTCGGCCGTCAGTATGGAGACAATTGAACTAATGGTAGCAGCAATGGACATAGTCCCTTTTGCACGGATACACCTCAGACCACTGCAACTATGCATGCTCAAACAGTGGAATGGGGATTATGCAGATTTGTCTCCTCAAATACAGTTGGACCAGGGGACCAGAGATTCTCTTCTCTGGTGGTTGTCTCAGAATCACCTGTCTCAGGGAATGTGTTTCCGCAGACCAGAGTGGATCATCGTAATGACCGACGCCAGTCTGTTAGGCTGGGGTGCAGTCTGGGACTCCCTGAAAGCTCAGGGCTTATGGTCGCGGGAAGAAGCTCTTCTCCCGATAAACATTCTGGAACTGAGGGCGATATTCAACGCTCTTCAGGCATGGCCTCAGCTAGCTGCGGCCAAATTCATCAGATTTCAGTCGGACAACATCACGACTGTAGCTTACATCAATCATCAAGGGGGAACAAGTCCCCTAGCAAAGATGGAAGTAACCAAAATAATCAGGTGGGCGGAGGATCACTCTTGCCACCTCTCAGCAATTCACATCCCAGGAGTAAACAACTGGGAAGCGGATTTTCTAAGTCGTCAGACTTTTCATCCGGGGGAGTGGGAACTCCACCCGGAGGTATTTGCCCAGCTGACTCAGCTATGGGGCACTCCAGAATTGGATCTGATGGCGACCCGTCAGAATGCCAAACTTCCTCTTTATGGGTCCAGGTCCCGGGGTCCCCAGGCGGTGTTGATAGATGCTCTAGCAGCGCCTTGGCCCTTCAATCTGGCCTATGTTTTATTCAAAACTATTCATTGTCCCAAAGAAAGAAAATTAATTCAGACCAGTTTTGGGTCTAAACATTTTTTTAATTTTCATGTCAGAGCACCATCTTTCAGAATGGTGACTATAAGGTCTATTCTGCCTTTTGTTCAACAAGGGCATTATATGCCCACAATAGTCTTTCAGGTTGCATGTCTTCATATTCTGTTTCATTCAGATTATTTTCATTTTCTGAGATTCTCTTTTTTAGACAAGCTTTACCAATTTGTTGCTCTTCCTTTATGGTCTAGCGATAGCTGTAGGAATCTTTTCAAAGGTTCTCGGTGTTTCCTTATTTGGACAATATCTTGGTACTTGCTCACTCTTTTCGTTCTGCAAAATCTCATACGATCCAACTTCTGTTGTTCCTTCAAAGACATGGTTGGAGGATCATTTTACCAAAAAAAAAAAGTTCCTTGATTCCTACAAGGGTCACCTTTTTTAGGTTTCCAGATAGATTGTGTCAATGTCTCTGTCTCTGAACAGACAAAAGACAATTTAAATTGGGTTCAGCTTGTCGGAACCTTCAGTCTCTATTATTCCCTTCAGTAGTTATATGCATGGAAGTTTTAGGTCTCATGTCTGCACCATCGGTCTCCATTCCCTTTGCTTGTTTTCATATGACACCTCTCCAGCTTTGTATGCTGAATCAATGGTGCGGGGATTATTTTAGGATATCACATTTAATATACTTGAATCCCAATATTCAACTATCTTTGACTTGGTGGTTAGATCACCATCGTATAGTTCTACGGTTTTCTTTGGTTCATCCAACCTGGACTGTGATCACAACAGTTGTGAGTCTTTTCAGGTTGGTGAGCTGTTTGGGGATCTCTGTCAGCACAAGGGGTTTGGAAATCTCAAGAGGCGATATTACCAATAAATATTTGGAGCTCCGTGCAAATGTCAGGGCTCTCCAGGCTTGGCCTCTGTTGAAGAGAAAACCATTCAATTGCTTTCAAGACAGACAATATCACAGCTGTGGCATATGTCAATCATCGGGGTGGGACTCACAGTCCCCTAGCTATGAAAGAAGTATCTCTAATACTTTTTTGGGCGGAATACAGCTCTTGTCTAGTTTCTGTGGTACATATCCCAGGTGTAGACAATTGGGAAGCGGATATTTCTCTTGTAAGGTGTATCCAGTCCACGGATTCATCCTTTACTTGTGGGATATTCTCCTTCCTAACAGGAAGTGGCAAATAGAGCACACAGCAGAGCTGTCCATATAGCTCCCCCTCTAGCTCCACCACCCAGTCATTCTCTTTGCCGGCTTTAAGCAATAGGGTCCCTCTCGGAAGGGTAAAGTGAATGTGGTTTTAGATTTGTAGTTTTTATTCTACAAGCAAAAGTTTGTTATTTTAAATGGTACCGGTTTGTACTATTTACTCTCCTGCAAAAAAGAGATGAAGATTTCTACAGGGAGGAAAATGATTTTAGCATGTTGTAACTAAAATCCACTGCTGTTCCCACAAAGGACTGAGGAGTACCAGAAAACTTCAGCTGGGGGGAACGGTTTGCAGGTTAGGCTGCAATAAGGTATGTTCAGTCATTTTTTTCTAACAAGACTGTGATAATGCTAGAAAAGGACTGATAAGATCCCCATGTGGGAAGTGTAAGCTTTATTCAGAGACTAAGTATGGAATTACCAGTTTACATAACAGGGCTAATTTATGCTGGTTGACACTATTTTATGGCAAGTTGACACTTTTTTATGGCAAACGGTTTTTATTAGAAAATATTGTTTGTTGGGACACTTTGAAGGCCCCTTTGGGTTTCTTACAGGGGTTGTTACCAACATGGCTAATATTATAACTCTTAGGAGTGTATTCTTAGGCCTCACTGCACCGGAGTAGGGTGGGAGGGGCCTAATTTCGAGCCTCAGATGCGCAGTTAGTTTGACTAGATCTTCAGGCTGTGTTCACATGGAGGCTCCTGCTACTGTTTGAGGACCCATAAGAAGCTTTTTCCCCATAAATCTGACTCCAAAGGGAAGGTAGGGCCACAGCAGAGCTGTGGCAAGGTGCTAAAGTTGCGTTAACCGGTCTGTTAGCTTACTATTGATCCGGTTTGGGCATTAAGGGGTTAATCGTTTTTCTTGCTAGTTGTGCAATCTTACCAATGCTTTAGGTACATACTGTGAAAATTTCAAAAAGTTTGGTGCATTTTTCACTGTTTTGGAAAATTGTGTGCCTTTTTTATCTCTTAAAGGCACAGTAACGTTTTTTGCAAAGTGTGTTTTTACTTGATTAAAGTGATTTCTAAGCCTGTTTATTTTACTACTAGTCTGTTAAACATGTCTGACACCAAGGAAAATCCTTGTTTAATGTGTTTAGAAGCCCCTCTCAAAATGTGTCCCACTTGTATTGATATGTCTATACACTTTAAAGACCATATTGTTGCACTTAAAAATGTGCCTCAAGATAATTCTCAGACAGATGGTAATGAGGTTAGCCCGTTGACCTCTCCCCAAGTGTCACAATCAGTTACGCCCGCTCAAGCGACGCTTAGCACCTCTAGCGCGTCTAACTCTTTTACCTTACAAGATTTTGCGGCAGTTATTGATAATACCCTTTCAGTATTTTTATCTAAGCTGCCCGTGTTACCTGCAAAGCGTGATAGCTCTGTTTTAAGAACAGATTATGAGCATTCAGACGCTTTAGTAGCCGTATCCGATATACACTCACAACGCTCTGAAATGGGGGCGAGGGATGTGCTGTCTGAGGGAGAAATTTCCGATTCAGGAAAGGTTGTTCCTCAGACAGACTCTGATACGTTGGCTTTTAAATTTAAACTAGAACACCTCCGTTTGTTGCTCAGGGAGGTATTAGTTACTCTGGATGACTGTGACCCTTTGGTGGTTCCAGAGAAATTGTGTAAAATGGACAAGTACCTAGAAGTTCCTGTTTACACTGATGTGTTCCCAGTCCCTAAGAGGATCGCGGATATAGTAACAAGAGAGTGGGATAGGCCAGGTATTCAGTTTGTCCCCCCTCCTGTTTTTAAGAAAATGTTCCCCATATCTGACACCACGCGGGACTCGTGGCAGACGGTCCCTAAGGTGGAGGGGGCTGTTTCTTCACTTGCTAAACGCACAACCATACCTATTGAGGACAGTTGTGCTTTTAAAGACCCTATGGATAAAAAATTAGAGGGTTTACTTAAGAAAATCTTTGTTCATCAAGGTTTTCTTCTCCAACCTATAGCGTGCATTGTTCCTGTAACTACTGCAGCTGCTTTCTGGTTCGAGGCGCTGGAAGATGCGCTCCAGACGGAGACCTCATATGAGGATATTATGGACAGAATTAAGGCTCTTACGCTGGCTAATTCTTTTATCACAGATGCCGCTTTTCAACTAGCTAAGTTAGCGGCAAAGAATTCAGTTTTCGCCATTCTGGCGCACAGGGCGCTATGGCTAAAGTCCTGGTCGGCCGATGTGTCGTCAAAATCCAAACTACTGAACATCCCTTTCAAAGGAAAGACCCTTTTTGGGCCTGAATTGAAAGAGATTATCTCAGAAATCACTGGGGGAAAAGGCCATGCTCTCCCTCAGGACAAGTCCTTTAAGACTAAGAACAAACAAAATAATTTTTGTTCCTTTCGAAATTTCAGGAGCGGTCTCGCTTCATCCTCCCCTGCTGCAAAGCAAGAGGGTAACACTTCACAATCCAGGGCAGCCTGGAAACCTTACCAGGGCTGGAACAAGGGTAAACAGGCCAAGAAGCCTGCAGCTGCCTCCAAGACAGCATGAAGGGGTAGCCCCCGATCCGTAACCGGATCTCGTGGGGGGCAGACTCTCTCTTTGCTCAGGCCTGGGCAAGAGACGTACACGATCCTTGGGCCTTAGAGATTGTATCCCAGGGATATCTTCTAGAATTCAAGGACTCCCCTCCAAGGGGAAGGTTTCACATTTCTCGTCTGTCTACAGACCAGACAAAGAAAGAGGCGTTCTTACGCTGCGTAGAAGACCTACATACAATGGGAGTGATCCACCCAGTTCCAATTGTGGAACAAGGGCTGGGTTTTTACTCAAACCATCATTCAGGATGGAGACCATTCGGACAATATTACCAATGATCCAGGAGGGTCAATTTATGACTACCGTGGATCTAAAGGATGCGTATCTACATGTTCCTATCCACAAAGATCATCACCAGTTCCTCAGGTTCGCCTTTCTGGACAAGCATTATCAGTTCGTGGCTCTTCCTTTCGGGTTGGCCACTGCTCCCAGAATTTTCACAAAGGTGCTAGGGTCCCTTCTGGCGGTTCTAAGACCGCGGGGCATAGCAGTGGCGCCTTACCTAGACGACATCTTAATTCAGGCGTCGACTTTCCAAAGAGCCAAGTCTCACACGGAAATTGTATTCGCCTTTCTGAGGTCTCACGGGTGGAAGATGAACATCAAAAAGAGTTCTCTCTCCCCCCTCACTAGAGTTCCATTCCTAGGAACCCTAATAGACTCGGTAGAAATGAAAATATTTCTGACTGAGGTCAGAAAGTTAAAACTCTTAACTACTTGCCGAGTTCTTCATTCCATTCCTCGGCCGTCAGTATGGAGACAATTGAACTAATGGTAGCAGCAATGGACATAGTCCCTTTTGCACGGATACACCTCAGACCACTGCAACTATGCATGCTCAAACAGTGGAATGGGGATTATGCAGATTTGTCTCCTCAAATACAGTTGGACCAGGGGACCAGAGATTCTCTTCTCTGGTGGTTGTCTCAGAATCACCTGTCTCAGGGAATGTGTTTCCGCAGACCAGAGTGGATCATCGTAATGACCGACGCCAGTCTGTTAGGCTGGGGTGCAGTCTGGGACTCCCTGAAAGCTCAGGGCTTATGGTCGCGGGAAGAAGCTCTTCTCCCGATAAACATTCTGGAACTGAGGGCGATATTCAACGCTCTTCAGGCATGGCCTCAGCTAGCTGCGGCCAAATTCATCAGATTTCAGTCGGACAACATCACGACTGTAGCTTACATCAATCATCAAGGGGGAACAAGTCCCCTAGCAAAGATGGAAGTAACCAAAATAATCAGGTGGGCGGAGGATCACTCTTGCCACCTCTCAGCAATTCACATCCCAGGAGTAAACAACTGGGAAGCGGATTTTCTAAGTCATCAGACTTTTCATCCGGGGGAGTGGGAACTCCACCCGGAGGTATTTGCCCAGCTGACTCAGCTATGGGGCACTCCAGAATTGGATCTGATGGCGTCCCGTCAGAATGCCAAACTTCCTCTTTATGGGTCCAGGTCCCGGGGTCCCCAGGCGGTGTTGATAGATGCTCTAGCAGCGCCTTGGCCCTTCAATCTGGCCTATGTTTTTCCACCGTTTCCTCTCCTTCCTCGTCTGGTTGCCAGAATCAAGCAGGAGAGGGCGTCGGTGATTCTAATAGCACCTGCGTGGCCACGCAGGACTTGGTATGCAGACCTAGTGGACATGTCATCCGTTCCACCACGGACTCCGCCAATGAGGAAGGACCTTCTACTTCAAGGTCCTTTCAAGCATCCAAATTAAGATTTGGCGAAAATTTCTTTGATGGTGCGAATCCAAGGGTTACTCATGGATTAAGATTAGGATTCCCAGGATATTGTCCTTTCTCTAAGAAGGATTGGAGAAAGGATTATCAGCTAGTTCCTTAAAATGACAGATATCTTGGAAAGTTTTGTTTTTGGTAGCTATCTCTTCTGCTCGAAGAGTTTCAGAGTTATCTGCCTTACAGTGTGACTCACCTTACTTGGTGTTCCACGCAGATAAGGTAGTTTTGCGTACCAAACCCGGTTTTCTTCCTAGGGTTGTGTCTAATAAGAATATTAATCAGGAAATTGTTGTTCCTTCTCTGTGTCCTAATCCTTCTTCGAAGAAGGAACGTCTGTTACACAATCTTGATGTGGTTCGTGCTTTAAAGTTCTATTTACAAGCAACTAAGGATTTCAGACAAACAGCTTCATTGTTTGTCATCTATTCTGGTAAGAGGAGAGGTCAGAAGGCGACTGCTACCTCTCTTTCCTTTTGGCTGAAAAGCATCATCCGTCTGGCCTATGAGACTGCTGGCCAGCAGCCTTCTGAAACAATTACTGCTCTTTCTACCAGAGCAGTGGCTTCCACATGGGCTTTTAAAATGAGGCTTCTGTGTAACAGAGTTGTATGGCAGCGACTTGGTCTTCGCTGCATACTTTTCCCAAATTTTACAAATTCGATACTTTTGCTTCTTCGGAGGCTATTTTTGGGAGAAAGGTTTTACAAGCAGTGGTGCCTTCCGTTTAAGGTACCTGTCTTGTTCCCTCCCTTCATCCGTGTCCTAAAGCTTTGGTATTGGTATCCCACAAGTAAAGGATGAATCTGTGGACTGGATACACCTTACAAGAGAAAACAGAATTTATGCTTACCTGATAAATTACTTTCTCTTGTGGTGTATCCAGTCCACGGCCCGCCCTGGCTCTTAGTCAGGTAGATTTTTTGGTCTCAACTACAGTCACCACTGCACCCTATGGTTTCTCCTTTTTCTTCTTAACCTTGGGTCGAATGACTGGGGGGTGGAGCTAGAGGGGGAGCTATATGGACAGCTCTGCTGTGTGCTCTCTTGGCCACTTCCTGTTAGGAAGGAGAATATCCCACAAGTAAAGGATGAATCCGTGGACTGGATACACCACAAGAGAAAGTAATTTATCAGGTAAGCATAAATTCTGTTTTTCAACCATCAGATTTTACATTCAGGGGAGTGGTCTCTCCTTCCAGATGTGTTTTCTCAGATTGTTCAGTGGTGGGGTCTTTCAGAAATAGTTCTGATGGCTTCTCATCTAAACAAGGAATCTTTACAGGTACCTGTCCAGGGATCTTCAGGCGGAAGCAGTGGATGCAGTGACACTTTCTTGGTGCTACCAACCTGCTTATATTTTCCCGCCTCTAGTTCTTCTTCCATGAGTGATATCCATAATCTTCATGGAACAGTTATTTGTATTGCTGGTAGTTCTAGCATGGTCTCACGGGTTTTTTTCCATTAGGATTTCAAATCATTAAATTTGAAGGTATGGAAATTAAACGCCTAGTGCTTATTCATAGAGGCTTCTCTGACTTAGTGATTAATACTATGTTACAGGCTCATAAATATATTTTTAGAAAGATTTATTATTGAGTTTGGAAGATTCATTTGCATGGTGTTCTTCTCATATGTTCACTTGGCATTCTTTCAGAATTCCTAGATTTTTACAGTTTCTTCAGGATGGTTTAAATAAGGTTTTGTCTGCAAGTTCCTTGAAGGGACAAATCTCTGCTCTTTCTGTCTCATTTTCACAGAAACATTGATAAGCTTCCTGATATTCACTGTTTTGTGCAGACTATGTTTTGTATCAAGTCTGTCATTAATTTAATCTCTCCTCCTTGGAGTCTTATTTTGGTTTTGAAGGCTTTATAGCCTCCTCCATGTGAGCCTATGCTCTCTTTGGACATTAAATTACTTTCTTGGAAAGTGTTGTTCCTTTTGGCCATCTCTTCTGCTAGAGTTTCTGAATTATCTGCTCTTTCTTGTGAATCTCCTTTTCTGATTTATTTCATAAGGTTAAGGCAGTTTTGCGGACTTCATTTAAATTCTTACCTAAGGTTGTGAATTCTAACAACATTTTTAGAGAAATTGTTGTCCCTTCCTTCTGTCCTAATTCTAGGAATTCTTTGGAGAAATCCTTACATTCTTTGGATATGGTAAGAGTTTTGAAATATTATGTTGAAGTTACTAAAGATTTCAGGAAGACTTCTAGTCTATTTGTTATCTTTTCTGGTTTTAGGAAATATATTTCCTTGGCTTCGTGGTTAAGCTTTTGATTCATTCAGCTTATTTGGGGTCGGGTCAAGCCCCGCCTCAGAGAATTACAGCTCATTCTACTTGATTAGTCTCCACTTTGTGGGCTTTTAAGAATGAAGCTTCAGTTGTTCAGATTTGCAAAGCAGTAACCTGTTCTTCTTTGCATACATTTACTAGATTCTACTTTTCTTTCATGTAATTAGCAAGAGTCCATGAGCTAGTGACGTATGGGATATACATTCCTACCAGGAGGGGCAAAGTTTCCCAAACCTTAAAATGCCTATAAATACACCCCTCACCACACCCACAATTCAGTTTTACAAACTTTGCCTCCCATGGAGGTGGTGAAGTAAGTTTGTGCTAGATTCTTCGTTGATATGCGATTCGCAGCAGGCTGGAGCCCGGTTTTCCTCTCAGAGTGCAGTGAATGTCAGAGGGATGTGAAGAGAGTATTGCCTATTTGAATTCAATGATCTCCTTCTACGGGGTCTATTTCATAGGGTCTCTGTTATCGGTCGTAGAGATTCATCTCTTAACTCCCTTTTCAGATCGACGATATACTCTTATATATACCATTACCTCTACTGATTCTCGTTTCAGTACTGGTTTGGCTTTCGACTACATGTAGATGAGTGTCCTGGGGTAAGTAAGTCTTATTTTCTGTGACACTTTTTCCTGTGGGCTGTTAGGCTCGCGGGGGCTGAAAATGCTTCTTTTTATTGCGTCATTCTTGGCGCTGATTTTTTTGGCGCAAAAAAAAATTAAAAAAAAATTTCTTTGTCATTTCCGGCGTCGTACTTGTCGCCGGAAGTTGTTTGTGATTGCGTCATATTTTTTTACGTTTTGCACCAAAAATGTCGGCGTCGCCAGATGTGGCGTCCTTCTTGGCGCCAAAAGCATTTAGGCAAAGGAAAAGAGGTAATCAGCTGCACTGGCGGTTATAATTTAAAAAATCCAAAATTTATTAATTCAGTTTAAAAACAAGGTACAAGCAGGCTAGGCAGACAGAACATCCGCTTGTACCTTGTTTTTAAACTGAATTAATAAATTTTGGATTTTTTAAATTATAACCGCCAGTGCAGCTGATTACCTCTTTTCCTTTGCTATTTTTGCGGCGGAACCGGCCGCATTTTCGGCTTGCACCCCCTGTGGCTTCACACCTATTGCCTTCCCCCTGTGACTTCCGGTGGCGTCTACAGCCAGCAACGGACTGGAGCGGCAGTTTTCTATGAAAAGCATTTAGGCGCCTATTAATGTGGGCGTCTTTTTTGGCGCTAAAAAATATTGGCGTCATTATTGTCTCCACATTATTTAAGTCTCATTGTTTATTTGCTTCTGGTTGCTAGAAGCTTGTTCATTGGCATTTTTTCCCATTCCTGAAACTGTCATTTAAGGAATTTGATAGATTTTGCTTTATATGTTGTTTTTTC
The DNA here is from genome assembly GCF_027579735.1 of Bombina bombina. Classification (NCBI taxonomy): domain Eukaryota; kingdom Metazoa; phylum Chordata; class Amphibia; order Anura; family Bombinatoridae; genus Bombina; species Bombina bombina. The sequence goes on from NC_069504.1 coordinate 179,913,568, forward strand.
TATTACATATTGCAAGATATCTCAGATTGACCCTGGATCAGAAGCTACTTTTGGAAAAACGCTTGACTGAGTTCAGTCCTACCAAAGCTAAGTTAATTTATTTTAAATGTTATGAATGTTTATCTTTAGCTATGGTTTGTAATAGGTTATCATGATAAACTTTTACATGCAGAATCCATTAGTATTTATGCTTTATATATTGCCATTCTTTTTACATCTTATGTACAAGAAATATTTAGAAGATTTTTAAGAAATATTTTTCTGATTCTATTTTAAAGGCTTTGTCTGACTTTGTGCCTTTCTAATAAAAATTTTAAGTCTTTTTCAACTTTTTTTAATTATTGAAGTTTCAAATGACCAACAACATACTGATTTATCCTTCTCTGATGATGTTTCTTCTCATTCAGAATTTTCTTCATCAAATATTGACACTAACAAATCTATTTTTTTATTAAAGTACATTTGTTCTTTGTTGAAAAGGTGTTGATTATTTTACATTAAGGTAACTAGTTATTTTTCAAGACTAGCTAACACTATTTCTGCTTATTTATTCTTCTGTGTTTTCAGAGGTTTTTTTCCAATTCCTTATACTAGGGAATGGAATAGGCTGAAAATTTTCTTTTATTCCTTCTTCTAAGGTTTTAAACTATACTCTTTGCCGGCAGTTTAATTCAATTTGGAGGGTTCTCCAATTTATTGGGGCTATCTCTACTCCTACTAATTATGCTATTATTTCTATAGCAAAATAGTATTTATTTTCCTTTAGATGGTTGTATCTTATTTATGGAAAATTATTTTGTTTCAGGTACTTTTTTTGGATGATTTATTTTGATGTTGCAATTGCTTCATTTTTTCTGTTTACTTTAAGTTCAAGTATCAGATTATGATTTATTTTAGCATTGTTAAAGGGACAAAATTTACTAGACTAGGTGCTGTTGCATTTGTCTTGTTGTTTTGCATTTATTGATTATGCAAGTCCACTGTATTGTCTGGTCTTTTAACTGGACTATCATGTTAATAATTTAATTTGTGTCTTCATTTTATTGAATATTTTCGCAAATGAGGTTTAATCTATGTCTTTAGCTGTTTGAGCTAGAAGAATTTTGTGATTTCTAAAAATCCATATTTCTTTTGTTCTAAGATAATCAATTATTTGTTTTATAATTGGATTCAATTCTTATCTGTTTCTCTGGGCTTCAAGATTGAGTTCTAAGACTAAAACTTAAGCTTTATACTAGTTTGGTTGTTCTTATTATGGAATGAATTCCTGAATTCTTTCCCAAGTAACATGTTTTTAATTGGAAATTTTTTCAGTTCGAAATCAGCTCCCTTAAATTGCGATGTACGTGCCGTATTCCAGCTTGGCTGGCAAGGGGCAGGTTAAGACTTTTTTTAAATTTATTTGGTTCTATTCAGGTCCAAATTTCTTTGATTTTATTCCAGTAAGGCTAACACTTTCTTTAAGTGTGTTTCGGTCCTATTTATTTTGGGTACTGTTGAAGCATGGCTGGTCACCCGTGGGGTTCAAGTGCTGCTCAGACCTGGAATCTTCTGGGGTATTTCTTCCAGTTCCATTTTTAGGAACTGGGTTTTAGAGTTTTTATTCAAACTATTCTGCCTTTTTTTGGTTAGTGTTAGCATTATTTGTTTTCTTTAGATACAATAAATGCATATTTTTTCTGTATTCATTCAGATTATTTTCTGAGGATGCGGAATCTCATATGATTCACTTTGTTCTTCAGGACATAGAGGATCTTTTTTTCAAAAGCTCTTGATTCCTCTCACAAGGGTCACCTTTTTTTGGGTTTCCAGATAGTTTGTGCCACTGTCTTTGTCTCTATCAGACAAGGGACAATTTTATTGGGTTTCGTCTGTCGGTACCTTTAGTCTCTATTATTTCCTTCAGTTGCTATATATGCATAGAAGTTTTTGGTCTTATGGCCACATCATTGGATTCAATTCCCTTTGCTCATTTTCAATAGAAAGAACCTTTCCAGTCTTTTATGCTGAATTATGGTGCAGGGATTCTAAGATTTCGCTTTTTAAATCTTCAAATCCTAATATTTATCTCTCTTAATTTGGTGGTTAAGATCACCATCATTTAGTTCTACAGGTCTCTTCATTTCTTTCAACCTGGACCATGATCTCTACAGATGTGAGTCTTTTTGGTTGGGAGGCTGTCTGAGGATCTCTGTCAGCACAAGGGGTTTGGAAATCTCAGGAGGCGAGATTACCATTTGATATTTTAGAACTCCGTGTTTTCTCAGAGTTTTTCAGTTAGTTTCTTTTTGAGGAAGAGACGTTTATTGTTTTTCAGACAATATCACAACTATGGTGTATGTCAATCATCAGGGTAGGACTATCAGTCCTTAGGCTGTGACAGAAGTGTCTCGGATATTAGCTTAGGCTAAATCCAGCTCCTATCTAAATTCTGTGTTTTTTTCCCCCAGGTATAGATATTTGGGAAGCGGATTATCTCTGTTAATCAAGCTTTACATCCGGGAGAATGGTCTCTCATACCCAGATATGTTTTTCATTTTTTTCAGATGTGAGCATTTCTAGAAATAGATCTGTTGGCATCTCATCTGAATAAAGAACTTCCCAGGGGCCTATTCAGGTCCGGGGATCCTCAGGCGGAAGTAATGTATGCATTGACATTTCTTTGGAAAATATTTTTTTTTGCCTATTTCTTTCCGCCTCTAGTTCTTCTTCCAAAGTGATTTTCCAAAATTCTTATGGAGTATTTGTTTGTTATGCTGGTGGCTCCAGCATGGCCTCTCAGGTTTTGGTATGCGGATTTCATTCGGATGGCCAGTTGCCAACCTTGAACACTTCCGTTTAAACCAGACCTTCTTTCTCAAGGCCCATTTTTTCCATCAGGATCTCAAATCATTAAATTTGAAGGGATGGAGATTGAACCCTTGGTTTCAGGCTCATAAATCTGTCTCTAGAATTCATAGAATTTTATTATTTTTTTCAGGTTGGTTTGGATATGGTTTTGTCTGCAGTTCTTGTTAGGACAAATCTCTACTCCTTTTGTTCTTTTTTCACAGAAAGATTGCTAATCATCCTGATATTTATTGTTTTGTTCAGGCTTTGGTCCGTATCAAGCCTGTCATTAATTCAATCTCTCCTCTTTGGAGTTCCAATTTGGTGCTGAGGGCTTTACAGGTTCCTCCGTTTTGAAACTATGCATTTTCTGAACATTTAATTACTTTCTTGGAAAAGTATTGTTCCTTTTGGTTATTTCTTCTGCTAGAAGAATTTTTGAGTTATCTGATCTTTTTTTGTGAATATCTTTTTCTGATTTTTCATCAGGATAAGGCAGTGTTTCTTCCTGATATTCATCATTTTTTTCAGGTTTTGATTCGTATCAAACCTGTCATTAAGCCAATTTCTCCTCCTTGGAGTCTTATTTGGGTTCTGAAGGTTTTTCAGGCTCTTCTATTTGAGCATATGCTTGCTCTGGACATTAATTACTTTCATGGAAAGTATTGTTCTTTTTGGACATCTCTTCAGCTAGAACAGCTTTTGAATTATCTCTTTCTCTTTTTACTGATTTTTTTCATCTGGAAAAGGTGGTTTTTGCTGTCCTCATTTCAATTCTTACCTAAAGTTGTAAATTCTAACAAACATTAGGGAGGAATTATTCTTTTCCTAAGACTTCTTTGGTGAGATTCTTTCTTTCTATTCAGATTTCAGATAGACTTCTAGTCTATTTTTTATCTTTTCTGGTTTTAGGAAGGTCAAAAAGCTTCTGCCATTTATTTGGCATCTTGCTTAGACTTTTGATTCATCATGCTTATTTTGAGTCGGGTGGATTCCCGTCTCGGAGGATTACGGCTCATTCTACTAGGTAAGTTTCTACTTCCTGGGCTTTTTAAAGAATGAAGCTTCTGTTGATCAGATTTGCAAAGCAATGACATGGTCTTCTTTGCATACTTATACTATGTTCTACCATTTCTCCAACATTGGTGTGTCCGGTCCACATTGTCATCCTTACTTGTGGGAATATCTCTTCCCCAACAGGAAATGGCAAAGAGTCCCAGCAAAGCTGGCCATATAGTCCCTCCTAGGCTCCGCCCACCCCAGTCATTCTCTTTGCCGTTGCACAGGCAACATCTCCACGGAGATGGTTAAGAGTTTTTTTGGTGTTTAAAAATAATAGATTCCTTAGAAATGAGGATTTTTCTGACAGAGGTCAGAAAGTCAAAACTTCTAAGCACTTGTCAAGTTCTTCATTCTGTTCCACGTCCTTCCATAGCGCAGTGCATGGCAGTAGTAGGGTTGATGGTTGCAGCAATGGACATAGTTCCTTTTGCACGAATTCATCTAAGACCATTACAACTGTGCATGCTCAAACAGTGGAATGGGGACTATACAGACTTGTCTCCAATGATTCAGGTAGATCAGAAGACCAGAGATTCACTCCGTTGGTGGCTGACCCTGGACCATCTGTCCCAGGGAATGAGCTTCCGCAGACCAGCGTGGGTCATTGTCACGACCGACGCCAGTCTAGTGGGCTGGGGCGCGGTCTGGGAATCCCTGAAAGCTCAGGGACTATGGTCTCGGGAAGAGTCTCTTCTCCCAATAAACATTCTGGAACTAAGAGCGATCTTCAATGCTCTCAGGGCTTGGCCTCAGCTAATAAAGGCCAGATTCATAAGATTCCAATCAGACAACATGACGACTATTGCGTATATCAATCATCAAGGGGGAACAAGGAGTTCCCTGGCGATGAAAGAAGTGACCAAAATAATTCAATGGGCGGAGGATCACTCCTGCCACCTATCTGCGATCCACATCCCAGGTGTGGAAAACTGGGAAGCGGATTATCTGAGTCGTCAGACATTTCATCCGGGGGAGTGGGAACTCCACCCGGAGATCTTTGCCCAACTAACTCAATTATGGGGCATTCCGGACATGGATCTGATGGCGTCTCGTCAGAACTTCAAGGTTCCTTGCTAGGGGTCCAGATCCAGGGATCCCAAGGCGACTCTAGTAGATGCACTAGTAGCACCTTGGACCTTCAACCTGGCTTATGTATTCCCACCGTTTCCTCTCATTCCCAGGCTGGTAGCCAGGATCAAACAGGAGAGGGCCTCTGTGATCTTGATAGCTCCTGCGTGGCCACGCAGGACTTGGTATGCAGACCTGGTGAATATGTCATCGGTTCCACCATGGAAGCTACCTTTGAGACAGGACCTTCTTGTTCAGGGTCCATTCGAACATCCAAATCTGGTCTCCCTCCAGCTGACGGCTTGGAGATTGAACACTTGATTCTATCAAAGCGTGGGTTTTCAGATTCTGTGATAGATACTCTGGTTCAGGCCAGAAAACCGGTAACTAGAAAGATTTACCATAAAATATGGAAAAGATATATCTGTTGGTGTGAATCCAAAGGATTCCCATGGAATAAGATAAAAATTCCTAAGATTCTCTCCTTTTTACAAGAAGGTTTGGAGAAAGGATTATCTGCAAGTTCTCTAAAGGGACAGATCTCTGCTTTATCTGTCTTACTACACAAAGGACTGGCAGCTGTGCCAGATGTTCAAGCATTTGTTCAGGCTCTGGTTAGGATCAAGCCTGTTTACAGACCTTTGACTCCTCCCTGGAGTCTAAATCTAGTTCTTTCAGTTCTTCAAGGGGTTCCGTTTGAACCTCTACATTCCATAGATATTAAGTTACTATCTTGGAAAGTTTTGTTTTTGGTTGCTATTTCTTCTGCTAGAAGAGTTTCAGAGTTATCTGCTCTGCAGTGTTCTCCGCCCTATCTGGTGTTCCATGCAGATAAGGTGGTTTTGCGTACTTAGCCTGGTTTTCTTCCAAAGGTTGTTTCTAACAAGAATATTAACCAGGAGATAGTTGTACCTTCTTTATGTCCGAATCCAGTTTCAAAGAAGGAACGTTTGTTACACAATTTGGACGTAGTCCGTGCTCTAAAATTCTATTTAGAGGCTACAAAAGATTTCAGACAAACATCTTCTTTGTTTGTTGTCTATTCTGGTAAAAGGAGAGGTCAAAAAGCGACTTCTACCTCTCTTTCCTTTTGGCTTAAAAGCATCATCCGATTGGCTTATGAGACTGCCGGACGGCAGCCTCCTGAAAGAATCACAGCTCACACCACTAGGGCTGTGGCTTCCACATGGGCCTTCAAGAACGAGGCTTCTGTTGACCAGATATGTAAGGCAGCAACTTGGTCTTCACTGCACACTTTTGCCAAATTTTACAAATTTGATACTTTTGCTTCTTCGGAGGCTATTTTTGGGAGAAAGGTTTTGCAAGCCGTGGTGCCTTCCGTTTAGGTAACCTGATTTGCTCCCTCCCTTCATCCGTGTCCTAAAGCTTTGGTATTGGTTCCCACAAGTAAGGATGACGCCGTGGACCGGACACACCAATGTTGGAGAAAACAGAATTTATGCTTACCAGATAAATTACTTTCTCCAACGGTGTGTCCGGTCCACGGCCCGCCCTGGTTTTTTAATCAGGTCTGATGAATTATTTTCTCTAACTACAGTCACCACGGTACCATATGGTTTCTCCTATATTTTTCCTCCTGTCCGTCGGTCGAATGACTGGGGTGGGCGGAGCCTAGGAGGGACTATATGGCCTGCTTTGCTGGGACTCTTTGCCATTTCCTGTTGGGGAAGAGATATTCCCACAAGTAAGGATGACGCCGTGGACCGGACACACCGTTGGAGAAAGTAATTTATCAGGTAAGCATAAATTCTGTTTTTGATGTTTTCTCTTCTTTAGAAGCAGTTTTGGTAGAATGGTACTTCAGGCAGCTGTTTCAGTTTGATTCTTCTGCTTATAATTTCATTTTTTTTCATTATTAAAATTGAAACTTTTTTGATTTGGGTAGTGGATTAATTTTTCAGCGGAATTGGCTGTCTTTATTTTATCCCTCCCTCTCTAGTGACTCTTGTGTGGAAGTTCCACATCTTGGGTATTTGCTATCCCATACGTCACTAGCTCATGGACTCTTGCCAATTACATGAAAGAAAACATAATTTATGTAAGAACTTACCTGATAAATTCATTTCTTTCATATTGGCAAGAGTCCATGAGGCCCACCCTTTTTTTGTGGTGGTTATGATTTTTTGTGTACAGCACAATTATTTCCAAATTTCTTTATTGATGCTTTTTACTCCTTTCTTTATCACCCCACTTCTTGGCTATTCGTTAAACTGAATTGTGGGTGTGGTGAGGAGTGTATTTATAGGCGTTTTGAGGTTTGGGAAACTTTGCCCCTCCTGGTAGGATTGTAAATCCCATAAGTCGCTAGCTAATGGACTCTTGCCAATATGAAAGAAATGAATTTATCAGGTAAGTTCTTACATAAATTATGTTATTTGTGGAATCTAAACCTACTACACCCAGATCCGGATTCTTTGTGCGCCCCTTCTCCATAGATTTCTGCTGAGACTTCCTTCTGGGTCGCCTCTGAGCTTTTAAGGAATACAGGCTGCAAAAGTTTTTTGGATTGTCTTCACCTTCTCATAACAAAGTGACTATATTTAGCATATGGAAAAGACAGTGATTAACATTACATGTATGGTGTATTTTTAACCTGTTTAGCGCTGATACTACCTGTGTGTTTTACATATATATATATCTGTGTGTGTGTGTATAGACCATATGACTAAGCAACAGCTGATCCAGGCAGCACATATAGAGAGTTTTTTGTATCTGTGTATGTCTGTACCTGTGTGTGTCTTCAGATGTGTATGTGCTTGTTTCTGTATTTATGTTTGCATCTAGGTGTAGATTTATATTTTACCAAAAAACATCAGAGATATATATAGAAATATAATATAAGAATAAATAGTACATATTCTGATATGTGAAGAACATTGGAATGTGAAATATTCATATTTCTTTCATGTAATTGGCAAGAGTCCATGAGCTAGTGACATATGGGATATACATTCCTACCAGGAGGGGCAAAGTTTCCCAAACCTCAAAATGCCTATAAATACACCCCTCACCACACCCACAATTCAGTTTTCCAAACTTTGCCTCGTATGGAGGTGGTGAAGTAAGTTTGTGCTAAGATTTCTACGTTGATATGCGCTTCTCAGCATTGTTGAAGCCCGATTCCTCTCAGAGTACAACGAATGTCAGAGGGACGTGAAGGGAGTATCACTTATTTGAATACAATGATTTCCCTAACGGGGGTCTTTTTCATAAGTTCTCTGTTATCGGTCGTAGAGATTCATCTCCTACCTCCCTTTTCAGATCGACGATATACTCTCAATTTACCATTACCTCTACTAATAACTGTTTTAGTACTGGTTTGGCTATCTGCTATACAGGGAGTGCAGAATTATTAGGCAAGTTGTATTTTTGAGGATTAATTTTATTATTGAACAACAACCATGTTCTCAATGAACCCAAAAAACTCATTAATATCAAAGCTGAATATTTTTGGAAGTAGTTTTTAGTTTGTTTTTAGTTATAGCTATTTTAGGGGGATATCTGTGTGTGCAGGTGACTATTACTGTGCATAATTATTAGGCAACTTAACAAAAAACAAATATATACCCATTTCAATTATTTATTTTTACCAGTGAAACCAATATAACATCTCAACATTCACAAATATACATTTCTGACATTCAAAAACAAAACAAAAACAAATCAGTGACCAATATAGCCACCTTTCTTTGCAAGGACACTCAAAAGCCTGCCATCCATGGATTCTGTCAGTGTTTTGAACTGTTCACCATCAACATTGCGTGCAGCAGCAGCAGCCACAGCCTCCCAGACACTGTTCAGAGAGGTGTACTGTTTTCCCTCCTTGTAAATCTCACATTTGATGATGGACCACAGGTTCTCAATGGGGTTCAGATCAGGTGAACAAGGAGGCCATGTCATTAGATTTTCTTCTTTTATACCCTTTCTTGCCAGCCACGCTGTGGAGTACTTGGACGCGTGTGATGGAGCATTGTCCTGCATGAAAATCATGTTTTTCTTGAAGGATGCAGACTTCTTCCTGTACCACTGCTTGAAGAAGGTGTCTTCCAGAAACTGGCAGTAGGACTGGGAGTTGAGCTTGACTCCATCCTCAACCCGAAAAGGCCCCACAAGCTCATCTTTGATGATACCAGCCCAAACCAGTACTCCACCTCCACCTTGCTGGCATTTGAGTCGGACTGGAGCTCTCTGCCCTTTACCAATCCAGCCACGGGCCCATCCATCTGGCCCATCAAGACTCACTCTCATTTCATCAGTCCATAAAACCTTAGAAAAATCAGTCTTGAGATATTTCTTGGCCCAGTCTTGACGTTTCAGCTTGTGTGTCTTGTTCAGTGGTGGTCGTCTTTCAGCCTTTCTTACCTTGGCCATGTCTCTGAGTATTGCACACCTTGTGCTTTTGGGCACTCCAGTGATGTTGCAGCTCTGAAATATGGCCAAACTGGTGGTAAGTGGCATCTTGGCAGCTGCACACTTGACTTTTCTCAGTTCATGGGCAGTTATTTTGCGCCTTGGTTTTTCCACACGCTTCTTGCGACCCTGTTGACTATTTTGAATGAAACGCTTGATTGTTCGATGATCACGCTTCAGAAGCTTTGCAATTTTAAGAGTGCTGCTCTCCCTCTCACTATTTTTGACTTTTCTGAGCCTGTCAAGTCCTTCTTTTGACCCATTTTGGCAAAGGAAAGGAAGTTGCCTAATAATTATGCACACCTGATATAGGGTGTTGATGTCATTAGACCACACCCCTTCTCATTACAGAGATGCACATCACCTAATATGCTTAATTGGTAGTAGGCTTTCGAGCCTATACAGCTTGGAGTAAGACAACATTCATAAAGAGGATGATGTGGTCAAAATACTCATTTGCCTAATAATTCTGCACACAGTGTATGTGGATGGGTGACTTTTGGTAAGTATGTTTTTTATTATTTAAGACACCTCAGCTATGGTTTGGCACTTTATGCATTTATATATAGTTCTAAATATATGTATTGTACTTATATTTGCCATGAGTCAGGTTCATGTATTTCCTTCTGCAGACTGTCAGTTTCATATTTGGGGAATATAAACATCTTTTAAATGAAATTTATTTCTTACCTGGGGTTTAGTCTTTTTTTCAATTGACTACTTCTTACAAATTGCGGGCGGTATTAGGCCCGTGGGTGCGACAAATGCTAAACTTTATTGCGTCATTTTTGGTGCGAAGATTTTTTTGGCGCAAAAGAGTACGTCTATGACGCAAGTTCGTCATTTCCGGCGTCATACTTGACGCCGAGACCTTTCACACGCTTGCGTCATTAGTGACGCGAGTGTTTCATTTCCGGTTATTTTTTGGCGCCAAAAAAGTTTAGTTACGTTGTGCGTCATACTTGGTGCCAAACTTTTTTTATTATTTCAATACCCCATTTGATGTTTGCCTCTTGATTTTTTCTCTATCAGAGGGCTATGCTATTTGCATTTTTTCCCATTCCTGAAACTGTCATATAAGGAAATAGATATTTTTGCTTTATATGTTGTTTTTTCTCTTACATTTTGCAAGATGTCTCACTTTGATCCTGCCTCAGAAGCTTCTGCTGGAACATTGCTGCCTGACATCGGTTCTACCAAAGCTAAGTGCATTTGTTGTAAAATTGTAGAAATTATATCGCCGAATGTCATTTGTAATAGTTGTTTTGATAAACTTTTACATGCAGATAATGTGTCCATCAGTAATAGTACATTGCCAGTTGCAGTTCCTTCAACTTCTAATGTGCATAATATACCTGTAAATTTTAAAGAATTTGTTTCTGATTCTATTCTGAAGGCTTTGTCTGCATTTCCACCTTCAAATAAATGTAATAGGTCTTTTAAAACTTCTCATTTAGTTGATGAAATTTCAAATGACCAACAATATGATAATTTATCCTCTTCTGATGAGGATCTATCTGATTCAGAAGATCCTCCTCAGACATTGACACTGACAAATCTACTTATTTATTTAAAATTGAGTATATGCGTTCTTTATTAAAAGAAGTGTTAATTACTTTGGATATTGAGGTAACCAGTCCTCTTGACGTTCAGTCTAATAAACATTTAAATGCTGTTTTTAAACCTCCTGTGGTTTCTCCAGGGGTTTTTCCTATTCCTGAGGCTATTTCTGATATGATTTCTCCAACATAGGTGTGTCCGGTCCACGGCGTCATCCTTACTTGTGGGATATTCTCTTCCCCAACAGGAAATGGCAAAGAGCCCAGCAAAGCTGGTCACATGATCCCTCCTAGGCTCCGCCTACCCCAGTCATTCTCTTTGCCGTTGTACAGGCAACATCTCCACGGAGATGGCTTAGAGTTTTTTAGTGTTTAACTGTAGTTTTTATTATTCAATCAAGAGTTTGTTATTTTGAAATAGTGCTGGTATGTACTATTTACTCAGAAACAGAAAAGAGATGAAGATTTCTGTTTGTATGAGGAAAATGATTTTAGCAACCGTCACTAAAATCCATGGCTGTTCCACACAGGACTGTTGAGAGCAATTAACTTCAGTTGGGGGAACAGTGAGCAGTCTCTTGCTGCTTGAGGTATGACACATTCTAACAAGACGATGTAATGCTGGAAGCTGTCATTTTCCCTATGGGATCCGGTAAGCCATGTTTATTACGATCGTAAATAAGGGCTTCACAAGGGCTTATTAAGACTGTAGACTTTTTCTGGGCTAAATCGATTCATTATTAACACATATTTAGCCTTGAGGAATCATTTTATTTGGGTATTTTGATATAATAATATCGGCAGGCACTGTTTTAGACACCTTATTCTTTAGGGGCTTTCCCAAAGCATAGGCAGAGCCTCATTTTCGCGCCGGTGTTGCGCACTTGTTTTTGAGAGGCATGGCATGCAGTCGCATGTGAGAGGAGCTCTGATACTTAGAAAAGACTTTCTGAAGGCGTCATTTGGTATCGTATTCCCCTTTGGGCTTGGTTGGGTCTCAGAAAAGCAGATACCAGGGACTGTAAAGGGGTTAAAGTTCAAAACGGCTCCGGTTCCGTTATTTTAAGGGTTAAAGCTTCCAAATTTGGTGTGCAATACTTTTAAGGCTTTAAGACACTGTGGTGAAAATTTGGTGAATTTTGAACAATTCCTTCATGTTTTTTCGCAATTGCAGTAATAAAGTGTGTTCAGTTTAAAATTTAAAGTGACAGTAACGGTTTTATTTTAAAACGTTTTTTGTACTTTGTTATCAAGTTTATGCCTGTTTAACATGTCTGAACTACCAGATAGACTGTGTTCTGAATGTGGGGAAGCCAGAATTCCTATTCATTTAAATAAATGTGATTTATGTGACAATGACAATGATGCCCAAGATGATTCCTCAAGTGAGGGGAGTAAGCATGGTACTGCATCATTCCCTCCTTCGTCTACACGAGTCTTGCCCACTCAGGAGGCCCCTAGTACATCTAGCGCGCCAATACTCCTTACTATGCAACAATTAACGGCTGTAATGGATAATTCTGTCAAAAACATTTTAGCCAAAATGAACACTTATCAGCGTAAGCGCGACTGCTCTGTTTTAGATACTGAAGAGCATGACGACGCTGATAATAATGTTTCTGAAGGGCCCCTAACCCAGTCTGATGGGGCCAGGGAGGTTTTGTCTGAGGGAGAAATTACTGATTCAGGGAACATTTCTCAACAAGCTGAACCTGGTGTGATTACATTTAAATTTAAGTTGGAACATCTCCGCATTCTGCTTAAGGAGGTATTATCCACTCTGGATGATTGTGACAAGTTGGTCATCCCAGAGAAACTATGTAAAATGGACAAGTTCCTAGAGGTGCCAGGGCTCCCAGAAGCTTTTCCTATACCCAAGCGGGTGGCGGACATTGTTAATAAAGAATGGGAAAGGCCCGGTATTCCTTTCGTCCCTCCCCCCATATTTAAAAAATTGTTTCCTATGGTCGACCCCAGAAAGGACTTATGGCAGACAGTCCCCAAGGTCGAGGGAGCGGTTTCCACTTTAAACAAACGCACCACTATACCCATAGAGGATAGTTGTGCTTTCAAAGATCCTATGGATAAAAAATTAGAAGGTTTGCTTAAAAAGATGTTTGTTCAGCAGGGTTACCTTCTACAACCAATTTCATGCGTTGTCCCTGTCGCTACAGCCGCATGTTTCTGGTTCGATGAAGGCGGTCGATAGTGATTCTCCTCCTTATGAGGAGATTATGGACAGAATCAATGCTCTCAAATTGGCTAATTCTTTTACCCTAGACGCCACTTTGCAATTGGCTAGGTTAGCGGCTAAGAATTCTGGGTTTGCTATTGTGGCGCGCAGAGCGCTTTGGTTGAAATCTTGGTCGGCTGATGCGTCTTCCAAGAACAAGCTACTTAACATTCCTTTCAAGGGGAAAACGCTGTTTGGCCCTGACTTGAAAGAGATTATCTCTGATATCACTGGGGGTAAGGGCCACGCCCTTCCTCAGGATCGGCCTTTCAAGGCAAAAAATAAACCTAATTTTCGTCCCTTTCGTAGAAACTGACCAGCCCAAAGTGCTACGTCCTCTAAGCAAGAGGGTAATACTTCTCAAGCCAAGCCAGCTTGGAGACCAATGCAAGGCTGGAACAAGGGAAAGCAGGCCAAGAAACCTGCCACTGCTACCAAGACAGCATGAAATGTTGGCCCCCGATCCGGGACCGGATCTGGTGGGGGGCAGACTCTCTCTCTTCGCTCAGGCTTGGGCAAGAGATGTTCTGGATCCTTGGGCGCTAGAAATAGTCTCCCAAGGTTATCTTCTGGAATTCAAGGGGCTTCCCCCAAGGGGGAGGTTCCACAGGTCTCAGTTGTCTTCAGACCACATAAAAAGACAGGCATTCTTACATTGTGTAGAAGACCTGTTAAAAATGGGAGTGATTCATCCTGTTCCATTAAGAGAACAAGGGATGGGGTTCTACTCCAATCTGTTCATAGTTCCCAAAAAAGAGGGAACGTTCAGACCAATCTTGAAACTCAAGATCTTAAACAAGTTTCTCAAGGTTCCATCGTTCAAGATGGAAACCATTCGAACTATTCTTCCTTCCATCCAGGAAGGTCAATTCATGACCACGGTGGATTTAAAGGATGCGTATCTACATATTCCTATCCACAAGGAACATCATCGGTTCCTAAGGTTCGCATTCCTGGACAAGCATTACCAGTTTGTGGCGCTTCCTTTCGGATTAGCCACTGCTCCAAGGATTTTCACAAAGGTACTAGGGTCCCTTCTAGCTGTGCTAAGACCAAGGGGCATTGCTGTAGTACCTTACTTGGACGACATTCGGATTCAAGCGTCGTCCCTTCCTCAAGCAAAGGCTCACACGGACATAGTCCTGGCCTTTCTCAGATCTCACGGATGGAAAGTGAACGTGGAAAAGAGTTCTCTATCTCCGTCAACAAGGGTTCCCTTCTTGGGAACAATAATAGACTCCTTAGAAATGAGGATATTTCTGACAGAGGCCAGAAAAACAAAGCTTCTAGACTCTTGTCGGATACTTCATTCCGTTCCTCTTCCTTCCATAGCTCAGTGCATGGAAGTGATCGGGTTGATGGTAGCGGCAATGGACATAGTTCCTTTTGCGCGCATTCATCTAAGACCATTACAACTGTGCATGCTCAGGCAGTGGAATGGGGATTATACAGACTTGTCTCCGAAGATACAAGTAAATCAGAGGACCAGAGACTCACTCCGTTGGTGGCTGTCCCTGGACAACCTGTCACAAGGGATGACATTCCGCAGACCAGAGTGGGTCATTGTCACGACCGACGCCAGTCTGATGGGCTGGGGCGCGGTCTGGGGATCCCTGAAAGCTCAGGGTCTTTGGTCTCGGGAAGAATCTCTTCTACCGATAAATATTCTGGAACTGAGAGCGATATTCAATGCTCTCAAGGCTTGGCCTCAGCTAGCGAGGGCCAAGTTCATACGGTTTCAATCAGACAACATGACAACTGTTGCGTACATCAACCATCAGGGGGGAACAAGGAGTTCCCTAGCGATGGAAGAAGTGACCAAAATCATTCTATGGGCGGAGTCTCACTCCTGCCACCTGTCCGCTATCCACATCCCAGGAGTGGAAAATTGGGAAGTGGATTTTCTGAGTCGTCAGACATTGCATCCGGGGGAGTGGGAACTCCATCCGGAAATCTTTGCCCAAGTCACTCAGCTGTGGGGCATTCCAGACATGGATCTGATGGCCTCTGGTCAGAACTTCAAAGTTCCTTG
Organism: Bombina bombina; assembly: GCF_027579735.1. Taxonomy (NCBI): domain Eukaryota; kingdom Metazoa; phylum Chordata; class Amphibia; order Anura; family Bombinatoridae; genus Bombina; species Bombina bombina. The sequence goes on from NC_069504.1 coordinate 179,928,782, forward strand.
CTACGGGTCCAGATCCAGAGATCCCAAGGCGGCTCTAGTGGATGCACTAGTAGCACCTTGGACCTTCAAACTAGCTTATGTGTTCCCGCCGTTTCCTCTCATCCCCAGGCTGGTAGCCAGGATCAATCAGGAGAGGGCGTCGGTGATCTTGATAGCTCCTGCGTGGCCACGCAGGACTTGGTATGCAGATCTGGTGAATATGTCATCGGCTCCACCTTGGAAGCTACCTTTGAGACGAGACCTTCTTGTTCAGGGTCCGTTCGAACATCCGAACCTGGTTTCACTCCAGCTGACTGCTTGGAGATTGAACGCTTGATCTTATCGAAGCGAGGGTTCTCAGATTCTGTTATCGATACTCTTGTTCAGGCCAGAAAGCCTGTAACTAGAAAGATTTACCACAAAATTTGGAAAAAATATATCTGTTGGTGTGAATCTAAAGGATTCCCTTGGGACAAGGTTAAGATTCCTAAGATTCTATCCTTCCTTCAAGAAGGATTGGAAAAAGGATTATCTGCAAGTTCCCTGAAGGGACAGATTTCTGCCTTGTCTGTGTTACTTCACAAAAAGCTGGCAGCTGTGCCAGATGTTCAAGCCTTTGTTCAGGCTCTGGTTAGAATTAAGCCTGTTTACAAACCTTTGACTCCTCCTTGGAGTCTCAATTTAGTTCTTTCAGTTCTTCAGGGGGTTCCGTTTGAACCCTTACATTCCGTTGATATTAAGTTATTATCTTGGAAAGTTTTGTTTTTAGTTGCAATTTCTTCTGCTAGAAGAGTTTCAGAATTATCTGCTCTGCAGTGTTCTCCTCCTTATCTGGTGTTCCATGCAGATAAGGTGGTTTTACGTACTAAACCTGGTTTTCTTCCAAAGGTTGTTTCTAACAAAAACATTAACCAGGAGATTATCGTACCTTCTCTGTGTCCGAAACCAGTTTCAAAGAAGGAACGTTTGTTGCACAATTTGGATGTTGTTCGCGCTCTAAAATTCTATTTAGATGCTACAAAGGATTTTAGACAAACATCTTCCTTGTTTGTTGTTTATTCCGGTAAAAGGAGAGGTCAAAAAGCAACTTCTACCTCTCTCTCTTTTTGGATTAAAAGCATCATCAGATTGGCTTACGAGACTGCCGGACGGCAGCCTCCCGAAAGAATCACAGCTCATTCCACTAGGGCTGTGGCTTCCACATGGGCCTTCAAGAACGAGGCTTCTGTTGATCAGATATGTAGGGCAGCGACTTGGTCTTCACTGCACACTTTTACCAAATTTTACAAGTTTGATACTTTTGCTTCTTCTGAGGCTATTTTTGGGAGAAAGGTTTTGCAAACCGTGGTGCCTTCCATTTAGGTGACCTGATTTGCTCCCTCCCTTCATCCGTGTCCTAAAGCTTTGGTATTGGTTCCCACAAGTAAGGATGACGCCGTGGACCGGACACACCTATGTTGGAGAAAACAGAATTTATGTTTACCTGATAAATTACTTTCTCCAACGGTGTGTCCGGTCCACGGCCCGCCCTGGTTTTTTTTTAATCAGGTCTGATAATTTATTTTCTTTAACTACAGTCACCACGGTACCATATGGTTTCTCCTATGCAAATATTCCTCCTTAACGTCGGTCGAATGACTGGGGTAGGCGGAGCCTAGGAGGGATCATGTGACCAGCTTTGCTGGGCTCTTTGCCATTTCCTGTTGGGGAAGAGAATATCCCACAAGTAAGGATGACGCCGTGGACCGGACACACCGTTGGAGAAAGTAATTTATCAGGTAAACATAAATTCTGTTTTCTAAGGAATGGAATAAGCCAGGTACTTCTTTTATTCCTTCTTCAAGGTTTAAAAAATTGTATCTTTTGCCAACAAAATCTATAGATTTTTGGGAAAAGATCCCCAAAGTTGATGGGGCTATTTCTACTCTTGCTAAACGTACCACTATTCCTAGGGAAGATAGTACTTCCTTTAAGGATCCTTTAGATAGGAAGCTTGAATCTTATCTAAGGAAGGCCTATTTATATTCAGGTCATCTTCTCAGACCTGCTATTTCTTTGGCTGATGTTGCGGCTGCATCAACTTTCTGGTTGGAGAATTTAGCGCAACAAGAATTGGATTCTGACATATCTAGCATTATTCGCTTACTGCAACATGCTAATTATTTCATTTGTGATGTTAGATCCATGTCTTTAGCTATATTAGCTAAAGAGCTTTGTGGCTTAAATCTTGGAATGCTGATATGACATCTAAATCTAGATTACTATCTCTTTCTTTCCAAGGAAATAATTTATTTGGTTCTCAGTTGGATTCTATTATTTCAACTGTTACTGGGGGAAAGGGAGTTTTTCTGCCTCAGGATAAAAAACCTAAGGGTAAATCTAAGGCTTCTAACTGTTTTCGTTCCTTTCGTCAGAATAAGGAACAAAAAATCAATCCTCCCCCCCCAAGGAATCTACCTCCAATTGGAAGCCTTCCTCAAATTGGAATAAATCCAAGCCTTTTAGGAAACCAAAGTAAGCCCCTAAGTCCGCATGAAGGTGCGGCCCTCATTCTAGCTCAGCTGGTAGGGGGCAGATTAAGGTTTCTTTCATGTAATTAGCAAGAGTCCATGAGCTAGTGACGTATGGGATATACATTCCTACCAGGAGGGGCAAAGTTTCCCAAACCTTAAAATGCCTATAAATACACCCCTCACCACACCCACAATTCAGTTTTTACAAACTTTGCCTCCCATGGAGGTGGTGAAGTAAGTTTGTGCTAGATTCTACGTTGATATGCGCTTCGCAGCAGGCTGGAGCCCGGTTATCCTCTCAGAGTGCAGTGAATATCAGAGGGATGTGAAGAGAGTATTGCCTATTTGAATTCAATGGTCTCCTTCTACGGGATCTATTTCATAGGTTCTCTGTTATCGGTCGTAGAGATTCATCTCTTACCTCCCTTTTCAGATCGACGATATACTCTTATATACCATTACCTCTACTGATTCTCGTTTCAGTACTAGTTTGGCTCTCTACTATATGTAGATGAGTGTCCTGGGGTAAGTAAGTCTTATTTTTTGTGACACTCTAAGCTATGGTTGGGCACTTTATATGTAAAGTTCTAAATATATGTGTTTAAACTTATTTTTGCCATGTTTCAGGATAATCAGTATTCCTTCATTCAGACTGTCAGTTTCATTTTTTGGGATAATGCATATGAAAAAATATTTTTTTCTTACCTAGAATTTTCAATTGACTTTTTTCCCTGCGGTCTGTTAGGCTCGCGGGGGCAGAAAATGCTTCAATTTATTACGTCATTCTTGGCGCAAACTTTTTTGGCGCAAAATTTTGTCATTTCCGGCTCCGTAGAAATAGATATTTTGCAAGATGTCTTACTTTGATCCTGCCTCAGAAGCTTCTGCTGGAACATTACTGCCTGACATCGGTTCTACCAAAGCTAAGTCATTAGTTATAAAATTGTAAAAATTATATCGCTGAATGTCATTTGTAATAGTTGTTTTGATAAACTTTTACATGCAGATAATGTGTCCATCAGTAATAGTACATTGTCAGTTGCAGTTCTTTCAACTTCTAATGTGCATAATATACCTGTAAATTTTAAAGAATTTATTTCTGATTCTATTCTGAAGGCTTTGTCTGCATTTTCACCTTCAAATAAATGTAATAGGTCTTTTTAAAACTTCTCATTTAGTTGATGAAATTTCAAATGACCAACAATATGATAATTTATCCTCTTCTGATAAGGATCTATCTTATTCAGTAGATCCTCCTCAGACATTGACACTGACAAATCTACTTATTTATTTAAAATTGAGTACATGCGTTCTTTATTAAATGAAGTGTTAATTACTTTGGATATTGAGGTAACCAGTCCTCTTGACGTTCAGTCTAATAAACGTTTTAATGCTGTTTTTTAACCTCCTGTGGTTTCTCCAGGGGTTTTTCCTATTCCTGAGGCTATTTCTGATATGATTTCTAAGGAATGGAATAAGACAGGTACTTCTTTTTATTCCTTCTTCAAGGTTTAAAAATTGTATCCTTTGCCAACAAAGTCTATAGAGTTTTGGGAAAAGATCCCCAAAGTTGATGGGGCTATTTCTACTCTTGCTAAACGTACCACTATTCCTATGGAAGATAGTACTTCCTTTAAGGATCCTTTAGATAAGAAGCTTGAATCTTATCTAAGGAAGGCCTATTTATATTCAGGTCATCTTCTCAGACCTGCAATTTCTTTGGCTGATGTTGCGGTGGCATCAACTTTCTGGTTGGAGAATTTAGCGCAACATGAATTGGATTCTGACATATCTAGCATTATTTGCTTACTGCAACATGCTAATCATTTTATTTGTGATGTTAGATCCATGTCTTTAGCTATATTAGCTAGAAGAGCTTTGTGGCTTAAATCTTGGAATGCTGATATGACATCTAAATCTAGATTACTATCTCTTTCTTTCCAAGGAGATAATTTATTTGGTTCTCAGTTGGATTCTATTATTTCAACTGTTACTGGGGGAAAGGGAGTTTTTTTCTGCCTCAGGATAAAAAACCTAAGGGTAAATCTAAGGCTTCTAACCGTTTTCGTTCCTTTCGTCAGAATAAGGAACAAAAACTCAATCCTCCCTCCAATTGGAAGCTTTCCTCAAATTGGAATAAATCCAAGCCTTTTAGGAAACCAAAGTCAGCCCCTAAGTCTTTATGAGGGTGCGGTCCTCATTCCAGATCAGCTGGTAGGGGGCAGATTAAGGTTTTTCAAAGATATTTGGATAAATTCTGTTCAAAATCAATGGATTCAGAGCATTGTCTTTCTAGGCTATCGAATAGGATTCAGAGTAAGACCTCCTGTGAGAAGATTTTTTCTCTCACGTATCCCAGTAGATCCAGTAAAAGCTCAGGCTTTCCTGAAGTATGTTTCTGACCTGGAGTCTTCAGGGGTAATCATGCCAGTTCCTCTTCTGGGATAAGATTTGGGGTTTTATTCAAATCTATTTCATTGTCCCAAAGAAGGAAAATTTATTCAGACCAGTTTTGGATCTGAAAATTTTGAATCGTTATGTAAGAGTACCAACTTTCAAGTTGGTGACTATAAGGACTATTCTGCCTTTTGTTCAGCGAGGACATTATATGTCCACAATAGACTTGCAGGATGCATACCTTCATATTCCGATTCATCCAGTACATTATCAGTTTCTGAGATTCTCTTTTCTAGACAAGCATTACCAATTTGTTGCTCTTCCATTTGGCCTAGCAACCGCTTCAAGAATCTTTTCAAGGGTTCTGGGTGTCCTATTCTCTGTAATCAGAGAACAGGGTATTGCGGTGTTTCCTTATTTGGACGTTATCTTGGTACTAGCTCAGTCTTTACGTACTGCAGAATCTCACACGATTCAACTAGTGTTGTTTCTTCGGAAACATGGTTGGAGGATCAATTTACCAAAAAGTTTCTTGATTCCTCAGACAAGGGTCACCTTTTTAGGCTTCCAGATAGATTCAGTGTCCATGACTCTGTCTCTAACAGACAAGAGACGTTTAAAATTGGTTGCAGCCTGCCGGCACCTTCTCTCTCAGTCATTCCCTTCAGTGGCTATGTGCATGGAAGTTTTAGGTCTCATGACTGCAGCATCGGACGCGATCCCCTTTGCTCGTTTTCACATGAGACCTCTTCAGCTTTGTATGCTGAATCAATGGTGCAGGGATTATACAAAGATATCACAATTAATATCCTTAAATCCCAATGTACGACACTCTCTGACATGGTGGATAGATCACCATCGTTTAGTTCAAGGGGCTTCTTTTGTTCGTCCAACCTGGACTGTGATCACAACAGATGCGAGTCTTTCAGGTTGGGGAGCTGTTTGAGGATCTCTGACAGCACAAGGGGTTTGGAAATTTCAAGAGGTCGAAATTTCCAATAAATATTTTAGAACTCTGTGCAATTCTCCGAGTTCTTCAGTTTTGGCCTCTGTTAAAGAGAGAACCGTTCATTTGTTTTCAGACAGACATTTTCACATCAGTGGCATATGTCAATCATCGGGGTGGGACTCACAGTCCCCACGCTATGTAGAAGTATCTCGAATACTTGTTTGGGCGGAATCCAGCTCCTGTCTAATCTCTGCGGTGCATATCCCAGGTGTAGACATTTGGGAAGTGGATTATCTCAGCCGCCAGACTTTACATCCAGGGGAGTGGTCTCTCCATCCAGATGTTTTTTCTCAGATTGTTCAGATATGGGGTCTTCCAGAGATAGATCTCATGGCCTCTCATCTAAACAAGAAACTTCCCACATACCTATCCAGGTCCAGGGATGTTCAGGCGGAAGCAGTGGATGCGCTGATACTTTCTTGGTGTTTTCATCCTGCTTATATCTTCCCGCCTCTAGTTCTCCTTCCAAGAGTGATTTCCAAAAATCATCATGGAACAATCATTTGTGTTGCTGGTAGCGCCCCCCCCCCCCCCCCCCACAGGTTTTGGTATGCGGAACTGGTTCGGATGTCCAGTTGCCCGCCTTGGCCACTTCTGTTACGGCCAGACCTACTATCTCAAGGTCCTTTTTTCCATTAGGATCTCAAATCATTAAATTTGAAGGTATGGAAATTGAAGGCTTAGTACTAAGTCATAGAGGTTTCTCTGATTCAGTGATTGATGTTATGTTTCAAGCTCGTAAATCAGTCTCTAGGAAGATTTATTATAGAGTTTGGAAGACTTACATTTCATGGTGTTCTTCTCATAAATTCTCCTGGCATTCTTTTAAAATTCCTAGAATTTTTCATTTTCTTCAGGATGGTTTGGATAAGGTTTTGTCAGGAAGTTCCTTGAAAGGACAAATCTCCGCTCTTTCTGTTTTATTTCACAGAAAGATTGCTAAACTTCCTGGTATACACTGTTTTGTACAGGCTTTAGTTCGTATTAAGCCTGTCATTAAATCAATTTCACCTCCTTGGAGTCTTAATTTGGTTCTGAAGGCTTTACAGGCTTCTCCAGTTGAGCCTATGCATTCTTTGGACATTTAACTACTTTCTTGGAAAGTGTTGTTCTTTTTGACTATCTCTTCTGCTAGAAGAGTTTCTGAGCTATCTGCTCTTTCTTGTGAATCTTTCTGATTTTTCATCAAGATAAGGCGGTTTTGCAGACTTCATTTGAATTTTTACCTCAGGTTGTGAATTCTAACAACATTAGTAGAGATATTGTTGTCTCTTCCTTGTGTTCTAATCCTAGGAATTCTTTGGATGTGGTGAGAGCTTTGAAATATTATGTTAAAGCTTTTTGATTCATTAAGCTTATTTGGAGTCGGGTCAAGCCCCGCCTCAGAGAATTATAACTCATGCTACTAGATCAGTCTCCACTTCGTGGGCTTTTAAGAATGAAGCTTCAGTTGATTCAGATTTGCAAAGCAGCGACTTGGTCCTCTTTGCATACATTTACTAAATTCTACCGTTTTTATGTATTTGCTTCTTCGGAAGCAGTTTTTGGTAGAAAAGTTCTTCAGGCAGCTGTTTCAGTTTGATTCTTCTGCTTCTGATTTAAGTTTTTTTCTTTCAAAAATGAATATAAACTATTTTTTTGGGTTGTGGATTAATTTTTTCAGCGGTATATGGCTGTTTTTATTTGATTCCCTCCCTCTTTAGTGACTCTTGAGTGGAAGACTCCACATCTTGGGTATTGATATCCCATATGTCACTAGCTCATGGACTCTTGCCAATTACATGAAAGAAAACATAATTTATGTAAGAACTTACCTGATAAATTCATTTCTTTCATATTGGCAAGAGTCCATGAGGCCCACCCTTTTTATGGTGGTTATGATTTTTTGTATAAAGCACAATTATTTCCAAATTTCCTTTGTTGATGCTTTCTACTCCTTTCTTTATCACCCCACTGCTTGGCTATTCGTTAAACTGAATTGTGTGAGATATTCCCACAAGTAAGGATGACGCCGTGGACCGGACACACCGTTGGAGAAAGTAATTTATCAGGTAAGCATAAATTCTGTTTTTGATGTTTTCTCTTCTTTAGAAGCAGTTTTGGTAGAATGGTACTTCAGGCAGCTGTTTCAGTTTGATTCTTCTGCTTATAATTTCAGTTTTTTTCATTATTAAAATTAAAACTTTTTTGATTTGGGTAGTGGATTAATTTTTCAGCGGAATTGGCTGTCTTTATTTTATCCCTCCCTCTCTAGTGATTCTTGTGTGGAAGTTCCACATCTTGGGTATTTGCTATCCCATACGTCACTAGCTCATGGACTCTTGCCAATTACATGAAAGAAAACATAATTTCTCCAACATAGGTGTGTCCGGTCCACGGCGTCATCCTTACTTGTGGGATATTCTCTTCCCCAACAGGAAATGGCAAAGAGCCCAGCAAAGCTGGTCACATGATCCCTCCTAGGCTCCGCCTACCCCAGTCATTCTCTTTGCCGTTGTACAGGCAACATCTCCACGGAGATGGCTTAGAGTTTTTTAGTGTTTAACTGTAGTTTTTCATTATTCAATCAAGAGTTTGTTATTTTCAAATAGTGCTGGTATGTACTATTTACTCAGAAACAGAAAAGAGATGAAGAATTCTGTTTGTATGAGGAAAATGATTTTAGCAACCGTAACTAAAATCCATGGCTGTTCCACACAGGACTGTTGAGAGCAATTAACTTCAGTTGGGGGAACAGTGTGCAGTCTCTTGCTGCTTGAGGTATGACACATTCTAACAAGACGATGTAATGCTGGAAGCTGTCATTTTCCCTATGGGATCCGGTAAGCCATTTTTATTAAGATAGTAAATAAGGGCTTCACAAGGGCTTATTAAGACTGTAGACTTTTTCTGGGCTAAATCGATTCATTATTAACACATATTTAGCCTTGAGGAATCATTTATTCTGGGTATTTTGATATGATTATATCGGCAGGCACTGTTTTTGACACCTTATTCTTTAGGGGCTTCCCTAATCATAGTCAGAGCCTCATTTTCGCGCCGGTAATGGCGCACTTGTTTTTGAGGACAGCATGGCATGCAGCTGCATGTGTGTGGAGCTCTGATACATAGAAAAGTCTTTCTGAAGGCATCATTTGGTATCGTATTCCCCTTTGGGCTTGGTTGGGTCTCAGCAAAGCAGATTCCAGGGACTGTAAAGGGGTTAAATATAAAAACGGCTCCGGTTCCGTTATTTTAAGGGTTAAAGCTTCCAAATTTGGTGTGCAATACTTTTAAGGCTTTAAGACACTGTGGTGAAATTTTGGTGAATTTTGAACAATTCCTTCATATTTTTTCGCAATTGCAGTAATAAAGTGTGTTTAGTTTAAAATTTAAAGTGACAGTAACGGTTTTATTTTAAAACGTTTTTTGTGCTTTGTTATCAAGTTTATGCCTGTTTAACATGTCTGAACTACCAGATAGATTGTGTTCTGAATGTGGGGAAATCAAGGTTCCTTCTCATTTAACTATATGTATTTTATGTCATAAAAAATTTAGTAAAAATGATGCCCAAGATGATTCCTCAAGTGAGGGGAGTAAGCATGGTACTGCATCATCCCCTACTTCGTCTACACCAGTCTTGCCCATCCAGGAGGCCCCTAGTACATCTAGTGCGCCAATACTCCTTACTATGCAACATTTAACGGCTGTAATGGATAATTCTATCAAAAACATTTTAGCCAATATGCCCACTTATCAGCGAAAGCGCGACTGCTCTGTTTTAGAAAATTCTGTAGAGCATGAGAACGCTGATGATATGGTTTCTGAAGGGCCCCTACACCAGTCTGAGGGGGCCAGGGAGGTTTTGTCTGAGGGAGAAATTTCAGATTCAGGAAACATTTCTCAACAAGCTGAACCTGATGTGATTAATTTTAAATTTAAGTTGGAACATCTCCGCGCTCTGCTTAAGGAGGTGTTATCCAATTTGGATGATTGTGATTATCTGGTCATTCCAGAACCACTATGTAAAATAGAAAAGTTCTTAGAGGCCCCGGGGCCCCCCGAAGCTTTTCCTATATCCAAGCGGGTGGCGTACATTGTTAGTAAAGAATGGGACAGGCCCGGTATACCTTTAGTACCTTCCCCCATATTTATAAAATTGTTTTCCTATAGTCGACCCCAGAAAGGACTGATGGCAGACAGTCCCCAAGGTCGAGGGGGCGGTTTCTACTCTACACAAGCGCGCCACTATACCCATAGAAGATAGTTGTGCTTTCCAAGATCCTATGGATAAAAAATTAGAAGGTCTGCTAAAGATGTTTGTTCAGCAAGGTTCCCTTCTACATCCAATTGCATGCATTGTCCCTGTCACTGCAGCCGCGTGTTTCTAGTTTGATGAGCTAGGAAAGGCGATTATTAGTAATTCTTCTTCTTATGAGGAGATTATGGACAGAATTCGTGCTCTTAAATTGGCTAATTCTTTCACCCTAGACGCCACCTTGCAATTGGCTAGGTTAGCGGCGAAAAAATTCTGGGTTTTGCTATTGTGGCGCAGAGCGCTTCGGTTAAAATCTTGGACAGCGGATGCGTCTTCCAAGAACAAATTGCTTGACATTCCTTTCAAGGGGAAAACACTCTTTGGCCCTGACTTGAAAGAGATTATCTCTGATATCACTGGGGGCAAGGGCCACGCCCTTCCTCGGGATAGGTCTTTTCAAGACCAAAAATAAACCTAAGTTTAAGCAGGAAGGTAATACTTCTCAAGCCAATCCAGCCTGGAGACCTATGCAAGGCTGGAACATAGGAAAGCAGGCCAGGAAACCTGCCACTGCTACCAAGACAGCATGAAATGCGGGCCCCCGATCCGGGACCGGATCTGGTGGGGGGCAGACTCTCTCTCTTCGCTCAGGCTGGGGCAAGAGATGTTCTGGATCCTTGGGCGTTAGAAATAGTCTCCCAAGGTTATTCTCTGGAGTTCAAGGGGCTTCCTCCTAGGGGGAGGTTCCACAGGTCTCAGTTGTCTTCAGACCACATAAGAAGACAGGCATTCTTACATTGGGTAAAAGACCTGCTAAAAATGGGAGTGATTCATCCTGTTCCATTAGGAGAACAAGGGATGGGGTTCTACTCCAATCTGTTCATAGTTCCCAAAAAAGAGGGAACGTTCAGACCAATCTTCGATCTCAAGATCTTGAACAAGTTTCTCAAGGTTCCATCGTTCAAGATGGAAACCATTCGAACACTTCTTCCTTCCATCCAGGAAGGTCAATTCATGACCAAGGTGGATTTCAAGGATGCGTATCTACATATTCCTATCCACAAGGAACATTATCGGTTCCTAAGGTTTGCATTCCTGGACAAGCATTTCCAGTTCGTGGCGTTTTCTTTCGGATTAGCCACTGCTCCTAGGTTTTTCTCATAGGTACTAGGGTCCCTTCTGGCGGTGCTAAGACCAAGGGGCATTGCTGTAGTACCTTACTTGGACGACATTCTGATTCGAGCGTCGTCCCTTCCTCAAGTATAGGCTCACACGGACATTGTCCTGGCCTTTCTCAGATCTCACGGATGGAAAGTGAACGTGGAAAAGAGTTCTCTATCTCCGTCAACGAGGGTTCCCTTCTTGGGAACTATAATAGACTCCTTAGAAATGAGGATTTTTCTGACAGAAGCCAGAAAAACAAAACTTCTAGACTCTTGTCGGATACTTCATTCCGTTCCTCTTCCTTCCATAGCGCAGGGCATGGAAGTGATAGGTTTGATGGTAGCGGCACTGGACATAGTTCCTTTTGTGCGCATTCATCTAAGACCATTACAACTGTTCATGCTCAGTCAGTGGAATGGGGACTATTCAGACTTGTCTCCGAAGATACAAGTAAATCAGAGGACCAGAGACTCATTCCGTTGGTGGCTGTCCCTGGACAACCTGTCACAAGGGATGACCTTCTGCAGACCAGAGTGGGTCATTGTCACGACCGACGCCAGTCTGATGGCCTGGGGCGCGGTCTGGGGATCCCTGAAAGCTCAGGGTCTTTGGTCTCGGGTAGACTCTCTTCTACCGATAAATATTCTGGAACTGAGAGCGATATTCAATGCTCTCAAAGCTTGGCCTCAGCTAGCGAGGGCCAAGTTCATACATCAACCATCAGGGGGGAACAAGGAGTTCCCTAGCGATGGAAGAAGTGACCAAAATCATTCTATGGGCGGAGTCTCACTCCTGCCACCTGTCTGCTATCCACATCCCAGGAGTGGAAAATTGGGAAGCGGATTTTCTGAGTCGTCAGACATTGCATCCGGGGGAGTGGGAACTCCATCCGGAAATCTTTGCCCAAGTCACTCAACCGTGGGGCATTCCAGACATGGATCTGATGGCCTCTCGTCAGAACTTTAGAGTTCCTTACTACGGGTACAGATCCAGGGATCCCAAGGCGGCTCTAGTGGATGCACTAGTAGCACCTTGGACCTTCCAACTAGCTTATGTGTTCCCGCCGTTTCCTCTCATCCCCAGGCTGGTAGCCAGGATCAATCAGGAGAGGGCGTCGGTGATTTTGATAGCTCCTGCGTGGCCACGCAGGACTTGGTATGCAGATCTGGTGAATATGTCATCGGCTCCACCATGGAAGCTACCTTTGAGACGAGACCTTCTTGTTCTAGGTCCGTTCGACCCACTCCAGCTGACTGCTTGGAGATTGAACGCTTGATCTTATCAAAGCGAGGGTTCTCAGATTCTGTTATTAATACTCTTGTTCAGGCCTGAAAGCCTGTAACCAGAAAAATTACCACATAATTTGGTATATCTGTTGGTGTGAATCTGCAGGATTCCCTTGGGACAAGGTTAAGATTCCTAAGAGTCTATCCTTCCTTCGAGAAGGATTGGAAAAAGGATTATCTGCAAGTTCCTTGATGGGACAGATTTCTGCCTTGTCCGTGTTACTTCACAAAAAGCTGGCAGCTGTGCCAGATGTTCTAGCCTTTGTTCAGGCTCTGGTTAGAATCAAGCCTGTTTACAAAATTTTTGACTCCTACTTGGAGTCTCAACCTAGTTCTTTCAGTTCTTCAGGGGGTTCCGTTTGAACCCTTACATTCCGTTGATATTAAGTTATTATCTTGGAAAGTTTGTTTTTGGTTGCAATTTCTTCTGCTAGAAGAGTTTCAGAATTATCTGCTCTGCAGTGTTCTTCTCCTTATCTGGAGTTCCATGCAGATAAGGTGGTTTTGCGTACTAAACCTGGTTTTCTTCCAAAAGTTGTTTCTAACAAAGACATTAACCAGGAGATAGTTGTACCTTTCTTTGTGTCCTAATCCAGTTTCAAAAAAGGAACGTTTGTTGCACAACTTGAATGTAGTTCGTGCTCTCAAATTTTACTTAGCAGCTACTAAGGATTTCAGACAAACTTTGTCTTTGTTTGTTGATTATTCTGGTAAACGGAGAGGTCAAAAAGCAACTTCTACCTCTCTCTCCTTCTGGATTAAAAGCATTATCCGATTGGCTTATGAGACTGCCGGACGGCAGCCTCCTGAAAGAATCACAGCTCACTCCACTAGGGCTGTGGCTTCCACATGGGCCTTCAAGAACGAGGCTTCTGTTGATCAGATATGTAGGGCAGCGACTTGGTCTTCACTGCACACTTTTACCAAATTTTACAAGTTTGATACTTTTGCTTCTTCTGAGGCTATTTTTGGGAGAAGGGTTTTGCAAGCCGTGGTGCCTTCCATTTAGGTGACCTGATTTGCTCCCTCCCTTCATCCGTGTCCTAAAGCTTTGGTATTGGTTCCCACAAGTAAGGATGACGCCGTGGACCGGACACACCTATGTTGGAGAAAACAGAATTTATGTTTACCTGATAAATTTCTTTCTCCAACGGTGTGTCCGGTCCACGGCCCGCCCTGGTTTTTTTAATCAGGTCTGATAATTTATTTTCTTTAACTACAGTCACCACGGTACCATATGGTTTCTCCTATGCAAATATTCCTCCTTAACGTCGGTCGAATGACTGGGGTAGGCGGAGCCTAGGAGGGATCATGTGACCAGCTTTGCTGGGCTCTTTGCCATTTCCTGTTGGGGAAGAGAATATCCCACAAGTAAGGATGACGCCGTGGACCGGACACACCGTTGGAGAAAGAAATTTATCAGGTAAACATAAATTCTGTTTTATGTAAGAACTTACCTGATAAATTCATTTCTTTCATATTGGCAAGAGTCCATGAGGCCCACCCTTTTTATGGTGGTTATGATTTTTTGTATAAAGCACAATTATTTCCAAATTTCCTTTGTTGATGCTTTCTACTCCTTTCTTTATCACCCCACTGCTTGGCTATTCGTTAAACTGAATTGTGTGTGTGGTGAGGGGTGTATTTATAGGCATTTTGAGGTTTGGGAAACTTTGCCCCTCCTGGTAGGATTGTATATCCCATATGTCACTAGCTCATGGACTCTTGCCAATATGAAAGAAATGAATTTATCAGGTAAGTTCTTACATAAATTATGTTTTTTTGTTGCTTCTGGTTGCTAGAGGCTTGTTTGTTTTGCATTTTTTCCCATTCCTGAAACTGTCATTTAAGGAATTTGATAATTTTGCTTTATATGTTGTTTTTTTCTATTACATATTGCAAGATTTTCCATAAACTGTTCCTGGATCAGAACATGCTGAGGGATTCCTGTTGACTGAGATAAGTCCTACCAAAGCTAAGTTCATTTATTTTAAATGTTATGAATGTTTATCTTTAGCTATGGTTTGTAATAAGTTATCATGATAAACTTTTACATGCAGAATCCATTAGTATTTATGCTTTATATATTGCTATTCTTTTTACATCTTATGTACAAGATATACTTAGAAATTTATAAGAATTTTTTTTCTGATTCTATTTTAAAGGCTTTGTCTGACATCCGCCTTCTAATAAATTTTTAGGTCTTTTTCAAACTTCTTTTTTAGTTGATGAAGTTTCAAATGACCAACAACATAATGAATTATCCCTTCTCTGATGGTGTTTTTTCTCATTCAGAATTTATTCTTCATCAGATATTGACACTAGCAAATCTACTTTTTAATTTTTAATAAAGTACATTTGTTCTTGTTCAAGAGGTGTTGATTATTTTGGTTATGGAAGTAACTAGTTCTTTTGATTTTAAAGACTAGCTAACATTTAAATTCTGCTTATTTATCTTCTGTGGTTTCTTCAGAAGTTTTTTTTCCAGTTCCTGATACTAGGGAATGGAATAGGCAGTTAGTTTTCAGTTTTGAGGAAAGATTCCCCAAGTTAATGGGGCTATCTCTACTTCTGCTAAATATACTATTATTCTTATAGCAAATAGTATTTATTTTTTTTCCTTCAGATGGTCGTATCTTATTTAAGGAAAATTGTTTTCAGGTACTTTTCTTAGATCTGTAATTTATTTGGCTGATGTTGCAATTGCTTCATCTTTCTGGTTGGATACTTTAAGATCAAGTATCGGATTATGATATGTTTAGCATTGTTAAAAGGACAAAATCTACGACTCATTTGAAGTTCAGACTAAGTGCTATTGCTTTGTCTTGTGTTCTTGCATTTGTTGATTGTGCAAGTCCAGTGTGTTGACTGGTCCTTTAACTTAATTAACATGCTAATAATTTCATTTGTGTTGTCATTTTATTAAATATTTTCGCAAATGAGGTTTAATCTATGTCTTTAGCTATTTTAGCTAGACTAACTTTGTGATTTCAATCTTGGAATGCTAATTTGATTTCTAAAATCCATATTTCTTTTTTTCCAAGATAATCAATTATTTGGTTCATAATTGGATTCAATTCTTTTACTGTTACTATGGGCTTCAAGATTGAGTTCTAAGACTAAAACTTTAATCTTATATTAGTTTTCTGTTCTTCCTAAGGAATGGAGTCCTGAATTCTTTCCCAAGTAACATGTTTATAATTGGAAGTTTTTTTCTTCATTCAATTAAGCTTTTTAAAAGTCAGCTCCCCAAATTTGCATGTAGGTGCGGTTCTTTTTCCAGCTTGGCTGGTAAGGGGCAGGTTAAGACTTTTTTGAAATTTGTTTGGTTCTATTCGGTCCAAACTTCTTAGACTTTGGGTACAGAATAGGATTCAGAGTAAAACCATCTGTGAGAAGTCTTTTTTCGTATTCGTATTCCAGCTATTTCAGTAAGACTAACACTTTCCTGAAGTGTGTTTCAGACCTATATGTTTTGGGTACTGGTGAAGCGCGGCTGGTCACCCGTTGGGGCTCAGGCGCTGCTCAGACCTGGAGTCTTCTGGGGTATTTATTCCAGTTCCATTTCTAGGAACTGGGTTTTGGGATTTTATTCAAGACTATTCATTGTTCCAAAGATAGAAAATCTTTTTGAATTGTCATATAAATGTACCATCTTTTAGAATGGTGTTTATATGGTCTTGTCTGCCTTTTTTGGTCAGTGATGGCATTTTTTGTTTACATTAGATACAATAGATGCATATCTTCATTTTCTGTTTTCATTCAGATTATTTTTATTTTTTGAGATTCTCTTTTTTTGACAAGCATTACCATTTTATTGCTTTTCCTTCTGGTCTAGCGACAGCTCTAAGAATCTTTTCAAGGTTCTCAGTATTCCTTATTTGAACGGTATTGTGGTACTGGCTCAGTCTTTTCATTCTGTGGAATCTCATACGATTCACTTTGTTGTTTCTTCGAGACATGGTTAGAGGATCTTTTTATCAAAAGCTCCTTGATTTCTCACACATGGGTCACCTTTTTTAGGTTTCCAGATAAATTGTGTCAATGTTTTTGTCTCTAAACAGACAAGTGACAAGTTTATTGGTTCCGTTTGTCGGAACTTTCAGTCTCTATTATTTCCTTCAAGTTGCTATATATGCATGGAAGTTTTAGGTTTCATGGCTGCAGCATTGGATTCGATTCCCTTTGCTCTTTTAGGAAACCTTTCCAGTTTCTTATGCTGAATAATGGTGCAGGGATTCTAGGATATCACTTTTTATATCTTTGAATCCTAATGTTTAAATATCTTTGATTCAGTGGTTAAGATCACCATCATTTAGTTCTACAGGTCTCTTCAGTTCTTTCAACCTGGACCAGGATCTCTACAGATGCGAGTCTTTTAGGTTGGGAGGCTGTCTGAGGATCTCTGTCAGCACAAGGGGTTTGGAAAACTCAGGAGGCGAGATTACCATTTCATATTTTTGGAACTCCGTGCATTCTCAGAGTTCTTCAGTTTGGTTTCTTTTTGAAGAAGAGACGTTTATTGTTTTTTTCAGACAGACAATGTCACAACTGTGGCGTATGTCAATAATCAGGGTGGGACTATCAGTTCTTAGGCTGTGACAGAAGTATCTCAGATATGTGCTTGGGCTAAATTCAGCTCCTATCTAATTTCTGTGTTTTTTTCCCAGGTATAGACAATTGGGAAGCGGATTATCTCTGTTAATCAAGCTTTACATCCGGGAGAATGGTCCTTTTACCCAGATATGTTTTTCAATTTTTCAGATGTGAGGGCTTCCAGAAATAGATCTATTGGCATCTCATCTTAACAAGGAACTTCCCAGGGGCCTATTCAGGTCAGGGGATCCTCAGGCGGAAATAGAGTATGCATTGACACTTCCTTGGAATTTTCAATCTGCCTATATTTTTTCATCTCTGGTTCTTCTTTTAAGAGTGATTTTTAAAATCATCAGAGAGCAATCTTTGGTGTGGCTGGTGGCTCTAGCATGGCCACACAGGTTTTGGTATATGGTTCTTGTTCGGATGTTCAGTTGCCAATCTTGGTTACTTCCATTAAGGCCAGACCTTATATCTTAACATTCGTTTGGTTGTTTTTTTTTCGTTTTTTTTTTTTTTCATCAGGAATTCAAATTATTAATTTGATGGTATGAAAATTTAACGCTTAGTACTTAGTCATAGAAGTTTCTCGGACTCAGTAATTAATACTATGTTGCAGGCTCGTAAATCTGTGTCTAGTAGGATTTATTATCGAGTTTGGAAGATTTACATCTCATGATGCTCTTCTTATGAATTCTCTTGGCATTCTTTTAGAATTCCTAGGATTTTTTAGTTTCTTTATAAGGTTTTTTTGTCTGCAAGTTCCTTGAAAGGACAAATATCTGCTTTTCCTGTGCTGTTTCACAGTAAGAATTGCTAAATCTTTCTGATATTCATTGTTTTGTTCAGGCTTTGGTTCGTATCAAGCCTGTCATTAAGCCAATTTCTCCTCTTTGGAGACTTAATTTGATTCTGAAGGCTTTACAGGCTCTTCTGTTTGAGCATATGCTTTCTTTGGACATTAATTACTTTCATGGAAAGTATTGTTCTTTTTAGACATCTCTTCAGCTAGAACAGTTTTTCAATTATCTGTTCTTTCTTGTGAATTTCCTTGTTCTGATTTTTCATCAGGATAAGGTGGTTTTTGCTGTCCTCATTTCAATTTTCACCTAAAGTTGTGAATTCTAACAACATTAGTGGAGGAATTATTGTCTTTTCATTGTGTCCTAATCCTAAGAATTATTTGGTAAGATTCTTACATTCTTTGGATGTGTTAAGCGTTTTGAAATATTATGTTGAAGCTATTCAGATTTCAGACAGACTTCTAGTCTATTTGTTATCTTTTCTGGTTTTAGGAAAGGTCAGAAGGCTTCTGCCATTTCTTTGGCATCTTGGTTAAAGCTTTTGATTCATCATGCTTATTTGGAGTCTGGTTAATCCCCGCCTCAGAGGATTACGGCTCATTCTACTAGGTCAGTCTCCACTTCGTGGGGTTTTAAGAATGAAGCTTCAGTTGATCAGATTTGCAAAGCAGCGACTTGGTCCTCTTTGCATACATTTACTAAATTCTACCGTTTTTATGTATTTGCTTCTTCGGAAGCAGTTTTTGGTAGAAACGTTCTTCAGGCAGCTGTTTCAGTTTGATTCTTCTGCTTTTGATTTAAGTTTTTTTCTTTCAAAAATGAAAATAAACGTATTTTTTTGGGTTGTGGATTAATTTTTTCAGCGGTATATGGCTGTTTTTATTTTATTCCCTCCCTCTCTAGTGACTCTTGAGTGGAGATCCACATCTTGGGTATTGATATCCCATATGTCACTAGCTCATAGACTCTTGCCAATTACATGAAAGAAAACATAATTTATGTAAGAACTTGCCTGATAAATTCATTTCTTTCATATTGGCAAGAGTCCATGAGGCCCACCCTTTTTATGGTGGTTATGAATTTTTGTATAAAGCACAATTATTTCCAAATTTCCTTTGTTGATGCTTTCTACTCCTTTCCTTATCACCCCACTGCTTGGCTATTCGTTAAACTGAATTGTGTGTTTGGTGAGGGGTGTATTTATAGGCATTTTGAGGTTTGGGAAACTTTGCCCCTCCTGGTAGGATTGTATATCACTAGCTCATGGACTCTTGCCAATATGAAAGAAATGAATTTATCAGGTAAGTTCTTACATAAATTATGTTTTCATGTTGGGTTAGTGCACCTAGTTAAATGCAATTAGGTGTGCACAACTTGTTGGGTGTTAGGGTTTTACTTTCTAATGGCAGTGAGAGTCCAAAAAATTCATTTATAACCTATGGAAAATACTTCACAGGCCACCAGGAGAGGAGGCAAAGTCACCCCAAACAGAGCATTAAATAACCCTCCCACTTCCCCTACACTCTCAGTAGTTATTTGCCTTGTTTCATGGAGGTAGGTAAAGAGAGGTTCTCTGCTGAAGATTCTGAGTGTTCTTGTCCTCAATGGATTGTTTCCTGCAAGAGAGGGCAGGGGATTTGTACAAAGCCATGTAATTTTCTTAGTAGAGTTTTGGTCTATCTTAGCTGCTGGTTTTCGCAGGGAAGTTTCTATGCCTCCTCCAGTGTTACTATGCTATCCTCCCATCTCAGGCAAACAGTGTTAGTTACACAGATTTCCCTTTCTATCTCTGCTGGCTGGCTGACAGTATAGAAGTTGAGTAAGTCAACTGTTGATAATCCCTTATCCTTATATGGCTTGTTGCCTATAGAGAAAATCTGTGGCAGATATACAATGCTTTATGTTACTGCCAAACACATATGGGGGTATTCCAAGTAAGAGAATCCAATCTAATTCAGTTTGCGCCATGCAACCCTTACTAGTGCTGGAAAGAGGGATGGGAGCAGTTTGTCAGTTCCAGCTGCACTATTTTTTTGTGGGCAATTTTTCTTATATCAGTTTTAAAATTAACGTTTGTGGTGTAGTTTCCCTATCCCTACAGCCCATTATGGATGAATCTTTGGAAGAAATGAGTCAGGAGGAAACTTTCTCTGTACCTTTTATTTAGCTCTAATAAATGCATGCTTTGCAAGTTAAATATTGTATGTCCTGCTGCCAAATTATGTAATACCTGCCTAACTTCTGTTCACATGTCTCATTCTGGGGGTCATGGTAGCCAGATGCCCACGGTATCCCCTACACTTTAATCTACCCCTGGACATTCTGCAGATTCGCAGACCCCAATATGCCCAGATATGCCAGTTTTACAGCCTCAGGCAGAGGTTTCTATTCCTTCAGAGGCTGTACTCTGTAACCCTGTTTATCAACCACAACCTAGGGTTGACCTTTTTCCCCATTATTTTGCAGTCCAGCTACAATCTGCGGTTTCTGCTTCACTGAACTCTATGCCAGTTGCAGGGAAGAGGAAGATTAAACACTGCTCGTCTGAGTCTAAGTCCAGCAATTTGGTTGGTGCTGCGGCGGTCAGCCAGATATAGACGATTCCTCGGCTAGTTCGAAGGGAGAACTTTCATCCTCTAGCTCCTCTGGAGAAACTGAAAATGATTCTGAGGATATACATTTTAGATTTTAAATTAAACATCTAAGATATTTGCTTAAAGAAGTTCTGAACACCCTAGGTGTACCCGAATCTAAACTCTCCGAGAACAAGCAGGTTCTAAATTTGGATATGGTATTTAAACCTAAGGTAAAGACTCCTAAGGTGTTTCCGGTTCCTTTGCTGGGCACATACATTATAAACAAGTAATGGGAAAAAGCTGGGGTTCATTTTTCTCTTTCCCCACATTTTTAAGAAGATCTTTCCATTTCCACCTTGGCTAAATGCACTACTATCCCTCTGAAAAATAGTACGCTAATTATTTAATTTGCAACGCCATTATCTGGATCATTCATCTCAATTACATGAACTCTGGCTTTGATTTTTTGGCTAGGAGGGCGCTCTGGTATGCCAATCTAAATCTATGCCTTGCAGGAGGTGGGTGAAGAAATGAGGTGCTCCTAAAATTTTTGTGAAGGGTTCACATACAGACTTGAGGCCCATTTTCCCCCTGCTATAGAGAGTCAGACGGAGATTGGAGTACGGGGCAGTGACACAATTACTCCTGGTGTAGGAGTTCGTCACAAGCCTGCCACAGGTGTCATGGGGACTGGCCCCTTGGCCGCCTCCTGTTGAGTCGTCAATATATTCCTAATCTCTATCCTCTGCTGTAATGTTCTCAGCACTGGGCATGGTACTTTCTACCGCTGGGAAACCATTTTCTTTTGCAGTTAGCGAGAACAGTATAGTATCTCTTGGCACTCACATTGCCCACAGTCTATCAGAAGGTAAATTTAATAATGATGCATCATAGCCAGGGGACTTTAATATAGCAGACTTGTTTTCTATTGTCTATATCTAAAGGAGATTATGGGGCAGTAGACACTTCTGTTTGCTAAACACAGTAAATTTGATTTGATTTTCTGGGGCTCTGATGATGTTTCATATAATTAAATTTATCATACATTTTTAACTGTCGCTTTGTGACTTTGCCTCTACTGAAAAACAGGCTTGCTGGTAAAATAAATAAATATATATATATATATATTTATTTATTTTACCAGCAAGCCTGTTTTTCAGTAGAGGCAAAGTCACAAAGCGACAGTTAAAAATGTATGATAAATTTAATTATATGAAACATCATCAGAGCCCCAGAAAATATATATATCTATATATATCCTTCCTGGTAAAATATTTTATAAATAATAATAATAATAATAATAATAAAAAACAGACTTCTATTCCAGTCAGACAATGTCCTGGCGTTGGCATATATTAATTACCAAGTAGAAACTTGCAGTTTTCTAGCAATGAAGGAAATAACTTGTTTCCTCTCTTGGACAGAGACGAATCTTTGCATGATTTCTGCTATTCACATCCCAGGGGCTAGGAATTGGCTAACTGAGTTGTCAATCTTTTTATCCAGGGAAATGATCTCTGTATCAAGAAGTATTCAATCAGATAGTAGGTAGATGGGAACTTCCAGAAGTAGATATAATGGCTTCTCGTTTGAACAAAAAACTTTCAAGGTACATTACAAGATCCAGAGATCCTCGAGTGGAGTCAGTAGATGCTCTAACAGCTCCTTGGTCATTTCAGCTTGCTTATATTTTCTTCCAACAGTAGTTCTTCCCAGAGTAATATCTCAGGTTTAAACAAGAGCAATCATCAGTAATCTTGCTCCAGCCGGGCCTCGCAGAACTTGGTTCGCGGATCTGATTTGGATGCCCAGTTGTCCTCCTTGACCTCTTCCTTTAAGGCACAACCTTCTTTCTCAAGGCCTTTTCCATCATGAAGATCTCAAATTTCTCAACTTGAAGGTTTGGAGATTGACTCCTGATTTAAAAGAGAGAAGTTTTTCAGATAAGGTTGTAGAAACCTTAATTTAAGCAAGAAAGCCTGTTATTAGAAAAATGTATCACAGATTTGTAAGGATTTTTTGATTTGGTGTGAAAAGAATAACTTCAGTTGGAATTCTTTTAGAATTCTTAGAATCCTGTAATTTTTCCAGGAAGGTCTGGAGAATGGTTGTCTGCAAGCTCTTCAAAGGGTCAAATATCAGCTCTGTCAGTTCGATTTCACACAAAAATTGTGAAACTTCCTGATATTCAGATTTTTTTTCCAGGCCTTAATTAGCATTTGTCGTGTTATTAAACCAATCTCTCCCCCATGGAATCTAAATTTGGTTCTTAGAATCTTGCATGTCTCTTTGAACCAAAGCATGCTTTAGACATCAAGTATCTTTCTTGTAAGGTATTGTTTCTTCTAGCAATTTCATAATCTTGAGGGAGGTTTCTAAATTATCTTTCCTGTGACGCTACTTATCTCATTTTTCACCAAAATAAAGCTGTTTTAAGCACAAAATGTTAATTCTTACCAAAGGTTGTCTCTTCTGATACCATCAATCAGGAGATTGTAGTCCCTTCACTTTGTCCTAATCTGCAAAATTCAAAAGAAAGACTCCATTATTTATGTAGTAAGAGCATTAAAATTTTACCTTCAGGCTATGAAGGATTTCAGACAATCTTCTAATCTGTTCATTTTTAAGGTCATTCGTAAATGCTACATACTTTTACTAAGTTTTATCATTTTTGATGTTTTTGCTTCTTCGGAAGCACCCTTTGGTAGGAACGTTCTTGGCAGCAGTGTCTGGAAAATAAGTGCCTGCTTTTTCAAAAATGTTTGTCCCACCCAACATTACTCATGGACTACACAGCTTGGGTATTAGTTCCCATGCATAATAAATTGTGGACCCTAACCACCTTATGAAAGAAAACAATTTATGTGTTACCTAATCCTTTCTTTCAAGTTGGTGAGAGTCCATGAGCCTGTCCAGTCTATTTTAATTTTTTGAAGATCGTACCATTTTGCACCATTATTTTCCCTGCTTTATCCTTTCCTACCTTTCTTTGCTATTTCTCCTGTTTGGCTATACGTACGACTGGCATACCAGTGATGTGGGAGGGATAAACTACTCTTGAAAAGTTTGGGAATCTTTGCCTGCTCCTAGTGGCTAGGGTATGGATCACATGTGTAATGGATCATGGACTCTCACCACCATGAAAGAAAGGAATATATCAGGAAAGCATACTTTTTTTTCCTGGGTTTTAGCTAGGCCCCCTTAGTTCCTGTGAAGTGTCGCCTTAATACCACAGGATACAAAGATATGTTAGACAATGGGATGCTACCAACTTTTTAGCAACAGTTTGGGGATGACCCTTTCCTGTCCAGCATGACATGGTTTGATAAGTTTGATGTGGCCTGCACAGAGCCCTGACCTCAACCTAACACCTTTGGGATGAATAAGAACACCAATTGCTAGTCAAATCTTCTCGTCCAAAATCAGTGTCTGGCCTCACAAAATGCACTTTTGACTGAATGGGCATACATTTCCACAGACGCAATCCAAAATGAAATAAAGGCCATGGTTTTGGAATGGGATTTCCAACAAGCTCATTTAGGTGTGATGGTTAGTATCCACATACTTTTGGCCCATATAGTGTATATAAAGAATTGATTGTTTTTCATGGTTTTATTTTAATATTGTATATATTTGTGATTAATTACGTGTTTGTTTATGGAATGCATGCAGGCTCAGTTTGCTTTCAAATTATTTTTTTTTCTTATTCTTAAGGTACTAATTAATTTACTTTGTAGTTTAACATAGTGAAGCCACTTGATTGATTTCCTTTTCCTGGCTGTTTATTGCTACTGATAACAAAGTTGCCAGAACATGAAATTACATAGACCTTGACTTTATCACACTGATCGTCAGCTTTCTTCTGCGGTACAAACAAAGTATTATATAAAAAAAAATGCCTGGGAAATGTCACTCACTCCCCCTCCCCCATTAATTTTATCATAAATAACTTGAGAGTTGTGGTAAGTTCAGCAGAAAGACCATTTATTTACATATAGTGCGTATGTCTGTAAAACAGTCCATTTTTACTTCAGCAGTAACACCTAGGTAATGGGGGCTTTGATTAAAGAAACCAGATCCTCTTTCACAAACAAAATTAAATATATAATTATAAATGACCATTTTCCTAATAATAAAAACAACTTTTTTACGTTGGCTTGTGAAGTTGAACCAACCGGGGACGTATCATTGGACGTATCATTTTTTATTATTATTTTATTATATTGTATTTTCTTTATTTGCTTGATTTAACTGTATAGATGATATTAAACCAGGGATTAGCAAAGCCGTGAGTGCTCCCTGTCTTCCCACCAGTGACACCTAAAATTCAGCTTGGTGCAGCTGGATCCTTTCCAAGGCCTTGCAGCTGTGAACTACAATTCCAACTTTTACTGGATTACTGCATGTGCAGTGTTCTACCCAGGACCCACTTAAAGGGGTATAAAACCCAGAATTGTTCTTTCATGGTTCAGATAGAGCATGTATTTTTAAACGTTTGCTTGGTATCCTTTGTTGAAAAGCAAGAAGGCAAGTACAGGAGCGTGCACGTGTCTGCAGCACTATTTTCTGTCATGTAATGCTCCAAACGTGTGCACGCTACCTATCTAGATATCTCTTCAACAAATAATAACATGAGAATTAAGCAAATTTGATTATGAAGAAAATTAAAAACTTTTCTTAAAATTGTATCATCCGTCTAAATCATGAAAGAAAAATGTTGGGTTTCATCTTGAGATTTTAAAGAGACATGAAACCCACATTTTTTCTTTCATGATTTAGAAAGAGAATGCAATTTTAAACATATTTCTAATTTACTTCTATTATCTAATTTGTTTTATTCTCTTGATATTCTTTGCTGAAAAGCATATCTAGATATGCTCAGTAGCTGCTGATTGGTTGCTGCACATAGAAACCTCATGTGATTGGCTCACCATGTGCATTGCTTTTTGTTCAAATAAGGATATCTAAAAAATTAAGCAAAATAAATAATATAAGTAAATTGTAATGTTGTTTAAATTTGTATGTTCTATCTGAATCATGAAAGAAAGATTTTGGGTTTAGTGGCCCTTTAATACAAAATATTCAGAGCTACCTATAAAGAAACAACTTTGCGATATATTTTTATTATTAAAGGGATACTAATTTTTTTTCCTTCCTTGATTCAGATAGAGCATGCAGTTTTAAGCAACTTTCTAATTTATTCTTATTATCATTTTTCTTTGTTCTGTTTTATTTAAAAAAGCAGGAATGGAAGCTTAAAGGGACATGAAACCCAATTTTTTCTTTCATGATTTAGAAAGAGCATACAATTATAAACAACTTTCTAATTTACTTCTATTATCTATTTTGCTTCATTCTCTTGATATTCTTTGCTGAAAAGCATATCTAGATATGCTTAGTAGCTGCACATAGATGCCTCCTGTGATTGGTTCACTGTGGGCATTGCTATTTCTTCATTAAAGTATATCTAAAGAATAAAGCAAATTAGGTAATAGAAGGTAATAAATTGGAATGTTGTTTAAAATTATATTCTCTACCTTAATCATGAAAGAAAATGTTTGCGTATAGTGTCCCTTTAAGAGCCGGACATTTTTGGTTCAGCACCTGGGTAGCGCTTGCTGATTGGTGGCTAAATGTAGCAAACCAATCGGCAATATCTACCCAGGTGCTGAACCAAAAATTGGCTGGCTTCTAACCTTACATTCCTGTATTTTCAAATAAAGATAGCAAGAGAACAATGAAAAATTAAAGGGACATTCAACACTTACTGTAACATGTTTTGATATTGTAAATAAAAAAACGGAGGTCCGCCTACACTATATCCCTCCTCCCTTGCCTCCTTGCTTCTGTCCTAGACTCCTAATCAGCGGCACTAACTACTCTAATACCTGGTAAATATGGATGCCGAACTCCCCCCATGGATTCTGATTTGCTTATCAGTTGAAGAAGAAGGCAGCTACGTAATAGTGGGGGGAGTTCGGCATCCATATTTACCGGGTATTAGAGTAGTTAGCGCTGCTGATTAGGACAGAAGCAAGGCGACAAGGGAGGAGGGGTATAGTGTAGGCGGACCTCCGTTTTTTTATTTACAATATCAAAACATGTTACAGTAAGTGTTGAATGTCCCTTTAATAATAGGAGTAAATTAGAAAGTTGTTTAAAATTGCATGCTCTATCTGAACCATGAAATTAAAAAAATGTGGGTTTAGTATCCCTTTAATTTTGTTCCCTTTTCATATAATTTATCTCTGAAAAGTGAGCAATTTCTAATTCTCAGAATTTGAAATAAACCCTGCTGACTACTCAAGGCTAACTTTGCTACATATATGGCCATAACATGCTTTATCAGATTACAACTGCAAAACAAAGCATTTTATACTAACGTTATGACCATGGCTAGCTTTGTTGTCTGTAGACTAAAGCCCAGATTGGCTCCTCCAAATAAGGCAAATGGTGGGTGGAGTTTGGCCAATGAAAAATAACTGGTAAAAAGGATTTTAATTTGTTTTAAAAAAAGTTAAGACTTGGCTGATATGTTATTCTATATCAACACAACAGAAATGTCTTGTAATTAACAAGTGTTTACTTTCCCTTTAATTGGCACATCACCCAACTTATTTTACTTGCCACACAGTCTACACTAGAATTTTTATTTTAAAAGATAAATGATCCCTTTATTACCCATTCCCCAGTTCTGCATAACCAACACAGTTATATTAATATAATTTTTACCTCTGTGATTACCTTGTATCTAATCTTCTTCTGACAGCCCCCTGATCACATTAATTTTTTTTAATTATCTATTGACTTGCATTTTAGACAATTAGTGCTGTGTCTGCCTTATCCCACGGGTGTAATCACTATGTTATCTATTTTGGCTCACATGAACTAGCACTCCCCTAATGTGAAAAGCAAATAAAAAAACCTAAGAGGCGGCCTTCAAGGGCTTCGAAATCAACATATAAGCCTACCTAGGTTTAGCTTTAAACTATGAATACTAAGAGAACAAAGCATATTTGATGATAAAAGTAAACTGGAAAGTTGTTTAAAATTACATGTCCTAAATAAATTAATTAAAGTTTCTTTCCTAAGACATGGAGAGTCCACAACGTCATTCCAATTAGTAGTGGGATATTTACTCCTGGCCAGCAGGAGGAGGCATAGAGCACCACAGCAAAGCTGTTAAGTGTCACTTTCCTTACCCATAACCCCCAGTCATTCTTTTTGCCTCTGTCAATGGAGGAGGTGAAGTTTGGTGTCTGAAGATTTTTTTCCTTTTTTGGGTACTTTTCCCTGCAAGCAAGGATTTGGGTTTAGCTGTGTCCATGTCAATCTCTTGAGTAAGAGTAGTGGTGGCTTTTAAGCAGTTAGGAAGTGGTGAGGTGGTCCTTACTTTGTTTTCCTAACATATTTGCTGCCCTAGGTATAGAAAGCCAGAGTTGGTTCTTTTTCCACAGGTTTCTGTAAGGAGAATGTGTCCTTTCACGCCTGGTGAGCTGTCTTCCTGCCAGACAGCTAGATTGCAGGTAAGTGCTTTTGGCTTTTAGGTGTGGAGACTTGCACTTGAGGAAATGAAATAACTCTGCAAAATTTGGGACAGGATAATCCTTTATTCATTGGATTTGATGCAGCAGTGGGCAGGCACATATGTATGTGGAGACTGGGAGGTAGATCTTCCTTTTATTTGGGGAAGTTTCCTCTGTGGCTCTTATATTTTATCTTTTGTAGTGTGGCAATTTTTTTTATTTGGGGCATGTTGTTTGAATGCTTGTACAATGGGACACATGTTATAACGCTTATTATTGACCGGGAGCTGCAAGCTGCTTTTCTTCTATAAGATACGACGAGTCCACGGATTCATCCTTTACTTGTGGGATATTATCCTCCTGCCAACAGGAAGTGGCAAAGAGCACCACAGCGGAGCCGTCTATATAGCTCCTCCCTTGACTCCACCCCGCAGTCATTCTCTTTGCCTACTCTAAGTAATAGGAAGGGTAAAGTGAAAGAGTTGATAAAATGTTAGTTTTTATTTTCTTCAAGCAAGACTTTTTTTATTTTAAATGGTAACAGTGAGTGCTATTTTTTCCCAGGCAGCAGATGGAGGAAAACTTCTGCCTGGAGACCGATGATCTTAGCAGTTGTTACTAAGATCCAGAGTAGTTCCCACAGAATGGCTGAGGAGTACTTAAGAAACTTCAGTGTGAGGAACGTTTTTCGTGCTACAAGCATTGAGGTATGTTCAGTAATTTTTTTTTGGAGAGACTGTTATTTCAGAATTGGCTGACAGTATCCCCATGAGGGAAAGGGTAAACAGTAATCCTAATGTATAGAGAGGGGTATTACTGGACCTGTATATTGGGCTATAAAAAATGGTTGACACTGATGATATGATGTTTGTGGGCAAACGTTTCTATGTTGGGAGTTAAAGATAACGTTTTTGGTGGGAAACGTTTTGACTTTATTATTAATGGAGGGTACACATGGCTTCACTTAGATGGGTATATGAACCCACATGGCTAGGTTTTAGATCGCTCTGGTGCGGTTATTGTTAAGGCTGTGAGACATCAAGTGAGATGGGCGGGTCCTATTTTCGCGCCTCAGTTGCGCAGTTGTTTTTCCCTTGCAAGCAGCAAGCTCCAACTCCGGTGGGCCTTTCTGGACAGTTTGGGCCTAATCGAAGGGTTAATCCGATTTTGCAGACCCCTGAGGGCAGGGGGTGTTTTTGTTTAAATATAACGTTTTTTGTCTTAAGGGTTAAGTATTCCTTTCCTTGTGGGGCAAGCTTAACTGACAAGTTGGTATGCATTTATCATAAAATTCTCATAATTTTATCGTTTTAAAGCAGTTTGGAAAAATTGTATGCTTTTTTTCTCTTAAATTTTCAGATAGTTATTTTTTTTCACAAAATAAAGTGTTTTCAAGTCTGTTTGTGGTCATTACTAGCCTATTTTAACATGTCTGACATTGAGGAAAGCCAATGTTCTATGTGTTTAGAAGCCATTGTGGAACCCCCACTTCAAATGTGTCCCTCATGTACTGAAAGGGCCTTACATTGCAAAGAACATATTTTAGCTGATAAAAGTATGTCTCAGGATGATTCTCAGTCAGAGGAGAATCAGGTTATGCCATCTACTTCTCCCCAAGTGTCACAACCTTTAACGCCCGCCCAAGCGACCCCAAGTACTTCTAGTGCGTCTAATTATTTGACCCTGCAAGATATGGCTGCAGTTATGTCTTTTACCCTTACAGAGGTATTATCTAAACTGCCTGGTTTACAGGGTAAGCGCTGTAGGTCCGGTATTAGAGTAAATGCTGAGCCCTCTGATGCTTTATTGGCCATCTCCGATGTACCCTCACAGTGTTCAAATTTGGGGGTGGGGGAATTGCTGTCTGAGGGAGAACTTTCTGATTCAGGAAAGATGTTACCTCAAACAGACTCAGATATGACGGCCTTTAAGGTTTTTTTTTTTTTTTTTTTTTTTTTTTAAAAAAAAGCTTTATTGAAAGGTATTCAAAAGGTTACAAGTTTTTCAAATTTTGCAAAGATGCATGTGAAAACATAGTTATGCGGTCAATACATTGCAAATAGCGATGTCTAACAATAACATGTGAGAACCATTCTTCCCCTAGCTCCCCTAAACATGATAAATTACTGGCCGCTCATAGAACATGTGGAGTTTTAGCTCCAAAGGGATCAGAACAGAGGTCAATGTGCACTTGTATGTTAAAAAGTCCAAAAGTCCAGCAGTGCACTTTTCCTGGTGTTTTACGGCCATTCCTACTAAGTTATACATACATAATCTAGGATCACCAGAGAGTGAGAAGCAGAGAGTAGAGGGAGAGAAAGAGGAGGGGGGGGATTGTTTGGGGTTCGTTTGTGCAAATCTCATGAAGATTAGGTGGGGGGGGATAGGTAAGTATGAGGGAGGAAAAGGAGGAAGGATGGGGGAGGGGGGGTCAGTGGATGGATCAGAGGTCTGTGCAGTAGTCAAAGTTTCCCTACACTATCCGTTGTCTGTCCGTTGTCTGTGTGTCGCCCAGTTTTCCAACATCATCTCGTGTGTGTCCACAGTCCCATGTTGGATGTGGTGATATCTTTCTAGGTGTAGCAGCGTATCTACTTGTTCTTGCCATTCCTTAAATGTCGGAGTGGTGCTGGATTTCCAATGCCTTGGGATCAGCAATTTGGCTCCATTCAGCATAATCAGTAGTAGTGCTCTACTGGCTTTACTAGGCAATTTGGGCAATGAGAGGTATAGTAATGTTTTTGGGCTGTTCTGCAGTGGTTTCCCCAGGACTAGTTCCATGTGATTAAGGACGCCAACCCAATAATCATCTAGCTTGGGGCATTCCCACCAAATGTGTGTTGGTGTGCCGGCTGCGCCACAGTCCCTCCAGCATTTGCCTGAGGCCTGTTTATAAATCTTCTGTAGCCTGCTGGGCGTGAGGTACCACCTTGCTAGGCATTTGAAACTGGATTCCTGCACTCTCATGGAGATTGAGGCTGACTTGGTCACTAAAAAGGCGTTCTGCCAGTCCCCATGGTCAATCTCAGTTTGCCATTCCTTTTCCCACATTTTCGTGTAGGAAGGGAGTGTCTGGGCGTCATCTGACAGTAGCAGTTTATAGAGTAGTGAGATTGCATGAGCAGTCGGTGAGTCCTTCAGGCACAAGGTCTCGAAGGTGGTGGGCGCTCTGGTTAAGCAAGGTCTGTGTTTATGTGTCACAATGTAGTGGTTTAACCGCATGTGCGAGTACCAGCTCATCCCCAAAAGAGGATGATCCTTCAGGATGTCCGCTAATGTCTTGAGCTTGTGTCCGTCTGTCAGTGACTTGATGACGTAGTTATTTAAGGGTGTGTCAGCGGTGGCTCTATTATCAGGGTAATTCCATGGTAATGCAGCATTGTGATAAGTAGGGGTTAGTGGGGAATGTTTGGTTGTTATATGCGTTGTAGTGTTTATTATCTTGTCCCAGGTGGAATAGAAATCTGCCAGGAGGGGATACGTTTTTGTGGCTGTGTGCCTATCCTTTTCTAGTAGCCAGGCACCTAGGCCTGCATTGGTTGTGTCTAAAATATCGCAGTCCAGTCGTATCCATTCTTTGTTGGGGTCATTTGAGCACCAGTCCAGCAATCTACCCAGTGTGATTGCTTGTTTATATGTTAGTATGTTTGGGACCCCCAAGCCCCCCCTGTCCCTAGGTAAGTACAGAGTTCTCCTGGCTACCCTTGGTCTGATCCCTCCCCAGATATATTGTTCGATTAAATTTTGCATTTTTTGTAGAAAGTTCCTTGGAAGGGGAATTGGTGTTGTTTGGAGGATATAAAGCAGTCGGGGTAACACGTTCATTTTGACGACATTTATTCGTCCTAGCCAAGAGATGGATTTATTCTTCCATCTAGACAGATCTGCCATCAGCGTGGTTTCTAAGCTCTTGTAATTTTCTCGGAATACAGTCTGAGCATCCGGGGAGATGTATATCCCCAGATACTTCAGACTGTCTCGTTTGAGTCTCAGGGGGCAGGCACCTAATGTTGTAGTCAAGTCTTCTATGTTGTATGTGATGTTCAATATTTCTGATTTGGCTACGTTAAGGTGGAAGTTAGATAGTTGTCCGTACTCACTAAAGGTGTCTATTACCCTAGGGAGGGAAGTCTCTATGTCAGTAAGTGTCAATAGGACGTCGTCGGCGTATAGAGCCAACTTGTGTATGTTTGATTTAGTTTTAATTCCCGAGATCTGGGGGTCTTCTCTAATTTTCTGCGCCAATGCCTCAATTGAAATAGCAAAGAGAATCGGCGAAAGTGGGCATCCCTGCCTGGTCCCATTTCTAATATGAAATCTGTCTGATAGGAGGCCATTAACTTTTACCCTAGCGGAGGGATTTTCATAGAGAGTAAAAATCTGTTTAATGAAGGTATCACTAAACTTCATTCTAGCTAGTACCGCTTTTAGGAAGGACCAGTGTACCCGGTCGAACGCTTTTTCAGCGTCCGTCGAGACCAGTATAAGGGGTGTATGCTGATGCTGCGCGTGCGATACGAGCTGTAACACTTTCAGTGTGTTGTCGCGCGCCTCTCTCCCGGGTACGAAACCCACTTGGTCTGGGTGTATCAGCGTGGGCAAGATCCGATTGATTCTGTTAGCTAATACCTTTGCGTAGATTTTTACATCCACGTTAAGGAGCGAGATCGGGCGGAAGTTCTCTGGTCTATCCGGGGTCTTACCCTGTTTGGGGAGGACAGTGATGTTTGCCTCAAGCATCTGTTCTGTGAAGCCACCCTCTTTTAACAGTGAATTAAACAGGAGTGTGAGAGGGGTTAGTAAGTGATGTATGAAGTCTTTGTAGTATTTTACCCCCAGTCCGTCGGGCCCGGGGCTCTTTCCATTTGGCATGCTCTTGATGGCTAGTTTAACCTCGTCAGCTGTTATCGGTCTGTCAAGTTGCTCCGAGTCCTTATGAGAGAGTGTGGGAAGTTGTATGTCTCTTAGGTATGTGTCTATGTTTGATTGTGTGCTGTTGTTCGTGATGTTGTACAGTGTCTCATAATATCGTCGGAATGTCTCGGCTATTTTCTCACTCTCTTTTTGAATATGCCCCGATGCGTCTGTTAACGAGTATATGTGTGTGCTTAATTGTTTGCGCTTCAGCGCCTTAGCTAGAGAGGAGCCTATTCTGTCATTCATCTCAAAGTATTTTTGTTGAAGCATTGATGCCCTTCTCTGGTATTCTTTGATAAGGTGGTTATTCAAATCAGTCTTTACTGTGTTTAGGGATTTTAAGATGGTGGTAGATGAGGGGTTCTTTTTTAGTTCAGTTTCCCAATAACGTATCTGAGATAGGGACGAGTTTAAAAATTGTCTGTTTTGTTTGGTTTCTGTGGCTTTAAGCCTTATGAATTCGCCCCTCGCCACACATTTGTGTGCTTCCCAAGTCGTGGAAGTAGGTAGGGCGTCCAAAGGGTTTTCGTTAAAGTAGTGTCGTAGGGTTGTGTCAATTGCCAGTTTGTGCAAAGGATTATCTAACGTGTGTTCGTCGAGTCTCCACTTATATGGCTTTATGGGTACGTTTGGCCACTCAAATGTGCATTGCACGGGTGCATGATCTGACCAGGTGATTGGCAGTATATCAGCTTTGTTGACCAAAGAAAGGCCTAATTGGTCAGTAATGAGGTAGTCAATTCTGGTGTAGACATGATGTGGGTGGGAGAAGAAGGTGTAGTCTCTGGTGTCTGGGTGTAATGACCTCCATATGTCGTGTAGTTTTAGTGAGCGAAGTTGCGAATTGACAGTTTTGATTACTCTGTGTGGGATATTAGTTTTCCCTGATGAGGTGTCTTGGGAAGGGACCAATGGTAGGTTAAAGTCGCCTGCTAGAACTAGTATACCCCTTGTATGTTCCAATATTAATTGTGTCAGCTGTTTGAATGTGGTGTGCTGACCCTGGTTTGGTAGATAGACGTTGGCTATTGTGATGTAAGAGCCGAACAGTGTTCCCACCACTAACAAGTATGCTCCGTTGGGGTCTTTAAGAACCTGGGTTGGTTGGAAAGAGATCGTATTCTTAACGAAAATGCCCACTCCGCCTTTCTTTGAGCAGCCCGAAGCGAGGTAAAAGGTGTTATATCTATGTGAGATGTATCTGGGTTCCCTCCCTTTTTTGAAATGTGTCTCTTGGATACAGATAATTTCCCCTCCAGCCCTATGTAACTGTGTGAAAGCAATTGATCTCTTTTCAGGGCTATTGAGCCCTTTTGCATTAATTGTTATGAGTTTAATAGGGTGCGGCTGCATGTTGCTGAGTTATAATGGGTCTAATTGGGTAGTGTCAGGGCACAACAAGTATTTGCTATCTATCTGTTTATGTGCGGGTGTGCCGGGGGCTGGACAGAGTCTGGCTACTTTACGCGCCCTACTCTTTTGTAAGTCTGTGGGGTGTGTAGTTTCTAGGTCTCTCTGCTTTGATGTGCAATGGTAGGAGGAAGGTGGGTTGGAGATAGAAGGAGTGGGGGAGGGTAGGAAGGGAGGAGGGGGGGGGGGGTTTAGAAGGGATGGGGGAGAATAAAGTTGCAAACAGTTATAATATACTTACAATTCGGCTACTCTGCCGTGAGAGCTAATATTAGATAGGTATATTTAACTCTAAAGGTCTATACAAACAGTGATCAATGACAATGAATAACTAGACAAGTAGGGTAATATCCCCGTCAATAAACCCAGCATTTGAAAAAGTAAACTTTAAGAGTAACATTACATTATATCACATACGACCTGTCGCCTGGATTCAGGAGCTGGTCCCTGACCTGGGCTGTAGGAGCGAGCAGTCCATTTGCTGATGTGGTTCTTCCACATCATCAGCAACAGTCACTAGCGAGGGGTGTTTTTGGGAGCCCCGCTCAACAGAGGTTGTGGGTGTAGATCTCATCCGGCTCCCCAAAGGAAGCCTCGAGGCTGCGCCATCTTTTGTTGAGGCATCTGTCTGGATGTGTATCTGCAGGGCCTCACAGAAGTGAGGTAAGTCATCTTGGGTTTTGTAGATAGCTGTGGTGTTGCCTTTGGTGGCGATGATGCTGACTGGGAATCCCCAGCGGTAGGCGATCTTCCTCTCTCTGAGCACTGATGTTATATGGTTCAGGTCCCTCCGTTTCTGGAGTGTTGTAGGGCTCAAATCTGTGAAGATCTGGATGCGGATGCCTGCATGTGTGAAGTCTGGTTTCTGTCTTGAGTGTTTTAGAATGTCTTCCTTGTCTTTGAAATGTAGTAGCTTTAGGATTACATCTCTGGGAGGTGCTTTAGGTGGTGGCTTTGCCCTGAGGGCTCTGTGTGCTCTTTCAATAGCTACCTCTGGAGCATTTTCATCACCTTTTAACGTGCGGAACAAAGCTTGTAGGCAACCCTCCAGGGCTCCTGGGTGAATAGATTCCGGAATTCCCCGCACTCTCAGGTTGTTCCTCCTGCCCCTGTTGTCAAGGTCTTCAACCTTCTCTAGCAGATTGTATATGGTTTCTTCTTGATCATAGAGGAGGCGGGACATATGAGTGATGTCATTACTGGTTGTATTGTGATTTTCTTCTAAATTGGTAACTCTCTGCGTCACCCTTGTTAAGTCCCTTTTGAGGTCACCATACCAGCCCTTTACTTCAGTGAGCATCTCTTTGAAATCATCTTTGGTGCATAAAGATTTTAGATCTTCTTTAGTGATTGATGAATTATTGGCAGGAGCAGGGTCAGGGTTAGCAACCTGGGCCCCAGGCTGGGGGTTGGGTGCGATCATGGTGCTGTCAGAGATGTGTTGAGCTTGTTTTGAAGTGGATTCAGGCTGTTTTAGGAACTGCTGCATAGTTCTAGGTTGTAAGACATTATCCAGCTTGGCTGTTTTTTTCCCTGGCATATTTATATGGGATGGTGGGGGTTGGTACAGGTGATGAGAGTGTGCCCTTTTTGAGTTATTATGGGCTAGAGGTATAGGTAAAAGTTCAAATATGTTTAGGTTGAGGCTTGGACTGGTTCCCTCTATATACTGCCAAAAGTTGTAATCAAGTGATCTGCTCCTACAGCAGTGCAGCACTGAGACTTTCCAGGAGTTGTGGCTGTCTTGGGAGTGAAGGATGGTGCTGCTTATTGTGATAAGAAAATGTAACCCTAATGTGTGTGCAGCGTGAGAGCTTCACAGAGGTTGTTGTGAGTTGTGTGATGCAAGCCCCATATACTGATCTGGTTACTGGCGGTAGTTTTATGATGTGACTTTATAGTGCCTGCTGTCTCACAGCTTATCTGAATGTGACGGGGTTGCCCTTTCTCCCGCTGCAGATGTTTAACTATGTATTCCCCTGGGAGGTGTCTGCTCGCCTAGCCCCCCTGTGTTGCGATGGGTGGCCAAGCAGCAGAGCGGCAAATAGCCTGGGATGTCAATTTTCGCGGCCCCCACTGTGGATTGTCTCACCTCGTGGCTATGAAGCGTGCACTGCGCCCTGAAGGCGCTCCAATCTTGTGAGGCGGTAAAAGACTGTGATCGCGGCAGCGATTGTAGAAGGCCGTTGGTGGGGAACAGCGGCTGCTAGTTCCGTGTGTAGCTTCTTATCTGATCGGGCCCGGCCCTGACGTTAATAAGGCCCGGGAGCGCGATGTCTTCTCCCTCAGATCCGTGCGGCGCCTGATGATATGAGCGCGCACGGTCTGACTGTAAGGGGTTTGCAGCCGTTGGAGTGTTGCTCCAGGGTCAGGGGACCATCACCATTGCGGTTAAGGGTTCATAGAGGCTGAGGTCGTGGATGGCTGCTGGGTTTAGAGACTTAGGGCCTAGGAGCTATTTCTTCACGCAGCCATTTCCCAGAACGGCCAAGCTCCGCCCCCCGACGGCCTTTAAGTTTAAGCTTGAACACCTCCGCTTGTTACGCAGGGAGGTTTTAGCGACTCTGGATGATTGTGACCCTATTATCATCCCACCAGAGAAATTGTGTAAGATGGATAAATATCTAGAGGTCCCTACTTACACTAATGTTTTCTTTCATGTAATTAGCAAGAGTCCATGAGCTAGTGACGTATGGGATATACATTCCTACCAGGAGGGGCAAAGTTTCCCAAACCTCAAAATGCCTATAAATACACCCCTCACCACACCCACAATTCAGTTTTTACAAACTTTGCCTCCGATGGAGGTGGTGAAGTAAGTTTGTGCTAGATTCTACGTTGATATGCGCTCCGCAGCAAGTTGGAGCCCGGTTTTCCTCTCAGCGTGCAGTGAATGTCAGAGGGATGTGAGAAGAGTATTGCCTATTTGAATGCAGTGATCTCCTTCTACGGGGTCTATTTCATAGGTTCTCTGTTATCGGTCGTAGAGATTCATCTCTTACCTCCCTTTTCAGATCGACGATATATACTCTTATATATACCATTACCTCTGCTGATTCTCGTTTCAGTACTGGTTTGGCTATCTGCTATATGTAGATGAGTGTCCTGGGGTAAGTAAGTCTTATTTTCTGTGACACTCCAAGCTATGGTTGGGCACTTTGTTTATAAAGTTCTAAATATATGTATTCAAACATTTATTTGCCTTGACTCAGAATGTTCAACTTTCCTTATTTTCAGACAGTCAGTTTCATATTTGGGATAATGCATTTTTTGATTTATTCATTTTTTCTTACCTTCAAAAATTTGACTCTTCCCGGTGGGCTATTAGGCTCGCGGGGGCTGAAAATGCCTCATTTTATTACGTCATTTTTGGCGCGGACTTTTTTGGCGCAAAATTCTATTTCCGTTTCCGGCGTCATACGTGTCGCCGGAAGTTACGTCATTTTTTGACGTTATTTCGCGCCAAAAATGTCGGCGTTCCGGATATGGCGTCATTTTGGCGCCAAAAGCATTTAGGCGCCAAATAATATGGGCGTCGCTTTAGTCTCCTCAATTATTTAAGTCTCATTTTTTTTATTGCTTCTGGTTGCTAGAGGCTTGTTTTTGGCATTTTTTCCCATTCCTGAAACTGTCATTTAAGGAATTTGATCAATTTTGCTTTATATATATGTTGTTTTTTCTCTTACATATTGCAAGATGTCTCACGTTGCATCTGAGTCAGAAGATACTACAGGAAAATCGCTGTCAAGTGCTGAATCTACCAAAGCTAAGTGCATCTGCTGTAAACTTTTGGTAGCCATTTCTCCAGCTGTTGTTTGTATTGATTGTCATGACAAATTTGTTAAAGCAGATAATATTTCCTTTAGTAAAGTACCATTGCCTGTTGCAGTTCCTTCAACATCTAAGGTGCAGAATGTTCCTGATAATATAAGAGATTTTGTTTCTGAATCCATAAAGAAGGCTATGTCTGTTATTTCTCCTTCTAGTAAACGTAAAAAATATTTTAAAACTTCTCTCCCTACAGATGAATTTTTAAATGAACATCATCATTCTGATTCTGATGACTCCTCTGGTTCAGAGGATTCTGTCTCTGAGGTTGATGCTGATAAATCTTCATATTTATTTAAAATGGAATTTATTCGTTCTTTACTTAAAGAAGTACTAATTGCTTTAGAAATAGAGGATTCTGGTCCTCCTGATACTAATTCTAAACGTTTGGATAAGGTATTTAAAGCTCCTGTGGTTATTCCAGAAGTTTTTCCTGTTCCTAATGCTATTTCTGCAGTAATTTCCAAAGAATGGGATAAATTGGGTAATTCATTTACTCCTTCTAAACGTTTTAAGCATTTATATCCTGTGCCGTCTGACAGATTGGAATTTTGGGACAAAATCCCTAAAGTTGATGGGGCTATTTCTACCCTTGCTAAACGTACTACTATTCCTACGTCAGATGGTACTTCGTTTAAGGATCCTCTAGATAGGAAAATTGAGTCCTTTCTAAGAAAAGCTTATCTGTGTTCAGGTAATCTTCTTAGACCTGCTATATCTTTGGCTGATGTTGCTGCAGCTTCAACTTTTTGGTTGGAAACTTTAGCGCAACAAGTAACACATCGTGATTCTCATGATATTATTATTCTTCTACAGCATGCTAATAATTTTATCTGTGATGCCATTTTTGATATTATCAGAGTTGATGTCAGGTTTATGTCTCTAGCTATTTTAGCTAGAAGAGCTTTATGGCTTAAAACTTGGAATGCTGATATGGCTTCTAAATCAACTTTACTTTCTATTTCTTTCCAGGGTAACAAATTATTTGGTTCTCAGTTGGATTCCATCATTTCAACTGTTACTGGTGGGAAAGGAACTTTTTTACCACAGGATAAAAAATCTAAAGGTAAAAGTAGGGCTAATAATCGTTTTCGTTCCTTTCGTTTCAACAAAGAACAAAAGCCTGATCCTTCATCCTCAGGAGCAGTTTCAGTTTGGAAACCATCTCCAGTCTGGAATAAATCCAAGCCAGCTAGAAAGGCAAAGCCTGCTTCTAAGTCTACATGAAGGTGCGGCCCTCATTCCAGCTCAGCTGGTAGGGGGCAGGTTACGTTTTTTCAAAGAAATTTGGATCAATTCTGTTCACAATCTTTGGATTCAGAACATTGTTTCGGAAGGGTACAGGATTGGTTTCAAGATGAGACCTCCTGCAAAGAGATTTTTTCTTTCCCGTGTCCCAGTAAATCCAGTAAAAGCTCAAGCATTTCTGAAATGTGTTTCAGATCTAGAGTTGACTGGAGTAATTATGCCAGTTCCAGTTCTGGAACAGGGGATGGGGTTTTATTCAAATCTCTTTATTGTACCAAAGAAGGAGAACTCCTTCAGACCAGTTCTGGATCTAAAAATATTGAATCGTTATGTACGAATACCAACGTTCAAAATGGTAACTGTAAGGACTATCTTGCCTTTTGTTCAGCAAGGGAATTATATGTCCACAATAGATTTACAGGATGCATATCTGCATATTCCGATTCATCCAGATCATTATCAGTTCCTGAGATTCTCTTTTCTGGACAAGCATTACCAGTTTGTGGCTCTGCCGTTTGGCCTAGCTACAGCTCCAAGAATTTTTACAAAGGTTCTCGGTGCCCTTCTGTCTGTAATCAGAGAACAGGGTATTGTGGTATTTCCTTATTTGGACGATATCTTGGTACTTGCTCAGTCTTTACATTTAGCAGAATCTCATACGAATCGACTTGTGTTGTTTCTTCAAGATCATGGTTGGAGGATCAATTTACCAAAAAGTTCTTTGATTCCTCAGACAAGGGTAACCTTTCTGGGTTTCCAGATGGATTCAGTGTCCATGACTCTGTCTTTAACAGACAAGAGACGTCTAAAATTGATTGCAGCTTGTCGAAACCTTCAGTCACAATCATTCCCTTCGGTAGCCTTATGCATGGAAATTCTAGGTCTTATGACTGCTGCATCGGACGCGATCCCCTTTGCTCGTTTTCACATGCGACCTCTTCAGCTCTGTATGCTGAAGCAATGGTGCAAGGATTACACGAAGATATCTCAAACAATATCTTTAAAACCGATTGTTCGACACTCTCTAACATGGTGGACAGATCACCATCGTTTAATTCAGGGGTTTCTTTTGTGCTTCCGACCTGGACTGTAATTTCAACAGATGCAAGTCTCTCGGGTTGGGGAGCTGTGTGGGGATCTCTGACAGCACAAGGAGTTTGGGAATCTCAGGAGGTGAGATTTCCAATCAATATTTTGGAACTCCGTGCAATTTTCAGAGCTCTTCAGTTTTGGCCTCTTCTGAAGAGAGAATCGTTCATTTGTTTTCAGACAGACAATGTCACAACTGTGGCATACATCAATCATCAAGGAGGGACTCACAGTCCTCTGGCTATGAAAGAAGTATCTCGAATTTTGGTTTGGGCGGAATCCAGCTCCTGTCTAATCTCTGCGGTTCATATCCCAGGTATAGACAATTGGGAAGCGGATTATCTCAGTCGCCAAACGTTGCATCCGGGCGAATGGTCTCTTCACCCAGAGGTATTTCTTCAGATTGTTCAAATGTGGGAACTTCCAGAAATAGATCTGATGGCGTCCCATCTAAACAAGAAACTTCCCAGGTATCTGTC
The DNA here is from genome assembly GCF_027579735.1 of Bombina bombina. NCBI lineage: Eukaryota > Metazoa > Chordata > Amphibia > Anura > Bombinatoridae > Bombina > Bombina bombina. The sequence goes on from NC_069504.1 coordinate 179,969,839, forward strand.
CAGATCCCGGGATCCTCAGGCGGAGGCAGTGGATGCATTATCACTTCCTTGGAAGTATCATCCTGCCTATATCTTTCCGCCTCTAGTTTTTCTTCCAAGAGTAATCTCCAAGATTCTGAAGGAATGCTCGTTTGTTCTGCTGGTAGCTCCGGCATGGCCTCACAGGTTTTGGTATGCGGATCTTGTCCGGATGGCCTCTTGCCAACCGTGGACTCTTCCGTTAAGACCAGACCTTCTGTCACAAGGTCCCTTTTTCCATCAGGATCTGAAATCCTTAAATTTAAAGGTATGGAGATTGAACGCTTGATTCTTGGTCAAAGAGGTTTCTCTGACTCTGTCATTAATACTATGTTACAGGCTCGTAAATCTGTATCTCGAGAGATATATTATAGAGTCTGGAAGACTTATATTTCTTGGTGTCTTTCTCATCATTTTTCTTGGCATTCTTTTAGAATACCGAGAATTTTACAGTTTCTTCAGGATGGTTTAGATAAGGGTTTGTCCGCAAGTTCTTTGAAAGGACAAATCTCTGCTCTTTCAGTTCTTTTTCATAGAAAGATTGCTATTCTTCCTGATATTCATTGTTTTGTACAAGCTTTGGTACGTATAAAACCTGTCATTAAGTCAATTTCTCCTCCTTGGAGTTTGAATTTGGTTCTGGGAGCTCTTCAAGCTTCTCCGTTTGAACCTATGCATTCATTGGACATTAAATTATTTTCTTGGAAAGTTTTGTTCCTTTTGGCCATCTCTTCTGCCAGAAGAGTTTCTGAATTATCTGCTCTTTCTTGTGAGTCTCCTTTTCTGATTTTTCATCAGGATAAGGCGGTGTTGCGAACTTCTTTTGAATTTTTACCTAAAGTTGTGAATTCCAACAACATTAGTAGGGAAATTGTGGTTCCTTCATTATGTCCTAATCCTAAGAATTCTAAGGAGAAATCGTTGCATTCTTTGGATGTTGTTAGAGCTTTGAAATATTATGTTGAAGCTACGAAATCTTTCCGTAAGACTTCTAGTCTATTTGTTATCTTTTCCGGTCCTAGAAAAGGCCAGAAAGCTTCTGCCATTTCTTTGGCATCTTGGTTGAAATCTTTAATTCATCTTGCCTATGTTGAGTCGGGTAAAACTCCGCCTCATAGGATTACAGCTCATTCTACTAGGTCAGTTTCTACTTCCTGGGCGTTTAGGAATGAAGCTTCGGTTGACCAGATCTGCAAAGCAGCAACTTGGTCCTCTTTGCATACTTTTACTAAATTCTACCATTTTGATGTATTTTCTTCTTCTGAAGCAGTTTTTGGTAGAAAAGTACTTCAGGCAGCGGTTTCAGTTTGAATCTTCTGCTTATGTTTTTCGTTAAACTTTATTTTGGGTGTGGATTATTTTCAGCAGGAATTGGCTGTCTTTATTTTATCCCTCCCTCTCTAGTGACTCTTGTGTGGAAAGATCCACATCTTGGGTAGTCATTATCCCATACGTCACTAGCTCATGGACTCTTGCTAATTACATGAAAGAAAACATAATTTATGTAAGAACTTACCTGATAAATTCATTTCTTTCATATTAGCAAGAGTCCATGAGGCCCGCCCTTTTTTTGTGGTGGTTATGATTTTGTATAAAGCACAATTATTCCAATTCCTTATTTTATATGCTTTCGCACTTTTTTATCACCCCACTTCTTGGCTATTCGTTAAACTGAATTGTGGGTGTGGTGAGGGGTGTATTTATAGGCATTTTGAGGTTTGGGAAACTTTGCCCCTCCTGGTAGGAATGTATATCCCATACGTCACTAGCTCATGGACTCTTGCTAATATGAAAGAAATGAATTTATCAGGTAAGTTCTTACATAAATTATGTTTTTCCAGTCCCTAGAAGAATTTCGGACATTGTTACTAAGGAAAGAGAGATAGACTAGGCATTCCGTTCTCTCCCCCTCCTACTTTTAAGAAAATGTTTCCCATATCTGACATCATTCAGGATTCCTGGCAGACGGTCCCTAAGGTGGAGGGAGCTATTTCTACCCTGGCTAAGCGTACAACTATACCTATTGAGGACAGTTGTGCTTTCAAAGATCCTATGGATAAAAAATTAGAGGGGCTTCTAAAGAAATTGTTTATTCATCAGGGTTTTCTTCTACAACCTATAGCGCGCATTGTTCCTGTAAGTACTACAGCAGCTTTTTGGTTTGAGGCTCTAGAGGAGTCTCTTAAGGTTGAGACCCCATTAGATGATATTTTGGATAGAATTAAGGCTCTCAAGCTAGCAAATTATTTTATTACAGATGCCGCTTTTCAAATGGCTAAATTAGCAGCAAAGAATGCAGGCTTTGCCATTTTAGCGCGTAGAGCGTTATGGCTTAAGTCTTGGTCTGCTGATGTGTCATCAAAATCTAAGCTGTTAGCTATTCCTTTTAAAGGTAAGACCCTATTCAGGCCTAAACTGAAGGAGATCATTTCCAACATTACTGGAGGTAAAGGCCATGCCCTTCCTCAGGACAAGACTGTTAAAATGAGGGCCAAAAAAAATAATTTTCGTTCCTTTCGAAACTTTAAAGGTGGACCCTCTACTTCCTCCTCCGCCACAAAGCAGGAGGGGAATTTTGCACAATCCAAGTCAGTCTGGAGACCTAACCAGACCTGGAATAAAGGTAAAAAGGCCAAGAAGCCCACTGCTGCTACCAAGACAGCATGAAGGGGCAGCCCCCGATCTGGGACCGGATCTAGTAGGGGGCAGACTTTCTCTCTTCGCTCAGGCTTGGGCAAGAGACGTTCAGGATTCCTGGGCATTAGAAATCGTGACCCAGGGGTATCGTCTAGAATTCAAAGACTCTCTCCCAAGGGGGAGATTTCACCTTTCTCGTTTGTCTGTAAACCAGACAAAAAGATAGGCGTTCTTACGCTGTATAGAAGACCTATATACCATGGGTGTAATCTGCCCAATTCCAAAAGTAGAACAGGGTCAGGGGTTTTACTCCAATCTGTTTGTGGTTCCCAAAAAAGAGGAAACCTTCAGACTGATTTTAGATCTAAAAACTCTAAACAAATTTCTCAGAGTCCCATCCTTCAAGATGGAGACCATTCGGACAATTTTACCAATGATCCAGGAGGGTCAATATATGACCACCGTGGATTTGAAGGATGCGTATCTTCACATTCCTATCCACAAAGATCATCACCAGTTCCTCAGGTTTGCCTTCCTCGACAAACATTACCAGTTTGTGGCCCTTCCTTTCGGATTGGCCACAGCTCCCAGAATTTTCACAAAGGTGCTAGGGTCCCTTCTGGGGGTTCTAAAGCCGCGGGGCATATCAGTGGCGCCCTATCTGGACGATATTTTGATTCAGGCGTCAACTTACCATCTAGCCAAATCTCACACAGTCATCGTGTTGGCTTTTCTAAGAACTCACGGGTGGAAGGTGAACATAAAAAAGAGTTCACTTGTTCCTCTGACAAGAGTTCCATTCCTAGGAACTCTGACTCGGTAGACGTGAAGATTTTTCTGACAGAGGTCAGAAAATCAAAGATCTTAACCACTTGCCGAGCACTTTCCTCGGCCATCAGTGGCTCAGTGGATGGAGGTAATTGGACTAATGGTAGCGGCAATGGACATAGTTCCGTTTGCTTGCTTACATCTCAGACCACTGCAACTGTGCATGCTCAGACAGTGGAATGGGGATTATGCGGATTTATCTCCGCGGATAAATCTGGATCTAGAGACCAGAGACTCTCTTCTTTGGTGGTTGTCACAGGAATGTGCTTCCGCAGGCCAGCATGGGTCATAGTGACGACGGACGCCAGCCTCTTGGGCTAGGGTGCAGTCTGGAATTCCCTGAAGGCTCAGGGTGTGTGGACTCAGGAGGAGTCCCTACTACCAGTAAATATTCTAGAACTGAGAGCGATATTCAACGGGCTTCAGGTGTGGTCTCAGCTGGCTTCGGCCAAATTCATAAGATTCCAGTCGGACAATAGCACGACTGTAGCATATATCAATCATAAAGGGGTAACAAAGAGTTCTCTAGTGATGATAGAGGTTTCCAAAATAATTCGATGGGCAGAGACTCACTCTTGCCATCTATCAGCAATATATATCCCAGGAGTGGAGAACTGGGAAGCGGATTTTCTTAGTCGTCAGACTTTTCATCCGGGGGAGTGGGAGCTCCATCCGGAGGTGTTTGCACAATTGATTCATCAATGGGGCACACCAGAATTGGATCTGATGGCATCTCGTCAGAATGCCAAACTTTCTTGTTACGGGTCCAGATCAAGGGATCCTCAAGCAGTACTGATAGATGCTTTAGCAGTACCGTGGTCATTCAACCTGGCTAATGTGTTTCCTCCTTTTCCTCTCCTACCTCGTCTGATTGCCAGAATCAAACAGGAGAGGGCTTCGGTAATCTTGATAGTGCCTGCGTGGCCACGCAGGACTTTGTATGCAGACCTGGTGGAAATGTCATCTCTGCCACCGTGGAAACTGCCACTGAGACAGGACCTTCTCATTCAGGGTCCGTTCCAACATCCAAATCTAGTTTCTCTGCAGCTGACTGCCTGGAGATTGAACGCTTGATTTTATCTAAGCGGGGATTCTCTGAGTCAGTCATTGATACCTTGATTCAGGCTCGGAAGCCTGTCACTAGGAAAATTTATCATAAGATATGGAGTAAATATCTTTATTGGTGCAAATCCAAAGGCTACTCATGGAGTAAGATCAGGATTCCTAGGATTTTGTCCTTTCTCCAAGAAGGATTGGAGAAGGGGTTATCAGCTAGTTCCTTAAAGGGACAGATTTCTGCTTTGTCAATCTTACTACACAAGCGTCTGGCAGATGTCCCAGACGTTCAGTCTTTTTGTCAGGCTTTGGTTAGAATTAAGCCTGTGTTTAAACCTGTTGCTCCTAATACATGCAAGTCACAATCTGTGACTGCAAAGACCTTGCTGTATAACATCACTGATGTCCGCTAAAGATTCTACTCCTAGTCACCACTTGTGACCGCAAAGACCCCACCACTAGTCACCTCCGTGACCGCAAAGACCTCATTACAGTCACTACAAGTGACCGCCAAGTCCACTATTCTAACACAGAAAGTGAGATACACATAGCCTAATGGTTAAGATCTCCCTCTCTAACCCTAAAGGTCACAAGTTCAATTCCCACCACTACAAGTGACCGCCAAGTTCACACTGAGAGGATTGCATTATAGTCACTGAATGTGACCGCAAAGTTTAACATCCAAGTCACTGAATGTGACCGCAAAGACCACACTAAAAGAGAAATCAGGTGTGCCAAGAGACCAGCGTAAGTTGCAATCTCCCCCAAGACTCCCTAATTACACACGGAATAGGGGAATACACCTTCTGATACACATACAGATTAAAGTTAAAAAAATTGTAACATAATAAGCACTTGACAGAATATCAAGGATCACTGGTTACATTACAACTATATTGAAACAGCTACGATCACAAGTGTGACGTAGGAAAAGTCACATGACATATTTTTAAATACCTCACTAACGGACCGGTAACACACACCCGCCACAATAGCGGGGAGGTCATCTCATTTGGATCTTTAAGTTTTTTTAATCCAATTTCTGGACATTATCATTTGTTACACTATATAACAGGTACCTGATTATCAAATAGCGGAAATATATACTACAGTTATTCAATTGTTTTCTCTGATGAAATCGATGTTATAAGGGAGACGTCCCTTTTTATTTTATGTATGCTTTTAACAAGTTATTAAATTTCTGTCTAATTATACAAATGTTTTATTAGTTTTTATATATAGATAAGAAGCTCACATTAGACAACAAGTTTATATATATATCAGTTGTATATACCTGTTTATATATTTTTATTAACTGAATGTTGATAAATACTTAGGATTACCTACAATAAATATATAATAACAACATTGCAGTACATACATTAAACATTTATCCAATCACAAAATACAATATATTCAAATTATAGAATTTAACTAAATACTCTACCCGTGCTAATCTAGCGCTGGACTACATTCACTACATATAAACCTGTTGCTCCGCCATGGAGTTTGAATTTAGTTCTAAATGTTCTTCAAGGGGTTCCGTTTGAACCCATACATTCCATAGATATTAAACTTCTATCTTGGAAAGTTCTGTTTTTAGTTGCTATCTCTTCTGCTTGAAGAGTTTCTGAGCTATCTGCGTTACAATGCTACTCGCCTTATCTTATATTCCATTCTGATAAGGTGGTTTTGCGTACTAAACCTGGATTCCTTCCTAAGGTTGTTTCAAATAAGAATATTAATCAGGAAATTGTTGTTCCTTCTCTGTGTCCTAACCTATCTTCTAAGAAGGAGCGTCTGTTACATAACTTAGACGTGGTTCGTGCCTTGAAGTTTTACTTGCAAGCGACCAAGGATTTCCGTCAAACATCTTCTCTGTTTGTTGTCTATTTTAGAAAGTGTAGAGGTCAAAAAGCTACGGCTACCTCTCTTTCTTTTTGGCTGAAAAGCATCATCCGTTTGGCATACGAGACTGCTGGACAGCAGCCTCCTGAAAAAATTACAGCTCATTCTACTAGAGCGGTGGCTTCCACATGGGCTTTTAAAAATTATGCTTCTATTGAACAGATTTGTAAGGCTACGACTTTGCCTTCCCTTCATACCTTTTACAAATTTTACAAATTTTATACTTTTGCTTCTTCGGAGGCTATTTTTGGGAGAAAAGTTCTTCAAGCAGTGTTGCCTTCTGTTTAGGTATCTGTCTTGTCCCTCCCGTTCATCCGTGTCCTGTAGCTTTGGTATTGTATCCCACAAGTAAAGGATGAGTCTGTGGACTCGTCGTATCTTATAGAAGAAAAGGAAATGTATGCTTACATGATAAATTGATTTCTTCTATGATACGACAAGTCCACGGCCCGCCCTATCAATTTAAGACAGATTATATTTTTTGGGTTTAAAACTTCAGTCACCTCTGCACCTTTTAGTTTCTCCTTTTTCTTCCTATACCTTCGGTCGAATGACTGGGGGGTGGAGTTAAGGGAGGAGCTATATAGACGGCTCTGCTGTGGTGCTCTTTGCCACTTCCTGTTGGCAGGAGGATAATATCCCACAAGTAAAGGATGAATCCGTGGACTCGTCGTATCATAGAAGAAATCAATTTATCAGGTAAGCATAAATTTCCTTTTTTCCTCAAAAGAGAACGCCTGCTTTTAGTTGCTGCGCTGTTCCTGTCTGCCGGTCATGTGATTGCCCGCTCTTCTGACTCGGAGCGGAGTGGCATCTTTCAGTTGCTGCCTTTCTGTGTCGGCTGTGGATAGAGTCGATCGCAAGCAGTCCCTGTGCATCCAGTAAATAGTGGATACTCTTGAATTGCGGTAGTCTGTCAGTCTGTCTGAGGTGTAGAGGTCTCTGAAATAATTTCTTTCTTTTGGGCAGTTTATTTTTATTAGCATGTTAACATTTTGAGGAATAAAGCCTCTTCTTAAAGGGACAGTAGTCTTTATTTTAAAAAAAATTTTTTGGGGTATTTTTATTTTTTTCAATCTATGGTCATGGAACACAAACCTTTTGCTTTTGACAAATGCTTATTATGTCTTGAGGCCCAAATTGTTTCACCCATGCAATTTTGTACTACTTGTTTAGCTAGAGCGCTAAAGTGTAAAGATAAATAAATGCCCTCTGAGCCCAATGTCTCTCAGGATGATGCTGTTCAGGCAATGCCACAGCTTTCTCCTCTAACGTCCCAAGCCTCAATGGCGTCACATACAGTGCCCTGCAGTTCCTTTCAGCCTCCTGGTGGAGTTTTTTTGCCATTAGATTTTGCTGCACAGCTATCCTCTGCAGTATCTGCGCCTTTATCTGTTTTTCCCATGATGTGGAAGCGCAAGAGGAATTCTAAAATTCTTTTAGTGTGTAAGGTGTCTGTTCCGTCTGCTGCTACGCAGGTTGCCCTCCCTCATAAGTCTGAGGAGGAGGATACCTCGGTAGCCTCTGAGGGTGAAATCTCAGATTTGGACAGTATAATTCCTTTGTCTGATGCTGAAGAAGTAAACTTCAGATTTAGGATTGAACACCTTTGTTTACTGCTAAAAGAGGTTTTTGGCTACTTTGGACAACTCTGACTCTTCTGTCACTGTCAACCCTAAGAAATCTAGTAAGCTTAACAAATACTATGATGTCCCTTCCTCTGTGGAAGTGTTTCCTGTTCTAGAACGTGTGACGGAGATTATTTCACAGGAATGGGAGAAGCCAGGGGTACCTTTCTTCCTGTCTTTAAAAAGATGTTTCCTATTGCTGACTCCATTAAAGAGTCATGGTGCACGGTGCCCAAGGTAGAAGGGGCTATTTCTACGCTGGCTAAGAGAACTTCTATCCCTATCGAGGATAGCTGTTCCTTTAAGCATTCCACGGACAAAAAGCTGGAGGCTTATTTGAAGATGATGTATGTTCATCAGGGTCGTCAATGGCAACCTGCAGTTTGTATTGCCAGAGTAGCAAGTGTGGCATCTTATTGGTGCGATGCCTTGTCTGAATTAATTGTAGAAGAAACTTTGTTGCAGGGGATTTAAGATAGAATTAAGGATCTCAAATTAGCCAATTCTTTTATCTTTGATGCTAACATGCAAATCATTAGACTGGGGGCCAAGATGTCTGGCTTTACTGTTCTAGCCCATAGGGCCCTGTGGCTTAAATCTTGGTCAGCTGATGTTACTTCCAAGTCTCAGCTCCTGGCGCTTCCTTACAAGGGTAAGACCTTGTTTGGGCCTGGTCTGGCAGAAATAATTTCTGATATTACGGGTGGAAAAGGGTCTTTAATACCACAAGACAAGAAGAACAGACCTAAAGGACGTCAAAGTAATTTTCGTTCTTTTTTGTCACTTCAAAGGTCAAAAGTCTTCCTCTCCCTCTTCCAAGCAGGAACAGCCCAAGTCTTCTTGGAGACTCAATCCGTCTTGGAACAAGGGGAAACTATCAAAGAAACCCTCAGCTTAGTCTGTCAGCATGAAGGGTCTTCCCCGGTCCGGGATCGGATCAGGTGGGGGGCAGACTTTTACTTGTCAAGCATGGATACAAGATGTTCCAGATCCTTAGGCTGTGGACATAGTATCTCAGGGTTACAAAATAGAATTAAAATCTCATCCTCCCAAGGGCAGATTTCTCCTCTCAAGGTTAACTGCGGATCAGGTAGAAAGAGAGGCATTCTTAAATTGCGTTCAGGACCTCTCTTCATTGGCAGTGATTGTTCCAGTTCCAGTAAGAGAACAGGGTATAGGATTTTATTCAAATCTGTTTGTGGTTCCCAAATAGGGAACTTTTTGACCCATTTTAGAACTAAAGTGTCTCAACAAGTTTCTCAGGGCTCCATCCTTCAAAATTTAAACCATTCGTTCCATTCTTCCCTTGGTCCAAGAAGGTCATGACGACCATAGACCTGAAGGATGCCTATCTTCATGTTCCCATCCACAGGGATCATCACCAGTTCCTGAGATTCGCTTTTCAAGGCAAGCACTTTCAGTTTGTCGCTCTTCCGTTTGGCCATGCCACAGCTCCCAGAATTTTCTCAAAGGTTCTGGGGGCTCTCTTGGCAGTTGTCAGGTCTTGGGGAATTGCGGTGGCGCCTTATCTGGACGACATATTGGTTCAGGCACCATCTTTTCAACAAGCAAGATCTTGTTGTCTTTTCTACGTTCCCATGGTTGGAAACTGAATCTGGAGAAAAGTTCCCTCGTTCCAGCTACAAGGGTTTTTTTCTTAGGGACAATCATAGATGCCCTATCTATGACGATTTTTCTGACGAAGGTCAGAAAATCAAAACTTCTCTCGTCTTGCCTCTCTCTACAGTCTACTGTTCGGCTATCAGTGGCTCAGTGTATGGATGTAATTGGTCTGATGGTTGCTTCCATGGACATTCCTTTTGCTCGATTCCATTTGAGAGCTCTGCAGTTATGCATGCTCAGACAATGGAACAGAGATCATGCGGATATGTCTCGCAGTATAGATCTGGATCAGTTGACAAGAGACTCTCGTGGTGGCTTTCCCAGGATCATCTGTCTTGGGGCACATGCTTCTGGAGACCCTCCTGGGTGATTGTGACCATGGACGCCAGCCTGCTAGATTGGGGAGCAGTCTGGGACTCGTTAAAGGCGCAGGGATTATGAACTCGGGAGGAGTCTGCTCTCCCCATAAACATCTTGGAGTTGAGAGCGATCTACAATGCTCTGATGGCTTGGTTCCAATTATCCTTAGCCCGGTTTATCAGGATCCAATCGGACAACATCACCTCAGTGACTTACATTAACAACTCTGAGTTATTTAGCCATGACCATGGCACGGATTATTCAGTGGGCGGAAGTTCACAATTGTCTATATGCCATCCACATTCCAGGAGTGGACAACTGGGAGGCGGATTTCCTGAGCAGACAGACATTTCATCCCGGGGAGTGTTCTGCAGGTTAACTCTCGAGTTGGGGTGCCGGAGTTAGATCTGATGGCGTCTCAGCAGAACATCAAGCTTCCAAGGTATGGTTCAAGGTCAAGAGATCTCTGATACATGTTCTGGCGGTTCCTTGGGATTTTGGTCTCGCATACCTGTTTTCTCCGTTTGCGCTCATTCCACAAGTCATTTCTCGTATCAAACAGAAGAGAGCGTCGGTAATTCTAATAGCTCCTGCATGGCCTCGGAGGATTTGGTATGCAGACCTAGTGAAGATGTCATCTCTTCCACCTTGAGGGGTTACCTCTGAGGAAGGACCTTCTAACTCAGGGTCCATTCCTCCATCCAAATCTCGTTTTTCTAAAGCTGACTGCTTGGTGATTGAACACTTAGTTCTGGCTATGCGTGGGTTTTCTGAGTCTGTCATTGATACTATGATTCAGGCTCGCAAGCCTGTTACTCATAAAATTTACCATAAGGTATGGCGTAAATACCTTTATTTGTGTGAATCAAAGGGCTACTCTTGGAGTAGGGTCAGGATTCCTAGAATGTTGTCTTTTTCCTCCAGGAAGGTCTGGAGAAAGGGTTGTCAGTCAGTTCTCTGAAGGGTCAGATTTCTGCACTATCTTTTCTTTTACATAAGTGTCTGGCGGATGTGCCAAATATTCATTATTTTTGTCAGGCCCTGGTTAGAATCAGGCCTGTGTTTAGACCTGTTGCTCCTCTTTGGAGCCTTAACCTTGTTCTTAAAGTTTTGCAGCAGGCTCCGTTTGAGCCAATGCATTCCATAGATGGAAGGTTTTGTTTCTTATTGCAATCTCTTCTGTTCTGAGATTTTCGGAACTCTCGGTTTTGCAGTGTGATTCGCCTTACCTTATTTCTCATGCGGATAAGGCGGTCCTTTGTACTAAATAAGGGTTTCTCCCTTAAGTGGTTTCAGACAGAAATATTAATCAGGAAATTGTTGTTCCTTCTGTCTGTCCTAATCCTTCCTCTCATAAGGAACGTCTGTTGCACAACTTGGGTGTGGTGCACGCTCTAAAGTTCTACCTACAGGCTACTAAGTTTTTTTGCCAGTCTTCTGCCCTGTTTGCTTCTCTGGAAAGTGTAATGGTCAGAAGGCTACTTTTACTTCTCTTTCCCTCTGGTTGAGAAGTATGATTCGTCTCGTCTTCTTGGGCTTTCAAAAATGAAGCTTCTGTGGAACAGATGTGCAAGGCTGCAACTTGGTTCTCTCTGCATACTTTTTCCAAATTCTACAAATTTGATATTTTTGCCTCGGCTAAGGCTTCCTTTGGGAGAAAGATTCTTCAAGCGGTGGTGCCTTCTGTTTAGGTCTGCCTGTCTTATTCTCCCTCCCTATTCATTCCGTGTCCTCTAGCTTGGTTATTGGTTCCCACCACTGCCTACCTGATAAATTTCTTTCTTTCCGGACATGGGGATTCCACGACCCCACCCTTTAGATTAGACAGTAATTTTTTACTAAACCTCAGGCACCTCTACACCTTTGTGTTATCATCTTTTTAAATTTCCCTTCGGCTGAATGACTGGGGGTTATGGGTAAGGGAAGTGACACTTTGCCTCCTCCTGCTGGTCAGGAGTGAATATCCCAATAGTAATTGGAATGACGTTGTGGACTCTCCATGTCCGTAAAGAAAGAAATTTAGCTGGTAAGCATAAATTTTGTTTTAATTTTCACTAGACTGTTCCTTTAAGATAAAGAAAAGCTAGTATTCCATTTTTTCAATGTTTTTTTTGTACAAACCTCAATACTATACTTATAAAATGTATTTAGTGTTTAATGTCCCTTTAAACCACATTTTATGAGGGTGGAGCCAAGGCAGGCATAATGGAGGACGTGTGATATGTGAGCTCCAGGTGCAGTGAATAAGAAAAGTGGAGAAAAGGTTATCATAAGCTCCCAGAGGGTCACTAAAACACCGCCGGAGTGTTTATACATCAATCCTCTGTGTTTTATGACCACTCAGTTTGCTCAGTGTAAAAGCTGACATGCAGTCTTTGACGTCTTGCAAGCTGAGTACAAGAACCAAAATGCCGGTCTCCTAAGAATCAGATAAGCTGGAGAGAAAACAGAGGATAAAACGGCAAGGAAGCTGCCACATCACAGGGTAAGGAGTTCAGAGGGTAATATGGTAAGCAATTAATCTACAGGGTGATTGAGGAAGAAAGACAATTTTAAGACGCCATAGCAGGGAATCAGCCACGTGGGAGGCAGCATGTTAATAAAGTGATTATAAACAGCCAGAGAGACTTGAACAGCAACATGCCTACTATTTAATAAAGACTTTTAACCCTACATGATGTTAATGAATCGGGCTGCAGAGGAAGCATAAGTAAATAAAGCATTAAAATGTGAAAGCTGGATCACAAAATAACACATAAAAAGAAATAGCATTGTATGGTGATATAGCACAGATTGTACCTATCTATAGTACACAGCATATCACCAAAACTACTCAGAAACTTTGGATGGAAGGAAAATAACTTTGACACAGAACATTCACCCTATATAAATCACTCCCTGCAATTTATTTTTCTCCTGTAAACCACTCCGGCTTTGCATGTGACTCCAAAGTGCTATTAAAACACTAGTGCTGCAGCAGACTTTCTCCCACTTCAGGACATAAACAGGGGTCTTGCTATCCTTTGTTCAACAGCTAGATCATTTCAAGTGTTCCTCCATTTTATTATATGAGCTATATCATGTCAGTCAGAAGACAAAGTAAACTAAATGCTACAAATAAACCTGCAGCAGCCAATATATTTTTTAAACCTCAGAAAGGAGAAAAGGCTCATGATAAAGAAATTGTTGTAACTGAGGAAGAAATGGAAGAAGTTCTAGAACCAACTTCGCCAGCGGGTAATAATATACCCATTACCAGAAGTGACATAAGGAACCTTGTCTCCAAACAAGACATATCCACAATATTTGACAAAATGTGGGAAAAGCTGGACACCCTCCAGAACACTGTTACAAACAGTCTCACTGAAATCAAACAGGATATTTCGGAACTGGGATACAGGTTAGAATCCTTGGAAGAAAAAGAAGAAACACTGGAAGAAGACATTACAACCATAACTCAACAAATGGCTGATCAACAACAGGAATTGGCAGACATTAATGACAAGCTGGAAGACCTGGAAAATAGGAGCAGGAGGTGTAATATACGTCTAAAGGGTATCCCTGAAACTATAGTTACAACAGAATTAAGCAATTATCTTCTACAACTATTCCAGGCTATCACAAGCTCTGCTGAGGATGGAAAATTCCAAATGGAAAGGGCACATAGAGCTCTAAGAGCAAAACCAAAGGACACAGAACCACCAAGGGACGTCATAATTAAACTATTACGCTTCCAAGAAAAAGAAGAAATCATGACTGCAGCTAGAAAAAATCCAACCTTTAAATTTCAGGGCTCAGTCATACAATTTTACCAGGACCTTTGTATCAAAACACTGCAGAAGCGTTCTGCTCTCCGTCCGCTGACACAACTACTGCGAAAAAATCAGATATTATACAGATGGGGATTCCCTTTCGCACTTCACATACACCATGAGGGCAGAACAATCACTATCAAGGAGAAACAAGACATACCAGGTCTATGCCAACTGCTTAAGCTGGATTGTCCAGAGATTCCAGATAACTCTCAAGACAATACCAAAAGACCCACACAGCCATTAAGAGGAACAGCTCAAAGTGAACGTTGGACAAAGGTCTCTAAAAGGAAACAAAGGCCCTGAAGGATTAAAGAGACTGAGAGAACTGACTGATGTTCTTTAACAAGTATAATCTTTCTTTGCCTTACTCCGTGTGGAGGAGTTATTGTCACGGCTCATGTTGTGGTAAAAGACTTGAATATCAATCTCCTAGTAGTAAATAATGGCACAAGCATAAAGTATATTTATTTATGTCAGTAAAAAGAACATTAAGTAAATTATAAAGAACTGGAGATTGATAAGATATGACTAAATTACACTATCCATGACATTAGTTATTATTATATGTTCCCTCTAGGAATAAAAGATCCACTTTTTCAATTCATTATTATATAAGATACACTATGTAATATTTAGCTGCACACCCACTTAGATAGATTTGATGTTGCAGACAAACAAGAATAACTTGAAGGATTACAGATTGTTTAATAGTTTGTTGTTGTTTAATGTTGAGCTATGTTTTTTTATGTTTTTGTTGTTTTTTTGTTTCAAGTACCGTCGAGCAGTGGTCAGGAAAGTTTCTCCATAACAGGATGGACACTAAGAGAGCAGTTGTTAGTCAGGAAATGGAGGCATTGATGTTCAGGTATGAGGAGGGGAGAGGTAAAATGCTCAATTATGGATTCTAGATGGAAGATAATCTCCCATAATGTAAGAGGTTTGAATACCAATATTAAAAGGAAAACTGCACTTACCCAATATAACAATATGAAGGCTAAAATCATTTTCCTACAGGAGACACATTTTACACACCATCAAATCCCTAAATATTGGGACAAACAATACACGCAACACTTTCACTCCACAACCGATAAAAAGAAAAGAGGAGTATCAATACTTATTCATAATTCCATTCAATTTATAAAAGAAGAGGTGATAAGGGATAAGGAAGGCAGATATCTTATAGTGAGGGGGACTGTGCAAGACAAACAAGTCACACTCTGCAACATATATGCACCTAATGAGCAACAACACAAATTTTTTGATAATCTTTCGAATTTACTGATCCAATGGTCTCAAACCTTGATAATATTTGCTGGGGATTTTAATGTAAACTTAAAGATTTTAAGGGATACTAATACATCTAAACTTACAAATAAACAATTAAGACTTAACTCTATTACCAAATCCATTAGGGGATCTTTAGAGAATCATAATATATATGACACTTGGACGACATTATATGGACAAACAAATGACCACACATACTACTCACCTGCACATAAAACATATACCAAACTCGACTATATATTTATTAGCCAAATTCTATTACCAAACCTAATCTCTTCATCCATTCACGCCTCAGTATGGTCAGACCATTCCATAATACAGATACAACTAAAAGGTCTTATTAATGTAGAAAGACAAAGATCCTGGACATACGACCCTACAATACTAAAGCAACCAGGTATACAAACTAAAATATTAAAGAGTCTGGAAGAGTACTGGAAATTAAACGTAGACCCTGCAATCAACCCAGTAATCATATGGGCTGCACATAAGCCATATATTAGAGGGTTACTTATAAAGGAAAAAGCTTTATATATAAAACAGAGTAGGTTTGCGGTAGCTACCTTGCAACAAGAGATTGAACTCTTGGAAAAGGCACATCAAAATACACTATCCCAACTATCACTAGACACATTGACAAATAAAAGAAAAGAACTGGCTAAAATTTTATCTGATAATTCAGTGAGGTCCATTAATAAATTAAAAACATACTATTTCCTATATGCAAACAAGCCAGATAGATATCTGGCCCATAAGCTAAGAGAAAGAACAAAATCTTTCACAATAGCACAAATTCAAAAACCAGATGGTACTATGACATCTCATCCGCAAGAAATTACAGAATGTTTTGCCAAATATTATGAATCTCTGTATGATGGGAAGAAGGTGGGTCAATCCCCCCAGATAGAGACCCTAAGAAATAAACTACTAATGTTAGCGAATCTGCCAAAATTAGACAAAGCGGACGCAGAGGCACTGGATGCAGAGATCTCTGCTACTGAGGTGTCTGCAGCTATTAAAGATCTTAAAATAGGAAAGGCAGCAGGTCCCGATGGATTTTCAGGAGATTACTACAAGCTATTTAGAACCAATTTGACTTCCCACCTACATAAATTTTGTAAAGATGTCATGTCAGGCACGCCGGTTCCCTCTGAACTTTTACAGGCCAAGATAGTAGTAATCCCTAAGCCAGGGAAAAACCCCAAAATAGTACAAAATTATAGGCCAATTTCCTTAATTAACCAAGATCTCAAGATTCTCACCAAAATCCTAGCAAACAGGCTTAAACAATACTTACCTTCATTGATCCATCCTGATCAGGTAGGGTTTATTAAAGATAGGGAGGCCCCTGATAATGTAAGACGCATAGTGACGCTGATAGAATATCTGAAGGGAACAGAAACGCCTTCTCTGCTCCTTTCTCTGGATGCGGAGAAAGCGTTTGACAGAGTAGATTGGCAATATATGATGGCAGTTCTCAAATATATGGGATTCGGTAGTAAATTTAGGGGGGCAATCAAAAATATATACACAAATCCAGTAGCAACAATTAGGGCAGCGGGATATCAGTCTCGACCTATCAATATATTGAATGGAACTCGTCAGGGATGTCCGTTGTCTCCACTTTTATTTTCGTTGTGCATAGAACCTTTGGCGTCTTGTATTCGCAACTCTAAGGATATCCATGGGGTTAAATTAAATAAAGGGGAACAAACACTAACTTTATTTGCAGACGATATCTTGCTTACAATTACAAAACCAATGCTTTCCCTCCCTAGGTTGTACCAATTATTAGAAGATTTTTCCAATGTTTCGGGTTTCAAAATAAATTCGGATAAATGTGAAGCACTCCCTCTATCATTACCAACACACACACAAAAGTTGATAGAAGCGAACTTTGATTTTAAATGGGTTAATCATTCCCTAAAATATCTAGGCATACAAATCACAGACACCATAGAAACATTGTATAAAGCAAACTACATCCCAATTTACAAAACTATAAGAAGAGATATATTGAAATGGAAGAAAGGGAACTTTTCTTGGTATGGCAGATTATCGGCCATTAAAATGAATGTCCTACCAAGACTGTTATATCTATTTAGAGCTTTACCTATTAAAATCCCAATAAAAGAGCTTGAAGAACTACAATCTGAAATTATTAAATTTATAAGAGGACATAAAACAGCTAGAATAGCTGCTCATATTTTAAAACAACACAAGCTATTGGGAGGTGTAGGAGTCCCTAATCTTAGAGATTATTATCATGCTGCCAGACTGGCACAAAATGCTCTTTTATGTAAAGATTGCCAGGGGATGACATGGCCAGGTATTGAAGCAGATATTGGAAGACTAAGCACTCCGGGAGATATATTATGGAAACCCTCAGATCCAAAAGACCAGAGGATAATTAAACTAAAAACTACAGAAGATTCTAAGCTTATGTGGAGGTCACTAACACATACAATGAAATTACTCTCGCCACACACTATTATAATACCTCTAAGTACACTACTCCCAAAAGAATTTCAAAAACAAATAGATAAGTGGGGAAATAAAGGCCTCTATAGGGTAGCTGATTTCCTAGACAATGGGAAGTTGTTGACATTTACACAATTAAGAGATAAAATACACCCAAATACATTGCACTGGTTTTTATATCTCCAAATTTCCCATGCTATAAATACATATAGACTAGGCAGCATCCCAGCCTGCCCAAAAACTGCTCTGGAACAAATGATAATGACACCCGGTAGAAATAAAAAAATGATTACACGCTTATACTTAGCCATTCAAGAAGCAAATAGTTCAGCAAAATTGGTAATTTATGACAAATGGGAACAAGATTTAGCTATAACCTATGATAGAGAAGATTGGAGCCAGATTTTCTCCTCAATGAGGAGAAGCTTAATAGGGGCAGACCTTATCGAAAATTCAATAAAAACCTCATATAGATGGTACCTTACACCACTGAAAACCTCACATTACACCACACAGGGTAGTAGATTATGTTATCGGGGATGTAATGGGATAGGGACCTATTTTCACATGTGGTGGGAGTGTCCAAAGATACAACCTACATGGGACAAGCTTTCTCAACTATTTAAGGTGATTCTAGACGACTCCTTTACATTATCAGCCTCACAGGCCTTACTACATATCCCTCAGGAGTCAATGAACTCGATTACTAATAGATGGGTTAATATTATATGTACAGCAACCAGAATATGTATAGCTAGAAAATGGAAAGTGGGGGCTCCAGAATGGGGTGAGGTAATGATCAAAATTGAAGATGTTTATAATATGCTAGAATCAGCTGCATGGATACAAGGGACATCTGAGAGATTCCAAAACATGTGGATACACTGGATTTTAAATAAACAGAAATATGTAGGTACATACAGATCAACACTAAGTAACCAATAAGGCTTTTTTAGGGCAATTAAATTGGAGAGAATAGGAACTTTCTTAAATATAGATATAGCGTTCTAAAGAAATCTACAACATTGTCACTGCTCGACGGGAAAAGTTTAAAGTTAAAGGTTTTTCTTTGTATACAGTTATGAAGTTTAGGTTTAGGGAAATGGGATAAGAGGGGGGAGGGGGTGGAGAGGGAGTTAGGGAAGGGGGGAGAAAAATTGATGAAAATGATATAAACAGGGTGCTGAAAACTTTAATTGTTTTAAGAATACTAGGACATTGTAACCCAGCACACTGTTTTATTATGTTGTATTTGATGTGATCCATGACAATAAAAATTATTTCAACTAAACCACATTTTATGCATGCATTTGTATAACCCCGATTTTTAGCCTTGTTTATTTCATGCATCAACTGATATTGAGGGCCCGATGATCTAAAGCTCTCTGGGCTGGCGAGATTATTAAAGATTGCTTGCCAGTACTCTAATTTCACTGATGGAATGAACTAAAGCCACTTTCTCTTGTAAGATGTATCGAGTCCACGGATTCATCCATACTTGTGGGATATTCTCCTTCCCTACAGGAAGTGGCAGAGAGAGCACCCACAGCAGAGCTGTCTATATAGCTCCTCCTCTAGCTCCACCCCCCAGTCATTCTCTCTGCCTGCTTAACTGCTAGGAAGGGCAAAGTGAGTGTGGTGACAAAAATGTTAGCTTTTATTTTCTCAAGCAAAAGTTTGTTATTTTAAATGGTACCGGTGTGTACTATTCACTCTCTAGCAGAAAAGGGATGAAGATTTCTGCAAGGAGGATGATGATCTTAGCATTTTGTAACTAAGATCCACTGCTGTTCTCACAAGGGCTGAAGAGTACAGGAAAACTTCAGTTGGAGGAACAGTTTGCAGGCTAAACTGCATTAAGGTATGTTCAGTCTATTTTTTTCTAGACAGACTGTGTTATTTCTAGAAAAGGCTGGCAATATCCCCATGAGGGAAAGGTAAGCTGTATTCAGTAAAAGAGGAATCCAAGCTTGCATAAAGGGCTCATAGTTACTGGTGACACTAATAGAAAAAAAACGTTTTGGTTTAGTTACAAATAAAACGTTTTTTGAGGGACTTTAAGGGGTATTTGTGCTTTGTTTAAGGGTTATTAACCCACATGGCTAGTTTAAGAAATACTCTGTGGCGTTTTTTAGGCCCTATAACATCGAGTGAGGTGGGAGGGGCCTATTTTCAGTTGCACAGTTTATTTACCTCAGAAGCATCCAGCTACTTCTCCAGATTCCTGCTGTATTTGAGGGTATGTAAAGAGGTTTTTTTTACCCACAAATCGTTCCTAAAGGGCAAGTAGGCGCCACAGCAGAGCTGTGGCAAGGTGCTGAACGTTATTTTACCGGTTTTGAAGTTTTTTCAATCCAGTTTTTACAGTAAGGGGTTAATTGTTTATTTGCATAGTTGTACAAAGTTACTAAGGCTTTATGATGCTACTATAAAAATGTTGTTGTGTTTACTGCTTTTTTACACTGTTTTGCAGAGTTTGTGCAGCTTTTTTTCTTTTAAAGGCACAGTACCGTTTTTGTTTAAAGTGTTTTTTACTTTGATTAAAGTGTTTTCCAAGCTTGCTTGTTACATTACTAGCCTGTTTAACATGTCTGACACCAAGGAGAATCCTTGTTCTATGTGTTTAGAAGCCATTGTGGAACCCCCTCTTAGAATGTGTCCCACTTGCACTGATATGTCTATAAATTATAAAGAGCATATTTTAGCACTTAAAAATATTGCAATAGATGATTCTCAGTTAGAAGGAAATGAGGGTTTAGCATCTAGCTCTCCCCAAGTGTCACAACCAGTAACGCCCGCACAAGTGACGCAAAGTACCTCTAGTGCGTCTAATTCATTTACTTTACAAGACATGACCACAGTTATGAATAAAACCCTCACAGAGGTTTTCTCTTAACTGCCTGGTTTACAAGGAAAGCGTGTCAGCTCTGGGTTAAGAACAAATGCTGAGCCGTCTGACGCTTTAGTAGCCGTATCTAATATACCCTCACAATGTTCTGAAGTAGGGGTAAGGGATTTGTTATCTGAGGGAGAGATTTCTGATTCAGGAAAGACGCTCCCTCAGACAGATTCTGATATGACGGCCTTTAAATTTAAGCTTTAACACCTCCGCTTATTGCTTAAGGAGGTATTAGCTACTCTAGACGATTGTGACCCTATAGTGGTCCCAGAGAAATTGTGTAAAATGGACAGATACTTAGAGGTTCCTGTTTACACTGATGTTTTTCCAGTCCCTAAGAGGATTGTGACTATTGTTACTAAGGAGTGGGATAGACCAGGTATTCCGTTCGCTCCCCCTCCTGTTTTTAAGAAAATGTTTCCCATATCTGACACCATACAGGACTCGTGGCAGATTGTTCCTAAGGTGGAGGGAGCTATTTCTACTATTGCTAAGCGTACAACTATACCTATCGAAGACAGTTGTGCTTTCAAAGATCCTATGGATAAAAAATTAGAGGGTCTCCTAAAGAAAATTTTTGTTCATCAAGGTTTTCTTCTCCAACCTATTGCATGCATTGTTCCTGTAACTACTGCAGCTGCTTTCTGGTTTGAGGCTCTAGAAGAGGCTCTCTAGGTGGAGACTCCATTAGAGGATATTATAGATAGAATTAAGGCCCTTAAGTTGGCTAATTCTTTCATTACAGATGCCGCTTTTCAAATGGCTAAATTAGCGGCAAATAATTCAGGTTTTGCCATTTTAGCACGCAGGGCATTATGGCTAAAGTCCTGGTCTGCTGATGTGTCATCAAAATCTAAATTGTTGAACATCCCTTTCAAAGGAAAGACCCTATTCGGGCCTGCACTGAAAGAAATTATTTCAGACATCACTGGAGAGAAAGGCCATGCCCTCCCTCAGGATAAAACAAATAATTTCGGAACTTCAAGGGTGGTCCCGCTTCAGCTTCCCCTGCAGCAAAGCAAGAGGGGAATTCTGTCCAATCCAAGTCAGTCTGGAGACCTAACCAGGCTTGGAACAAAGGTAAACAGGCCAAGAAGCCTGCTGCTGCCTCTAAGACAGCATGAAGGGATAGCCCCTGATCCGGGACCGGATCTAGTAGGGGGAAGACTCTCTCTCTTTGCTCAGGCTTGGGCAAGAGATGTTCACGATTCCTGGGCTTTAGAAATTGTGTCCCAAGGATATCTTCTGGACTTCAAAGACAAAGAGAGAGGCGTTCTTACGCTGTGTAGAAGACCTACATACCATGGGAGTGATTCGCCCAGTTCCAAGAGCGGAACAAGGGCTAGGTTTTTACTCCAACCTGTTTGTGGTTCCAAAAAAAGAGGGAACCTTCAGACCAATTTTAGATCTCAAGATCCTAAACAAATTCCTCAGAGTCCCATCCTTCAAGATGGAGACCATTCGGACTATTTTACCAATGATCCAGGAGGGTCAATATATGACCACCGTGGACTTAAAGGATGCGTATCTACACATCACTATCCACAAAGATCATCACCAGTTCCTCAGGTTCGCTATTCTGGACAAGCATTACCAGTTTGTGGCTCTTCCCTTCGGGTTGGCTATAGCTCCCAGAATTTTCACAAAGGTGCTAGGGTCCCTTCTGGCGGTTCTAAGGCCGCGGGGCATAGCAGTGGCGCCTTATCTGGACGATATCTTAATTCAGGCGTCGACTTGCCAACTAGCCAAATCTCACACGGACATCGTGTTGGCTTTTCTAAGATCTCACGGGTGGAAGGTGAACGTAAAAAAGAGTTCACTTATCCCTCTCACAAGAGTTCCATTCCTGGGAACTCTGATAGATTCGGTGGAGAGGAAAAATTTTCTGACGGAGGTCAGGAAATCAAAGATTTTAACCACCTGCCGAGCTCTTCATTTCATTCCTCGGCCGTCAGTGGCTCAGTGTATGGAGGTACTCGGAAAAATTGTAGCGACAATGGACATAGTTTCGTTTGCTCGCTTGCATCTCAGACCACTGCAACTATGCATGCTCAAACAGTGGAATGGGGATTATGCAGATTTATCTCCTCAGATAAATATGGATCAAGAGACCAGAGACTCTCTTCTTTGGTGGTTGTCACAGGATCATCTGTCCCAGGGAATGTGTTTCCGCAGGCTAGCATGGGTCATAGTGACGACGGACGCCAGCCTATTGGGCTGGGGTGCAGTCTGGAATTCCCTGAAAGCACAGGGTTTGTGGACTCAGGAGGAGGCTTTCCTCCCAATAAATATTTTAGAACTGAGAGCGATGTTCAATGCGCTTCAGGCGTGGCCTCAGCTGGCTTCGGCCAGATTCATCAGATTCCAGTGGGACAATATCACGACTGTAGCATATATCAATCTTCAGGGGGGAACAAAGAGTTCTCTAGCGATAATAGAGGTTACCAAAATAATTTGATGGGCAGAGACTCACTCTTGCCATCTATCAGCAATTTATATCCCAGGAGTGGAGAACTGGGAAGCGGATTTTCTAAGTCATCAGACTTTTCATCCGGGGGAGTGGGAACTCCATCCGGAGCTGTTTGCACAATTGATTCAGCAATGGGGCACACAAGAATTGGATCTGATGGCGTCTCGTCAGAACGCCAAACTTCCTTGTTACGGGTCCAGGTCAAGGGATCCTCAGGCAGTACTGATAGATGCTCTAGCAGTACCCTGGTCGTTCAACCTGGCTTATGTGTTTCCACCATTTCCTCTCTTTCCTCGTTTGATTGCCAGAATCAAACAGGAGAGAGCTTCAGTGATTTTGATAGCACCTGCGTGGCCACGCAGGACTTGGTATGCAGACCTGGTGGACATGTCATCTCTTCCATCATGGACTCTGCCTCTGAGACATGACCTTCTGATTCAAGGTCCGTTCCAGCATCCAAATCTAGTTTCTCTGCGGCTGACTGCTTGGAGATTGAATGCTTGATTTTATCCAAGCGGGGTTTCTCTGAGTCAGTCATAGATACCTTGATTCAGGCTCGAAAGCCTGTCACTAGGAAAATTTATCATAAGATATGGCGTAAATATCTTTATTAGTGCGAATCCAAAGGCTACTCATGGAGTAAGATCAGGATTCCTAGGATTTTGTCCATTCTCCAAGAAGGATTGGAGAAGGGGCTATCAGATAGTTCCTTAAAGGGACAGATATCTGCTTTATCAATTCTACTGCACAAGCGTCTGGCAGATGTTCCAGATGTTCAGTCTAGAATCAAGCCTGTGTTTAAACCTGTTGCTCCGCCATGGAGTTTGAATTTAGTTCTTAAAGTTCTTCAAGGGGTTCCGTTTGAACCTATGCATTCCATAGATATTAAGCTTCTATCTTGGAAAGTTCTGTTTTTAGTTGCTATCTCTTCAGCTCGAAGAGTTTCTGAACTATCTGCGTTGCAATGCGACTCGCCTTATCTTGTTTTCCATGCTGATAAGGTGGTTTTGCGTACCAAAGCTGGATTCCTCCCTAAGGTTGTTACTAATAGGAATATCAATCAGGAAATTGTTGTTCCTTCTCTGTGTCCTAATCCTTCCTCTAAGAAGGAGCGTCTGTTGCACAACTTGGACGTGGTTCGTGCTTTGAAGTTTTACTTGCAAGCAACCAAGGATTTCCGTCAAACAACTTCTTTGTTTGTTGTCTATTTTGGAAAACGTACAGGTCAAAAAGCTACGGCTACCTCTCTTTCTTTTTGGCTGAAAAACATCATCCGTTTGGCATACGAGACTGCTGGACAGCAGCCTCCTGAAAGGATTACAGCTCACTCTACTAGAGCGGTGGCTTCCACATGGGCTTTTAAAAATGATGCTTCTGTTGAACAGATTTGTAAGGCTGCGACTTGGTCTTCGCTTCATACCTTTTCCAAATTTTACAAATTTTATACTTTTGCTTCTTCGGAGGCTATTTTTGGGAGAAAAGTTCTTCAAGCAGTGGTGCCTTCTGTTTAGGTATCTGTCTTGTCCCTCCCGTTCATCCGTGTCCTGTAGCTTTGGTATTGTATCCCACAAGTAAAGGATGAATCCGTGGACTCGTTGTACCTTATAGAAGAGAAGTAAATTTATGCTTACCTGATAAATTAATTTCTTCTATGGTACGACGAGTCCACGGCCCGCCCTGTCATTTTAAGACAGATTATATTTTTTTATTTTAAACTTCAGTCACCTCTGCACCTTTTAGTTTCTCCTTTTTCTTCCTGTATCTTCGGTCGAATGACTGGGGGGTGGAGCTAAGGGAGGAGCTATATAGACAGCTCTGCTGTGGTGCTCTTTGCCACTTCCTGTTAGCAGGAGGATAATATCCCGCAAGTAAAGGATGAATCCGTGTACTCGTCGTACCATAGAAGAAATTAATTTATCAGGTAAGCATAAATATACTTTTCTCCAACATAGGTGTGTCCGGTCCACGGCGTCATCCTTACTTGTGGGATATTCTCTTCCCCAACAGGAAATGGCAAAGAGCCCA
The DNA here is from genome assembly GCF_027579735.1 of Bombina bombina. Taxonomy (NCBI): domain Eukaryota; kingdom Metazoa; phylum Chordata; class Amphibia; order Anura; family Bombinatoridae; genus Bombina; species Bombina bombina. Next base: position 179,994,877 of record NC_069504.1, read on the forward strand.
GCAAAGCTGGTCACATGATCCCTCCTAGGCTCCGCCTACCCCAGTCATTCTCTTTGCCGTTGCACAGGCAACATCTCCACGGAGATGGCTAAGAGTTTTTTGGTGTTTAAAATTAGAACATCTCCGCGCTCTGCTTAAGGAGGTGTTATCTACTCTGGATGATTGTGACAATTTGGTCATTCCAGAGAAGTTATGTAAGATGGACAAGTTCCTAGAGGTCCCGGTGCCCCCCGATGCTTTTCCTATACCCAAGCGGGTGGCGGACATTGTAAATAAGGAATGGGAAAGGCCCGGCATACCTTTTGTTCCTCCCCCTATATTTAAATTTTTTTTTCCTATGGTCGACCCCAGAAAGGACTTATGGCAGACAGTCCCCAAGGTCGAGGGGGCGGTTTCTACTCTAAACAAACGCACTACTATCCCTATAGAAGATAGTTGTGCTTTCAAAGATCCTATGGATAAAAAATTAGAGGGTTTGCTTAAAAAGATGTTTGTTCAGCAAGGTTACCTTCTACAACCAATTTCATGCATTGTTCCTGTCACTACAGCAGCGTGTTTCTGGTTCGAAGAACTAGAAAAGTCGCTCAATAAAGACTCTTCGTATGAGGAGGTTATGGACAGAGTTCAAGCACTTAAATTGGCTAACTCTTTTATCTTAGACGCCACTTTGCAATTAGCTAGATTAGCGGCGAAAAATTCAGGTTTTGCTATTGTGGCGCGCAGAGCGCTTTGGCTAAAGTCTTGGTCAGCGGATGTGTCCTCCAAGAACAAATTGCTTAACATCCCTTTCAAAGGTAAAACGCTGTTTGGCCCTGACTTGAAAGAGATTATTTCAGACATCACTGGGGGAAAGGGCCACGCCCTTCCTCAGGATAGGTCTTTTAAGGCTAAAAATAAGCCAAATTTTCGTCCCTTTCGCAGAAACGGACCAGCCTCGAATTCTACACCCTCTAAGCAAGAGGGTAATAGTTCTCAAACCAAACCAGCCTGGAGACCGATGCAAGGCTGGAACAAGGGTAAGCAGGCCAAGAAACCTGCCACTGCTACTAAAACAGCATGAAGTGTTGGCCCCCGATCCGGGACCGGATCTGGTGGGGGGCAGACTCTCTCTCTTTGCTCAGGCTTGGGCAAGAGATGTTCAGGATCCTTGGGCGCTAGAAATAGTTTCTCAAGGTTATCTCCTGGAATTCAAGGAACTACCCCCAAGGGGGAGGTTCCACAGGTCTCAATTGTCTTCAAGCCAAATAAAAAGACAGGCATTCTTACATTGTGTAGAAGACCTGTTAGGAATGGGAGTGATTCATCCTGTTCCATTAGGAGAACAAGGGATGGGGTTCTACTCCAATTTGTTCATAGTTCCCAAAAAAGAAGGAACATTCAGACCAATTTTAGATCTCAAGATTCTAAACAAATTTCTCAGGGTTCCATCGTTCAAGATGGAAACCATTCGAACAATTCTTCCTACCATCCAGGAAGGTCAATTCATGACCACGGTGGATTTAAAGGATGCGTATCTACATATTCCTATCCACAAGGAACATCATCGGTTCCTAAGGTTCGCCTTTCTGGACAAGCATTACCAGTTTGTGGCACTTCCGTTCGGATTAGCCACTGCTCCAAGGATTTTCGCAAAGGTACTAGGGTCCCTTCTAGCGGTGCTAAGACCAAGGGGCATTGCAGTAGTACCTTACTTGGACGACATACTGATTCAAGCGTCGTCTCTGTCAAAAGCAAAGGCTCATACGGACATTGTCCTAGCCTTTCTCAGATCTCACGGGTGGAAAGTGAACATAGAAAAAAGTTCTCTTTCCCCGTCAACAAGAGTTCCCTTCTTGGGAACAATAATAGACTCCTTAGAAATGAAGATTTTTCTGACAGAGGCCAGAAAATCAAAACTTCTAAGCTCTTGTCAAGTACTTCATTCTGTTCTTCTTCCTTCCATAGGTAGATCAAAGAACCAGAGATTCACTCCGTTGGTGGCTGAACCTGGTCAACCTGTCACAGGGAATGAGCTTCCGCAGACCAGAGTGGGTCATTGTCACGACCGACGCCAGTCTGGTGGGCTGGGGCGCGGTCTGGGAACCCCTGAAAGCTCAGGGTCTATGGTCTCGGGAAGAATCTCTTCTCCCGATAAACATTCTGGAACTGCGAGCGATATTCAATGCTCTCAAAGCTTGGCCTCAACTAGCAAAGGCCAAATTCATAAGGTTTCAATCAGACAACATGACGACTGTTGCATATATCAACCATCAGGGGGGAACAAGGAGTTCCCTGGCGATGGAGGAAGTGACCAAAATAATTCAATGGGCGGAGAATCACTCCTGCCACTTGTCTGCAATCCACATCCCAGGAGTGGAAAATTGGGAAGCGGATTTTCTGAGTCGTCAGACTTTCCGAGTCGTCAGACTTTCCATCCGGGGGAGTGGGTACTCCATCCGGAAATCTTTGCCCAAATAACTCAATTATGGGGCATTCCAGACATGGACCTGATGGCGTCTCGTCAGAACTTCAAGGTTCCTTGCTACGGGTCCAGATCCAGGGATCCCAGGGCGACTCTAGTAGATGCACTGATAGCGCCTTGGACCTTCAACCTAGCTTATGTATTCCCACCGTTCCCTCTCATTCCAAGGCTGGTAGCCAGGATCAATCAGGAGAGGGCTTCGGTGATCTTGATAGCTTCTGCGTGGCCACGCAGAACTTGGTATGCAGACCTGGTGAATATGTCATCGGCTCCACCATGGAAGCTACCTTTGAGACAGGACCTTCTTGTTCAAGGTCCATTCGAACATCCGAATCTGGCTTCACTCCAACTGACTGCTTGGAGATTGAACGCTTGATTTTATCAAAGCGTGGGTTTTCAGATTCTGTCATTGATACTCTTGTTCAGGCTAGAAAGCCTGTAACTAGGAAAATTTACCATAAAATATGGAAAAAATATATTTGTTGGTGTGAATCTAAAGGATTCCCATGGAACAAGATAAAAATTCCTAAGATTCTATCCTTTCTACAGGAGGGTTTGGAGAAAGGATTATCTGCAAGTTCTTTGAAGGGACAGATTTCTGCTTTATCTGTTTTACTTCACAAAAAACTGGCGGCTGTGCCAGATGTTCAAGCTTTTGTTCAGGCTCTGGTTAGAATGAAGCCTGTTTACAAACCTTTGACTCCTCCTTGGAGTCTCAATTTAGTTCTTTCAGTTCTTCAAGGGGTTCCGTTTGAACCCTTACATTCCGTAGATATTAAGTTACTATCTTGGAAAGTTTTGTTTTTGGTTGCAATTTCTTCTGCTAGAAGAGTTTCAGAGTTATCTGCTCTGCAGTGTTCTCCTCCTTATCTGGTGTTCCATGCAGATAAGGTGGTTTTGCGTACTAAACCTGGTTTTCTTCCGAAAATTGTTTCTAACAAAAACATTAACCAGGAGATAGTTGTGCCTTCTTTGTGTCCGAATCCAGTTTCAAAGAAGGAACGTTTGTTACACAATTTGGATGTAGTTCGTGCTCTAAAATTCTATTTAGAGGCTACAAAGGATTTCAGACAAACATCTTCTTTGTTTGTTGTTTATTCTGGTAAAAGGAGAGGTCAAAAAGCAACTTCTACCTCTCTCTCTTTTTAGCTTAAAAGCATCATCCGATTGGCTTATGAGACTGCCGGACGGCAGCCTCCTGAAAGAATCACAGCTCACTCCACTAGGGCTGTGGCTTCCACATGGGCCTTCAAGAACGAGGCTTCTGTTGATCAGATATGTAAGGCAGCGACTTGGTCTTCACTGCACACTTTTACCAAATTTTACAAATTTGATACTTTTGCTTCTTCTGAGGCTATTTTTGGGAGAAAGGTTTTGCAAGCCGTGGTGCCTTCCATCTAGGTGACCTGATTTGCTCCCTCCCATCATCCGTGTCCTAAAGCTTTGGTATTGGTTCCCACAAGTAAGGATGACGCCGTGGACCGGACACACCTATGTTGGAGAAAACAGAATTTATGCTTACCTGATAAATTACTTTCTCCAACGGTGTGTCCGGTCCACGGCCCGCCCTGTTTTTTTTTAATCAGGTCTGATGAATTATTTTCTCTAACTACAGTCACCACGGTATCATATGATTTCTCCTATGCATATTCCTCCTTTACGTCGGTCGAATGACTGGGGTAGGCGGAGCCTAGGAGGGATCATGTGACCAGCTTTGCTGGGCTCTTTGCCATTTCCTGTTGGGGAAGAGAATATCCCACAAGTAAGGATGACGCCGTGGACCGGACACACCGTTGGAGAAAGTAATTTATCAGGTAAGCATAAATTCTGTTTTTAAACATCATACAAAACAAATAATTGAACTATTCACACAACCCAATTTTTTTCTTTCATGATTCAAATAGAGCTTGTGATTTTATACAACTTTGCAATTTACTTTTATTATCTAATGTTTTTTTTTTTTTTAAAAGGATACCTAGGTAGACTCAGGAGCTGCTGATTGGTTGCTGCACATATATGTTTAATATTATTGGCCCGCCCCTGTGTGTTAACTAGCTCCCAGTGGTTCATTGCTGCTTCTTCAAGAAAGGATACTAACAGAATGAAGCAAATTAGATAATAGAAGTAAACGTGAAAGTTGTTTAAAATTGTATTCTCTATCTGAATCATGAGAGAAAACATTTGGGTTTCATGTCCCTTTTAAGGTGCATCAAAAATCATAACGAATTTGTTAACCAAAAGTATTAAATCGTAATTTAAGTACACTGGGTGTGCAGAAAAAAACGCAAGAAATTTGTACTTAGAATACAAAATACAAAGAGTAATAATTTTGGGCTTAACATGGGCACTCCATGGGCGTATATAAAATTGTATCTCTAATCTCAGCGTAATTCTGTAAAGATTTTCTCACTACAGATCTCAGTTTTTTCTCATTTTCTAAAAGCTGGAGAGCTTTTCTCAAAACATTAAAAATACTTATAACCCTAATAGACAAACTCACATGCATACAAAAATATAGCCGATTGTAAGATGCTATGCGCAGAAAGCGGAGTAATGTGATTTATTTTGGCAGCAGTATTTAATTATTAAAGTGCACCTCCTGCTGACTGCCAACTTCGCTCCACGGTGCAAAGTTTCTCTTTCCAATGAGCTTCATTACTTTCTATAGGAGATATCTCGCTACTTGCAGGGTAAGCTAGCAAAACCTCTGTTAACAAATCCTTTTTTTTTTAATGTTAAACAATACTCGAAAGTATTCATAAACCTTGTGCAAGCTAATGTTTACCAAACTGCTAGAACAATGTCCTGCTGTTAAATGCCAAGTATATATATATGTATATGTATATATATATATATATATGTGTATATATATATATATATATATGTATATATATACAATTTCACCAAGGGCCAGGGTGCTAGAGTAGGTGATATGTAGTAGAATAGAAAACAGCACTCTCTGGACTTAAATTCAATCAGATAGTTTAATAGGTAATGTTTCGTGGGAATGCTGAAGGGGAGCATTCCCCGAAACGTTACCTATTAAACTATCTGTTTGAATTTAAGTCCAGAGAGTGCTGTTTTCTATTCTACTATATATATATATATATATATATATAATCAATCAAGATAAGGATAAGCACTCACTGGATTTAAATACAATAACTATTTATTGGTAGTGACGTTTCGGGGCATTCACCCCTTCCTCAGACAACCCAAACTGTGATACAAACAGTGTTATATAGCACATCAAACCCCTTCCCCATCATAGAATCAGCCAATCAAAATACATCAATGTAAATCCATAAGAGATGTAAAATAACAGATGTCAATTAACAATCAACATTACATTCATGTGTGATACCATCATAATATATAACAATAAAATATGTACAGATAATAATTATCTAATGTGGCACCATTGTGTATGTCAGTGATAACAATCTAAGTGGACATGGAACCAAGCCAGAAACATCGTAGTCAGTATCAGTAAATATCTGACTTTGCAGCAAAAACTGTGAACATAAGAGGCATCTATTACTCATTTAATACAACTGTAAGAAGGCTGCTTACTTGTTTATAACTTATCTGGGCGATGTGAGGCAAAGTACAAAAACACGCCATGCACGCTGAGTCCAGCGTGATCACAGGAGGGCGTGTGAGCATCCGGGTTACTTCCGGATCAGCGCGCTCTGAGTAGAGCCATGTTATGTGTTGCCATGGCAACCTATCGCAGTCTGACTTGTTTAGTCAAAGCGGAGCTAACTTCCGAGTGACAGCAGCAGGCTGCCATGGCAACCCCATATCATATGTACAATGCAAAAATAGCCAGCTGACCCAGTCTTATTTGATTCAATGAAGGACTAAACAATATACTGGTATTGGTATTGGCAAATATATCTATAAGCAATTATTATGCTCATTCACTATGGCGTGTTCACTGAGAGCTAGCTCAGTTGGCAGCTATCAGATATACCAGCTTGTAGTGATTACCTACAGTCAGGCTGCGATCTCTATAACCAAAGGGTGTCACCACATCATATTAGAGTCATGTTTCTAAAAAGCAGTAAAGAGTAAAAAATGGACATAATCTGTCAAAATAAGTTGATCAATCTATTACTTAATCTAGGGATCTGGAACTGTGGAGGCATTAGTGTGACAGGAACTTAGTCACCTATCGCTTTAATAAGTCCTAGCTATAGGTAAACTGTATAGATTACTACCCATATGTATATATATCCCCCTATTCAATATCTATATCACCCAATAGTGACAATGGGACCATGATGGTACATGATGGTAAATTAACCCATAACTTATAGCAGAACAATAGGGGGTTTTGGATCAGTAACTAAAATGTCAACATAAGACATTAATCAAATATACTAATGGGCATAACAAAGATTCTAGACAGAGGGCTATGATCCAATTTCCCATAAACACTGGATAAAGTATATCCTCACCTCAAAAGGAAAATGTACCATTATGGCTCAAACTCCTGATCATTACTGCAGTGGAGGGTAGAACTTCATCAATCAACTTCGAATCTCTTGGAGCATAGTAATCCCCAACTCTGGGATGGACAACGTGGACTCTCAATGTGCCCAACAAGGCACCAATGGAATTACATGGACTCTCATCATTAAAGGGTATATCTGGATATATCATATCCGTTCTACCAGGACTTATAAAAAGCAGTGCCAGTCCAGACTTGTATTTAGTCCACCCGGGTGTACCGTTCCAAGTCTATGGATCCATTTGGCTTCAATTTGAAGGAGCCTGTTCTTTCTGTTACCTCCCCGAGGCATTATTGGTACATGGTCAATCAGTATAAAGCGTAAATCCTTCACCGTGTGCTTCATCTGTACAAAGTGGCGTGCCACTGGTTGTTCCGATGTACCATCCTTGATTGCTGTCCTGATCGCAGTCCGATGGTTAGCCATCCTCTTCTTGATGTCATCGTCCGTCTTACCGACATAGTACTTCCCACATGTACAATTCAACAGATAGACCACAAACGGAGTAGAACACGTTAGATGGTGTTGGATCTTAAACCTCTTGGTGGTATGTGGATGGTGGAAGGTTTTGCTTTGTATCATCGAGTTGCATGTTGTGCAACCCAAGCACTTAAAACAACCCTGTCTCTTTGATTTTAACCATGTATCTTTGATGTAGGCGTGTCTTGGGTCAGTAATCATTAACATGTCTTGGAGATTGCGTCCTCTTTTATATCCCATCCTTGGTGGGGAGAAATCTTTAAATGGTAGCTGTGATCACGCTGGACTCAGCGTGCATGGCGTGTTTTTGTACTTTGCCTCACATCGCCCAGATAAGTTATAAACAAGTAAGCAGCCTTCTTACAGTTGTATTAAATGAGTAATAGATGCCTCTTATGTTCAGTTTTTGCTTCAAAGTCAGATATTTACTGATACTGACTACGATGTTTCTGGCTTGGTTCCATGTCCACTTAGATTGTTATCACTGACATACACAATGGTGCCACATTAGATAATTATTATCTGTACATATTTTATTGTTATATATTATGATGGTATCACACATGAATGAAATGTTGATTGTTAATTGACATCTGTTATTTTACATCTCTTATGGATTTACATTGATGTATTTTGATTGGCTGATTCTATGATGGGGGAGGGGTTTGATGTGCTATATAACACTGTTTGTATCACAGTTTGGGTTGTCTGAGGAAGGGGTGAATGCCCCAAAACGTCACTACCAATAAATAGTTATTGTATTTAAATCCAGTGAGTGCTTATCCTTATCTTGATTGATTATATATATATATATGTATCTTGATTGAATATCCTGCCAAGCACCCTGGTCTATGTTTGGGTTGGCGAGTGAGAGTGCACTTACTTGGAGTCTCTCTATATATATATATATATATATATATATATATATACACACATATACAGTATCTCACAAAAGTGAGTACACCCCTCACATTTTTGTAAATATTTTATTATTTATTTTCATGTGACAACACTGAAGAAATGACACTTTGCTACAATGTACAGTAGTGAGTGTACAGCCTGTATAACAGTGTAAATTTGCTGCCCCCTCAAAACGACTCAACACACAGCCATTAATCTCTAAACCGTTGGCAACAAAAGTGAGTACACCCCTAAGTGGAAATGTCCAAATTGGGCCCAATGTGTCAATATTTTGTGTGGCCACCATTATTTTCCAGCACTGCCTTAACCCTCTTGGGCATGGAGTTCACAATAGCTTGACAGGTTGCCTCTGGAGTCCTCTTCCACTCCTCCGTGATGACATAACGGATCTGGTGTATGTAAGAGACCTTGCGCTCCCCAACCTTCTGTTTGAGGATGCCCCACAGATGCACAATAGGGTTTAGGTCTGGATACATGCTTGGCCAGTCCATCACCTTTACCCTCAGCTTCTTTAGCAAGGCAGTGGTCGTCTTGGAGTCGTGTTTGGGGTCGTTATCATGTTGTAATACTGCCCTGCGGCCCAGTCTCCGAAAGGAGGGGATCATGCTCTGCTTTATTATGTCACAGTACATGTTGGCATTCATGGTTCCCTCAATGAACTGTAGCTCCCCAGTGCCGGCAGCACTCATGCAGGCCCAGACCATGACACTCCCACCACCATGCTTGACTGTAGGCACTACACACTTGTCTTTGTACACCTCACCTGGTTGCCGCCACACACGCTTGACACCATCTGAACCAAATAAGTTTATCTTGGACTCATCGGACCACAGGACATGGTTCCAATAATCCATGTCCTTAGTCTGCTTGTCTTCAGCAAACTGTTTGCAGGCTTTCTTGTGCATCATCTTTAGAAGAGGCTACCTTCTAGGACGACAGCCATGCAGACCAATTTGATGCAGTGTGCGGCGTATGGTCTGATCACTGACAGGCTGACCCCTCTCCCCTTCAACCTCTGCAGCAATGCTGGCAGCACTAATACGTCTATTTCCCAAAGACAACCTCTGGAAATGACGCTGAGCACGTGCACTCAACTTTTTTGGTTGACCATGGCGAGGCCTGTTCTGAGTGGAACCTGTCCTGTGAAACCGCTTTATAGTCTTGCCCACCATGCTGCAGCTCAGTTTCAGGGTCTTGGCAACCTTCTTATAGCCTAGACCATCTTTATGTAGAGCAACAATTCTTTTTTTTCAAATACTCAGAGAGTTCTTTGCCATAAAGTGCCATGTTGAACTTCCAGTGACTAGTATGAAAGAGTGTGAGAGCGATAACACCAAATTTAACACACCTGCTCCCCATTCACACCTGAGACCTTGTAACACTAACGAGTCACATGACACCGGGGAGGGAAAATGGCTAATTGGGCCCAATTCCGACATTTCCACTTAGGGGTGTACTCACTTTTCTTGCCAATGGTTTAGACATTAAGTTATTTTGAGGGGACAGCACATTTACACTGTTATACAAGCTGTACACTCACTACTTTACATTGTATCAGAGTGTCATTTCTTCAGTGTTGTCACATAAAAAGATATAATAAAATATTTACAAAAATTTAAGGGGTGTACTCACTTTTGTGAGATACTGTGTGTGTGTATGTGTGTGTATATATATATATATATATATAATTTATTTATTTTATCTGAGCTTGGTCATAAAGTCTTCTTTACTTTTTATTTTAGAAGGAAGATGACTCCAGTTATGTATGCTGCTAGAGAAGGCCACACTCAAGTGGTTACACTTCTTGTTGCTAAAGGAGCTGACATAGACGCACAAGATGAGATTGGCTATACAGTAAGTTGCGCTTCCTTTATGTACCTGAAAAATACCTCTTTAATATTTTTGATTTATATGTCAATTTGCCATTTAAATATATTTTTTTCTTGTTTCTTCATAACCGTTCCTTCCACTCTTTTAAAAATAAATTGAGTCATGCAAACCTTTTATAGTGTATATAACTCTAGATGTTTATGTATTTTAGTACTGACCTGGGCACAGGGTTCTTGTCTGTGAACCATTGTTATATCCTGTGTGACTGAAACTTTGGATTTCTTCATCAACGGTGCAAATAAACAAATGCACAATAAACTATACAAGCGCCAAGTTTTTTTTCTTCTTTTATTTACTGTGTGTTGGTGAAAGTGTGAAAACATGTAAAAAATCTTGCAAATTCTTCCGCTCTCATTTGTCTCCCAGTGGTGACGTTTCTCAATAAGATTTATGACACACATTAATATGCAGTCCTTATCACCACTGGCATACAGTAAATGACATTTGTTTTACAAATCATTTACTTGTGTTTTATCTTGGCATGTTAGGAAATTTAGTCTTATTTCTTTCCTAAGATATGGTGAGTCCACGGCGTCCTCAATTACTGTTGGGAATATCACTCCTGGCCAGCAGGAGGAGGCAAAGAGCCCCACAGCAAAGCTGTTAATTATCACTCCCCTTTCTACGAACCCCAGTCATTCTCTTTGCCTTCAGTGCAAGGAGGTGGTGAAGTTTGGTGTCTGTAAAAGATTTTTCTTCAATCAAGATTTTATTATTTTGAAAGCCAGAGTAGGTTTGCTCTGATATTTTCTATCAAGATTAGGTCTGGCTGTACTCCACGTTAGTCTCTTCAGTAGGGCAGTGGTAGCTTTCAAGCAGTTAGGAACTTGTGAGATGGGCCTCACTGAGATTTCCTAACAGGTTGCTGCCCTTGTATAGAAAGCCAGAGTAGGATTACTCTGTCCTTTCTTGTTTTCACAGGTCTCTGTAAGGAGTGGCTTCCTCTCACGCTGGGTGAGCTGTCCTCCTTCCGGAAAGCCAGAGGTGCAGGTAAGTGCCATTTTCTGTTTTTTTTTTGTTTTTTTTTATGGGAAAAAGAACACTGGCACTAATACAGAATAAACCGCACTTTATTGGGACTATCAGGATTCATGATGGCAGGGGCAGGCACTGTGAGTTTGGAAAGGAAATCCCCGGTGGTTCTGTAGGTTGTGTGTTTTTCACTGGGACTCCGTTTTAGGTAGACGGATGGGTGAATTTAGTGTCTCATTGTGTGAACAATATATTCTATCACTTAACGGAATAGAGTTCCGATGGGTATTTTGTTTAATGGCCGCTGGGACCGCCTCTGACATACGCTAGGAGGCGGATCCTTCACTGAGGCGGTATTGATGACTAAAATTGCGCGATTTTCACTGATTGTGGTGCAGCTTATAGTTAATCGCCTTATTCCTCTGCAGAGATTATCCGGAGCTGCTGCGTGCAGAGAAGAGATCCGTTTGTTATTCCAGAGTGCGGAGGGGGCAGGTAGGCACCTCAGTAATTATGCTGAGGTTTAGATGTGCTTAATAGAGGGAGGTATTTAATTTGTCTTGCAGATATTGGGCAGTTTATAGTTTATTTTATAGCCCTGTCTGACAGTCTTTAATTATTTTGGGAACGAATGTTCTTAAAGGAACAGTATTAAAAAAGGAAAATAAAATGTTTTTGTTTTATTGTTCTGATTTATCAATTTTATTGCAATATGGACCAAAAGTTGGTGCATGCTGCTGAATGCAAGCTTTGCCTAGATACCCAAGTAGAACCTCCTTTTCCCTTTTGTTCTTCTTGTATTGAAAGACCATTAAAGGGACACTGAACCCAAATTTTTTCTTTCGTGATGCAGATAGAGCATGCAATTTTAAGCAACTTTCTAATTTACTCCTATTATCAATTTTTCTTTGTTCACTTGCTATGTTTATTTGAAATGCAAGAATGTAAGTTTAGATGCCGGCCCATTTTTGGTGAAGAACCTGGGTTGTCCTTGCTGATTGGTGGATAAATTCATCCACCAATAAAAAAGTGCTATCCAGAGTTCTGAACCAAAAAAAAAGCTTAGATACCTTCTTTTTAAAATAAAGATAGCAAGAGAATGAATAAAAATTGATAATAGGAGTAAATTAGAAAGTTGCATGCTCTATCTGAATCATGAAAGAAAAAAAATTGGGTTTAGTAAGTATCCCTTTAATGTATAAAGATAGACTTTTTGTTGCTGAGCCACCATCTTCTAAGGTTGATGCTGGTCAGGCGATGCCACAGCTTTCCCAAGCCCTAACAATGTCACATGCAGTGCCCTGCGGTTACTCACAATCTCTTGGAGGAGTCTTTTTGCATGCAGAAATTGCTGCCCAGGTATCCTCGGTGGTATCTGAGGCATTAGCTGCCATTCCCATGCTACAGGGAAGACGCAAGAGGAAACTTAAAGATTCAGATAATATGGTCTCTGATCCAGTCCCGACAACGTTGTATCCTTCAGATTTTAGCTTGAACACCTTTGTGTTTTGTTAAAGGTGGTTTTGTCTACCCTGGACGACCCCAGACACTCTTGTTGCTGCCAACCTATGAAATCTATCAATTTAAATAGATACTTTGATGTTCCCTCCTCTGTGGAGGTGTTTCCTGTGCCAGACCGTGCTACAGAGCTTATTGCCCGGGAATGGGAGAGACCTGGAAATACGTTTTCCCCGTCCCCAGTTTTTAAAAAGATGTTTCCGGTGGCTGACTCCATAAAGGATTCGTGGCAGACGGTGCCCAATGTGGAAGGGGCGATTTCTACTCTGTCTAAGAGAACTATTCCTATTGAGGGTAGCTGCTCTTTCAAAGATCCAATGGACAAGAAGCTGGAAGCTTACTTGAAAAGATGTATATTCGTCAAGGTCTCCAATGGCAACCTGCGGTGTGTATCACTACCGTGAGAAGTGTGGCAGCTTGTTGGTTTGATGCATTGTCTGAGTCTCTTCAAGCAGAGACTCCTTTGGAGGAGATCCAGGATAGGATTAAGGCACTTAAGTTAACCAATTCCTTTATTACTGACGCCTCTTTGCAAGTCATTAAGTTGGGAGCCAACATATCTGGTTTCGTGATTTTGGCACGTAGAGCGTTATGGCTGAAATCTTGGTTCGCAGATGTTTCATCTAAGTCTAAGCTTTTGGTGATTCCTTACCAGGGTAAGACCTTGTTTGGACCGGGTTTGTCAGAAAATATTTCCGATATCACGGGTGGTAAAGGATCTTTTCTGCCACAAGATAAGTATAGGCGAAAGGACGTCAGAGTAATTTTCGTTTCTTTCGTAACTTCAGAGGTAAGTCTTCCCCCTCCTCTGCCAAGCAGGAACAGTCCAAACCTTCTTGGAAACCCAGTCAGTCTTGGAATAAGGGGAAGCAATCTAAGAAGCCCACAGCTGAGTGTAAGTCAGCATGAAGGGGTTGCCCCCGATCAGGGATCGGATCAAGTGGGGGGCAAACTTTCTCAGTTCTCTTAAGCATGGATACAAGATTTCCCAGATCCGTGGGCCGTGGACATAGTATCCCATGGTTACAAATAAGAATTCAAGACCTTTCCTCCCCGGGGCAGGTTCCACCTCTCAAGATTATCTGCAGACCAGATAAAAAAGAGAGGCATTCTTGAAATGTGTTCAGGATCTTTTTCCACCTGGGAGTGATAGTTCTAGTCCCAGTACAGGAACAGAGTCTAGGGTTCTATTCCAATCGGTTTGTGTTCCCAAAAAAGTGTCTAAACTAGTTTCTCAGAGTGCTGTCCTTCAAGATGGAAACTATATGTTCCATTCTTCCGTTAGTGGAAGAGGGTCAGTTCATGATGACCATAGACCTGAACGATGCGTACCTACATGTTCCCATTCACAGGGATCATCACAACCTTCTGAGGTTTTCCTTTCTGGACAAACACTTTGTTTGTGGCTCTTCCATTTGGCCTCCCCACAGCTCCCAGAATTTTCTCAAAGGTCATGAGGTCTCTTTTGGCAGTGATTCGGTCTCAGGGAATTGCAGTGGCGCCTTATCTGGACGACATTCTGGTTTAGGCGCCATCTTTTCGACTAGCAAAACCTCACACAGAGATCTTGTTATCTTTTCTTCATTGCAACAGATGGAAGGTGAATTTGGAAAAGAGTTCCCTTTTTCCGGCTACAAGGGTGGTCTTCTTAGGAACCATTATAGATTCTCTATCAATGAAAATATTTCTGACGGAAGTCAGAAGAGCCAAGATTCTTTCCTCCTATTTCTACACTCTGCGTTATGGCCATCAGTGGCCCAATGTATGGAGGTAATTGGTCTAATGGTGACTTCCATGGACATTGTTCCCTTTGCTCGATTCCATCTGAGGGCTCTACAGTTATGCATGCTCAGTCAATGGAACGGTGATTATGCAAATCTGTCTCAGAAGATAGTTGTACATCAGTCGACAAGAGACTCTCTTCCGTGGTGGCTGTCTCAGGAACATCTGTCTCAGGAGACATGCTTTCGGAGACACTCCTGGGTGATTGTGACCACGGACACCAGCCTGATGGGCTAGGGAGCAGTTTGGGACTCGTTGAAGGTGCAGGGACTTTGGTCTCAGGTGGAATCTAGTCTTCCCATGAACATATTGGAATTGAGAGCAATCTTCAATGCCTTGATGGCTTGGCCTCAGCTGGCCTTAGCCCAATTTATCAGGTTCCATTCAGACAACATAACCTCGGTGGCTTACATCAACCACCAGGGAGGAATTAGGAGCTCCTTAGCCATGAAAGAGATGACTCGGATCATTCAGTTGGCAGAAGCTCACAATTGCTGTCTTTCTGCCATCCACATTCCAGGAGTGGACAACTGGGAAGCATATTTCCTGAGCAGACAGACTTTTCATTCTGGGGAGTGGGAACTCTATCCGGAGGTGTTCTCCAGGATAACCATCAAATGGGGGATACCGGAGTTGGATCTGATGGCGTCTCGACAGAACACCAAGCTTCCAAAGTTTGGTTTGAGGTTAAGGGATCCTCATGCCTTCCTGATAGAGGCTGTGGCAGTTCCTTGGAACTTCAGGATTGCATACCTATTTGCTCAATTTGCTCTCCTTCCACGAGTCATTGCTTGTATCAAGCAGGAGCGAGCATCAGTGATTCTAATAGCTCCAGCGTGGCCTTGCAGGATCTGGTATGCGGACCTAGTGGAAATGTCGTCTGTGCCACCGTGGAGACTACCTTTGCTTCTACTTCAAGGTCCCTTCCTTCATCCAAATCTCGTTTCTCTGAAGCTGACTGCTTGGAGATTGAACGCTTAATTCTGTCTAAGCGTGGGTTTTCTGAGTCGGTCATTGAGACCATGATTCAGGCTCGTAAACCTGTTACTAGAAAGATTTACCATAAGATATGGTGTAAATATCTTTATTGGTGTGAATCCAAGGGCTACTCTTGGATTAGGGTCAGGATTCCAAGAATTTGGTCTTTTCTCCATCAAGGTCTGGGTAAAGGTTTGTCGGTCAGTACTCTGAAGGGTCAGATTTCTGCTCTTTCTATTTTGCTGCACAAGCGTCTGGGACGTACCAGATGTGCAATCTTTTTGTCAGGCCTTGGTCAGAATCAGGCCTGTGTTTAAGTCTGTTGCTCCGCCTTGGAGCCTTAACCTTGTACTTAAAGTTTTGCAACAGGCTCCGCTTGAACCAATGCATTCCTTGGATTTTAAGTTATCTTGGAAGGTTTTGTTTCTTATTGCTATTTCTTCTGCTCGTAGAGTTTTGGAACTCTCAGCTTTGCAGTGTGATTCGCCTTTTCTCATTTTTCATGCAGATAAGGCAGTTCTTCGTACTAAGGTTGGTTTTTTTCTAAGGTTGTTTCGTATAGAAATATTAATCAGGAAATTGTTGTTCCTTCCCTCTGTCCTAATACATCTCCTAAGGAACGTCTGTTGCACAACCTAGATGTTGTGCGTGCCTTTTCGCCAGTCTTCTGCATTGTTTGTTTGCTTTTCTGGGAAGCGTAAAGGTCAGAAAGCTACTGCTACTTCTCTTTCTCTGTGGTTGAGAAGTATTATTCGTTTTTCCTATGAGACTGCTGGACAGCAGCCTCCTGAGAGAATCATAACTCATTCCACTAGGGCTGTCTCTTCTTTTTTGGGCTTTAAAAAATGAATCTTCTGTGGAACAGATTTTCAAGGCTGCAACTTGGTCCTCTTTGCATACTTTTTCTAAATTTTCTAAATGTGATACTTTTTCCTCGGCTGAGGCTTCTTTTGGGAGAAAGGTTCTTCAAGCAGTAGTGCCTTCCATTTAGGTATATCTGTCTTGTCCCTCTCTAGTCCTCCGTGTACTTTAGCTTGTGTATTGGTTCCCAACAGTAATTGAGGACGCTGTGGACTCACCATATCTTAAGAAAGAAAACAAAATTTATGCCCCACCCTTTTTCTCAGACAGTTTTTTTTACTAAACTTCAGGCACCTCTATATCTTGTGTTACTCCTTTTCTCCTTTTCCCTTCGATCGAATGACTGGGGTTTGTAGGAAGGGGAGTGATACTTAACAGCTTTGCTGTGGTGCTCTTTGCCTCCTCCTGCTGGCTGCTACCAGGAGTGATATTCCCAACAGCAATTGCGGTCTCCGTGGACTCACCATATCCGGAAAGAAAGACATTTATCAGGTAAGCATACATTTTTGTTTTTATTCAATCCTATTGGCTGATTATCGCTATCTTGTTAGGATACTAATTTGTTTGATTTCTATTATCTCCACTATTTCTGGAGGTTTAGAGTTTTTTTCTGCCCTACGTTTAGTCCAGTGATGTAGATCAGTTGGTGAATATCCTGACTACAAACGCTTGTTCTAGACTCAAGGGTCATAGATTCATTTCCCGGCAGGGTTAATACATTCCTTTGGCCCTTTGAGGTCAATTTATTGTGTATCATTTATTTGGGTAATAATAACTATTGTTTTTATCAGCTGCCAATTTGGTTAAAGGGCCATAATACCCAAATATTGAAAGACTTGAAAGTGATGCAGCATAGCTGTAAAAAGCTGACTAGAAAATATCACCTGAACATCTCTATGTAAAAAAGAAAGATATTTCTTTTACAAGATATGACGAGTCCACGGATTTCATCCTTACTTATGGAATATCGCCTCCTGGTTAGCAGGAGGAGGCAAAGAGCTCCACAGCAGAGCTGCATAAATATCTCCTCCCTTCCTCCCAACCCAGTCATTCTCTTTGCCTGTGTTAGTGATAGGAAGGGGTAAAGTGAGGTGATAGTTTAGATTCTTCAATCAAGAGTTTTTCATTTTTAAATGGTGCCAAAGTGTACTATTTTATTACAGGGCAGCTTTCTGAAAAGACTATGGGAACTGGTGGATGTTTTTACTCCACTGTGCCTCCCATGATTACGCTGCATTTCTGTATGTGGTCTTAGAGGTTGTAACCAAGACCCTTCTGCTTTCACAGGACCTCAGGAGGAAGAGTGGACCTCTTGACACTGTGAAACTGACATGTTGTTCCTCAGCATGGAGGCAAGTGCAGTTTTTATTCTGGAAGCGCTGCTGCATATCTCAGAATAACTGTGCTTGATATGTTATATGGGGGCTAGTATTAAAAGGCGTCCCTTTAACTCATGTGGTGAGACCCAGACATTCTGGCATGGTAAGAAGCTTAGAAGCGCTGGGGTATGTAGAAAAAAATCTAACATAGTGTATTATCCAGACACTCTGGCATTATCGTTTAGCCTAGAAGCGCTGGGACATTCTGTATGGGTATTCTCTGATAGCGGGCACATGGAATGAAGGTGTTCCAGTTTATTTTATTTGAGGTGGCTGACGCTGGGGACTGTGGGGATATGTTTTATTTAGGGCTCCGGTACATGGCGGTTTTGTTTATGGCATAACTTTAATTCAGCTGTCCGTTGTCGGTCGAATGACTGGGGTGGGCGGAGCCTAGGAGGGACTATATGGCCAGCTTTGCTGGGACTCTTTGCCATTTGCTGTTGGGGAAGAGATATTCCCACAAGTTTGGATGACGCCGTGGACCGGACACACCGTTGGAGAAAGTAATTTATCAGGTAAGCATAAATTCTGTTTTTGGTGTCACTGGACGACTGTGACTCTATTGTGGTCCCGCCAGAAAAATTGAGTAAGATGGACAAATACTTAGAGGTTCCTTCTTATTCCGATGTGTTCCCGGTTCCTAAGAGAATTTCGGAAATTATTACGAGGGAATGGGAGAATCCGGTTATCCTGTTCTCCCCTTCCCCTATTTTTAGGAAAATGTATCCTATAGCTGACACCGTTCAGGACTCTTGGCAGATGGTCCCTAAGGTGGAAGGTCACAACTGCGGCTGCCTTTTGGTTTGACGCTCTAGAATAGTCCCTTAAAATTAAGACTCCTTTAGAAGAAATAATGGATAGAATTAAGGCCCTTAAGCTGGCTAAATCCTTCATTACGGATGCTGCCTTTCAAATCGGCAAATTGGTGGCAAGAATTCAGGAATTTCCATTTAAGCGCGCAGAGCCTTATGGTTAAAAACTTGGTCTGCGGACGTGTCCTCTAAATCAAAGCTCTTGGCGATTCCTTTCAAGGGCAAGACCCTGTTCGGGCCTGACTTGAAGGAGATCATTTCATTTTTTTCTTTTGATAATTTTTATTGAGGGAAAGTTTTGGCATACAGGCAAAACAGTGAGGCATTACACAATTACTTACATAAAATAGCAATAACAGGATATCTTATACAGGATACTTAGGATATCTTATACAGGATACTTAATGAGCTACATAATCTAAAATTAGTGATATCAATGATGCCAAGTAAAAAATATAATTTATGAATGCCTATAATAACCTAAGCCTTCTCTACCAAGATTGGAGGCCACTCTTGGACCCCAGCTCATAAGGGAAAATAAATGATATTTATAGAAGACTATCTTGCATATGGGAGACCACTTATGGATCTCTTTACATTCACCTCATATTTTTCATTTTTATAATGCTGTAACTGTTAACTATGAAGAGGACACAATAAACAAGGTGCAAACACTTCTTATCAATATTCCTCCTTCTATATACAGGGAGTTCAGAATTATTAGGCAAGTTGTATTTTTGAGGATTAATTTTATTATTGAACAACAACCATGTTCTCAATGAACCCAAAAAACTCATTAATATCAAAGCTGAATAGTTTTGGAAGTAGTTTTTAGTTTGTTTTTAGTTATAGCTATTTCTCCAACATAGGTGTGTCCGGTCCACGGCGTCATCCTTACTTGTGGGATATTCTCTTCCCCAACAGGAAATGGCAAAGAGCCCAGCAAAGCTGGTCACATGATCCCTCCTAGGCTCCGCCTACCCCAGTCATTCTCTTTGCCGTTGTACAGGATATCACTGGGGGCAAGGGCCACGCCCTTCCTCAGAATAGGTCTTTCAAGGCCAAAAATAAACCTAATTTTCGTCCCTTTCGCAGAAACGGACCAGCCCCAAGTGCTACGTCCTCTAAGCAGGAGGGTAATACTTCTCAAGCCAATCCAGCCTGGAGACCAAGGCAAGGCTGGAACAAAGGAAAGCAGGCCAAGAAACCTGCCACTGCTCCCAAGACAGCATGAGATGCGGGCCCCCGATCCGGGACCGGATTTGGTGGGGGGCAGACTCTCTCTCTTCACTCAGGCTTGGGCAAGAGATGTTCTGGATCCTTGGGCGCTAGAAATAGTCTTCCAAGGTTATCTTCTGGAAGTGATTCATCCTGTTCCATTAAAAGAACGAGGGATGGGGTTCTACTCCAATCTGTTCGTAGTTCCCAAAAAAGAGGGAACGTTCAGACCAATCTTAGATCTCAAGATCCTAAACAAGTCAAGGTTCCATCGTCCAAAATGGAAACCATTCGAACAATCCTTCCATCCAGAAAGGTCAATTCTTGACCACAGTGGATTTAAAGGATGCGTATCTACATATTCCTGTCCACAAGGAACATCATCGGTTCCTAAGGTTCGCATTCCTGGACAAGCATTACCAGTTCGTGGCGCTTCCTTTCGGATTAGCCACTGTTCCAAGGATTTTCACAAAGGTACTAGGGTCCCTTCTGGCGGTGCTACAAGCGTCGTCCCTTCCTCAAGCAAAGGCTCACACGGACATAGTCCTGGCCTTTCTCAGATCTCACGGATGGTAAGTGAACGTGGAAAAGAGTTCTCTATCTCCGTCGACAAGAGTTCCCTTCTTGGGAACAATAATAGACTCCTTAGAAATGAGGATTTTTCTGACAGAGACCAGAAAAACAAAACTTCTAAACTCTTGTCGGATACTTCCTTCCGTTCCTCTTCCTTCCATAGCACAGTGCATGGAAGTGATAGGTTTGATGGTAGCGGCAATGGACATAGTTCCTTTTGCGCGCATTCATCTAAGACCATTTCAATTGTGTATGCTCAGTCAGTGGAATGGGGACTATACAGACTTGTCTCCGAAGATACAAGTAAATCAGAGGACCAGAGACTCACTCCGTTGGTGGCTGTCCCTGGACAACCTGTCGCTAGGGGTGACCTCCCGCAGACCAGAGTGGGTCATTGTCACGACCGATGCCAGTCTGATGGGCTGGGGCGCGGTCTGGGGATCCCTGAAAGCTCAGGGTCTTTGGTCTCGGGAAGAATCTCTTCTACCGATAAATATTCTGGAACTGAGAGCGATATTCAATGCTCTCAAGGCTTGGCCTCAGCTAGCGAGGGCCAAGTTCATACGGTTTCAATCAGACAACATGACGACTGTTGCGTACATCAACCATCAGGGGGGAACAATTAGTTCCCTGGCGATGGAAGAAGTGACCAAAATCATTCAATGGGCGGAGACTCGCTCCTGCCACCTGTCTGCAATCCACATCCCAGGAGTGGAAACTTGGGAAGCGGATTTTCTGATTCGTCAGACATTGCATCCGGGGGTGTGGGAACTCCATCCGGAAATCTTTGCCCAAATCACTCAACTGTGGGGCATTCCAGACATGGATCTGATGGCCTCTCGTCAGAACTTCAAGGTTCCTTGCTACGGGTCCAGATCCAGGGATCCCAAGGCGACTCTAGTAGATGCACTAGTAGCACCTTGGACCTTCAACCTAGCTTATGTATTCCCGCCGTTTCCTCTCATCCCCAGGCTGGTAGCCAGGATCAATCAGGAGAGGGCGTAGGTGATCTTGATAGCTCCTGCGTAACCACGCAGGACTTGGTAGGCAGATCTGGTGAATATGTCATCGGCTTCACCATGGAAGCTACCTTTGAGACGAGACCTTCTTGTTCAAGGTCCGTTCGAACATCCGAATCTGGTCCTACTCCAGCTGACTGCTTGGAGATTGAACGCTTGATCTTATCAAAGCGAGGGTTCTCAGATTCTGTTATTGATACTCTTGTTCAGGCCAGAAAGCCTGTAACTAGAAAAATTTCCACAAAATATGGAAAAAATATATCTGTTGGTGTGAATCTAAAGGATTCCCTTGGGACAAGGTAAAGATTCCTAGGATTCTATCCTTTCTTCAAGAAGGATTGGAGAAAGGATTATCTGCAAGTTCCTTGAAGGGACAGATTTCTGCCTTGTCTGTGTTACTTCACAAAGAGCTGGCAGCTGTGCCAGATGTTCAAGCCTTTGTTCAGGCTCTGGTTAGAATCAAGCCTGTTTACAAACCTTTGACTCCTCCTTGGAGTCTCAACTTAGTTCTTTCAGTTCTTCAGGGGGTTCCGTTTGAACCCTTACATTCCGTTGATATTAAGTTATTATCTTGGAAAGTTTTGTTTTTGGCTGCAATTTCTTCCGCTAGAAGAGTTTCAGAATTATCTGCTCTGCAGTGTTCTCCTCCTTATCTGGTGTTCCATGCAGATAAGGTGGTTTTACGTACTAAACCTGGTTTTCTTCCAAAAGTTGTTTCTAACAAAAACATTAACCAGGAGATAGTCGTGCCTTCTTTGGGTCCGAAACCAGTTTCGAAGAAGGAACGTTTGTTGCACAATTTGGATGTTGTTCGCGCTCTAAAATTCTATTTAGATGCTACAAAGGATTTTAGACAAACATCTTCCTTGTTTGTTGTTTATTCTGGTAACAGGAGAGGTCAAAAAGCAACTTCTACCTCTCTCTCTTTTTGGATTAAAAGCATCATCAGATTGGCTTACGAGACTGCCGGACGGCAGCCTCCTGAAAGAATCACAGCTCATTCCACTAGGGCTGTGGCTTCCACATGGGCCTTCAAGAACGAGGCTTCTGTTGATCAGATATGTAGGGCAGCGACTTGGTCTTCACTGCACACTTTTACCAAATTTTACAAGTTTGATACTTTTGCTTCTTCTGAGGCTATTTTTTGGGAGAAAGGTTTTGCAAGCCGTGGTGCCTTCCATTTAGGTGACCTGATTTGCTCCCTCCCTTCATCCGTGTCCTAAAGCTTTGGTATTGGTTCCCACAAGTAAGGATGACGCCGTGGACCGGACACACCTATGTTGGAGAAAACAGAATTTATGTTTACCTGATAAATTACTTTCTCCAACGGTGTGTCTGGTCCACGGCCCGCCCTGGTTTTTTAATCAGGTCTGATGATTTATTTTCTTTAACTACAGTCACCACGGTATCATATGGTTTCTCCTATGCAAATATTCCTCCTTAACGTCGGTCGAATGACTGGGGTAGGCGGAGCCTAGGAGGGATCATGTGACCAGCTTTGCTGGGCTCTTTGCCATTTCCTGTTGGGGAAGAGAATATCCCACAAGTAAGGATGACGCCGTGGACCGGACACACCGTTGGAGAAAGTAATTTATCAGGTAAACATAAATTCTGTTTTTAGGGGGATATCTGTGTGTGCAGGTGACTATTACTGTGCATAATTATTAGGCAACTTAACAAAAAACAAATATATACCCATTTCAATTATTTATTTTTACCAGTGAAACCAATATAACATCTCAACATTCACAAATATACATTTCTGACATTCAAAAACAAAACAAAAACAAATCAGTGACCAATATAGCCACCTTTCTTTGCAAGGACACTCAAAAGCCTGCCATGGATTCTGTCAGTGTTTTGATGTGTTCACCATCAACATTGCGTGCAGCAGCAACCACAGCCTCCCAGACACTGTTCAGAGAGGTGTACTGTTTTCCCTCCTTGTAAATCTCACATTTGATGATGGACCACAGGTTCTCAATGGGGTTCAGATCAGGTGAACAAGGAGGCCATGTCATTAGATTTTCTTCTTTTATACCCTTTCTTGCCAGGATGCAGACTTCTTCCTGTACCACTGCTTGAAGAAGGTGTCTTCCAGAAACTGGCAGTAGGACTGGGAGTTGAGCTTGACTCCATCCTCAACCCGAAAAGGCCCCACAAGCTCATCTTTGATGATACCAGCCCAAACCAGTACTCCACCTCCACCTTGCTGGCGTCTGAGTCGGACTGGAGCTCTCTGCCCTTTACCAATCCAGCCACGGGCCCATCCATCTGGCCCATCAAGACTCACTCTCATTTCATCAGTCCATAAAACCTTAGAAAAATCAGTCTTGAGATATTTCTTGGCCCAGTCTTGACGTTTCAGCTTGTGTGTCTTGTTCAGTGGTGGTCGTCTTTCAGCCTTTCTTACCTTGGCCATGTCTCTGAGTATTGCACACCTTGTGCTTTTGGGCACTCCAGTGATGTTGCAGCTCTGAAATATGGCCAAACTGGTGGCAAGTGGCATCTTGGCAGCTGCACGCTTGACTTTTCTCAGTTCATGGGCAGTTATTTTGCGCCTTGGTTTTTCCTCATGCTTCTTGCGACCCTGTTGACTATTTTGAATGAAACGCTTGATTGTTCGATGATCACGCTTCAGAAGCTTTGCAATTTTAAGAGTGCTGCATCCCTCTGCAAGATATCTCACTATTTTTGACTTTTCTGAGCCTGTCAAGTCCTTCTTTTGACCCATTTTGCCAAAGGAAAGGAAGTTACCTAATAATTATGCACACCTGATATAGGGTGTTGATGTCATTAGACCACACTCCTTCCCATTACAGAGATGCACATCACCTAATATGCTTAATTGGTAGTAGGCTTTCGAGCCTATACAGCTTGGAGTAAGACAACATGCATAAAGAGGATGATGTGGTCAAAATACTCATTTGCCTAATAATTCTGCACTCCCTGTATAATAATATGCTTACTTTTAACATGAGACCTAGTTATGGTTCTGGAGACCCCTGCTATTGCATGGATAAAGAAGGGGGGTTAAGTTGGAAGGAAATGAACCCAAAAGACTAAATGCTATGTTAGGATATCTTAGGAGCTAATTATACATAGCATAGAGTAATTAAAACTAAATATCTAGGTAGTGGTGTCAAAAGGAAGATTTGCATATTATTACTTCTCCAACACATCACTTCGCATCTAGTACCCTTAAGGGAAACATAGTAAATATGGCGTGTATCTTAATCATACAGTTGGTAGTTTATATTAGGATAAGTCCAAATGACAAGGGAAAAATCTGCCAGCTTGGAGATCCCTACTCTTGTACAGGTAAGGAAAAAGCTATATTGATGACATAGGGACCAATGGAGCTAAATGGCATACATTAATTCCTCAGAAGATACTATTAAGTCACTTGACACCAATAGCATCAAAGGTTTAATATGGGTTCCCCCAGGGCACAATATTAGGCAATCTAACTAGGCTATGCTGGGTATCTAAATGGAAATACCAATATATAGGCAATGAAATATAACTTCAGCTACATTTGCTACTCTAAGCCTTCCTTGCTACCAATTACAGTCATAGTTATAAAGACTAAGGAAGCTTAGTACTACCATCTGCAGGTAATTAGCATTCTGACTTGGATAAGGTAGCAAGTTTGCGAAAACCCGTGTAGCTCTAAGTAGGGATATATTTGCAGGACCAGCCTGCAGGAAAGGCAATTGAATGGGTGTTAGGTAGCATAACGTAAAGGGGGCTATAGCCTCAGGGTAAACAGGTGTAATGCTCAAATACAAAGAATACTGTGTTACTTCGGCTCCGAACTAAACTTAATTGCAAAAAGATGTAAGTTCACAGGGGATAAACAACATGGGCAAAATTCAATATTAACATAGAGTCAATGTGGTGAAGGCAAGCAGCCGTTGTGTGGGGAGCAAGGAGTCACTGCTTGACATAATAATAAGGTTTAAAGACATCCTACACCTAGCTCCAAAGACAGTATATTTTACTTTATTGTTCCTTTAACGGCAAACTGTCATATCTGTTAGCCTTCAAGCTATGCGTTAGTGCGCATATGGTCACATCATGTCCGGCAAGGGTTATACTCCATTGTAGGGAAACATATGTGGGTCTTTAATCTGCAATAAAGCAAATGTTCCATGAAGAACAGGGAGTCTCTGCTTGAGATGTTAATGGGCTGAAAAAATTATTACACCCCCGGCTCCAAAGTCAGTATGTGTTTACCTGGGCGCTTCATTGACGGCTATCTACCATATCCAAGAGGCCACCAAGTTACTCCTCTGACACAAGAGAGGCCGGACTCCTGGGTCCCAGGCGATGCGATAATGATGGTATGTCCTCGTCAGAGTCTGCAAGCTTAGCGTTGTATTGCAGAGGGACATATGCAGCCTCATCATGGCTAAGGAGAGGAGTTCAGCACACAGAAAAAGGATCATGCCGATGCGGCCCAGCCTCTGTACCAGGAGCGCTTGTCCAGTGCCTCTCGAATACACTCGCATCTGCGGCTCTTCCGGCCGGAGCACCAGTGGAATGCCTGCATAGGCCTGAGGTGCGGTGTTAGGAACTTGCAAGACTACCGCTCTCCGTATCTCCGGCTCTGTGTCAAGCCAGACTGCTACTCCCGCATTTCCATACTGTTTTACCTCCGCTGCTGTGACAAGGGTAGGGTGTAGATGACGGGGCCCCAATGCGCCAACACCCCCCCCTTCCATTTTACAGGTTTCAGGTAGGGTAGGTTTATGAAGTGAATGAACGCCACCATGACCAAATATCAGAGCCAGGTCATTTTCCAGAGCTGTATGGTGGTTTTGAAGTAAACTGCGCAGCTCCCCCAGAAAACTCAACGGGATCTCCATGGCAAGTATATGATATCAGTCAGCAAGCAAAATTGAGACAATCGATAGTTTTCTTAAAAAGAGATATTGCGTCTTGCGTGGAAAAAATAAACAATTTGCAGTATTTTGTGGAATTCTACTGCTTCCTAACGACAGAGGCAAATTGATACCCTGCCGGGGTGTTAGATGAGATGGTAGGCCGCAATCCTTAAGTCGTTCCGGGACGTAGTGTATGATCTTTGTTCCAAATATAACATTATAGTGCGATAGAGCTTTCCTTGCTGTATGTCCTTAATCCAAAAGGTATAAATAATGGAGTGATAAAGAAGGAGTTTTACTCAATTTGAAACAGAGAGTTAAAGGAGCTGATGATTTTGCAGCCTGTCATGGCCGCTGCCCGGAAGTTCCCCCGAAGGAGATCATTTCTGACATTACGGGAGGTAAGGGTCATCTCCCTCAGGACAAAACAGCTAAGCAAAGGGGACGACAGAGTAATTTTCGTTCCTTTCGAAACTTCAAGGGAATCCCCTCTTCCGTTAAACAGGAAGGGAATTATTCTCAAGCCAAAGCCACCTGGAAGCCTAACCAGGGTTGGAATAAGGGTAAACAACCAAAGAAGCCTGCCGCTGCTACCAAGACAGCATGAAGGGGCAGCCCCCGATCTGGGACCGGATCTAGTAGGGGGCAGACTTTATCTCTTTGTCCAGGCTTGGATAAGAGACGTTCAGGATCCCTGGACACTAGAAATCGATTCTCAAGGGTATCAGTTGGAGTTCAAAAATTCCTTCCCAAGGGGAAGGTTTCTTCTTTCACGATTGTCTGTAGACCAGATAAAAAGAGAGGCGTTCTTACGTTGTGTAAAAGACCTCTCCACTATGGGAGTAATTTGTCCCGTTCCAATACAGGAACAGGGGCAGGGGTTTTACTCAAACCTTTTTGTGGTTCCAAAAAAAGAGGGAACGTTCCAACCCATTTTCGATCTCAAGAGTCTAAACAAGTTTCTCAGAGTCCCATCCTTTAAGATGGAGACTATTCGGACAATTCTTCCATTGATCCAGGAGGGTCAATATATGACTACCGTGGACTTAAAGGATGCATATCTTCATATTCCTATCCACAAAGATCATCACCAGTTCCTAAGGTTTGCTTTCCTGGACAAACATTTTCAGTTTGTGGCTCTTCCTTTCAGGCTGGCCATGGCACCCACGGTCTTCACAAAGGTTCTAGGGTCTCTGCTGGCGGTTCTCAGACCGCGGGGCATTGTAGTGGCGCCTTATCTAGACAATATTCTGATCCAGGCGTCGTCTTATCAACTGACAAAGTCTCATACCGAGATGGTTCTGTCATTTCTAAGGACTCACGGGTGGAAGGTGAATCTAGAAAAGAGTTCACTAATTCCACAGACAAGGGTTCCTTTCCTGGGAACTCTAATAGATTCTATATCCATGAAAATCTTCTTGATGGAAGTCAGAAAGTTAAAGATTCTGAATACATGCCGAGCCCTTCAGTCCAATCCTCGGCCATCAGTGGCTCAGTGCATGGAGGTAATTGGATTGATGGTGGCGGCAATGGACATCATTCCGTTTGCTCGTTTTCATCTCAGACCTCTACAACTGAGCATTCTCAGACAGTGGAATGGATATTATGCAAATTTGGTCTCCTCAGATAGATCTGGATCAGAGACAAGAGACTCTCTTCCTTGGTGGTTGTCGCTGGATCATCTGTCCCAAGGGACGTGCTTCCTCAGACCTTCATGGGTGATAGTGACAACGGACGCCAGTCTACTAGGATGGGGTGCAGTCTGGAATTCCCTGAAGGCTCAGGGTGTGTGGACTCGGTCAGAGTCTCTAATTCCAATCAATATTCTGGAATTGAAAGCAATATTCAATGCGCTTCAGGCTTTGCCTCAGTTGGCTTTGGCCAAATTCATCCGCTTTCAGTGAGACAACATCACAACTGTTGCTTACATCAATCATCAGGTAGGAACAAGGAGTTCCTTAGCGATGACAGAAGTATCCAAGATAATTCGGTGGGTAGAGGCTCACTCTTGTTATCTGTCAGCAATCTACATCCCAGGAGTGGACAACTGGGAGGCAGATTTTTTGAGCAAACAGACATTTCATCCGGGGGAATGGGAACTCCATCCGGAGGTCTTTGCCACCCTGATTCTCAGGTGGGGCAGACCGGAATTGGATCTGATGGCGTCTCGTCAGAATGCCAAGCTCCCAAGATACGGATCGAGGTCCAGGGATTCTCAGGACTAATTGATAGATGCCTTGGCAGTGCATTGGTCGTTCAACCTAGCTTATGTGTTCCCACCGTTTGCTCTCCCTCCCTGGGTGATTGCACGGATCAAACAGGAGAGGGCTTCGGTGATTCTAATCACTCCAGCGTGGCCTCGCAGGACTGGGTATGCTGATCTGGTGGACATGTCCTCTCTGCCGCCGTGGAAGCTTCCATTGAGGCAGGACCTTCTCATTCAGTGATCCTTCCATCATCCGAATCTAATTTCTCTGCAGCTGACTGCTTGGAGATTGAACACTTGATTTTATCTAAGCGGGGGTTCTCTGATGCGGTCATTGATACTTTGATTCAAGCACGTAAGCCTGTTACTAGAAAAATTTACCATAAGATATGGCGTAAATATCTTTATTGGTGCAAATCCAAGGGCTACTCATGGAGTAGGGTTAGGATTCCCAGGATTTTATCTTTTCTCCAAGGAGGATTGAAGAAAGAGTTGTCAGCAAGTTCCTTAAAGGGACAGATTTCTGCTTTGTCTATTTTGCTACACAAGCACCTGGCAGATGTTCCAGATGTTCAATCTTTTTGTCAGGCCCTGACTAGAATCCGGCCTGTGTTTAGACCAATTGCTCCTCCTTGGAGTTTGAATTTAGTTCTTAATGTTCTTCAAGGGGTTCCGTGTGAACCCATGCATTCCATAGATATTAAGTTATTATCTTGGAAAGTTTTATTTTTGGTTGCTATTTCTTCTGCTTGCAGAGTTTCTGAGCTTTCGGCATTACAATGTGATTCTCCTTATCTTATTTTCCATTCTGATAAGGTGGTGTTACGTACTAAACCTTGTTTTCTTCCTAAGGTTGTTTCTAACAAAAATATTAATCAGGAAATTGTTGTTCCTTCCTTGTGTCCTAACCCCTCCACTAAGAAGGAGCGTCTGTTACATATTTTGGACGTAATCCGTGCCTTGAAGTTCTACTTGCAGGCGTCTAAGGATTTTCGTCAAACCTTTTCGTTATTTGTTGTTTTTTCTGGGAAACATAGGGGTCAGAAAGCTACGGCTACCTCTCTTTCTTTTTGGCTGAAGAGTATCATCCGTGTTGCATATGAGACTGCTGGACAGCAGCCTCCAGAACGAATTACGGCTCATTCTACTAGGGCTGTGACTTCCTCATGGGCATTTAAAAATGATGCTTCTGTTGAACAGATTTGCAAGGCTGCAACTTGGTCGTCTCTTCACACTTTTTCCAAATTTTCCAAATTTGATACTTTTGCCTTGTCTGATGCTGTTTTTGGGAGAAAGGTTCTTCAAGCAGTGGTGCCTTCCATTTAGGTTCCTGTCTTGTCCCTCCCTTTCATCCGTGTTCTATAGCTTTGGTATTGTATCCCATAAGTAAGGATGAAATCCGTGGACTCGTCATATCTTGTAAAAGAAAAGGAAATTTAAGCTTACCTGATAAATGTATTTCTTCTACGATATGACGAGTCCATGGCCCACCCTCTCATTTTCTAAGACAGGTTTTTATTTTTGTTAAACTTCAGTCACCTCTGCTCCTTAGCTTTTCCTTTCTCTTCCTAACTTTGGTCGAATGACTGGGTTGGGGGGGAAGGGAGGAGCTATTTATGCAGCTCTGCTGTGGAGCTCTTTGCCGCCTCCTGCTGACCAGGAGGCGATATCCCATAAGTAAGGATGAAATCCGTGGACTCGTCATATCGTAAAAGAAATAAATTTATCAGGTAAGCATATGTTTCCTTTTTACCTCAAAAGTTCCTCAGTAGCCACATCCCATTGTAAAGGACTTCTAAGCAGCAACTCAGTATGTCTGTTCCGGGACAGCTAAGGGGTTGAGCCTCGTGCACTCTCATGTTATTTCCCTATTCAGTTCAAAGGAAGTTTACTATGAAATGTCTTGAGAGTTAAGTCAAATCTCATGAGATCACAGTAAGAGAGTTCATGACCTCAGCACTGTTGATGCAGTTCATTTCCTCTTTTTTTTGTTTCACCTACAGCTGGGCACCAGCTGAGTATAACTTTTTACACAGAACTTACTCTGCTGAGCTGAGGAAGTTGTGAGGTAAAATATCTTCCTTTTTTACATAGAGAGGCTCAGGTGATATTTTCCTGTCAGCTTTTTACAGTTATACTGCATACGTTTCAAGTGATTTAGCATATGAGTATTATGTCCCTTTAACTCCAAGTGTAATCACTGAAAAAGCATTTTTTTTTATCCTTCTGGGGGGGAAACGCTATATAATTACTAGTTATTAGACTGCATGAAGGTGCGGTTCTCAAACCAATCCTTCTGGTGGGGGGCAGATTAAATTATTTTATTCCAAAATCTATATTATTCTTATGGTTTGAATAGATTTTTAGAATGAGACCTTCTATGGGAAGATTCTTTCTCAGTACACTGTGAATTTTTTTCAGGAGTGATTATACCAGTTCTTTTAGCAGGAACAGGGTTTGGGTTTCTATTCAATACTATTATTTGTCCCAAAGAAGAGAGGTTTATTCAGTCAAATCTTGGATCTGAAGACTTTTATATTGTTTTGTTAGAGTCTCAACTTTTAAGTTGGCGATTATAAGGACTATTATGCCTTTTTGTTCAGCAAGGTCATTTTATTTCATTCAGACCACTTGTGGATTCTGAGATTTTCCTTTTTAGATAAGCTTTACCAATTTGTCGCTTTTCCATTTGGTCTAGCGACAGCTTTATGAATCTTTTCAGAGGTTCTTGGTGCCCTTCTTTCTATTTTCAGACAGTAGGGTATTATGGTGCTTTCTTAGCTTTTCTTTTATTAAAGCCGGACAGATAGCTCAGCATGCTAATGCACTGTGGCTGAGCTCTGTAGCAACTTGAGGGTTGCAGGTTCGAATCCCGGCGAGGTCCATTCAGCCTTTCATCCTTCCGAGGTCGATTAAATAAGCAGCGTCTTGAGTACCCAATACATACATATGAAAGAGCAGTTTTCAAATATATGGACTTTTCTTTTTTATGGAATCCCTCATGAATCAACTAAGTTTTGTTTCTTCAAGACATGGTTAAAGGATTTAATTTACCTAAGAGTTTCGTGATTCCTCAGACAAGGGTCTCTTCTTTTTGGGTTTCTAGATGGATTCTGTGTTCATGTCTTTTCAGTGGCTATGTGCATGGAAGTTTTAATCTCATAACTGCAGCATCGGGCGTCGTTCCCTTTGCTGGTTTTTCATCTGAGATCTCTCTTTGCTTTGCATACTGAATCAATGATACAGGGATTGTTTTTAGATATCACAGTTGATATTCTTAAATCCTAACACTCTACTCTCTCTGTTTTGGTGATTAGTCTATCATCGTTTTATTCAGGGGGCCTCCTTTTGTTCGTCCTTCCTGGAGTGTATTCTTAATGGATGCAAGTCTTACAAGTTGGGGAGCTGTCTGAGGGTCTCTGACAGCACGAGGGGTTTGGAAACTTCAAGAGCCGAGGTTTCCCATCGATATTTTGAACTCTGTGCTATTTTTCAGAGTTCTTTCAGGCTTGGCCTCTTTTAGGAGATACATTTTTCATTTTTTGCTTTCAGGCAGACATCTCAGGTTAAGACATTTGGGAGGTGGATTATCTCAGCCGTCAGTCTTTACATCCGGGAGAGTGGTATCTCTATACAGATGTGTTTTCTCAATTTCCCAGAATTTTTTCAGGTCCAGGGATCCTCAGGCCGAAGTGGTGGATGCATTAGCAGTGTCTTGGTTTTGCAACCTGACTTCATCTTTCCACCTCTGTTTTTTTCTTCCAATGGGGATTTCCAAGATCATATTAGAACAGTCTCATGTGTTTCTGATGGCATCAGCATGGCCTCACAGGTTTGGTATGTGGATTTTGTTCAGATGTCCAAGTTGCCGTCCTTGGCCGCTGTCTCTTTGGCCAGCCCTCTTGTTTTAGGGGATATTTTCCATTGGGATCTCAAATTACTAATTTGATGGTATGGAAATTGATTAGTGTTTAGTCATAGAGGTTTCTCTGAATCAGTTTTTATCACTATGTTGCAGGCTTATAAGTCTGTTTCAAGGAAAATGTATTATCAGGTTTTGAAAACCTATATTTTATGGTGTTCTTCTCATAAATTCTTTTGGCATTCTTTTAGAATTCCTAGGATTTTACAGTTTTTTTCAGGATGGTTTGGATAAGTTTGTCTGCAAATTTTTTTAAAGGGACAAATCTCTGTTCTTTCTTTTTTATTTCCTAGAAAGATTGTTTAAACTTCCTTATATTCACTGTTTTGTTCAGGCTTTGGTTGGTATCAAGCCTGTTAATTTATTAATTTTTCCTTTTTGGAGTCTTATTTGGTTTAAAGATTTTGCAGGCTCTTCTCTTTTAAACCTATATTTTCTTTGAAGATTATCTACTTTCTTAAAAAATGTTGTTTCTTTTGACTACCTCTTCTACTACAAGAGTTTCTGATTCATCAGCTCTCTCTTGTGTGTCTCCTTATCTGATTTTTTCATCTAGATAAGTTGTTTTGTGGACTTCTTTTTATCCTAAGGTTGTGGATTTGAACAACTTTAGTAGTGAAATTGTTGTTCCTTCTTTGTGTCCTAATCCTAAAGAATTCTTTGAGAGTGCTTTACATCGTTTGGATGTGGTAAGAGCTTTATAATTCTATATCGAGGTTTCTAGGATTTCAGAAGACTTCTAGTCTATTTGTTGTTTTTCTGGTTCCAGAAAAGGCTAGGAAGTCTCTGCCATTTCTTTGGCATCCTGGTTAAAGCTTTTGTTTTTCAAGGCTTATTTGGAGGCAGGGCAGGCTCCGCCTCAGAGATTTACAGCAAATTCTACTAAGATCAGTCGCCATTTCTTGGGCTTTTTCAGAATGAAGCTTCGGTTGATCAAATTTGCAAATCAGTAATTTGGTCTTTGCTTACTTTTCTTGTTTTTTACCATTTTGATGTATTTTGCTTCTTCTGAAGCAGTCTTTGGTAGAAAAGTTCTTCAGGCAGCTGCCTCAGTTTGATTCTACTGCTTTTGATTTAGGTTTTTGAAGAAAAACTTAATTATTGTGTGGATTTAATTTCTCAGTGGAAATAGCTGCTGTTATTTTATCCCTCCCTCTCTAGTGACTCTTCTGTGGACTTCCACATCTTGGGTATTTCTATCCCATACGTCACTAACTCATGGACTCTTGCCAATTACATGAAAGAAAACATAATTTATGTAAGAACTTACCTGATAAATTAATTTCTTTCATATTGGCAAGAGTCCATAAGGCCCACCCTTTTTATAATGTTTTTTTTTTTATTTATAAAAGCACAATTATATTTCCAGTTCCTCTTTTTGTATGCTGTTTTTACTCCTTCTGTTATCACCTCACTACTTGGCTATTCATTAAACTGAGTTGTGGGTGTGGTGAGGGGTGTATTTATAGGAATTTGAGGTTTGGGAAACTTTGCCCCCTCATGGTAGGATTGTATATCCCATACGTCACTAGCTCATGGACTCTTGTCATTATGAAAGAAATTAATTTATCAGGTAAGTTCTTACTTAAATTATGTTTTTGTGATCCAGACGGAGCATACCCTTAAAAAATGTTTTTTTATTTATTTACTTCTATTATTAAATTTGCTTTGTTCCCATGATATTCTGTGTTGAAGAGATACCCAAGTAGGAATCTGAAGCACATGGCAGGAAATAGTGCTGCCATCTAGTGCTCTTGAAAATGGATAACATTCTTGCAAAACTGCTGCCATATAGTGCCCCTGAAATGGTCTGGCTCCTTAGCTAATGCCCCTGCTCTTCAACAAAAGATACCAAGAGAATGAATCTATCTGAATCATGAAGTTACATATCTCTTTAATGGTTACCATGTTTTTTTTTAAAAATTCCATTTATTTGTGTACGTTTAATTTAAACAGGCACTAACATGGGCTGCCCATGAAGCGCGGAAAAATTCGGTTTTAAAATTATTAGACCTGGGAGCAGATAAAACACTTTCATGCAAAAATGGAAATACACCAGCAGAAATTGCAAAACAGCGTAACAATTTAGAGGTACATTTTGAAATCTTTATTTTATATAAACATTTTGTAATGGATAATGTCAAAACAACCAAACACACACTCATACTACACAATCTTATACAACACACACTCATACTACACAATCTTATACAACACACACTACACACTGTTATACAACACACACTACACACTCTTATACAACACACACTACACACTCTTATACAACACACACTACACACTCTTATACAACACACACTACACACTCTTATACAACACACACTACACACTCTTATACAACACACACTACACACTCTTATACAACACACACTACACACTGTTATACAACACACACCACACACTCTTATACAACACACACCACACACTGTTATACAACACACACTACACACTCTTATACAACACACACTACACACTCTTATACAACACACACTACACACTGTTATACAACACACACCACACACTTTCATACAACACACACTACACACTCTTATACAACACACACTACACACTCTTATACAACACACACTACACACTCTTATACAACACACACTACACACTCTTATACAACACACACTACACACTCTTATACAACACACACCACACACTTTAATACAACGCATACACACACTTTCATACAACACATACACACACTTTCATACAACACATACACACACTTTCATACAACGCATACACACACTTTAATACAACGCATACACACACTCTCTCATACAACATTGTTTGAAGAACCCTGCTCTTATACACCACACCGCTCACCGCTACCTCTGTGTTTAACCCATTTTTTTATTAATGTAATTGTGCATTTACAATGAGTGTCAGATCTGGCTCTCTCCTTTTTCATCTTCTTTTTCACTTTCTCTCTTGGTTCATTAAGTGGACAAAGTGGAAATTGAAGAACGTGGAGAGGGAGTTCCAGTTGAAGAATTTATTTTTATCTTTAAGTGGGCAGCTTTGTTTTAATATAATTTTCTGTAATCATATCATGTATGTGCTTATATTCAGTGAAGGAAGTGATTTAATAAAAAGTGCAAATGACTGATTATTGTAGTTTATAATGTCTTCTTTTACTGCCATTATGCATTAATTTTAAATCTCCTCTGGAGATAATGGTTGGATAATATTTAGCTTTTTGGGGGGTATTTTTCATGTATTTTAATTATTACAATGAGGCAATCTGCTTTACTTGCTACAGTAATATTTCCAGATCAATGTTTTTAAAATGGTGCTAAACGACTTTAAATTTAGAGTGTGGTAACATTCTCTACCTCCTGGGCATTAAAAACATATGCAACACAAGGAAAAGACTTCAGGAAAATTGATGGCTATATTAAGCCACCTATCGGCAAGCGCTACCTAGGTGCTGAACCAAAAATCTGTCGGCTCCTAAGCTTACATTTCTGCTTTTCATATAAAGATACCAAGAGAGTGAAGAAAAATTGATAATAGGAGTAAATTAGAAAGTTGCTTAAAATTGCATGCTTTATCTGAATCACGGTGTTCGACGCTTGCTAGGAATAAAACTGAAGTATTTTAAAAGAACGGCTTCAATGATGTAAACTTTCATGAATGAAAGTGCCCCTTTCTTTCATGTAATTGGCAAGAGTCCATGAGCTAGTGACAAATGGGATATACAATCCTATCAGGAGGGGCAAAGTTCCCAAACCTCAAAATGCCTATAAATACACCCCTCACCACACCCACAATTCAGTTTTACAAACTTTGCCTCCCTATGGAGGTGGTGAAGTAAGTTTGTGCTTGATTTTCTTCTGTGGTATGTGAGTACAGTGTTTGTCAGAGGGACGTGAAGAGAGTATCACCTATTGATTCTATGGTTTTCCTCATGGGAAATCTTTTCAAAGGTTCTCTGCTATCAGTCGTAGAGATTCATCTCCTACCTCCCTTTTCAGATCAACGATATACTCTCATATTCCATTACCTCTACTGATACTGTTTCAGTACTGGTTTGGCTATCTGCTATATGAGATGGGTGTCTTTTGGTAAGTATGTTTCTTTCATGTAATTAACAAGAGTCCATGAGCTAGTGACGTATGGGATATACATTCCTACCAGGAGGGGCAAAGTTTCCCAAACCTTAAAATGCCTATAAATACACCCCTCACCACACCCACAAATCAGTTTTACAAACTTTGCCTCCAAGGGAGGTGGTGAAGTAAGTTTGTGCTAGATTCTACGTTGATATGCGCTCCGCAGCAAGTTGGAGCCCGGTTTTCCTCTCAGCGTGCAGTGAATGTCAGAGGGATGTGAAGAGAGTATTGCCTATTGAATGCAGTGATCTCCTTCTACGGGGTCTATTTCATAAGGTTCTCTGTTATCGGTCGTAGAGATTCATCTCTTACCTCCCTTTTCAGATCGACGATATACTCTTATATTTACCATTTCCTCTACTGATTCTCGTTTCAGTACTGGTTTGGCTTTCTACAAACATGTAGATGAGTGTCCTGGGGTAAGTAAGTCTTATTTTCTGTGACACTCTAAGCTATGGTTGGGCACTTTATTTATAAAGTTCTAAATATATGTATTCAAACATTTATTTGCCTTGACTCAGAATGTTCAACTTTCCTTATTTCCAGACAGTCAGTTTCATATTTGGGATTATGCTTTAAATTATCATATTTTTTTCTTACCTCAAAAATTTGACTTTTTTCCCTGTGGGCTGTTAGGCTCGCGGGGGCTGAAAATGCTTCATTTTATTGCGTCATTCTTGGCGCGGACTTTTTTGGCGCAAAAATTCTTTTCCGTTTCCGGCGTCATACGTGTCGCCGGAAGTTGCGTCATTTTTTACGTTATTTTGCGCCAAAAATGTCGGCGTTCCGGATGTGGCGTCATTTTTGGCGCCAAAAGCATTTAGGCGCCAAATAATGTGGGCGTCTTATTTGGCGCCAAAAAATATGGGCGTCGCTTTTGTCTCCACATTATTTCAGTCTCATTTTTCATTTGCTTCTGGTTGCTAGAAGCTTGATGTTTGGCATTTTTTTCCCATTCCTGAAACTGTCTTATAAGGAATTTGATCTATTTTGCTTTATATGTTGTTTTTTCTCTTACATATTGCAAGATGTCTCACGTTGCATCTGAGCCAGAAGATACTACAGGAAAACCACTGCCTGCTGGATCTACCAAAGCTAAGTGTATCTGCTGTAAACTTTTGGTAGCTATTCCTCCAGCTGTTGTTTGTAATAATTGTCATGACAAACTTGTTAAAGCAGATAATATTTCCTTTAGTGATGTACCATTGCCTGTTGCAGTTCCCTCAACATCTAAGGTGCAGAATGTTCCTGATAACATAAGAGATTTTGTTTCTGAATCCATAAAGAAGGCTTTGTCTGTTATTTCTCCTTCTAGTAAACGTAAAAAGTCTTTTAAATCTTCTCTCTCTACAGATGAATTTTTAAATGAACACCATCATTCTGATTCTTTGGACTCTTCTGGTTCAGAGGATTCTATCTCAGAGATTGATGCTGATAAATCTTCATATTTATTTAAGATGGAATTTATTCGCTCTTTACTTAAAGAAGTACTAATTGCTTTAGAAATAGAGGATTCTAGTCCTCTTGATACTAATTCTATACGTTTGGATAAGGTTTTTAAAGCTCCTGCGGTTATTCCAGAAGTCTTTCCTGTTCCTAATGCTATTTCTGCAGTAATTGCTAAGGAATGGGATAAATTGGGTAATTCATTTACTCCTTCTAAACGTTTTAAGCAATTATATCCTGTTCCGCCTGACAGGTTAGAATTTTGGGACAAAATCCCTAAAGTTGATGGGGCTATTTCTACCCTTGCTAAACGTACTACCATTCCTACGTCAGATGGTACCTCGTTTAAGGATCCTTTAGATAGAAAAATTGAATCTTTTCTAAGAAAAGCTTATCTATGTTCAGGTAATCTTCTTAGACCTGCTATATCATTGGCTGATGTTGCTGCAGCTTCAACTTTTTGGTTGGAAACTCTAGCGCAACAAGTAACAAATCGTGATTCTCATGATATTATTATTCTTCTCCAGCATGCTAATAATTTCATCTGTGATGCCATTTTTGATATTATTAGAGTTGATGTTAGATTTATGTCTCTGGCTATCTTAGCCAGAAGAGCTTTATGGCTTAAGACCTGGAATGCTGATATGGCTTCTAAATCAACTCTACTTTCCATTTCTTTCCAGGGAAACAAATTATTTGGTTCTCAGTTGGATTCTATTATTTCAACTGTTACTGGTGGGAAAGGAACTTTTTTACCACAGGATAAAAAGTCTAAAGGTAAAAACAGGGCTAACAATCGTTTTCGTTCCTTTCGTTTCAACAAAGAACAAAAGCCTGATCCTTCGTCCTCAGGAGCAGTTTCAGTTTGGAAACCATCTCCAGTCTGGAATAAATCCAAGCCTGCTAGAAAGGCAAAGCCTGCTTCTAAGTTCACATGAAGGTACGGCCCTCATTCCAGTTCAGCTGGTAGGGGGCAGGTTACGTTTTTTCAAAGAAATTTGGATCAATTCTGTTCACAATCTTTGGATTCAGAACATTGTTTCAGAAGGGTACAGAATTGGTTTCAAGATGAGACCTCCTGCAAAGAGATTTTTTCTTTCCCATGTCCCAGTAAATCCAGTGAAAGCTCAAGCATTTCTGAATTGTGTTTCAGATCTAGAGTTGGCTGGAGTAATTATGCCAGTTCCAGTTCCGGAACAGGGGATGGGGTTTTATTCAAATCTCTTCATTATACCAAAGAAGGAGAATTCCTTCAGACCAGTTCTGGATCTCAAATTATTGAATCGTTATGTAAGAATACCAACGTTCAAGATGGTAACTGTAAGGACTATATTGCCTTTTGTTCAGCAAGGGAATTATATGTCCACAATAGATTTACAGGATGCATATCTGCATATTCCGATTCATCCAGATCATTATCAGTTCCTGAGATTCTCTTTTCTAGACAAGCATTACCAATTTGTGGCTCTACCGTTTGGCCTTGCTACAGCTCCAAGAATTTTCACAAAGATTCTCGGTGCCCTTCTGTCTGTAATCAGAGAACAGGGTATTGTGGTATTTCCTTATTTGGACGATATCTTGGTACTTGCTCAGTCTTTACATTTAGCAGAGTCTCATACGAATCGACTTGTGTTGTTTCTTCAAGATCATGGTTGGAGGATCAATTTACCAAAAAGTTCTTTGATTCCTCAAACAAGGGTAACCTTTCTGGGTTTCCAGATAGATTCAGTGTCCATGACTCTGTCTTTAACAGACAAGAGACGTCTAAAACTGATTACAGCCTGTCGAAACCTTCAGTCTCAATCATTCCCTTCGGTAGCCTTATGCATGGAAATTCTAGGTCTTATGACTGCTGCATCGGACGCGATCCCCTTTGCTCGTTTTCACATGCGACCTCTTCAGCTCTGTATGCTGAATCAATGGTGCAGGGATTACACGAAGATAAATCAATTAATATCTTTAAAACCGATTGTTCGGCACTCTCTAACGTGGTGGACAGATCACCTTCGTTTAATTCAGGGGGCTTCTTTTGTTCTTCCGTCCTGGACTGTAATTTCAACAGATGCAAGTCTCACAGGTTGGGGAGCTGTGTGGGGATCTCTGACGGCACAAGGGGTTTGGGAATCTCAGGAGGTGAGATTACCGATCAATATCTTGGAACTCCGTGCAGTTTTCAGAGCTCTTCAGTTTTGGCCTCTTCTGAAGAGAGAATCGTTCATTTGTTTTCAGACAGACAATGTCACAACTGTGGCATACATCAATCATCAAGGAGGGACTCACAGTCCTCTGGCTATGAAAGAAGTATCTCGAATTTTGGTTTGGGCGGAATCCAGCTCCTGTCTAATCTCTGCGGTTCATATCCCAGGTGTAGACAATTGGGAAGCGGATTATCTCAGTCGCCAAACGTTGCATCCGGGCGAATGGTCTCTTCACCCAGAGGTATTTCTTCAGATTGTTCAAATGTGGGGGCTCCCAGAGATAGATCTGATGGCCTCTCATCTAAACAAGAAACTTCCCAGGTATCTGTCCAGATCCCGGGATCCTCAGGCGGAGGCAGTGGATGCGTTATCACTTCCTTGGAAGTATCATCCTGCCTATATCTTTCCGCCTCTAGTTCTTCTTCCAAGAGTAATCTCCAAGATTCTGAGGGAATGCTCGTTTGTTCTGCTAATAGCTCCGGCATGGCCTCACAGGTTTTGGTATGCGGATCTTGTCCGGATGGCATCTTGCCAACCATGGACTCTTCCGTTAAGACCAGACCTTCTGTCACAAGGTCCTTTTTTCCATCCGGATCTGAAATCCTTAAATTTAAAGGTATGGAGATTGAACGCTTGATTCTTGGTCATAGAGGTTTCTCTGACTCCGTGATTAATACTATGTTACAGGCTCGTAAATCTGTATCTCGAGAGATATATTATAGAGTCTGGAAGACTTATATTTCTTGGTGTCTTTCTCATCATTTTTCTTGGCATTCTTTTAGAATACCGAGAATTTTACAGTTTCTTCAGGATGGTTTAGATAAGGGTTTGTCCGCGAGTTCTTTGAAAGGACAAATCTCCGCTCTTTCTGTTCTTTTTCACAGAAAGATTGCTATTCTTCCTGATATTCATTGTTTTGTACAAGCTTTGGTTCGTATAAAACCTGTCATTAAGTCAATTTCTCCTCCTTGGAGTTTGAATTTGGTTCTGGGAGCTCTTCAAGCTCCTCCGTTTGAACCTATGCATTCATTGGACATTAAATTACTTTCTTGGAAAGTTTTGTTCCTTTTGGCCATCTCTTCTGCTAGAAGAGTTTCTGAATTATCTGCTCTTTCGTGTGAGTCTCCTTTTCTGATTTTTCATCAGGATAAGGCGGTGTTGCGAACTTCGTTTGAATTTTTACCTAAAGTTGTGAATTCCAACAACATTAGTAGAGAAATTGTGGTTCCTTCATTATGTCCTAATCCTAAGAATTCTAAGGAGAAATTATTGCATTCTTTGGATGTTGTTAGAGCTTTGAAATATTATGTTGAAGCTACGAAATCTTTCCGTAAGACTTCTAGTCTATTTGTTATCTTTTCCGGTTCTAGGAAAGGCCAGAAAGCTTCTGCCATTTCTTTGGCATCTTGGTTGAAATCTTTAATTCATCTTGCCTATGTTGAGTCGGGTAAAATTCCGCCTCAGAGAATTACAGCTCATTCTACTAGGTCAGTATCTACTTCCTGGGCGTTTAGGAATGAAGCTTCGGTTGACCAGATCTGCAAAGCAGCAACTTGGTCCTCTTTGCATACTTTTACTAAATTCTACCATTTTGATGTATTTTCTTCTTCTGAAGCAGTTTTTGGTAGAAAAGTTCTTCAGGCAGCGGTTTCAGTTTGAATCTTCTGCTTATGTTTTTTGTTAAACTTTATTTTGGGTGTGGATTATTTTCAGCAGGAATTGGCTGTCTTTATTTTATCCCTCCCTCTCTAGTGACTCTTGTGTGGAAAGATCCACATCTTGGGTAGTCATTATCCCATACGTCACTAGCTCATGGACTCTTGTTAATTACATGAAAGAAAACATAATTTATGTAAGAACTTACCTGATAAATTCATTTCTTTCATATTAACAAGAGTCCATGAGGCCCACCCTTTTTTGTGGTGGTTATGAT
Source organism: Bombina bombina (assembly GCF_027579735.1). Taxonomy (NCBI): domain Eukaryota; kingdom Metazoa; phylum Chordata; class Amphibia; order Anura; family Bombinatoridae; genus Bombina; species Bombina bombina. The sequence continues at coordinate 180,036,997 of NC_069504.1, forward strand.
TTTTTTGTATAAAGCACAATTATTCCAATTCCTTATTTTATATGCTTCGCACTTTTTTTCTTATCACCCCACTTCTTGGCTATTCGTTAAACTGATTTGTGGGTGTGGTGAGGGGTGTATTTATAGGCATTTTAAGGTTTGGGAAACTTTGCCCCTCCTGGTAGGAATGTATATCCCATACGTCACTAGCTCATGGACTCTTGTTAATATGAAAGAAATGAATTTATCAGGTAAGTTCTTACATAAATTATGTTTTTCATTACTTAAGACACTCTCAGCTATGGTTTGGCACTTTATATATTAATATAAAGTTTTAAATATATGTATTGTACTTATATTTGCCAGGTTTAGGTATATTTCAGTTTCAAATTTGAGGAACATATTTAGGAAGTTATTTTTTCTTACCTGGGGTATAGTCTTTTTTTCAAATTGACTGCTTTTTCATTAATTTTCACAGGCAAAATTAGGTTTGCAAGGTTGCAAAATGCTGATATTTATTGGGTCATTCTTGGTGCGAGAATTTTTTTGGCATGAAGGTACGTCCGGTGATGCAAATTCGTAATTTCCGGCATCTTAGTTGATGCCAGGTTTCCTTGCACAAGGTTGCGTCTGCCATGATGCGAGTTGTGTCATTTCCGTTGTGCATCATACTTGGCGCCAAATAATTTAATTATTTAAACCCCATTTCCTATATGCCTCTTGCCATTTTTATGCTCAGAGGGCTATGCTGTTTGCATTTGGTTCCCATTCCTGAAACTGCCATATAAGCAAATTAATCATTTTGCTTTATATGTTGTTTTTTCTCTTACATTTGCAAGATGTCTCAATCTGATCCTGTCTCAGAAACCACTGTTGGAACCCTGCTGCCTGATAACAGTTCTACCAAAGCTAGGTGTATCTGTTGTAAATTAGCGGAGATTATGTCTCCAGCTGTAGTATGTAACAGTTGTCATGATAAGCTTTTACATGCAGAAAATGTATCTATCAGTACTAGTACAATGCCTGTTGTTCCTTTAACATCTAATGTACATGATATTCCTGTGAATATAAAAGATGTTATTGCTGACGCGATTCAGAAGGCTTTGTCTGCTATTCCGCCTTCTAATAAAAGTAAAAGGTCTTTTAAAACTTCTCATAAGGTTGATGAAATTTCAAATGATCGACAACATACTGAATTATCCTCCTCTGATGAGGATCTATCTGGTTCAGAAGATCCTACCTCAGATATTGACACTGACAAATCTACTTTTCTTTTTTAAGACACGATGAGTCCACGGATCATCTTAATTACTAATGGGATATTCACCTCCTGGTCAGCAGGAGGAGGCAAAGAGCACCACAGCAGAGCTGCTAAATAGCTCCTCCCTTCCCTCCCACTCCAGTCTTTCTCTTTGCCTACAATAGTGATAGGAAGAGGTAAAGTGAGGTGTTAGATTAGATTCTTCAATCAAGAGTTTTTTATTTTTAAAGTAGTGCCAGAGAGTGCTGCTTTGTTCTAGGGTGTAGCCGTAGTCCATATCAGTCTCTTCAGTAGAGCTTTTGGTGTATTTAGAGCAATAGGAACTGGTGGGACATAATTCTCACTGCGCCTCCTATACATTCATGCTGTCCTAATCCAGATAGCCTAAGCACATTTAACTCAGGCTTATCTTATTCCACAGGGCTATGGGAGGGACAGGACCTCTTAAACATGCTGGGCTGCCCTACTGTCGGGCAGAGTTAGAGGTAAGTGCTGCCTTTTTTTTTCTTCTGGGTATAAAGATCTCAGAAAAGTGGAGCACTTTATTTTGTGAAACGAACTCCTACATAGTACAGGAGAGAACTTCAGTGACAGCAACTTATTGCAGGCACTGGGGCTAATGAGAGTGGCTTTGATTAGGGAATGGTAACACCCAGCCCTACAAGCAGCAGTCCTGGGTTTTATACCTAGGTAGTATGAGTGCTTAAAAATGTAAAGATTTAAACTGGTTTAACATGTTTTACTCTAAAAGGACTCAGTGGGCAATATTCTCGTTTTTCTCTTTTATTTGGAGACTAGACCGAGATCGTTAGGCAGTAGCCAACTTTGCCCCAGGATTATGGCAGGCTCAGTGGCTCCCGGTGGCGTAGTTATTCTCATAAATGGCGACCGGGAGCTACATAGTCTTACGCCCATGATGGGCGGAGCTTCTTATGGCGCTAGTTTTGCTCTGCGCGCTTGTCCTTATCATATAGTAATGGCGACTGGTACTTACAGGGTGTTACGCCCACGATGTGCTTCTTATGGCGCTAGTTTTACTCTGCGCGCTTGTCCTCCACTGCCGCTTTGGTTTCAGAAGGTTGTGTCATTAGTACAGTGGGACCCGTTATGGTCGCGGACCTTTTTCAACCCCTTTTCAACTAAATTGTGCAGGGAGTTGCTGTTTTACAGGACCTGACAATATTGTAGTAATACGTTCCAGACTGTTATGCTAATGACTAGAATCCTTCATGTTAACTACTGTTATGCATTAAATTTTAATAAAGGCAGAGGGGCACCTCAGCAAGGTTTAGCTGAGGGGTAGCTAGGCTCTGCAGTAGTTTTGTACTGTTTTATTTTCATTCTATACACAAAAATAAAAAGTTACATTTTCAAATTTAAAGAGAGTGACGTTTTTTTATGTACTAATTTTTAATAAAAAATTCTCACTCTTTTAACCTACTCCTTCTAAGACACTTGTTGTTTAGGGGTTATTGACGAGGATCAAGTCATGCCACAATTTCTCCTATAGTATCCAAAAAATGTATGGCCCACATGCAGTGCCCTGTGTTTCCTTTTCACACTCCTTCTGGAGTTACTCTGCATTTCATGCATCATATGTTTTTCTCAAGAGGTAGAAAACATTTCTAGAGCAATTATTTTCAATCATTTAGGACAATGACAAAAAATAAAGATTGCTTCAGTAGTTGCTATTCTGTATGGTTCTGCCCTGTTACTGAAGGTGGAAGATACTTCATTTGATCCTGAGGTTGTTTTTCTTTCAGTTTTTTAGCTTGAACACCTCTATTTGTTACTTTAGGAGGTTTTAGCTAACCTGGACTACCCCGACATTACCGGTGTCATCTACCTAGCGCGTCCAGTAAATACATTACTGGTGTAATCTGTACTAGTGCGTCCAGTAAGTTATAAGGGATGGAAGAGACCGCATTCCCTATCTTTAAAGAGATGTTTTCCCATAGCCGACTCAGCTAAGGAGACTAAGCAAACATTCCCTAGGGTGGAAGGAGTAGTTTCCAGCTTAGCTAAGATAACTACTATACCCTTAGAGGTTTCAGAGGTCCTATGGACAAAAATTAGAAAGGGGGTGTACACCAGGGCTTACAATGGCAACCAACTGTGTATTTTGCTACCGTCACTAGTGCGACGGAATATTGGTTTGATGTGTTGTCTGATGCTACAAAGTCAGAAACTCCCCTGGATAAGATCCAGTATAGGATAAAAGCTTTCAGATTGGCTAATTCCTTTATTTCAAATTTTTCCCTTTAAGTTATTTAACTGGGAGCATTGGTTTCAGGTTTCTCTGTTTCAGCTCACAGAGACTTATGGTTAGAGCTTTGTTCTACGGATTTACGCTCTAAGTTTGAGCTTTTAGCGATTCCTTACAAGGGGAAGACCTTGTTTAGACCTGGCCTGACGGAAATTATTTTTGATATCACAGGAGGTGAGGGTCATCTCCTTCCTCAGGATAAGAGAAACAAACAAAAGGGACGACAGAGTAATTTTTGTTCCTTTCGAAATTTCAAGGGAAATTCTTCCTCTTCCTCCTTTAAACAGGAGCAATCTAAGCCTACATGGAGACCCACCCGGTCTTGGAACAAAGGTAAACAGTCCAAGAAGCCTGCTATTGAATCCAAAACAGCATGAAGGACATGCCCCTGATCCGGGACCGGATCTGGTGGGGGGCAGACTTTCCTTCTTCGTTCAGGCTTGGGTTCGGGCCGTTCAGGATCCCTGGGCAATATAAATAGTGTCTCAGGGATACAAATTGGAGTTCAAATGGTTTCCTCCCAGAGGCAGGTTTCTTCTTTCAAGATTATCTGCATGCCAGCGGGGGTTTTCTGAATCGGTCATAGAGACTGTGATTCAGGCTTGTAAGCCTGTAACTAGGAGGATTTACCATAAATTTTTGGCGTAAATATCTCTATTGGTGTGAATCCAAGGGCTACTCATGGAGTAGTTAGAATTCCTAGAATTTTGTCTTGTCTTGTCAAGAGGGTTTGGAGAAAGGTTTATCTGTGAGTTCCCTAAAGGGTCAAATCTCGGCCTTATCTATTTTGTTACACAAACGTCTGGCAGATGTTCCAGATGTACAATCATTTTGTCAGGCCTTGGTCAGGATCAGGCCTGTGTTCAAATCAGTTACTCCTCCATGGAGTCATAATTTAGTTCTCAAAGTTCTTCAAGGGGCTCTGTATGAGCCTATGCATTTCTTAGATATTAAGTTGTTATCTTGGAAAGTTGTATTTCTTGTTGCTATTTCTTTGTCTCGTAGAGTGTCAGAGCTCTCGGCATTGCAGTACGAATCTCCTTACCTTATTTTCTATTCAGATAAGGTAGTTTTGCATTCTAAATTAGGATTTCTTCCTCAGATTGTGTCTGCTTGGAACATTAATCAGGAGATTATTGTTCTTTCTTTGTGTCCTAATCCTTCCTTTCAGAAAGAATGTCTTCTGCACAATTTAGACGTGGTCTGTGCTTTAAATTTTTACTTACAGACGACTAAGGACTTTCGTCAGTCTTCTTCTTTGTTTGTGGTTTTCTCTGGAAAACATAAGGGACAGAAAGCTACAACTACTTCTCTTTCTTTTTGGCTGAGGCGTATCATAAATTTTGCATATGAGACTGCTGGACAGCAACCTCCCGAGAGGGTTACGGCTCATTCCACGAGGGCTGTTGCTTCCTCATGGGCATTCAAAAAAATGAACCTTCTGTGGAACAGATTTTCAAGGCTTACAACTTGGTTCTTTCTTCACACTTTTTCAAAATGTTACAAATTTGATACTTTTGCCTCGGCTGAGGCTACTTTTGGGAGAAAGGTTCTTCAAGCAGTGGTGCCTTCCGTTTAGGTTCCCTGTCTTGTCCCTCCCGTATCATCTGTGTATGAGACCTCTTCAGCTTTGTATGCTGAATCAATGGTGCAGGGATTATACAAGGATATCACAATTAATATCCTTAAATCCCAATGTTCGACTCTCTCTAACTTGGTGGTTAGATCACTATCATATAGCTCAAGGGGCCTCTTTTGTTCGTCCGACCTGGACTGTAATCACAACAGATGCAAGTCTTTCAGGTTGGGGAGCTGTCTGGGGATCTCTGACAACACAAGTGGTTTGGAAATCTCAAGAGGCGAGGTTACCAATCAATATTTTAGAATTCCGTGCTATTTTCAGAGCTCTTCAGGTTTGGCCTCTGTTAAAGAGAGAACCATTCATTTGTTTTCCGACAGACAATATCACAACTGTGGCATATATCAATCAGGGTGGGACTCACAGTCCCCTAGCTATGAAAGAAGTATCTCAGATACTTTCTTGGGCGGAATCCAGCTCTTGTCTAATTTCTGCGGTACATATCCCAGGTGTAAACAATTGGGAAGCGGATTATCTCAGCCATCAGACTTTACATCCGGGGGAGTGGTCTCTCCATCCAGATGTGTTTTTTCAGATTGTTCATATGTGGGGTCTTCCAGAAATAGATCTGATCGCTTCCCATCTAAACAAGAAACTTCCCAGGTACTTGTCCAGGTGGAGGGATCCTCAGGTGGAGTCGGTGGATGCGTTAACAGTTCCTTGGTTTCTAGAATTTTACAGTTTCTTCAGGATGGATTTAATAAAGGTTTGTCTGCAAGTTCCTTGAAGGGATAAATCCCTGCTCTTTCTGTTTTATTTCACAGAAAGATCGCTAAGCTTCCTGATATTCACTGTTTTGTGCAGGCTTTGGTCCGTATCAAGCCTGTCATTAAATCAATCTCTCCTCCTTCGAGTCTTAATTTGGTTTTGAAGGCTTTACAGGCTCTTCCTTTTGAGCCTATGAATGCTTTGGACATTAAACTACTTTCTTGGAATCTATCTATCTCTTCTGCTAGAAGAGTTTCCGAATTAGCTGCTCTTTCTTTTGAGTTTGCTTTTCTGATTTTCCATCAGGATAAGACAGTTTTGCAGACTTCATTTAAGTTTTTACCTAAAGTTGTGAATTCTAACAACATTAATAGGGACATTGTTGTTCCCTCTTTGTGCCCTAATCCTAAGAATTCTTTGGAGAGATCCTTACATTTTCTGGATGTTGTAAGAGCTTTGAAATATTATGTTGAAGCTACTAAAGATTTCAGGAAGATTTCTAGTCTATTTGTTGTCTTTTCTGTTTCTAGGAAAGGTCAGAAAGCTTCTGCCATTTCCTTGGCATCCTGGTTAAAGCTTTTGATTCATCAGGCTTATTTGGAGTCGGGTCAGGCTCTGCTTTAGAGAATCACAGCTCATTCTACTAGATCAGTTTCCACTTTCTGGGCTTTTAAGAATGAAGCTTCAGTTGATCAGATTTGCAAAGCAGCAACTTGGTCTTCTTTGCATACATTTACTAAATTCTACCGTTTTAATGTATTTACCTCTTCGGAAGCAGTTTTTCGTAGAAAAGTTCTTCAGCCAGCTGTTTCAGTTTGATTCCTCTGCTTATGTTTTAAGTTTTTTCTTTTCAATTATGAGAAAAACTTATTTTTTTATGTGGATTTAATTTACTCAGCGGAAAATGGCTGTTCTTATTTTTATCCCTCCCTCTCTAGTGACTCTTCTGTGGAGTACCACATCTTGGGTATTACTATCCCATACGTCACTAGCTCATGGACTCTTGTCAATTACATGAAAGAAAACATAATTTATGTAAGAACTTACCTGATAAATTAATTTCATTCATATTGGCAAGAGTCCGTGAGACCCACCCTTTTTATGGTGATTATGTTTTTTTGTATAAAGCACAATTATATTTCCAGTTCCTTTTTTGATGCTTTTTACTCCTTTTTCTATCACCCTACTACTTGGCTATTCGTTAAACTGAATTGTGGGTGTGGTGTGGGGTGTATTTATAGGCAATTTGAGGTTTGGGAAACTTTGCCCCTCCTGGTAGGATTGTATATCCCATACGTCACTAGCTCATGGACTCTTGCCAATATGAAAGAAATTAATTTATCAGCTAAGTTCTTTCATAAATTATGTTGTTTTTAATAGTATTTTTAAAAACAGGGCTTTCATTCGTGAAAGTTGACATTCACTTTAAGAGGGCTTGAAATTCATACAAACAAGTAAAGATGATAAAATAATTAATTTTTCTTGATACTAACTTGAATATATTTTAAATGATTGTGGTATTAAAACTAAAAAAGTAGGGCTGAAGTTTCATGCAGGCAGTTTTCACTTAATAATTTTTTAATGTATTTTCTGACAAGGTGGATATAGCAAATCATGCAGTATTGATTGAACAAAGAATTGCTTTTAGATGTTTGCACCCTATGCTGATTAGTACCTCTAGCTGTATCAGCTATTTTGTATAGGATATTGTTAAACTATGATTAATCAATTAATTACAACTATTAGTTTAGTATCTAATATATTTTTAAACTGTTACTTTTAGTCTTCCTTATCCTTTTACACATTTTTTTCCTCTGATCATTGATATAAAGCACAATCTACATTGATAGAATGGTTTGTCCTTAAAAAAATTTAATATATATATTTGTTTTAAGATTTATAGCATTCTTTCTTTCTCCGCAAATACAAACCAAGGAAAATTGTCTATGAGTAAAAATGAGGCTATCTACAAATACCTGAAAATGCAACCGGAGTCATCAATGAACTACACAACTTGGCAAGTATTGAAAATATTATCCAAAGCAAATAGGTCTCGTGAAAGATATCTGTGTGTGCACGTGGTTAAACAGAATAATGTATTTCAGTACATATAAAGCATGGACATTGTATAATGCTGCAGAAGGATGGAATTCAAGTAGAAACCATGTTTCTCACAACCTTCTGCTACGTATCTCATCATCTCTCTAGAAATGGGCAAGAGACATGAGGAAATGTTATTAATCTCATAGTTCTTAAACTGTGATGCACTAATCTGGTCTAAATGGGATCAATCAAGCAATTAATAGTTCTCATTTAACTACTGATTTGATCAGACAACATATATTTCATTTTCATTAACCTACCTATGCGGTAGCAAGCAATCTATAATTGTACAGTTTAGTACACTTTAAAGGGACAGTGTACTGTAAAATTGTTTTTCCCTAATGTGTTTTTAATATCTTGTTATACCAGCTGCAGAATATAAAATGTATGAGAAATTGTTTGTTTAGGTTTATTCTTGTATTTGAAATTGCCAATGTTGTTCATTGAAACCACAACGCATCAAATAGGTTAAAGGGATATTAGATATTCTTAGTTTATCACTGTACATATATTATCTCAGGAAACCAAAGAACAATTGAAAATTAACATTGTATTGTTTCTCTTCTACCTCCTACTGGGAGTATAATTTCTTCTGCTGACAATTTTTAATAAGGATTTATTTAATATTTACTAAAGGTGGGGTTACCACAGGCAAAATCAGCTATTTCAGATGCTGAAATTAAAAGAAGCTGTTTGTAAACAATTTAATACACTCCAGCGGGTAAAACTGATCATTGGAAACAAATTTAAATGGAGAACATTTTAGGATAAACTGGCTCTAGAGCCAAAAAGACTAGAGAGGCTTAACATTTTTTGTGTTAAATGTTTATTTGCTTTTGTAGTGTTCTCTGGTTGTAGTTTATATGAAATAATGCTCTTGTCCATCCACAAGTTCCATCTATTTAATTGTAACATTAAGTTCTGTGTAAGATGTACAAAAGATTATAAAACTGGTGTAATTTAATTATTAATTATCCTCACTATTAACATAGCTTATTTACACACATGTATCTGTTCATGCAGCTTCCTTTTAAAGGGACATTAAACCCAAAGACATTTCTTTTGTGATCCCTCAAGAGCATAACATTTTAAACAATTTTCCAATTTACTTCTGTTACTAAATTTGCTTGGTTGTATTGGTATCCTTTGTTATCATACCTAGGTAAGCTCAGGAGCTAGGCACCAGCTGCTTATTGGTGGCTGCACATATATGCGTCTTGTCATTGGCTTACTAATGTGTTCAGCTAGCTCCCAGTAGTGCATTGCTCCATCAACAAAGGATACCAAGAGAATGAAGCAAAAATTATAATAGAAGTAAATTGTGATGCTGTTTAAAAATGTATACTGTATCTGAATCATGGAAGAAATAACGTGGGATTCGTATATATCTTTAAATTCCCAAGGGAATACAAGTCACCATTCCCTTGGGCTTCAGGCTCTGTGGTCTCATTGACAGACTCTTGCACCAAGACCCATTCATTTTTACCTTGCTCATTTTTTTTTAATTTTTTTTTAGCTTTATTGAACATTAAACACATATTTAACATTTTTTTCCAAAATGTTCCTGTTTACATAGAGCGTGTAAAATATCGGCACACAGTGCCCAGTGTTGCAAGTTACTTGGTTATCTCAAAATGTCCATTCATAAATTTTTCAGATAGTTATATGGTTCAATGTCTTAGTTTACGTTGTGTACCTTGTGGTACCACCCACTGCATTTAGTATAAACACATATTAAAGATTGCGTTATGAAGTTTTACCGATTTAACTAAATCTCCTATTACTAATATTCCAAGAATATGACTAAATATTCGCTGCGCGCCTCCCCTCGCTTCTTCCCGTTCCCCCTGAGAACGTCTATTGCTGGGCTCACATTATAGGAATCTCTTCCCATCTCTCATCTTGTGTATGTTTTACAGTCCTCCCACTGAATTAGCATTAGTTCATGTGTGTCTAATGTGTTGTTCTGCATGTGATGATACCTTTCTAATTGCAACAGAGTGTCAACTTGTCTCTGCCACTCCTCGACAGCAGGTATTATTTTCGATTTCCAATGCTCGGAATTAGCATCTTTGCACTGTTCAGCATGACCAGTCTCAATGCCTTACTTGCTTTACAGTCAAGATTGGGTAATGACAGGAACAGAAGTGTCTTTGGACTGTTCTGTAAGGTTTTTCCTGTGGCTATCCTAATTTTTTCTAGTATCTCAGTCCAAAACTGGTCCAGTTCCGAGCAGTCCCACCAGAGGTGTGTAAGGGTGCCCTTGCCCCTGCACTCTTGTCTGGTAAAGTTCGATTTTTGCTTATGCGTCATGAAGTAGTGACTGAGCTGTGAGTGTGTCAACCAGTCCATAGCAATATCTGGTTCATTCTCTCTGATCTGCTCAAGTGATTTCAATCTATTCCCCTCGACCAAAGCCGAGAGTCTCCTCTTCCTAAAGGTCATCCTAGGGCTATTATCTGTCTCTCTACGACTCCACGGTATTGCCAGGTTCTGATATATAGGAGTCAATGGGGAAAATTGGGATGATATGTTTGTAGTAGTGCTTATAAGCTTGTCCCAAATGGTAAAGAAATCTATAAACAACGGATGCACAGATGCAGCCGCTGGTCTATCTCTCTTTGGTAGCCAAGCTATTCCCCCAGCATTTCCTGTGCCTAATATGGAGCAGTCCAGCTGCACCCACATTTTATTTGGGTCGTTGTTACACCAGTCCGTCAGTTTCTGTAAGGTAATGGCTTGTTTATATACTATTATATTAGGCAGTCCGAGTCCTCCTCTCTCTCTGGGTAGGTAAGTGCTGTCTTTGTGATTCTAGGTTTAATTCCCCCCCCCAGATATATTGTTCTAATATACTCTGTATTCTGTGTAGGTAATTTGTTGGTAGAGGGATAAGGGGTAGTGTGCAATAAATATAAAAGTCTAGGTAATACGTTCATCTTGATCACAGTAACCCTACCCAACCATGATATTGGTTTGTTTTTCCAATTTGACAAGTCTGTCACTAACTCAGTTTCCAGTCTTTTGAAGTTAGCCGTAAACACCTCCTGTTGGTCAGGGGATAAGTATACTCCTAGATATTTCATCTTAGTGTCCTGTTTTTTAAGTTGGCAGTTTTGTAGAATTTTGTCAACTAGGGTTAGTTCATATGTGATATTCAGGATCTCTGATTTTGAGAGAATTAATTGGAAGTTTGAGACGCTTCCAAAAGATTGGAAAGTCTCTAGGACTCTAGGCAGTGAAGTGTCAATATTTGTCAAGGTAAGTAGGATGTCATCAGCATATAGTGCAAGCTTATAGCTATTTGTGGCAACTTGGATGCCCTGTATTTGACTGTCATTCCGCATTTTTTCGGCTAGCGCTTCTATTGTGATGGCGAATAGGATAGGTGAGAGAGGGCAGCCCTGTCTCGTACGGTTTCTAATGGCAAAGCTATCTGAAAGTAATCCATTCACTTTTACTCGTGCTGTGGGATTCTGGTACAATGTGAAGATCAGGTTTATGAAGGTGTTGCTGAAATTCATTTTGTGTAGGACTGATTTGAGGAATCCCCATTGTACCCTGTCAAACGCTTTCTCAGCATCTGTAGAGGCCAGGGCCAATGGTAGATTCTGTGATTTAGCGTATGATATAAATTGAAAAGTTCTTAGGGTGTTGTCCCGGGCCTCCCGGCTGGGGACACAATCCACTTGGTCTGAGTGTATCAGACCGGGCAGAAATTTGTTGACCCTAGCGGCCAAGATTTTTGCAAAGATTTTAATGTCCGAATTTAAAAGCGAGATGGGTCTGTAGCTCTCTGGTCTGTCTGGGTTCTTTCCTGATTTGGGGAGTACTGTAATGTGTGCCTCCAGCATACTGTCTGAAAATCCCCTATCTTTTAACAGGGAATTAAATAATGAGGATAAGAGCTAACATGTGATGCAGGTATGTTTTAGAATACCTTATACCCAGGCCATCCGGTCCTGGGCTCTTGCCGTTCGGCATGCCTTTAATTGCGGTTTTAATTTCTTCATGCGTTATCGGTATATCTAACTGCTCTGAGTCTTCTTGTTTTAGTGTGCGTAACTGTACATCGGACAAGAAGCTGTCGACGTCTGTCTATGTTCGTTATGAATGTTGTACAATTCCCTATAGTATCGTCTAAAGGTTTCCGCGATTTGCAAACTGTCTCTGTGGGTTTGGCTTGTCGAATCTGTCATTAAGTGAACATGTGTATTTAATTGTTTTCTCCTGAGTGCCTTAGCTAGTGAGGTGCCTATTTTGGCATTAGTGTCAAAGTACTTCTGCTTCAGTCTGTTTGCTTGTTTCTGGTGTTCTCTTACTAAATATGCATTGAGCTCCTGTTTGGCAGTTGCTAGATTTTTCAGCGTTTCCTCTGAGTCAGGTTTGGCCTTATGTTCCGATTCCCAGTATCTGATTTGGGAGGTTATTGAATTTACAAATTGTCTATTATTTTTGGTTTCCCTTGCCTTAAGTCTTATAAACTCTCCTCGCAGTACGCATTTGTGGGCCTCCCATACTACGGATGATGAGGTATCCACTGTGGGGTTTTCTTTAAAATAGTGTCCTATGGCTATGTCAACTTCTGTTCTAATTAACGGGTTGTCCTGCAAGCTTTCATCTAGCCTCCAAATGAACGGTCTTATGGGTGTGCTCGGCCAGTTTATTGTGCATGAGACTGGGGCATGATCTGACAATGTAGTCGGCAGTACAGTGCATTTGTCTATCAATGCTAGTCCTATCTGGTCTACAATGAAATAATGTATTCTTGTGTAAATGTGATGAGGGTGGGAGTAGAATGTGTAATCTCGCATGTGCAGATTTTTAGTCCGCCAGACATTATGCACTTTGAGCTGGTGTAACTGGGTGTGTATAGCTTTGATGACCTTTTGTGGGGTGCTAGTTCTACCTATGGAAGTGTCGTAGGTCGGGTCCAGCGGCAAGTTAAAGTCCTCCCCATGAGAATTATTCCCTTTGAATGTTCCATCAGCAGGTGGGTGACTTGTTTGAACACCCGATACTGTCCCTGGTTTGGCAAGTATACGCTCACCAGCGTCACATATGTGTTGAATATGGTTCCAATCACCAGTAGGTATGAACCGTTAGGGTCTCTGATGATGTTTGATGGGCAGAAGCTAATGTTTGTTTTTTAGGAGAATGCTCACCCCTCCCTTCTTAGAACAACCGAGGCTAGGAATGCTGTTTTATATCTGCTGTTTAGGATTCTAGGTTCCCTTCCATTTTTTGAAGTGTGTTTCCTGTATGTACAATATGTCTCCTGAGTCTTTGTATAACTGGTTAAAGGCTATCGATCTCTTTTCCGGGCTGTGAAGCCCTTTCGCGTTGATGGTTAGTAACTTTAGCTGTCTTGGAAGCATGTCTTTCCCGTGGTATTTAGTATAATATGGTTGTCTGGAGAGGCTGATATATTACGTGAGATATCTGCAGATTAAGTCTGAACCTCACCTATTTGCTGATTCCCTAGGGAGTAGTGAAGTAGTGTGATTATCCTACTTTTAATAAGGGATTCGCTCCCGTGCAAAATTGTATGTTGTATGTGCAGTTGTATTGAGTGGGAGGCGCGCGTCCAGCAAGTTATGTGTTAAAACGGCTGGCGTTATAAACTACCCTCTACCCTCTCAGTGAGTGGAAAGTCGCAATCTAAGCTCAGCTGTTATTCTTTCAGGTGTTAACAAAATTACAGTAACAGTTAGTGTACAATAAAATGAAGTTATATAGCATTCTACACTACGGTGCAATACAGTAAAGACAGTATCCTTGTCCCCAAGCCCAACTATGTGAATAAACAAGATATGAGCATGTATAGAAATAAACATTTATAAGAATAAATAATGGTTGCATACTACCTGAGGTCTACAGTGCTTTTTTCAGAGTCCATTTTAAAGTTGTCCAAGCGCTTTCAATTAGCTGGTGGCTCCGTGTCCATTCTGTCCCCCAGTTGTCCTGTTTCCGTCTGAGGGTTCTCTCTTGTTCTGTCTGGAGCTCCTTTGGTTATTGTGTGTTGTCCGTGCCTCCTGTGTTGAAGATCAGTGTCCATCTGTTTCTCTGGTTCTGGAGGTTGTATGTGGAGTCGCAGAGCCTCGCAAAAGTGTGGCAGGTCTTCATTATTCTTGTAGATAGCTGTTGTGTTCCCTCTGGTTGCTATAATGCAGACTGGGAAGGCCCATCTGTACGCTATTTTCTGTTCTCGTAGGGAGCTTGTAATGTAGTATAGGTCTCTCCGTTTTTGAAGTGTAGATCTTGGAATATTTGAATGCTGTTACCTGCATGGGTTATGTCTTGTTTCATTCTGGTGTGTCTCATAATCTCCTCTTTATCTTTAAAATGGAGTAACTTAATTATAAAGTCCCGTGGGGGTGCTTTCGGGGGCGGTTTTGCTCGCAATGCCCGGTGAGCTCTTTCAATTATCAGGTCTGGTGCACTGTTATCTCCCTTGACCGTTCTGAAGAGGGCCTGCAGACATCCCCCTAAAGCCGTTGGTAGGATATACTCTGGGATTCCTCTTATTCTTAGGTTGTTTCTTCTACCTCTGTTGTCTAGGTCCTCAACCTTTTCTAAGAGGTGGTGTATGGTTTCCTCTTGATCATACGCTAGCCGTGACGTGTTGGATGTCTGCATCCATAATGTTATGGTTCTCTTCCAGAGTGGTGACTCTTTGTGTCACTCGTGACTAATCTCTCTTTAGGTCTCCGTACCAGGTCTTGACTTCGGAGACTATTTCTTTAAGATCATTTTTTGTGCAGAGTGGTAATAAATCCTCTCTTGTGAGGCTTGTTGTCATGTGTGCCGTTGTGGCTTGTTCCACAAGATCGGCCCGTTGTGGCTCATTGCCCTCCATCCCAGTGTGAGTGTCCAGAGGTGGTTCCAGTGACTTCAGGTACTGTTGTAGCATCTTAGAGCGTGGAGTATTGTCCGGTTTGTTTAGTTTACGCCCTGGCATGGTATGCCTTCTTTCAATAATGACACACATGTAAACCTGTGCTTAGGTTAAAATTACCAGAGTTGCTAGCGGTGGGAGGCTGCTTTCAATTTGTATATTGATTTTAAGAGTAGGACCCTCAGAGTTCATAAGGCTTTATTTATTTATATTTAATGCGTCCAGTTTGTGCAGGCCACTCTCTGTATTCAGCCTACTGTTTGATTCTTTTAGGCCTGTCTCTGTTTGATTCCAAAGTCTGTTGGCTATTATAAGTACTCAGGGGCTTGTTAATGGTATTTATTTCTATGAAGCTTGACCCCTAGTGTACTTTGGCTGTTGTTTGCTCTTAGAATTGAGTACCTACATATATCAATATGGTTAACGATTAATGCCTCCTCATCTCATCCCTCTCTTGCCCTCTATAGTTGTGTGGCTGATTGATGCGCCTTTTATGGTGAAGGCTTTTGTTTGTGCAGGCTGTTGTGCCTGCAGATGCTCCAGGCTCACCGTATACTAACAGCAGATTTTTGTCTGCCTATATAGTGCTGTGTGCTCCGTGTCTTACCCTGCTGGAGCTGATATCGCCTCTTTGCTCCCTTTAGATATGTCTCGGGGGGGGGGGGGGGCTGTAATGCAAAACACAGATCCCATCATTCCAATGAAGGGTCACATACCCTTTTCATCATAAAAATGCTAACTGTCCAAAGAACAAGATGTGATTCCTAAGTCCCTTCTCCTTTACACCTGGTTCGTGAAATTACATTGAAGTCATTATCCGGGTCCTTTCCATTCAGCGCATCAAAGGGGACAGTAATATTCCATACTGATTAAGGGCATTGAGATAAAATGGCAACATGACTCAGGGGAACCCTAAATCCCAATTTTACAATATGTATTGGTATATCTGATATGTCTGGAGAAATTTGCAGTGCTGAGGCATATTGGGTATGGGGAAGGGAATGAGTGTCTATATAAGGTTAGTCCAGTCTTATAGGATTCCGTTACCATGGGAGCACTGGGTATTCTAAATCATTTTATGGCAGGTATTTTCCTCTGGGATTTGGGGACCTATAGGGGGTGTGATTGTGGGTTCAGAAAGATGTTAAGAAAACCTTCTGGGCATTTATAAGAGTATGGGGTACTATGGTTTAGGATGGAATCTCAAACGTGTAGGGGACACTATTATAGAAAAACACAACTCTTCAGACCAGATACTAGCTACTAACATGATGATCTTATAGCTGATGAGACACAGTTTGAAGGTATGGCAGGAATAAGATCTGACTGTATATACAGATATAAACTTCTACCGTAAAAACACTACATTCTAATCAAAATACATGAGCAACCCTAACATAGTATGATTAGTTAGAGCATTAAACTAGAGTGAGAACTATATATGAATCCCTCAGCTGAAGGTAATAATAAGAAAAATAAGAGAAGACAGTCTTCAGTATAAAATACGAGTCAGCATGGTGATTGATTCCTCATGTATTAGCAGTGGAATGTGGGGGATATTTTAGTCAGAGGAATTGCATGCTGCATGGTATACCTGTAGGCTATGAAGTGCAGATAGGTAAGTCAGCTGGGCCTAATGTCGCCAGTTCTGGGAGAGGGGAGAAGGTATTTGCTGTGGGTAGAATTAAGACTATCTAATAGTTTGGCGGCTTAAAGGGGGTGTGATGTGTTTGTTAGGTTTAGGTAGCAAAAGTATATTACTACTAAAGAACAGTCTACCGGATAAGATAAAAACCACCGTAATGCAAAATCTCTACAGGATGTATTAAAACACACTATATAGTAATAAAGACTGGTTTATAGAATTCAAAGAGTCATTGGTGTAAAGGAGAGAGATCTCTGGGCATCAGACTTTACAGTCTTCATAACTAGATTCCTGTCACATAGGTATGATAATATGAGTTGTGAAGTTTGCAAAACACCCCTGTGATAAATCGTCTGAGGGTATCTTTTATAGAATAACGGCTTCCCCCTAGTCGCATCCTATGCAGGTAACTTACTGTGGGTTCCGTAGCATAAGAGCAGCTAAAAAGTCATCAGGGTCTAAATAGTCCTCAGCCTACGCCGGTTCTCAGTAAGGGTCTGGAGTATGTATCCTGGAGGGGCTGTAGGGCCTGCTCTGCGTTCCCCGGAGCAGAGAGGGTGACACAGCATTATAAAATGAAAAAATGGGGTTTATTTAGCAGCGCTAAAAAAAGCTAGGAAATGATGATACCAATCTAATTTATGTTTTATACAATCTATTTTATTTAAAAATTCTTATAACACATAAAAACAACAGCAAATGCTTTTCCTAATTAATAAAGGGACGTCTCCCTTATACAACACTTATAAAAACAGACTAGAACCATATAATCCTAGAATTTCAGGTATAAAGGAATTAATTCTATAGATAACATATGGCAAGCAACAAATTTCTAAGATAAATGGTGAATTAAATATTTAAAAGGCACAAATGTATCAATCCTAATAGCTTTACAGTTCTTCAGTAACAAATTCAGTTATAAAGTTACACAGTTACTTTCCTTGGACATATAATTGGCTCAGGTGTGCTGGATAGTTAAAAAGGCAAAAAACAGCCAATATTCTGATTTAGGTGCCAAAGCAATCGTGGTTAATGGAAATGGTTAATTTAACAGATGAATACCTTGATGTCTTTAAAGTTCAGTTTGCGTGTTTTAAAAAACGTAGTGCAAATTAGTGTAGAGGTACCTTAATCTGTCCTGGTTGCAACCGCTGATTATCTTCACTGTGAGGGATTCACAGACTGTTTGTTCCTGGTGCTTCTGATAAGTCACCTGACCTTCTCTTTGATTCAGAGGTCAGGGGTGATGATCCGTTCTGGTGATGTAGTTATCCTTTTTTTTGTTTTCCTTTCTTCTTATAGCCCAAATATTGTTTTCATCTGGGTTCCCTCAGACTTCTTAAGGTTTGAAGAAATCTTTGGTCAGTGTTTAGCAGTAACACCGTATTCCCTGAAGTTACCAAAGGTAGATTTTAACTTGCAGGGTCAGGAGAAAAGTTTAAAGTTGCAGGGTCACACAGCTTTGTGACAGTAGTAAATGAAGTTTAGTAGAGTATTAGCAGTGGAATGTGGGGGATATTTTAGTCAGAGGAATTGCATGCTGCATGGTATACCTGTAGGCTATGAAGTGCAGATAGGTAAGTCAGCTGGGCCTAATGTCGCCAGTTCTGGGAGAGGGGAGAAGGTATTTGCTGTGGGTAGAATTAAGACTATCTAATAGTTTGGCGGCTTAAAGGGGGTGTGATGTGTTTGTTAGGTTTAGGTAGCAAAAGTATATTACTACTAAAGAACAGTCTACCGGATAAGATAAAAACCACCGTAATGCAAAATCTCTACAGGATGTATTAAAACACACTATATAGTAATAAAGACTGGTTTATAGAATTCAAAGAGTCATTGGTGTAAAGGAGAGAGATCTCTGGGCATCAGACTTTACAGTCTTCTTAACTAGATTCCTGTCACATAGGTATGATAATATGAGTTGTGAAGTTTGCAAAACACCCCTGTGATAAATCGTCTGAGGGTATCTTTTATAGAATAACGGCTTCCCCCTAGTCGCATCCTATGCAGGTAACTTACTGTGGGTTCCGTAGCATAAGAGCAGCTAAAAAGTCATCAGGGTCTAAATAGTCCTCAGCCTACGCCGGTTCTCAGTAAGGGTCTGGAGTATGTATCCTGGAGGGGCTGTAGGGCCTGCTCTGCGTTCCCCGGAGCAGAGAGGGTGACACAGCATTATAAAATGACAGCAGTTCCATATCTGAGGGACCAGGGATAGGGGACAGCAAAGAAAACTGTCCAACGGTCCGAGCTAACCACCACATTAGCATACCAGTTAAACATCTGCAAAGTCCCCAACTCTAGACCTCGAGTTACTCTGTAGGGTGCGGGTAAGTCGCTCTTGATTGCAGCGGGGTATCTCTCCTGCTGTGTGATAGAGGCATCTAGGGTGAGACTGCTCTTAAGTAGCGCTGGAGTATGTGTCTCCTTTATCTCCGTAGCCTTTGAGAAGCTGACTTCCGTATCATCTCCGGAGTGGACCTTAGTAGTAGTTTGAGGCTCTGTATAGCGAAAAACAACCTCTCCATGTTCCGCCATTTTAGGTGTGCAGCTGTCTCCTTCTCCACCGGCGGTCCTTATGGTATGTGTGAGATCTCTGAAACAATTATCCATCTGCCGATCTAGTTCCATTAGCAGCTTATGTGCCAATAAGAGCAGGTCTCCCTCCATGAAGAAGTTAGATGTAGCAGTGTGGTCTCAGTTTTGATAGTCAGATTAATACCGCTTTAACCCGGGCAGCCGGGGGGGTGGGGGTTGTATTATAATCTTTAGGCTTTACTCTCCGGAGGCTGAATCAGTTCTCTGGAAATCCGAGTGAGGTGTCCAGGTCACCCCACATAGCGGCTCTGGTATAGGGAGGATCTGGGGTAAAATAGATTGGATCTTCATATGTTTTTAAAAGTTTGTGTAGTGGAATTCAGAGAGCTTCATAAAGTGCGACTTATCATGGTCGCTGCGTAGCCACACCCCTTAAAAATACTTTTAAAAACAGGGGCACTTTCATTCATTAAACTTTTTATTGCAGCGATTCTGTACTTAGCATAACAATGGCGAAACCGGCTTGCTCCCATTGTTGCGTGGCCTCACGAGATGGACGCACTGGGGTGCACGCCATGATTGGAGGAAGCCCGTTTTGTCATTTCTGAGGTAAGTACAGAGGAGCTGCAGGCAGAGTATCGCCGGTCTGAATTTCAGTAAGATAAAGGTAAGAAATAAAAAAACAAAAAACGCTGCAATGTAAATTTTAATGAATGAAAGTGACCCTGTTTTTAAAAGTATTTTTAAAAAACAGGCACTCATTCATGAAACTTACATTCACTTTATGGAAGTATCCATGATATTTTCCTTAGAAGTTCACTGTAAAAACTCTAGCCTCCATTCTGTTGGGGAAATCGGTCTCTAAATTTAAACAAAAACCTCTTTCAATTGATCATAAGCAAGTGGAGGTTTTATGAAATAGATATTATGGCATTCGGTGTCCCACAATTCTTAAGTTGCTTCCAAACCTCAAAAGAATGGATTCTCTGCCGCAGGCCTGAGAACTCAGCCTTACTTTGTGTTTCCACCTATTCCTCTCATTTCTCATCTGCTTTAAAGGACATTTATTGCCATAATTCCATATTGACCCAAAAGACAATGGTTTCTCCAAAAGCTTGCAGTAGTTCGATGGATACTACCTCACTTATCACTGAAGACGTTCTCCATCAAAGTTCCACATTCCATACAGACCCAGCACACCTAGTTGTTGACAACATAAGTGCTGTAATTGCAAAATGGTAAGAGACAAACATTTTGCTCACTGTCTTCCACACTTTCCTCGAAGGCTCTAAAGAAATCCTTTCTCTAGTGTACAACACATTGCATCCACAGCTCACGTATAATTGTATAATTTGCTCCCTAAATTCTGGGATTACAGTACTGGCCATTTCAGGAGTCAAATGGGCTCAACAATGTGGAGACCAAATCCAGTATGGTCAAAGCCCAAACAATTTAAGAAGGCTTCAGAGTCCAAATTGGCATGAAGGTGTGACACCCGATTCAGACCTGACTCGGTAGGGGGCAGATTATCTCTTTTTCAGGAGGCGTGGGCTCGATCTGTCTAGAACCCATGGGTCATGGAAATCGTGTCTCAGGCTTACAGGATAGGTTTCAAGGCTCAGATACCTCGAGGGAGTTTTATTCTATCTCACATATCCAAACGCGTAGACAAGAGAAGGGTGTTTCATTGTTGTGTACAAGACCTGAAGGACATGGGGGTCATATTGTACCAATACTCCTGTCAGCACAACAGGCAGGTTTCTATTGAAATCTGTTCATTGTTTCAAAGAAGGAGGGTACTTTCTACCCTATTTTGGACTTAAAGACTCTGAAAAAGCTTCTAAGAGTTTCTTAGTTCAAGATGGAAACTATCCAATCAATTTTGCCTTTAGTTCTTCAGGGTCAATTCTTATCCACCATAGATCTGAAGAATGAATACCTTCACATTCCGATCTGTTGAGATTATCCTCGATTTCTTCAGTTTGCCTTTATGGACAAACACTGTCAGTTCACAGCTCTTCCATTTTCGTCTGGCTATGGCTTGCAAAATATTTACAAAGGTCCTGGGAGCCCTGTTATCTGTTATTCATTCTCATGGGGTAGCTGTTGCCCCTTACTTGGACGATATATTGGTTCAGGCTTCATCTTTACCTTTAGCAGTTGCTCATTCGGAATGCCTACTGTGTTTTCTTCACAGGTTGAAAATAAATGTAGCAAAAATCTCTCTCCTAACATGAGTGACCTTTTTGGGAGTCATCGGTGGAAATGAAACTGTTCCTAACATGTCAACGCAGACAAAAACTTATGGGGTCTTATGGTAGTTGTCTTGGGGGGGGGTTAGTATTAAAATTAAAAAAAATATTTTAAAATTAATTTTTTTTCATCATTGATTTTCATCCACCCTGGGACTGACCCAGGATAAATGCATTTGTAATTCTAAACGTTCAACCTACATCTTAAAGTGATAGGTCAAAAGTGAAATGTGCATGAATGCATTACAATGTGAAATAGAAGCATTTTGGCAATGCACTTTCATTAGCGAAAATGCCTTTTACAACAGTAGTTACTGTTTCATAGGCTTACCTACATATGCTACCTGTGACTAGAGGATCAGGATTCATACATCATGTCTGCCCATTGAGCTGATGGTGGTGTGTATTGCGTCAGTTACGACTTAAAGGGGATGTTAAACAGCCTGCTTCATTGTTGTAATACAAAAAAGCACTAAGCAGTGGGTTATACTTAATAGAAACCATTGCAATGTGTATTTTAAAAGGATTTACCTTGCATTTCCTATTATAACTTACTCTGTGCAGTGTCTATTACTTCCTGTCACAGCTCTTTAAGGAGGTTTGGGTCTCTGCAGGAAGGCATTTATAGCTTAATGTGTTAAAACTTCTAGAGTAACATGAGCTGGTTTAGTATTCAGATAATGCAAGAGAATACAGTAAGTCTGTTTTGCTTATGGTCAGAAGTATCAGAATGCAACTTGATTTCAAAACATGTCAGCTCTCTTATCTCCCTGAGGGCAAGGGGCTACAATGAGAAATTGTAAGTGCTCATTTTGCAAGAAATTCTGAGTTATTTGCTTACTTTAAAATCACTGTGTAATATTCCTTTAATTTTTGTCATACAAGCCACCTCTGACTCTTTGCGGTCGATTTATCAAAGGCTTTCGCCAGCCTTTGAGCCTCTACGGCTGCAGGTTCTCACACGAGAACCTGCACACCATATTTAACAAGCAGCGGTCATGAGACCGCTGATTTGCTAACCTCTTCGCCACCTCTTGTTTGGAGAAATCCAATCTCCCTGGTCTTTTCCGACCGGGGAGATTGACAGCTCCTGCCCGTGCGTGATTGGCTGTGTGCAGGCAGGGGGCAGGATTGTACGCAAGCGCAAAATAGCGTTTGTGTGCATTGATGAATACCTCCAGGAGAATTCAGACCGGCAGAGACGAGCTGCGACGGGCAGGGGCGTGTATATGTGCCCCTGTCCTCCTCAACTTGATAAATTTGCCCCCCTTTGAGAAGGTGTGGGGTTTGAATACTGGTGCACTTGGCACTCAAAGCGCATGTGGGTATACCGTTGAAAAACCATAATAACTTTTACTAGAAGCATTTTGGCTAATGGACGTATTTTGCAAAAATGCCTCTCTTTAATTGAACCCATGCAGATTTCAGTATTGACCCTTTAAGCCTAATACTTTTTTTCTGTTGCTGTATGTCATCTTTGCATGACAATTTCATAGAAAGTCTAGTGTCCTTAAAATATAGGTTTCAACCTTTTTTACCATTACTGGCATTTAATGTGCTTACAGCATTTTATCCCCAATTGCCCATACATGACCTAGGTGCACGTCACCCATGGAATTGACCTCTAGTGCTGGAATTTCTTATGGCTTCTATCTTTGAACCTTTAGATACAAGACCTTACAAGTTAGATATGTTTTGCTGCCTTCATATTTTTTATTGATTATATGACAGAATGCAAACTGGTACCACATTGCTTGTTAAATATTCTTTGTTGAGTGCAAGCAGTGTAAGCCAAGATAAGTGAATCTAATAGTGAGATATTTTTACACAGGGTGGTTGGTTAACACCATGAAGTACAGTTTATTTGAATGAGTCCTGGTTTGTGTCATTGTCCCATGGGTAGGGAAGACTAGTTTGGTAATGTACATGTGTACATTTTGGGGCTGTATTGATTGGGTACAAATTAGAGTGTTCCCTAGTGATTGCTGTATGCCAAGGCGGATGTTATCTTGCAGGGACGGAAGCATTATCTTATGTTAAGGAATTGTGATGATGGATAAATCAAGTAGTGATGTAAATTGCATGATATGTTGCAGGAATTTATGGTGTAGATTAATGTGGCCATGAAGACTGTTAGAAGTTAGTAGAAAGTTAATGCCTTTATATACAACAAACCATAAATTATGTTTTATATCTTACACACTGGGGGACCCTGGTGGGTATTAAATTAACCCCCTTCTGTCTAAAGAGGATAGACTAAAGGGATACTAAAGCCAAATTGTTTCCTTAATGATTCAGATAGAGCATGCAATTGTAAGCAACTTTCTAATTTACTCCTACTATCAATTTTTCTTTGTTCTTTTGCAATCTTTATTTAAAAAGCAGGAATTTAAAGCTTAGGAGCCAGCCCATTTTAGGTTCAGCACCCTGGATAGCACTTGCTTATTGGTGGCTACATTTAGCAAACCAATAAAAAAAAAGCATAACAACCAAAAATGGGCCGCTTTTTAAGCTTTACATTTTTGCTTTTTAAATAAAGATAACAAGAGAACGAAGAATAATTGATAATAGGAGTAAATTAGAATGTTGCTTAAAATTGCATGCTCTAGCTGAAAGTATAATCCTACTTTACTTTTAATAATTATCACTTTATTAGTACTTTGTATTTCAAAGCTGTAGTGTTTTAATTTCAGTAGAGACTTTTTTTTTTTCTTTCTTTCTTTCTTTCTTTCTTTCTTTCTTTCTTTCTTTATTTCTTTCTTTTAAAACATAATTTCAGGGGGGCGGAGCCAACTTGGGGGCTGAATGGATGCATATTATAACAGCTCCAGCTTTAATATTTACAAAAGTACCATTGGAGTCCATTCAAGCCCAAAAATTGCATCAATACTGGACATTAATCAACCTGGGGGGATCTGTGAAGCTAAATTTTAAGTGGAGAGCTGCAGATAGATTGACTTCACGTTGCTGGTGTCTGCGACACATAGCATACAGAAGCTTATAGGCCGAAACCAGTACAACACTCCATTCCTGGACATCGAGGTTATTCAGCAAACTACTCTGTGATCCTTATTGAAGGACAATGTCTGCAACAACTCTCGAGGATAGGATGTGTGACATATTAGAGAGCCTCTTCTCTGACATGCTTGCATTAACCTTAGTGGTTCAAGGAGTCGACGACACCGCATACACTTCAAGATGGCGCCGGGCCGTTGATCTCCACAGATCCTACGGAGCCTTGCAGGGATACTCAGGTCGTATCAGGGCATGTGGAGACCGCAGATGTCCTGAATTCACCGGGCACATCTCTACCTCAGCGAAGACGCTCACCTAGGCGGAGCTGCTATTTAGAAATGCACGACCAGGCTTTGTAGCACTGATCCGATCTTCTCCCCGTACTGAATCACTGAAGCGGGCTCGCGGTAAGAGAGGTAATAGGGCACCTGTCAGAGAGATCTTCGGTGCTAAATACTTGCCCGGTATCGTTACTATGCAGAGGGCTGGCAAGTCAAAGTTTACAGGCATGGTCACGGTGAACATAATTTCGGCATTATCCCCTATGAGCATTATACACTGACATTAAGCTCCAAAGTGCCTTTTTTGCTGACTTCTCCCCTACACATATTATAAGCAAAAGGGGTATAGGTTAACCGTTTTCCTACATACTAGATCTTGTTTTTATGGATTGTTAGATAATCTGCAATCAAATGGAACACCTGAATACATGATATTTAATCACCTTTACAGCGCGTCTGGCGCTGACTAAAGCAACAAGATTCCTTACAATAAGTGAAGGACAACATCTTTGTGTACTTGAGACTACCCTTCACTGTACTTTGGGACATAAAATTATCATTATCACAAATACCAGTTATGTTGTGGGGACCAAACCTGCATTATTACCTTTGTCCATATGTTTTAGGCTCATTTTAATTGACAAGCCTTATTTCTTAGATTGCAGATTTCTTCCTTGATTTTATTGCCACTTTGTCTGAGATTACTAATTATTTAAGGATAGGGGTGCATATCACCTTTATATACTACTCCATTCTTTATTGGATATAAGACTGTTACTATGGGAGACCTCATATGTGTCATATATATTAACTTCGATTGCTTGCTCATATGGGATGCACCTAGCTACATATGTTACTAGATAAGGCGTTTTCCATAATACTATGTTAATGTGCCTCACTCTAATATTAATAACCTCTCACAGGATCTACATATCCGCTCTGACACAAATTACGCTAACATGTTGTTTATTTTATGTGTATTATATCCAACAGGAGGTCCTATTGTTTGTGTTCTATTTATATCATAGCAGATTGATTGTGGATGCGACATTTTCAGTTGCAGCTTTAGGGGTAATTCAACCGCTAAAATATGATAATGTGGCTGGCGCAACACAATGTAGTCGCTCTCTGTTACTGGTCTATTAGGGTAAACTATGCGTGACCAGAAACCCAGCCAGGGGTTACATTATTTTAAACATAAATAGTATATTGGAAGTCTGCTGTGCATTACTTTTTACATAATGTAAACAACAAGTTGCTTGGGTATAGGGCCCATACCCAAGTGATAAGACCTGGTGACGACTTAATATTCATACCTTACGGGTTTCCCACAATTTAAATATACCCTATGTTTAATATTCAACACTAAGAATTTCTCTCAAAAGTTGTGTAATATATTTGGTGACAAAGTGTAGCTTTTTAGTTTCGCCACTAGAGGGGTAAACAAGTTTGGTTATGACTAAACCTGCTGCAGAATTCATTTAACAATATGTACCTATAGGCTTTATATTTTGAGTTACCTCCTGTTCTCCCTGATTTATATACTGTTCAGGGTATAGGGGGTGACAGAATGAGAATACCTATGCACGTAGTAATAATAGACATTTGCGCCAAGATAGTAGTTATATTAGTTACATCTCTACCCAATAAACAGAGTTTATGGTGTTATCGGCTCACATAACATTTCTCAGCCGACTGTATCTCCCCTCACCCTTTCCCGCTCAGCATTTGCAAGCGGGTCATATCCACCTCCCTTTACCCGTCTGTGTCCAGTGGTGACAATAACCCCTGAGGGGAGCTGCTATAATACTACTATATAAGTCCTTTTACCAGATGGATCCGATGGTGATGTATCCCCTTACCAATCCGATCTTAAACTTACATTCTTGATTTTTCAATACAGCCTCATTCTATCGGATTTCATGCTTGCTCCGCCTCCCCCCCTCCTACCCCCACCGATATTCCTAATAAGCATTTATTTCTGATCATTTTCCACCCTTACTTTCTCCTGTTAAGTGTAGTCAGTCCACGGGTCATCCATTACTTATGGGATTATATCTCCTCCCTAACAGGAAGTGCAAGAGGATCACCCAAGCAGAGCTGCTATATAGCTCCTCCCCTCTACGTCATACCCAGTCATTCTCTTGCACCTAACTAATAGATAGGACGTGTGAGAGGACTGTGGTGTGTTAAACTTAGTTTTTATTTCTTCAATCAAAAGTTTGTTATTTTAAACGGCACCGGAGTGTGTTGTTTTTTCTCAGGCAGCATTAGAAGAAGAATCTACCTGAGTTTGTCTATGATCTTAGCGGTCGTAACTAAGATCCACTTGCTGTTCTCGGCCATTCTGAGGAGGGAGGTAACTTCAGAACAGGGGATAGCAGGCAGGGCCCACCTGCAAGGAGGTATGTTGCAGTATATTATTTTCTAAGGAATGGAATTGACTGAGAAAATACTGCTAATACCGATGTAATGTAAGTGCAGCCTTTTGGGATCTAAAGTTTAACACAGCAAAGTGTAAAATAATGCATTTAGGGAAGAAAAATCCAAATGTTAATTACAGACTCAATGACACTTTACTGACTGTTACAGACGAGGAACAGGACTTGGGAATTATTATTTCAGATGATTTAAAACTTAGTAAACAATGTAGTAAGGCAGCGAGTAAGGCTAGCAGAATGCTTGGATGTATTGGTAGAGGTATTTGCAGCAGAAATAGTAAGGTTCTTATGCCACTTTATAGATCATTAGTTAGGCCTCATCTTGAGTATTGTGTGCAGTTCTGGAGGCCATATCTTCAGAAGGATATTAACAAACTTGAATCTGTGCAAAGGAGGGCTACCAAAATGGTACATGGTCTAAAAAATAAAACTTACCAGGATAGGCTCAATGACCTAAATATGTATAGCTTAGAGGAGAGAAGGGAAAGAGGTGATATGATAGCAACTTTCAAGTACATTAAAGGGTTTAGTAAAACTGAGGCTGTGGGTATTTTACATAAAATGGAAAATTCAAGAACAAGGGGTCATGAGCTCAAGCTAAAGGGTAGTAGATTCAGGAGTAATTTGAGGAAGCACTTCTTTACAGAAAGAGTGATTGATTTATGGAATAAACTTCCTCAAGAGGTAGTAGCAACAAACACTGTGGGGGACTTTAAAAATGCATGGGACAAGCATAGGGCTATCCTACGAACTAGATAAGTTTATACTGTTAGGTAAGGTGGGGCAGACTTGCTGGGCCTATGGCTCTTATCTGCCGTCAATATCTATGTTTCTATGTTTCTATTAAATGCAGTAGTAGCGACTGGTATCAGGCTGATATGTATGTATGTATACTCTGAGGTATTTCTGGGAAATGGAATTTCACTAAGAAAATACTGTCTATATTAAAGTAATATTTGAGCCTACACTGCAGTGAAAGCGACTAGCAGCAGGCTTATTAATAACATTTCATAATTTTCATTTTCTCCTGTTAAGTGTGATCAGTCCACGGGTCATCATTACTTCTGGGATATTGCTCCTCCCCAACAGGAAGTGCAAGAGGATTCACCCAGCAGAGCTGCCATATAGCTCCTCCCCTCTACGTCACCTCCAGTCATTCTCTTGCACCCAACGACTAGATAGGATGTGTGAGAGGACTATGGTGATTATATTTAGTTTTATACCTTCAATCAAAATTTTGTTATTTTATAATAGCACCGGAGTGTGTTATTCCTTCTCTGGTAGAATTTGAAGAAGAATCTACCTGAGTTTTTACTATGATTTTAGCCGGCGTAGTTAAGATCATATTGCTGTTTCTCGGCCATCTGAGGAGAGGTAAACTTCAGATCAGGGGACAGCGGGCAGATTAATCTGCAAAAAGGTATGTAGCAGCTTATTATTTTCTGACAATGGAATTGATGAGAAAATTCTGCCATACCGATATAATGTAAACTCAGCCTTAAATGCAGTAGCAGCAACTGGTATCAGGCTGTCATGTATGTATATTTTACACTTCAGTATTCTGGGGAATGGCACTTCACTGGAATTATACTGTGTGCATAAGGCTTTAGCCTAATTTGCAGGGACTAGCAACAGGCTTTTTAATAACACTTAATTTATGTTAAACGTTTTTTGCTGGCATGTAAAATCGTTTCATTTCTGAGGTACTGGGTGAATAAAATATTTTGGGCACTATTTTTTTCCACTTGGCAGTTGTTTTATTTAATTTATGACAGTTTACTGATCTCTCTCACTGTTGTGTGTGAGGGGGAGGGGCCGTTTTTGGCGCTTTTGCTACGCATCAAAAAATTCAGTCAGAAGCTCACTGTACTTCCTGCATGATCCGGTTCATCTCTACAGAACTCAGGGGTCTTCAAAACTAGTTTTGAGGGAGGTAATCACTCACAGCAGAGCTGTGAGATTGTAGTTGACTGTGATAAAAAACGTTTATTTCTGTAACTTTTTTTTCTGCTATCAGGGTTAGTTATCCTTTGCTAATGGGAACAAGCCTTTGCTAAAATTGTGTTTTTACAAAGATTTGATGCTATAACCTTTCAGTTTATTAACTTTCAACTGTCATAACTCTTTCTGTGCTTCTTATAGGCACAGTACGTTTTCTTATTATAATAAATTACTTGAAAAGTATTTCCAAGTTGCTAGTTTATTTGCTAGTGTGTTAAACATGTCTGATTCAGAGGAAGACATCTGTGCTATATGTGCTAATGCCAAAGTGGAGCCCAATAGAAATTTATGTACTAACTGCATTGATGCTACTTTAAATAAGAGTCAATCTGTACAAATTGAACACATTTCACCAAATAACGAGGGGAGAGTTATGCCGACTAACTCGCCTCACGTGTCAGTACCTGCATCTCCCGCTCGGGAGGTGCGTGATATTGTGGCGCCGAGTACATCTGGGCGGCCATTACAAATCACATTACAGGATATGGCTACTGTTATGACTGAAGTTTTGGCTAAATTACCAGAACTAAGAGGTAAGCGTGATCACTCTGGGATGAGAACAGAGTGCGCTGATAATGTTAGGGCCATGTCAGATACTGCGTCACAACTTGCAGAACATGAGGACGGAGAGCTTCATTCTGCGGCTGACGGTTCTAATCCAAACAGATTGGATTCAGATATTTCAAATTTTAAATTTAAGCTGGAAAACCTCCGTGTATTACTAGGGGAGGTCTTAGCGGCTCTGAATGATTGTAACACAGTTGCAATACCAGAGAAAATGTGTAGGTTGGATAAATATTTTGCGGTACCGTCGAGTACTGACGTTTTTCCTATACCTAAGAGACTTACTGAAATTGTTACTAAGGAGTGGGATAGACCCGGTGTGCCGTTCTCACCCCCTCCGATATTTAGAATGATGTTTCCAATAGACACCACCACACGGGACTTATGGCAAACGGTCCCTAAGGTGGAGGGAGCAGTTTCTACTTTTGCTAAGCGTACCACTATCCCGGTGGAGGATAGCTGTGCCTTTTCAGATCCAATGGATAAAAAGTTAGAGGGTTACCTTAAGAAAATGTTTGTTCAACAAGGTTTTATATTGCAACCCCTTGCATGCATTGCGCCTGTCACGGCTGCAGCAGCATTTTGGTTTGAGTCTCTGGAAGAGACACTTGAATCAGCTCCATTAGATGAGATTACACACAAGCTTAAAGCTCTTAAGTTAGCTAACTCATTTATTTCAGATGCCGTAGTACATTTAACTAAGCTTACGGCTAAGAATTCCGGATTCGCCATTCAGGCGCGCAGAGCACTGTGGCTAAAATCCTGGTCAGCTGACGTTACTTCTAAGTCTAAATTACTTAATATACCTTTCAAAGGGCAGACCTTATTCGGGCCCGGATTGAAAGAAATTATCGCTGACATTACAGGAGGTAAAGGCCCAGCCCTGCCTCAAGACAGAGCCAAACCTAAGGCTAGACAATCTAATTTTCGTTCCTTTCGGAATTTCAAAGCAGGAGCAGCATCAACTCCCTCTGCTCCAAAACAAGAAGGATCTGTTGCTCGCTACAGACAAGGCTGGAGACCTAACCAGTCCTGGAACAAGGGCAAGCAGGCCAGGAAACCTGCTGCTGCCCCTAAAACAGCATGAATTGAGGGCCCCCGAACCGGGAACGGATCTAGTGGGGGGCAGACTTTCTCTCTTCGCCCAGGCTTGGGCAAGAGATGTCCAGGATCCCTGGGCGCTAGAGATAATATCTCAGGGATACCTTCTGGACTTCAAATACTCTCCCCCAAGAGAGAGATTTCATCTGTCAAGGTTCTCAACAAACCAAATAAAGAAAGAGGCGTTTCTACGCTGCGTACAAGAGCTTTTATTAATGGGAGTAATCCATCCAGTTCCACGGTCGGAACAGGGACAAGGGTTTTACTCAAATCTGTTTGTGGTTCCCAAAAAAGAGGGAACTTTCAGGCCAATCCTGGATTTAAAGATCCTAAACAAATTCCTAAGAGTTCCATCGTTCAAAATGGAGACTATTCGGACAATTTTACCCATGATCCAAAAGGGTCAGTACATGACCACAGTGGATTTAAAAGATGCTTACCTTCACATACCGATCCACAAAGATCATTACCGGTATCTAAGGTTTGCCTTTCTAGACAGGCATTACCAGTTTGTAGCTCTTCCATTCGGATTGGCTACGGCTCCAAGAATCTTCACAAAGGTTCTGGGTGCTCTTCTGGCGGTACTAAGACCGCGAGGAATTTCGGTAGCTCCGTACCTAGACGACATTCTGATACAAGCTTCAAGCTTTCAAACTGCCAAGTCTCATACAGAGTTAGTACTGGCATTTCTAAGGTCGCATGGATGGAAGGTGAACGAAAAGAAGAGTTCTCTCTTTCCACTCACAAGAGTTCCCTTCCTGGGGACTCTTATAGATTCTGTAGAAATGAAAATTTACCTGACAGAAGACAGGTTAACAAAACTTCAAAGTGCATGCCGTGTCCTTCATTCCATTCAACACCCGTCAGTGGCTCAATGCATGGAGGTAATCAGCTTAATGGTAGCGGCAATGGACATAGTACCCTTTGCACGCCTACACCTCAGACCGCTGCAATTGTGCATGCTAAGTCAGTGGAATGGGGATTACTCAGACTTGTCCCCTTCTCTGAATCTGGATCAAGAGACCAGAAATTCTCTTCTATGGTGGCTTTCTCGGCCACATCTGTCCAGGGGGATGCCATTCAGCAGGCCAGACTGGACAATTGTAACAACAGACGCCAGCCTACTAGGTTGGGGCGCCGTCTGGAATTCTATGAAGGCTCAGGGACAATGGAATCAGGAGGAGAGTCTCCTACCAATAAACATTCTGGAATTGAGAGCAGTTCTCAATGCCCTTCTGGCTTGGCCCCAGTTGACAACTCGGGGGTTCATCAGGTTTCAGTCGGACAACATCACGACTGTAGCCTACATCAACCATCAGGGAGGGACAAGAAGCTCCCTAGCAATGATGGAAGTATCAAAGATAATTCGCTGGGCAGAGTCTCACTCTTGCCACCTGTCAGCAATCCACATCCCGGGAGTGGAGGCGGATTTTTTAAGTCGTCAGACTTTTCATCCGGGGGAGTGGGAACTTCATCCGGAGGTCTTTGCCCAAATACTTCGTCATTGGGGCAAACCAGAGATAGATCTCATGGCGTCTCGACAGAACGCCAAGCTTCCTCGTTACGGGTCCAGATCCAGGGATCCGGGAGCTGTCCTGATAGATGCCTTGACAGCACCTTGGACCTTCAGGATGGCTTATGTGTTTCCACCCTTCCCAATGCTTCCTCGATTGATTGCCAGAATCAAACAGGAGAGAGCATCAGTGATTCTAATAGCGCCTGCATGGCCACGCAGGACTTGGTATGCAGATCTGGTGGACATGTCATCCTGTCCACCTTGGTCTCTACCTCTGAAACAGGACCTTCTGATACAGGGTCCTTTCAAACATCAAAATCTAACTTCTCTGAAGCTGACTGCTTGGAAATTGAACGCTTGATTTTATCAAAACGTGGTTTTTCTGAGTCAGTTATTGATACCTTAATACAGGCTAGGAAGCCTGTTACCAGAATGATTTACCATAAAATATGGCGTAAATACCTATATTGGTGCGAATCCAAAGGTTACTCTTGGAGTAAGGTTAGGATTCCTAGGATATTGTCTTTTCTACAAGAAGGTTTAGAAAAGGGTTTATCCGCTAGTTCCTTAAAGGGACAGATCTCAGCTCTGTCCATTCTGTTGCACAAACGTCTGTCAGAAGTTCCAGACGTTCAGGCTTTTTGTCAGGCTTTGGCCAGGATTAAGCCTGTGTTTAAAACTGTTGCTCCGCCATGGAGTTTAAACCTTGTTCTTAACGTTTTACAGGGCGTTCCGTTTGAACCCCTTCATTCCATTGATATAAAGTTGTTATCTTGGAAAGTTCTATTTTTAATGGCTATTTCCTCGGCTCGAAGAGTCTCTGAGTTATCAGCCTTACATTGTGATTCTCCTTATTTGATTTTTCACTCGGATAAGGTAGTTCTGCGTACTAAACCTGGGTTCTTACCTAAGGTAGTCACTAACAGGAATATCAATCAAGAGATTGTTGTTCCATCCTTGTGTCCAAATCCTTCTTCAAGGAAGGAACGACTTCTGCACAATCTGGATGTAGTTCGTGCCCTAAAATTTTATTTACAGGCAACTAAAGATTTTCGACAAACGTCTTCCCTGTTTGTCGTTTACTCTGGTCAGAGGAGAGGTCAAAAAGCTTCTGCTACCTCTCTCTCTTTTTGGCTTCGTAGCATAATACGTTTAGCTTATGAGACTGCTGGACAGCAGCCTCCTGAAAGAATTACAGCTCATTCCACTAGAGCTGTGGCTTCCACTTGGGCCTTTAAGAATGAGGCCTCTGTTGAACAGATTTGCAAGGCTGCAACTTGGTCTTCGCTTCATACTTTTTCCAAATTTTACAAATTTGACACTTTTGCTTCTTCGGAGGCTATTTTTGGGAGAAAGGTTCTTCAGGCAGTGGTTCCTTCTGTATAAAGAGCCTGCCTGTCCCTCCCGTCATCCGTGTACTTTTGCTTTGGTATTGGTATCCCAGAAGTAATGATGACCCGTGGACTGATCACACTTAACAGGAGAAAACATAATTTATGCTTACCTGATAAATTCCTTTCTCCTGTAGTGTGATCAGTCCACGGCCCGCCCTGTTTTTTACGGCAGGTAAATATTTTTTAAATTATACTCCAGTCACCACTACACCCTTTGGCTTCTCCTTTCTCGTTGGTCCTTGGTCGAATGACTGGAGGTGACGTAGAGGGGAGGAGCTATATGGCAGCTCTGCTGGGTGAATCCTCTTGCACTTCCTGTTGGGGAGGAGCAATATCCCAGAAGTAATGATGACCCGTGGACTGATCACACTACAGGAGAAAGGAATTTATCAGGTAAGCATAAATTATGTTTTTAAAACGTTTACTGGCATGTTAATCGTTTTTTCTGAGGTACTTGGTGATAAATCTTTATGGGCATGATTTTTACCACATGGCTGTTGTTTGTTTCTGAATAAAAACAGTTTACTGAGCTTCCCCACTGTTGTAATATGAGTGGGAGGGGCATATTTTAGCGCTTTATTGCGCAGTAAAAATTTAGTCACAGTCTTCCTATTTCTTCCTCCATGATCCAGGACGTCTCTACAGAGCTCAGGGGTCTCCAAAACTAGTTTTGAGGGAGGTAATCACTCACAGCAGACCTGTGACAGTGTGTTTTGACTGTGATAAAAACGTTAATATTAAATTTTTATCCGTTTTTTGGGTATTAAGGGGTTAATCATCCTTTTGCTGGTGGGTGCAATCCTTTGCTAACTTAATACATTTACTGTGAAAAATTGGTTGCTATAACTATTTTGGTTCATTGTTATTTCAACTGTGACAGCTTTTGTGCTTCTTAAAGGCACAGTAGCGTTTTTTATATTGCTTGTAAATTTGTTTAGAAAAGTATTTCCAAGCTTGCTAGTCTCATTGCTAGTCTGTTTAAACATGTCTGACACAGATGAATCTCTTTGTTCACTATGTTTAAAGGCCAATGTGGAGCCCAATAGAAATTTATGTACTAATTGCATTGATGCTACTTTAAATAAAAGCCAATCTGTACATGTAAAGAAATTATCACCAGACAACGAGGGGGAAGTTATGCCGACTAACTCTCCTCACGTGTCAGTACCTTCGCCTTCCGCTCAGGAGGTGCGTGATATTGTGGCGCCAAGTACATCAGGGCGGCCCATACAAATCACTTTGCAAGACATGGCTAATGTTATGACTGAAGTACTATCTAAATTGCCAGAATTTAGGGGTAAACGCTATCACTCTGGGGTAAGAACAGAGTGCGCTGATAATAATAGAGCCATGTCTGATACTGCGTCACAATTTGCAGAACATGAGGACGGAGAGCTTCATTCTGTGGGTGACAGATCTGATCCAAGTAAACTGGATTCAGACATTTCAAATTTTAAATTTAAGCTTGAGAACCTCCGTGTATTACTAGGGGAGGTATTAGCGGCTCTGAATGATTGTAACACGGTTGCAATTCCAGAGAAAGTATGTAGGCTGGATAAATATTTTGCGGTACCGGCGTGTACTGACGTTTTTCCTATACCTAAAAGGCTTACAGATATTGTTAACAAGGAGTGGGATAGACCCGGTGTGCCTTTTTCACCCCCTCCTATATTTAGAAAAATGTTTCCAATAGACGCCACCACACGGGACTTATGGCAGACGGTCCCTAAGGTGGAGGGAGCAGTTTCTACTCTGGCTAAGCGCACCACTATCCCGGTGGAGGATAGCTGTGCTTTTTCAGATCCAATGGATAAAAAGTTAGAGGGTTACCTTAAGAAAATGTTTGTTCAGCAAGGTTTTATATTACAACCCCTTGCATGCATTGCGCCTGTCACGGCTGCGGCGGCATTCTGGTTTGAGTCTCTGGAAGAGACCCTTAGCACAGCTCCATTGGATGAGATTATAAACAAGCTTAAAGTCCTTAAGCTAGCTAATTCATTTATTTCTGATGCCGTAGTACACTTAACTAAACTTACGGCTAAGAACTCCGGATTCGCCATTCAAGCGCGTAGAGCGCTGTGGCTTAAATCCTGGTCAGCTGATGTGACTTCTAAATCTAAATTGCTTAACATTCCTTTCAAAGGGCAGACATTATTCTGGCCCGGTTTGAAAGAAATTATCGCTGACATTACTGGAGGTAAGGGCCATGCCCTGCCTCAAGACAGGGCCAAACCAAGGGCTAAACAGTCTAATTTTCGTGCCTTTCGTAACTTCAAGGCAGGAGCAGCATCAACTTCCTCCGCTCCAAGACAGGAAGGAAGTGTTGCTCGCTACAGACAGGGCTGGAAACCTAACCAGTCCTGGAAAAAGGGCAAGCAGGCCAGAAAACCTGCTGCTGCCCCTAAGACAGCATGAAGTGAGGGCCCCCGATCCGGAAACGGATCTAGTGGGGGGCAGACTTTCTCTCTTCGCCCAGGCTTGGGCAAGAGATGTCCAGGATCCCTGGGCGTTGGAGATCATATCTCAGGGATATCTTCTGGACTTCAAAGCTTCTCCTCCACAAGGGAGATTTCATCTTTCAAGGTTATCAGCAAACCAGATAAAGAAAGAGGCGTTTCTACGCTGTGTACAAGACCTCTTACTAATGGGAGTGATCCACCCAGTTCCGCGGTCGGAACACGGACAAGGGTTTTATTCAAATCTGTTTGTGGTTCCCAAAAAAGAGGGAACCTTCAGACCAATCTTGGACTTAAAGATCCTAAACAAATTCCTAAGAGTTCCATTGTTCAAAATGGAAACTATTCGGACCATCTTACCCATGATCCAAGAGGGTCAGTACATGACCACAGTGGATTTAAAGGATGCCTACCTTCACATACCGATTCACAAGGATCATTACCGGTATCTAAGGTTTGCCTTCCTAAACAGGCATTACCAGTTTGTAGCTCTTCCCTTCGGGTTAGCTACGGCTCCAAGAATCTTTACAAAGGTTCTGGGCTCTCTTCTGGCGGTACTAAGACCGCGAGGCATAGCGGTAGCTCCGTACCTAGACGACATTCTGATACAAGCGTCAAGTTTCCAAACTGCCAAGTCTCATACAGAGTTAGTTCTGGCATTTCTAAGGTCGCATGGGTGGAAGGTGAACGTAGAAAAGAGTTCTCTATTGCCACTCACAAGAGTTCCCTTCTTAGGGACTCTTATAGATTCTGTAGAAATGAAAATTTACCTGACAGAGGACAGGTTATCAAAACTTCTAAATGCTTGCCGTGTCCTTCATTCCATTCAACACCCGTCAGTGGCTCAGTGCATGGAGGTAATCGGCTTAATGGTAGCGGCAATGGACATAGTACCTTTTGCGCGCCTGCATCTCAGACCGCTGCAATTGTGCATGCTAAGTCAGTGGAATGGGGATTACTCAGATTTGTCCCCTCTGCTAAATCTGGATCAAGAGACCAGAGATTCTCTTCTATGGTGGCTTTCTCGGCCACATCTGTCCAAGGGGATGCCCTTCCGCAGGCCAGATTGGACGATTGTAACAACAGATGCCAGCCTTCTAGGTTGGGGCGCAGTCTGGAATTCCCTGAAGGCTCAGGGATCATGGACTCAGGAGGAGAGACTCCTTCCAATAAACATTCTGGAATTAAGAGCAGTTCTCAATGCTCTTCTGGCTTGGCCTCAGATAGCAACTCTGAGGTTCATCAGGTTTCAGTCGGACAACATCACGACTGTGGCTTACATCAACCATCAGGGAGGAACAAGGAGTTCCCTAGCGATGATGGAAGTCTCAAAGATAATTTGCTGGGCAGAGTCTCACTCTTGCCACCTGTCAGCGATCCACATCCCAGGCGTGGAGAACTGGGAGGCGGATTTTCTAAGTCGCCAGACTTTTCATCCGGGGGAGTGGGAACTTCATCCGGAGGTGTTTGCCCAACTGCTTCATCATTGGGGCAAACCAGATTTGGATCTCATGGCGTCTCGCCAGAACGCCAAGCTTCCTTGTTACGGATCCAGGTCCAGGGACCCGGGAGCGGTACTGATAGATGCTCTGACAGCACCTTGGGTCTTCAACATGGCTTATGTGTTTCCACCCTTCCCGATGCTTCCTCGATTGATTGCCAGGATCAAACAGGAGAGAGCATCGATGATTCTAATAGCGCCTGCGTGGCCACGCAGGACCTGGTATGCAGATCTAGTGGACATGTCGTCCTGTCCACCATGGTCTCTGCCTCTGAGACAGGACCTTCTGATTCAGGGACCTTTCAAACATCCAAATCTAATTTCTCTGAGGCTGACTGCATGGAGATTGAACGCTTGATTCTATCAAAGCGGGGATTCTCGGAGTCAGTGATTGATACCTTAATACAGGCTAGGAAACCTGTTACCAGGAAAATTTACCATAAAATATGGCGTAAATACTTATATTGGTGCGAATCCAAGAGTTACTCATGGAGTAAGGTTAGGATTCCTAGGATATTGTCTTTTCTACAAGAAGGTTTAGAAAAGGGTTTATCTGCTAGTTTGTTAAAGGGACAGATCTCAGCTCTGTCTATCCTTTTACACAAACGTCTGGCAGACGTTCCAGACGTTCAGGCTTTTTGTCAGGCTTTGGCTAGGATTAAGCCTGTGTTTAAGACTGTTGCTCCGCCGTGGAGCTTAAACTTAGTTCTTAACGTTCTGCAAGGTGTTCCGTTTGAACCCCTTCATTCCATTGATATCAAGCTGTTATCTTGGAAAGTTCTGTTTTTAATGGCTATTTCCTCGGCTCGAAGAGTCTCTGAGTTATCGGCCTTACATTGTGATTCTCCTTATCTGATTTTTCATTCAGATAAGGTAGTTCTGCGTACTAAACCTGGGTTCTTACCTAAGGTAGTCACTAACAAGAATATCAATCAAGAGATTGTTGTTCCATCATTGTGCCCTAACCCTTCTTCAAAGAAGGAACGACTTCTGCACAATCTGGACGTCGTCCGTGCCCTGAAATTTTATTTGCAGGCAACTAAAGATTTTCGTCAAACTTCTTCCCTGTTTGTCGTTTATTCTGGACAGAGGAGAGGTCAAAAAGCTTCGGCTACCTCTCTCTCTTTTTGGCTTCGTAGCATAATACGCTTAGCCTATGAGACTACTGGACAGCAGCCTCCTGAAAGGATTACGGCTCATTCTACTAGAGCTGTGGCTTCCACTTGGGCCTTTAAGAATGAGGCCTCTGTTGAACAGATTTGCAAGGCTGCAACTTGGTCTTCACTTCACACTTTTTCAAAATTTTACAAATTTGACACTTTTGCTTCTTCTGAGGCTGTTTTTGGGAGAAAGGTTCTACAGGCAGTGGTTCCTTCCGTGTAAAGATCCTACCTGTCCCTCCCGTCATCCGTGTACTTTTAGCTTTGGTATTGGTATCCCATAAGTAATGGATGACCCGTGGACTGACTACACTTAACAGGAGAAAATATAATTTATGCTTACCTGATAAATTAATTTCTCCTGTAGTGTAGTCAGTCCACGGCCCGTCCTGTTTTTTAAGGCAGGTCTAAATTTTAAATTAAACTCCAGTCACCACTGCACCCTATAGTTTTCTCCTTTCTCGTTTGGTTTCGGTCGAATGACTGGGTATGACGTAGAGGGGAGGAGCTATATAGCAGCTCTGCTTGGGTGATCCTCTTGCACTTCCTGTTAGGGAGGAGATATAATCCCATAAGTAATGGATGACCCGTGGACTGACTACACTACAGGAGAAATGAATTTATCAGGTAAGCATAAATTATATTTTTTTATAATTCCCTCCTCCCCAATATGAGACTCTGACCCCCTCCTAATTCATTTGTTTTTATTATAATATTTTGGGTTCATATGGAATACATTGCCCCCCCCTTCCCTTACTAGAGCGTATGATTTTCAATATAGATTGTACATTTGTTTACTATTACAATGTTTGATTTAGTATAGATTGTACATTGTTATGCTTCCCCCCTAACTTACTATGCTTCCTTATTTTTGCATTCCATACTATGTGCTTTACAGAGCTCTATAAGGCTTTGTATTTAATTTTGGGAGCCCAACTAACCTCCCCCCCCCCCACTCACCTACTCATTTATTCATCCACTCAACCACTCACTCGTTCATCCACCTATTCACCCATTTAATCATATATCTATGTATGCTGGGTCTCTTTACTGTCATTGTCTATATATCATATTTTAGCAACCTGGGACCCAGATAATCTCTTCCCCCGCCTACTCACTCCCTCGTTCATATTTTCATATACCCACTCATCAACCCATTCATTAATTTGCTCGTTTCATTATCTTCATTTATATACTCACCCATTTCCTCACCTAACTAGGCTTTCCCTCATTCATCCATCCATTACCTTAACCATATACCCATTTGCTTTTCCTTAGTCTACTCCTTCATTCATCCACTTACTCATATACCCATTCATTCCCTCATTCATACACTTACTCATCTATTTACTCAGTAACTAAACCACTTCTTTAGTTACACATTGAAGTTTTGATTCAATTTTCTATAGACCAGTGCTTTCCAAACTGTGTGTCGGGACACACTAGTGTGTCGGCAGCAGTGTGTAGGTGTGTCCCTGCTTCAGCATAATTTTTTTAAAATGTAAACATTTTTTTTTTTTGGTTTCTGACTTTCCGCTTGCCTGCTACGCATATCACATGGTTGACACATGATTGATACCTAGGTGGTCACAGATCATCTTAACCTATTGGTTGCAGCTCAGTGGGAACTGAAACTATTACCATTGGTGGCTTTGGCGGCACATTGGCTCCTGACTGCACGTGTAGTCTCCTTAATTGGCTCGTGACTGCATGTGTAGTCAGTGAGTGGGACAGCGCAGGCAGTAGTCAATCGCACTCACCGAGCTCTGAGCGCAGCAGCTTAAACGCTGAGCTGAAGTCAGTGGGGTTTTTTTTGCAACTAGCTCCCAGTAGTGCATTGCTGTTCCTGCTCTTGATATATGGATAGCAAGGGGAAGCTTAAAAATGTGAGTGTCTAATATTCCGCCAAATATTCATAAACTGTTCATCCCATCAACCTCATTCATCACATTAAAATAGTAAGTAGCTATTGGTGTTAAAAAATTTTTTTAATTATTGCATATACTTACTGTTACTTGTAAATACATTTCATTATTATATCATTTATGTATGTGTCCGTATCTCTTAAAACAAGTTAGTTTAACCTCCTGTTTGCCAGTACAGCTGAATTACTGTGTCGCGAAATGATGTAGCTCTAAAAAGTGTGTCACCGACATGAAAAGTTTGGAAAGCTCTGCTATAGACTATTGTTCTCTAAATACTGTTATAGATCTCTGGTGAGTTGTATACCAAAGACTTCTAGCACGGGTTATCCTCGAATATACCACAAAATTAATTACAGTTCTTTAAAAATCTGTGACAACTTTGTATATGTACTAAAATGTTGGGCTTTCTCGTTTATCTTTCAAAGTTCACCATCTCTGTATATCTTGGTATACATGTTTATATTATGCTTATATGTTATTTACTTGCTGAAGAAAAGATGTAAAGCAAGAAAAAAACGAAAAATTTGAGGTCTACTTTGGACTTGGAATCTGAATATGACATAATCTGGACTACTATTATCCTGGAAATGAAATATACTGTATGATTTGCTATATTTTAGTTCATTATGTGATGTTATACTTCTCATGTTTATTTGTCATATCAATATAAACCTCAATAAAAATTATTTAAACAAAAAAAAAACAACATAATTTCAGTGGGAATCGGGCAATTATTCTAATTCAGTCCTTAAAGGCTGTTATAGTGGTAAAATGAAATGAAGCGTATGCTATCACAAGCAACCCTGCAATTCTGTGTTTAACCTCCACATTGTAGTTAAACACATAGTTAAAGTACCAATTGGGAGCCAAAGAAGACTACTGGTCCCAAGCAGAAACTGATTCTGAGCCAGTTAGCAGAGGCATTTGCACAGCTGTTTTGTGCAATCAGAGAATGTAGCTTTTCCAATTAGATGTCCCTTAAAAAAAACAAATCTTTCAATCTGATTCCTGTTTAGTAATTTGGGATCGATGGGAGGTTCAAATCTGTTAGTATCTCAACAAGATCTTGTCAGCAGTGAAAGACTAGTCACCTACATATACATTTGTACAGGTAGAAAACCCTTTATCCAAACTGTTAGGAACAGGAAAAGGTTTGGATTTCGCAATAGTTTGGATTTTGTAATATTTGTGTATTTAAAATGTGACAGTTTGGATAGGGGATGGGACCAAGTGTAAACAACAATATCTTATGTCATTTAGGCAATATTTAGATGTCATAATACAGCTTATACATGTAGCCTAAAGATAGTTTTATATTGTTTCTAATATTTTTGTGTACATGGCACCATCAAAAACTGTATTTTTGATCATTTTATTTAAAAAAAAATATATATTAATTAAAACATTTGGTTTTCAGAATAAGTTTGGATTTGGGATTGTGTACCTGTATTTTCGCCACAGTTCTGTTTGAGTGCCCTGATTGTCTTCTGTTGCTGAATTCTGTACTCCAGTTGTTATATCTACTTTACTCTATCTTAATGCACAGATACCTGATAGCATGATTTTTTTTTTTATTTTTTTTTATATAGAGGTAAATTTTAAAATTAATAAGGTGCAGTCTATTTGTAGAGTCGTGGTTCGCATGTTTAAAGTCTGAGAGAACACGTTTATAAATATATATAACATGTTAGATTGCCACCTAGTGGAGGATTTCATGAAGTACAATACATTTTACTTTTCTTAATGTGTCTAATTCTTCAAGTCTGATCTCTGTGCTTTTCTGTACAATAATATATTTTAGGTATGCCTTAGGAGTTCCTTGTATTACTTAGTGACATAATTTTACAGTGCTAGAGAGAAGTGTTTCAAATTATGCAATTGTACCATACCAGTAAAGTATACTGTTTGTACCAGTGTTTTGTCTATATTTCTATAAACCAAATGTCAGGACTGTAGTTAGTCTTATGATTAGATTCTCATCATGATAAGCACATACTGCATATCATAAAAGTTACAACTCATTTATTTGGCTTTTCATTTCTGACTATAAAATAATACAATCTCTTCCCATAAACGCACAATCTCCTTAAAGGGGACAGTCTACTTGACATTTCTCCAACATAGGTGTGTCCGGTCCACGGCGTCATCCTTACTTGTGGGATATTCTCTTCCCCAACAGGAAATGGCAAAGAGCCCAGCAAAGCTGGTCACATGATCCCTCCTAGGCTCCGCCTACCCCAGTCATTCGACCGACGTTAAGGAGGAATATTTGCATAGGAGAAACCATATGGTACCGTGGTGACTGTAGTTAAAGAAAATAAATTATCAGACCTGATTAAAAAAACCAGGGCGGGCCGTGGACCGGACACACCGTTGGAGAAAGTAATTTATCAGGTAAACATAAATTCTGTTTTCTCCAACATAGGTGTGTCCGGTCCACGGCGTCATCCTTACTTGTGGGAACCAATACCAAAGCTTTAGGACACGGATGAAGGGAGGGAGCAAATCAGGTCACCTAAATGGAAGGCACCACGGCTTGCAAAACCTTTCTCCCAAAAATAGCCTCAGAAGAAGCAAAAGTATCAAACTTGTAAAATTTGGTAAAAGTGTGCAGTGAAGACCAAGTCGCTGCCCTACATATCTGATCAACAGAAGCCTCGTTCTTGAAGGCCCATGTGGAAGCCACAGCCCTCGTGGAATGAACCCCAGTCATTCTCTTTGCCGTTGTACAGGCAACATCTCCACGGAGATGGCTTAGAGTTTTTTAGTGTTTAACTGTAGTTTTTATTATTCAATCAAGAGTTTGTTATTTTGAAATAGTGCTGGTATGTACTATTTACTCAGAAACAGAAAAGTGATGAAGAATTCTGTTTGTATGAGGAAAATGATTTTAGCAACCGTCACTAAAATCCATGGCTGTTCCACACAGGACTGTTGAGAGCAATTAACTTCAGTTGGGGGAACAGTGAGCAGTCTCTTGCTGCTTGAGGTATGACACATTCTAACAAGACGATGTAATGCTGGAAGCTGTCATTTTCCCTATGGGATCCGGTAAGCCATGTTTATTACGATCGTAAATAAGGGCTTCACAAGGGCTTATTAAGACTGTAGACTTTTTCTGGGCTAAATCGATTCATTATTAAATACATATTTAGCCTTGAGGAATCATTTTATTTTAAGGGTTAAAGCTTCCAAATTTGGTGTGCAATACTTTTAAGGCTTTAAGACACTGTGGTGAAAATTTGGTGAATTTTGAACAATTCCTTCATGTTTTTTCGCAATTGCAGTAATAAAGTGTGTTCAGTTTAAAATTTAAAGTGACAGTAACGGTTTTATTTTAAAACGTTTTTTGTACCTTGTTATCAAGTTTATGCCTGTTTAACATGTCTGAACTACCAGATAGACTGTGTTCTGAATGTGGGGAAGCCAGAATTCCTATTCATTTAAATAAATGTGATTTATGTGACAATGACAATGATGCCCAAGATGATTCCTCAAGTGAGGGGAGTAAGCATGGTACTGCATCATTCCCTCCTTCGTCTACACGAGTCTTGCCCACTCAGGAGGCCCCTAGTACATCTAGCGCGCCAATACTCCTTACTATGCAACAATTAACGGCTGTAATGGATAATTCTGTCAAAAACATTTTAGCCAAAATGAACACTTATCAGCGTAAGCGCGACTGCTCTGTTTTAGATACTGAAGAGCATGACGACGCTGATAATAATATTTCTCCAACATAGGTGTGTCCGGTCCACGGCGTCATCCTTACTTGTGGGATATTCTCTTCCCCAACAGGAAATGGCAAAGAGCCCAGCAAAGCTGGTCACATGATCCCTCCTAGGCTCCGCCTACCCCAGTCATTCTCTTTGCCGTTGTACAGGCAACATCTCCACGGAGATGGCTTAGAGTTTTTTAGTGTTTAACTGTAGTTTTTCATTATTCAATCAAGAGTTTGTTATTTTCAAATAGTGCTGGTACGTACTATTTACTCAGAAACAGAAAAGA
Organism: Bombina bombina; assembly: GCF_027579735.1. NCBI lineage: Eukaryota > Metazoa > Chordata > Amphibia > Anura > Bombinatoridae > Bombina > Bombina bombina. The sequence goes on from NC_069504.1 coordinate 180,081,646, forward strand.
GATGAAGAATTCTGTTTGTATGAGGAAAATGATTTTAGCAACCGTAACTAAAATCCATGGCTGTTCCACACAGGACTGTTGAGAGCATTAACTTCAGTTGGGGGAACAGTTTGCAGTCCTTTGCTGCTTGAGGTATGACACATTCTAACAAGACGATGTAATGCTGGAAGCTGTCATTTTCCCTATGGGATCCGGTAAGCCATGTTTATTACGATTGTAAATAAGGGCTTCACAAGGGCTTATTTAGACTGTAGACATTTTTTGGGCTAAATCGATTGATATTAACACTTATTTAGCCTTGAGGAATCATTTATTCTGGGTATTTTGATATAATTATATCGGCAGGCACTGTTTTAGACACCTTATTCTTTAGGGGCTTTCCCAAAGCATAGGCAGAGTCTCATTTTCGCGCCGGTGTTGCGCACTTGTTTTTGAGAGGCATGGCATGCAGTCGCATGTGAGAGGAGCTCTGATACTGATAAAAGACTTCTGAAGGCATCATTTGGTATCGTATTCCCCTTGGGTTTGGTTGGGTCTCAGCAAAGCAGATACCAGGGACTGTAAAGGGGTTAAAGCTTAAAACGGCTCCGGTTCCGTTATTTTAAGGGTTAAAGCTTCCAAAATTGGTGTGCAATATTTTCAAGGCTTTAAGACACTGTGGTGAAAGTTTGGTGAATTTTGAACAATTCCTTCATGTTTTTTCGCAATTGCAGTAATAAAGTGTGTTCAGTTTAAAATTTAAAGTGACAGTAACGGTTTTATTTCAAAACGTTTTTTGTACTTTCTTATCAAGTTTATGCCTGTTTAACATGTCTGAACTACCAGATAGACTGTGTTCTGAATGTGGGGAAGCCAGAATTCCTATTCATTTAAATAAATGTGATTTATGTGATAATGACAATGATGCCCAAGATGATTCCTCAAGTGAGGGGAGTAAGCATGGTACTGCATCATTCCCTCCTTCGTCTACACGAGTCTTGCCCACTCAGGAGGCCCCTAGTACATCTAGCGCGCCAATACTCCTTACTATGCAACAATTAACGGCTGTAATGGATAATTCTGTCAAAAACATTTTAGCCAAAATGAACCCTTGTCAGCGTAAGCGTGGATGCTCTGTTTTAGTTACTGAAGAGCATGACGACGCTGATATTAATATCTCTGAAGGGCCCCTAACCCAATCTGAGGGAGCCAGGGAGGTTTTGTCTGAGGGAGAAATTACTGATTTAGGGAACATTTCTCAGCAGGCTGAATCTGATGTGATTACTTTTAAATTTAAATTGGAACATCTCCGCATTTTGCTTAAGGAGGTATTATCCACTCTGGATGATTGTGAAAATTTGGTCATCCCAGAGAAACTATGTAAAATGGACAAGTTCCTAGAGGTGCCGGGGCTCCCAGAAGCTTTTCCTATACCCAAGCGGGTGGCGGACATTGTTAATAAAGAATGGGAAAGGCCCGGTATTCCTTTCGTCCCTCCCCCCATATTTAAAAAATTATTTCCTATGGTCGACCCCAGAAAGGACTTATGGCAGTCAGTCCCCAAGGTCGAGGGAGCGGTTTCTACTTTAAACAAACGCACCACTATTCCCATAGAGGATAGTTGTGCTTTCAAAGATCCTATGGATAAAAAATTAGAAGGTTTGCTTAAAAAGATGTTTGTTCAGCAGGGTTACCTTCTACAACCCATTTCATGCATTGTCCCTGTCACTACAGCCGCATATTTCTGGTTTGATGAACTGATTAAGGTGCTCGATAGTGACTCTCCTCCTTATGAGGAGATTATGGACAGAGTCAATGCTCTCAAATTGGCTAATTCTTTCACTCTAGACGCCTCTTTGCAATTGGCTAAGTTAGCGGCTAAGAATTCTGGGTTTGCTATTGTGGCGCGCAGAGCGCTTTGGTTGAAATCTTGGTCGGCTGATGCGTCTTCCAAGAACAAGCTACTAAACATTCCTTTCAAGGGGAAAACGCTGTTTGGTCCTGACTTGAAAGAGATTATCTCTGATATCACTGGGGGTAAGGGCCATGCCCTTCCTCAGGATCGGCCTTTCAAGGCAAAAAATAGACCTAATTTTCGTCCCTTTCGTAAAAACGGACCAGCCCAAGGTGCTACGTCCTCTAAGCAAGAGGGTAATACTTCTCAGGCCAAGCCAGCTTGGAGACCAATGCAAGGCTGGAACAAGGGAAAGCAGGCAAAGAAACCTGCCACTGCTACCAAGACAGCATGAAATATCGGCCCCCGATCCGGGACCGGATCTGGTGGGGGGCAGACTCTCTCTCTTCGCTCAGGCTTGGGCAAGAGATGTTCTGGATCCTTGGGCGCTAGAAATAGTCTCCCAGGGTTATCTTCTGGAATTCAAGGGACTTCCCCCAAGGGGAAGGTTCCACAGGTCTCAGTTGTCTTCAGACCACATAAAAAGACAGGCGTTCTTACATTGTGTAGAAGACCTGTTAAAAATGGGAGTGATTCACCCTGTTCCATTGAGAGAACAAGGGATGGGGTTCTACTCCAATCTGTTCATAGTTCCCAAAAAAGAGGGAACGTTCAGACCAATCCTAGATCTCAAGATCTTAAACAAATTTCTCAAGGTCCCATCTTTCAAGATGGAAACCATTCGAACTATCCTTCCTTCCATCCAGGAAGGTCAATTCATGACCACGGTGGATTTAAAGGATGCGTATCTACATATTCCTATCCACAAGGAACATCATCGGTTCCTAAGGTTTGCATTCCTGGACAAACATTACCAGTTCGTGGCGCTTCCTTTCGGATTAGCCACTGCTCCAAGGATTTTCACAAAGGTACTAGGGTCCCTTCTAGCTGTGCTAAGACCAAGGGGCATTGCAGTTGTACCTTACCTGGACGACATTCTGATTCAAGCGTCGTCCCTCCCTCGAGCAAAGGCTCACACGGACATCGTCCTGGCCTTTCTCAGATCGCACGGCTGGAAAGTGAACGTGGAAAAGAGTTCTCTATCCCCGTCAACAAGGGTTCCCTTCTTGGGAACAATTATAGACTCCTCAGAAATGAGGATTTTTCTAACAGAGGCCAGAAAGACAAAGCTTCTGGACTCTTGTCGAATACTTCATTCCGTTCCTCTTCCTTCCGTAGCTCAGTGCATGGAAGTGATCGGGTTGATGGTAGCGACAATGGACATAGTTCCTTTTGCGCGCATTCATCTAAGACCATTACAACTGTGCATGCTCAGTCAGTGGAATGGGGACTATACAGACTTGTCTCCAAAGATACAAGTAAATCAGAGGACCAGAGACTCACTCCGTTGGTGGCTGTCCCTGGACAACCTGTCACGAGGGATGACATTCCACAGACCAGAGTGGGTCATTGTCACGACCGACGCCAGTCTGATGGGCTGGGGCGCGGTCTGGGGATCCCTGAAAGCTCAGGGTCTTTGGTCTCGGGAAGAATCTCTTCTACCGATAAATATTCTGGAACTGAGAGCGATATTCAATGCTCTCAAGGCTTGGCCTCAGCTAGCGAGGACCAAGTTCATACGGTTTCAATCAGACAACATGACGACTGTTGCGTACATCAACCATCAGGGGGGAACAAGGAGTTCCCTAGCGATGGAAGAAGTGACCAAGATTATTCTATGGGCGGAGTCTCACTCCTGCCACCTGTCTGCTATCCACATCCCGGGAGTGGAAAATTGGGAAGCGGATTTTCTGAGTCGTCAGACATTGCATCCGGGGGAGTGGGAACTCCATCCGGAAATCTTTGCCCAAGTCACTCAACTTTGGGGCATTCCAGACATGGATCTGATGGCCTCTCGTCAGAACTTCAAAGTTCCTTGCTACGGGTCCAGATCCAGGGATCCCAAGGCGGCTCTAGTGGATGCACTAGTAGCACCTTGGACCTTCAAACTAGCTTATGTGTTCCCGCCGTTTCCTCTCATCCCCAGGCTGGTAGCCAGGATCAATCAGGAGAGGGCGTCGGTGATCTTGATAGCTCCTGCGTGGCCACGCAGGACTTGGTATGCAGATCTGGTGAATATGTCATCGGCTCCACCTTGGAAGCTACCTTTGAGACGAGACCTTCTTGTTCAGGGTCCGTTCGAACATCCGAATCTGGTTTCACTCCAGCTGACTGCTTGGAGATTGAACGCTTGATTTTATCGAAGCGAGGTTTCTCAGATTCTGTTATCGATACTCTTGTTCAGGCCAGAAAGCCTGTAACTAGAAAGATTTACCACAAAATTTGGAAAAAATATATCTGTTGGTGTGAATCTAAAGGATTCCCTTGGGACAAGGTTAAGATTCCTAGGATTCTATCCTTCCTTCAAGAAGGATTGGAAAAAGGATTATCGGCAAGTTCCCTGAAGGGACAGATTTCTGCCTTGTCGGTGTTACTTCACAAAAAACTGGCAGCTGTGCCAGATGTTCAAGCCTTTGTTCAGGCTCTGGTTAGAATCAAGCCTGTTTACAAACCTTTGACTCCTCCTTGGAGTCTCAATCTAGTTCTTTCAGTTCTTCAGGGGGTTCCGTTTGAACCCTTACATTCCGTTGATATTAAGTTATTATCTTGGAAAGTTTTGTTTTTAGTTGCAATTTCTTCTGCTAGAAGAGTTTCAGAATTATCTGCTCTGCAGTGTTCTCCTCCTTATCTGGTGTTCCATGCAGATAAGGTGGTTTTACGTACTAAACCTGGTTTTCTTCCAAAAGTTGTTTCTAACAAAAACATTAACCAGGAGATTATCGTACCTTCTCTGTGTCCGAAACCAGTTTCAAAGAAGGAACGCTTGTTGCACAATTTGGATGTTGTTCGCGCTCTAAAATTCTATTTAGATGCTACAAAGGATTTTAGACAAACATCTTCCCTGTTTGTTGTTTATTCAGGTAAAAGGAGAGGTCAAAAAGCAACTTCTACCTCTCTCTCTTTTTGGATTAAAAGCATCATCAGATTGGCTTACGAGACTGCCGGACGGCAGCCTCCCGAAAGAATCACGGCTCATTCCACTAGGGCTGTGGCTTCCACATGGGCCTTCAAGAACGAGGCTTCTGTTGATCAGATATGTAGGGCAGCGACTTGGTCTTCACTGCACACTTTTACCAAATTTTACAAGTTTGATACTTTTGCTTCTTCTGAGGCTATTTTTGGGAGAAAGGTTTTGCAAGCCGTGGTGCCTTCCATTTAGGTGACCTGATTTGCTCCCTCCCTTCATCCGTGTCCTAAAGCTTTGGTATTGGTTCCCACAAGTAAGGATGACGCCGTGGACCGGACACACCTATGTTGGAGAAAACAGAATTTATGTTTACCTGATAAATTTCTTTCTCCAACGGTGTGTCCGGTCCACGGCCCGCCCTGGTTTTTTAATCAGGTCTGATAATTTATTTTCTTTAACTACAGTCACCACGGTACCATATGGTTTCTCCTATGCTATTATTCCTCCTTAACGTCGGTCGAATGACTGGGGTAGGCGGAGCCTAGGAGGGATCATGTGACCAGCTTTGCTGGGCTCTTTGCCATTTCCTGTTGGGGAAGAGAATATCCCACAAGTAAGGATGACGCCGTGGACCGGACACACCGTTGGAGAAAGAAATTTATCAGGTAAACATAAATTCTGTTTTCTGAAGGGCCCCTAACCCAGTCTGATGGGGCCAGGGAGGTTTTGTCTGAGGGAGAAATTACTGATTCAGGGAACATTTCTCAACAAGCTGAACCTGATGTGATTACATTTAAATTTAAGTTGGAACATCTCCGCATTCTGCTTAAGGAGGTATTATCCACTCTGGATGATTGTGACAAGTTGGTCATCCCAGAGAAACTATGTAAAATGGACAAGTTCCTAGAGGTGCCGGGGCTCCCAGAAGCTTTTCCTATACCCAAGCGGGTGGCGGACATTGTTAATAAAGAATGGGAAAGGCCCGGTATTCCTTTCGTCCCTCCCCCCATATTTAAAAAATTGTTTCCTATGGTCGACCCCAGAAAGGACTTATGGCAGACAGTCCCCAAGGTCGAGGGAGCGGTTTCCACTTTAAACAAACGCACCACTATACCCATAGAGGATAGTTGTGCTTTCAAAGATCCTATGGATAAAAAATTAGAAGGTTTGCTTAAAAAGATGTTTGTTCAGCAGGGTTACCTTCTACAACCAATTTCATGCATTGTCCCTGTCGCTACAGCCGCATGTTTCTGGTTCGATGAGCTGATAAAGGCGGTTGATAGGGATTCTCCTCCTTATGAGGAGATTATGGACAGAATCAATGCTCTCAAATTGGCTAATTCTTTCACCCTAGACGCCACTTTGCAATTGGCTAGGTTAGCGGCTAAGAATTCTGGGTTTGCTATTGTGGCGCGCAGAGCGCTTTGGTTGAAATCTTGGTCGGCTGATGCGTCTTCCAAGAACAAGCTACTTAACATTCCTTTCAAGGGGAAAACGCTGTTTGGCCCTGACTTGAAAGAGATTATCTCTGATATCACTGGGGGTAAGGGCCACGCCCTTCCTCAGGATCGGCCTTTCAAGGCAAAAAATAAACCTAATTTTCGTCCCTTTCGTAGAAACGGACCAGCCCAAGGTGCTACGTCCTCTAAGCAAGAGGGTAATACTTCTCAAGCCAAGCCAGCTTGGAGACCAATGCAAGGCTGGAACAAGGGAAAGCAGGCCAAGAAACCTGCCACTGCTACCAAGACAGCATGAAATGTTGGCCCCCGATCCGGGACCGGATCTGGTGGGGGGCAGACTCTCTCTCTTCGCTCAGGCTTGGGCAAGAGATGTTCTGGATCCTTGGGCGCTAGAAATAGTCTCCCAAGGTTATCTTCTGGAATTCAAGGGACTTCCCCCAAGGGGGAGGTTCCACAGGTCTCAGTTGTCTTCAGACCACATAAAACGACAGGCATTCTTACATTGTGTAGAAGACCTGTTAAGAATGGGAGTGATTCATCCTGTTCCATTAGGAGAACAAGGGATGGGGTTCTACTCCAATCTGTTCATAGTTCCCAAAAAAGAGGGAACGTTCAGACCAATCTTAGATCTCAAGATCTTAAACAAGTTTCTCAAGGTTCCATCGTTCAAGATGGAAACCATTCGAACTATTCTTCCTTCCATCCAGGAAGGTCAATTCATGACCACAGTGGATTTAAAGGATGCGTATCTACATATTCCTATCCACAAGGAACATCATCGGTTCCTAAGGTTCGCATTCCTGGACAAGCATTACCAGTTCGTGGCGCTTCCTTTCGGATTAGCCACTGCTCCAAGGATTTTCACAAAGGTACTAGGGTCCCTTCTAGCTGTGCTAAGACCAAGGGGCATTGCTGTAGTACCTTACTTGGACGACATTCTGATTCAAGCGTCGTCCCTTCCTCAAGCAAAGGCTCACACGGACATTGTCCTGGCCTTTCTCAGATCTCACGGATGGAAAGTGAACGTGGAAAAGAGTTCTCTATCTCCGTCAACAAGGGTTCCCTTCTTGGGAACAATAATAGACTCCTTAGAAATGAGGATTTTTCTGACAGAGGCCAGAAAAACAAAACTTCTAGACTCTTGTCGGATACTTCATTCCGTTCCTCTTCCTTCCATAGCGCAGTGCATGGAAGTGATCGGTTTGATGGTAGTGGCAATGGACATAGTTCCTTTTGCGCGCATTCATCTAAGACCATTACAACTGTGCATGCTCAGTCAGTGGAATGGGGACTATACAGACTTGTCTCCGAAGATACAAGTAAATCAGAGGACCAGAGACTCACTCCGTTGGTGGCTGTCCCTGGACAACCTGTCACAAGGGATGACATTCCGCAGACCGGAGTGGGTCATCGTCACGACCGACGCCAGTCTGATGGGCTGGGGCGCGGTCTGGGGATCCCTGAAAGCTCAGGGTCTTTGGTCTCGGGAAGAATCTCTTCTACCGATAAATATTCTGGAACTGAGAGCGATATTCAATGCTCTCAAGGCTTGGCCTCAGCTAGCGAGGGCCAAGTTCATACGGTTTCAATCAGACAACATGACAACTGTTGCGTACATCAACCATCAGGGGGGAACAAGGAGTTCCCTAGCGATGGAAGAAGTGACCAAAATCATTCTATGGGCGGAGTCTCACTCCTGCCACCTGTCTGCTATCCACATCCCAGGAGTGGAAAATTGGGAAGCGGATTTTCTGAGTCGTCAGACATTGCATCCGGGGGAGTGGGAACTCCATCCGGAAATCTTTGCCCAAGTCACTCAGCTGTGGGGCATTCCAGACATGGATCTGATGGCCTCTCGTCAGAACTTCAAAGTTCCTTGCTACGGGTCCAGATCCAGGGATCCCAAGGCGGCTCTAGTGGATGCACTAGTAGCACCTTGGACCTTCAAACTAGCTTATGTGTTCCCGCCGTTTCCTCTCATCCCCAGGCTGGTAGCCAGGATCAATCAGGAGAGGGCGTCGGTGATCTTGATAGCTCCTGCGTGGCCACGCAGGACTTGGTATGCAGATCTGGTGAATATGTCATCGGCTCCACCTTGGAAGCTACCTTTGAGACGAGACCTTCTTGTTCAGGGTCCGTTCGAACATCCGAATCTGGTTTCACTCCAGCTGACTGCTTGGAGATTGAACGCTTGATCTTATCGAAGCGAGGGTTCTCAGATTCTGTTATCGATACTCTTGTTCAGGCCAGAAAGCCTGTAACTAGAGAGATTTACCACAAAATTTGGAAAAAATATATCTGTTGGTGTGAATCTAAAGGATTCCCTTGGGACAAGGTTAAGATTCCTAAGATTCTATCCTTCCTTCAAGAAGGATTGGAAAAAGGATTATCGGCTAGTTCCCTGAAGGGACAGATTTCTGCCTTGTCTGTGTTACTTCACAAAAAGCTGGCAGCTGTGCCAGATGTGCAAGCCTTTGTTCAGGCTCTGGTTAGAATTAAGCCTGTTTACAAACCTTTGACTCCTCCTTGGAGTCTCAACTTAGTTCTTTCAGTTCTTCAGGGGGTTCCGTTTGAACCCCTACATTCCGTTGATATTAAGTTATTATCTTGGAAAGTTTTGTTTTTAGTTGCGATTTCTTCTGCTAGAAGAGTTTCAGAATTATCTGCTCTGCAGTGTTCTCCTCCTTATCTGGTGTTCCATGCAGATAAGGTGGTTTTACGTACTAAACCTGGTTTTCTTCCAAAAGTTGTTTCTAACAAAAACATTAACCAGGAGATTATCGTACCTTCTCTGTGTCCGAAACCAGTGTCAAATAAGGAACGTTTGTTGCACAATCTGGATGTTGTTCGCGCTCTAAAATTCTATTTAGATGCTACAAAGGATTTTAGACAAACATCTTCCTTGTTTGTTGTTTATTCCGGTAAAAGGAGAGGTCAAAAAGCAACTTCTACCTCTCTCTCTTTTTGGATTAAAAGCATCATCAGATTGGCTTACGAGACTGCCGGACGGCAGCCTCCCGAAAGAATCACGGCTCATTCCACGAGGGCTGTGGCTTCCACATGGGCCTTCAAGAACGAGGCTTCTGTTGATCAGATATGTAGGGCAGCGACTTGGTCTTCACTGCACACTTTTACCAAATTTTACAAGTTTGATACTTTTGCTTCTTCTGAGGCTATTTTTGGGAGAAAGGTTTTGCAAGCCGTGGTGCCTTCCATTTAGGTGACCTGATTTGCTCCCTCCCTTCATCCGTGTCCTAAAGCTTTGGTATTGGTTCCCACAAGTAAGGATGACGCCGTGGACCGGACACACCTATGTTGGAGAAAACAGAATTTATGTTTACCTGATAAATTACTTTCTCAAACGGTGTGTCCGGTCCACGGCCCGCCCTGGTTTTTTTAATCAGGTCTGATAATTTATTTTCTTTAACTACAGTCACCACGGTACCATATGGTTTCTCCTATGCAAATATTCCTCCTTAACGTCGGTCGAATGACTGGGGTAGGCGGAGCCTAGGAGGGATCATGTGACCAGCTTTGCTGGGCTCTTTGCCATTTCCTGTTGGGGAAGAGAATATCCCACAAGTAAGGATGACGCCGTGGACCGGACACACCGTTGGAGAAAGTAATTTATCAGGTAAACATAAATTCTGTTTTTGTATTGTTTTAAAAGAAAGAGTATCCGTTTATTACCCATTCCCAGTTTTTCATAACCAACACTGTTTTTTACCTCTGTGATTACCTTGCATCTAAGCCTCTACAGACTGCCTCCTTATCTCAGTGTTTTTTACAAACTTGCATTTAAGCCAATTAGTGCTGGTTTCTGCATAACTCCATGGGAGTGAGGACAGTGTTATCTATATGGTACACATGAACCAGCACTGTCTGGCTGTGAAAGCTAATAAAATGCATTGAGATAAGAGGCAGTCCACAGGGGCTTAGAAACAGGCAGAGATTCTGAGGTTTAGAGGTTATAAAGTATATTAATATAACAATGTTGGTTGTGCAAAACTGGAGAATGGGTAGTAATGGCATCTATCTTTTTAAACAATAAAAAAATTAAGTAGACTTTCACTTTAAATGTTAGTTTGTGGATCTGGAAAAACAACCTCGGGGCAGACTTTCTCAGTCGTCAATCTCTACATCCAGGGGAGTGGTCTCTTCATCAGAATGTGTTCAATCAGATTTTGGATATTTGGGGTCTTCCAAAGATAGATCTGAAGGCCTCTCATTTGAGCAACAAACTTCCCAGGTACTTTTCGAGGTCCAGGGATCATCAGGCAGAGTTAGTGGATGCTGTAGTAGTTCCTTGGCCTTTTCACCCTGCTTATCTGTTTCCAAATCTGTTTCGTCTTCCGAGAGTAATTTTCAAGATAAAGCTAGAGAAGTTGTCTGTAATCCTGATTGCCCCAGCTGGGCCTTGCAGGATTTGATATTCAGATCTGTTTCAGATGTCCCGTTTCCCTCCTTCGCCTGTGGTCAGCCCTTCTGTTGCATGGTCCGGTTTTTCCATCCGGATCTCAAGTCTCTGAACATGATGGCATGGAATTTTAACACTTAATCCTTAAACAGGGGTTTCTCTGATTCTGTGATTGAAACCTTGCTTCATGCTCATAAGCCTGTAACTGGGAAGATCTATCAGGACTGTAATGCCTTTATTTCCTAGTGTATAGATCATGGTTTATCTTGGAATTCTTTCAGAATTCCTAGTATATTCTGCAGTTTTTGCCGGATGGTCTAGATAAGGGCCTATCTGCCAGTTTTCTGAAGGGGCGGGTTTCTGCTCTTTCATTCTTGTACCACATAAAGATTGCTAATCTTCCTGATATTCATGTATAAAGGTAGAACAGAAGAGGGCGCCACAATAGTGCACAATCAGTGATACTTGGTCTCCATACACGCAATACAGGTTATACTTACAAAGTATAAAGGGAGCTGTTGCAATTTCCAATAAAGAATAAAAAGTCGTGATGCAAAAGTCAAAAAACAATATAGACTTTAATTTAAAATGTGCAATGGTGTGGTATTTGCACATTTTAAATTGAAGTCTATATTGTTATAGACTTTTGCATCACAACTTTTTATTCTTTATTGGAAATTGCAACAGCTCACTTTTGTTAAGCCATCAACCTCTCACAGCATTTCCAGGAGGTATATCCAGAATATCAGCTGAGCCTGGAATATCGGTATCAAGGGTGCAGCCTACAGACCCTATGAGAGCATAGTTTCGTTTGGGATTCTGCATCTGGAGGTTAGCTTTCTGAACAGCTATTAAAGGTCCAGCAGGCATTTGTGGCACTTATCAAGTGCTTTATACTTTTTAAGTATAACCTGTATTGCGTGTATGGAGACCAAGTATCACTGGTTGTGCACTATTGTGGCGCTCTCTTCTGTTCTACCTTTATACAGATTCGTTACACTTGCATCACCAGCAAGTTTGTGGAACAGCCTCCAGTGTATCACAGCCTTTTGTGGTCACCTACAATACCTACAAAAGATTTTTTTTGGCACTCATTTTCTTGGGACTATCCAGGGACATTATCACTCACAAGTATAGTGTATTTATACATAGTGAACTTTATATGTTTTTTTGTATATATTTTTTATGTGATTGATTTGTATTTTGGAAGCTGGTACAGCTGACATTCACGCATCACACATTCTTTATTTTTTTGTGATAACCCACTGTTCTACCACAAGACAAGACGAATAGAACTAAAGGACATCAAAGTAATTTTCGTTCCTTTCTTAACTTCAAGGGTCAAAAGTCTTCCTCTCCCTCTTCCAAGCAGGAGCAGTCCAAGTCTTCTTGGAGACCCAATCAGTCTTGGAACAAGGGGAAGCAATCAAAGAAACCTTCAGCCGAGTCTAAGTCAGCATGAAGGGTCTTCCTGAGATTCACTTTTCAAGAAAAGCACTTTCAGTTTGTTGCTCTTCCGTTTGGCCTAAGCACAGCTCCCAGAATTTTCTCAAAGGTTATGGGTGCTCTTTTGGGAGTTGTCAGATCTCGGAAATTGCGGTGGCGCGTTATCTGGATGACATATTGGTTCAGGCGCCATCTTTTCAACAAGCAAACTCTCATACAGAGATCTTGCTGTCCTTTCTACGTCCCCACGGATGGAAACTGAATCTGCAGAAGAGTTCCCTTATTCCAGCTACAAGGGTTTGCTTCTTAGGGACCATCATAGACCATCATAGATTCCCTATCTATGACGATTTTTCTGATGGAGGTCAGAAAATCTAAACTTCTCTCCTCTTGCCTCTCTCTTCAGTCTACAGTTCGGCCATCAGTGGCTCAGTATATGGAGGTAATTTGTCTGATGGTCGCTTCCATGGACATCATTCCTTTTGCTCAATTCCATTTTAGAGCTCTGCAGTTATTTATGCTCAGACAATTGAATGGAGACCATTCAGATCTGTCTCAGAGAATAGATCTGAACCAGTTGACAAGAGACTCTCTCTCGTGGTGGATTTGTCTCAGGGCACATGCTTCTGGAGGCCCTCCTGGGTGATTGTGACCACGGACACCAGCCGGCTAGGCTAGGGAGCAGTCTGTGACTAGTTAAAGGCGCAGGGCATATGAACTCGGGAGGAAATGACATAAAATAAAAGAAGGCGCCAACATAGTGCACAATCAGTAAGGCATGACACGCCGCTGTTGCAAGTGTTATTGTACTTACAAAATAAGACACTTGAGAAGTGTCACAATCGCCTCCTGGACTCTTAGAGTCGTCCAGCTAACTCCCACTCCTGTGTTATCTGGATACCGGATCCGTATCTAACACGTCCTCTCCTGTATACAACCGGTGCTCTCCTGGGCTGTATCTAGCACATCAAGCCAGTGTGTGTATCCAGCGGGGCTCCAAAAACGGCAAACAAGCAGATTAAGAACACTAACAAGACCCAGACTGATAACAGGGACAAGTGTATAAATATGGCAAAGTGTCCGTGGTTAAAATGATTAAAATAAAGTTCGTGGCACAAAGTCTTAAAAGCAATAACAAGACTTTATTAGCACAACGTTTCTCGGTCATACGTGACCGTTTCCTCAGGTGCATTGGGAGGAGTCTGCTCTCCCCATAAACATCTTGGAGTTGAGTGTGATCTACAATGCTCTGATGGCTTGGCCTCAGTTGTCTTTAGCCCAGTTTTTTAATCGGACATCACCTCTGTGGCTTACATCAACCACCAGGGAGGAACTTAGCCATGAAGGAGGTGGCACGTATTATTCAGTGGGCGGAAGCTCACAATTGTGCCATCCACAATCCAGGAGTGGACAACTGGGAGGCGGATTTTCTGAGCAGACAGCCTTTTCATCCCGGGGAGTGGGCTCTCCATTCGGAAGTGTTCTCCAGGCTAACCCTTAAGTGGGGGGTGCCCAGAGTTGGATCTGATGGCATCTCATCAGAACTCCAAGCTTCCAAGGTACAGTTCAAAGTCAAGATATCCTCAGGCCGCTCTGATAGATGCTCTTACGGTTCCTTTGGATTTCAGTCTAGCATACCTATTTCCTCAGTTTGCGCACCTTCCACAGAGTCATTGCTCGTATCAAACAGGAGATAGTGTCTGTAATTCTAATAGCTCCTGCATGACCTTGCAGGATCTGGTATGCAGACCTAGTGAAGATGTCATCTCTTCACCCGTGGAGGTTACCTCTGAGGAAGGACCTTCTAACTCAGGGTCCTTTCCTCCATCCAAATCTCGTTTCTCTGAAGCTGACTGTTTGGAGATTGAACGCTTAGTTCTGGCTAAGCGTGGGTTTTCTGAGTCGGTTATTGAGACCATGATCCAAGCCTGTTACTTGTAAAATTTACCATAAGGTATGGCGTAAATACCTTTATTGGTGTGAATCAAAGGGCTACTCTTGGAGTAGGGTCAGGACTCCTAGAATTTTGTCTTTTCTCCAGGAAGGTCTGGAGAAAGGGTTGTCGGTTCTCTGAAAGGTCAGATTTGTGCACTACCTATTCTTTTACGTAAGCATTTGGCGGATGTGCCAGATGTTCAATCTTTTTGTCAGGCCCTGGTCAAAATCAGGCCTGTGTTTAAACCTGTTGCTCCTCCTTGGAGCCTTAACCTTGTTCTTAAAGTTTTACAGCAGGCTCCGTTTGAGCCAATGCATTCCATAGATATTAAGCTGTTATCTTGGAAGGTTTTGTTTCTTATTGCTATCTCTTCTGCTCTGAGAGTTTCTGAACTCTCGGCTTTGCAGTATTATTAACCCTACCTTATCTTTCATGCAGATAAGGCGGTCCTTAGTACTAAATTGTGGTTTCTCCCTAAGGTGGTTTCGGATAGAAATCTTGTTCTGGAAATTGTTGTTCCTTCTCTCTGTCTTAATCCTTCTTCTCATAAGGACGTCTGTTGCACAACTTAGATGTGGTGCATGCTTGTGAGACTGCTGGATAGCAGCCTCCTGAGAGAATTACAGCTTATTCCACTAGGGCTGTCTCATCTTTGTGGTCTTTCAAAAATGAAGCTTCTGTGGAACAGATTTGCAAGGCTGTAACTTGGTCCTCTCTGCATACTTTTTCCAAATTCTACAAATTTGATACTTTTGAATCGGCTGAGTCTTCCTTTGGGAGAAAGGTTCTTCAAGCGGTGGTGCCTTCTGTTTAGGCCTGCATGTCTTGTTCTCCCTCCCTATTCATTCTGTGTCCTCTAGCTTGGGTATTGGTTTCCACTAGTAATTGGAATGACGTTGTGAACTCTCCATGTCTTAGGAAAGAAAATAAAATGTATGCTTACCTCTTAAATTTCTTTCTTTCCGGACTTGGAGAGTCCACAACCCCACCCTGTAATTTAGACAGTAATTTTGTCTAAACCTCAGGCACCTCTACACCTTTGTGTTATTTTCTTTTTCCATTTCCCTTCAGGTGAATGACTGGGGGTTATGGGTAAGGGAAGTGACACTTAACAGCTTTGCTGCGGTGCTCTTTGCCTCCTCCTGCAGGCCAGGAGTGAATATCCCACTAGTAATTGGAATGACGTTGTGGGCTCTACAATGCTCTGATGGCTTGGCCTCAGTTGTCTTTAGCCCAGTTTTTCAATCGGACAACATCACCTCTGTGGCTTACATCAACCACCAGGGAGGAACTTAGCCATGAAGGAGGTGGCACGGATTATTCAGTAGGCGGAAGCTCACAATTGTTGTCTGCCATCCACAATCCAGGAGTGGACAATTGGGAGGTGGATTTTCTGAGCAGACAGTCTTTTCATCCCGGGGAGTGGGCTCTCCATCTGGAGGTGTTCTCCAGGCTAACCCTCAAGTGGGGGGTGCCCAGAGTTGGATCTGATGGCATCTCATCAGAACGCCAAGAAATGTATTAGGTAAGCATACATTTTATTTCCTCTCTCCCGGAGCTACTATATGAGACTTTCTCTGAGTCAGTCAAGTGATCTTTTGCCTTGTGTGAGTAGACATTTTGTGTACAGTGTTTCAGGAAAATACAAAAAACAGAATTTATGTTTACCTGATAAATTACTTTCTCCAACGGTGTGTCCGGTCCACGGCGTCATCCTTACTTGTGGGATATTCTCTTCCCCAACAGGAAATGGCAAAGAGCCCAGCAAAGCTGGTCACATGATCCCTCCTAGGCTCCGCCTTCCCCAGTCATTCGACCGACGTAAAGGAGGAATATTTGCATAGGAGAAACCATATGATACCGTGGTGACTGTAGTTAAAGAAAATAAATTATCAGACCTGATTAAAAAACCAGGGCGGGCCGTGGACCGGACACACCGTTGGAGAAAGTAATTTATCAGGTAAACATAAATTCTGTTTTCTCCAACATAGGTGTGTCCGGTCCACGGCGTCATCCTTACTTGTGGGAACCAATACCAAAGCTTTAGGACACGGATGAAGGGAGGGAGCAAATCAGGTCACCTAGATGGAAGGCACCACGGCTTGCAAAACCTTTCTCCCAAAAATAGCCTCAGAAGAAGCAAAAGTATCAAACTTGTAAAATTTAGTAAAAGTGTGCAGTGAAGACCAAGTCGCTGCCTTACATATCTGATCAACAGAAGCCTCGTTCTTGAAGGCCCATGTGGAAGCCACAGCCCTAGTGGAATGAGCTGTGATTCTTTCAGGAGGCTGCCGTCCGGCAGTCTCGTAAGCCAATCTGATGATGCTTTTAATCCAAAAAGAGAGAGAGGTAGAAGTTGCTTTTTGACCTCTCCTTTTACCAGAATAAACAACAAACAAGGAAGATGTTTGTCTAAAATCCTTTGTAGCATCTAAATAGAATTTTAGAGCACGAACAACATCCAAATTGTGCAACAAACGTTCCTTCTTTG
This sequence comes from Bombina bombina, assembly GCF_027579735.1. Classification (NCBI taxonomy): domain Eukaryota; kingdom Metazoa; phylum Chordata; class Amphibia; order Anura; family Bombinatoridae; genus Bombina; species Bombina bombina. The sequence continues at coordinate 180,098,297 of NC_069504.1, forward strand.
AAACTGGATTCGGACACAAAGAAGGCACGACTATCTCCTGGTTAATGTTTTTGTTAGAAACAACTTTCGGAAGAAAACCAGGTTTAGTACGTAAAACCACCTTATCTGCATGGAACACCAGATAAGGAGGAGAACACTGCAGAGCAGATAATTCAGAAACTCTTCTAGCAGAAGAAATTGCAACCAAAAACAAAACTTTCCAAGATAATAACTTAATATCAACGGAATGTAAGGGTTCAAACGGAACCCCCTGAAGAACTGAAAGAACTAAATTGAGACTCCAAGGAGGAGTCAAAGGTTTGTAAACAGGCTTGATTCTAACCAGAGCCTGAACAAAGGCTTGAACATCTGGCACAGCTGCCAGTTTTTTGTGAAGTAACACAGACAAGGCAGAAATCTGTCCCTTCAAGGAACTAGCAGATAATCCTTTCTCCAAACCTTCTTGAAGGAAGGATAGAATCTTAGGAATTTTTACCTTGTCCCAAGGGAATCCTTTAGATTCACACCAACAGATATATTTTTTCCATATTTTGTGGTAAATTTTTCTAGTTACAGGCTTTCTGGCCTGAACAAGAGTATCAATGACAGAATCTGAGAACCCTCGCTTTGATAAGATCAAGCGTTCAATCTCCAAGCAGTCAGTTGGAGTGAGACCAGATTCGGATGTTCGAACGGACCTTGAACAAGAAGGTCTCGTCTCAAAGGTAGCTTCCATGGTGGAGCCGATGACATATTCACCAGGTCTGCATACCAAGTCCTGCGTGGCCACGCAGGAGCTATCAAGATCACCGATGCTCTCTCCTGATTGATCCTGGCTACCAGCCTGGGGATGAGAGGAAACGGCGGGAATACATAAGCTAGTTTGAAGGTCCAAGGTGCTACTAGTGCATCTACTAGAGTCGCCTTGGGATCCCTGGATCTGGACCCGTAGCAAGGAACCTTGAAGTTCTGACGAGAGGCCATCAGATCCATGTCTGGAATGCCCCACAATTGAGTGATTTGGGCAAAGATTTCCGGATGGAGTTCCCACTCCCCCGGATGAAATGTCTGACGACTCAGAAAATCCGCTTCCCAATTTTCCACTCCTGGGATGTGGATTGCAGACAAGTGGCAGGAGTGAGTCTCCGCCCATTGAATGATTTTGGTCACTTCTTCCATCGCCAGGGAACTCCTTGTTCCCCCCTGATGGTTGATGTACGCAACAGTCGTCATGTTGTCTGATTGAAACCGTATGAACTTGGCCTTTGCTAGCTGAGGCCAAGCCTTGAGAGCATTGAGTATCGCTCTCAGTTCCAGAATATTGATCGGTAGAAGAGATTCTGCCCGAGACCAAAGACCCTGAGCTTTCAGGGGTCCCCAGACCGCGCCCCAGCCCACCAGACTGGCGTCGGTCGTGACAATGACCCACTCTGGTCTGCGGAAGCTCATCCCCTGTGACAGGTTGTCCAGGGACAGCCACCAACGGAGTGAATCTCTGGTCCTCTGATTTACTTGTATCGTCGGAGACAAGTCTGTATAGTCCCCATTCCACTGACTGAGCATGCACAGTTGTAATGGTCTTAGATGAATGCGCGCAAAAGGAACTATGTCCATTGCCGCTACCATCAAACCTATTACTTCCATGCACTGCGCTATGGAAGGAAGAGGAACAGAATGAAGTATTTGACAAGAGTTCAGAAGTTTTGATTTTCTGGCCTCTGTCAGAAAAATCCTCATTTCTAAGGAGTCTATTATTGTTCCCAAGAAGGGAACCCTTGTTGACGGAGACAGAGAACTTTTTTTCTACGTTCACTTTCCACCCGTGAGATCTGAGAAAGGCCAGGACAATGTCCGTGTGAGCCTTTGCTTGAGGAAGGGACGACGCTTGAATCAGAATGTCGTCCAAGTAAGGTACTACTGCAATGCCCCTTGGTCTTAGCACCGCTAGAAGGGACCCTAGTACCTTTGTGAAAATCCTTGGAGCAGTGGCTAATCCGAACGGAAGTGCCACAAACTGGTAATGCTTGTCCAGGAATGCGAACCTTAGGAACCGATGATGTTCCTTGTGGATAGGAATATGTAGATACGCATCCTTTAAATCCACCGTGGTCATGAATTGACCTTCCTGGATGGAAGGAAGAATAGTTCGAATGGTTTCCATTTTGAACGATGGAACCTTGAGAAACTTGTTTAGGATCTTGAGATCTAAGATTGGTCTGAATGTTCCCTCTTTTTTGGGAACTACGAACAGATTGGAGTAGAACCCCATCCCTTGTTCTCCTAATGGAACAGGATGAATCACTCCCATTTTTAACAGGTCTTCTACACAATGTAAGAATGCCTGTTTTTTTATGTGGTCTGAAGACAATTGAGACCTGTGGAACCTCCCCCTTGGGGGAAGCCCCTTGAATTCCAGAAGATAACCTTGGGAGACTATTTCTAGCGCCCGAGGATCCAGAACATCTCTTGCCCAAGCCTGAGCGAAGAGAGAGAGTCTGCCCCCCACCAGATCCGGTCCCGGATCGGGGGCCAACATCTCATGCTGTCTTGGTAGCAGTGGCAGGTTTCTTGGCCTGCTTTCCTTTGTTCCAGCCTTGCATTGGTCTCCAGGCTGGCTTGGCTTGAGAAGTATTACCCTCTTGCTTAGAGGACGTAGCACTTGGGGCTGGTCCGTTTCTGCGAAAGGGACGAAAATTAGGTTTATTTTTGGCCTTGAAAGACCTATCCTGAGGAAGGGCGTGGCCCTTGCCCCCAGTGATATCAGAGATAATCTCTTTCAAGTCAGGGCCAAACAGCGTTTTCCCCTTGAAAGGAATGTTAAGCAATTTGTTCTTGGAAGACGCATCCGCTGACCAAGATTTTAACCAAAGCGCTCTGCGCGCCACAATAGCAAAACCAGAATTTTTCGCCGCTAACCTAGCCAATTGCAAAGTGGCGTCTAGGGTGAAAGAATTAGCCAATTTGAGAGCACGAATTCTGTCCATAATCTCCTCATAAGAAGAAGAATTATTATTGATCGCCTTTTCTAGCTCATCGAACCAGAAACACGCGGCTGTAGTGACAGGAACAATGCATGAAATTGGTTGTAGAAGGTAACCTTGCTGAACAAACATCTTTTTAAGCAAACCTTCTAATTTTTTATCCATAGGATCTTTGAAAGCACAACTATCTTCTATGGGTATAGTGGTGCGTTTGTTTAGAGTAGAAACCGCCCCCTCGACCTTGGGGACTGTCTGCCATAAGTCCTTTCTGGGGTCGACCATAGGAAACAATTTTTTAAATATGGGGGGAGGGACGAAAGGTATACCGGGCCTTTCCCATTCTTTATTTACAATGTCCGCCACCCGCTTGGGTATAGGAAAAGCTTCGGGGGGCCCCGGGACCTCTAGGAACTTGTCCATTTTACATAGTTTCTCTGGAATGACCAAATTCTCACAATCATCCAGAGTGGATAACACCTCCTTAAGCAGAGCGCGGAGATGTTCCAATTTAAATTTAAATGTAATCACATCAGGTTCAGCTTGTTGAGAAATTTTCCTTGAATCTGAAATTTCTCCCTCAGACAAAACCTCCCTGGCCCCCTCGGATTGGTGTAGGGGCCCTTCAGAACCAATATCATCAGCGTCCTCATGCTCTTCAGTATTTTCTAAAACAGAGCAGTCGCGCTTTCGCTGATAAGTGGGCATTTTGGCTAAAATGTTTTTGATAGAATTATCCATTACAGCCGTTAATTGTTGCATAGTAAGGAGTATTGGCGCGCTAGATGTACTAGGGGCCTCCTGTGTGGGCAAGACTGGGGTAGACGAAGGAGGGGATGATGCAGTACCATGCTTACTCCCCTCACTTGAGGAATCATCTTGGGCATCATTTTCTCTAAATTTTGTGTCACATAAATCACATCTATTTAAATGAGAAGGAACCTTGGCTTCCCCACATTCAGAACACAGTCTATCTGGTAGTTCAGACATGTTAAACAGGCAAAAACTTGATAACAAAGTACAAAAAACGTTTTAAAATAAATCGTTACTGTCACTTTAAATTTTAAACTGAACACACTTTATTACTGCAATTGCGAAAAAGTATGAAGGAATTGTTCAAAATTCACCAAAATTTCACCACAGTGTCTTAAAGCCTTAAAAGTATTGCACACCAAATTTGGAAGCTTTAACCCTTAAAATAACGGAACCGGAGCCGTTTTTATATTTAACCCCTTTACAGTCCCTGGTATCTGCTTTGCTGAGACCCAACCAAGCCCAAAGGGGAATACGATACCAAATGACGCCTTCAGAAAGTCTTTTCTATGTATCAGAGCTCCTCACACATGCATCTGCATGTCATGCTTCTCAAAAACAAGTGCGCAATACAGGCGCGAAAATGAGACTCTGCCTATGATTAGGGAAAGCCCTAGAGAATAAGGTGTCCAATACAGTGCCTGCCGGTTATTTTAAATAATTCCCAAGATTAAAATAATTCCTCAAGGCTATGGAGTATAAAATATAAATCGATTTAGCCCAGAAAATGTCTACAGTCTTAGAAAGCCCTTGTGAAGCCCTTTATTTCTTTCTGTAATAAAAATGGCTTACCGGATCCCATAGGGAAAATGACAGCTTCCAGCATTACATCGTCTTGTTAGAATGTGTCATACCTCAAGCAGCAAAAGTCTGCTCACTGTTCCCCCAACTGAAGTTAATTCCTCTCAACAGTCCTGTGTGGAACAGCCATCGATTTTAGTAACGGTTGCTAAAATCATTTTCCTCTTACAAACAGAAATCTTCATCTCTTTTCTGTTTCAGAGTAAATAGTACATACCAGCACTATTTTAAAATAACAAACTCTTGATTGAATAATAAAAACTACAGTTAAACACTAAAAAACTCTAAGCCATCTCCGTGGAGATGTTGCCTGTACAACGGCAAAGAGAATGACTGGGGAAGGCGGAGCCTAGGAGGGATCATGTGACCAGCTTTGCTGGGCTCTTTGCCATTTCCTGTTGGGGAAGAGAATATCCCACAAGTAAGGATGACGCCGTGGACCGGACACACCTATGTTGGAGAAAGAATAATACAGTACGAAAAACATAACAATATAACAGAACAAAGTCACATGTAACATGAACGGACTCAGGTGGTGGAACCATGTGTAGTCATAGCAAACATTATTGTATATTTAAACAGTTAATGAAAGGTGAATTTAAACATGGCCTAAGAAGTAAATATCTATATAAATCAGACAGTCTTACCGACCTTAAAGTTACTTGAACCATATCCTCCTAATAGGTTATAGACAGTGGTCATCTTTGAGTCAGGTTTTAGTTTTCTTTTTTGTGACCTTTGGTCATTTGGTTCTTTGGGACCTGATTTGGGAGTTGGATAGATCAGGGATGTTGGACGAAGTAGCTACCATTGGCATTTCAGGGGCCTCCAGCCCAAGAGAGTTGCAGATGTCTTACATCTTTCATGACAAGAAGGGCGAACGGGAAACCCCATCGCTGTAGGATCTGGTTTTTCCATAGCAGGAAGGTCAACGGGCGTAATATGCTTCGTCGTTGCAGGGTTCTAACACAGAGATCCTGAAAAAACTGGATGACATTCCCCTGATATTTAAATGTAGAATTTTATCTAGCTGCCGTTAAGATCTTTTCCCTGTTTAGGAATCTGAGGAGTTTGATGATTGCATCTCTTGGCGGTTGATCTGCTTTGGGTTTAGCTCTATGGGCTCTATGAGCTCTTTCTAATTGGTATTCTGAGTCAGCAGGTTCTCCTAGAATAGCATGGAACAGTTGTTGGAGATAGAAAGGAAGATCATCATTAGTGACTGTCTCAGGGATTATATTAGATCTCCTGTTCCTATTCTCCATGTATTCCCGTATGGCTTGCTGTTGAGTAGATAGGGCCTGTGAAACTGCGGTAATTGTATCCCCCATTTCATCTGTGGTATTCTCTAAGGAATACACACAATCACCCATTTCTGTAATATTCTTTTTGATGTCCGCCAGACTTTTGGCGACTGTTGAATGAAGACTATTTTGTCCCATAACTTTTCAAAATTTGCAGAAATATCTGCTTAGAAACCAGGGCCTGTAGGTCAGCTTTAGTTACTGGTGTTAGGTCCTCTGGGCATGATTGAGTTTCACTTTTTTAAGGTAAATTTCTTCCTCCATCTCTGATGTTATAGTTTCTTGGAGTTTGTTCATTTTAGAGGTTTTAAAAAATGCATACATGGATGCAGATTTAGCTGTTTTGTCAGATTTATTCGATTTTCTAGTTGACATAGTAGTTTTCAGGCAGCACTACTTTTTTCACTGAAATATTTAAGATTGTTTTTGAACTGGGTTTTGAACTGAAGGGTGTATATTGTAGCTGCTATATTATCAAGAATTATTGTCGCACATGAAGATTAACACTTTGCTGCTATGTCCAGGTTTAACATGAATGTTAAGTACTAAACACATGTACTTCAAGTAGATTAAAGTCCCCCTGAATCCTCAATATAGTGTTATAAAGCAGAGTCAGTTGGCAATTCTTTCATGTATGGTTTATGTTTATCTGCCCCTTGTTGGCTGTTGTGGAGACAATCATATTTATGTATATATTAAGCTGGTATGCGTAGTAGCTTTAATGTGTGTAACCATAAAGACCTGCTATCTGTTTCTGAATTTGCAGATTATAGGGATCTTGTATGATTTGAATATACATCCGTTATATATGTCTCCATCAAGTAATGGTTCTTTGTGTGAGCTGGTAATAAGTATGGTGTTAGCTGGATGACATGAGGAACCGGGTATTACACTTGTTGCATGCCCCCACCCCTTCAATAAGATTTTATCTCGGCATTTAACCTCAGCATTACTCAAATATTATTTGTGGTCCGGGTGAGTATTCTGCTTCCCTTATATCTCTGACAAGATCGTATAATGACTCCCCGGTGCTGCCTTTCCGAGATCGGAGAGCTAAGATTGCCCTTCAGCCTCTCCACGTGGCTTTTAGTTTGTGGCCGATTCCGCCGCTACACGCAGCGATCTGTCTGTGCCCTCTTGCGCAGGTTAGCTGGATTGAAGTCTGCTTGATTGCTTCTTGAGGCTCTATCCGCCACCTCTATGAACTTTTGAGCCTCTGTTCGCATACAATCTTGCTGGATTCCACCTTTTTGAATTGGAGCTCTGGATTCAAGCGTCCATGTTAGAGCACTGTTCGACTCTGCCCTCAATTTATATTTATTTAAAGGGACATGAAACCCCATCTTTTTCTATCATGTTTGAAATAGAGAATACACTTTTTTCAAGTTTCCCTTTTACCTCTATTATCAAATTGGCGTTGTTCTCTTGTTATTTGTTGAAGAGATATCTAGATAGGTAGCATGCACATGTCTGGAGCACTACATGACAGTAAATACTGCTGCTAGCGGCCGATTGGCAGCAAATTTGCAGGGGGTGGCAGTGCACAAACATTTCACCAGAAATGCTTGAGCAATGATAAATGCAGACAGCATATGATGTTGGTATTTAGCGATGTCAGGCAGACATAATTCGCTGCAGCGAACCATGTCCTCCCGACGTTTGATAAATTGGCCCCTTGATTCAAGCCATTAAGCCTGTTAAAGATTAATTTATCACAAAGTCTGGATAGTTTTTCTTTTCTTGTTATGAGTATAAGTATTACCATTCAAACTCCTTCAGATTTAGATTCAGATTTCAGGGTTTCTCAGCCAGTTCCCTTGAAGGCCAAATTTCTGCCCTTTCAGTCTTGTTTCACAAGAAGTTTTCGAGACTTCCTGACATTCAAGCCTTTGTTCATGATTTGGTCAGGATAAGACCAGTTATCAGGCCTGCTTCCCCTCTGTGGAACCTTAACTTGGTTTTAAAGGTTTCTTCAGGCTCAGCCATTTGAACCTAGGCATCGCCTGGACATTTAACTGCTGTCTTGAAAGGTTCTCTTTCTCGTAGCCGTTTCTCAACCAGTGAAGCATCTGAGCTTCTGTTCTATCTTGTGATTTTAGTCCCATCTCCCTGTCCAATGCCAAAAAAAAGAAAAACGCTAAAGAAGAGATCACTTTGGTCCAAGGTCTACTCTAAACTAAAGAAACAATTACCATCAACCTTATTTGTACCTGCAACCCCTGTAGATCATTACAGTGATATATACCTAATATATATTATTAGTAATCATTTTTATGTGTATTTAGACACCTTTAACTGATGATTGTAATAGTTCTTTCTAAGGTGGTGATAGTCCACGGAAATCCTTACTTGTGGGAATTCATCTCCTGGCCACCAGGAGGAGCCAAAGACACCCCAAGCAAAGATTTAAGTATCCCTCCTCCCCTCTGGTATTTCGTATAACCGAGGATAGGAGTAAGAAGCAAGAAAGATAGGGTAAAGATGTGCAAACTAGAGCTGCCTCTAACAGGACTATCACCACCAAGAAAGAATAAATTATGTTTCTCTTGTAAGGTGTATCCAGTCCACGGGTTCATCCTTTACTTGTGGGATATTCTCCTTCCTAACAGGAAGTGGCAAAGAGAGCACACAGCAGAGCTGTCCATATAGCTCCACCTCTAGCTCCACCCCCCAGTCATTCTCTTTGCCGGCTCTAAGCAATAGGGTCCCTCTCGGAAGGGTAAAGTGAATGTGGTGTTATATTTGTAGTTTTTGTTCTACAAGCAAAAGTTTGTTATTTTAAATGGTACCGGTTTGTACTATTTACTCTCCTGCAGAAAAGAGATGAAGATTTCTGCAGGGAGGAAAATGATTTTAGCATGTTGTAACTTAAATCCACTGCTGTTCCCACAAAGGACTGAGGAGTACCAGAAAACTTCAGTTGGGGGGAACGGTTTGCAGGTTAGGCTGCAATAAGGTATGTTCAGTCATTTATTTCTAGACAAGACTGATAATGCTAGAAAAGGACTGATGAGATCCCCATGAGGGAAGGGTAAGCTTTATTCAGAGACTAAGTATGGAATTACAAGCTTACAGAACAGGGCTAATTTAGGCTGGTTGACACTATTTCTCTTGTTAAGTGTGTTCAGTCCACGGGTCATCCATTACTTATGGGATATATTCTCCTTCCCAACAGGAAGTTGCAAGAGGATCACCCAAGCAGAGCTGCTATATAGCTCCTCCCCTCACATGTCATATCCAGTCATTCTCTTGCAAGTCTCAACAAAGAAGGAGGTCGTGAGAGGAGTTGGAGTTTTTTACTTAATTGTTCTTCAATCAAAAGTTTGTTATTTTAAATGGCACCGGAGTGTGCTGTTTTTTTCTCTCAGGCAGTATTTAGAAGAAGAATCTGCCTGCGTTTTCTATGATCTTAGCAGACGTAACTAAGATCCACTGGCTGTTCTCGCACATTCTGAGGAGTGGGGTAACTTCAGAAAAGGGAATAGCATGCGGGCATGTAAGTACAGCCTTTAATGCAGTAGTAGCGACTGGTATCAGGCTGATAAATGTATGCGCAGTTGAGTTATTTTCTAAGGACTAGAATTTGACTGAGAAAATACTGTTAATACTGAAATAAATGTATGAGCCTTAACTGCAGTAGAAGCGACTGGTAGCAGGCTTAGTGATAACTTTGCATAACACTGGAAAGTTGTTTTTAAAACGTTTTACTGGCATGTTATTCGTTTTGTGAGGTACTTTGGTGATAAATCTTTTTGGGCATGATTTTTTTCCACATGGCTAACGTATATTTCTGCATAGAAACAGTTGTAACAGGTCTCCCACTGTTGTATTATGAGTGGGAGGGGCCTTTTTTTAGCGCCTTGTTGCGCAGTTAAAATTCTAGCACAGTCTTCCTGCTTCTTCCTCCTTGATCTAGGACGTCTCCGGAGAGCTCAGGGGTCTTCAAAATTCATTTTTGAGGGAGGTAATCAGTCACAGCAGACCTGTGACAGTGTGTTTAACTGTGATAAAAGCGTTAAATCTTAAATTGATTATCCGTTTTTGGGTATTGAGGGGTTAATCATCCGTTTGCTAGTGGGTGCAATCCTCTGCTAAATTCATACATTTACTGTTAAAATTCTTGGCTATAACTGAATTAGTTCATTATTATTTCAACTGTGACAGTTTTTTTGTGTTTTTAAAAGCGCTGCAGCGTTTTTTCTATTGCTTGTAAATTTATTGAAAGATTTTTTCCAAGCTTGCTAGCCTCATTGCTAGTCTGTTTAAACATGTCTGATACAGATGAATCTACTTGTTCATTATGTTTAAAAGCCAATGTGGAGCCCAATAGAAATATGTGTACCAATTGTATTGATTTTACTTTAACTAAAAGTCAGTCTTTACCGGTAAAGAAATTATCACCAGACAAAGAGGGGGAAGTTATGCCGTCTAACTCTCCTCACGTGTCAGTACCTTTCGCCTCCCGCTCAGGAGGTGCGTGAGATTGTGGCGCCAAGTACATCAAGGCCCTTACAAATCACTTTACATGATATGGCTAATGTTATGAAAGAAGTATTATCTAATTTGCCTGAGTTAAGAGGCAAGCGCGATAGTTCTGGGTTAAGGACAGAGCGCGCAGATGACACGAGAGCCATGTCCGATACTGCGTCACAATTTGCAGAACATGAGGACGGAGAGCTTCATTCTGTGGGTGACGGATCTGATCCTGGGAATTTTAAATTCAAGCTTGAGAACCTCCGTGTATTGCTAGGGGAGGTGTTAGCGGCTCTGAATGATTGCGACACGGTTGCAATCCCAGAGAAATTATGTAGGCTGGATAAATACTATGCGGTACCGGTGTGTACTGACGTTTTTCCTATACCTAAAAGGCTTACAGAGATTATTAGCAAGGAGTGGGATAGACCCGGTGTGCCCTTTTCCCCTCCTCCGATATTTAGAAAAATGTTCCCAATAGACGCCACCACACGAGACTTATGGCAGACGGTCCCTAAGGTGGAGGGAGCGGTTTCTACTTTAGCCAAGCGTGCCACTATCCCGGTGGAGGATAGTTGTGCTTTCTCAGATCCAATGGATAAAAAATTAGAAGGTTACCTTAAGAAAATGTTTGTTCAACAAGGTTTTATATTACAGCCCCTTGCATGCATTGCGCCCGTCACTGCTGCAGCAGCATTCTGGTTTGAGTCTCTGGAAGAGGCTATTCGCACAGCACCATTGGATGAGATTATGAACAAGCTTAAAGCCCTTAAGATAGCTAATGCATTTGTTTCGGATGCCGTTGTGCATTTAACCAAACTAACAGCTAAGAACTCCGGATTCGCCATCCAGGCGCGCAGAGCGCTATGGCTTAAATCCTGGTCAGCAGATGTGACTTCTAAATCTAAATTGCTTAATATTCCTTTCAAAGGGCAAACCTTATTCGGGCCCGGCTTGAAAGAAATTATTGCTGACATTACTGGAGGTAAGGGTCACACCCTTCCTCAGGACAGGGCCAAATCAAAGGCCAGTCTAATTTTCGTGCCTTTCGTAATTTCAAGGCAGGAGCAGCATCAACTTCCTCCGCTCCAAAACAGGAAGGGACTGCTACTCGTTACAGACAGGGTTGGAAAGGCAACCAGTCCTGGAACAAGGGCAAGCAGGCCAGAAAACCTACTTCTGCCCCTAAAACAGCATGAAGAAAGGGCCCCCTATCCGGAAACGGATCTAGTTGGGGGCAAGAGATGTCCAGGATCCCTGGGCGTTGGAGATCATATCTCAGGGATACCTTCTGGACTTCAAAACTTCTCCTACACAAGGGAGATTTCATCTGTCAAGGTTATCAACAAACCTAATAAAGAAAGAGGCATTTCTTTGATGTGTACAAGACCTCTTAGTAATGGGAGTGATCCACCCGGTTCCGCGGACGGAACAGGGGCAAGGTTTTTACTCAAATCTGTTTGTGGTTCCCAAAAAGGAGGGAACCTTCAGGCCAATCTTGGACCTGAAGATCTTAAACAAATTCCTAAGGGTTCCATCGTTCAAAATGGAAACTATTCGAACCATCCTACCCATGATCCAAGAGGGTCAGTATATGACCACAGTGGACTTAAAGGATGCCTACCTTCACATACCGATCATTATCGGTACCTAAGGTTTGCCTTTCTAGACAGGCATTACCAGTTTGTAGCTCTTCCCTTCGGGTTGGCTACGGCCCCGAGAATTTTTACAAAGGTTCTGGGCTCGCTTCTGGCGGTACTAAGACCGCGAGGCATAGCGGTGGCTCCGTACCTAGACGACATTCTGATACAAGTGTCAAGTTTTCAAAATGCAAAGTCTCATACAGAGATAGTTCTAGCATTTCTGAGGTCGCATGGGTGGAAAGTGAACATGGAAAAGAGTTCTCTGTTACCACTCACAAGGGTTCCCTTTCTAGGGACTCTTATAGATTCTGTAGAGATGAAGATTTACCTGACGGAGTCCAGGTTATCAAAAATCCTAAATGCTTGCCGTGTTCTTCATTCCATTCCAAGCCCATCAGTAGCTCAGTGCATGGAAGTAATCGGCTTAATGGTCGCGGCAATGGACATAGTGCCATTTGCGCGCCTGCATCTCAGACCGCTGCAACTATGCATGCTAAGTCAGTGGAATGGGGATTACTCAGATCTGTCTCCTTTACTAAATCTGGACCAGGAGGCCAGAGATTCTCTTCTCTGGTGGTTGTCGCGGGTTCATCTGTCCAAAGGAATGACTTTTCGCAGACCAGATTGGACGATTGTAACAACAGATGCCAGCCTACTAGGCTGGGGTGCAGTCTGGAACTCCCTGAAGGCTCAGGGATCGTGGACTCAAGAGGAGAAACTCCTCCCAATAAACATTCTGGAATTAAGAGCAATATTCAATGCTCTTCTAGCTTGGCCTCAGTTAGCAACACTGAGGTTCATCAGATTTCAGTCGGACAACATCATGACTGTGGCTTACATCAATCATCAAGGGGGAACCAGGAGTTCCCTAGCGATGTTGGAAGTCTCGAAGATAATTCGCTGGGCAGAGTCTCACTCTTGTCACCTGTCAGCGATCTACATCCCAGGCGTGGAGAACTGGGAGGCGGACTTTCTAAGTCGCCAGATTTTTCATCCGGGGGAGTGGGAGCGGGAGCTTCACCCGGAGGTGTTTGCTCAACTGATTCTTCGTCGGGGCGAACCGGAGCTGGATCTCATGGCATCTCGCCAGAATGCCAAGCTTCCTTGTTACGGATCCAGGTCCAGGGACCCGGGAGCGGTGCTGGTAGATGCACTAGCAGCCCCTTGGGTTTTCTACATGGCTTATGTGTTTCCACCATTTCCGTTGCTACCTCGACTGATTGCCAGGATCAAACAGGAGAGAGCATCGGTGATTCTGATAGCGCCTGCGTGGCCACGCAGGACCTGGTATGCAGACCTAGTGGACATGTCGTCCTGTCTACCATGGTCTCTGCCTCTGAAGCAGGACCTTCTAATTCAGGGTCCTTTCAACCATCCAAGCCTAATTTCTCTGAGGCTGACTGCATGGAGATTGAACGCTTGATTCTATCAAAGCGTGGTTTTTCGGAATCGGTTATTGATACATTAATACAGGCTCGGAAACCTGTTACCAGAAAAATTTACCATAAGATATGGCGTAAATATTTATATTGGTGTGAATCCAAGAGTTACTCATGGAGTAAGGTTAGGATTCCTAGGATATTGGCTTTTCTACAAGAAGGTTTAGAAAAGGGTTTATCCGCTAGTTCGTTAAAGGGACAGATTTCTGCTCTGTCTATTCTTTTACACAAACGTCTGGCAGAGAATCCAGACGTCCAGGTTTTTTGTCAGGCTTTGGCTAGGATTAAGCCTGTGTTTAAAACTGTTGCTCCTCCGTGGAGCTTAAACTTGGTTCTTAAAGTTCTTCAGGGTGTTCTGTTTGAACCCCTTCATTCCATTGATATTAAGCTTTTATCTTGGAAAGTTCTGTTTTTGATGGCTATTTCCTCGGCTCGAAGAGTCTCTGAGTTATCTGCCTTACATTGCGATTCTCCTTATCTGATTTTCCATTCAGACAAGGTAGTTCTGCGTACTAAACCTGGGTTTTTACCTAAGGTTGTTTCTAACAGGAATATCAATCAAGAGATTGTTGTTCCATCATTATGTCCTAATCCTTCTTCAAAGAAGGAACGTCTTTTGCATAATCTGGACGTAGTCCTTGCCCTGAAGTTCTACTTACAGGCAACTAAAGATTTTCGGCAAACTTCTTCCCTGTTTGTCGTTTATTCTGGTCAGAGGAGAGGTCAAAAGGCTTCGGCCACCTCTCTCTCTTTTTGGCTTCGTAGCATAATACGTTTAGCTTATGAGACTGCTGGACAGCAGCCTCCTGAAAGAATTACAGCTCATTCCACTAGAGCTGTGGCTTCCACCTGGGCCTTTAAGAATGAGGCCTCTGTTGAACAGATTTGCAAGGCTGCAACTTGGTCTTCACTTCATACCTTTTCAAAATTTTACAAATTTGACACTTTTGCTTCTTCTGAGGCTGTTTTTGGGAGAAAGGTTCTACAGGCAGTGGTTCCTTCTGTTTAATGTTCCTGCCTTGTCCCTCCCATCATCCGTGTACTTTAGCTTTGGTATTGGTATCCCATAAGTAATGGATGACCCGTGGACTGAACACACTTAACAAGAGAAAACATAATTTATGCTTACCTGATAAATTTATTTCTCTTGTAGTGTGTTCAGTCCACGGCCCGCCCTGTCTTTTTTTGAGGCATTTCTAAATTTTAATTAAAACTCCAGTCACCACTGCACCCTATAGTTTTTTCCTTTCTCGTCTTGTTTCGGTCGAATGACTGGATATGACATGTGAGGGGAGGAGCTATATAGCAGCTCTGCTTGGGTGATCCTCTTGCAACTTTCTGTTGGGAAGGAGAATATATCCCATAAGTAATGGATGACCGTGGACTGAACACACTACAAGAGAAATAAATTTATCAGGTAAGCATAAATTATGTTTTTAAGTCAAACGGTTTTTACTAATAAACATTGTTTTTTTGAGACACTTTGAGGTTCCTTTGGGTTATTTTCAGGGGTTGCTACCCACATGGCTATTATTATAACACTTAGGAGTGTTTCTTTAGGCCTCACAACACCGGAGTAAGGTGGGAGGGGCCTAATTTTGCGCCTCAGATGCGCAGTTAGACTGACTAGATCTTCAGGCTGTTTCACATGGAGGGTCCTGCTGCAGTTTGAGGGCCTATAAGAAGCTTTTCCCGACAAACCTGGTTCCTAAGGGCAGGTAGGGCCACAGCAGAGCTGTGGCAAGGTGCTGAAGTCATTTTAACCGGTTGTTAGCTTGCTATTGATCCGGTTTGGGCATTAAGGGGTTAATCGTTTTTCTTGCTAGTTGTGCAATCTTACCAATGCTTTAGGTACATACTGTGAAAATTTCGAAAAGTTTGCTGTTTTTATCACTGTTTTGGAAAATTGTGTGCCTTTTTTATCTCTTAAAGGCACAGTAACGTTTTTTTGCAAAGTGTGTTTTTACTTGATTAAAGTGTTTTCTAAGCCTGTTTGTCTTACTACTAGTCTGTTAAACATGTCTGACACTAAAGAAAATCCTTGTTCAATGTGTTTAGAAGCCATGGTGGAACCCCCTCTCAGAATGTGTCCCACTTGTACTGATATGTCTATACATTTTAAAGAACAGATTGTTGCACTTAAAAATGTGGCCCAAGATGATTCTCAGACAGAAGTTAATGAGGTTAGCCCGTTATCCTCTCCCCAAGTGTCACAACCAGTTACGCCCGCTCAAGCGACGCCTAGCACCTCTAGTGCGTCTAACTCTTTTACCTTGCAAGACTTGGCGGCAGTTATGGATAATACCCTCTCAGTGTTTTTATCTAAACTGCCTGTGTTACCTGCAAAGCGTGATAGCTCTGTTTTAAGAATAGATTCTGAGCATTCTGACGCTTTAGTAGCCGTTTCCAATATACACTCACAACGCTCTGAAATGGGGGCGAGGGATGTGCGTCTGAGGGAGAAATTTCCGATTCAGGAAAGGTTGCTCCTCAGACAGACTCAGATACGTTGGCATTTAAATTTAAACTAGAACACCTCCGCTTATTGCTCAGGGAGGTACTAGTTACTCTGGATGACTGCGACCCTTTGGTGGTTCCAGAGAAATTGTGTAAAATGGACAAGTACATAGAAGTGCCTGTTTACACTGATGTGTTCCCGGTCCCTAAGAGGATTGCGGATATAGTAACTAGGGAGTGGGATAGACCAGGTATTCCGTTTGTTCCCCCTCCTGTTTTTAAGAAAATGTTCCCCATATCTGACACCACGCGGGACTCGTGGCAGACGGTCCCTAAGGTGGAGGGGGCTGTTTCTTCACTTGCTAAACGCACAACCATACCAAGACAGTTGTGCTTTTAAAGACCCAATGGCTAAAAAATTAGAGGGTTTACTTAAGAAAAAAAATTTTCAACAAGGTTTTCTTCTCCAACCTATAGCGTGCATTGTTCCTGTAACTATTGCAGCTGCTTTCTGGTTCGAGGCGCTGGAAGATACGCTCCAGACAGAGACCTCATATGAGGACATTATGGACAGAATTAAGGCTCTTAAGCTGGCTAATTCTTTTATCACAGATGCCGCTTTCCAACTAGCTAAGTTAGCGGCAAAGAATTCAGGTTTCGCCATTCTGGCTCGCAGGGCGCTATGGCTGAAGTCCTGGTCGGCCGATGTGTCGTCAAAATCCAAACTGCTGAACATCCCTTTCAAAGGAAAGACCCTTTTCGGGCCTGAATTGAAAGAGATTATCTCAGAAATCACTGGGGGAAAAGGCCTTGCTCTCCCTCAGGACAAGTCCTTTAAGACAAAGAACAAACAAAATAATTTCCGTTCCTTTCGAAATTTCAGGAGCGGTCTCGCTTCATCCTCCCCTGCTGCAAAGCAAGAGGGTAACACTTCACAACCCAGGGCAGCCTGGAAACCTTACCAGGGCTGGAACAAGGATAAACAGGCCAAGAAGCCTGCAGCTGCCTCCAAGACAGCATGAAGGGGTAGCCCCAGATCCAGGACCGGATTTAGTGGGGGGCAGACTCTCTCTCTTCGCTCAGGCCTGGGCAAGAGACGTACACGATCCCTGGGCCTTAGAGATTGTATCCCAGGGATATCTTCTAGAATTCAAGGATTCCCCTCCAAGGGGAAGGTTCCACATTTCTCGTTCGTCTACAGACCAGACAAAGAAAGAGGCGTTCTTACGCTATGTAGAAGACCTACATACAATGGGAGTGATCCAACCAGTTCCAATTGTGGAACAAGGGCTGGGTTTTTACTCAAACCTGTTTGTGGTTCCCAAAAAAGAAGGAACTTTCAGACCAATCCTTGATCTCAAAATTCTAAACAAATTCCTCAGAGTCCCGTCATTCAAGATGGAGACCATTCGGACAATCTTACCAATGATCCAGGAGGGTCAATATATGACTACCGTGGATCTACAGGATGCGTATCTGCACATTCCTATCCACAAGGATCATTACCAGTTTCTCAGGTTCGCCTTTCTGGACAAGCATTATCAGTTTGTGGCTCTTCCTTTCGGGTTGGCCACTGCTCCCAGAATTTTCACAAAGGTACTAGGGTCCCTCCTGGCGGTTCTAAGACCGTGGGGCATAGCAGTGGTTGCTTTGTTCCTTGTTCAGAGAGGAATTGCCTGGTATTTCGGCGCTGGACTGACCGTAATAGGCGGGATCAGACTGATATACTACAGGAAAGTTCTACTCTGTGAAAAGCATTGCTGGGCTAAAAGAAGTTGCACCCAGGTGGTAAATCGCCATAGAACAGGCTAACAATGGTGTTGAGCTGGTTGTTCGTTCATTTGAGTGCATTTCTCTCTGTGTGTATTTAGTCTCCCTATGGGAAAAAGGGGAAACCAGACGTGGACTCCTTGCTCAGTGTGCTTAGAGGAATACTGCTACACATCACTGACGAGGCCCAATGAAGGCCGAAACGATCGTCTGGGGTTGCTTTGTTCCTTGTTCAGAGAGGAATTGCCTGGTATTTCGGCGCTGGACTGACCGTAATAGGCGGGATCAGACTGATATACTACAGGAAAGTTGTACTCTGTGAAAAGCATTGCTGGGCTAAAAGAAGTTGCACCCAGGTGGTAAATCGCCATAGAACAGGCTAACAATGGTGTTGAGCTGGTTGTTCGTTCCTGTGAGTGCATTTCTCTCTGTGTGTATTTAGTCTCCCTATGGGAAAAAGGGGAAACCAGACGTGGACTCCTTGCTCAGTGTGCTTAGAGGAATACTGCTACACCTCACTGACGAGGCCCAATGAAGGCCGAAACAATCGTCTGGGGTTGCTTTGTTCCTTGTTCAGAGAGGAATTGCCTGGTATTTCGGCGCTGGACTGACCGTAATAGGCGGATCAGACTGATATACTACAGGAAAGTTCTACTCTGTGAAAAGCATTGCTGGGCTAAAAGAAGTTGCACCCAGGTGGTAAATCGCCATAGAACAGGCTAACAATGGTGTTGAGCTGGTTGTTCGTTCCTGTGAGTGCATTTCTCTCTGTGTGTATTTAGTCTCCCTATGGGAAAAAGGGGAAACCAGACGTGGACTCCTTGCTCAGTGTGCTTAGAGGAATACTGCTACACCTCACTGACGAGGCCCAATGAAGGCCGAAACGATCGTCTGGGGTTGCTTTGTTCCTTGTTCAGAGAGGAATTGCCTGGTATTTCGGCGCTGGACTGACCGTAATAGGCGGGATCAGACTGATATACTACAGGAAAGTTCTACTCTGTGAAAAGCATTGCTGGGCTAAAAGAAGTTGCACCCAGGTGGTAAATCGCCATAGAACAGGCTAACAATGGTGTTGAGCTGGTTGTTCGTTCCTGTGAGTGCATTTCTCTCTGTGTATTTAGTCTCCCTATGGGAAAAAGGGGAAACCAGACGTGGACTCCTTGCTCAGTGTGCTTAGAGGAATACTGCTACACCTCACTGACGAGGCCCAATGAAGGCCGAAACAATCGTCTGGGGTTGCTTTGTTCCTTGTTCAGAGAGGAATTGCCTGGTATTTCGGCGCTGGACTGACCGTAATAGGCGGGATCAGACTGATATACTACAGGAAAGTTCTACTCTGTGAAAAGCATTGCTGGGCTAAAAGAAGTTGCACCCAGGTGGTAAATCGCCATAGAACAGGCTAACAATGGTGTTGAGCTGGTTGTTCGTTCCTGTGAGTGCATTTCTCTCTGTGTGTATTTAGTCTTCCTATGGGAAAAAGGGGAAACCAGATGTGGACTCCTTGCTCAGTGTGCTTAGAGGAATACTGCTACACATCACTGACGAGGCCCAATGAAGGCCGAAACGATCGTCTGGGGTTGCTTTGTTCCTTGTTCAGAGAGGAATTGCCTGGTATTTCGGTGCTGGACTGACCGTAATAGGCGGGATCAGACTGATATACTACAGGAAAGTTCTACTCTGTGAAAAGCATTGCTGGGCTAAAAGAAGTTTCACCCAGGTGGTAAATCGCCATAGAACAGGCTAACAATGGTGTTGAGCTGGTTGTTCGTTCCTGTGAGTGCATTTCTCTCTGTGTGTATATAGCAGCGGCGCCTTACCTAGACGACATCTTAATTCAGGCGTCGACTTTCCAAAGAGCCAAGTCTCACACAGAAATTGTATTGGCCTTTCTGAGGTCTCACGGGTGGAAGGTGAACATCAAAAAGAGTTCTCTCTCCCCCCTCACAAGAGTTCCATTCCTTGGAACCCTAATAGACTCGGTAGAAATGAAGATATTTCTGACGGAGGTCAGAAAGTTAAAACTCTTAACTACTTGCTAAGCTCTTCATTCCATTCCTCGGCCGTCTGTAGCTCAGTGCATGGAGACAATCGGACTAATGGTAGCGGCAATGGACATAGTCCCTTTTGCACAGATACATCTCAGACCACTGCAACTATGCATGCTCAAACAGTGGAATGGGGATTATGCAGATTTGTCTCCTCAAATACAGTTGGACCAGGAGACCAGAGATTCTCTTCTCTGGTGGTTGTCTCAGGATCACCTGTCTCAGGGAATGTGTTTCCACAGACCAGAGTGGATCATCGTAACGACCGACGCCAGTCTATTGGGCTGGGGTGCAGTCTGGGACTCCCTGAAAGCGCAGGGCTTATGGTCTCTGGAAGAAGTTCTTCTCCCGATAAACATTCTGGAACTGAGGGCGATATTCAACGCTCTTCAGGCATGGCCTCAGCTAGCTGCGGCCAAATTCATCAGATTTCAGTCGGACAACATCACGACTGTAGCTTACATCAACCATCAAGGGGGAACAAGGAGTCCCCTAGCAATGATGGAAGTAACCAAAATAATCAGGTGGGCGGAGGATCACTCTTGCCACCTCTCAGCAATTCACATCCCAGGAGTAGACAACTGGGAGGTGGATTTTCTAAGTCGTCAGACTTTTCATCCGGGGGAGTGGGAACTCCACCCGGAGGTATTTGCCCAGCTGACTCAGCTATGGGGCACTCCAGAATTGGATCTGATGGCGTCCCGTCAGAATGCCAAACTTCCTCTTTATGGGTCCAGGTCCTGGGATCCCCAGGCGGTGTTGATAGATGCTCTAGCAGCGCCTTGGTCCTTCAATCTGGCCTATGTGTTTCCACCGTTTCCTCTCCTTCCTCGTCTGGTTGCCAGAATCAAGCAGGAGAGGGCGTCGGTGATTCTAATAGCGCCTGGTATGCTGACCTAGTGGACATGTCATCCGTTCCACCATGGACTCTGCCAATGAGGCAGGACCTTCTACTTCAAGGTCCTTTCAAACATCCAAATCTAATTTCTCTGCATCTGACTGCTTGGAGATTGAACGCCTAATTCTATCTAAGCGTGGTTTCTCTGAGACGGTTATCGATACCCTGATTCAGGCTAGAAAGCCTGTCAACAGGAAAATCTACCATAAGATTTGGCGAAAATATCTTTGTTGGTGCGAATCCAAGGGTTACTCATGGAGTAAGATTAGGATTCCCAGGATATTGTCTTTTCTCCAAGATGGATTGGAGAAAGGATTGTCAGCTAGTTCCTTAAAGGGACAGATATCTGCTTTGTCTATTCTTTTACACAAACGTCTGGCGGACGTTCAAGCATTTACTCAGGCTTTAGTCAGAATCAAGCCTGTTTATAGACCTGTGACTCCGCCATGGAGTCTGAATTTAGTCCTTTCAGGTCTGAAGGGGTTCCGTTTGAACCTTTACATTCCATAGATATTAAGCTTTTATCTTGGAAAGTTTTGTTTTTGGTAGCTATCTCTTCTGCTCAAAGAGTTTCAGAGTTTATCTGCTTTACAGTGTGACTCACCTTACTTGGTTTTCCATGCAGATAAGGTAGTTTTACGTACCAAACCCGGTTTTCTTCCTAAGGTTGTGTTTAATAAGAATATTAACCAGGAAATTGTTGTTCCTTCTCTGTGTCCTAATCCTTCTTCGAAGAAGGAACGTTTGTTACACAATCTTGATGTGGTTCGTGCTTTAAAGTTCTATTTACAAGCAACCTAGGATTTCAGAGAAACAACTTCATTGTTTGTTATCTATTCTGGTAAGAGGAGAGGTCAGAAAGCGACTGCTACCTCTCTTTCCTTTTGGCTGAAAAGCATCATCCGTCTGGCCTATGAGACTGCTGGCCAGCAGCCTCCTGAAACAATTACTGCTCATTTTACCAGAGCAGTGGCTTCCACATGGGCTTTTAAAAATGAGGCTTCTGTTGAACAGATTTGTAAGGCAGCGACTTGGTCTTCGCTGCATACTTTTTCCAAATTTTACAAGTTCGATACTTTTGCTTCTTCGGAGGCTATTTTTGGGAGAGAGGTTTTACAAGCAGTGGTGCCTTCTGTTTTAAGGTACCTGTCTTGTTCCCTCCCTTCATCCGTGTCCTAAAGCTTTGGTATTGGTATCCCACAAGTAAAGGATGAACCCGTGGACTGGATACACCTTACAAGAGAAAACAGAATTTATGCTTACCTGATAAATTACTTTCTCTTGTGGTGTATCCAGTCCACGGCCCGCCCTGGCTATTAGTCAGGTAGATTTTTGGTCTCAACTACAGTCACCACTGCACCCTATGGCTTCTCCTTTTTCTTCTTAACCTTCGGTCGAATGACTGGGGGGTGGAGCTAGAGGGGGAGCTATATGGACAGCTCTGCTCTCTTTGCCACTTCCTGTTAGGAAGGAGAATATCCCACAAGTAAAGGATGAACCCATGGACTGGATACACCACAAGAGAAAGTAATTTATCAGGTAAGGATAAATTCTGTTTTTCTTTCTAAGGTGGTTAAAGTCTACAAAAATCTGTGAAGATTAAGGTGTTCTGCTTTTTTTCATGATTGCAGGGTATATTAATCCCATATTTCCCCTCATTGGATAGTTCCATGAAGAGAGGGACATAGGAGAGTACTGGCTGTGCAATGTAAATAATCTCTGTGGTGACAAGCCTTCCACAGGTGTTTCTGGAATAGTTCCTTTAGCCTCCTCCTTCTCAGTCATGAAAATGTACTCCTTAAGTAAATCCTTTACTGTAGGATACCGTACTAGATGGGCTATCTACTGGATCTTCAGGCTGAGATCAGGGCAAGATCAGAGAAGTGGGTAGCTACTGGGTGAGTACCTGCATTTTCTCTTAGCCCTCATGCTGTTAGCAGACACACTAATCACGATCTTAGAGGATGAGTTGCACTAATTTGGTGGTTTTATTATGGGCATTGTCCCTTAGGGTGCGACACTCAGATCCATGTACTCCAGATGGAGTTTGAGTGTGGATGCTGTTTTGTGTGGAGGAGCACTATACAGTTATAGTGGGTATGTTTTGTGAGTTCGGCACACTTCAGTTCACAGCGCAGCGATGGTGTTAATTTTTATATGGGAAAGCGGGGGTTTCCCGCTGTTAATACTCATTTGCATGCGCTTTCATGGATTTTCTCCTTCAGTAGGTGTCCATCTTGCGCTCCAGCCCATTTATACTTTAGAAATGGTATGTCCGCAACTGATAATTTGATGGTCAGTTTCTAGTACTGCTTGTGTTGACTAGAATAGAGGTCTGATATATTTCTTTTTTTTTTTTTTCTTTTTTTTTATTGAGGTTTTTTTGTCAAGATAAACAATTGGTAATTGCCAATACACAATATAAAGAAAAAAAACAGAAGATTATTACAGAATAAGCTGCAAACATATGTCAAGTAAGTAAACCAAATGATTGAATGACAATTACTTTCTCATATTATACAGTAAGTACCATGTTAGCTGAAGACCTACTATATGATCCAAGCGGCCACTTTTAGGCCATATGGGGTTATCGTAAATAGAATATAAAGTAGGTGAACATAAGTTGGAGAGGGCCACTCATGGACCCTTATTGAAAAACCTATTTTTTTATTTTTTAGTATAATATGATATCAAACTCCCTTAATGATAATTGGAATTTATAATGAAACATTGGAACTAACACCTCCATAAAGGTAACTGAAAGCTGTGTTAAAATTGCATGTTTAGGTGGCATGTAATAATGATCAGTCCTGCTGATCTAGACAGGGCATATAGATGCATTCCTATTGCGTTATGGAGGAGTAAGTACTTAGGGAGCAATTAAAAACAGTAGTTAAGGTGCGGTATCGACAAGACAAACCGCCTTGTTAGTAGGGGATACGTTATTTTAGGGGGGGGGGGGGAAGCTGGTGTTTTTCATATTTTCAAAGTTTTCTTACCGTTTAGGAGCGTTAAAACATAATAGAATGCACTTAAAACAACCTTTGTCACATAAAACATTAACAGGAAGAATTTAAACATGCAATAATAAGCTATGTAAATAAAATATAAAGAAATATGATACGTTATTTATGCTAATAGTGAGATAGCTATGTTTAAAACTATACACCAGGGCACATTAATAAATGTGATGGGAAAGGAGGAATTAAATTTAAATAAGCCATATAGAGTGAGTAGTAGATCCGCTGCCAGGCAAGGGCCCTATGCCCCGCTGCATTAGAAATAAAGTTCTGACAGTCAGTTAAAAGCAGTATCAAACTATTCTCAAGTATTTAATGTGCATATAAGACAGCAGCTATTTATCGAAGTCAGGAATGAGGATTCCCCATTTATATCTCTCTGTGGCCCCCTCACACACAACCCAGGGGCAATGGAGTGAATACAAACCTCAACCCAGGCTCCCACATCGACACTTATAGGCTAATTAATTTAAAATGTTAGAAGATACTGTAGATAAGCGAGCTATGGGTCTAAGCAAAATGTACTGTGTGGGGTGGGATGGGGCCTTTACAATATGCATTAAACAACACACTACTTCATAAGAACTTGCTTCTGAAGAGCTAGGGGACCTTGTAGCTTGAGTTGGTACAATAATGGATAACAGTAATATTTGTTAGGCGTCGCCTCGGCCGCTGGCAACGCCCGCAAATGAGAGGCTGGATCCTCAAACAGGGGGAAATTAAACAGTGCTAAGGACATTTATACATACATCCCAATACGATCCGATTTAACTAACTATATAGCAAAACATAATTAACCTGGCCGTCTCACAATTATACTAAAGCTCTAGGGATATGCATAAAGGTCAATACCCCTCTTTTAAACTGAGAGACCCCTAGGAAGTGATAGTTTAGCTTAACTTTAGTAAATGTGATGAACCTTATCTAAATCAAAAACTAAATATGCACCCTTGATAGCACACACTGTTTTAGCAAATTCACTATTGATAGCAAATAACCTGTAGGAGTAACTTAAGATGACATGTAAAAGTATAAAACTTTGTGAGAATAGTACAAAATAACAGTGACAGATCTATTGCAAGCAATGTTGTAGAAGCTCTGAAAAACAAACAAAACTACTTATACCACAGTCTTACGTGGTGGAACAAGGGCTGGAAGAAACACTTTTCAAATTTAACCTACTCTGGTTTTCAGGATATAAGCTCCAAGGTAATAAATCAGAGGAGGCTTCAGCCTATTTTGTGTGAAAATCTTGTTCCATAGCTTGCTCTGTATAGCGCTGTGCTCATCCATAGTCCTCTGCATAGATGGTCCTGGAGTGAACTCACAATGTTGCCTCATCTGAAGGGACACGCTTCTCCCATTCTGCTTCACTACCCTTAAATGGAGCATCGTATGTTGAGCCGGGAGGTCCGCCATTGCTGCACTCGCTATTTCAGGTGCCTGTACTAAGATGTCCGTGATGTGACCCTTTACTGTTAGATGATCGTGGTTATTATAGCTCGTGGTGGCCTTCCCAGCTTCTCTTACGTTACCTCGCTGCCAGTCTACCGTCTTCATCTGTCGCTGCTGGTATGGTTCACTGGCAATATTCCATGTGGCCTTCGCTGTCTGCTTTGACTCAGGATTAGCTGATTCAGTCGCCTCCCAAGCTAGCTGATTCAGTCGCCTCCCAAGCCTTCTGCCTGGCCTCAGGTTGCAATGCTGAGATGACACCCAGAGTTGCCTGAGCAGTGCGTTGTATGTCGGCACTTACAATTCTTCCCTTCATTTCCTCCAAGCACCCCTCCAGACGCAGAAAGTGTTTGTTTAGTAGGCCTTGTAGCGTATCAAAAAAGGTATAGTTGAAAAGTGCCATTGCGTTGATGTTCCGTTGCTTCCCCTGCAGGATCTTAAAAATGGCTGCTCCACTCAGCATACGCAGGCTAGTCTCATTTGTGAAGCGGAATTCTGCTATTTGTAGATGCTTTCTAGCTCCCAGATTTCACATTCAGGATCTCTGATTCTCTATCCGTATAATGTTTTAGCAGTTAGGCTGATTTGAGAGGTTTATTACATATTTAAAGATAAGTTGCTAGAGCTATGCGACTGCTCCATTTCGATGTTGGCTCCGCCCCCGTCTGATATATTTCTAAGAACATTTATCCCCATGGAGTTTTATTTCCATTTCCAATAAGGTGTAGTCTATATTTCCTTCTTAATATGAGGAGAGTCCACGGCATCATTCCTTACTGTTGGGAAATACTGAACCTGGCCACCAGGAGGAGGCAAAGACACCCCATCCAAAGGCTTAAATACTCCCCCTACTTCCCTCATACCCTAGTCATTCTTTGCCTTTTGTCACAGGAGGTTAGCAGAGAAGTGTCAGAAGATTCTGAGTAGTTCCTTATGAAGGGTATCTACCCTTCGAAATGAGACTGGAGTTTTAAGTAGTCTTGTCAGCCTCTCAGTGAGAGCATTGACAAATGTTAGAGTCTGGAGATGAAGGGAGAGTCTTTCTGCGACTGCATCCAGACTTGTATTAACAGCTCCTAAGCAATCTGTGTTGACAAGTTTCAGTGCCTGCTTCCATTACTCAAGTCCATGTCAGGAGTGATGCTACAAGACTGTCAAACTTGTGAGGCTGTGCTTCTATTCCACGGCATAGATTCCGGCAATATAGTTTCATTTTTTTACACATATGATGACGCAAGAAGACAGGGACACAGTGTGGCTCCTTTTATCTGTATGGAATCAAGGGTTAATATCTCCGGGGATTATTAAAAAGTGGGGATTATTCACATAAATGTATTTGACTATGCTGCGACATGTGTGAGATGAGGCTTTTTTTACTTTCATTGTGGAAGCTGCGCAGCCTGAAAGGCTTGGCCCGGTTTTTTGCTATTATAGCAGGGGCGGTCCTGCATTGCGCACCACGTGACCAGGTGTTGTCACACTTATTTCCTCTTTCCTGACCGTGCTGTTTACCGGAGAAGAAGCGGTTTCTCTGTTTGGCCTGGGTCATAGGAGGTGGTGAGTGCCCCAGCCATTGGGGGGAAGAGTCTACAGCTGCATTCCTTACTTTTGGGAAATACTGAACCTTGCCACCAGGAGGAGGCAAAGACACCCAGCCAAAGGCTTAAATACCGCCCCCACTTCCTCATAACCCCAGCGTTGACTATTTTCGCTGCCTGCTTTCTTCACTCAAGTCCATGTCAGAAGCGATACTATTATCTGTCACACTTGAAGGGCTGTGTTCCTGTTCCACGGCGTGGATTCTGGTAAGATTGTTTCATATTTTCTACATGTATGATAACGCATGAAGACAGGGTCACAGTGTGACTCCTTTTATCTGTATAGAATCAAGGGTTAATATCTCCTTAGGGGGGATTATTGAACGGGGGGAATAATAATCTTATATGTTTTTTTTTTTTTAATGCTGCTTTATGTGTGAGATGTTATGGGCTCATAAGCTGTTATGGAATATACAGGTTTCACTTTCACTTTGAGAGCCATGCAGCTTCCAAGCTTGGCAAGCTTTCTCTCATAGCAGGGACAGTCCTGCATTGTGCACTGTTATTCATTCCCTCTTTCCTGACCGGGTGTCTATCAGAGAGGAGTCATAAATCTCTGTACTGCCTGGGTCATAGGAGGTGGTGAGTATCCCAGCCATTGGGGTATAAGGGTGCCGTTTTTTTGAATAAAATAAGATGGGGTTTTTTTCTCTCTAGTTCTCCGGGTATTGCACTAGCGATTGAGGATTCTATTACTTTAGAGGGCACTCCCTCTATTCCTAAAGAGTAATTCCTGTTTATATGGTGAGGAGGCCCTAGTTCCCCCTCTCAATTATGTTCCATATGCCTTGATAATGTGATAATATCAAACATGTTTGATATACCATGAAGCCGTCCACCTCTGAGAAGTTGTTGTCCAGTGAGGTGCGTACCCTCTATCTCTATACACATGCAGTTTTCCCGTAGCATTTCCGGATCCTCCATCTGGAGGGGGCCTTTTTTCACCAGACGTTACTGCGCAGTTCAGACTGCGGTGTCTGCGGCCTTTAATGCTTTACCTCGTCCTGCTAAGCTCAAGCGAAAGGTTACATATTGCACTCCTTCCCAGAGTACATCAAAGGATGAAGTTCTTTCTGTGACTTCTATGAACTTTCTGGGTCGGAGTCTGCTGCCTCTAAACCTCCAGCTGCGGACAAACCAGACTTTAGTTTTATGAATTTGCGCTTTCTTCTAAAGGAAGTTTTTGGCGAATTCATAGGTTCCAGAGGTCATATTGCCTGATGAACTTTTAATTCCTGAATTGAATAGAGTTTGAGGACAGGGTAGTGCCTTCTCTTCCCTGCTCCTGTTAGATGGGGAACATTATTAGGAATGAAGGGGACAGGATTGGATTCCATTTTTCCCTCTTCTTCCTTTAACACATTGTGCCCGGTCCTGGTCTCTCAATGTATTTTTGAGGTTCCGTCCCTAAATGGGATGGCATTATCTTCACCTTTGCTAAAATGTACTACTATCCCACTTGAGGATAGTTCTTCGTATGAATAGCCCATGGATAAGAGCTGGAAACTCTGTTACGAAAGATGTTTCAACGTACGGGATATTTGTTTCGACCGGCGGCGGCTGTTTCAGCGGTTGCTGGAGAAACTACTTTCTGGTGTGACTCCTTATAGGAATTGATCAAGGTGGTGGGTCCCCTCCACGTTCCTCAGAAAAGATTTATGGCCTTGAGGGTTGCTAATTCTTTTATCTGTGACAGATTATTCGCTATGCTGTGGCTTCAGCTTTTTCTGTTCAGGCCCGTTGGGCTGTGGCTGAAGTCATGGTCTGCGGATTTGACTTCTATGTCTAGACTTCTTCCTCCCTTTGAAGGGAATGATTTTGTTTGGTCCAAGCCTGGACTCAATTATCTCCATGGTAACAGGGGGCTAGGATGCCCTCCTACCGCAAGAGTATATGGACTAATATAAGGGACGGTTGTCGTTCCTTTCGTTCTGATAAAGCCCATGTCAGCTATCCTCCGCTAAGACAGAGCAAACCAAGAGCTCTTGGAAACCGGCTCAGTCCTGGATAAATCCAAGCGAGTCTAAGTCTGCATGAATGGGCGGTCCCCTGTCCTTTTCTGTGTCGTGTAGGGGGCAGTATGTTGCTCTTTTCAGTCACTTGGTGCAAGTCCTTGCAGGATCCATGGGTCCTGTAGGTCATAGCCCAAGGTTTTTAGATAGGTATTAAGTCTCAGCCACCCAGATTCCTTCGGTCTTCCTGATACAGTAAGGAGGAAACATTTCCTGGTGCGTATACGGGATTTGTCCTCTTAGGAGTTATTGTCCCAGTGCCTATCGCAGTGAGAGGTTTGGGTACTATTCAAACCTTTTCGTGGTCCCTAAAAACGAGGGAACTTTCTATCCGATTCTGGACATAAAGTGCTTAAGCAAGTTTTATATGTCCCCTCGTTCAAGATGGAGACAATAAGGGCCATTCT
The DNA here is from genome assembly GCF_027579735.1 of Bombina bombina. Lineage (NCBI taxonomy): Eukaryota > Metazoa > Chordata > Amphibia > Anura > Bombinatoridae > Bombina > Bombina bombina. The sequence continues at coordinate 180,127,389 of NC_069504.1, forward strand.
TCCCCTCGTTTGAGAGGGGCAGTTCATGACCACAATAGATCTGAAGGATGCTCCCTTTATGTGCCAATCCTCTAGGACCACTTCCAGTTCCTGAGGTTGCATTCCTGGACCAGCACTTCCAGTTTTTTGCACTTCTGTTTGGTCTAGCTACGGCTTCAAGAAATTTTTTGAAGAGTGGACCATTCGGAATCTCTCCTCTGTCTTCTTCGTTCCCATTGATGAGAGATAATCTAGAGAGATTTCTCTTTTGTCAAGTACCAGGGTCGAATCACGGGTACTATAATAGTCTCCATAGACATGAGAATATTATATCAGACCAGAGACGTTGCAAGCTAGCTTCAACACGTCTTGCCCCCCAGATCTCCTTAAGTCCATCTGTGACTCGGTGTATGGGGGTGCTTGGTCTCATGGTGTCCAGTATGGACATCATTTACCTTGCCAGGTTTCACCTCAGACTGTTGCAACTGCGCATGCTGAAGGAGTGGAACGGCAATCATTCGGATCTGTTCAACAGATTTCTCTGGACAACCGATCGAGAGATTCGCTCTCTTGGTGGTTCTATCTGGATTATTTGTCCTGAGGGACGTCCATCTTTAGACCATCCTGGGCGATTGTGACTACGGTTGCGAGTCTGTCAGGATGGTCTCAGGAGGTAAAGCTCCCTCCTGACCTCATTTGGATCTTCAGGCAATATACAATGCTCTGAAGGCTTGGCCTCTGCTTGGTTTGTCCCAGTTATTCAGTTTCCAATCAGACAATATATCCTCTGTGGCTTACATCAACCATCAGGGTGGAACAAGAAGCTCCCTAGTTATGAGGGAAGTATCTCGGATTCTGGTGTGGGGGAGACCCACATTTGTTCGCTGCCAGTGATCCACATTCCAGGTGTGGATAACTGGGAAGCGGATTTCCTCAGCTGACAATCCTTTCATCCGGGGGAATGTTCTCTCCATTCCGAGTGTTTGCAGGAAGATTGTATAACGTCTCAATACCAAGCTACCCAGATAGGGGTCGAGGTACAGGGATCCTCAGGCGGAGCTAACAGATGCATTAGCGGAGCCTTGGAGGTTCAATCTAATTTATCCTTTCTGGCTGTTACCACTACTTTCTAGTGTAGGGTCTCGAGTCAAGACGGCGTCAGGGATACCGATTGCTCCATCTTGGACGCAAAGGATATGGTTCACGGATATAATGGAGATGTCATCATCTCCTCTGTGGAAGTTACCTTGTCGCAGGGATCTGCTGATCAAGGTTTCTTTGTTCGGCATTGTCTAGATTCTCTGAGGCTGACTGCGTGGATATTGAACACTTAGTCCTAGCCAAGAGAGGGGTTTCTGAGAGTTATTTTTATTCTCATCAAGCTCGTAAGCTGGTTGCTCGTCGTATCTATCATAAGGTGTGGAGGACCTACTTATTCTGTTCTGCAGGCTGAACTGGAGAAGGGCCTTTCTGCAAGTCCCCTGATGGGACAGTTTTCGGCCCTGTCTTTGTTACTGCACAAGAGGTTCATTGAGCTGCCAGATGTGCAGCCATTTGTTAAGGCTCTACTGGGATCAGACCTTTGTTTAGATCTAGGCTCCTCCTTGGAGTTTGTTCTCTCTCCGGGAAGCGTAGGGGTCAGAGGGCCTCTTCGACTTCCTTACCTTTTTGATTGAGGAGTGTCATACGTTTCACATAGAGACGGTGGGACATAAGCCTCCTCTGTGGATTACGTCTCATTCTATGAGAGCAGTGGTTTTCTTTTGGGCCTTCTATGATAAGGCCTGTATGGATTTGCTTTGTAAGACGGCTACCTGGTTCTCCTTACATACTTTTTCAAAATTTTTACAAGTTTTATGTTTTTGCTTCTGCTGAAGCAGCCTTCGGGAGAAAGATTTTGCAGGCTGTGGTGCCCTCAGATTGGGTCCGCCTCTCTCTTTCCCTCCTGTTAGCATTCCATGTACTCTAGAGCTTGGGTATATGTTTCCCAAAAGTAAGGAATGCAGCTGTGTACTCTTCCCATATTAAGATGGAAAACATAAATTATGCTTACCTGATAATTTTATTTCCATCTGTATGGAAAGAGTCCACAGCTCCCGCCCATGTTCTCCGGTGGGCGGCCCTAAATTTTATTTTTTTCTTCTGGCACTTTTTTCACCCTGATATTTCTCCTACTTTTCCTTGTACCCTCGGCAGAATGACTGGGGTTATGAGGAAGTGATGGTGGTATTTAAGCCTTTGGCTGGGTGTCTTTGACTCCTCCTGGTGGCCAGTTTCAGTATTTCCCAAAAGTAAGGGATGCAGCTGTGGACTCTTTCCATACAGATGGAAATTAAATTATCAGGAAAGCATAATTTATGATTTTTTCTTATTATTCAATAGTCTGGTTTGTAAGCGCAAGCTATGGAGGATTCTGATGCGTTAGAGGGTACTCCCTCTTTACCCAAGTCTAATACCTGTCTATTGTGAGGAGGCCGCAGTATACCCTCGCGCTCAACGATGTTCCACATGCCTTGATAAAGTAATCATGTCAAATAAGGTTAATATGTTTGATACCACTGAGCCATCCACCTCTGAGGAGTCTCCATCCCGTGAGGTGCGCACCCTACAGTCATCTCCTAATATGCATGCAGCTTCCCGTAGCACTCCTAATCCTCCATCTGGAGGGGGCCTTTTACCACCAGAATTTACTGAGCAGTAGCAAATAGCAGTGTCTGTGGCCTTTAGTGCTTTACCTCGCCCTGCTAGGCGCAAGCGAAAAGTTAAATATTGATTTCCTTCCCAGGTGTCATTACTAGTTTATTGGATTTATCTGATACAAAATTATCCAATGAGGAAGACGCCTCTGATTCTTCAGAGGAAGCTCTTTCTGGGTCGGAATCTGCTGCCTCTAAACTTCCAGCTGCGGAGGAACCTGACTTTAGATTTAGGATTTAGCATTTACGCTTTCTGTTGAAGATAGTTTTAGCTACGTTAGAGATTCCAGAGCCCAAATTGCATGAGGAATTTTTGATTCCTAAATAAGATAAGGTCTACGAGGACAGGGTTGTACCACAAACTTTCCTGGTTCCCGTAAAGATGGCGAACATTATTAAGAATGAATGGGAAAGGATTGGTTCTTTATTTTCCCCTTCTTCCTTTAAGAAATTGTTCCCGAACTCTCAATTGGAGTTGTGGGGTTCCATCCCCAAGGTGGATGGCGCTCTCTCCACGCTTGCTAAACGCACTACTAACCCGCTTGAGGGTAGTTCGTCGTTTAAAGAGCCCATAGATAAGAAAGATGTTTCAACATACAGGATATTTGTTTCAACCGGCAGCGACTGTTGCTGTGGTTGCTGGTGCGGCTACCTACTGGTGTGACTCCTTATCTGAGTTGATCGAGGTGGAGGATCCCCTAGACGTGATCCAGGAAAGAATTAAGGCCTTAAGGGTGACTAATTCTTTTATTTGTGATGCAAATATGCAAATTATTCGTCTGAATGCTAAGGCTTCAGGTTTTTCTGTTCAAGGCCGTAGGGCACACTGGCTGAAGTCCTGGTCTGCGGACATGACTTCTAAGTCCAGACTTCTTTCCCTCCCCTTTAAGGGAAAGATTGTTATTTGGTCCAGGCCTGGACACAATTATCTCCACGGTTACTAGAGGCAAAGGTGCCTTTTTACTGCAGGATAAGAAGAAAAAGCGTAAGGGACAAGGTCCTAATTTTCGTTCTTTTCTTTCTGATAAATACCAACGTCAGCAGCCCTCCGCACAGCTCGAGCAGTCCAAGGGGTCTTGGAAGCCGGCCCAGTCCTGGAATAAATCTAAGCAGAGCAAGAAGCCCGCCGACACAAAGTTGGCATGAAGGGTCGGCCCCTGATCCGGCTCTGAATAATGTAGGGGGCAGACTGTCACTCTTTTCAGACGCTTGATTTGGGGATGTACAAGACCCATGGGTCCTGAACGTCATTGCTCAAGGGTACAAGATAGGTTTCAAGTCTCATCTACCCAGGGGCAGATTCCTCCTATCAAACCTGTCTTGCAGAAAGAGGTCTTGGGTACTATTCAAACCTTTTTGTGGTCCAAAAGAAGGAGGGAACTTTCCACCCGATTCTGGACCTAAAGTGCTTAAACAAATTCATATCTGTCCTCTCGTTCAAGATGGAGACGATAAGGCCCATCCTTCCCTTAGTTCAGGAAGGACAGTTTATGAAGGATGCTTACCTTCACGTTCCAATCCACAAGGAACACTTCAAGTTCCTAAGGTTTGCGTTCCTGGACCAGCACTTCCAGTTTATTGCACTTCCGTTTGGTCTAGCTACTGCTCCAAGAGTTTTTACGAAGGTTCTAGGGGCTGTGCTATCAGTTGTCAGAACCAGAGGTATAGCAGTAGCTCCATACTTGGACGATATTTTGGTTCAAGTACCATCTTGTCGTCTGGCAGAAGACCATTCAAAATATCTTCTGTTTCTTCTTTGATCTCATGGATGGAAGATAAACTTAGAAAAGTGTTCTCTTATTCCCAGTACCAAGGTGGAATTTCTGGGTACTATAATAGACTCCATATCCATGAGGATATTCCTTACAGACCAGAGACATTACAAGCTAACTTCCTCTTGTATTGCCATCCAGACCTCCTTAAGGCCCTCTGTGGCTCAGTGTATGGAGGTGATTGGTCTCATGGTGTCCAGCATGGACATCATTCCTTTTGCCAGATTGCATCTCAGCCCACTTCAGCTCTGCATGCTGAGACAGTGGAACGACGATCATTCGGATCATTTCACAATCTAGATTCTCTGAGACTGACTGCTTGGAGATTGAACGCTTAGTCTTAGCCAAAAGAGGTTTCTCTGAGAGGGTTATTGACACTCATTCAGGCTCGTAAGCCTGTTACTCGTCACATCTATCACAAGGTGTGGAGAGCTTACTTATTCTGGTGTGAAGAGCGTGGTTTAGCCTGGCATACTGTTAAGGCTGCCAGGATACTTTCCTTTCTCCAGGAGGGTCTGGAGAAGGGCCATATGCCAGTTCCCTGAGGGGACAGATTTCGTCCCCTTCTGTTTTGCTGCACAGGAGGCTCGCTGAGCTCCCTGACGTGCAATCTTTCGTTAAGGCTCTGATTAGGATCAGACCTGTGTTTAGATCTAACGCTCCACCTTGGAGTTTGAATCTTGTTCTTAAAGGGACACTGAACCCAAATTTTTTCTTTTGTGATTCAGATAGAGCATGACATTTTAAGCAACTTTCTAATTTACTCCTATTATCAAATGTTCTTTATTCTTTTGGTATCTTTATTTGAAATGCAAGAATGTAAGTTTAGATGCCGGCCCATTTTTGGTGAACAACCTAGGTTGTCCTTGCTGATTGATGGATAAATTCATCCACCAATCAAAAACTGCTGTCCAGAGTGCTGAACCAAGAAAAAGGCTTAGATGCCTTTGTTTTCAAATAAAGATAGCAAGAGAACGAAGAAACATTGATAATAGGAGTAAATTAGAAAGTTGCTTAAAATTGCCTGCTCTATCTGAATCACGAAAGAAAAAATTTGGGTTCAGTGTCCCTTAAAGTTTTTGCAACGGGCTCCCTGTGAGCCTATGCATTTGATTGACATTAAATTGTTGTCCTGGATCGTTCTCTTTCTATTGCTATTGCGTCGGCACGAAGAGTTTCTGAAATAGCTGCCTTGTAGTGTGAGCCTCCTTATCTGGTGTTCCATACTGATAAAAGCTGTCCTACGTACCCGCTTGGGTTTTCTACCTAAGGTGGTGTCTGATCGTAACATCAATCAGGAGATTGTGGTTCCTTCCATATGTCCTAATCCTTCTTCTTCGAAGCCTTGAAGTTTTACTTTTGTTTGAGAGGATACTACAATATATACTGTATCCTCTTTTTCCTCTTATATATAATCATACAGGGAGTGCAGAATTATTAGGCAAATTAGTATTTTGACCACATCATCCTCTTTATGCATGTTGTCTTACTCCAAGCTGTATAGGCTCAAAAGCCTACTACCAATTAAGCATATTAGGTGATGTGCATCTCTGTAATGAGAAGGGGTGTGGTCTAATGACATCAAAACCCTATATCAGGTGTGCATAATTATTAGGCAACTTCCTTTCCTTTGGCAAAATGGGTCAAAAGAAGGACTTGACAGGCTCAGAAAAGTCAAAAATACTGAGATATCTTGCAGAGGGATGCAGCACTCTTAAAATTGCAAAGCTTCTGAAGCGTGATCATCGAACAATCAAGCGTTTCATTCAAAATAGTCAACAGGGTCGCAAGAAGCGTGTGGAAAAACCAAGGCGCAAAATAACTGCCCATGAACTGAGAAAAGTCAAGCGTGCAGCTGCCAAGATGCCACTTGCCACCAGTTTGGCCATATTTCAGAGCTGCAACATCACTGGAGTGCCCAAAAGCACAAGGTGTGCAATACTCAGAGACATGGCCAAGGTAAGAAAGGCTGAAAGACGACCACCACTGAACAAGACACACAAGCTGAAACGTCAAGACTGGGCCAAGAAATATCTCAAGACTGATTTTTCTAAGGTTTTATGGACTGATGAAATGAGTGAGTCTTGGTGGGCCAGATGGATGGGCCCGTGGCTGGATTGGTAAAGGGCAGAGAGCTCCAGTCCGACTCAGACGCCAGCAAGGTGGAGGTGGAGTACTGGTTTGGGCTGGTATCATCAAAGATGAGCTTGTGGGGCCTTTTCGGGTTGAGGATGGAGTCAAGCTCAACTCCCAGTCCTACTGCCAGTTTCTGGAAGACACCTTCTTCAAGCAGTGGTACAGGAAGAAGTCTGCATCCTTCAAGAAAAACATGATTTCTCCAACATTGGTGTGTCCGGACCACGGCGTCATCCTTACTTGTGGGAATATCTCTTCCCCAACAGGAAATGGCAAAGAGTCCCAGCAAAGCTGGCCATATAGTCCCTCCTAGGCTCCGCCCACCCCAGTCATTCTCTTTGCCGTTGCACAGGCAACATCTCCACGGAGATGGTTAAGAGTTTTTGGTGTTTAAAATGTAGTTTTTTATTCTTCTATCAAGTGTTTGTTATTTTAAAATAGTGCTGGTATGTACTATTTACTCTGAAACAGAAAAGGATGAAGATTTCTGTTTGTGAGAGGAAGATGATTTTAGCAGACAGTAACTAAAATCGATTGCTGTTTCCACATAGGACTGTTGAGATGAAGTAACTTCAGTTGGGGGAAACAGTTAGCAGACTTTTCTGCTTAAGGTATGACTAGCCATATTTCTAACAAGACTGTGTAATGCTTGAAGGCTGTCATTTCCCCTCATGGGGACCGGTAAGCCATTTTCTTAGTCTCAAACAGAATAAAGTGCTTAATATGGGCTATAAAACTGGTAGACACTTTTAGGGGCTAAATCGTTTGCTTTATTTGGACATTTTATACATGTTTATGCTGATAATTCACACTTATAAACTTGGGGAACGTTTTTTAACGTTAGACACCTTTTCCAGTCAGGAAGGGCCTTCCCAGTTGTAGGCTGAGCCTCATTTTCGCGCCATTACTGCGCAGTTGTTTTTTGACAGCAAGACATGCAGATGCATGTGTGAGGACCTGAAAGTGTTTGGAAAAGTTCCTAGAAGGCGTCATTTGGTATCGTATTCCCCTCTGGGCTTGGTAAAGTCGCAGCAAAGGCTGTAGCTGGGACTGTATAGGGGTTAAATTTGTAAACGGCTCCGGTTCCGTTATTTTAAGGGTTAAAGCTCTGAAAATTGGTGTGCAATACTCTTAATGCTTTAAGACACTGTGGTGAAATTTTGGTAATTTTTGTACAATTCCTTCATACTTTTTCACATATTCAGTAATAAAGTGTTTCTGTTTAAAATTTAAAGAGACAGTAACGGTTTTGTTTTAAAACGTTTTTTGTGCTTTCTTGACAAGTTTAAGCCTGTTTAACATGTCTGTGCCTTCGGATAAGCTATGTTCTATATGTATGAAAGCCAATGTGTCTCCCCATTTAAAATTGTGTGATAATTGTGCCATAGCGTCCAAACAAAGTAAGGACAATACTGCCACAGATAATGAAATTGCCCAAGATGATTCCTCAAATGGGGGGAGTAGACATGATACTACATTATCTCCTACTGTGTCTACACCAGTTTTGCCCACGCAGGAGGCCCCTAGTACATCTAGTGCGCCAATGCTTATTACCATGCAACAATTGACGGCTGTAATGGATAACTCCATAGCAAATATTTTATCCAAAATGCCTGCATATCAGAGAAAGCGCGATTGCTCTGTTTTAAACACTGAAGAGCAGGAGGGCGCTGATGATAATTGTTCTGTCATTCCCTCACACCAATCTGAAGTGGCCATGAGGGAGGTTTTGTCAGATGGGGAAATTTCAGATTCAGGAAAAATTTCTCAACAAGCTGAACCTGATGTTGTGACATTTAAATTTAAATTAGAGCATCTCCGCGCACTGCTTAAGGAGGTGTTATCTACTCTGGATGATTGTGACAACTTGGTCATTCCAGAGAAATTATGCAAGATGGACAAGTTTCTAGAGGTTCCGGTTCACCCCGACGCTTTTCCTATACCCAAGCGGGTGGCGGGCATAGTGAATAAGGAGTGGGAGAAGCCCGGCATACCTTTTGTTCCCCCCCCCTATATTTAAGAAATTATTTCCTATGGTCGACCCCAGAAAGGACTTATGGCAGACAGTCCCTAAGGTCGAGGGGGCAGTTTCTACTCTAAACAAGCGCACTACTATTCCTATCGAGGATAGTTGTGCTTTCAAAGATCCTATGGATAAAAAATTGGAAGGTTTGCTTAAAAAGATTTTTGTACAGCAAGGTTACCTTCTACAACCCATTTCGTGCATTGTTCCTGTCACTACAGCAGCGTGGTTCTGGTTCGAGGAACTAGAAAAGTCGCTCAGTAGAGAGACTCCATATGAGGAGGTTATGGACAGAGTTCACGCACTTAAGTTGGCTAACTCTTTTATTTTAGATGCCGCTTTGCAATTAGCTAGATTAGCAGCGAAAAATTCAGGGTTAGCAATTGTGGCGCTCAGAGCGCTTTGGCTAAAGTCTTGGTCAGCGGATGTATCATCCAAGACAAAATTGCTTAACATCCCTTTCAAAGGTAAAACTCTATTTGGACCTGAATTGAAAGAGATTATCTCAGACATCACTGGGGGAAAGGGCCACGCCCTTCCTCAAGATAGGCCTTTCAAGGCCAAGAATAAGTCTAATTTCCGTTCCTTTCGCAATTTCAGGAACGGACCGGCCTCTAATTCTGCATCCTCTAAGCAAGAGGGTAATGCCTCACAGCCCAAACCAGCCTGGAAACCTATGCAAGGCTGGAACAAGGGTAAGCAGGCCAAGAAGCCTGCTGCTGCTAACAAAACAGCATGAAGGAGTAGCCCCCGATCCGGGACCGGATCTAGTAGGGGGCAGACTCTCTCTCTTTGCTCAGGCTTGGGCAAGAGATGTTCAGGATCCCTGGGCACTAGAAATAGTTTCTCAGGGTTATCTTCTGGAATTCAGGGAACTACCCCCAAGGGGAAGGTTCCACATGTCTCACTTATCCTTAAACCAAATAAAGAGACAGACGTTCTTACATTGTGTAGAAGACCTGTTAAAGATGGGAGTGATACACCCAATTCCAATAAAGGAACAAGGAATGGGATTTTATTCAAATCTGTTCGTAGTTCCCAAAAAAGAGGGAACTTTCAGACCAATTTTGGATTTGAAGATCCTAAACAAATTTCTCAGGGTACCATCGTTCAAGATGGAAACTATTTCGAACGATTCTACCCACTATCCAGGAAGGTCAATTTATGACTACCGTGGATCTAAAGGATGCGTACCTACATATTCCTATCCACAAAGAACATCATCAGTTCCTAAGGTTCGCCTTTCTGGACAAACATTACCAGTTTGTGGCCCTCCCATTCGGGTTAGCCACTGCTCCAAGGATTTTCACAAAGGTACTAGGGTCCCTTCTAGCGGTTCTAAGACCATGGGGCATTGCAGTATTACCATACTTGGACGACATTCTAATACAAGCGTCGTCCCTGTCAACAGCAAAGGCTAATACAGACATCGTTCTGGCCTTTCTCAGATCACACGGATGGAAGGTGAACATAGAAAAAAGTTCTCTGTCTCCGTCAACAAGAGTTCCCTTCTTGGGAACAATAATAGATTCCTTAGAAATGAGGATTTTTCTGACAGAGGTCAGAAAGTCAAAACTTCTAAGCACTTGTCAAGTTCTTCATTCTGTTCCACGTCCTTCCATAGCGCAGTGCATGGAAGTAGTAGGGTTGATGGTTGCAGCAATGGACATAGTTCCTTTTGCACGAATTCATCTAAGACCATTACAACTGTGCATGCTCAAACAGTGGAATGGGGACTATACAGACTTGTCTCCAATGATTCAAGTAGATCAGAAGACCAGAGATTCACTCCGTTGGTGGCTGACCCTGGACCATCTATCCCAGGGAATGAGCTTCCGCAGACCAGAGTGGGTCATTGTCACGACCGACGCCAGTCTAGTGGGCTGGGGCGCGGTCTGGGAATCCCTGAAAGCTCAGGGGCTATGGTCTCGGGAAGAGTCTCTTCTCCCGATAAACATTCTGGAACTAAGAGCGATCTTCAATGCTCTCAGAGCTTGGCCTCAGCTTGCAAAGGCCAGATTCATAAGATTCCAATCAGACAACATGACGACCGTTGCGTATATCAATCATCAGGGGGGAACAAGGAGTTCCCTGGCGATGAAAGAAGTGACCAAAATAATTCAATGGGCGGAGGATCACTCCTGCCACCTATCTGCGATCCACATCCCAGGTGTGGAAAACTGGGAAGCGGATTATCTGAGTCGTCAGACATTCCATCCGGGGGAGTGGGAACTCCACCCGGAGATCTTTGCCCAACTAACTCAATTATGGGGCATTCCAGACATGGATCTGATGGCGTCTCGTCAGAACTTCAAGGTTCCTTGCTACGGGTCCAGATCCAGGGATCCCAAGGCGACTCTAGTAGATGCACTAGTAGCACCTTGGACCTTCAACCTAGCTTATGTATTTCCACCGTTTCCTCTCATTCCCAGGCTGGTAGCCAGGATCAAACAGGAGAGGGCCTCGGTGATCTTGATAGCTCCTGCGTGGCCACGCAGGACTTGGTATGCAGACCTGGTGAATATGTCATCGGTTCCACCATGGAAGCTACCTTTGAGACAGGACCTTCTTGTTCAGGGTCCATTCGAACATCCAAATCTGGTCTCCCTCCAGCTGACGGCTTGGAGATTGAACGCTTGATTCTATCAAAGCGTGGGTTTTCAGATTCTGTGATAGATACTCTGGTTCAGGCCAGAAAACCGGTAACTAGAAAGATTTACCATAAAATATGGAAAAGATATATTTGTTGGTGTGAATCCAAAGGATTCCCATGGAATAAGATAAAAATTCCTAAGATTCTCTCCTTTCTACAAGAAGGTTTGGAGAAAGGATTATCTGCAAGTTCTCTAAAGGGACAGATCTCTGCTTTATCTGTCTTACTACACAAAAGACTGGCAGCTGTGCCAGATGTTCAAGCATTTGTTCAGGCTCTGGTTAGGATCAAGCCTGTTTACAGACCTTTGACTCCTCCCTGGAGTCTAAATCTAGTTCTTTCAGTTCTTCAAGGGGTTCCGTTTGAACCTTTACATTCCATAGATATTAAGTTACTATCTTGGAAAGTTTTGTTTTTGGTTGCTATTTCTTCTGCTAGAAGAGTTTCAGAGTTATCTGCTCTGCAGTGTTCTCCGCCCTATCTGGTGTTCCATGCAGATAAGGTGGTTTTGCGTACTAAGCCTGGTTTTCTTCCAAAGGATGTTTCTAACAAGAATATTAACCAGGAGATAGTTGTACCTTCTTTATGTCCGAATCCAGTTTCAAAGAAGGACTTCTACCTCTCTCTCCTTTTGGCTGAAAAGCATCATCCGATTGGCTTATGAGACTGCCGGACGGCAGCCTCCTGAAAGAATCACAGCTCACTCCACTAGGGCTGTGGCTTCCACATGGGCCTTCAAGAACGAGGCTTCTGTTGACCAGTTATGTAAGGCAGCGACTTGGTCTTCACTGCACACTTTTGCCAAATTTTACAAATTTGATACTTTTGCTTCTTCGGAGGCTATTTTTGGGAGAAAGGTTTTGCAAGCCGTGGTGCCTTCCGTTTAGGTAACCTGATTTGCTCCCTCCCTTCATCCGTGTCCTAAAGCTTTGGTATTGGTTCCCACAAGTAAGGATGACGCCGTGGACCGGACACACCAATGTTGGAGAAAACAGAATTTATGCTTACCTGATAAATTACTTTCTCCAACGGTGTGTCCGGTCCACGGCCCGCCCTGGTTTTTTAATCAGGTCTGATGAATTATTTTCTCTAACTACAGTCACCACGGTACCATATGGTTTCTCCTATATTTTTCCTCCTGTCCGTCGGTCGAATAACTGGGGTGGGCTGAGCCTAGGAGGGACTATATGGCCAGCTTTGCTGGGACTCTTTGCCATTTCCTGTTGGGGAAGAGATATTCCCACAAGTAAGGATGACGCCGTGGACCGGACACACCGTTGGAGAAAGTAATTTATCAGGTAAGCATAAATTCTGTTTTTCATGCAGGACAATGCTCCATCACACGCGTCCAAGTACTCCACAGCGTGCCTGGCAAGAAAGGGTATAAAAGAAGAAAATCTAATGACATGGCCTCCTTGTTCACCTGATCTGAACCCCATTGAGAACCTGTGGTCCATCATCAAATGTGAGATTTACAAGGATGGAAAACAGTACACCTCTCTGAACAGTGTATGGGAGGCTGTGGTTGCTGCTGCACGCAATGTTGATGGTGAACAGATCAAAACACTGACAGAATCCATGGATGGCAGGCTTTTGAGTGTCCTTGCAAAGAAAGGTGGCTATATTGGTCACTGATTTGTTTTTGTTTTGTTTTTGAATGTCAGAAATGTATATTTGTGAATGTTGAGATGCTATATTGGTTTCACTGGTAAAAATAAATAATTGAAATGGGTATACAGGGAGTGCAGAATTATTAGGCAAATGAGTATTTTGACCACATCATCCTCTTTATGCATGTTGTCTTACTCCAAGCTGTATAGGCTCGAAAGCCTACTACCAATTAAGCATATTAGGTGATGTGCATCTCTGTAATGAGAAGGGGTGTGGTCTAATGACATCAACACCCTATATCAGGTGTGCATAATTATTAGGCAACTTCCTTTCCTTTGGCAAAATGGGTCAAAAGAAGGACTTGACAGGCTCAGAAAAGTCAAAAATAGTGAGATATCTTGCAAAGGGATGCAGCACTCTTAAAATTGCAAAGCTTCTGAAGCGTGATCATCGAACAATCAAGCGTTTCATTCAAAATAGTCAACAGGGTCGCAAGAAGCGTGTGGAAAAACCAAGGCGCAAAATAACTGCCTATGAACTGAGAAAAGTCAAGCGTGCAGCTGCCAAGATGCCACTTGCCACCAGTTTGGCCATATTTCAGAGCTGCAACATCACTGGAGTGCCCAAAAGCACAAGGTGTGCAATACTCAGAGACATGGCCAAGGTAAGAAAGGCTGAAAGACGACCACCACTGAACAAGACACACAAGCTGAAACGTCAAGACTGGGCCAAGAAATATCTCAAGACTGATTTTTCTAAGGTTTTATGGACTGATGAAATGAGAGTGAGTCTTGATGGGCCAGATGGATGGGCCCGTGGCTGGATTGGTAAAGGGCAGAGAGCTCCAGTCCGACTCAGACGCCAGCAAGGTGGAGGTAGAGTACTGGTTTTGGCTGGTATCATCAAAGATGAGCTTGTGGGGCCTTTTCGGGTTGAGGATGGAGTCAAGCTCAACTCCCAGTCCTACTGCCAGTTTCTGGAAGACACCTTCAAGCGGTGGTACAGGAAGAAGTCTGCATCCTTCAAGAAAAACATTATTTTCATGCAGGACAATGCTCCATCACACGCGTCCAAGTACTCCACAGCGTGGCTGGCAAGAAAGGGTATAAAAGAAGAAAATCTAATGACATGGCCTCCTTGTTCACCTGATCTGAACCCCATTGAAAACCTGTGGTCCATCATCAAATGTGAGATTTACAAGGAGGGAAAACAGTACACCTCTCTGAACAGTGTCTGGGAGGCTGTGGTTGCTGCTGCACGCAATGTTGATGGTGAACAGATCAAAACACTGACAGAATCCATGGATGGCAGGCTTTTGAGTGTCCTTGCAAAGAAAGGTGGCTATATTGGTCACTGATTTGTTTTTGTTTTGTTTTTGAATATCAGAAATGTATATTTGTGAATGTTGAGATGTTATATTGGTTTCAATGGTAAAAATAAATAATTGAAATGGGTATATATTTGTTTTTTGTTAAGTTGCCTAATAATTATGCACAGTAATAGTCACCTGCACACACAGATATCCCCCTAAAATTGCTATAACTAAAAACAAACTAAAAACTACTTCCAAAACTATTCAGCTTTGATATTAATGAGTTTTTTGGGTTCATTGAGAACATGGTTGTTGTTCAATAATAAAATTAATCCTCAAAAATACAACTTGCCTAATAATTCTGCACTCCCTGTATATTTGTTTTTTGTTAAGTTGCCTAATAATTATGCACAGTAATAGTCACCTGCACACACAGATATCCCCCTAAAATAGCTATAACTAAAAATAAACTAAAAACTACTTCCAAAACTATTCAGCTTTGATATTAATGAGTTTTTTGGGTTCATTGAGAACATGGTTGTTGTTCAATAATAAAATTAATCCTCAAAAATACAACTTGCCTAATAATTCTGCACTCCCTGTATAGTGGTATACTCTTATTTTTGAGAGGATATTACAGCCATATCTTGTACTACTGTTGCATATTCCCGTGCAAGTATTTACTTTTTATTTTGAGAGGACAATAATACAGTGTATTCCATATTTTGTACTACTGTTTTATATATTTCTACAGAATAGTTTGTCTTTCTTTGTGAACGGATACTACAGTACATTCCATATCTTGTACTACTATTATTTATTGCTACAGAGGGGATACTACAGTACATTCTATATCTAGTATCTCTGTTTTATATTGCTTTGCAGTAGTTTACCTTTCCTTGTATGAGAATACTACAGTACAACTACTGTTGTATATTGCTATCTTTTCCTTGGGGGAGGTTACTACAGTATATCCATATCTAGTGCTACTGTTATATATTGCTGAGCAATAGGATATCCATATCTTGTAATACTGTTATGTTGCTGTACAAGGGTATGCTCATCTTAGTGTATCTTAGTGTATCCAATATTTTTGTTCTTCTGTTTTATTTGGCTTTCTGGTGAGGCTCATACTCACTATGGTTAGCATATTAAGAATGATGTTTTCTTAGACTTTATTAAGCATCATTTGGATTAGTCTGGAACTCCTCTGCCAAATAGACCCATAAGAGATCCACTCACTTGTTCTTCCTAAAAATCTATGCATACAAAATGGTTACGGTTTGTTATTTTGCTTTACTCTGCAGTTCTGGTCTAAACTCTGTTTTGTAGTCTCAATTTTCTACAAATATTTGCTTTAAAAAGGTCAACTATTCAGGTGGTGGTACGGTTTTCTCCTTACTTTCACAATTATTTAACACCTGCTTTTTCTGTATGGCAGCTATGCTGCTTTCATGTATATGTAAATGTAAGCATGTTTTCTCTGGAGGTAATTGGGAGAGTAGTCGCCTATGCAGCTATAACCCAGTTCAGATATCTGATTCTGTCAGTTCTTCTATTTTAGAGGGTGTCGTGTCTTCCTTACCTTGAGTTCAGGACCTTTATCCTGCTGAGGATAAGGCATTAAAATTATTAGATGTTATCTTGAATTTTATTCTACATCTTTTCCAGAGAATTGAACATTTGTAAATCGGGCAACTGGTTTTGCTCCTGTTTCCAATCCAGGATTCATAAGTTTTTTTCTTCTCTCGAAGCCAGATTCATCTAAATCTACCTGGAATCTATCTCAGTCTGGAATAAGTCTAAGCAAAACAAGCAGTCTACCTCCAGTGCTTGATCTGATCATGCACAGGTTAAACATTGTCAGAAGGCATGTTATCCTTCTAAAGATGTTCCTTTAGGGTGAGTCATAGATTCAGTCTCCATGTGGCTGTTCTTATCAGACCATTGCTCAGATTACAATCATATTGATGTCAAGTTACCATTACTCAATATATGGAGGTAGTAGTTCTGATGATGGATGCATCCAATGCTATTTCATTTGCAAGATTTTATTTGTGTCCATTAAGACTCTTGAATGTGATGTCAGTGGATCACATCATCCTATTCCGCCGCACTCCTCCTGTCCTTTTAATTGGATAATTTTTTCTTATGGTGGATATCTCCCATTACAGTATTTATGTCATGTAATTGGCAAGAGTCCATGAGCTAGTGACGTATGGGATATACAATCAATAGTGACGTATGGGATATACAATCCTACCAGGAGGTGCAAAGTTTTCCAAACCTCAAAATGCCTATAAATACACCCCTCACCATACCCACAATTCAGTGTTACAAACTTTGCCTCCTATGGAGGTGGTGAAGTAAGTTTGTGCTTGATTTTTATGATTTCTTCTATGATAAGCGTATAAGAGTATCGCCTGTTTGATTTTATGATTTTCCTTGCAGGAAATCTTTTCAAGGGTTCTCTGTTATCGGTCGTAGGGATTCATCTTCTACATCCCTTTTCAGATCAACTATATACTCTTATATACCATTACCTCTGCTGATAGCTTTCAGTACTGGTTTGGCTATCTGCTATATGTGGATGGGTGTCTTTCGGTAAGTATGTATCATTATTTTAAGACACTCTCAGCTATGGTTTGGCGCTTTGTGTAAATGTAAAGTTTTAAATATATGTATTTTACTTCTATTTGCCATGAGTCAGGTCTATGTGCATTTCCCTTTGCAGTCCAGCAGTTTCATTATGGGAATCATGTTTAGGAAGTCTGTCTTACCTAGGGTATAGTCCTTTTTCAATTTGCCAAAGGGGTGTAATGTAATGTTTTTTTCTTTCATGCAGGTGGTGAGAGTTCAAGATCTTTTACACCTGGGAAATACGCTTCCTTACCACTAGGGGGAGGGAAAGATTTCCAAACTCCAAAAGCCCTATAAAACCCCTCCCACCTCACAAATACCTCAGTCTTTACTTTGCTGCAGGTTGTTGAAAAATTAATATGTGTATTTGATTCTTTGGAGAGAGCGGGGTTCAGTCTACATTGAGTCCCTGTTTCCTCTCAGAGTACAGAGCTTGGCAGAGGAATATATTGGGGGTATGGTTTGTGATTCTTATTTCACCTCATGAGAAATTTATCATAAACCTTCCATAGTTCGTTGCAGGGACTTGTCTTTTGCCTCCCTCTATGGATCTACAATATACTCCTATTTTATAAACCTCTTCTGATATGTTTCAGTACTGGTTTGGCTCTCTGCTGCTTTTTTGGTGGACGAGTGTCTATTGGTAAGTATAATTTTTTAACATTTTTGAAACTTTATAGCTATGTTATGGATACATATGTTTTATATATATATATATTTCGATCTAAAGGGGAGGAGAGTCCACGGCTTCATTCATTACTTGTGGGAATTAAGAACCTGGAATCTAGGGTAAATATTCCTATAAGGGGATTATTGAAATGGGGTGGTATGTACATGATAAGTTTATTGTGTGATGGCTGTGTTATGTGCAAGGACGCGGCTCTGGCATTTTTTGTGGAACTGACAGGTTCTCTTCCCGGAGTTTTTGCGCACTCTATTTTTTTATTTGGGCGTGTCTTCTCCTCGGCAGGGACAGTCCTGCGTAGACATCCTGCCAAGGAAACCAGGTGGGGCCTCTTCACTCTTGGTCTTATCTGCAACGGAGGAGGCGAACGGTTTCTGCAGTCCGGGTCATAGGAGGTGGTGAGTGCCCCGGCCATTGGTGGTTATAAGGGTGTCTGTCTTATCTTTTTCTAAAAGCTATGCAGGATTCTGACGCGTTAGAGGGTAGTCTCTCTTTAACTAAGTCTTATACCTGTGTTATTGTGAGGTTTTGATAGACCAGCCTGCGAAACTGTGTTCCACATGCCTTGAGAAGGCTACAACTTCCAAACATAAGAGAATGTCTAGCACTACTGAGCCGTCCACCTCTGAGGGGTCACCGTCCTGTGAGGTGCGTTCCCTAATGGCGTCCCCTCTCCCACATGCAGCGCCCCAGGGTCCTGACTGTTACCTCTTCGGGGGAGATTGCTTGGCCGCCTGATTTTGCGGATCAGCTTGAAACGGCAGTCGCTAAGGTGATCCATGCTTTGCCGCGTTCTGCTAAGCGCAAGCGTAGAGCTTTTCATAGCAGCCCGTCCCAGGATTTGTCTCTGTCAGACGCCCCGGAAGGGTGGTACTATGACGATCGGAGTCCGTGTCATCTAAACCTCCGGTAGAGGAGGAGCCCGGTTTTAGGTTTAAGATGGAGAACTTGTGTTTCTTACTGAAGCAAGTACTGGCTACTTTAGAGGTGGTTTCCCAGACTTTCCCGGTTCCTGTCAAGATGGGGAACATTATAAAGAACGAGTGGGAGCGGTTAGGTTCTTCCTTTCCCCCCTCTTCTCTTTTTAAAAAGCTTTTCCCCGTCCCGGAGGCCCAGCTGGAGTTCTGGGGGACCATTCCCAAGGTGGATGGGGCCTTCTCCATGCTTTGTAAGCGCACAATGATTCCTTTAGAGGATAGTTCTTCGTTCAAGGAGCCTGTGAATAAAAAGTTGGAAAACATGTTATGAAAGATGTTTCAGCCAGCAGCGGCGGTCGCCCTGGTTGCTGGAGCTGCGTCATATTGGTGCGATGCCTTATTTGAAATGATTGAGGATGAACCCTCTTTCGAGGAAGTGCAGGAAAGGATTAAGGCCCTAAAGGTGGCCAAATCCTTCATTTGTGACGCTAATATGCAAATTATCCGCCTGAATGCTAAAGTATCAGGTTTTTCGGTTCTAGCACGTAGGGCTCTGTGGCTAAAATCTTAGTCGGCGGACATGACCTCTAAATCGAGGCTGCTGTCTTTGCCTTTTTAGGGCAAAATCCTGTTTGGCCCAGGTCTGGATTCTATCATATCCACGGTTACAGGAGGCAAGGGTGCCTTCCTTCCCCAGGTTAAGAAGGCAAAACCTAAGGGTTCTAATTTTCATGGGGATAAGGTGCAACGCCAACAGCCCACAGCAAAATCAGACCAACCAAAGTCTAAGCAGAACAAGAAGCCCTCTGAGACTAAGTCCGCATGAAGGGGACTGCGGAACGAGATGGGGGGGGGCAGATTGTCTCTATTCTTAGCCAACTGGTTGAAGGATGTTCAGGACCCCTGGGTTCTGGAGGTAGTCGCCCAGGGTTACAGGATAGGCTTCAAGTCCTCTCCGCCCAGGGGCAGATTCCTTCTGTCAAACCTGTCTTCACGGCCGGAAATAAGAGAGACCTTTCTGGGTTGTGTGCGGGATCTCTCTGCTCTAGGGGTTATCGTACCAGTACCCCATGCAGAAAGGGGCACGTTCCACCCGATTCTGGACCTCAAATGTTTAAACAAGTTCCTGTCCGTTCCATCGTTTAAAATGGAAACGATAAGATCCATTCTGCCCCTAGTTCTAGAGGGGCAACTAATGACCTCTATAGACTTGAAGGATACCTACCTTCATGTTCTGATTCACAGGGACCATTACAGGTTCCTCAGATTTGCTTTTCTGGATCAGCATTTCCAGTTTGTGGCTCTCCCCTTCGGTCTGGCGACGGCCCGAGAGTCTTTACAAAGGTCCTGGGGGCCCTTCTATCAGTAGCCAGATCCCAGGGCATCGCGGTGGCGCCCTACCTGGACGACGGTTCAGGCGCCGTCATTCCATCTGACAGAGGCCCACACCTGGGTCCTGCTGCAGTTTATTAAATCTCACGGTTGGAAGGTCAACCTCGAAAAAGAGTTCTCTTGTTCCCAGTACCAGGGTGGAGTTCTTGGGCACGATCATAGACTCAGTGTCCATGAAGATCTTTCTCACGGACAAGCGACGCACAAAGATGACGTCTACCTTTCTTGCCCTTCAGTCTACAGTGAGACCATTTGTAGCTCAGTGCATGGAAATGATTGGACTCATGGTCTCCAGCATGTACATCATTCCATTCGCCAGGTTTCATCTCAGACCTCTTCAATTGTGTATATTGAGACAGTGGAATGGCGATCATTCCGATCTGTCACATCTGATATACATAGATGCGCAGACTCTGATTTCCCTCTCCTGGTGGATCCACACGGATCACCTGTCCATGGGGACATCCTTCCTGAGACGGTCCTGGGAGATTGTGACCACGGGATGGGGAGCCATTTGGGGTGCCAGGATGGCACAGGGGAAGTGGTCTCGCTTAGAGTCTCTTCTTCCAATAAATATTCTGGAGCTTCGAGTGATCTACAATGCTCTATAGGCGTGGCCTCGTCAGGGGACTCCAGCTTTATCAGGTTCCAGACGGACAACATTACTTCTGTGGCTTACATCAATCACCAGGGGGGCACGAGGAGCTCCCTGGCAATGAGGGAGGTGTCTCAGATCCTGGAGTGGACGGAGACCCACAACTGTTCGCTCTCTGCGATCCACATCCTGGGTGTGGACAACTGGGAGGCGGATTTTATTGGCAGACAGACTTTTCATCCGGGGGAATGGTCTCTTCACCCCAAAGTGTTTGCGGAGATCTGTCTCAGATGTGGGACGCCGGAGATCGATCTCATGCCATCAAGGTTGAATTGCAAGCTTCCCCGATACGTATCGAGGTCGAGGGACCACCAGCCAGAGCTAATAGATGCATTGGCAATGCCCTGGGGGTTTCGGTCTAGTATACATATTTCCTCCGTTACCGCTAATTTCTCGTGTAGTGGCCCATTTAAAGCGGGAGAGAGTGTCCTTCATTCTGTTTGCTCCCTCGTGGCCAAGGAGGATGTGGTTTGCGGATCTGGTGGGGATGTCATCCTCTCAGCTGTGGAGGTTACCCTGTCGCAGGGATCTGTTGGAGCAGGGTCCTTTTCAGCATCAAAATCTAGATTCTCTGAAGCTGACTGTATGATGATTGAATGCTTATTCTTGGCAAAAAGGTTTTTTTTTAAGAAGGTGATTGACACTCTAGTTCAGGCAAGAAAGCCGGTCATTCAACGCATTTATTATAGGGTGTGGAGGACTTATTTGTCCTGGTGTGAGAGTTCATGGCTACCCTTGGCACAAGGTGAGGGTATCCAGGATTTTGTCCTTTCTCCAAGAGGGTTTGGAGAAGGGTCTCGCCGCTAGTATCCTAAAAGGACAAATTTCAGCTTTATCTATTCTGTTGCATAAGAGTCTCGCTGATCTTCCTGACATCCAATCTTTTGTTCAGGCCCTGTCTCGAATCAGGCCTGTTTTTAGGCAGGTTGCTCCCCCTTGGAGCTTAAACTTGGTACTTAAGGTCTTACAGAGGGTTCCGTTTGAGCCTATGCATTCTCTTGACATAAAAGATCTCTCATAGAAGGTTCTCTTTCTGTTGACCATTGCATCAGCACGCAGAGTCTCTGTGCTGGCGTCCTTGCAATATGGTGTTTCATGCGGATAGGGCTGTTCTTCGCACATGCTTGGGGTTTTTCCCCAAGGTGGTGTCTAACCGTAACATCAGTCAGGAGATAGTTGTTCATTCTTTATGTTTTAGCCCTTCTTCTCCTAAGGAGAGGTTACTTCATAATCTGGATGTGGTTCGTGCTTTGAAGTTCTATCTTCAGGCCACAAAGGATTTCAGACAGTCTAAATCACTTTTTGTCGTATATTCAGGGAAGCGCAAGAGTCAGAGGGCTTCTGCTACTTTTGTCTTTTTGGCTGAGGAGCTTAATCTGCTTGGCCTATGAGACAGCGGGACATAAGCCTCCTCAGAGGATTACGGCTCATTCCACTAGAGCGGTAGCTTCATCCTGGGCCTTCAAAAATGAGGCTTCTATGGAGCAGATTTGCAAGGCGGCTACCTGGGCCTCCTTGCATACCTTCACTAAGTTTTACAAATTTTACGTTTTTGCTTCTACGGAAGCTGTTTTTGGTAGAAAGGTTCTACAGGCTGTGGTGCCCTCAGATTAAGGGTCCGCCTTTTACCCTCCCGGTTTTATTCAGTGTCCTCTAAAAGCTTGGGTATATGTTCCCACAAATAATGAATAAAGCCGTGGACTCTCCTCCCCTTTAGATGGAAAACATAAATTATGCTTACCTGATTACCTACATTTAATATTTTCTTCTGGCACCATTTATACCCTGATATTTTTCCTACTGTTCCCTGTTCCCATCGGCAGAATGACTGGGGAATGAGGGAAGTGGGGGAGGTATAAGCCTTTGGCTGGGGTGTCTTTGCCGCCTCCTGGTGGCCAGGTTCTTAATTCCCACAAGTAATGAATGAAGCCGTGGGCTCTCCTCCCCACAATGGAAATAAAATTATCAGGTAAGCATAATTTGTTATATATTTGCTAATATTTATGGCCCTGGGACAGAATCTGTTACATTATTCCCCTTGCTTTCCTTCCATAAGGCAGGGAGAGTCCACGACTTCAATCCTTACTGTTGGGAAATACAACACCTGGCTACCAAGACACCGCAGCCAAAGGCTTAAAGGGACACTGAACCCAATTTTTTTCTTTTGTGAGTCAGATAGAGCATGACATTTTAAGCAACTTTCTAATTTACTCCTATTATCAAATGTTCTTCATTCTCTTGGTATCTTTATTTGAAATGCAAGAATGTAAGTTTAGATGCCGGGCTATTTTTAGTGAACAACCTAGGTTGTCCTTGCTGATTGGTGGATAAATTCATCCACCAATAAAAATGTGCTATCCAGAGTTCTGAACCCAAAAAAGCTTAGATGCCTTCTTTTTCAAATAAAGATAGCAAGAGAACGAAGAAAAATTGATAATAGGAGTAAATTTGCATGCTCTGTCTGAATCACAAAAGAAAAAAAAAATGGGTTCAGTGTCCCTTTAAATATCCCTCCCACTTCTCCTATCCCCCAGTTGCCTTTTGTCACTATAGGGGTGGCAGAGAAGTGTCAAGTAAGGACTGCAGTTTTAAGTAATCATGTCAACCTCTCAGTGAGAGTATTGATTAAAGTTAAAGTCTGGAAATGCAGGGAAAGTTTTTCTGAAAACCCATCCAGACTCCTGAGCAATCAGTGTTGACGAGTTTCACTGCTTGCTCTTACACACTCAAGTGCATGTCAGAAGCGTTGCTGCAAGACTGTCACACTTGAGAGGCTGCGCCTGTTCTGCAGCATGGATCTTGGAGTTAAGACCGTTTTTTATATACACTTTTGTTATACAGGGTCACAGTGTGGCTCCTTTATGCCACAATAGGATCAAGGGTTAATATCTCCTCCAAGGGGTTATTTATAACTGCTTTAATGTGAGAGTTTTTGGGCTCATAGACTCTGTGCTTTTGACTTGGAACAAACAGGTTTCACTTTCATTTTTGTGTGTTACGCAGCTCATAATAGCTTAGCGCCTTTTTCAGAGCAGGGAAAGTCCTGTCCTACGCTCCATGTAGACCGGGTGCGGTCTTTTCATTTTCCTACGATCTTGCTGCGGACATCACTCCTAAGGAGAGCGTTTTCACTGTTAGCTGTCTGGGTCTAGGAGGTGTTGAGTGCCTCAGCCATTGGAATAATAAAGATGTTGTTTTTTTTAATAAAAGTGTTTACTTTTTGTCTGTCTTTCTGTGAATGTAAGTTGATAGATTGTATAGGGGACACCCTTGTGTCACCAACAGTATTGAATACCTCTAAGTATGGGTATTCTGATATATATCACTAGAGTATTAAAGTTGTAATCTGTGATCATTAGTGTGTGGTACACACATACAATAATAGACAGAAAAATTAATCAAATCACACAATATAAAATATAAGATGAGTTAATAAATAAAATACTATACACATATATGAGAAATGATTATTAATAATAAATGCTTGTGCGTGAGCTTGCTATGAGACAGTATCTTCAAATTGTGGAGAAATATAATAACATATGGTTAGACACCCCTAGTGGTGTGGACGAAGCAGTATGGGATCAATATTAGTCACCCAGAAGACTGGACTATAGAATGTATCCGGATCTCTGCAGAGGATTATATAAAGGAACACAAAAAAGCCTATATGGTCTAGTATTGTTGAGACAAGCAGTGGGAGGTAGATAAATATACACTCACATTTGGTAGAGCACCTCCCTTAGTGCTATAGAGGCGTTTTTGAATACATCAGAGCTATAGAGTTGTTGATATACAATGCTGAATACTCGAGCAGACCCCACCCCTCACTTTGACGTCTTTGACTATACTGACCAATGTAAATATCTTGACAGAATATATTGTTGTACACCCCCCCTATACATGTTAAATAACGTTACCACCTTAGACTCTTTTTTTTTTTTTTTTTTTTTTTTGTGAATCGGTCAGCTTGTTATAACGGGAAAATCTTTCTAACAACAAAGTTTTTGATATATCAATAACTTTTATCCTTAACAGCACTAGCGATGTTGCTATATATAAAGTAGGTCCGTAAACAATGAATACACCAACTAGAGAACATCCCACCCTTGATCCTGATACCTAGCTCCTATTGAGTGTTGACATCTTGACAGTTGCATACTGACAGGAAGGTTACTCTTCATACTTAACCAGCCGTTAGCAATGAAAAAAGTCTCTCTGCTATTTTTGTTTCAAACAACTTGCCTTTAATTATGCAAGTATTGACAGGGACAAGATCTAAGTTAAAGTAAGTCCGTTCAGTTTGATACACTTCGTTTTTTTAGTAACCTAAATACTTACCACATTTTTGGTTCAGATGCACGGGGCACAAACACTGATATAAGGAATCCAGGTCCCCTAGGCATTGATTACTATTATGGTATACAGACATTTTTATATATATAAATTTTCCTCACCAATTGTATGTTCATTAATATAATACAACAATGATTTTACCAAATGCCACCTGTAGATAAATACTCACTAGTGTCATTTACTCGTCTGACTAATTATGACACATATGTTTCTAAATGTGATTGATATAGACACCCTCTGGCATTCCACACTGTTTAATATAAAAAGAGTGTATTTGTACTGCTACATGAATATTACATTTGTACCACTATGTGAATATTACTTTGTTTCAAGTATTAGGATTTACATGGTTCAGCTAATGATGTCAGAGTGCTGTGTCTATTTTTGATTGAATGTGATTTACTAATTAGTTGTATAAGGATAACATCCACTTCAGGTGTTGCTTGTTAATCAAATCTGTCAGTATGGTATATATTAAGTGTTTTTTGTTCATTTTTATTATGCCTGATGAAACAGCCACTGGTGGGCTGAGAAACGCGTTGCAATTGTTTTATACTTATTTTAATAAAGCAAGTTTTTATTTAAACTTACACTTGCTGCCATACTCTGTGTTGTTGTTTTAAACACTATCAACCTGAGACTCGACACTGGAAGTTCCTGACCCCTGTGGGATAAGTCTACTGGGTGACTATATTGACCCCATCTTGCCTCTATAGCACTAAGGGAGGTGCTCTACCAAATGTGAGTGTATATTTATTTCTCTACCTCCCACTGCTTGTCTCAACAA
Organism: Bombina bombina; assembly: GCF_027579735.1. NCBI lineage: Eukaryota > Metazoa > Chordata > Amphibia > Anura > Bombinatoridae > Bombina > Bombina bombina. The sequence continues at coordinate 180,153,003 of NC_069504.1, forward strand.
TACTAGGCCATATACGCTTTTTTGTGTTCCTTTATATAATCCTCTGCAAAGATCCGGATACATTCTATAGTCCAGTCTTCTGGGTGACTGATATTGATCCCAGACTGCTTCGTCCACACCACTAGGGGTGTCTAACCATATGTGAGTGTAATCATTAACATCTATCAAAAATTCTGTTCCATAGAATATTGGACCATGTTGCGCTTCTGTCTTTTTGTGTTGTTTGCAGCCTTCTGTAAAGGTATCTTAGCTATGGAGGACTCTGATAATAAATTAGAAGGTTCCGCTCCTTGAATACTGATTAATAATTCCTGTTCATATTGTGAGGACTCAGTGGTTTGCCTGCCTGCTCAATTTTGTTCCATTTGTCTAAGCACTGTTCTAAAGTCTAAGAAGGCAGACAAACCTACTAATACTCATAGCTAGGGCTGCAACTAACGATTATTTTCATAATCGATTAATCGGCCGATTATTTTTTCGATTAATCGACTAATCGGATAAAAAAAGAATCAATAATTGTTTCCTATATTTTAAATAAAATCCACATACTGAGTGTTACAAATATAAACTTCAGACTAAAACTTTACATTAACGCAACTGTTTGTCCAATTTTTAAGCAGCAGAGAACAGTTTTATAATTAAACAAAACAAAAACAAAACCTGTTTGAAAAGAGGTAGAACTAGAAAGAGACTATCACTGTTGATAACATTCTGTTATTCACTCTTTCAGAAACTTTGCATTGAAATGCAAAAATTTCAACATGTCCACATGCTTCTGCTAAGGCTCGTTCTCTGGTTGCAGCTATATTTTCTGCAGCAGAGAAAAGGCACTCAGATGGTGTTTAGGTGCTTGAGATGTACAAGTAGGGTTTTGCCCATTTCACCAAAGTGGAATATTTATCTTTGTTAGCTCTTCACCATGGCAAAAGGTTTTTCATCTTGGTAAGGGGCCTCTCAGTAAAGTAACCCTTGATTTCATTCTTATATAAAAAATATCTTGAATATCTATATGCAATGGTAAATAACCAGCTATAATGTTAGGGGAAAATATCTAGTCCGCTCTAAAAATAACAGATATCCTATTATATAAAAGGCCAAGTGTGTTTGTCCGAAGTGGTCATGTGCAGTAGAGACAGCACGAGTACAAACACACCTGGCCTTTGAGATCCCTACCTGATCTGCGGCAGAGGTGGGCGTGACCGGATGTGAAGGAGGCGATAGAGGGGGGGAGAGAGAGAGCAAAAGAGAGGGGGGGTGAGAGAGCACAAAAGAGGGTGGGAGAGAGAGCGCAAAAGAGGGTGGGAGAGAGAGAGTGTAAAAAAAGAGATAGGAAAGAGCTAAAGAGAGGGGGAAGAGAGTACAAAATTGATGGGAAAGAGCAAAAGAGAGGGAAGAGAGAGCAAAAGAGAGGGGGGAGAGAGAGAGCAAAAGAGAGGGGGACAGAGAAAATAAGAGGGGGAAAGAGAGAAAGCAAAAGAGAGGGGAGAGAGAGAGCGCAAAAGAGGGTGGTAGAGAGTGCAAAAGAGAGGGGGAGAGAGAGCGCAAAAGTGGCGGAAGAGAGAGAGCGCAAAAGAGAGGGGAGAGAGAGCACAAAAGAAAGGGGGGAGAGAGCACAAAAGAAAGGGGGAGAGAGAGCGCAAAAGAGAGGGGGGAGAGAGAGCGCAAAAGAGAGGGGGGAGAGAGAGCACAAAAGAGAGGGGGGAGAGAGCGCAAAAGAGAGGGGGGGGGAGCGCAAAAGAGAGGGGGAGAGAGAGCGCGCAAAAGAGAAAGGGGAGAGAGAGACGGCAAAAGAGAGGGGGGAGAGTGCGCAAAAGAGAGGGGGGAGAGAGAGTGCAGAACAGGGGGGGAGAGGAACGGGGGGGAGAGAAAGAGAGCGCAAACAGGGGGGAGAGAAAGAGAACGCAAACAGAGGGGGAGAGCGCAAAAGAGAGGGGTGAGAGAGAGAGCGCAGAACAGGGGGGGAGAGAAAGAGAGCGCAAACAGGGGGGGAGAGAGAGAGCGCAGAACAGGGGGGGAGAGTAAGAGAGCGCAAACACAGGGGGGGAGAGAAAGAAAGCGCAAACAGAGGGGGGAGAGCGAAAAAGAGAGGGGGAGAGAGAGCGCAAAGGAGAGGGGGAGAGAGAGCACAAAAGAGAGGGGGAGAGAGGGCGCAAAAGAGAGGGGAAGAAAGAGAGCAAAAGAGAGGGGTGAGGGAGAGAGAGAGAGCAAAAGAGAGGGGGAGGGAGAGAGCGCAAGGGGCGGGACCGCTGTACTGCAAAAAATGGCCCGTGTGAACAGGCTTTAGGATTAGTATACTTATAAAGGTTGAATCTGGTACATATCACAATTTATTAAAAATAATAAAAAACAAATCAAAAGTGCTAAGGACTGTATATCAATAACAGGACAAAGCCTTACACATTTATTTATACAGTACATATAATGAGCAATAGCAAGCAATACGCTAATAATTGTGCAAACAGATAATAGTGCACATCAATTTAAATAACTCCCATCAATCTAGAGCTAGAAGTAAATAACAAGCTTGGCACTATATCATGAAAAGCATAGTTCCAAATCACCTGATTTAATATAAACAATCCAAACGATGACTATTATATCTGGGTTGCACATAAGCCAGGGGTAGTTGTAAACATATACTGTCCTGAAAAAGTGAAAAGTAGATGTCCTTTAGGCTATTGACATAACCATAAAACACAATACCATGTGCAGGAGTTCATTGGAGTGAAGCAGCTGGTGTTGTGCACAGACCAACTAATCGATTATGAGATTCGTTGACAACTATTTTCATTATCAATTATGACGATTAGTTGTTGCAGCTCTACTCATAGCGCTATTAGCCCCTCTGAGCCGTCTACCTCTCAGGAATCAGTGTCCCGAGAGACTACTACCCTTTCTACACTACCCGCTCCACATGCAGTTCCCCGCGACTCTACTAATCCTCCATCTGAAGGGGCCTTTTTCCTGCGGACTTTACCACGCAGTTACAATCGGCGGTGTCTGCGGCCCTGAGTACCTTACCTTGCTCTAGCAAATGTAAGAGAAAGGTTATACATAGTTCTCCTGACCTATCTATCTATTGGGTCCTTGTAAAGCGCAAACTAATCACCCGTGAGGGTCTCAAGGCGCTATGGGAGGGGGGGGGAGAGGGGGGCTAAGGGAAGACAATTCAGTTGAAGAGCCGGGTCTTGAGGTCCTTCCTAAAGTTTGTAAGGGAGGTGGATTGTCTGAGGTGCAACGGGAGGGAGTTCCATGACCTTGCTGCCATATAGGAGAAGGATTTCCTCCAGCTGTTTTTTTCTTCTTGATGCGGGGGATGACTGCGAGTGCTTGGTCGGCAGAGCGGAGTTGTCTGGAGGGGGTGTAGAAATTGACACGGTGGTTGATGTATTCAGGACCGATATTGTGGAGGGCCTTGAATGCATGGGTTAGGAGCTTGAAGGTGATTCTCTTGTTGACAGGGAGTCAGTGTAGGTTCCTTAGGTGTTCGGTGATGTGGTTTTGGCAAGGGATGTCGAGGATGAGTCTGGCCGAGGTGTTCTGGATGCGTTGGAGTCGTTTCTGGAGCTTGATGGTGGACCCGGCGTAGAGTGCATTGCCGTAGTTCAGTCGACTACTGGGTGACAGATTTTCTAGTTTCGGTGGGGATCCACTTGAAGATTTTTCGCAGTAGGTGGAGTATGTGAAAACAAGTCAAAGAGACGGCGTTGACTTGGCGGTCCATAGAAAGTGATGAGTCAAGGATGACGCCTAGATTTTGTGCGTGGTGTGTTGGAGTTGGAGGGTGTCAGAGGGCTGTGGGCCACCTGGAGTCATCCCATGCAGATTTGGTGGGTCCGAGGAGGAGGATGTCGGTCTTGTCAGTTTTGAGTTTGAGACGGTTGTGGTTCATCCAGGTGGCGATTGCTGTAAGTCCTTCGTGGACGTTTTTCTTGGCTGTGGCGGGGTCTTGGGTGAGTGAGATGATTAACTGGGTGTCGTCGGCGTAGGAGACGATGTTGAGGTTGTGTTGTCAGACGATGGCGGCGATGGGGGCCATATAGATGTTGAAGAGGGTGGGGCTAAGAGAGGAGCCTTGGGGTCCAAGATGTGGTTGGTCTCGATGTGGTCAACAAGTTGTGCGTTGATGGCCTTCTAGATTACATTGGCTGGAAAGGGGAATAGAGAGATGGGACGGTAGTTTTTAGGATCTATGGGGTCAGCTGTGGGTTTCTTCAGCAGGGGTTTCAGCTCTGCATGCTTCCAGTCTTCTGGGAAGGTACCAGTTTTAAAACCCGCTTTGTTGAATATGTGGTGCTTGCATGGGTCTGAGGGTGCTCCGGAGTGGATAGATTTCATGATTCTGAGTGTGTCCTCCGTGGTGAGGGGGATCCAGGTAGTCCGTAGAGGGTGGTGGGTTTGGGTGAGGTGGGGGTGGGTGGGTCGGCTGTGAGTGGTGAGTTCTGGAGCTCGAGGCTGTCGTAGATGTTGGTGATCTTGCGGTGGAAGTAAGTAGCGATGTTGTCGCAGAGGTCCTGGGAGGGTGGGATGTCGTTAGTGTCACTGTTGGGTTTGGAGAATTCCTTGATGACTGTGAACAGCTCCTTGCTGTTGTGGGTTTTGGCGTGGATTCTGTCTAGGATAGCGGTTTTCTTTGTGGTTTTTATGAGGTGGTGGTGGATGGTGACGGCTTCTTTGTAGACGGATTTGTCCGAGGGGGACTTGTTAGATCTCCATGTTCTCTCTAATTGTTTGCAGTGGCGTTTGGAGTCCTGGAGGGTGGGGGTGAACCAGCTGCCCTTGTTGGTGGGCTGGCGGCTGGACGGTTTCTTGAGGGGGGTGAGGGTATTTGCGCAGTCTTTGATCCAGCGATGTAGGTGGCGGGCGGAGGAGTTGGCGTTAGTGGAGGTCACTGCGGGGGACTTGATCAGGGTGGAGTGCAGTTGTTCTTGGGTGATGTTATTCCAGTTTCTCTGGGGCGGGTGGTGATGCAGGAGGTGTGTGGTGGGTTTGTTGAAGGAGAAGTGTATACAGTGATGGTCAGTCCAGTGGAGTTCGGTTATGTGGTTGACTGAGATGTGGTTGCCTGCGGAGAAGATCGGGTCGAGGGTGTGTCCGGCTATGTGGGTTGGGGCGTTTACAAGTTGCTTCAAGTTGACCTAGAGTCATCTAAATATTTGTCGGATTTAGCTACTATGTCCCAGCTATCCGAGGATGAGTTAACCTCTGTAGCTTCAGAGGGTGACATTTCTGAGTCGGAGACTTCAGTTTTGAAACCTCCTTCAGCGGAGGAACCCTCCTTTAGCTTTAGAATTGAGCATCTGCGTTTTTTTTTAAAGAAGGTTCTGTCTACGCTAGAGGTTCCAGAGGCTGCACTCCCTGAGGAACCTAAGATTCCTAAACTAGACAGGGTTTATGAAGACAGGAAGGTCCCTCTGACCTTTCCTGTGCTAGTTAAGATGGCGAACATTATTAGTAATGAATGGGAAAGAATAGGATCTTCTTTTTCCCCCTTGTCTACTTTGAAAAAAATGATTCCTGGTCCCTGACTCTCAATTGGATTTGTTGGGCTCTATCCCTAATGTGGATGGCGCTATTTCTACGCTGTCTAAGCGTACTACTATCCCCCTAGAGGGTAGTTCTTCTTTCCTTCTTAATATGAGTCGAGTCGACTGCATCATTCATTACTTGTGGGAATACAGAACCTGGCCACTAGGAGGCGACAAAGACACCCCAAACAGAGGCTTAAATACCTCCCCCACACCCCTCATCCCCCAGTCATTCTTTGCCTTTTGTCACAGGAGGATGGCAGAGAAGTGTCATAAGATTTTGGAGTAGTCTCTTATGGAGGGTAGTACCCTTCGGCATGGGACTGGAGTTTTAAGTAGTCTTGATAAACTCTCAGTGAGAGCATTGATGAATGTTAGGACGACTCTGGTACTCCCTCTTTACCGAAATCTAATATCTGCTTTTATTGTGAGGAGGCTACGGTATACCCGCCTGCTCATTTATGTTCCACATGCCTTGATAAAGTACTTCTATCTAAGAAAACCAAGATGTTTGGTACCACTGAGCTGTCCACCTCTGAGGGGTCTCCGTCTCGTGAGGTGCGTTCCCTGCTGTCATCTCCTATTACACATGCAGTTTCCCATTGCATTGCTAGTCCTCCTCCGGGAGGGGCCCTCTTACCACCAGACTTTACTGATCAGCTACAAACAGCAGTGTCTGCGGCCTTCAGAGCTTTACCTCGCCCTGCTAAGCGCAAGCGAAAGGTCAAATATTGCTATCCTTCCCAGGGGTCATCTACAAACTTGTTGGATTTATCTGATACAAGATTATCCGCTGATGGGGACGCCTCTGATACTTCATAGGATGCTCTTTCTGGGTCGGAATCTGCGGCCTTTAAACCTCCGACTGCAGAGGAACCAGACTTTAGATTTAGGATTGAGCATTTACACTTTCTGTTAAAAGAAAGGAAAGGGTCCTAATTTTCATCCCTTTCGTTCTGATAAATCCCAACGCCAGCAGCCCTCCACAAAGCCTGAGCAGTCCAAGGGAACTTGGAAACCGTCTCAATCTTGGAATAAATCCAAGCAGAACAAAATTGGCATGAAGGGGCGGCCCCCGATCCGTTGCTGGATTGTGTTGAGGCAGACTATCTCTTTTTGTGGAGGTTTGGCTTGGGGACGTACAAGACCCTTGGGTTCTGGAGGTCATCGCTCAAGGTTACAGGATAGGTTTCAAATCTCATCCAGCCAGGAGCAGATTCCTCTTATCAAACCTGTCTTCCAGACCAGAAAAACGAGAAGCTTTTCTAGGGTGCGGGAGGGCTCTCTCCTCCCTGGGAGTAATTGTGCTGGTACCTCTAGCAGAAAGAGGTCTGGGGTACTACTCTAACTTTTTTGTGGTTCCAAAGAAGGAGGGTACGTTTCAACCGATTCTTTACCTAAAGTGCTTAAACAAGTTCCTGTCAGTCCCATCGTTCAAGATGGAGACGATAAGTTCCATTCTGCCCTTAGTTCAAGAGGGACAGTTCATGACTACAATAGACTTGAAGGATGCTTACCTTCATGTGCCAATACACAAGGATCACTTCAAGGTTTTAAGATTCATGTTTCTGGACCAGCACTTCCCAGTTTGTTGCTCTTCCATTTGGGCTAGCTACTGCCCCAAGAGTCTTTACAAAGGTTCTGGGGGCTCTGCTCGCTGTGGCGAGATCCAGCGGTATTGCAGTAGCGCCATACTTGGACGACATTCTGGTTCAGGCTCTGTCCTGTCGGCTGACCGAGGACCATTCAAGAGCTCTTCTACTTCTTCGATCTCATGGATGAAAGATAAACTTTGGAAAGAGTTCTCTAATTCCCAGTACCAGGGTGGAGTTCCTGGGTATGATAATAGATTCCAAATCCATGAGGATATTTCTTACAGACCAGAGACGTTGCAAAATTACTTCCAATTGTCTTGGCCTCCAGACCTCCTTAAGGCTCTCTATGGCCCGGGGTATGGAGGTAATTGGACTTATGGTGTCCAGCATAGATGTCCTCCCATTCGCCAGATTCCATCTCAGACCTCTTCAGCTGTGCATGCTGAGGCAGTGGAACGGCGACCACTCTGATCCGTCTCAACAGTTTTCTCTGGACAACCGGTCGAGAGAATCGCTCTCTTGGTGGCTCTGTCCAGATCACCTGTCCCAAGGGACATCCTTCTTGAGACCATCCTGGGAGATTGTGACTACAGACGCAAGTCTATCAGGATGGGGAGCTGTTTGGGGTGCCAGGAAGGCACAGGGCCTGTGGACTTGAGAGGAATCTCTCTCTTCTCAATCAACATTTTGGATCTTCGAGTGATCTTCAATGCTCTTAAGGCTTGGCCTCTACTGGGTTCGTCCCAGTTTATCAGATTCCAATTAGACAACATAACCTTGGTGGCTTACATCAACCATCAGGGGGGAATGAGGAGCTCCCTAGCAATTGGGGAAGTATCTCGGATTCTGGAATGGGCGGAGGCCCACAACTGCTCGCTTCCAGCAATCCACATTCCCGGTGTGGACAACTGTGATTTTCTCAGCAGACAATCGTTTCATCCGGGGGAATGGTCTCTCCATCCCGAGGTGTTTGCAGAGATTTGTAACAGATGGGGGACGCCGGAGATAGATCTCATGGTGTCCCGACTCAATACCAAGCTACCCAGATACGGGTCGTGGTCCAGGGATCCTCAGGCAGAGCTGATAGATTGGAGGTTCAGCTTAGTTTATATTTTACCACTTCTCCCTTTTGTAGTGGCCCGCATCAAGCAGGAACAAGCTTCGGCTATTCTAATTATTCCATCGTGGCCACAAAAGGATGTGGTTTGCGAATCTGGTGGGGATTTCTTTGTCTCCTCCATGGAGGTTACCTTGTCGCAGGGATCTGCTGGAACAGGGTCCTTTGGTTCATCAGAATCTAGATTCTCTGCAGCTGACTGCAAGGAGTTTGAACGCTTAGTCCTAGTCAAGAGAGGTTTTTCTGAGAGAGTGATTGATACGCTTATTCAAGCTAGAAAGCCGGTCACCCGTTGCATCTATCATAAGGTGTGGAGGACCTACTTATTCTGGTGTGAAGAACGTGGATTCCCCTGGCATAAGGTCAAGGTGTCCGGGATTCTTTGCTTTCTCCAAGATGGTTTGGAGAAGGGACTTGCCGCTAGTTCCTTAAAGGGACAGATTTCGGCTCTATCTGTGCTATTGCACAAGAGGCTCGCTGAGCTTCCTGATGTACAGTATTTTGTTCAGGCTCTGTCTAGAATCAAACCTGTGTTTAGACTTACCGCTCCTCCCTGGAGCTTAAATCTAGTTCTTAAGATTTTGCAGAGGGCTCCATTTGAGCCTATGCATTCGGTTGACATTAAATTACTGTCGTGGAAGGTCCTTTTTCTACTGGCTATTGCTTTGGCACGCAGAGTCTCTGAGATGGCGGCCTTGCAATGTGAGCCTCCTTACCTGGCTTTTCATGCTGATAAGGCTGTTCTTCGTACTGGGTTGGGGTTTCTCCCTAAGGTTGTGTCTGATCGCAAATTAAATCAGGAGATTGTGGTTCCTTCCTTGTATCCCAATCCTCCTCCTTCAAAGGAACAATTGCTTCATAATTTGGATGTGGTTCAGGCTTTGAAATTCTATCTTCAGGCTATGAAGGAATTTAGACAGATTTCGTCCTTGTTTGTGGTCTATTCTGGGAGGGCAGAAGGCTTCTTCCACTTCCCTATCCTTTTGGTTGAGGAGCGTTATTCGCTTGGCATATGAATCAGCGGGACATGAGCCTCCTCAGAGGATTACGGCTCATTCGACTAGAGCTGTGGCTTCATTCACATACAAAAAAATCAAATTTATGTCAATAAATCCTTGAGTATTGCAAAAAAATCAAATTTATGTTAATAAATCCTTGAGTAGTGCATAAAAGTGGTATGAGGTGAATATTATATATGATGTATAATATAACATAATATGTCTCATCGTGGTTTATTTTGATATTTATTATGTGTGATTTTTATCACATTTTGGGATCGAATATACTATGTAATTATAAAAATTACAAATTATTCTAAAGAAATCGGAACACTAGGACACTATTTATGATACAGTGCATACCATTTAGTTGAGTCAAGTTAATATTAGGTTAATGTTTCGCTGTAAATTTCATACATGCTGCTTGTGGAGTGCAGCATTGGAAAAACTACCGTAGTATAGAAACCCCCACTAATACCCATAAAGTACAATGTTAGAATATATTATAAAGAGGACAGATTATTTCGCAAAAAGTTTTTGGCTATGAATATTTCTAGATATAGAAAGAAAACCACCGAGGTTAAATTCATATGTACTCCGGCCAAATAATCAAGTTTTGGGATCTTTAAGGCCATTAATAGTTATATTCTTCGAGAATGGGGAAGAGACATCTGGGTTTTAGTTGGCCCAAAATAAGCGATCATTATGTATAATATGGTGCCACACACGGAAGACATTTGCAGCTGATAGGGGAGCGCGATCTCTGTGCATAATACTGAAAGGTATTCTATGTAACGAACATATGTGCACACACCCCCATGTGGCTTGTTTACTATTGGCTAAGGAAAGACGTGTAACAACCAATAGAAACCCCTATGAAACCTATACCCGGAAGTGTAATCCGTGCAAAAGTGGTGGACACTGCTAAATGCAGCCTATCACAATGTAAACATACAATCAAATGAAACTAAATTCTTACACGCATAATATATACACATGGTTTATTTATATGCACATATACAGTCTTATGGATATATAATAGGAATGGAGAAATATTTCTACCTACAATACGGGTTAGTATCGATCTATTTTCTATCACTTGTTATCAGTATGGATTATGGAATATAGGGAGATATTACTGATGGATGATCTATATAATATATATAGTATAGGAATAGACAATCACTGTTGGGAGATCTATAGAATAGGAAGAAAATCCCCCTTACACTTATACATATACGCATATCAGATTCTCACAACAAATAGAAAGTTAGTCCTTTGTACACATACACGTATATTATATTTTAAATAACAAGTAGAAAGACAGTTTTCCTGCATATATATAAGTATATTGGATTTCCATAACATTTTGTAAGATATATGAATTAGGAGACTAGCCACCTTGGACAGGTGTCAGTGATTAACTGTTAAAAACACCCCTTTGAAAGGAGGATAATGTTTGTTAGCTGGCTATATAAAGCAGAGGTAGGAATAAGAACAATTATATGCCTGATGAAACGGTGCAAAACCGAGAAACGCGTTCCATTATTGGGGTAATTGTTAACCCCTTTTTTTATCCACCCAACACAGCAATTGTTCTGTTGTGTTTTTTAACTTTTGTTTTTAATAAATATTTTTATTTTACTGGAAATACGCCTTTGAGTGGATATCTTTACCTACCTACTGTCCTGCTGATACATAAGAGTCTCTCTACCTTTTTGGGACTTTGTGTTACCTATTGGAGCCATTTGATTACAGCATCAAGAAATCTGATTTGGGGTGAGCTGCTACACCTGCCTAAAATTTGCAGCTTGTTTCTACCAGCACATAAGTGTGCTCATGGAGTATGTGAGTAACCATCTGTACCACTGAAAATATTGTCAGTTATATTTTTAACAGTCTGCACATGTAGTGCTTTTTTCTCTGTGTCTCCTATTCTATTTCCAGCATCACAGTACTACCTATTTGAATCTGCAGTCTGCTACTACTAGCACATTGGTGTGCTTGTGAAGTGTGTGAGTATCCATTTGGCTCTACTACTATTATTACTGGCTTTTATATCTGTTGATCCTACACATGAGGCGCCCCTCTATTTTCTTCTATTCCTCATAGTTATACCCGGACCAGTCGGCGAGGAGGAGGCAGCTACCACAGGGCTTTTCCACTTGGTTTTGAAAAGGACTTATTTTTGCCTTGATTTTGAATTTATATTTAGATTTCTCTCATTTAGAGAGGATTGTATTCTGTTGTATTTTATTTTATTTATTTTTTAGCTATTTGTATTGTAAACACAATTACTAATCTGTATTTTCTAAGAGTATATAGATTAACATTATTATCTGTATTATCACTAGCGCCCCCTTTCTTTGCTGTAAGGCTATATATACATCCTTTTAGGACTTGTTCCTTTTAGAGGTTCTCTTCCTTTGAGTCGAGACTTTCTGGACTTCGTTCGGTTTTTCTGGCGGGTTTGGCTGCTTAATTAGGAAGTGAAGGCCGTGAGGCTCTATCTTCCTTCGGGAGTTAGTTGTCTCCATATCAGGGGCGATAGGAAGTGTTGTCTCTTTTTCCAAGCTTTTTGCTTAGGGGATGTTTTTCTGCCTGGGTTTGGGATGATTTGCATTCTTCTCCCTTGGGCGTAGTCCTCTGGAACGTTAATCTGAAAGGATTATGGAGACTAGCCTTTCTTTTCTTCTCTCTCTTTCGGGTGACTCTGTTCTCGTTCTCATTTCCCTTAGAGTTGCCCTTGGGGCCTTTGGGCTCTAGAGAAATTGCGGGACTTTGTTGTGGCCTAGCACCTGATTGGGGGGTGTTGACCTCCAGCTAAGGGTGTTCTCTTCCCTATGGGATGGGATTTACGAGTGAGTCCTGTACCCGTTCTCCGGGGTTCCCCAGTTATCATCCCCTGTGAGGTCTGATTGATTCAGACGGGGTATTTTGGGTTCCATGGGGGTGTCGTTTGTTCTAGGACGATTCTGTGTCCAGGGTTCTTGTCTTGGATCATTCTTGGATGTCTGGAGACTTATGATCCTGTGGACTGGTTCAGGGCGACCCAGTTTTTTCAGGGACCCTATGTTGCGACATAGGGGCTAGCTCATGTGCTTGCAAGCAGGAAGGCCAGAGTTCACATCCACCTTCGGGTACTGGTTATACACTTTAAGGCCTGACTTGTCCTTCGGATGGAGTATGCTCCTCTTCATGGGGAGTTTTTTTATCTGTTGGGTCCTAACAGTAAAAACTTGCTACGCTATTCTCAGCGTTAACCGCGCCGTTTCCTCAGGCTGGTGACTAGCCTGAGGAAACGGCGTGGTTAACGCTGAGAAACGCGGAGCGAGTTTTTACTGATTTTATCTTTAACATCTGTTGTTATGACTGCATGTTATTGTTATTTTATTGTCATATAAAGCTTTTTTAAACTTTATATCTGGTGTCTCCTATTTTTGTATCTGCTGCCTGCATCGTTTACCGGAGGACAAACCTTTTGACTGACATATGTGTACTGGGACACCATAATATTCCCAGTAAGCGTTACTTGCACTATCGTGTGCGCTTTATTTCTCCAACATAGGTGTGTCCGGTCCACGGCGTCATCCTTACTTGTGGGATATTCTCTTCCCCAACAGGAAATGGCAAAGAGCCCAGCAAAGCTGGTCACATGATCCCTCCTAGGCTCCGCCTACCCCAGTCATTCTCTTTGCCGTTGTACAGGCAACATCTCCACGGAGATGGCTTAGAGTTTTTTAGTGTTTAACTGATTTACCACAAAATTTGGAAAAAATATATCTGTTGGTGTGAATCTAAAGGATTCCCTTGGGACAAGGTTAAGATTCCTAGGATTCTATCCTTCCTTCAAGAAGGATTGGAAAAAGGTTTATCTGCAAGTTCCCTGAAGGGACAGATTTCTGCCTTGTCTGTGTTACTTCACAAAAAGCTGGCCGCTGTGCCAGATGTTCAAGCTTTTGTTCAGGCTCTGGTTAGAATTAAGCCTGTTTACAAACCTTTGACTCCTCCTTGGAGTCTCAATTTAGTTCTTTCAGTTCTTCAGGGGGTTCCGTTTGAACCCTTGCATTCCGTTGATATTAAGTTATTATCTTGGAAAGTTTTGTTTTTAGTTGCAATTTCTTCTGCTAGAAGAGTTTCAGAATTATCTGCTCTGCAGTGTTCTCCTCCTTATCTGGTGTTCCATGCAGATAAGGTGGTTTTACGTACTAAACCTGGTTTTCTTCCAAAAGTTGTTTCTAACAAAAACATTAACCAGGAGATTATCGTACCTTCTCTGTGTCCGAAACCAGTTTCGAAGAAGGAACGTTTGTTGCACAATTTGGATGTTGTTCGCGCTCTAAAATTCTATTTAGATGCTACAAAGGATTTTAGACAAACATCTTCCTTGTTTGTTGTTTATTCCGGTAAAAGGAGAGGTCAAAAAGCAACTTCTACCTCTCTCTCTTTTTGGATTAAAAGCATCATCAGATTGGCTTATGAGACTGCCGGACGGCAGCCTCCCGAAAGAATCACAGCTCATTCCACTAGGGCTGTGGCTTCCACATGGGCCTTCAAGAACGAGGCTTCTGTTGATCAGATATGTAGGGCAGCGACTTGGTTTTCACTGCACACTTTTACCAAATTTTACAAGTTTGATACTTTTGCTTCTTCTGAGGCTATTTTTGGGAGAAAGGTTTTGCAAGCCGTGGTGCCTTCCATTTAGGTGACCTGATTTGCTCCCTCCCTTCATCCGTGTCCTAAAGCTTTGGTATTGGTTCCCACAAGTAAGGATGACGCCGTGGACCGGACACACCTATGTTGGAGAAAACAGAATTTATGTTTACCTGATAAATTACTTTCTCCAACGGTGTGTCCGGTCCACGGCCCGCCCTGGTTTTTTTAATCAGGTCTGATAATTTATTTTCTTTAACTACAGTCACCACGGTACCATATGGTTTCTCCTATGCAAATATTCCTCCTTAACGTCGGTCGAATGACTGGGGTAGGCGGAGCCTAGGAGGGATCATGTGACCAGCTTTGCTGGGCTCTTTGCCATTTCCTGTTGGGGAAGAGAATATCCCACAAGTAAGGATGACGCCGTGGACCGGACACACCGTTGGAGAAAGTAATTTATCAGGTAAACATAAATTCTGTTATTGTGAGTACCCACCTATCTGGGATCCATCTAAGGGGTTCTTACATCTTACCTGTCTGCACTAGGAGTCGCCCTCTCTCTTTACATTTTACAGACTTCCAAATCTACTACTGATTACAGGAGGAGCTGCCCTCGATTGTGCACAGTCTACTGGGATACTGCTGAGTTCCCAGATCGCTATCCTCGGCACTATCTTTGCCGCTATACTCTGTGTCTATTATTCTATTATTAGTCAGTATTAAGTCACACATTTATTGGCTACACTAGGAGGCGCCCTTTCTGTTTTTTTTGTATTTATACCTTCAAGTTCCGATACACAGGGAACATTTTCTGTTCCTGAGGTTTGCCTTTCTGTACCAGCACTTCCAGTTCATAGCTCTTCCGTTTGGCCTAGCTACTGCTCCATGGATATTTTCGAAGGTTCTGGGGGTTCTACTAGCCGTTGCCAGAACACAAAGTATTGCAGTAGCTCCTTACCTGTACGATATCTTGGTGCAGGCACCATCTTTTCGTCTAGCCGAAGAACATTTGGAGTCCCTTCTCAGTCTTCTTTAATCACATGGATGGAAAATAAACTTGAAAAAGAGTTCTCTTACTCCAAGTACAAGGGTGAATTTCCTGGTGACAATAATAGACTCTATATCCATGAGAATATTCCTCACAGATCAGACACGTTGCAAGCTAACTACTGCATGTCTTGGCCCCCTTGAGACCCTCAGTGGCTCAGTGTATGGAGGTGATTGGACTCATGGTATTTTTGTATGTACATCATTCCTTTTGCCAGATTCCATCTCAGACCCTTACAACTATGGAGTCAATGGAACGGCAACCATTCAGATCGGTCTCAACAGATTGTGCTGGACAACCTGTTGAGAGACTCGCTTTCTTGGTGGCTCTGTCCAGATCATCTGTCCCAAGGCATGTGCTTTTTGAGACCGTCCTGGGAGATTGTGACTACGGCGCAAGTCTTTCCGACTGGGGAGCTGTTTGGGGTGCCAAGAAGGCACAAGGACTGTGGATTTAGGAGTCCTCCTCCCTTCTGATCAATAAATTGGAACTTCGGGCAGTCTTCAATGCCTTGAAGGCTTGGCCCCTTCTGGGTTCGTTACAGTTTATCAGATTTCAATCAGACAATATAACCTTGGTTGCCAACATCAACCATCAGGGGGAAACAAGATGTTCCTTGATGATGAGAGAAGTATCTCAGATACTAGAGTGGGCAGAGACTCGGATGTACGCTGTCAGCTATCCACATTCTGGGTGTGCACAACTGGAAGCGGACTTCCTCAGCAGGCAATCCTTTTACCCAGGGGAATGGTCTTTCCACCCAGAGATGTTTGCAGAGATATGCAGCAAGTGGGGGACGCCGGAGATAGATCTCATGGCATCCCGTCTCAATACCAAGCTACCCAGGTATGGGTTAAAGTCGAGGGATCCTCGGGCGGAATTGATAGATGCCCTATCAGTACCATGGAGGTTCAGACTCGTATATCTTTTTCTTCCATTACTGATTCTCCCTCGTGTGGTGGCTCGCATTAAGCAGGAGTGAGCATATGTTTCAACAAATGGGAACCAAAGAAATAAGATAATAGAAGTAAATTGGAAATTTAGATAAAATGGCATCCTTTATCTGAATCATGAAAGTTTAGTTTTGACTTTGTCTGTTTAAAGGGACTTCATACTTAAATGTTGAAGCACTTGAAAGTGATGCAGCATAGATGTAAAAAGCTGACTAGAAAATATCACCTGAACATCTCAATGTAAAAAATATTTACTTCAAAAGTTCCTAAGTATCCACATCCCACTGTAAAGAGACATTAAGCAGACAATCAAAATGCTAGTCCCAGGACTTGTGCAGGCACTGTCCTGTTATTTTCCTATTCAGTTTAAGGAAGTTTACTATGAAATCTCATTTGATCACAGCAAAGCAATGAATGACCTCAGCGCTGCTGCTGTCTGGCTATTGTTTTTTTTTTTTTTTTTTGGTTTGTTTTTTTTCCAACTTGCAGCTGGAATGCTGCTGAAGTATAACTGTTCATAGAGCACTTATTCTGGTGAGCTGAAGAAATTGTGGGGTAAAATATCTTCCTTTCTTACATAGAGATGTTCAGGTGATATTATGTTATGTTGCATCACTTTCAAGTGATTTAGTATATGAGTATTACGTCCCTTTAATGATGCTTGTGTGAAAAGAAGCAGTACATTGTTTCTAAGCAATCATTTTTTTTACTTTTCTTTGTTTTGTATATTGATATTATTCCAAGGTCATGTATATACAAAATGATTTAATGTATGTAATAGAATATTATTTAAGATAGTATAGTGTATACTCTTAAATGATTAAGTATATACAAAAAAAAAAAAAAAAAATAAGCAGTAATCATCTCAGGTTTTCTTTTCCCATGATGATTTTGTCACCTTTTGTGAATAGCTTTAAAAGCATTTTTCTCAAATGTGGATGGGTCAAACTGAGATCAACTACAAACATATGGTATCAAATTCAGGAAATGTTGTTGGGGTTTTTTTTTATTATAATTTTTTGTGTTGCAGAAAAGAACATTTTGGTATGTAGGTGATCTCCTAATTCAGTTTTAACTCACCAATTCCCTTTTTAGGGTTTGGTATGTTCCATGAGACGAGTTTTACATATGTAAATTATCCCCTTTCTGTAATACAAGTAGCACCATCAAGCAATATTTTTTTAAATTTTTAGGTAGTAATTTGGAAAAATTGACTAATGTAAAAGAAGCTGTTTAGTATCACCCAGATTCCTTAGCTGCATCTGAAGTGTAATATATAAAATCATCTCGAAAGCAAGAGAGGAAGTCAAGTTGGATAGATTGGGCAACAAGGGACGGGGAGTATCCTGGAATTTGTGTTGGCATAATGTTTCTTTTTAGTCAGTTAAAATAATGGCAGCGTTGTGTGCATTGGTTGTGTACATGGTGTATATTGAGCTGAAAAAAATCATATTCTATAAAATACATTTAATGATTCATTATACATTTATATCCAGTTCTAGTTCTGTATTGTCCAGATATTGTTTTCATATTTTTATTGTAACTGATATTTTTATTGAAACTGTCACAGTTTGCTAACTTAGAAATCAAGTAAAAAATCCAGTAACCTATTCTACTAACCAGGTGGCAGTGTTTACATAGTGGCAGGAGGGATGTACTAAAAAATCTATATAATAGTATATTTCCATGCATGCTTTTTCTTTTTTCCAGCAAACCCTCCTCTCCACGCTCTGAGCAGCACTTTAACAAATTCGTTCTGTAACTGTTCAAATATATGTATTAGAAATGGAAATAAATAAGACAAATCTAAACTGCCTTTAAATCTCAAAAACATCTTGGGGACATCTGTTCTACATTTTTTAATACTTTATTTACTGCTCAGACATTTTTCGCTCTAATACTTATTTTTTTATTTGTAGCCATATACAGATATTGTACTGTATCATAGTATCTTTTCAGATTTGCATTTCTTTTAAAAAGAAAAAAACATTTCTTTATTAGGGCTAAAAAAAACAGTTTACAAATACTTCAGATCGATAAAATCAAATGATAAAAGTACAGTTGTCGTGATCACATATCACATCCTGAATAGCTGGTACAGTGAGAAACGCTCTCAAAACAGTTTGATGTCAAGAGCATATAAATTCGCCATTATTAGTATTCCTCTGTTTATAAATATAAATTTTCTTTGAAAATGTCCCCTTGAATTTGCTTTTTAAACTTCAATTTTATTTTTTGCTAATCTAAAATAATATACATAGCTGAATAACCCTATTTTTGGTGGTGTCAATAATTATAATTGCAAAAATATTAACTATGAAATATATCTTATAATTTAACAAAGTTTGTTGTGAATATGCTGAAATGTTTAAATCACGTTTCTGTCTAGAATAAATTAATTTTCGGTTTATTTTTTCATCTTTAATTTTAGGTACTCAGTATGTTTTCCCTTGGCTTTCAAAAAGTACCAAAGCAGCACATTTTGTTTGCTGCAGAGAACAAAAAAGAAACAGAGGGATTCTCCCAATATGTATTTTAAAGCCTTTAATCTTTAAAGCATCATAAATTTGATGCTGGCAAAGATAAAGATTAGATCAGTGAAAAGAACAAAGTCCTTGGCAGGTTAGCAGGTCATGTAGCATGGAAAATATATAATTTTTTTAGTAAATAATACAGTTGACCCCATGACTTAAAGATTAACTGTTTGCTGTGTCAAAAGAAAAATGTTTTTATTTAATATATTTGGATACCGTCCCTATTGTTACAGTTGGCTTAACTAATTTGTTTTTTATTTATCTGTAGTTACTCGGCTACAACTGATATAGAAGTATTTTTACATGGCATTGGTCTTGAACACTTGACAGATTTGTTCAAGGTAAAAATGTAATTGTTATATTTTAATTTTAAATTAAATTTATTTGAAATAAAAAAAAGTCTAAGTGTTTCAGAATTGGTAACTCATGATCAATTTATATATTGTGAAAATAATTTTTCTACACAGTCATTTTTACTTTCAAAATATACATTTAGTAGTGAAAGCCATGTCTATAATAGATTTGATTTAGACATGTATGTTTGAATGTTAGAATGTTAGAATGCTAGAATACACTCATTTATTTATATATATATATATATATATATATATATATATATATATATATATATATATATATATAATTGTGCCAAATTGAGTTTTTCTGGAAGTAGATAAAATGCATAAATATAGTATTTTTTTTCTCTCGCTCCCTAGGACAGTGACTTAACACTGAGACAACTGTTATGTTTGGAGGAAGAAGAGTTTAAAAAGGTGCGTATTGTTAATTTTAGAACTGCGTGAGGACATTGAATAAGTGGTTCATCTTTTATATTTAAAATTGTAAATTACATAATAATCTAAACATGTTTAACTTTTCACTTAAAAGGAACACATGGTGTGTTATTTGCATTAGAAATAAGTATTTTATGCCTTCTATGCTTCAGCAAGATTTATTGTTTAATAATTTTTCTTCACACTTCCTTCTTCCCTGTTGGAGTTTCATTGCATTTAGCGACCCTATAATGTAATTTTTAGGCTTGTGTAAAGGTTTAAAATGTTGTAATACAGCATCAGTTTTATTTAGTTTATTATTTTTAACATGTAATAATGTATAATGTTTTTTTATTTAACAAAGGTGATGTTATCAGTTGCCTTATCAATTACCTTGGTATTTTATTTTTTGAGAATAAAAATTTGTAGATTTGTTTTTATTTTTCCCAGATGGGGCTCTGAAGTTAGTTTTTTTTTTTTTTTTTATTATTATTTTTTTCTTTGCAGGGTCATTATTTGAGCATTATGATATATGCTGAGCGGGATTTTGTTCTAGAGTTTTTACAGTGGTTTTGACCTAGTCACTAACTGAAATTAAATTGCTAATTTGATTGGCAGAACTCACATTCGGTGCTATTTTACATATTGTTATACTTGCTGATTTGCTGTTTGCAGTACTTATCACTTATCAGTACTTATTATTTATGACTGCATTAAATTGCATAATGTTGCTAAAAAAAAAGTGTGTTAAAATGATTAAAAATGTTAGGTTTTATTCAGATACTTTACAAGGGTATTTTTGGCTTATTTCAGTTACCAGCATTTTGTGTTTTTCTTTCTTTTGAACATTTTAAAATGTATTTTAGTTTCTTAGCCATAGACTTGGAGATTCTTCCATAGCAGGTCTTTGCTTTGCTAACACTACCATAACACTGAATTACTGAATTAATTATATGCTTGGCACGATAGAAAGCACACCACAATTGGAATAATCCAATGTAAATCTGAGGTTTGCTAATCTTTTCTCCTTTTTTTTTTTTTGTCACAGAATTCAAAAGCATTCTTGAACAAAGATGCTTTTTATATTTTACCTCCTGTGGACCAGATTACAAGTGGCGCACAATTTTTTTTTTTGCTTCTGCGCTAACTGCAATCAAAGTAAAAATGATCAAGTATTACAAGTTGAAAGTAAAAATTAAGCATGCGAGCACAAGACCGTGGTGCGCTAACTTCAGGACTTCGGTTATCGCAAACCTTGCTTCTGCGCTAATCCAACACTGAGCTAGACTATCTGCACTAAACCTGAAGGTGTTAGGAATACTTTGCATTCCTATGTTCTTCACATAGAAGAAAATAGTGTGTATCTATGTATGTGTGTGTGTTTTATATATACATTTGTATATATGAGTTTATAAACATATGTATGTATATGTGCACATACATAGTTACACATATAAACACATAAATATACATATAAACACACATATACTGTGTATGTATATATATATATATATATATATATATATATACACATACAGACTCTAGAGGTGTGCATTCAGAGGTTTTGTGAACCTCTGAATGAGGAAGAAGGCGGCCCTTTATGACGCTCAGTTATTTTCATTGCCAAATTCATTTTTATGCAAAGGAAACTTGCTTAAATCTTTTTCTTCTTAAACGGGAAGAGTCCACAGCTGCATTCATTACTTTTGGGAATTTTGAACCTGGCCACCAGGAGGAGGCAAAGACATTGCAGCCAAAAGGCTCAAATACCTCCCCCACTTCCCTCATCCCCCAGTCATTCTTTGCCTTTCGTCACAGGAGGTTGGCAGAGAAGTGTCAAAAGATTGTAGACAGTCTATTATGGAGGGTAGTACTCTTCAAAATGGGAATGGAGTTTTAAGCAATCCTGTCAGCCTCTCAGTGAGAGCATGAATGAAGGTTAGAGTCCGGAGATGCAGGGAGAGTCTTTCTGCAAAACCATCCCGACTCATATTAACAGCTCCTTGGCAATCAGCGTTGACAAGTTTCGCTGCCTGCCTTTATTCACTCAAGTCCATGTCAGAAGCGAGGCTACTATGTGTCACACTTGAAGGGCCATGTCCCTGTTCCACGGCGTAGATTCCGGTAAAATAGTTTATTTTTATTTCGATATGTGAATGTAATGTTAACAAAAGAAGTCAGGGTCCCAATGGGACTCTTTTATCTTAGGGAATCAAGGGTTAATATCTCCTAAGGGGGGTTATTAAACAGGGGGGACTTTAATCATGTTTGTTATGTCATTTTGTCTGCTAATGTGTAGTGATACTTTTGCTCATGGCTATTCGGCACATAGGGACCTTATCAGTTGGCGCGGTCCTATTAGACTAATGCGCCTTTTTTTGGCTTACACAGTGCACCTCGTGACCGGGTGTGGTCACGTATTTCCATTTCCATACTCTGACCGAGTGGCGATGGAGAGAGTCTGTTCGTTATCTGTTTGGTTCACAGGAGGTGCTGAGTGCCTCAGCCATTGGAAGTGTAAAAGGGTGGCGTTTTGTGTTTGACCATAATTGCAATCTCCAAGTCATGGAGGATTCTGATTTTTTTAGAGACGGATATTTCCGATTCGGAGTATGTCTTGCGAAGAGTATGACATGGCCCGGGTTATCCATGCCCATCAGTTATGTTCCGATTGCCGTTCTAGAGTGCTCTCTTCCCCCAAATCAGGGAGCTTAGAGTGCATTGAGCCCCCCCCAAGGATTCCATGTCCTATGAGGCGCGTGCCCCAGAACCTTCTTTTGCTTCACAAGCAGATGTCCCTATGGCCGTTACTCCCTCTCCGGAAGGTGGCTTGTTTCCTCCCAGAGGTTACAGCACGGATCCGCATGGCCATATCTATGGCGCGGGCACATTTATATCTCCCAAGAGAAGTTTTTTTTAAGCTACTGTCCGTGTTCTGTTAACCGGGGCCCGTCGAGCGTGAGATCGCCTGATTCAGTTCGGCCCTCTGGGGAAGCGATGGCCTCTGAGGCTACAGGGGCCCCACCCTCAGGGCCGGGGTCTTCCTTTGATCCGGCGGGGGAACATTTTGCCTTCCATTATAGACTGGCACGTCTTCATGTACTATTAAGGCATGTTTTGGCGGTGATGGAGGATTCCATTCCTAGTGGGTCGAGGGATCCTCGGTCTTCTGTGCCGGATGGCAAACTGGGTTAGACGTATGTGGATGAAGCCAATCTCCTTGACGTCTGTTTTTCTTTTTAAGTATTTGTTCCTGTTCTGAGCTTGGGAGAATGGGGCCTATGTTCGGCTGGTCCTATTAGCGTGCCCATTCTCCTTGGGCGTTCACCCACGGATGCTGCCTTCATTTTATTTGATCCAGGTAGGATGTGTTTGATTTGTTTTATGAAACTCATGCCTGTTATAATTTTCTGTTTTGGGAATGTTTCTTCTCTGGAACTGATACTTGCGATTTTGTGGTGGCGTGAGCACTTCCTTGGAAGTTGCGCATTACTATAAAACATAGTAATGTTTATAGTTTGTTATCGATCCCTGCGTGGACTTCGAGTTTTCTTGGACAGTTCTGGAGTGTTCTTATACCAGGCGAGTACTGGTTGGGCGCTAACTGCTGTTCCTTACGGTTCATGTCACCCACGTGGTGCCGGTGTGCTGGTTATCCTGTCGGGTGTTGGATGTTCTCTTTGTCCTATTGTAGAGGGTTCCAGGTTCAGACCCTGCTAAGGCGCAACTTGATGGTTCCTCAGGGGGTTAGAACATTCGGCCAGTCCTGGTTCTGGGGGCCTGGTTTATGACCAGGTCTCTTGCTTGAGATTTTGGGGTCCAGATTCTGGATTCGGTTCTGGGCGGTTCAGTTTCAACCCTTAGGTTTTGGAACATCCGCTTGTCCCTTCAGGGGGGTCGGTTGTGTCTCTAAGGGGAGATTTGGTAACTGCCTGACGATTAGTTATACTGTCTTTCAGGCGGGATCCTACAATTGTCGCCAGGGGCCGCTATTGCACCTTGGTGTGGGCTTGTGGTTGTTTGTATCAACTGAGCTGGCGGTAATGGCCGAATGGTCTCTTATCAATTGGTATGGTTTTTACCGTTTCTCTACATCCTCTTCTACATGCCTATGGCTGGGGATGCGGTTCCTGGTGTTTGCCCTTCTTTGGGGAGGGTTTGGAAGTATCACAGTATCCGTTGAGGCCCGAAGTTCCTTTTCTAGTCGTTCCGAGGGGTTCTTAACACTTCCTTGTGTGCACGAGGTCATGGTGCTGGATTCTGGTACTAGGTCGCTGTAGTTCAGTGTCCTATCTTCCTTTTTGGGAGTGTTCCTTCTTTCGGGAAGGGAGCTGTGTAGGGGTCCTGGAACCTGAGCACGTAGTTTTTCTGTCATGATTTCGTAGTAACATGCCAGATTTAAGTATCGGTCAGAGTTGTTCTCCCAGGGGTTTTGTTTTCCTCTTAGGCCACTCCTTTCTCTTCCTGAGGTCTGCTTCGGAGAATTTTGTATTCTCTGTATCGGTCATTGCCAGCCTTTGGGGCTGGGTCCGTTACCACGGAGTGAGGGCCGGGGATATGTCTGCTCTGTTGAGTCTTGACTGTGTACTTTTTGTTGATTCCGTTCTCCTACCTTCGGTGGGGGGTTCTCGGTTCATCCCTCCACCAGTTGCATTTGCTGCTGGTGTTGAATGCTCTTCTAGGGTCTGGATTTTTCCTTGTTGTTGCCGATATGGTTTAGGGTCAGCTTTGCTGCCTTGAGACTGGGCTTCGCGAGTTCTTGTTCAGAGGTGGTTCTGTGTTCTCACAGAGAGAGAGCCTTTTTTACCTGCTAAGACAGTTAGCCTACCTATGTTTGTCTAGTTAACAGTTGTGTCGGCTAGACTATGGTACAGTGGGGAGCTCGCGGCTTCATTGAAGCACCATAAGTTATATGGTGCTGTGTTATGGATCTGAGGGTGGACCTTTGTTGTTCCTTGTGATCGCTCTTTCTGGGGTGTGGTGTTACTCTCTGGTCCTTGTCCTTCTGGGGAGTTCATTTCCCTGGACAGTCTTGTAGCTACCTTGGGTTCGCTTTCGTCTTTTGAGTTTTTTTCTTACCTTTGTTGGTGGCCCTTTGGATCTCTTATTGGGTCCTCTGTTCTTCCCCTCAAGGGTAGAGGGAGGTTCTCTTCCTTTGGGTCGGGGGTACGTTTCGTGGGAGCTGAGATCCGCGGGGTTTGGCTTCTCGGAGGCCTTTGTG
Source organism: Bombina bombina (assembly GCF_027579735.1). NCBI lineage: Eukaryota > Metazoa > Chordata > Amphibia > Anura > Bombinatoridae > Bombina > Bombina bombina. Next base: position 180,177,426 of record NC_069504.1, read on the forward strand.
CTCAGTGGACTCTAGGGTTTAACTGATGGGCAGTTACTTGGTCTTTTCCGGTCTTTACCCTTTGTTTTCTAGTGATAGTTTTTTATTGGGTGTTGGGTAATTTCAGGCTGTGGTGCCCTTTGAAGGGGCCGTCTTCTGTACCCGCCCTTTGTTGCATTCAGTGTCCTCTATAGCTTGGGTATTGAGAAGAAAAACTTAAATTATGCTTACCTGATAATTTTCTTCTGACGGGAAGAGTCCACAGCTCCCCGCCTGCGTTTTATCTATGGGGCGGCCATATTTTTTGTTCTTCTGGCACCTTTTTCACCCTGATATATCTCCTACTGTTCCTTGTTCCCTTGGCAGAATGACTGGGGGATGAGGGAAGTAGGGGGAGGTATTTGAGCCTTTGGCTGGGGTATCTTTGCCTCCTCCTGGTGGCCAGGTTCTGAATTCCCAAAAGTAATGAATGCAGCTGTGGACTCTTCCCGTCCGAAGAAAAGAAAATTATCAGGTAAGCATAATTTAAGTTTTGCACAGATTTTAGCGTGCTGCTGTCGCACAAGAAGGAATTTAGCAATGAAAATAGCCGAACATCACAAAGGGCCACCACCTTCCGCATTCAGAGATTTATAAAACCCCTGAATGCACATCTCTAATACACACACGCACTAGAGCCCTTCCCAGTCAAACACCTTGCCCCATATACCATTTAACCCTTTTAAAACATTTTTTAACTTTTAAAATTATATATTTTATTACAAAGTGTATATATTTGTGTAATAGTTTATCAAATGTGTTTTGTGAACACGTTACTTACAGTTTACATCAGGTCTCAAGTCATTCTAAATATTCTAGCTCAGTTTTGGCTTTTGCTAAAGTGCAAACCATAACTTTCAACTTGTAATATGAGCAGAAGTTAGTGCGTTTGCGATATAAAGTATAGGTTGCTCTAGAGCGATGCCGGTGGCACTAACCCTTCTCTGGAAAACACGCTACACCATGGACTTGTAATATCAAGTTGCGCACTAATGTTAGCATGATCCAGCGATATTGTGTATTTTGTAATCTGGCCTATATGTTTATTTTCTTTATGCAGTTGTGTTAATTGACTAATATTGGTTTACTTTTATAGCTTCAAAATACATAGTTTTGTGCAGTTTTATTGTACACTTTACCTTTGCCTAAGGCATTGAAATTTCAGCCTTCCTTCATGTAAGTAGCTTTGTTTTGTTTTGGCGATCCTGTAAGAAAGAACATTACTTATATTTTAAGTGCATTTGCAGGATTGCAATTACTTTGCACCAGATTAACACACATTGAAACAGTGGAACACCTTCATATGATTCCTTATGGCACTTATGTTTCAGATTATTACATTTTAAAGGGGCAGAAAGTCAAAATTAAACATAAATTGTTTGGCTAGAACTTGGCATTTTAAACAACTTTCCAATTTACTTCTATTATCAATTTTTCTTAGCTCTCTTGGTATCCTTTGTTAAAAATGAATCCCAGCTAAGCTCAGATCGATGGATGTGTATTTTGCCATCTATCAGCTGTTTGCAGCATTGTTTGTAGGATTGAAATATGTAGTAACAAACACTGCTGCCGTAAACTGCTAAAGACATGTGCACGCTCCTAAGCTTCTATCAGCCTTTCTATATTTATTCTTCAACAAATGATACTAAGGGAACAAAGCAAAGTTGATAATAGAAGTAAGATGGAAAGTTGCATTAAATAGCATTCTCTATAGGAATCATAAAAGTTTAATTTTGATTAGACTGTCCCTTTAAAAAGAATCTTCTTTTGGATCGACAGTAGTGAAAGATTGCACATTATGTTCTTGAGTCTATTTTCAATCTATATTATTATGTAACAAAGTGATGCGGTATGACGGCTTTATAACAAAAGTATAAAAATATGTTATTCTGATAACAGAAGTCATCTTGAAAGTTGTTTTATTTTTGTATGTTGTGTCTAAATCATGTAAATTGAATTTTAACTTAATCTACATTTAAATTGTTATGCCTGGGAAACTATAATAGCAAAGGGAACTTCCGGCCAACGACCATGATAGGGCACAATACCATGTGCTCTTTTTTAGAGCCCTTTAACGGCGCTTGTCGTTTAGCCCTTAAGGACCATCGATCTGCTGTCAGCGAGATCATGGCAGAAAGAACCCAGGACATCAGCACGTGTGGGGCAGTGCAGAATTAGTAGTGCAGGAGATTACCGATGCAGAGGTAGACACTTAGTGGTTGGGCAACCCATCGCTGGGGGGGGGGGGGGCAGGAGGGAGCGGGCATGACTTCTACACTGCAGAAAAGAGTTTAATGGAGGGAGCGATCCGCTACACTACAGAAAATGTTATCAGAGGGGGAGGGTTATTTGGAAGGTATCAGGAAGGTTGGAGTGTAAGGGGATCCTACATTGTGTAAAAAAACAATAATAAAAAGATTGACTTAAAACTTTATAATGGCAGACTGTCTGCCAGTACCTAAGATGATGGTGACCACTGGGGTTGATGGAGGGAAAAGAGCTGTTTGAAGGATCAGGGGGATGGAAGGGTAATCTCTACACTACAGCTAAACTTAACCTTACAAGCTACCTGATTAGCCTTTTCACTGGCGGGAATTTCAGAAGTGTTGTGCGCCACTGCAATTAGCAACCTAATTACCAAAAAGCAGTGTCAAAGCTATTCATGTCTGTGATTTCTGAACAAAGGGGATCCTAGAGAAAATTTTACACCCATTTGTGTTATGACTGCATACACATTATGTGAATAATTTCAGCGAGAACCCCAAAGTTTGTGAAAAAGTTACAAGCTACCTGATTAACCTTTTCACTGCCGGGAATTTCAGAAGTGTTGTGCGCCACTGCAATTAGCGATGTTCTAATTACCAAGAAGCAGTGGCAAAGCTATTCATGTCTGTTATTTCTGAACAAAGGGGATCCCAGAGAAATGTTTACACCCATTTGTGTTATAGTTTAAAAAAAATAACAAAAGAGGACAGAAGCATTATTCGGCACACTTCAAAGGGTGGTAATGAACAATGTGTGTGGAGTATGGTATAGATGAAGTGAAATAAAACATAACATTTAATTATCTTAGTTAAAATAAAATAGTGGACCATGCCACTGAGGGAAATTAATAATATGCTACAATAAAATAAAGAAAATCGAGCATGGCTGTCTCTCCAAAATATATCAGGATAACCCTGATTGAAGTACTTATATGGAAAGTAACTAAATATTAAGTGTAGGACTTATCTATTACGCTAGTGGGTTAATGTAGCGATATTAATAACTGAGGGAAAGATTTCCCTTAACCAAATACGTCCAAATATCCCCTGGAGGGGTTACCCACCAAACCGTAACATAAATAGTGAAAGGTCCTCCAAAAATATGCCAATTAAGGCCAACAAATTTACTCTAGATAGAGAGGGAGCAGTGAGGAACGCCTGACGCGCGTTTCGCATCTGCTTTGTCAAAGGCGCCCGTGTCTCCAAAGTGTCTTCCTTTTCAAGGGCCTTTGACCAATCCGGCCACTTCGTAAGAGTAACGTCACTTGTCAATCTACCAATCATAGCATGGTGACATACCTATTTGCTATGATTGGAGTGTGTCAGGGGGTGTGTATTTGATAGCCAATCAGGGAGTCGACCATTGTTATGACAGAGTGATATGCCTACCTGTACGACTGCTGCGGTAAACATATCATGCAATTAGGAGAAAAACATAAGAACGTAGTAAAAACTACATTGTGGAACTCGGATCTTAAAGTACAATTACTTGCTGGGTCATATATCTTTGAGTACTGAGATAAAACCACAGATGTACAAATAAATGTGAACAGTCTAAGTATTTTTTAAAATTACATTACAGTGTTAGAATCAGGAGTATTAGGAAAAGGGGGTATCTAAAGAGTATGAGAAGACTGTAAAATATCACGCCAAGGAATAGTTCTATTAAACCCTCAGATCATGCACACCACTGTAGTATATAATTTGCACTTGCTAGATTATATATCACATAATGAGGGGGGTCAAAGTCTGTGGGGGCTGCCATTCAAGCTAGCACACCTCGTGTATGACCCAGTTTGTGTATAATGCTATAGTTAGCGGAGATTGCCCCTATATGTCTAGCTACTGTGGTTATTTCCCTTTCTTTTTCCAGATCACTTTTAGCATTCTTAATATTGCATATGTGCTCCCCCAGTCGTTTCCTGAATTCTCTTGACGACATCCCTACATACTTTTTCTGACAGCGACATTCCATGCAATATATTGTGTTTACTTCTACAATTAAAGAAGTCATTCATATATCTGATGCCCTCTGGAAAATATTGATCTGCTTTATATTTTTCATATAGGGACAAAATTTGCACATTCCGCAGGGATATGAGCCTTTGAAACCGTCTTTTCTACGGTTCACATGTTTGACAAAATGACTTTTTGTCACTTTATCCCTGATCGTCGGTGCCCTGCTCCAGCTAATTGCTACCTTGTCTCCTATACATTTAGCTAGATCCTCGTCAGTTTGTAGTATGTCTATGTGTTTATTTAAGATTTCACTTAGCTCTTTATGGGCTCCATTATAAGTTCCAATAAATCGTACCCTATTATACTGTTTGTTTTTAGTTTTAGGTTTCAAAAGATCCGATCTTGAAGTATGTAAAGCTCTGTGATAGGCTTTCTTTAAAGTACTGTTCGGGTAGCCTCTTGCTTTTAATCTCAGCTTCCCTAGAGGTAACAAGGGATTTTTTTTTTCTACCATATTATATTAGACTATTCAGTAGTTGTTCACTGGGATACTATTGCCTCTATCAATTTGATGGAGGACTTCCTTAACAGGGATAATGACAGAAAAGCAAACATTGATAAAACTTTTGCAAACTTTACGTCAGAGGGGTATAACAAACTTTGATGATTGGGAATCTGGTTTAAAACTCTTAGGAGAACTCTTGAGAAAACATACTAGGTCAGTATGGAATAAAAGCACGTACGACAGATACCTAGCAAAGCATTTTATTACAAGAGACCTTAGAGTTAGACTGTTCCCAACATTTAGCTTCCATATTGAGAGCTATAGGGAGAGATGAAGTTTTGGTGGCCATACTGTCAGACTATGAAACCCGAAATAGTGGTATAATTGAATAAAGAAATCTCTGAAATCAACCTAAAACTCAAAAAAACATTTGAGACTTATAGATATAATAACTTGTAAGATGAGTTCGACGTTAAAGAGAAAGATATTATAAAAACGAAACGTGACAAATTGTGTAGAGATATCAAAGACTTTGAACAAGGTAGAGTATTCACCTGGGATGAGAGGAATCCCAGGCTTAGAAGAATTACCTACCCTCTAGTATTACTAAGGATGATGTCTCTACTTCAGAATATGAGTCATCAGCAGGAGAGGAAGGGGCAGAAGGTCCCTCCAGTAGAACACTTTTGGTCCCCAATGCTAATGATAGACAAGCCATACTATAAAAAACGAGGTAGAGGGCAAACCAAAATCAAAGGAAAAACAATGGGAGGGAAGGTCAGACCGCAACATCGATGAAATAAGATCAATTATTTTGATATCGTCCAAGATATAAACCTTTTTGCTAGAAAGATAGCACTTAAGAAAATGTACACAGAGCATGACGATACAAATCTAGATGCGCAAGCAATAATGAATTTGATAACACTTTTGGAAGAGAATGAAACAGCCACCACTGACAGTAATGACTGTCAGAAAAAAACTCATAAAAAAATCTACATATGCCACAATTATCACAATAACCGCAAATAGAAATCTATCTTCAAGTAGTGTGTAGAGACATACTAAAACTTAAAGATCAAAATCTTAATAATATGAGTAAACAGGAATATTGGGCATTAAAAGATATTCAGAAATGGCAAGATGTAGTGATTAAATCCTCGGACAAAGTAGGTAATATTGTCATATGGCCTGTAGAGATGTACATAATTGAAGCACTATGACAACTAGGAGACAGAAAGTGCTATAAAGTGTTGTGGGGTAACCCAGCCTCAGACTACCTTAGCATATATAACACTCTAATTGATGATGTGAAACGTGACTGCCTGATAGACAATAAAGAACACAGGTTTCTGACTGTAGACAATCCCAAGACAGCCATTTTTTATATATAATTATAATGATATATTTTCTTCTATAAAAGTAAGACGAGTCCACGGATACATCCATTACTTGTGGGATATTATCCTCCTGCTAACAGGAAGTGGCAAAGAGCACCACAGCAGAGCTGTCTATATAGCTCCTCCCTTAGCTCCACCCCCCAGTCATTCTCTTTGCCTACTCTAAGTACTAGGAAGGGTAAAGTGAAAGAGGTGATAAAATATTAGTTTTTTAATTTCTTCAAGCAAGAGTTTGTTATTTTAAATGGTACCGGTGTGTACTATTTACTCTCAGGCAGCAGATGGATGAAGACTGCTGCCTGGAGGAAGATGATCTTAGCATTTGTAACTAAGATCCATTGCTGTTCCCACAGAGGCTGAGGAGTACAGGAAACTTCAGTGTGAGGAACGTTTTCATGCTATGCAGCAGTGAGGTATGTTCAGTCATATTTTTCTGGAGAGACTGTGTATTTCAGAAAGGCTGACATTATACCCAGGAAGGGTAAGGGTAAGCAGTAATCCTAGAGCTAATAAGAAGGGCATTACTAAGTTTGCATAAGGGTCCAATTACAAATATGGTTGACACTGACTTGTAAATGTTTGTGGGCAAACGTTTTTATGATCTGGGAGTGCTTTAACGTTTTGTGGGCAATAACGTTTTGGGCAACTTTATTGAGGGCACACATGACTTAATTTCTGTGTCTCAGAACCCACATGGCTAGTTATAACCGCTCTGTTGCTTTTCTTTGAGGCTGGAGACATCGAGTGAGATGGGCGGGGCCTATTTTCGCGCCTCAGATGCGCAGTTTCTCTCAGCAAGCAGCAAGCTCTAACTCCTGAGGGCCCTGGTGGATGTTTTGGGCCAAATCGAAGCTTTAACCCCACATTTACTATCCCTGAGGGCAGGTAGGGCCACAGCAGGGCTGTGGCAAGGTGCTGAGGGTGTTTTTTCCGGATCTCTGCCTATTTTCAATCCGATTTGCACATTAAAGGGTTAATTGTTAAAATACCTTGTGGGGCAATCTTAACTACATATATTGTGTCTGCTTACAACATTTTGAAAAATTTGGTGCATGTTTAGGCTGTTTTGCAGAAAGTGTATGCTTTTTTTCTCTTAAAGGTGCAGTACCGTTTTTTAAGATTGTTATTTCTCCAACATAGGTGTGTCCGGTCCACGGCGTCATCCTTACTTGTGGGATATTCTCTTCCCCAACAGGAAATGGCAAAGAGCCCAGCAAAGCTGGTCACATGATCCCTCCTAGGCTCCGCCTACCCCAGTCATTCTCTTTGCCGTTGTACAGGCAACATCTCCACGGAGATGGCTTAGAGTTTTTTAGTCCCAAGGCGGCTCTAGTGGATGCACTAGTAGCACCTTGGACCTTCAAACTAGCTTATGTGTTCCCGCCGTTTCCTCTCATCCCCAGGCTGGTAGCCAGGATCAATCAGGAGAGGGCGTCGGTGATTTTGATAGCTCCTGCGTGGCCACGCAGGACTTGGTATGCAGATCTGGTGAATATGTCATCGGCTCCACCATGGAAGCTACCTTTGAGAGACCTTCTTGTTCTAGGTCCGTTCGACCCACTCCAGCTGACTGCTTGGAGATTGAACGCTTGATCTTATCAAAGCGAGGGTTCTCAGATTCTGTTATTAATACTCTTGTTCAGGCCTGAAAGCCTGTAACCAGAAAAATTACCACATAATTTGGTATATCTGTTGGTGTGAATCTGCAGGATTCCCTTGGGACAAGGTTAAGATTCCTAAGAGTCTATCCTTCCTTCGAGAAGGATTGGAAAAAGGATTATCTGCAAGTTCCTTGATGGGACAGATTTCTGCCTTGTCTGTGTTACTTCACAAAAAGCTGGCAGCTGTGCCAGATGTTCTAGCCTTTGTTCAGGCTCTGGTTAGAATCAAGCCTGTTTACAAAATTTTGACTCCTCCTTGGAGTCTCAACCTAGTTCTTTCAGTTCTTCAGGGGGTTCCGTTTGAACCCTTACATTCCGTTGATATTAAGTTATTATCTTGGAAAGTTTTGTTTTTGGTTGCAATTTCTTCTGCTAGAAGAGTTTCAGAATTATCTGCTCTGCAGTGTTCTTCTCCTTATCTGGTGTTCTATGCAGATAAGGTGGTTTTGCGTACTAAACCTGGTTTTCTTCCAAAAGTTGTTTCTAACAAAAACATTAACCAGGAGATAGTTGTGCCTTCTTTGTGTCCTAATCCAGTTTCAAAGAAGGAACGTTTGTTGCACAACTTGGATGTAGTTCGTGCTCTCAAATTTTACTTAGCAGCTACTAAGGATTTCAGACAAACTTTGTCTTTGTTTGTTGTTTATTCTGGTAAACGGAGAGGTCAAAAAGCAACTTCTACCTCTCTCTCCTTCTGGATTAAAAGCATTATCCGATTGGCTTATGAGACTGCCGGACGGCAGCCTCCTGAAAGAATCACAGCTCACTCCACTAGGGCTGTGGCTTCCACATGGGCCTTCAAGAACGAGGCTTCTGTTGATCAGATATATAAGGCAGCGACTTGGTCTTCACTGCACACTTTTTCTAAATTTTACAAATTTGATACTTTTGCTTCTTCTGAGGCTATTTTTGGGAGAAAGGTTTTGCAAGCCGTGGTGCCTTCCATTTAGGTGACCTGATTTGCTCCCTCCCTTCATCCGTGTCCTAAAGCTTTGGTATTGGTTCCCACAAGTAAGGATGACGCCGTGGACCGGACACACCTATGTTGGAGAAAACAGAATTTATGTTTACCTGATAAATTACTTTCTCCAACGGTGTGTCCGGTCCACGGCCCGCCCTGGTTTTTTTAATCAGGTCTGATAATTTATTTTCTTTAACTACAGTCACCACGGTAACATATGGTTTCTCCTATGCAAATATTCCTCCTTAACGTCGGTCGAATGACTGGGGTAGGCGGAGCCTAGGAGGGATCATGTGACCAGCTTTGCTGGGCTCTTTGCCATTTCCTGTTGGGGAAGAGAATATCCCACAAGTAAGGATGACGCCGTGGACCGGACACACCGTTGGAGAAAGTAATTTATCAGGTAAACATAAATTCTGTTTTTTTTCACTAAATAAAGTGTTTTCATGCTTTTTTGTAGTCATTACTAGCCTGTTCAACATGCCTGACATTGAGGAAAGTCAATGTTCAATATGTTTAGAAGCCATTGTGGAACCTCCACTTAGAATGTGTCCCTCATGCACTGAAAGGTCAATAAATTGTAAAAATTTTAGCTACTAAAAGTATGTCGCAGGATGATTCTCAGTCAGAAGAGAATCAGGTTATGCCATCTAATTCTCCCCAAGTGTCACAACCATTAACACCCGCACAAGCGACGCCAAGTACTTCTAGTGCGTCTAATTCTTTCACTCTGCAAGATATGGCCACAGTTATGAATACTACCCTCACAGAGGTTTTATCTAAGCTGCCTGGGTTGCAGGGGAAGCGCAGTAGGTCTGGTGTGAGAACAAACGCTGAGCCCTCTGACGCTTTATTAGCCATATCCAATGTACCCTCACAATGTTCTGAAGTGAGGGATTTGCTGGCTGAGGGAGATATTTCTGATTCAGGAAAGATGTTCCCTCAGACAGACTCAGATATGATGGCTTTTAAATTTAAACTAGTACACCTCCGCTTTTGCTCAGGGAGGTTTTAGCGACTCTGGATGATTGTGACCCTATTGTAGTTCCAGAGAAATTGTGTAAAATGGACAGATTTCTAGAGGTTCCTGCCTACACTGTTTTTCCGGTCCCTAAGAGGATTTCAGAGATTGTTACTAAGGAGTGGGATAGACCAGGTATTCCGTTCGCCCCCTCTCCTACTTTTAAGGAAATGTTTCCCATATCAGACGCCGTGCAGGACTCGTGGCAGACGGTCCCTAAGGGGGAGGGAGCTATTTCTACCCTGGCTAAGCGTACAACTATACCTATTGTGGACAGTTGTGCTTTCAAAGATCCTATGGATAAAAAATTAGAGGGTCTCCTGAAGAAAATATTTGTTCATCAAGGTTTTCTTCTCCAACCTATAGCGTGCATTGTTCCTGTAACTACTGCAGCGTCCTTTTGGTTCGAGGCTCTGGAAGAAGCTCTTCAGGATGAGACCCCATTAGATGATATTCTGGATAGAATTAGGGCTCTCAAGCTAGCTAATTCTTTCATTACAGTTGCGGCTTTTCAGGATTCAGGTTTTGCCATTTTAGAGCGTTATGGCTTAAGTCCTGGTCTGCTGATGTGTCATCAAAGGCTAAGCTTTTAGCCATCCCTTTCAAGAGTAAGACCCTATTCTGGCCTGAACTGAAAGAGATCATTTCAGACATCACTGGAGGGAAAGGCCATGCCCTTCCCCAGGATAAGATGAATAAGATGAGGACCAAACAAAATAATTTTCGTTCCTTTCGAAACTTCAAAGGTGGTCCCTCTACCTCTTCCCCTGCCGCAAAGCAAGAGGGGAATTTTGCTCAATCCAAGTCAGTCTGGAGACCTAACCAGACTTGGAACAAGGGTAAACAGGCCAAGAAGCCCGCTGCTGCCACCAAGACAGCATGAAGGGGTAGCCCCCGATCTGGGACCGGATCTAGTAGGGGGCAGACTTTCTCTCTTCGCTCAGGCTCGGGCAAGAGACGTTCAGGACTCCTGGGCTTTAGAAATCGTGACCCAGGGGGTATCTTCTAGATTTCAAAGATTCTCCCCCAAGGGGGAGATTCCATCTTTCTCAAATGTCTGTAAAACAGACAAAAAGAGAGGCGTTCTTACGCTGTGTAGAAGACCTATATACCATGGGAGCGATCTGCCCAGTTCCGAAAACAGAACAGAGGCAAGGGTTCTACTCCAATCTGTTTGTGGTTTCCAAAAAAGAGGGAACCTTCAGACCAATTTTGGATCTCAAGATCCTAAACAAATTCCTCAGAGTCCCATCCTTCAAGATGGAGACCATTCAGACTATTTTGCCGATGATCCAGGAGAGTCAATATATGACCACCGTGGATTTAAAGGATGCGTATCTACACATTCCTAACCACAAAGATCATCACCAGTTCCTCAGGTTTGCCTTTCTGGACAAGCATTACCAGTTTGTGGCTCTTCCCTTCGGGTTGAATTTTCACAAAGGTGCTAGGGTCCCTTCTGGCGGTTCTAAGGCTGCGGGGCATAGCTGTGGTGCCTTATCTGGACGATATCTTAATCCAGGCGTCGACTTATCAACTAGCCAAGTCTCACACGGACATCGTGTTGGCTTTTCTAAGATCTCACGGGTGGAAGGTGAACGTACAAAAGAGTTCACTTATCCCTCTCACAAGAGTTCCATTCCTGGGAACTGATAGATTCGGTGGACATGAAAATTTTTCTGATGGAGGTCAGGAAATCAAAAATGTTATCCATCTGCCGAGCTCTTCATTCCATTCCTCGGCCGTCAGTAGCTCAGTGTATGAAGGTAATCGGCTTAATGGTAGTGGCAATGGACATAGTTCCGTTTGCTTGCTTGCATCTCAGACCACTGCAACTTTGCATGCTCAGACAGTGGAATGGGGATTATGCAGATTTATCCCCTCAGATAAATCTGGACCAACAGACCAGCTCAGGGTTTGTGGACTCGGGAGGAGGCTCTCCTCCCGATAAATATTCTAGAATTGAGAGCGATATTCAACGCGCTTCAGACGTGGCCTCAGCTGGCGTCGGCCAGATTCATAAGATTCCAGTCGGACAATATCACGACTGTAGCATATATCAATCATCAAGGGGGAACAAAGAGTTCTCTAGCAATGATAGAGGTTACCAAAATAATTCGATGGGCAGAGACTCACTCTTGCCATCTATCAGCAATCTTTATCCCAGGGGTGGAGAACTGGGAAGCTCCATCCAAAGGTGTGGGAACTCCATCCAAAGGTGTTTGCACAATTGATTCAGCAATGGGGCACACCAGAATTGGATCTGATGGCGTCTCGTCAGAAAGCCAAACTTCCTCGTTACGGGTCCAGGTCAAGGGACCCTCAGGCAGTACTGATAGATGCTCTAGCAGTACCATGGTCGTTCAACCTGGCTTTTGTTTTTCCACCATTTCCTCTGCTTCCTCGTTTGATTGCCAGAATCAAACAGGAGAGAGCTTCAGTGTTTTTGATAGCATCTGCATGGCCACGCAGGACTTGGTATGCAGACCTGGTGGACATGTCACTTCTGATTCAAGGTCCGTTCCAGCATCCAAATCTAGTTTCTCTGCGGCTGACTGCTTGGAGATTGAACAGTTGATCTTATCCAAGCGGGGTTTCTCGGAGTCGGTCTTAGATACCTTGATTCAGGCTCGAAAGCCTGTCACCAGGAAAATTTATCATAAGTTATGGCGTAAATATCTTTATTGGTGCAAATCCAAAGGCTACTCATGGAGTAAGATCAGGATTCCTAGGATTTTGTCCTTTCTCCAAGAAGGATTGGAGAAGGGGCTATCAGCTAGTTCCTTAAAGGGACAGATATCTGCTTTATCAATTCTACTGCACAAACGTCTGGCAGATGTTCCAGACGTTCAGTCGTTCTGTCAGGCTTTAGTTAGAATCAAGCCTGTGTTTAAACCTGTTGCTCCGCCATGGAGTTTGAATTTAGTTCTTAAAGTTCTTCAAGGGGTTCCGTTTGAACCTATGCATTCCATAGATATTAAGCTTCTATCTTGGAAAGTTCTGTTTTTAGTTGCTATCTCTTCGGCTCAAAGAGTTTCTGAACTATCTGCATTGCAATACGACTCGCCTTATCTTGTTTTCCATGCTGATAAGGTGGTTTTGCGTACCAAACCTGGATTCCTTCCTAAGGTTGTTACTAATAAGAATATTAATCAGGAAATTGTTGTTCCTTCTCTGTGTCCTAATCCTTCCTCTAAGAAGGAGCGTCTATTGCGCAACTTGGATGTGGTTCGTGCTTTAAAGTTTTACTTGCAAGCGACCAAAGATTTCCGTCAAACATCTTCTTTGTTGTCTATTCTGGAAAACGTAGAGGTCAAAAAGCTACGGCTACCTCTCTTGCCTTTTGGCTGAAAAGCATCATCCGTTTGGCATACGAGACTGCTAGGCAGCAGCCTCCTGAAAAAATTACAGCTCACTCTACTAGAGCGGTGGCTTCCACATGGGCTTTTAAAAATGATGCTTCTGTTGAACAGATTTGTAAGGCTGCGACTTGGTCTTCGCTTCATACCTTTTCCAAATTTTACAAATTTGAAACCTTTGCTTCTTCGGAGGCTATTTTTGGGAGAAAAGTTCTTCAAGCAGTGGGGCCTTCTGTTTAACCATCTGTCTTGTCCCTCCCATTCATCCGTGTCCTGTAGCCTTGGTATTGTATCCCACAAGTAAAGGATGTATCCGTGGACTCGTCTTACCTTTATAGAAGAAAAGTAAATTTATGCTTACCTGATAAATGAATTTCTTCTATGGTAAGACAAGTCCACGGCCCGCCCTGTCATTTTAAGACAGATTATTTTTTTTTATTTAAACTTCAGTCACCTCTGCACCTTGTAGTTTATCCTTTTTCTTCCTGTACCTTCGGTCGAATGACTGGGGGGTGGAGCTAAGGGAGGAGCTATATAGACAGCTCTGCTGTGGTGCTCTTTGCCACTTCCTGTTAGCAGGAGGATAATATCCCACAAGTAATGGATGTATCCGTGGACTCGTCTTACCATAGAAGAAATTAATTTATCAGGTAAGCATAAATTTACTTATTTTAATAAAATGGTACCACCTGGCAGACCTAACGTATCGGGGATAGACAGCCTTTGTGAGCAGGCATCTGGATATATAGATCTACATCTCAGGGACATAGTCCTTACATTACTATCCTATACCAGGGACACAATGGATGTCCTTAGCAAAATTGAAGGGATGATTTTGGACGATGAAACTCTATTAGCAACATGTGACGTTGAATCACTCTATACCTCTATCAAGCACACATGGGGCTGTCGTGCGGTCGACTATTTTCGGCAAATGGAATCTTCAGACAATATACCGAAAAAACAATTTATTTTAAGGCTTTTGAAGTTTGTACTAAGCCATAATTATTTTATGTTTAACGACAGGTTCTATCTTCAGATACCTGTGCCCCCACTTGCGTGAATATATATCTAGGGTGGTGGGAACGCAAATTTGTATTCTTTGAAGATATGGAACACTGCATATCACATTTTATTATGGCTCAGGGACATAGACTATCGGCTAGATTACGAGTTGTGCGTTAAGGAAAAAAAGCATCGTCAACAGGTCCTAACGCTGCTTTTTTACGCCCGCTGGTATTACGAGTCTTGCAGGTTTAGGTGCCCCACACACTTTTTTGGCCTTACCGCAAACCAGTTTACGTAAACTTTGTAAACCCTTTTTTCTATGGGACTTCCATATCGCTGGTATTACGCGTCTGTCCTGGGAGGCCAAAAAGTGAGTGGTACACCCTCTACCTCCAAGTCACGCATTCTAAAGTCAGTAGTTATGAGTTTTACACTACAACACCGTAGCATAAAACTCATAACTAAAGTGCTAAAAAGTAAACTAACACACATAAACTACCTATTAACCCCTAAACTGAGGCCCTCCCGCATCGCAATCACTATAATACATTTTTTAACCCCTGATCTGCCGCTCTGGACATTGCCGCCACTATAATAAACATATTAACCCCTAAACCGCGGCACTCCTGCCTCGCAAACACTATTTAAATATTATTAACCCCTAATCTGCTGCCCCTAACATCGCCACCACCTACATTATATTTATTAACCCTTAATCTGCTGCCCCCAACGACGTCGCCGCCACTATATTAAATTTATTAACCCCTAAACCTAACTTAAATATAATTTAAATAAATCTAAATAAAATTACTATCTAACTAAATTATTCCTATTTAAAACTAAATACTTACCTGTAAAATAAATCCTAAGCTAGCTACAATATAACTAATAGTTACATCGTATCTAGCTTAGGCTTTATTTTTATTTTACAGGCAAGTTTGTATTTATTTTAACTAGGTAGAATAGTTATTAACTATTTAATAACTACCTAGCCAAAATAAATACAAATTTACCTGTACAATAAAACCTATCCTAAGTTACAATAACACCTAACACTACACTATAATTAAATCAATTCCCTAAATTAAATACAATTAAATTACAGAAAATAAAAAACAAATTACAGATATTTAATCTAATTATACCTAATCTAATAGCCCTATCAAAATAAAAAAAGCCCCCCCCATTAAAAAAAAAACCTCTAGCCTAAACTAACTAGCAATAGCCCTTAAAAGGGCCTTTTGCAGGGCATTGCCCCAAATAAATCAGCTCTTTTTCCTGTAAAAAAAATACAAACACCCCCCAACAGTAAAACCCACCACCCACACAACCAACCCCCCACATAAAATACTAACTAAAAAAACCTAAGCTCCCCATTGCCCTGAAAAGGGCATTTGGATGTGTATTGCCCTTAAAAGGGCATTTAGCTGTATTGCGGCCCAAAGTCCCTAATCTAAAAAATAAACCCACCCAATACACCCTTAAAAATTCCTAACACTAACCACCGAAGATTCACTTACCGGGAGAAGTCTTCATCCAAGCGGCAAGATGTCCTCAACGAAGCTGGCAGAAGTGGTCATCCAGACGGGCAGAAGTGGTCCTCCAGACGGGCAGAAGTCTTCATCCAGACGGCATCTTCTATCTTCATCCAGCTGTGCGGAGCGGGTTCATCTTCAAAACATCCGACGCAGAGCATCCTCTTCAAACGACGTCTTCTTCATAATGAATATCACTTTAAGTGACGTCATCCAAGATGGCATCCCTTAGATTCCGATTTACTGATAGAATTCTATCAGCCAATTGGAATTAAGGTAGAAAAAATCCTATTGGCTGATCCAATTAGCCAATAGGATTGAGCTTGCATTCTATTGGCTGTTCCAATCAGCCAAAAGAATGCAAGCTCAATCCTATTGGCTGATTGGATCAGCCAATAGGATTGAAGTTCAATCCTATTGGCTGATAGAATTCTATCAGCCAATCGGAATCTAAGGGACACCATCTTGGATGACGTCACTTAAAGTGATATTCATTACGAAGAAGACGTTGTTTGAAGAGGATGCTCCGCGTCGGATGTCTTGAAGATGGACCCGTTCCGTGCCGGAAGGATGAAGCTAGAAGATGCTGTCTGGATGAAGACTTCTGCCCTTCTGGAGGACCACTTCTGCCTGTCTGGTGGACCACTTCTGCCGGCTTCGTTGAGGACATCTTGTCGCTTGGATGAAGACTTCTCCCGGTAAGTGAATCTTCCGGGGGTTAGTGTTAGGGTGTATTGGGTGGGTTTATTTTTTCGATTAGGTACTTTGGGCCGCAATAGAGCTAAATGCCCATTTAAGGCCAATGCCCATCCAAATGCCCTTTTCAGGGCAATAGGGAACTTAGGTTTTTATTTAGTTAGGGTTTTATTTGGGGGGTTGGTTGTGTGGGTGGTGGGTTTTACTGTTGGTGGGGAGTGTTTGTATTTTTTTTTAAAGGAAAAAGAGCTGATTTCTTTGGGGCAATGCCCCCCAAAAGGTCCTTTTAAGGGCTATAGGTATTTTAGTTTAGGCTAGGTTTTTTTTTTTTTTTTGATAGGGCTATTAGATTAGGTGTAATTAGTTTAAAGATCTGTAATTTGTTTTTTATTTTCTGTAATTTAGTGTTTGTTTGTTTTTTGTGATTTAGCTAATTTAATTTATTTAATTGTATTTAATTTAGGGAATTGATTTAATTATAGTGTAGTTTTAGGTGTTATTGTAACTTAGGTTTTATTTTACCGGTAAATTTGTATTTATTTTATTTAAATAATAACTATTCTACCTAGTTAAAATAAATACAAACTTGCCTGTAAAATAAAAGTAAACCCTAAGCTAGTTACAATGTAACTATTAGTTATATTGTAGCTATCTTAGGGTTTATTTTATAGGTAAGTATTTAGTTTTAAATAGGAATAATGTAGGTAATGATAGTAATTTTATTTAGATTTATTTAAATTGTGTTAGGGTTAGACTTAGGTTTAGGGGTTAATACATTTAATATAGTGGCGGCGACGTTGGGGGCGGCAGATTAGGGGTTAATAAGTGTAGGTAGGTTGCGGTAACATTGGGGACGGGAGATTAGGGATTAATAAATATAATGTAGGTGTCTGTGATGTTGGGGGTAGCAGATTAGGGGTTAATAAGTATAATGTAGGTGGCGGCGATGTCGGGGGCGGCAGATTAGGGGTTAATAAGTGTAAGATTAGGGGTTTTAGACTCAGGGTTCATGTTAGGGTGTTAGGTGTAAACATAAAATGTGTTTCCCCATAGGAATCAATGGGGATGCGTTACTGAGTTTTACGCTGCTTTTTTGCAGTTGTTAGACTTTTTCTCAGCCGGCTCTCCCCATTGATGTCTATGGGGAAATCGTGCACGAGCACGTACGACCAGCTCATCGCTGACTTAAGCAGCGCTGGTATTGGAGTGCGGTAAGGAGCACAATTTTGCTCTACGCTCACTTCTTGCCTTTAAACGCCGGGTTTGTAAAATCCCGTAATACCAACGCTGCAGGAAAGTGAGTGGTGAGAAAAAACTGCTCATTAGCACCACATAGCTCCTAACGCAAAACTCGTAATCTAGCCGAATGTGTTTATACTATGGAAAGGGGCAGAATCACTTTTAAAAGAATTCATTGATATTTTGAATTCTAATGAATTGAATTTGAGACTGACGTATGAGATCAAACACGAGAGTGTAACATTCTTGGATCTAAAGATATCAAGAAATATGTTTGGTAAGATCAAATCGGATCTCTATAGAAAAGAAACCTCTACTAATTCTATACTGAACTTCAAGAGTGCCCATCATCCGTCCACAAAAAAAGCAATTCCGTTTGGAGAATTTTTGAGATTAAGACGAAATTGCTCAGATGTCGATACATTCAAAGACCAAACTAAGGATATAAAGCTGAGATTAAAAGCAAGAGGTTACCCGAACAGTACTTTATAGAAAGCCTATCACAGAGCTTTACATACTTCAAGATCAGATCTTTTGAAACCTAAAACTAAAAACAAACAGGATAATAGGGTACGATTTATTGGAACTTATAATGAAGCCCATAAAGAAATCAGTGAAATCTTAAATAAACACATACTACAAACTGACGAGGATCTAGCTAAATGTATAGTAGACAAGGTAGCAATTAGCTGTAGTAGGGCACCGACGATCAGGGATAAAGTGACAAAAGTCATTTTGTCAAACATGTGAACCGTAGAAAAGACGGTTTCAAAGGCACATATACCTGCAGAACGTGCAAATTTTGTCCCTATATGAAAAATATAAAGCAGATCAATATATTTCCAGAGGGCATCAGATATATGAATGACTTCTTTAATTTTAGAAGTAAAAACACAATATATTGCCTGGAATGTAGCTGTCAGAAAAAGTATGTAGGGATGTCGTCAAGAGAATTCAGGAAACGACTGGGGGAGCACATATGCAATATTAAGAATGCTAAAAGTGGTCTGGAAAAAGAAAGGAAAATAACCACATTAGCTAGAAATTTTTTGGAGCACCATGACTGTAACCCTAACTTGAAGTATTGGATCATATAAAAAATGTCGTTAGGGATTAGGGGCGGACGTCTTGAGAATGCCCTTTTAAATGCAGAAACAAAGTGGATTTTCTGGCTTCAGAGCATGAATCCCCTTGGTATGAATGAACATATTACCTATAGTGCATTCCTGTAACAATGTGTCATTCCTTGTACATTAACATCCTTGACCACAAATCCTAATTTATATGCACTTAAAGCTCATCACTACCTCTATATATTAGGACTTGACAGTGGTGCCGTATACGTTTTTAATTTATTATGAGTATAAGATCCAAAAATAGGGGCAATCTCTGCTAACTATGGCCTTATACACATAAACTGTGTCATACACGAGGTGTGCTAGCTTGAATGCAGTGATGTGCAGTCACTAGAGGCAGGTGAGGCAGTGCTTCACCTCTCATATGGGCAAAAATATATATTTTTTTATGGGCTTTGAAAAAATAAAATAAAAAAATTGCAGTTTCTTTCATGTAATTAGCAAGAGTCCATGAGCTAGTGACGTATGGGATATACATTCCTACCAGGAGGGGCAAAGTTTCCCAAACCTCAAAATGCCTATAAATACACCCCTCACCACACCCACAATTCAGTTTTACAAACTTTGCCTCCGATGGAGGTGGTGAAGTAAGTTTGTGCTAGATTCTACGTTGATATGCGCTCCGCAGCAAGTTGGAGCCCGGTTTTCCTCTCAGCGTGCAGTGAATGTCAGAGGGATGTGAGGAGAGTATTGCCTATTTGAATGCAGTGATCTCCTTCTACGGGGTCTATTTCATAGGTTCTCTGTTATCGGTCGTAGAGATTCATCTCTTACCTCCCTTTTCAGATCGACGATATACTCTTATATATACCATTACCTCTGCTGATTCTCGTTTCAGTACTGGTTTGGCTTTCTACAAACATGTAGATGAGTGTCCTGGGGTAAGTAAATCTTATTTTCTGTGACACTCTAAGCTATGGTTGGGCACTTTGTTTATAAAGTTCTAAATATATGTATTCAAACATTTATTTGCCTTGACTCAGAATGTTCAACTTTCCTTATTTTTCAGACAGTCAGTTTCATATTTGGGATTATGCATTTGAATTATTCATTTTTTCTTACCTTCAAAAATTTGACTCTTTTTTCCCTGTGGGCTGTTAGGCTCGCGGGGGCTGAAAATGCTTCATTTTATTGCGTCATTCTTGGCGCGGACTTTTTTGGCGCAAAAATTCTTTTCCGTTTCCGGCGTCATACGTGTCGCCGGAAGTTGCGTCATTTTTTGACGTTATTTTGCGCCAAGAATGTCGGCGTTCCGGATGTGGCGTCATTTTTGGCGCCAAAAGCATTTAGGCGCCAAATAATGTGGGCGTCTTATTTGGCGCTAAAAAATATGGGCGTCGCTTTTGTCTCCACATTATTTAAGTCTCATTTTTCATTGCTTCTGGTTGCTAGAAGCTTGTTCTTTGGCATTTTTTCCCATTCCTGAAACTGTCATTTAAGGAATTTGATCAATTTTTCTTTATATGTTGTTTTTTCTCTTACATATTGCAAGATGTCTCACGTTGCATCTGAGTCAGAAGATACTACAGGAAAAATCGCTGTCTAGTGCTGGATCTACCAAAGCTAAGTGTATCTGCTGTAAACTTTTGGTAGCTATTCCTCCGGCTGTTGTTTGTATTAATTGTCATGACAAACTTGTTAATGCAGATAATATTTCCTTTAGTAAAGTACCATTGCCTGTTGCAGTTCCTTCAACATCTAAGGTGCAGAATGTTCCTGATAACATAAGAGATTTTGTTTCTGAATCCATCAAGAAGGCTATGTCTGTTATTTCTCCTTCTAGTAAACGTAAAAAATCTTTTAAAACTTCTCTCCCTACAGATGAATTTTTAAATGAACATCATCATTCTGATTCTGATGACTCTTCCGGTTCAGAGGATTCTGTCTCAGAGATTGATGCTGATAAATCTTCATATTTATTTAAAATGGAATTTATTCGTTCTTTACTTAAAGAAGTACTAATTGCTTTAGAAATAGAGGATTCTGGTCCTTTTGATACTAATTCTAAACGTTTAGATAAGGTATTTAAATCTCCTGTGGTTATTCCAGAAGTTTTTCCTGTTCCTAATGCTATTTCTGCAGTAATTTCCAAAGAATGGGATAAATTGGGTAATTCATTTACTCCTTCTAAACGTTTTAAGCAATTATATCCTGTGCCGTCTGACAGATTAGAATTTTGGGACAAAATCCCTAAAGTTGATGGGGCTATTTCTACCCTTGCTAAACGTACTACTATTCCTACGTCAGATGGTACTTCGTTTAAGGATCCTTTAGATAGGAAAATTGAATCCTTTCTAAGAAAAGCTTATCTGTGTTCAGGTAATCTTCTTAGACCTGCTATATCATTGGCTGATGTTGCTGCAGCTTCAACTTTTTGGTTGGAAACTTTAGCGCAACAAGTAACAGATCATGATTCTCATGATATTATTATTCTTCTTCAGCATGCTAATAATTTTATCTGTGATGCCATTTTTGATATTATCAGAGTTGATGTCAGGTTTATGTCTCTAGCTATTTTAGCTAGAAGAGCTTTATGGCTTAAGACTTGGAATGCTGATATGGCTTCTAAATCAACTCTACTTTCCATTTCTTTCCAGGGTAACAAATTATTTGGTTCTCAGTTGGATTCTATTATCTCAACTGTTACTGGTGGGAAAGGAACTTTTTTACCACAGGATAAAAAATCTAAGGGTAAAAACAGGGCTAATAATCGTTTTCGTTCCTTTCGTTTCAACAAAGAACAAAAGCCTAATCCTTCATCCTCAGGAGCAGTTTCAGTTTGGAAACCATCTCCGGTCTGGAATAAATCCAAGCCTGCTAGAAAGGCAAAGCCTGCTTCTAAGTCCACATGAAGGTGCGGCCCTCATTCCAGCTCAGCTGGTAGGGGGCAGGTTACGTTTTTTCAAAGAAATTTGGATCAATTCTGTTCACAATCTTTGGATTCAGAACATTGTTTCAGAAGGGTACAGAATTGGTTTCAAGATGAGACCTCCTGCAAAGAGATTTTTTCTTTCCCGTGTCCCAGTAAATCCAGTGAAAGCTCAAGCATTTCTGAATTGTGTTTCAGATCTAGAGTTGGCTGGAGTAATTATGCCAGTTCCAGTTCCGGAACAGGGGATGGGGTTTTATTCAAATCTCTTCATTGTACCAAAGAAGGAGAATTCCTTCAGACCAGTTCTGGATCTAAAGATATTGAATCGTTATGTAAGGATACCAACGTTCAAGATGGTAACTGTAAGGACTATCTTGCCTTTTGTTCAGCAAGGGCATTATATGTCCACAATAGATTTACAGGATGCATATCTGCATATTCCGATTCATCCAGATCATTATCAGTTCCTGAGATTCTCTTTTCTGGACAAGCATTACCAGTTTGTGGCTCTGCCGTTTGGCCTAGCTACAGCTCCATGAATTTTTACAAAGGTTCTCGGTGCCCTTCTGTCTGTAATCAGAGAACAGGGTATTGTGGTATTTCCTTATTTGGACGATATCTTGGTACTTGCTCAGTCTTTACATTTAGCAGAATCTCATACGAATCGACTTGTGTTGTTTCTTCAAGATCATGGTTGGAGGATCAATTTACCAAAAAGTTCATTGATTCCTCAGACAAGGGTAACTTTTCTGGGTTTCCAGATAGATTCAGTGTCCATGACTCTGTCTTTAACAGACAAGAGACGTCTAAAATTGATTTCAGCTTGTCGAAACCTTCAGTCACAATCATTCCCTTCGGTAGCCTTATGCATGGAAATTCTAGGTCTTATGACTGCTGCATCGGACGCGATCCCCTTTGCTCGTTTTCACATGCGACCTCTTCAGCTCTGTATGCTGAATCAATGGTGCAAGGATTACACAAAGATATCTCAATTAATATCTTTAAAACCGATTGTTCGACACTCTCTAACGTGGTGGACAGATCACCATCGTTTAGTTCAGGGGGCTTCTTTTGTGCTTACGACCTGGACTGTAATTTCAACAGATGAAAGTCTCACAGGTTGGGGAGCTGTGTGGGGATCTCTGACGGCACAAGGAGTTTGGGAATCTCAGGAGGTGAGATTACCGATCAATATTTTGGAACTCCGTGCAATTTTCAGAGCTCTTCAGTTTTGGCCTCTTCTGAAGAGAGAATCGTTCATTTGTTTTCAGACAGACAATGTCACAACTGTGGCATACATCAATCATCAAGGAGGGACTCACAGTCCTCTGGCTATGAAAGAAGTATCTCAAATTTTGGTTTGGGCGGAATCCAGCTCCTGTCTAATCTCTGCGGTTCATATCCCAGGTATAGACAATTGGGAAGCGGATTATCTCAGTCGCCAAACGTTGCATCCGGGCGAATGGTCTCTTCACCCAGAGGTATTTCTTCAGATTGTTCAAATGTGGGAACTTCCAGAAATAGATCTGATGGCGTCTCATCTAAACAAGAAACTTCCCAGGTATCTGTCCAGATCCCGGGATCCTCAGGCGGAGGCAGTGGATGCATTATCACTTCCTTGGAAGTATCATCCTGCTTATATCTTTCCGCCTCTAGTTCTTCTTCCAAGAGTAATCTCCAAGATTCTGAAGGAATGCTCGTTTGTTCTGCTGGTAGCTCCGGCATGGCCTCACAGGTTTTGGTATGCGGATCTTGTCCGGATGGCCTCTTGCCAACCGTGGACTCTTCCGTTAAGACCAGACCTTCTGTCACAAGGTCCTTTTTTCCATCAGGATCTGAAATCCTTCAATTTAAAGGTATGGAGATTGAACGCTCGATTCTTGGTCAAAGAGGTTTCTCTGACTCTGTGATTAATACTATGTTACAGGCTCGTAAATCTGTATCTAGAGAGATATATTATAGAGTCTGGAAGACTTATATTTCTTGGTGTCTTTCTCATCATTTTTCTTGGCATTCTTTTAGAATACCGAGAATTTTACAGTTTCTTCAGGATGGTTTAGATAAGGGTTTGTCCGCAAGTTCCTTGAAAGGTCAAATCTCTGCTCTTTCTGTTCTTTTTCACAGAAAGATTGCTATTCTTCCTGATATTCATTGTTTTGTACAAGCTTTGGTTCGTATAAAACCTGTCATTAAGTCAATTTCTCCTCCTTGGAGTTTGAATTTGGTTCTGGGAGCTCTTTAAGCTCCTCCGTTTGAACCTATGCATTCATTGGACATTAAATTACTTTCTTGGAAAGTTTTGTTCCTTTTGGCCATCTCTTCTGCCAGAAGAGTTTCTGAATTATCTGCTCTTTCTTGTGAGTCTTTTTTTCTGATTTTTCATCAGGATAAGGCGGTGTTGCGAACTTCTTTTGAATTTTTACCAAAAGTTGTGAATTCCAACAACATTAGTAGAGAAATTGTGGTTCCTTCATTATGTCCTAATCCTAAGAATTCTAAGGAGAAATCGTTGCATTCTTTGGATGTTGTTAGAGCTTTGAAATATTATGTTGAAGCTACTAAGTCTTTCCGAAAGACTTCTAGTCTATTTGTTATTTTTTCCGGTGCTAGAAAAGGCCAGAAAGCTTCTGCCATTTCTTTGGCATCTTGGTTGAAATCTTTAATTCATCTTGCCTATGTTGAGTCGGGTAAAACTCCGCCTCAGAGGATTACAGCTCATTCTACTAGGTCAGTTTCTACTTCCTGGGCGTTTAGGAATGAAGCTTCGGTTGATCAGATTTGCAAAGCAGCAACTTGGTCCTCTTTGCATACTTTTACTAAATTCTACCATTTTGATGTATTTTCTTTTTCTGAAGCAGTTTTTGGTAGAAAAGTACTTCAGGCAGCGGTTTCAGTTTGAATCTTCTGCTTATGTTTTTCATTAAACTTTATTTTGGGTGTGGATTATTTTCAGCAGGAATTGGCTGTCTTTATTTTATCCCTCCCTCTCTAGTGACTCTTGTGTGGAAGATCCACATCTTGGGTAATCATTATCCCATACGTCACTAGCTCATGGACTCTTGCTAATTACATGAAAGAAAACGTAATTTATGTAAGAACTTACCTGATAAATTCATTTCTTTCATATTAGCAAGAGTCCATGAGGCCCGCCCTTTTTTTGTGGTGGTTATGATTTTGTATAAAGCACAATTATTCCAATTCCTTATTTTATATGCTTTCGCACTTTTTTATCACCCCACTTCTTGGCTATTCGTTAAACTGAATTGTGGGTGTGGTAAGGGGTGTATTTATAGGCATTTTGAGGTTTGGGAAACTTTGCCCCTCCTGGTAGGAATGTATATCCCATACGTCACTAGCTCATGGACTCTTGCTAATATGAAAGAAATGAATTTATCAGGTAAGTTCTTACATAAATTATGTTTTTTTCCCCCAGCATTTTTTTTCTTCACAGATACATGTTGTGCAATGGAGAGGCACAAGCAGGTCTGCCCACCATTACACAACATGCTGCGCCATCTACTGGATGACAGTGGTTAAGATCATTGGATGGCCCATTAACTGCTTATTTGAGGCAGTCCTATTTGGGCTGAACCAATCCAGTGAGAGGCATTAGTAAGTAGAACTTAGGGTTGGGGCTGGATGTTAAATCATATAAAACAAAACAAAAACGGAAAAAAACTACTTTAATTTATTTTGTTGCTGTGCTGTGAAGCTGCCAGCTTTTGCTAAAGTGAAAAAGAGAGTTCTGTTCTTCCCCTCTAAGTGCAGTGGAATGTTCCACTGTCACTTCCTTAATACAGACAGAGGCAGAGCAGGAAGAGAGATGCAGTCAATGAGCAGTGTTTTAGCCACATCTTAGTAAGTTCAGCAACCTTAGATTTCACTGTCTGAAAGGGATTCTGTTAGTGAAAATTATAATTTAATGAATGTAGTTTAGTGTTTTCTTACTCTTTTACAGCAGGGTCGTTTTTGTATTTTGTTTCCTCAACCTTTACACCCACTAACTTAACAGCTTGCCTTCACTTTCTGAACTCTCTGTAGCTCTGCTGTTTTATTACTTAAAAATGCAGTGGTCTCTCTCCCTCCCCCCTTGTGTGTGTGTGTGTCTCTCTATCTATATCTATCTATCTATCTATCCATCTCTCTCCTTATGTGTTGTTCTCCCCATGGTCTCTCTGTCTCTCTTCCTCCCCCTCTGACTCTCTCATCCCTTATGTGTCTCTCTAACCCTCTGTGTTTGATTGTGTCTCTCTCTCTTTCTCTAACCCTCTGTGTGTGATTGTGTGTGTCTCTCTCTCTCTCTCTAACCCTCTGTGTGTGTCTCTCTCTCTCTTTCTCTCTCTCTCTAACCCTCTGTGTGTGTCTCTCTCTCTCTTTCTCTCTCTAACCCTCTGTGTGTGTGTGTGTCTCTCTCTCTCTAACCCTCTGTGTGTGTCTCTCTTTTTTTTCTCTCTCTCTCTAACCCTCTGTGTGTGTGTCTCTCTGTCTCTCTCTCTCTCTCTCTCTAACCCTCTGTGTGTGTCTCTCTCTCTCTCTAACCCTCTACGTGTGTCTCTCTCTCTCTTTCTCTCTAACCCTCTGTGTGTGTCTTTCTCTTTCTCTCTCTTTCTCTCTCTAACCCTCTGTGTATGTGTTTCTGTCTACCTTATTTATTTAATTAATGAATTGGTAGTGCCATCTGATGGTGTGGCTTTATTTAAAGGGGTGGGGTCAAGCACCCCACCATCTTTAAATTTCACCAGCCGCCACTGGATCAAGACATTTTTATATTTACTGAATAATGAAAGAATCTATAAGCATAATTTGCAGCATTAAAGTAAAAAGTATGTTTTAAACATATTTTAATGGGCATGGATTTCTAGATCTCATAATCAGAGCAAGCATTTTGTTATCTGGCAAGAGTTTCTGTTACAATCCTTTAGACTAAAATCAGATGTTTACTAAGTTGACCAGTTTTCCAAGACACCATTTAAAGGGACATGAAACCCATATGTTTTCTTTCATGATTTAGAAAGAACATGCAATTTAAATAACTTTCCAATTTACATCTAATATCTAATTGTCTTCATTCTTTTGATATCCTTTGTTGAAAATCATATCTAAATATGCTCAGTAGCTGCTGATTGTTGGCTGCACATAGATAACTCATGTGTTTGGCTCACCCATGTGCATTGCTATTTCTTCAACAAAGGATATCTAAAGAATGAAGGCGTATCCAAGCCACTGCCTCACCAGCCTCTGACGTCACTGCACGTCACTGCTTGAATGGCAGCCCCCACAGACTTTGACCCCCCCCCCCCCTCTTTATGTGATATATAATTTAGCAAGTGCAAATTATATACTACAGTGGTGTGCATGATCTGAGGGTTTAATAGAACTATTCCTTGGCGTGATATTTTACAGTCTTCTCATACTCTTTTTAGATACCCCCCTTTCCTAATACTCCTGATTCTAACACCGTAATGTAATTTTACAAACTACTTAGACTGTTCACATTTATTTGTACATCTGTGGTTTTATCTCAGTACTCAAAGATATATGACCCAGCAAGTAATTGTACTTTAAGATCCGAGTTCCACAATGTAGTTTTTACTACGTTCTTATGTTTTTCTCCTAATTGCATGATATGTTTACTGCAGCAGTCGTACAGGTAGGCATATCACTCTGTCATAACAATGATCGACTCCCTGATTGGCTATCAAATACACACACCCTGTTACACTCCAATCATAGCATATAGGTACGTCACCATGCTATGATTGGTAGATTGACAAGTGACATTACTCTTACGAAGTGGCTGGATTGGTCAAAGGCCCTTGAAAAGGAAGACACTTTGGAGACACAGGCGCCTTTGACAAAGCAGATGCAAAACGTGCGTCAGGAGTTCCTCACTGCTCCCTCTCTACCTAGAGTAAATTTGTTGGCCTTAACTGGCATATTTTTGTAGGACCTTTCACTATTTATGTTACGGTTTGGTGGGTAACCCCTCCAGGGGATATTTGGACGTATTTGGTTAAGGGAAATCTTTCCCTCAGTTATTGATATCGCTATAGTAACCCACTAGCGTAATAGATTAGTCCTACACTTAATATTTAGTTACTTTCCATATAAGTATTTCAATCAGGGTTATCCTGATATATTTTGGAGAGACAGCCGCTTGATTTTCTTTATTTTATTGTAGCATATTTTTAATTTCACTCAGTGGCATGGTCCACTATTTTATTTTAACTAAGATAAATGTTATGTTTTCTTCCTAATAGGAAAGTGTCCACAGCCGCATTCATTACTTATAGGAAATAAGAACCTGGCCACCAGGAGGAGGCAAAAACCCACCAGCCAAAGGCTTAAAGGGCCACTAAACCCAAAATCTTTCTTTCATGATTCAGATAGAATAGAAATTTAAACAACATTACAATTTACTTCCATTATTTATTTTGCTTCATTTTTTAAATATCCTTAGTTGAAGAAAAAGCAATGCACATGGTGAGCCAATCACACAAGGCTTCTATGTGCAGCAACCAATCAGCAGCTAGTGAGCATATCTAGGTATGCTTTTCATCAAAGAATATCAAGAGAATAAAACAAATTAGATAATATAAGTAAATTAGAAAGATGTATAAAATTGCATTCTCTTTCTAAATCATAAAAGAAAAAATGTGGGTGGCATGTCCCTTTAAATACTCCTCCCACCTCCCCTATCCCCCAGTCATTCTTTGCCTTTCGTCTCAGGAGGTTGGAAGAAGTTTTTTTATTATACTTTTATTCAACTTATTTAATTTATTTTTTAAATTTTTTCTCCTATGGAGGGTGCTGCTACCCTTCGACACGAGACGGGAGTTTTAAGTTGTTGGGTCGGTGTATCGTGTGAGGGCCTGGGTGAAAGTGAGAGTCCGAAGATGCAGTGGGTGCTTCCCCTGCGACACCATCATACTCACAGCTCCTTTTCAGCACTTGACGTTGCCAAACTTCGCTTCGCTACCTGCTGTCCTCCCTCAAGTCCATGGCGGAGGCGCTGCTACTAATTCTTCACACTTGAAGGGCCGTGTTCCTGTTCCATGGCGTGGATTCCGATAAGATTGTTTCATTCTATTCCGTTACTGTAATGTAATTTGTTATGACAGTTCAGTATGGGCCTCATTGAGGCTCCTTCTGCTTCGATCTAGGAATCAAGGGATTATCTTCCTTATCAAGGGGAATAGTGAACGGGATGGGGTTGTTTATCATATTTCTTATGTGATCATCCTGCTTGTGTGCGGGAATTTGGGCTCTGAGGATAAGACGTATCTTTTTGCTAGGCTTGACCTTGAGCTACAATTTTCCTTTTCTCAGACTTACTGGGGCCTAGTTTTGCCACCTTGTGAGTGGCGCGCTTTTTGGATTTCGCGGGGCATCTGGTAACCGTGCATGTTTACGCTTGGGTGTGTCTTCTCTCCCTTCCGCATTCCTGACCGAGTGGCGACGAAGGAAAGAGTCTGCTCTCTATGGCCTGGTCATAGCAGGTGGTGAGTGCCACAGCCATTGTGGGTGTCGGGTGCCAGTTTTCTTTTCCAAATTGCGTTGTTATATTTAAAGTCTTAGCCATGGAGGATTCTAATGCAGAGACTATAGAATCGTCCTCGGATGAGGACTGTAATTTGGTCCTGTTATCGCAAGTATGCCAATCTTGTCTCTCGTGCCTGCATGGTGTGCCGGCTCCCTCGGGCTCGGGGGACCCTGGACCTTCTGAACCATCGACTCCTGGGGGCTCTGTTCCTCAGGAGGTGCCTTCCCAACCGCACACTCCTTTTACCTCTGCGTGTGACCCCAATGTTAATGTCTCCTCCGCGCAGGGTGAATTTTTTACCCCGGAGATGGCGGGACATTTTCGTTTTAATAGCGTTGATTCGCCTGCAGGATCCTGAGGTTTCATTGCAGTTATGTGCTTGTTTGCCTATCCCGGGTGTTTAGACCGTGATTGTGTCCCCATGTTGTTCTTTTCACTACAGGATTGTGCGGCTGTGCGTCCTATTGCGAGGTCTGTTTGATATATTGGGGGATCCTTTACTGTATCATCAGGGATCTTTTCAGGGTTCTGTGCGGTAGACTAATGGGGTACGTTTTCCCCGGTTAGTCCAATGCAAGCTTTCCCACTCGTTTTTCTGAAGGTTAAGGTCTCTGTCAGGTACTACAGAGACATGGTTCCTTTTGGGTGGATGCCTGCGGGTGCCCTTTTTTGTTCATTTATCCGGTTTATTTACTTCTGTTTTTTTCTTCCCTATGGGAATCCTGGGATTGCTTGACTTACTTTCTTTCATAGAAATTGTTCCCGGATTTTGTCCGGTGTTATTTGTGTGATTGTTAGTGACGCACGTTTTGCCTAGCTGGTCCGGCGGGACTTGCCGCTTCACCTGTTCAGTTGTTCGTTTTTTCATTAAAGAAAAAAAAAAATAGATTGCACAAGGAGGGCGGAGCTAACCAGCAACTGAAGCAGAAGCAAAACCCCTGATACAGAAGCCACACAGTCCCAGTCAGTCCATAACTGATTTTGGGCAGCTTTGAGAGATTTTGCGGCCCACCAGGAAAACAGAACCAGAGAATTCCTAGGAAAGACCGTGGCTGCGGCCTACTCCAGGTGCACCGGCTGCAATAAAGACATCAAAGGCATCAGAAACCTCACCAAAAGCGGACGATAAGTGGAGTAACACGTTGGAAGAACAATAGGGGTGAGAATATAATTTATTTTTTGCTTAATAAGAGCGATAAACGCTCCAGAGACTATACTTCAAAACGGAGGGACTTGTATTTAATTCCACACACTGGATCAATAAGCCTTAACATTAATGGTAATCTGAGACTGCAATAACACTTTACAGAATTTAAGCTGACAGCTGTGACGCTTGTATTATTCATCTGCAAGAAAGATTAGAGGCGGGAAAAACCTCCATCTTTACTCTCAGCTCCTGTTGCATGGCAGTGCTTTTATTATACTAGTTCTAGTTATACCTTGCACAACATACCACAGATCCAGTATAGCCCTGTAGAAAGACACGATTGGTACTTTTTCCTTTTGTGTTGCTATATGACCCAAGGTTTCTCCACAACCAAGCTATTAACACATATCACCATATAGTATCATAGCCGCTGGCCCCCTGCAGGACCTTATCAATTGAATCTGGTGTAGCACAACTAAAAGTTTGGAAGTACTGGTCAAGCAGTAATAATCTCATAGTACGGCATTACTCTCTCCCCTCCCTCTTCCCGCCATCCTGTGTGGTGGTGGGTCGTATCCTGAGTTCCCTTCTCTGTTATTGTCCTGTGAGGACACTGACCCTGGGGAGTAGAGCCATGCTTGTGAATTTGTACACTTAAATTACATTATCTGAACGGGTGTGTTCCACAGATAAGAGACCTTAGACCAGCACCTTGCCACCTTCCCTGGACCTGGACTTTTTCTCCTGGAGTTCTGAGATACAACACACAGGCCTCAGTGCTGACACCATATTGTCTTCAGATATCTCTCCTATCAATGACCAGCCAAGCTTAAAGAGATGATACAACATTAGACTTCAACCCTGAATGTAGACTCAGTGGGTTTACCTTGTTATGTATCTACCATAAAATATTCCAAACTACCTTAGCACCTAGGCCCTGTTTGCTATATACTGCTTTACTGTACTTCAAAAGCTATCAGTCAGTTACAATGAAAGGCAGGAACCAATCCGTGAAAGACTGCCTATCAAGGTCTCAACTTAAAAGAAACAGATTGCTTTGGATCTTGCTCCAGACACAGACTCACAACCTTCCTCCCCTAAAAGTCCTCCACCAACATCCGCTGTGGTCTCAGCAAATGGGGAGCTCGTGCAACAGATTAAACAACTATTCAAAGAAGAAATGAGAGCAGCCCTTTCTGAACTTAAGCAGGACCTTACAGATATTGGAGGCCGCACTGCCTGCTTGGAGGATAAAGTTAATGATACCTCTGACAAAATACCCAACCTTCAGTCAACAATACAGGTGCAACAAGAACAGATTCAGAAGCTGGAGGATTCCTTGGAGGACCTTGAGAACAGGTCCAGGAGATCAAATATCAGAATTCGCAATCTCCCCAAATCAAATACAGCAACCTGTCAGAAACCATCACAAATCTCTTTCAACAGATTCTCCCAGAGATAGATTCTTCTTTGCTACTCATGGACACAGGGTGCTGGCTAAATCAACAACCCCCTCAGCAGCAAGGGACGTGATCGCCAAACTTCATTATTTTCATGCTAAAGACCAGATCATGCAAGCAGTGCGAAAACTACCTAAAATTACCTTTGAGGGCCACACGCTACAATTATACACAGATCTCTCCCTGACAACCCTAAGAAGAAGAAGGGAACTCAAACCGATCATATCAGTCCTCATTAAGGCGCAAATATAGATGGGGATTTCCATTTAAACTCATCTTCATGTATGATAGAACTTCCTACTATTGCTCTTCTCTCCTGGAAGGACAAGCAATCCTGGAAAACCTGAACATGGAAAAAGACTTCCTCAGAGGTTTCTTCCTCTCCCAAACCGCAGAATAAGGCAATAGGAAGGGAGTGGACGCGAGTGAATAAAAATGGAAAGAACTCTAGACTTAGACCAGAGCCGGAGAGTCCTACTTGAAGTAACTTATGCAAGTGATATGGGTCCTTTTCTAATATGACTTAAGTTTACAGCCCTACTGTTCTGGGTCTAAAATATGTAGCGTTACTCTCAAACACCTACACCCCATCGGGGGTTACTAAGTTTGGAATATCCTGGCACATTCAGCCTTTCACACACACCCTTCCCCCCCCTCCCCGTCCCTACCCACTCCACTGAGTCCACTACTTTATTAATTAAGAATGGGTGACATTCGATCCCCCTATGTTTTCAGGTTTTTTATCTTGATTTTCAGGTTATGTTTGTTGTTAAAGTTTAATGTTGTGCTGCAGTTGCAATTGTTTGCAAATAATACTAACTTCACTTTCCTCAGCAGGTTTTGTCTACAGGTCCGTTCAGGTATGGAGTACCATATATGTCTAAAATGGTCGTCAGGGTCCAATTTGTGTAATGTGTTTCAATGCTTTAGGTTCAGTTTTAATGCAATCAGATATGTATCTTCGATTTTTGTAAAACTTATTGGTCAATTTATGAGATCTACTGCAATCCCTAACCAATTCACAACATGACACTTAAAGGGACAGTCTACACCAAAATTTTTCTTATTTAAAAAGATAGATAATTCCTTTATTACCCATTCCCCATTTTTGCATAACCAACACAGTTATATTAATATACATTTTACCTCTGTGATTACCTTGTATCTAAGCCTTTGCAGACAGCCTCTTTATCTAACTGCCTTTGACAGACATGCAGTGTAGTCAATCAGTGAAGACTCCTAAATAACTTCACGGGAGTGAGCACAATGTTATCTATATGACACATTTGAACTAGCACAGTCTAACTGTGAAAAACTTTCAAAATGCTCTGAGCTAGGAGGCGCTTTTCAACTGTTTAGAAATCAGTTTGAGCCTAGCTAGGTTTAGCTTTTCAAAAATACCACCAAGGGAACAAAGCAAATTTGATGATAAAAGTAAATTGGAAAGTTGTTTAAAATTGCATGCCCTATCTGAATCATGAAAGTTTAGTTTTGACTTTACTGTCCCTTTAATATATTTACACATAATGTGAGAGGGCTACACTCTAACATGAAACGTTGCAAGGCCATTACCACCTATAAGTCACTGAATGCACATGTTGTATTCATGCAGGAAACACATTTTACTAAATCCCTAACCCCTAAGTACTGGGACAAAGCTTATTCTCAACAATTCCATGCTACATGCCATAAAAAGAAGTGTGGAGTCTCCATCCTTCTCCATGATAGCCTTAACTTTCAAGAAGATGAATCCTATGTAGATAAGCAAGGTCGTTATATAATCCTAAGAATTCATGACACCCCAGTAGTCATAGGCAATGTATCTGCTCCAAATGAGTCCCAGGCACCGTTCTTCTTCAAGATCAGTAAACTAACACACTGGAAACAATATAGATTAATTATTGGGGGCGATTTTAACCTAGTAGTAGACCGCAAACTACATAGATCAAATAGTAATACCTCTTCTCAGGCCCGTACCAATAGGAAAATCCTATATGATTTTTTGCTCGACCATAATTTGCTTGACAGTTGGAGGGCATATAATGGCAACTGTAAAGACTTCACTTTTTATTTACCAGCTCACAAGGTATATTGACGAATTGACCACATTCTAGTCAGCCAAATTTTAGCACCACTGATTGTTGACTCTGACATTGTCACCAATGTCTGGTCTGACCACAACCTAGTTATAACTAGGCTCACAGGGTTAATAGACCCTCTGAGAAATAAAAGCTGGACCTTAAACCCCTCCCTACTTAAAGATAAGATATTTCTTCAGACTCTGAAAAGAGAAATGGGGGACTTTCTGGAAGCTAACACCCATTCAGTAAAGAATCCTACTTTCGTTTGGGGAGCACTTAAGGCCTACATCCGGGGACTCTTGCTCAGAGAATCCAACAATAAATCCAAACAGTCTCATTTACTTATAAACAAACTTAAAGACGAAATAAAACAACTTCATACCCAACACTGCTCTGCCCCTTGCTCCGCGACACTTCGACACTAAACTCCAAGAGGGTAGCTCTAGATGAGTTGCTATCCAGGGACGCGGCTCGATCACTTAAATTAATAGACACGCAATATTTTATATATGCCAATAAGCCAGCCCGATAAGATGCTTGCACATAAATTAAAAGATTTAACTAGACTAACAACAGTTCCCCAAATCCAAAAACCAGATGGATCCACCTCCAACCACCCGCAAATAATTGCAGACATATTTGCAACATATTATCAATCTCTATATGCCCTATCCCGGACCTCAAACAGCGATAGTTGTACAACCAACACTCAAAAATTTCTGCATAGCTGCAGTCTTGCTAAACTGGACATAGACGACTTAGATAGCCTCAATGCGCCAATTACCCTTAACGAGGTCAGACTGACAATTAAAAACTTAAAATCTATTGTTAACAACCTGGAGTCGGTGGGGATAACGCTGGGCCGGGGAACACACCAGGGGTATCCTCTTTCACCACTGCTATTTGATATTGCGATCGAGCCCTTGGCTATCATGATTAGACACCAACTAGAGGGGATTAGGATTAAACAAGCTGAGTTGAAAGTAGCCTTATATGCGGATGACATCCTGCTATTTCTATCTAACTCTAATACCAACTTTCCTAAACTCTTCTCTATTATCGATCATTTTGGCTCCTTTTCTGGCTATAGAGCCAATGCCTCTAAATCAGAGATCATGTGGCTAAAGAAAGATTTGGACTCTCTTTCTGATATTCCTTTCCAGCCAGTAACCAAAGCTTTCAGATATCTAGGTATCTACATCTCTCTTAACCCAGCATTTTGGTACAATCTTAATATCACACCAGTCTTGGAGAAGATGAAAGGATGCATGAAAAACTGGCAGAATTTTCCACTCTCTTTATCTGGGAGAGTTGCCTTATTCAAGATGATTCTGTTACCAAAGTTGTTGTATGTCCTTCAGAACACTCCGGTCTTACTTAAGACAAAGGATCTAAGTGAGATCAATTAGGCACTTCGTCGTTTTATTTGGCAAAATAAAAGGCCAAGAATCTCCTTGAATAAACTTTTTTTTACAAAGGAATCGGGGGGGGGCTGGCTGTTCCATATTTGAGACTCTATAATTTGGTATTCTTGTCAAGACTAATACCCGACTGGATATTGGAATCTGACTATTTTACCAACAATGCTCTGGAACATAATATAGTCCACCCTTATTCTCCTATTTCCCTTGTTCATTGTAGAGCTAAATTTATACCTAAAACCATCAAACAGCTCAAAACTATTTACACGCCAATTCAAGCATTTTGGAAGCTCCTTTCTTTAATAGGTGTTGATCCTCATATTTTCAAACCTTCAAAGGCAACCCAGAATTTCAGCTAGGGTTTCAGTCCCCTCTATTCACGAGATGGGCACATCTGGGATTAAGTAAGGTCTCTGCACTAGTTGACTTAAACCTATTAACAATCATATTATTTGATTCTATTAAAATTAAATATAACCTTCCCAATAATGATTTTTTTGCATATCTGCAAGTGAGGCATTAGGTGTTTAGTCTTGCTAGTGAACATGGTTGGATCTGGTCCTGGGGACTTTTTGAAAAATGGTTTCCATTAGTCAGAAGTGGAATACATTCAATCTCATTATGGTATCAACTTCTACTCTCCAAAAGAGGTGATCAAAATCTCCTTGAACTATCCCAACAATGGAATGTCCATAATTTTCAATTTATTATTGATCAGGGGATAGTTCACAAATCTATTGAAATGGTCGCTAAGACCACAATGTCCTCAACATGGAGAGCGTCCCATATGAAACCATTGCATCGGGCTTACTACACCGCAGCTAAAAGAGCTAGATAGGGCAATTTGACTTTCTGTGCATGTCCAAAATGTTCCTTCTATGTGGCAGACTTAATTCATATGTTATTGGGGTGCCCCAAAGTTAGACAAATGTGGCAGAAACTAGAGTACTGGATCCTCAGGGTTTTGAAGCTCTCTTATAGTGGTTTATCCTTATTTCATATTAATTTTTCTCTGGGGGGAGAGCAAAGTCATACTCACGAGAAATTAGTCAACATGATTACTCTCTCAGCTAGAAATTTAATTTTTCGCTATTGGAAAAAGGGTATTATCCCCAGTCTCATAGAAATTAAAGGTTATCTGGGAAAACAATGTATTATTGGCAACATGATACAGATATGAACAATGATCGCGATGTAAGTCTCTTTTTTCAAAAATGGTCCCCATATTTAAAGAGTTTACCTCCTGGAGAAGTTGATCATTTGATATTTCCATTTCTGAATTCAGAATTAGTTTTATTAGGGATTTGGTGATTCAAAAAAAAAAATTATTTTTTTATTTTTCTTCTTTACATCTTTTCTCCTCTTTTTTTTTTTCTTTTCTCCTCTCTCCTCCCCCTCCCTTCAGCGGCCACTGTTCAGTTGCATTTTCCCATTTTTTTGGGACACTATCCTGCTATGGTCACCTAGTTTTTACGAATATTAGTTGCAATTTGGTTGTCAATTTAGGTGACTAGTTAAAAATCTAAGAGAGGGAAAAAGCAGAGAGGGGAACAGGTTTAGTTCTTTTTTTCTTTGTTCTTCATTTGATGCATCAAGAGTAATACATTATAACGTGTAAAATTGTGCTACTATAGCCAAAGGAGGCCTTTTTTTGTGTTTTAAAATTTTATTTGCTTCACAACAAAAATATTGTTGCTGGTAAACATAAGTGTCAAGATTTTGCTTTCTTTTTTTTTGTGTGCTTGCATGTTAACAGGTTTATTGCCTCTGTAATGCTCAAAATATTAAGTGCACCAGATGTAAAATTCTCTATATCGATATTTGTCTTGTATAAACCTGTGATCTTCAATAAAAAATAAAAAAACTTAAAATCTAACAAGGTACCTGGTCCAGATGGTTATACAGGTATTTTCTATAAATTGTTTCTAGATGAAATAGGTCCCTCCCTAGTTAACACTTATAATCATATGCTGGAGGGTGGAGATGTCCCCAGAGAATTCTTAATGGCCCGAATATCAGTTATCCCAAAACCAGGGAAAAGCAAACAACATTGTAAAAACTATAGACCAATATCATTGATAAATCAGGATGTTAAGATCTTTTCTAAAATATTGGCCACTAGGCTTAACAAACTAATGCCTAAACTTGTACATCTGGATCAGGTAGGCTTTATTCAGAATAGAGAAGCCCCAAATAATGTTAGGAAAATAATAGACTTGATAGACTTTGCTAGTGTGAACAAGGTGCCTTCTCTGTTCCTGTCTCTTGACGCAGAGAAGGCATTTGACCGTATATATTGGGATTATTTGGATGCAGTGTTGGTCACTATGGGTATAACAGGTAAATTTAGGTCTGCAGTTTCGTCTATATATTGACATCCCTCTGCCTATGTTAAAATAGCTGGATACAAATCGAAACCTATAAATATTGCTAATGGAACTAGGCAGGGTTGCCCTCTCTCTCCACTGCTCTTTGCACTTTGTATTGAACCCCTTGCAGCCCATATTCAGCAAAACATTGATATAGCAGGGATATCTGTGATTTCTTAAGAATATAAGATGTCTGTTTGCGGATGATATCATCCTTTCAATCACTAAGCCTTTATTGTCCCTCCCCCTTATTTACTCTACTATTGCCCAGTTTGCTATAATCTCAGGATATAAAATTAAAAACGACAAATGTGAAGCTATCATTGTGCATCTACCACCGCATACTAAAAAACAGGTAGAGATCAATTTTTCCTTTTCCTGGGCAGAAAAAGGTATGCAATATTTGGGAGTATCTCTTTCAGGCAGAGTAGATTCCCTGTACCAAAACAACTATCAACCTATGCTGTCCCAAATAAGAAACCTAAAGCAGAAGTGGGGAAAAATGAAACTTTCACTATATGGTCGAATAATCAGAGTCAAAATGTCGATACTTTCAAAATTACTATATTTGTTTAGATCCCTCCCGGTCTCGGTCCCTGCCCAAGTCCTTAATAAACTCCAAAAAGCCATTATATCATTTATTTGGCAGGGAAGGCGATTCAGAAATAATAGACACACTTTGTGTAGGGGTAGAGGGGGATGAGGCATGGGATTACCAGATCTTCTAACTTACTATTATGCTGCACGGTTAGCCCAAACATCTCTATGGGATAACAAAACAGATAGCATTCAATGGGTCCAGCTAGAATCTGATATTGTTATGATTGACCCAATTTATAAATTACTTTGGTCTAGCAGGCCTTCCGGACCTTCAAACTGGAAGACTTTCCTATCTATGTCACACACTGTCTCACTATGGGATTCCCTGCCCATGAAGTTCAAATTACTTTCAGAGAAATCCAGAGCAACCCCACTAGTGACTTTCTCCTCGACCCCAGATTCGGGGCTCCAGACTAAATGGGCAAATAAGGGATTATATAGAATCGCAGATACATTGCGTAACCAATCCTTCATGTATTTTAAGACATATGTTGACCTTGGCGACCAAGACGGACCTAGTTGGTTCCATTATTTGCAGCTTAGGGCAAGAGTGGCTGACGTTATAGGTAATTCCAGCAGGGAAGGCTCTACCTATCTAGAACATCTTTGTTTAGCAACTCACAGATTAAAAGAAACTATTTCTAGATTATATTCCATATTTAATAACCCATTAGCATCACCTAAACTTCCCTTTATGTTAAATGGGAAGAAGACTTTAATTTTTCTTGGTCACTCGAGAAATGGAACCCCACCCTTCATAGGGGCATCTCATTCTCCATTTGTGCACATTTAAAAGAAAAGTATATGAAGGTTGCATTTAGGTGGCCCAGACCCGGGGGGGGGATTGTTTAAGAGGCTGTGAGGAGAAAGGAACTTACCCTCATATGTGGTGGCATTGTCTGCATGTTTCCAACATTTGGTCTCAAACCTCAGAATTACTGAGTTCCATTTTTGATACTTCTATAAAATTAACGCCCACACAGGCCCTTCTTCATGAACCCCTGCTTGGGCTGGGCAAATCAAGAAATAAACTCTTGTTCTTTATCTGTACATTAGTCAGATTAAATATAGCTCGATACTGGAAGTCAGTGGTTCCAACCTTTCAGATTATTTTGAACAAAATAGCCTACTACTACCAAATGAGCAGTAATGCTGCTGACCTTTTAGACACTAAAGAACTGTTCATCTCCATATGGGAACCGTGGATTATGTACTCAGAGTCTAGCACTAGAAGGCAATAAAGCACAAATACACTTTACCACAT
Source organism: Bombina bombina (assembly GCF_027579735.1). Lineage (NCBI taxonomy): Eukaryota > Metazoa > Chordata > Amphibia > Anura > Bombinatoridae > Bombina > Bombina bombina. Next base: position 180,216,945 of record NC_069504.1, read on the forward strand.
TGGTTCGCCTGTGCTACGTATTAGTTACTATGGGTTAGATAAGATTGTTGCTACTATACTGGAAACATTGCTCTTGAATAGATGCTAAAGCTGTACACACAAGGTTTTGGTAACATGGTTGTTCATCATAGTTGTAGAAGTGAAGGTTTGATTATTGGAATCCCCCTTTGGGTCAGGACAACAATGATGTGTAGGCGGCACTTTACTTTCTGACCTGGAGTGCATATTGTAATGACCAACTATTTTTCCTTCCATACGCCCTTGGCTGTGACTTGTTATCTATGACTGTGACCTGTACCTGTAAGATTCATTTACTGTTATATTACTGTTGTGATGTATACTTGAGGAACAGTGTCCCTTTGCAGCCCCGGTGGAGAGCTGTGGTCCTTGCTACTTGGTAGCGGTACTGACATTCGAGATGCTTTTTGACTAAAGGTCATGGTCTAGATTGTTTGATACTTGGAATCAGTATATAGCTATGAAGGAGCGCTTACAAAAAACCCCAACGGGGTTCCTAGCTAAAGGAAGAGTCGACGGGAAAACCAAAATAACAACAAAAAAACAAATAGGAATGGATGGTGAATTTGAAAACAATATATTTATTCTAAATCCTAAACATACAGTATATGTATTCTATATCCTAAACATACAATATATGTACATGTGTCCTAAAAACTTCTAAAAATTCCCATAGATAAAATGAGAGATAAAAAGAGAAATAAAAACTGTAACCGGGATTCCTTTCGGGTTCCTCAGTTCTCTATAAAAGTGTGGTTCTAAGTCCTATGCAGACTAATCATATATCAGAGGATGTTAAATCAATTGATAGATAGAGTAAATGATACAGTGCCCTTAGAGCGCAGCCTCTATACAATTCTTGTTGTGCTGTGCACAATGCCCTATAAGTGGTAACCTCAAAGACAACTGTATAGCTTAAGAATTCAACCAATAAAGGTTATAAATATAAGGTGAATACAAAATTATATAAATACAAAATTATATAGTGTTAAATGATATCCAAAATCCAGAGTCCAAATTAATGTCCAAATAAGTCCAAATATATCCAGTGGAAAAAATCCAGTGAAAAAATCCAAGAGTAGTGATTAATCCAAAAACTAGTGCGGCAAAAAGTAGTGTTACAAAAAATATATATATATATATATATATATATATATCTATCAAAATAAAAATAAAAATATGTTGATAAAAAACAGTGTTTGAGAAAAAATATATATCCAACCAAAAATATTGTGCTAGTAACAAAAGGTGTACACCTAAAAAATGTGTGAACGTTATCTCACAAAAAATATATTGCAAAAAATGTGTCAAAGCAGACTTATCTTGGATCCTAAACTGTGAAAAAATGTTTAATATGTCCAAAATGTATCCTAAATAAATATATCCTTAATTGTGATGCTTTACAAATGTTCCTTAAATGTGATGCTTTGTGATTGGTTCCTCTATAGATGTTTCTGATCCAAGTGAGGTATTCCCATAACATAAAATATCTTCAGTATCCTATACAAAAAAAGTAAACAGATATAGTGCAATAATGCTATTAGAAACCTAAGACGTTATATCAGAAGTCTATGCGTTTCGATCTTTAGGGACCTTTCTCAAGACCTTAAATAAAATATTTCCTCCAATCATTGGTTCCCAAAAAATTGCGCTGAAATTATTCAAATAAGGCCAATATGCGACCCGGATGTGTAAATAGAGGATAGTCTATGCTCCGGACATGGTAATATGTCTCCATATGTATCGGCTCCTATTCAACTGAAGTCAAGCTCCAGAGTGAAACCGGCCGTTGACGAAGTGAAACCGGAAGTGACGTAATATCATGTTGTTTCACTTCTGGAGTTGTACTTTGAGTTTACGTTGGGTCCTCCCTATTAGACTCATTGGGTGTGGATCTAGGGCTCCGGCAGTCTGGTTCCTCCTATCTCGTTGTCCCTGGGTTCTTCCTTGGAATTTGGGATTAAGATTAGGATGCATTCCTTTGTCTCTCCTTTATGGGGAGTTTGGAAGTCTCCGGTTAACTACCCAGTTGTGACGACTGAGCTTGGGGTTTTTCTCCATTAGGCCCTTCTGTTCGTCTTATGTCCTGATTTTGTTCTCGACCTGTGGGGTCAGTGACAGCGTGTTGGGATTTTTCCCCGCTTCTGTGTTTAACCGTCTGATGGACTAGCCGAGGGGGCTCGAGAGATTGTTTTACGCAGTTAGTTGCTCTCCTATGGCTTTACTAGGCCTCTTTTGCGGGGGGGCACCCTTTGGGTGCTCGGTGTCTGGGTAATCATCCTCAGATGATTACAGAGGTTTGGGGACGAGTATTTTTTATCTCATGTTTTCCACCGGGGCCTTTTTTGTCTCTCTGTAGAGTGATGGGTTCCGGTGGTCCGTGGCAGACGGGCTGGCCGTTGGGATTCTTATCACCCATTTCTAGGTGACTTATCTCAGGGTTCTAGTCGTATTTTGTTCTTAAGTGACTGTTTATTCTTCCGCGTTTTCTTGAGTGGAGGTGTGTACTGGTTTTTCTGGTCGTTGCGGCCTGTTGGCTTGTCTAGCTACCGGTCAATGGATGGGTTGTGTTTGCACCATTGCACTAATCCTAACTTTATTGGCCGTGTGAACAGAGTTGCTTTGGCGTTCGGCTCTGTGGCCTGTAGTGGTTGGGCTGTCTTGGTTGTACAAGAGCAGGGTAGGGTATTTCCTTTTCAGGGAGGGCTCCCCTGTTGCTCGCACCACTAGCTTCTCCTTTCGGTCCGGCATCTGTTTCTTTGACCATCACTGGATTTGATACTTGCTGGTACGGCACCCCCAGTCTCCTGTGATCTGGGGTGTTGGACTTGATTTTATTTTCTCCGGTTAGCTGGTAGGGGTTTGGTGACCGGGTTTTCATAGGAGTGCCCTTGGTCCCTGTTGTTTAGCCGTTTGGACGCTGTATGGTCCTTGAGATCTGCTTGTTCCCTTTGTGTTTTCTCTTGTATTCTGCTGCGGTTCCTGTCATTGGGACCTGGGTCAGTGTACGTCTTTCCACTGGAGTGGGTTGTCTTTTTGAAGCCTTGGGGGTTTTTCCTCCTTATATTAGGCTTGTGTTCCCTTCGGAAATGGTTCGTTGGTCCCCTAGTTTGTTGAGGGGCTGCGGCTGGGCTGTTTTCTTGAGAGATGGTGTCCTTGGGGCCAGTGATCTCGGTTGCGTCTATTCGTGGTGATCGTTTAGGTTCGATAACCTGTTGGTAGATTTGCGTCAATGGCGCCGCCTTTGCGTTTTTCAAAGGGTTCTTGTTCCCGGTTTTCGGACAAAACAGGGTCTTTTGCTTTGGGAATGTGTTTTTTGGGTGGTGCCTTCATGTGGTCCGCCTCTTACCCTCCCGTTTTGGCATTCTGTGTACTCTTTGGCTTGGGTATAAATTTCCCATAAGTAATTAATGCGGCTGTGGACTCTTTCCCATTAGGAAGAAAAACATAAATTATGCATACCTGATCATTTTCTTTTCTTCCATTTGAAAGAGTCCACAACCCCCGTCCGTTTTTGAGGCGTTGTTGTGTTTTATCTTCTGGCACCCTTTCACCTTGATGCTTCTTCCACTGTTCCTTGTCCTCGGCTGAATGACTGGGGGATAAGGGAGGTGGGAGGAGTATTTAAGCCTTTGGCTGGTGGGTCTTTGCCTCCTCCTGGTGGCCAGGTTTTTATTTCCCATAAGTAATGAATTTGTCTGTGGACTCTTTCCCACAGAAGAAAAGAAATTTATCAGGTAAGCATAATTTATGTTTTTATTTTACTTCATCTATACCGTACTCCACACACATTGTTCATTACCACCCTTTGAAGTGTGCCAAATAATGCTTCTGTCCTCTTTTGTTATTTTTTTAAACTATTACATACGGCATTAGGCACTACCTCCTTTACACACCTAGGATTTTTTTAGGAGGTTTAAGGACTGTTTGTGTTATTACTGCATACGCGTTATGTAAATAATTTCAGCGAGAATCCCAAAGTTTGTGAAAAAGTTAACAATTTTTTTAATATTTTAGCATTAACCAGCTAAGCAGTGGCATGAAATATACCAAAATGGGCCTAGATCAATAACTTGGGCAGTCTACTTAAAAAATAAAAGGCTCTATTTCTGTTTAGATGGAGTGATAGCAAAAATGCTGTGGTCCTTTGGCCGTTTTTCTCTAATATTCCTGGTCCTTAAGGGGTTAATAAATCTGCGGTTCTATATATATATATATATATATATATATATATATATATATATATATATATATATATATATACATACATACATACATACATACATACATACATACATACATACATATGTATATATACAGTGTAGGCTCATCTTACTTACACGTAGCTCTTCATCTGCTGCACCTCTCTGCCAATCCCTTCACTGGCTTCCTCTTGCCTCCAGGATTTAACACAAAATTTTCATTCTGACATACAAAGCCCTCAAATGCACTGCTCCCCCTATATCTCAGACCTTGTCTCCAGATACTCTCCCTCCCGTCCCCTTTACTCTTCTCATGACCTCCTACTTTCCTCTTCTCTTGTTACCTCCTTACACTGCCGCTTACAGGACTTCTCCAGACTGGCTCCCATCTTGTGGAACTCTCTGCCTAGCTCTACAAGACTCTCCCCTAGTTTTGAAAACTTCAAGCGCTCCCTAAAGACTCTACTGTTCAGGGATGCATACAACCTACACTAACCTTTCTTTATACCGTTTCCTCTCCACCATTGCTATACCCTTGAACCCCCTTAGCCTGTAAGCCTTAGAGCCATGCTGTTTGTAGATCACCTTCTTTAGAGCTGACTACAACAGTGCAACTCTTGGCAGGGCCCTCTACCTGTCTGATCCGTATAAAGGTTTCCTTGTATTCTGCTTATGTTTATAGCGCTGTGGAATCTGTTGGCGCTCTACAAATAACCGATTATAATAATATATATATATATTTATATATATATATATATATGCACAATTTGCAGTTGTATACTTCTAAGACCTTAGGATTACAATGTAATTTCTTGTTATGAAAGCTGTCTATGAAGAACTGCAATATCTTTTAGAGGCTTTTAAACCTAAGTTCCATGACATTGTATTCTAACTGGTCTTCACTGATGCTTTGAGTACAGTTGTTCATATAGCTCCTGATACTTATATTTCAGTTGCAACTATGTAATCTGACGGGTAGACTGCATCTATGATTTCTTTTGCACAAAGAGGGAAGACAATCACAGGCTAAGTTGGAGGAGGTGAAGCATTCAAGCTGAGATTTAATTTTTTTTTTACTTGGCTGGCCAAGAGAAGCTCATGTAATCAGGCTTGAAGCTTTTCCAGTGGGAGATATGTAACACCACTAATATGGTTTGCAGAGAGGCTTGCTTTGATTCTGTTTCTTTGTTGACGAATGGCTGGTGAGATAAAACTAGACTTTCCTGGCAATTAGATTTTCTTCTTAAAACGGGGAGAGTCTTCAGCTGCATTCATTAGTTTTGGGAATACAGAACTTGGCCACCAGGAGAAGGCAAAGACACCCAGCCAAAGGCTTAAATACCTCTCCCACTTCCCTCATCCTCCAGTCATTCTTTGCCTTTCGTCACAGGAGGTTGGCAGAGAAGTGTCGGAAGATTACGGAGTAGAGGGTAGTACTCTTCGAGATGGGACGGAAGTTTTAAGTAGTGCTGTCAGCCTCTCAGTGAGAGCATGGATGAAAGATAGAGTCCGGAGATGCAGGAAGAGTCTTTCAGCGAAACCATCCCGACTCATATTAACAGCTCCACAAGCAATCAGCGTTGATGAGTTTCGCTGCCTGCTTTCTTCACTCAAGTCCATGTCAGAAGCAACGCTACTATCTGTCAAATGTGAAGGACCGTGTTACTGTTCCACGGCATAGATTCCGGTAAGATCGTTTCATTTTACTTTCATCGTGGGAATGTAATGTAAGTAATAGAAGACAGGTTCTCAGTGGGACTCCTTTATCTTTATGGAATCAAGGGTTAATATCTCCTGAGGGGGGTTATGGAGTGGCGGTGGAGAGGACCTGTTTCTCTACTTGTCTGGGTCATAGGAGGTGGTGAGTGCCCCAGCCATTGGGGGTGTGAGGTGCCAGTTATTTTTGTCCAAATTTGTCTGTCAAGTTATGGATTCTGATTTTTCTGAGGAAGATTTCTCTGACTCAGATTCTGTTTCCTGCTTAGATTGTATGGAGGCCCGGGTAATCCAGCCCAATCAATTATGTTCCATATGCCGTCGTAGAGTGCTCTTTTCCCCCTCTAGGGAAAGATCGGAGACCGCTGAACTGTCTGTCTCTGAGGATTCTGTGTCCCGTGAGGTGCGTTCCCTGGAATTTTCTGTTCCTACACAAGCAGTTGTCCCGAATTCCGTTACCCCATTCTCCGGAAGGAGGTGTCTTTCCACAACAGGTTGCTGCTCGGTTGCGCATGGCCATATTAGTGTCGTTGGCGCATTTACAGCTTCTTGAGGGCCAGCGAATAGCTTATCTGTGTCCTCTTTACCTGATGGGTCTTTCCTCTGGGGGAGCGGTTCCCTCTGAGGCTTTAGGGGGACAGCCGGCAGGATCGGGGCCTTCAGATGCCCCGCCGGAGATAAGTTTGCTTTTAGAGTGAGTCTGACGCGCCTGCGTGTACTGCTGCGGCAGGTACTGAAAGCTTGGAAGGATTTTAGTCTTCATTTGCCTACGGAATCAGTTTTCTGATTGTGAACAGCGCTAGACAAGGAGAGGAATGTGGATCATACTCCTGACTGTCTTTTGCTTGTGTATCTAATCCCAGTTCTGAGCTTTTGACCCTGACAGGCTGGCCCTGTCAGTGTTTCTTTTTCTTTCTTGGCATTCACATGCAGGGGCAGCCTACTTCTTTTAATCCGATTAGCATGTGTTTTCTTTACAAAGCTTGAGACTGTTGTAGTCTTTTCCTTTTCGGAAACTATATTCTTCTATGGCATTTTTGATACTAGCGATTTTATGGTCATGATGGTTGTTACTTCCAGCGGGAGTCACACAAAAAAAAATGTTAAAAGACAACATTTAAGCCTCAGAGCTTATTTGTTTGTCATTTGTCTGTTTTGTTTAGTCTAGTCCTGATAGGGTTTAGAACTTTCAGTTAGCCCTTGAACAGTTCAGTTGTACCCTGGTCAGCAGGCTGGTCCTGGTTGGGTACTAGTTCACTCTGTTCTTTTGAGGTTATTTCAGACATTTTGTATCCTTGACAATAGGCTGGTCCTGTTTGGGTACTAAGTTGACTTACCTCTTGTTACGAGGTTGTCTTTTCTTGTTTCTACAAGTTATAGGAGGCCCTTCTATCCTATAGATATCCGTCTGGCCCTACTTTATTTCATCTTAGTGGGGCGGCCGATTGTTTTTCATACATGGCCTTAACTGACATTTAAGTATTTGATACTAGTGTTTTGTCCCTGCATGGTTTCCTGCGATTCCGAATTCTTATATGGCAGTATGTTTATAGTTCCTGAGGTCCTTTGGATAGGAGCTAGAGTCCTCCCTTCCAAAGGGGGAGGATCGGATGACTTCATAGAGATCTCCTGTACCTGGTGTAGGGGCCGATTTTCCACCCTATTGGTACTACTTGTGGATGGGATTGTCCGATTTAAGATCTCTTTTGCCAGTGTTTCTCTCCTCGTTTTTGAGGATTGCTGTGTTTTTCGCTTCCCCTTGCATTTTGGGGTAGGGCTTTCGGTTATCTGGTTGCAGAGACTCTGTTCTTAGGGACCGTTTTGGTCCTTGTAGTATCCTCTTTTTGATCCTATATACTTGGATCTGGGGGATTGTTATGCAGTCTCTCTTGCCGTTAACTGATAGGAGTTTTTAGGATGCTCATTCATTTGTTAATTCCTTGAGCTGTAGGTTACCTGAGGGTTGATCCAGTCTGGATCTTTAGAGACTGTCATTTTCTCTCAATCGTGGAGTTCTGATAATTTTTGGGTCCTTCCTTTGTCTTCGGACTTTGTGGGTGTTATCTTCCAAGTCTTTTGGGGTTGAGTGGACAGCCACTGGGATACCTAATGAAATATCAGAGTTCTAGACGCCATGGGGCTATGGTATGCATCAACTTTTGTGCTAATTTTATTCCAGGTAACTTTGTGGTTGTTTCGCAAGGTTTTTGGTCTTGATCCGGCACCTATTTTTGGGGTCTGTTTTTTTTTTAACCTAGTCCTTGTCTTTGACTTAGCAGTTTGGTTAATCTGTTTCCAGATTTATTGGTCTTGGATCTGTCCGGCATTCAGTAGTAAGCTTGTTTTCCCGGTCCTGGGGAATTCTCCTTGTTCCTACTGGGGTGGTTTTTTCTCTCTTCTGGAGAGATGGAGGAAGTTTTTCCTGGAAATTTCTTCCTGGGTTTCTTCATTTTCCTTCTATTTGGATAGCTCTGGTCTACTGCGCCTATCCAGTTGGCTCCTCCAGAGGTAGTTTTCCTCATCTGCCTCTAGGAGTTCCGTGGGTCGAGGGTTTCTCTTGCCTGCTGTGTACCCTCCCTTTGGGTTTCTGAGGTTTAATCAGGATAGGTATCCTGAGTTAGTCTCTCTGGGTGTCGGTGCCTCTTCCTGCTTCTTTTCCTTAGGAACTTGTGGCTAGAGATTCGTTATCTGATCTCCGGGCCTTGTCAATGCTGGGATTTTTTAATCTCTCTTGTCCTTGGGGACATTGACAGTCGCTTCTGTGATGGGAGTAGGGGTCAGAAATTCTGACTGTTCTGTTTGGGCATCGACCACGTTTCTTGTCTTCTGAAGGATCCTTACTTAGGTTGGGAGGCCTTGCAGTTGATTCGGGAACCTTCCCTTAGCGGGTAGTTGGTTCTTCTTTATGGGTCAGGGTGTTGTCCTCCCTTACCTCGTTTTCTAGTAGGGAGGGAGTTGGTCCGCCCTGCTTTCTGAGTTTTTTTCTCTTTTTCTTTTCCTTTTCCAGGAATGTCCTGGTGCATGTTTGCTAGCTACTCGGTTGGCTAGACACTATGGTTGAACTTTTTAGTCTGAATGCCTATCCGACGGAAGCCTGCGGCTTTCGTTCGTGGCGTAAACGGATGTTACTATTCCGTTCCTGTTCTGCTCCCGGGTTTTTTTTTCTGACCTACGGGTGTTCAGTTTCTCTGTGCTAGTTAGCTGTCTATGGGATAATAGTCTTGTTCTACTTTTTGTCCCTTTGTCCTTCTGGAACATCGGTTCTGGTTAAGGCTTTCCATTGGTTCCTTTTGGATCCATGTAGGAGGTGATCTGGAATTTTTAATCTCCTTGCTCTCCTCTGTCTGTAGAGTATTTTTCTACAGGATTTTGTCCTCTTGCAGCCTGGTAGCCGCTCTTTTCGAGTTATACTAGGGGCTTCTCTTTCTGTTTTGTCCCTGATTCTTCAGGGGTTGTTTATGGAGGTTCTTTCAGACCTTATTATCTGATTCTTCCCTTCTTTCAGTTAGGGAGAATGTGGTGTGGGAGTTTGTTTGTTGTTTCCCTTGCCATTGTTCATGGAGAGGTTTTTCTTTGTGTGCTTCTAGAGAGTGGGATTTTGTCTCCTCAGAGGCTTTTGTGCTCAGTGGCGTCCAGAATTTAGTGTGATCTCTAACTGGGATCTTATGGTTCTATTTGATGGGTAGTTACCTTGTTCTCTTCCATATTTAGTTCCTCCTGATTCTGTTGAAACTGTTTTTTATCGGGTGTCTGGGTTGTGTCAGGCTGTGGTGTCTTCAGAATGGGCCGCCTCTTTGTTCCCACCCGTTTGCATTTAGTGTCCTCTATAAGCTTGGGTATTGATTTCCCAAAAGTAATGAATGCAGCTGTGGACTCTCCCCGTTTTAAGAAGAAAAACTTAAATTATGCTTACCTGATGATAATTGTCTTTTTTTTCTGAACGGGGAGAGTCCACAGCTCCCCGCCCTTTTTTTCTGTGGGCGGCCTTAAATTATTTTTTATTCATTCTTCTGGCACCTTTTTTTTCACCCTGATATTTCTCCTACTGTTCCTTGTTAACTTGGCGGAATGACTGGTGGATGAGGAAAGTGGGGGAGCTATTTAAGCCTTTGGCTGGGGTGTCTTTGCCTCCTCCTGGTGGCCAGGTTCTGTATTCCCAAAAGTAATGAATGCAGCTGTGGACTCTCCCCATTCAGAAGAAAAGAAATTATCAGGTAAGCATAATTTGTTTTTACCTCCCTCTGCATTCAGCTTGATGCATAGAGGTCATCATTGGTCCTTCAATTAGAGATGGTCTTATTAACCTTATGATACAGGCTGCTGTGGCATCTTGGTGCACTGTGGTTTAAGCTATACCCCTAGCTCTTAAAAATAAGTGAAATGGACATCTTCTAATATATATAGCATTCGGTTTTGAGACTTATATTTACTTATGTATTTTGTTCTCTGTTTATTCTTTGTTGAAAAGCATACTGAAGTAGGCACATCTGACAGCTAGCTTGTTATTGGTGGTTATATACAGACAGTATGCCTCTCCTCATTGGCCCGCTAGATGTGTTCTGCTAGGTCTTAGTAGTGCATTGCTACAGATGTTAAACATACATGAAATTATGGAAAAACACATCCTTGTGTTTAACCCCTGTAAAAAGGTTAAAGCCAGCATCTTACCAGCATTTACTAGAGAGCTAGCTAAACTCATCTGGTGAACCATTGACAGGGGGCCTATAGGATAGCCAAAAAAAGGCTTGATTTATCAAGTTACGGCAGACAGGGGCGTACATATGCTCCTCTGTCCGTCGCAGCTCGCCTCTGGCGGACTAAATTCCCCTGCCGGAATTTAACATTGCAGGCGAGCGCTATTTTGCACTCACATGCAATGCCGCCCCCTGCCCCGCCCACAGCCAATCACGTGCAGACAGGAGTTGTCAATCTCCCCGGTCGGACAAGACCGGGAAGATTGAAATTCTCCACCTCAGAGGTGGAGTAGAGTGTAGGAAGCAGCCGTCTGATGATCGCTGCTTGATAATTACGGACTGCAGGTTCTTATGTGAGAACCTGCAGCCATAGATGGGCGAAGCCTTTGATAAATCAAGGCCAAAGTAGCAGCTAGCTCCCAGTAGTGCTATGCTGCTCTTTTTCAACAAAGGATATCAAGGCAATTTGCTAATAGGAGAGGACTAAAAATTCTGTTAAAATTGCATGATCTATCTAAACCATGTTACTGTATAGCTATATGGAAGCAATAGTGCAATGATTAAAATGTACTAACAAAATGGGCTATTTTCTTTTTTGCACTTTTATGCCTCTAACAAAAATACTTTTATATATGTTTTTTAGTCACAAATTAGCTTCAAATGATTTATTAACAATTATGACGCTACTTAAATTCTTAAGAGCTACAACTTTATTTGGAAGGTGACTGCATCAGCATACTCAGTAATACTGATTATTCAGGTTTTCTGCTGACACTCTACAGACCTGCCTGCGTTCTTGGTACTGCAATGAAAAACATCAAGTGAAGAAAGGAAGGAGACAGCTTTGTTGTATTCAAATGAGAAACCTCCCAGAAAGTATTTGGAAAGAATAGAAAGGCGTGTTCTTAAATTTATTATGCCTAATTTTTTACTCCCGAGGATAACATATCCAGTTTCATTGTTCGTTTTTTTTTTTTTTTAGTGAACACTTATTTTAAACGTTTTATTCATTTAAAAAGGATAAGTTAAGTTCACAAAACTTTGATACATTAGGTTTTTATATACTGTAATCTCTGCATTTATTTTGCATGGGGAAGCTAAATATTTTAAAATTATCTTGACTACCAAGAATCCAGTTTAATTTTAACTACTGAGTTTCCATTACACTGCAGAAGAAAAGACATATTTAGAATCTTTATATTTTCTAAAGTTTATTATTTAATAATATACAATATAATATGGCACAATGAAAATTATAATTTTTCTTCATAAATGGAAAGAGTCCACAGCTGCATTCATTACTTTTGGGAAATAAGAACCTGGCCACCATTTCCCTCATCCCCCAGTCATTCTTTGCCTTTCGTCCCAGGAGGTTGGCAGAGAAGTGTCAGAAGTTTGTTTTCGTCTCTTATGGAGGGTAGTTCTCTTCGACATGGGACGGGAGTTTTAAGTAATTCTATCAGTCTCTCAGTGAGGGCTTGGATGAAAATTAGAGCACGGAGATGCAGGAAGAGTCTTTCTGCGTAACCATCCCGATTCATTTTAACAACTCCACAATTAATCAGTGTTGTCAAACTTCGATTCGCTGCCTGCTTTCATCTCTCAAGTCGATGATTCAATCTGCTTATGTGTAGTGTTAACTGGGCTTGTGGTTTTTGGAACATAACAGCCTTTCGAAATGACACGACCTTGCAGTTGGGCGCGCTTTTTTTGGACTGTCCGGTTCACCTTTTGACCGGGCGTGTTTACGTTCTGGTCTCCCATTTCCGCATTCCTGACTGTGTGGCGACGGAGAAATCTGTTCCGCTGGTGTCTGGTTCATAGGAGGTGGTGAGTGCCCCAGCCATTGTGGGTGTCAGGTGCCGTCTAAATTGTTTAATATATAGTCCATATTTTGGTATCCTTTATCCAATTATGGAGGATGCTGATGTTGAGATTGTTCAACTTTCTGTTTCAGATTCTTCGTCCTGTTACAAATGCGAATTGGCCCCATTGACTCATGTCAGTCAGTTATGTTCTTTAGGGCGCCTTGTTCCTCGTGCTCGGGGAGTCAAGGGACTGCTGAGCCATCCGCCTCGGGGGGGGGGGGGGCCTGTCCTCCGGGAGACGAGTTCCCTACCGCTACCTTCTACTACTACACATGCGGGTAACCCAGGTTATGTTTTTTCCTCCTCGGAGGGTGGATTGTTCCCCCCCCGGAGGTTGTGGCACGTTTTTGCTTTTACTTACTTTTGCCGCTTGCTCATCTACAAAGCCCAGATGTTTATTTGAGATTGTGCTCGTGCCCAATTTCCCCGGGTCTCTCAGCCATGGGAGGGCATGTGCAGTTCCCTGCGGGTGTAACTGTTCCTGAATGTTGTGCCTTTCGTTACAGGCTGGCTCGCCTTCGTGTTCTACTCAGATACATTTTTTAGTTGTTTGGGGACCCTATCCTTTTAGGCTACGGGACTCATCAGTCTCCTACTTCGAATGGCTCACCTCGTTAGACATGGGGGGGATGAAGTAATCTCCATTAAGTCTTGTTATCAAGATCCTTCCCAGTTTTGTTGGAGGAACAGGGTTTCTGGTAGGCTGGTCCTGCCGGTCTTCTGTTCTTCTTGGCCGTTAACCTTCGTGTTGACTGTAATTTTATTTTATCCTGTTAGGATGAATTTTATTTTTTTATTTTATTCTATGTTTCCTTCTGGAACTTTCTCTGGGATCGATACTCGCTGTTTGCTTCTACGGAAGTTGTTCGGGACACGTTAGTCCCATGTTTGTCTGTTTTTTCTTCCTCCCTCTCTGAGGGCAGATTTAGCCAGTTAGACATTTATGACCCGGGTTGCAGGCTGGTCCTCCTTGGGTTCAGATCTTCTGTCTCGCAGCTTATTCAGACACGTGGCGCCTATTCTACCTGGCTGGTCAGGTTGGGGCGCCGAGTGCTCACAATATTATTTATGTTTCTTGTTATTTACTTTGCAAGTTTCATCTAAGCATTCTCAAGAGGGCTTGCGGCTCCCAGGATTGTTTCAGTCCTTAAATAGCCATTGCTATGGTGACTGGGTCAGTGAATTCTGCTGTGTCACTTTCTGTTGCTTCCGATACCCTCGGGACCTAGAGTATTCCTTCCTATGTGGTGGGAAGGCTAGAAGGTTTAGCTCCTCTTTTCCACTGTGGGCGGTTTTGCCTTTAGGAGGCTTTGGGAATTGTACTTTTTGGACTTGTTCCTTTAGTGGTTCTCTTCTTCATTGAGACCTTTTGGACTTTCTCCATTTCTCCTTGTGGATTGGGTCACCTTCTGGGGACTTAAATTCCCTTCAGGAGTTGATTGTTCTTTTTTCGGGACATTAGACTGTGGGGGGTTTTTGGGCTCTTGTTAGGGGTCCCTCCCCGGTGTTAGGAATGCTCTGCATCTCCTTCTTGGGTAGAAGAAGTCCTAGTGGCTATCCGCCCATATGGTTCAGGTTTTGACATCCATGTGGCATCCAAAGCCATGTTTTACTGTCCTCTGACTTTGTATCTGAGGTAAGGCGGAGACTTGTGTTGCTCTGTTCGGGTGATTTGTCCTCACTGTTCCCCTTGTGCCTGGAGCTCGTGGCTAGCTGGACAGCTAGCTCAGACATACTAATGCTCTGTGGTTACTATGCACTGTAGCAAACCAAGGGTTGCAAGTTCGATTCCCGGCGAGGTCTACTCAGCCTTTCCTCATTTCGAGGTTGATAAAATGAGCAGCATCTTGCGTCCCTTAGGGGGGGGGGATTAACCGCGCTTTTCAAGCACAATCATTTTAATGTTGCTTGAATGCCTGTTAGCTCTAGCGTCCTTATATGGCCTTGGGAGGCCTTAGCTCTTTTGGAGTGTTGGGCTCCTACAAGGGGTGGTCTCTTCCCTTTGAGTGGAACTTGCAAGAGCTTCTTGCTCTTGACATCCGGGTTAATCTGGATTTTTCCCTGGGAGGTCTGTTTTTGATATCAGACGAGAGATTATGTTCCTGGAAGATTGTTTTATCTAAACATTTGTGGGGCCCGGGCTTCTTGTCCTGATTCTTCCAGTTGTTGAGGGTTTTACTCTGCATTTTCACTTTGTGGTTCCCGCTGTGGGATGTTACCGGACCTTATGATCCTAGAATTGGCCTGGGGGGTTCCAGTTTCCGGGGTACTTGGGCTTAGCACTTGTTCTGGCTGTTCTGTTTTACAACTTGGCCAGATTTTCTGAGAGTCGGGGCTCCTTGGGACTTGTCTTGTAAAGGACGATACGGTTCACTTGGGACAGCCAACTGATGTAACCTGATGGTGGGCTTTCCTGCTGACCAAGCGAAGGGTTTGCAGTTGCTCAGCTGTCACTCTTGCACCTGGTATGTGTGCTAGCACAATGGTGTTTTAAGGGGTCCTTTCCGTGTTCATCAGCGACGTTGCCTTGCTTTCTTTAGGTTCTCCTACGACTTCCTGTCTTATGGGCAGGTGTTTATCGATGCTCTCCTCTTCAGGGGGCTCGTTGTCCTCCTTACAGAGGTGTGGTTCCTTTTTTAGGGGCCTCTCCTGTGTTCAGGAGGTTGCAACAGATGTTTTCTCCGGGTCGGGATTGGTCTGCTCTTTGAGTTGTTCCTTAGTTGGGTGGCTTTGCTAGATCTCTTTGGGTCTAACACCTGCTCGATTGTCTCTAGGTTGAAGTGGCTCTGTCCATTCTTCCGCACTCTTGGGTGCCTGTCTTGGGGTTCCTTGGTTCCCCTGCTTCAGATCTGCCGTTGCTTGGACTGGTCCGGCTAGGTGTAGAATCTGAGATCTGTTGTTCATCCTCAGGTCTTGGGGGTGCCAGTGGACCTTTTTTTGTGGTTCTGTGGCTCTCCCCTGTTTGAGATCTGTGAGTAGGCCTGGCGGCCTGGATTGCCTGGTGTGTGCCATCTGTCTTGCAGGTTGGGCAATCTAAAATTTAGTTTAGCCTCTCTTCCTTACGGATAGTGTTTTCTTTGTGTCTTCCTACGGATGGCAGCGTGTTACTGGCCTCAGATGTTTATCTTCTGAGTTTTCTACCAGTGTTTGGGAGATGTTTCTTCTCCTTGATGATGCCTGGTTTGCTCCTTGTGGTTCTGCCTGGGTTGGGCGTCATCTCCCCTTGTTCTCAGGATCCTTTTGGGTCTCTGTGCACTTGGTTTTCTTTTGGAGGGGGGGTTTACCTTATGGATCTTGCTGTACCTTTTGGGTATCCCTATGGCTCCCCCTTGTCCTCTCCCTTTTGGGGATTTTGGTCTTGTGCTAGTAAAGGGATGTGTGAGGACCGACTGTCGGGCGACGGTTCTCCTAGAGGAGTGTTGACTTAGTGTGTTTGCTTGCAGTCTCTAGTTAGGCTTTCGGACTATCTGAGGGTCAGTGGCCTTTTCCTTCTAGTTTTTTTTCCCGGCTTTGACGAAGCAGGGTTTGGTTGGGTGTGGCTTCAGTCCTGATTTCCTCAGAATGGGCCGCCTATTCTACCCTCTCGTTCTTGCATTCAATGTCCTCTATAGCTTGGGTATTGTTTTCGCAAAAGTAATGAATGCAGCTGTGGACTCTTTCCATTTATGAAGAAAAACATAAATTATGCTTACATGATAATTTTCTTTCCTTCAGATGGAAAGAGTCCACAGCTCCCCACCCGCATTTTTTTCTGTGGGCCGTCTCTTATTTTTATTCTTCTGGCACATTTGCACCCTGGTATTTCTTCTACTGTTCCTTGTTCCACTGGAGAATGACTGGAGGATGAGGGAAGTGTGAGGAGTTTTTAAGCCTTTGGCTGAGGTGTCTTTGCCTCCTCCTGGTGGCCAGGTTCTTATTTCCCAAAAGTAATGAATGCAGCTGTGGACTCTTTCCATCTGAACAAAAGAAAATTATCAGGTAAGCATATTTTATGTTATTACAGTGTCATAGGAAAAAAAAAAACATTCTACTTCAGCTTCCAAAATATTAAACTATATATGAAAAAGTAGAAATAAAGTAGGAACTAATTGTGTTCTGAACTCCTAAAATATCACAGTTTCTAGTATCAAATACTATCATAAATATATAAATGGACTGAAAATGCACAAGCAGCAAAAGAAAACATAAAGAGTTAATTGTGAGACTTAAAAGGAAATGATGCAGTAAGTTATAAAGAAAATATTCCAAATTACCATCAAACAAAAAAAATGTTATGTAGAACTAAAATCACTGCAACTAAGGGCCATATTACAAGTGAAGCAGTATCTAACGCTCCTGCCTGAGCGATAAGTGTGCTAGAAGTAAGCTTTTTGCGCGCCTCAGGTTGCGCTCATATTACAAGTTGAAAGTAAATAATTATTTCTGATGTGCGTAAAAATAACTTAGAATATCGCGTGCGCAATATTTTATTCCCCCATAGAAGTCAATGGAGAAAAAAAAAACTGTGAAGAAAAACCTAATTTTATTTATTTATAAAAACATATTTATTTTTATATATATATATATATAACACACAGAGAAAGTCCAGCACTCACTCACAAGCTTTCAGCTATGATTAAAAGCAAAAATGGAAGGGTTAGTTACCACATTTGGCCAAATGGGACAAGCCCGGGTACCACAACAAGGTCCCTTCCAAAAACCTGGGACCCTAAAACAGCCATACAATGCAAGCTCTCATTCCAACAATCTGGGAACAAGTGAAGGGTGCACAGGCTTATGTTATCACCCCAGACATATACAAAACACGGAAGGGGACTGCACTCTCTGACCGGACTGGGTACACATCCCATGACCCTGCAACATGCTCAGCCCTGGGTGCTCACTGCATTGTGTGGCTGTTTTAGGGTCCCAGGTTTTTTGAAGGGACCTTGTTGTGGTACCTGGGCTTGTCCCATTTGGCCAAATGCGGTAACTAACCCTTCCATTTTTGCTTTTAATCTTAGCTGAGAGCTTGTGAGTGCTGGACTTTCTCTGTGTGTTGCATTATTTTTTTTTTTTGTAATTTTCCCTATGGTTCTTGCACCCAGACCTGTCTGGAGTTAACTGCCTGTGACTCTGGGGATAACACAGCTTCCTGTGAGTGCCAGTGAGCACCCAGGGCTGAGCATGTTGCAGGGTCATGGGATGTGTACAAAGTCTGGTGTTCACATAGCTTGTCAATAGTCTATTCCCTAGTTTTGCATAACCAACACAGTTATGTTAATATACTTTCCTTCTTAATATGAGGAAAGTCCACTGCTTCATTCCTTTAGAATCCTTTGCATTGTTCATCTAGATTTACAGATTTACCAGATGTCCAGTTTGGAACATAAACCACAGTGCCCCAAGCTGCCACAGCAGCCTGTATCATAAGGTTAATAGGACCATTTATAATTGAAGGACCAATGATGACCTCTATGCATCAAGCTGAATGAAGAGGGAGGTAAAAACTTAAATTATTCTTACCTGATAATTTTCTTTTCTTCTGAACTGGGAGAGTCCACAGCTACATTCATTACTTTTGGAAATACAGAACCTGGCCACAAGGAGGAGGCAAAGACACCCCAGCCAAAGACTTAAATATCTCCCCCACTTCCCTCGACCCCCAGTCGTTCTTTGCTTTTTGTCACAGGAGGTTAGCAGAGAAGTGTCAGAAGATTTCGGAGTAGTTCCTTAGGAAGGGTATCTCCCCTTCGAGATGGGGCTGGAGTTTTAAGTAGTCTTGTCAGCCTCTCAGTGAGAGCATTGATGAAAGTTAGAGTCTGCAGATGCAGGGAGAGTCTTTCTACGAATCCATTCAGACTCATATTAACAGATCCTTAAGCAATCAGCGTTGACGAGTTTCGCTGCCTGCATTCTTCACTCAAGTCCATGTCAGAAGCGCTGCTACAATCTGTCAAACTTGAAGGACCGTGTCACTGTTCCACGGCATAGATTCCAGTAAGATTGTTTCATTATTTTACACACGTTAACGATAGGAGACAGGGTCACAGTGAGACTCCTTTCCTTATCTTTATGGAATCAAGGATTAATATTCCCTGAGGGTGATTCGTGAACAGTGGGATTTTTTAATCATATTTTTTATGTGATTTTTAATGCTTATGTGTAAGAACGTTTGGGCTCTTAGGCTGATACAGAATGTACAGGTTATTTTTTGAGAGCTGCGCAGTATCTTTATATTAAGATGGCGCACTTTTTCTTTAGCAAGGCCAGGTCCTGTATGAGCACCATGTGACCGGGTGTAGTCATGTTTTTCCCCTGCTTCCGATTCCTGACCGGGTGTCTGCGGAGAGGAGCATCTTCTCTATCTGTCTGGGTCATAGGAGGTGGTGAGTGCCCCAGCCATTGGGGGTATAAGGTGCCATTTGTTTTTTTCCCTTTCTATAATTTGATATAGACAAGTTATGGAGGATTCTGATATTTTATAGGGGGATCACTCCGATACAGAATGTGATACCTGTGTATATTGTGAGGAGGCCCATGTAATCCAGCCTTCTCAATTATGTTCTGTATGCCGCAATAGAGTGTTCTCATCAACCAATGTTGAGATGTTAGAGAACATCCGCCTCTGAGGATTCTTCGTCCAGTAAAGTGTGTTCCTAGATTCTGTTCCTACATATGCAGTTTTCCTGTGTTCCGATCCTACTTAGCCTGTAAGGGGTTTGTTTCCACCAGAGGTTACTACGCAGTTCCGCATGGCCATCTCTACGGCCTTAGCGATGTTACCTATTCCTGCTATGCGTAAGTGATGGGGTAATCCAGGCTCTCATGCCCAAGGACATTCGTGTAAATTAATTGTGTCCGATGAGTCCTCTGGGGATGCGGTTCCCTCTGAGGCTTCAGAGGGAGAACCTCCAGGGTCGGAGTCTGCTGACTTGGGTCCTCCGACTGTGGAGGGCTTAGTATTTAGATTTAGATTGGCACGCCTGCGTTTACTCCTGAGAGAGGATTTGGCGATGTTAGAGGTTCCCAGTACTGATCCGTCAGTTGAATCTCAGTCAGATAACGATCTAAACTAGATGAGGGGAGGATGGGATCCTATTCCTTGTCGTTTTGTTTTACTTTTTGTTTTATTGTTTATTTAGAATCCCAGTTCTGAGCTCTATGGGGGATTGTGTCAAATGACAGGCAGGACCTGTTTTTTGTTTGCACACTCCTTTTTCAGGGCGTTTGCCTGTTTTCTTTTACTTTGCTATTCCGTTTTCGGATAGTTTTTTTGTTTTTTCAGAGCTCTGGGTTGTTATAGAATGGATGGTCGAGATTGTTTGAAACTTCTGGTGGAAGCTTACAGATTTATTTTCGGGTGATAGTTTCCCCGGTGATTTTGAGTAAAGTTTTAAGCCTCTGGGCTTAATTTATTTAATTTGATTATTCAGTTGTTCTAGCTTTGCTGGAACTTAAGAGTTTAGTTTTCGCCTTGGATTGTTCCGGCATATACGTCGTATCCTAGATAACAGACAGGAACTGTTGTGGATATTAGTTGGGTTTGCTCCTTCTCTCCATACCAGAGAAGGAGTTTTATTCTAGATTTCCGGTCCAGGTAAAGCAGGCCCATCTAACCTAGTTAACAGGCTGGTCCTGTTTAGGGATTATCTGGGGTGGGTGCTTGATACTGGATCATATGGATCTAGGGGTCCTAGCGACTGGAACTAGGCTTCTTTCTGGGCAATTGTCTTCTCAGAGAAAGGGAAGTTTGTCAAGTGACCCTTAGGAGTCATTGTCCTGGCACTGTGGGAATATTTTCCTCCTCTGTTGGTGCATGCCCTAATAGGGGGATGGTCTTCCCGTCCTAATTGGGTTCTATGATTTTAAGCAGAGCTTATTAGTTCTTCTTTTCGTTGGAGAATGTTAGGTTCTCCCTTACTTTGGTTAGGAAGAAGGATGTCTTTCCTGGTTCATCCTTTTTGAGCAAATCTGGTTCTTAGGAACCGTATCTTACAGTAAACCTCGTTCTGAACCTAGGTTTCCTTCTTGGTATCTAGGGGTTAAGGTGGCAGTATCCTGCTTACAGATTTTACAGTAGTTCCCGGGTCTCCGTTTTTATGGGTTTCTTACCTTCGCTTCTCATTTGGCCATGTCACACTATGTTGTGGATGGTTCGATCCTAGCAGGAGCAGGCGTCTGTGAGACAGTTTGCTCCGTTTATATCTCTGAGTTTTATCACAGTTTAGGGGCTTCACCTCCATGGACCTTGTTACAGGGATTTGCTGAGGCTGACTGCGTGGAAATAAACGCTTAGTCTTAGCCATGAGAAGTTTTTCTGAAAGCATATTGTTGATACTCTCCTTTTAGCTCATAAGCCAGTGTATCGTTGCATCTATCAAAAGGGGTGCAGGACCTACATTTTCTAGTAATGGTCTCCTACAATGGCTTAGTGGTGAACTTTGCTGCTTTGGAAGCTGAAAGTCAAGAGCTCAAATCCAGTTGTGGCTATGTACTCTTATGTACTCTTCATAATGCATGACCTTCTTTTCTGGTATGAAGAGCGGGGATTCCCCTGGCATAAGTCCAGGTTTTCCAGGATCCTTCCTTTCTCCAGGATACTCTGGAGAAGGGCCTTTTTTGTGGCTCCCTTAGGGGACAGATTTCGGCCCTATCGTTTTTACTGCTCGAGAGGCTTGCAGAGCTTCCAGATGTCCAGTCTTTGGTTCAGGCTTTGACTTTATCAGGCCTGTGTTTAGATCTATTGCTCCTCTTGGGAGTTTACATCTTGTTCTAAGTTTTGCAAAAGGCTCCGTTTGGGCTTATGCATGGTGTTGACATTAAGATTTTCTGTCTTGGAAGGTTCTTTTTCTACTGATTAGATGGCTGCCTTGCATTGTGAGTTTCCTTACCTAGTTTTTCATGCGGCTAAGGCTGTTCTTCGTACTGGGTTAGGTTTTCTTCCTATGGTTGTTTCAGATTGCAACATCAAGCAGGAGATTGTGGTTCCTTCCTTGTGTTCTAATCCTTCTCTTCGTAGGAGCGGTTATTTCATAACTTGGATGTGGTTCAGGCCTTAAAGTTCCATATTCAGGCTACAAGAGTGTTTTGTCAGATTTTTTCCTTTGTATCTATTCTGGGAAGCATGCAGGATGCCTTGTCTGCTTCTTTGTTTTTCTGGTTGAGGATCTTTACTCGCTTAGCTTATGAGTCGGCGGGACACAAGCCTCCTCAGAGGATGAAGGCTCATTTAACTTGCTGTGGTTTCCTCTTGTGTCTTTTGAGAATGAGAGCATAGAAATTGGGAGCACCAGTCGGGTTGTAGGATAAAACAACAAATCTTTATTGGTACAAAATTAAAAAATAGAATACTCAGTCCATGAAAAAACAAGGAGGTCAGCGAAATAGACAGCTGACGTGTTTCGGCATTGTGCCGTAGTCTAAGCTGACTCACCATGTTGTAAGAACACCTTAAAACACCCTAAGCCGCCTCCTATTGGTTGACAAA
Organism: Bombina bombina; assembly: GCF_027579735.1. Lineage (NCBI taxonomy): Eukaryota > Metazoa > Chordata > Amphibia > Anura > Bombinatoridae > Bombina > Bombina bombina. Next base: position 180,238,912 of record NC_069504.1, read on the forward strand.
AAATTAGCATATGTAATTAGTTAAACACCATATTGAATATGTTTAAATGGTAACTGCATACATAATAAGTGCGTACATAACCTAGTCACACAATGAAACATAATTGTGATAATAAACCCAATTGAATGACATCAGTAAAGCATTGTTTTTCATTTTCAGAAATATTAATCATTAACTATGCATTATTTCAGCCTGGAGTAATACAAAAACTAAATTTGTTTAAATTCAATGCAACTTCAACTAGACAAATCACGTTAGTGGTAATGGCAAACTAAACCAATCCTTATGTTATGTGAGTAATGTTGAATATGTTGGGACAGGATATTTAAGTAGTTGACAATTTAATGTAATGGATGCCAAATTTAAAATAGTACTAGAGCAACAGTGCATAATGGGATTTTACTGCCAAAAATTAATTAAATCATAGTCCGAATTCAATCCTTCTGGAAATCTGTTTTTCAGTTTAAAAATCCAGAAGACCTCCCTTTTTCCTAGCAGTACCTCTCTGTCACCACCTCTTTTTGGAGGTGATATCTTTTCTATACAAGACCATCTGAAAGAATTAGCACTCTTGTCGTGTACCTGAGCAAAGTGCTGAACCAGCGGAGTGCTGGCAGTACCATATTTAATACTAGAGAGATGCTCTCTTATTCTGGATCTCACTTCACGTGTAGTGAGACCCACGTACTGCCTGTCACAAATGATGCAATTGATCACATACACGACAAAAGTGGATCGACAATTGAGACATGAGCGTGTCTGAAATATCTGACCTGTGGTTGAAGATCTGAATTCAGACCCTAGAACCACTTTTTCACATGCCACACAAGAAACATTATGGCATTTATACATCCCCACACTAGACAGCCAGGAGGAATTGCGCTGCAGCAACGTAGGCAACTTGGTGGGTGCAACACAATTGCCAATTGTTCTGCTTTTTTTTATAAGCAAATTTACAATCCTTGGTAGATATATTTGCTAATCCATCATCAGCTCTTAAAATTGGATAATGTTTTCTGATTATATCACAAATTTCCTGAAACTGTTCAGAGTATTCAGTTATGAAGAGTATATGATCACGTCCAAAACCTTGTTTTTTCCTATTATCTTTCTTTTTAAGCAAATCTGACCGGTCAATTTTGCTTACCGATTTTTTTGGCTGATTCAACTACATTATTTCTGTAGCCTCTTTCCTGTAATCTCCTGCAAAGTTCCCTAGACTCATTCTCAAATTGCATTTCATCTGAGCAATTTCGCTTCAAGCGAATGAGTTGTCCCTTTGCTATACCCTTAAACACGCCCCCCGGGTGGCAACTGGAGGCGTGCAGGAGGGTATTCCCGGAGATAGGCTTTCTGTAAACTGTGGTATAGACTTTTTGTCCATGGATGCCACTCAATCTCAGATCAAGATAGTTGATACTGTGAGTGTCACATTCAAAAGTGAAGCTGATCCCAAGCTCATTGGCATTGAGGTACTGAATGAACAAATGTATACTCTCATGGTCCCCCTGCCAGATAAACAAGAGATCATCTATAAATCTCTTGTAAACAACTATCTTTGAGCATGGTGAGTCAGCTTAGACTACGGCACAATGCAGAAACGCGTCAGCTGTCTATTTCGCTGACCACCTTGTTTTTTCATGGGTATTCTATTTTTTAATTTTGTACCAATAAAGATTTGTTGTTTTACCCTACAACCCGACTGGTGCTCCCAATTTCTATGCTCTAATTGACTCTTGACCTACCGAGTGAGCACAGCCGAGGAAGAGGACACGGATCCCACACATCTTTCCAGAGATATCAGAGGAAAATATCGACCGGATTTGGACCAATTGGCAGACAGCGGCCTGGACATACCCCCACAACGTCATAGGAGCCGAAACCTTTTGATTGGCGCATCGAAGACAGAGGGGTTGGCCCACTCCATGCCTATGCCAATTGGGCTAACGGCTACTACTGCACGCCCCCAGTGACGTCAGTTGCATTCATCAGCGACAGCAGCGTGGAAGAGATACACGCCGAAGGCAGGGCATTCGATGCGAGGGATTTCCCCCAGTATTAGATCGAGTGAGCCTGGTAAGTCCTTAACGATTGACTGTTACAATACCAGAATTGAACATTTGACACTGCATCCTGGGGAGCGTTAACTTTGTTATGCCTAGTAAATGTACAGCCCTTGGCACTGAATACTTGCAATAAGTACTTTGGTCCTCTCCTGCAGCACACTACAACCGAGAGTGTGCTTATCGCCAGCTACCTGTTTTCCACCTTTTGGAGATACCCTTCCTTTTGTTTGCATTTCAAAATAGGCGCTTGGTCACGCCTTTCTCCACAAGGTGCTTAATTCAGTGTATTGTTTGGGGATAGTCATTTAGGGATCCATGGATACTCAGCCTAACAGTGTGTACAGACCTGAGAATCACAATAACTTTTTTTCATTACGCTATGCCCTAGAAAGGGATTCCTTAAATGAGGATGTTGATATTGTATTTTCATTGGACAGATCCAAGTATTCATTATCATCCTTATTTGAGGAAATAGAACAGTTTATTTTGAAAGAGAACAGATTAAAATGGGATGTCTGGACTTTACAAAGCTATTTGAAACTTAACATCATACCCAGAGGACTGAGGTTAAACAAATTTCCCACCTTCAGTACTGAGGATCAGGCATTTATAACAACTTGGAACAATGCACTCTCTGAATGTTCCTTCAAACTCATGAACTTATTAATTGATTATAAATTGACACAAATACATGATATTTCAGCTAAGATTATTTTGGTTCAGGATGAGTTGAACAAAAGGTGTTTACATACTGATTACCCTAAATTTGATCAATTTCTTCAAGATGCAATCACTGAAGCCAAATCACTCCTTTTGGAACATAAACATAATAAGTATATAAGGGATCAACTAGATTACTCTAATAATACAGTTTATGTGTAGAACAGGAGGGAGAGATATCAGAGAAGAAAGGAAGCTAATCAATATCAGTATCAGCACTCTGAAGGGAGGGGTAGAAACAATAGAGGTAGAGGCAGAGGTAGGGGGGAGATCTAATAGGAGAATTCAGTTCTCAGACAGTGAGATTGATTCATTTGGGGACAGCTCAGCTTCTGGTGAGGAAGATAACTTTGATGTCCTTCACCAATAATAAAAATTAGCACTACAGCTGATACTGGTGTGGTCCAACAAACTGTTAGACCCAAGGAGCCCCAGACAAACCCAGTGTCTATCTTAAAAAAATCTAATGTATCAACTAGATATGTCCCACAGGTCATGAATGCACAAGTAACAGAAACACCCAATGCAGGTGAGCAATTAGAACTCAATCAGGTTTTTTCCCTTCTCCCCCCCCCCCCCGACATCAGACGGGGGTGGGAAGGTATAAAAGGGGCTCCCAAAGGGGGTTACCCACTACGGACCAATCTGAAACAGACTCGCTACAAGTAAAGAATAGTGTTATTAACTTAACATCCCATAGCTTAAGTACAGTTGAATTGAAAGTTCTAAGTTTGGGATTGGGATTTGCACCGACCCACTCATTCAATCTGTTCAATACTCTATTGGATGTTAACAAACTAGTCAGAAAGTTAACTTTAAAAAAACACTTTGCAGGTAGTAAGGACAATGAAACTTTGGTGACAGAGAACACTGTTGTTGATGCTATGGATTTGAGCCAGGATTTAGACACTCTTGATTTTCAAGATCTGTGTGGTCTCTTTATACTTGAGTCTTTACAAACAGAAAATGTCTCAGACAGACCAAACAATACCTCTACCCCTAAACTTAGATGTTCATCTAATTTTTACCCCATACACAGTCGGGGTCCCCACATAGAGAAGTTTCATAAAAGGGTAGAATCTGATCTTACCAATTTGTTTTTTCGACAGAAAAAAACTCATAACAATCTGCCGAAATTGGAAAGAGAAGCTCTCGAGAAATTGAGCTCTAATAAAGAGTTGGTGATCCGTGCCGCTGACAAGGGGGGCACGGTAGTGGTTATGACGAGAGAGAGTTTTGTCAATGAGGCCCTGAGGCAGTTAACCAATCCACTTGATTATAAAGTTCTACAATCAGACCCAACAAAACATTTTGGGAGAAAGCTGAGAGATTTGGTGGATGATGGGGTGCATCAGGGCTTCATTGACAAAGGTACGAGTGATTACTTAATTATCTCCCATCCGGTTATTCCGGTATTTAACCACTTACCCAAAGTGCATAAATCTATTGATAATGTAATGGGTAGACCCATTGTCAGCGGCATAGGATCACTTCTTGAACATTTGTCCGAATGGCTGGATTTAATTCTACAGCCAATGGTACGAGACCTCTGGAGCTACGTTCGAGATTCCAGTCACATCTTGAGCGTGGCCTCGGAGATTGAGTGGAGCAATGACTATAATTGGCTCACTGTGGATGTGAAGGCTTTGTACTCCTCAATTCCCCATTTCTTTTTTTGTAGAGAAATATTATACTGATAACCCTGATTTTTGCGCTTATCTAGTTGCGAGTGACAAAGTTTCTCTTAGAGCACAACTACTTTGAGTTTGAGGGGGTTTTCTACCTCCAGATGTGTGGTACCGCTATGGGGGACAAATTTGCCCCCTCCTATGCCAACCTCTTCATGGGGTGGTGGGAGCGGGAACACATATTTGGAGGTGGAAATCCCTTCGGCTCAAAGATAGTTGTTTACAAGAGATTTATAGATGATCTCTTGTTTATCTGGCAGGGGGACCATGAGAGTATACATTTGTTCATTCAGTACCTCAATGCCAATGAGCTTGGGATCAGCTTCACTTTTGAATGTGACACTCACAGTATCAACTATCTTGATCTGAGATTGAGTGGCATCCATGGACAAAAAGTCTCTACCACAGTTTACAGAAAGCCTATCTCCGGGAATACCCTCCTGCATGCCTCCAGTTGCCACCCGGGGGGCGTGTTTAAGGGTATAGCAAAGGGACAACTCATTCGCTTGAAGCGAAATTGCTCAGATGAAATGCAATTTGAGAATGAGTCTAGGGAACTTTGCAGGAGATTAGAGGAAAGAGGCTACAGAAATAATGTAGTTGAATCAGCCAAAAAATCGGTAAGCAAAATTGACCGGTCAGATTTGCTTAAAAAGAAAGATAATAGGAAAAAACAACGTTTTGGACGTGATCATATACTCTTCATAACTGAATACTCTGAACAGTTTCAGGAAATTTGTGATATAATCAGAAAACATCCAATTTTAAGAGCTGATGATGGATTAGCAAATATATCTACCAAGGATTGTAAATTTGCTTATAAAAAAAGCAGAACAATTGGCAATTGTGTTGCACCCACCAAGTTGCCTACGTTGCTGCAGCGCAATTCCTCCTGGCTGTCTAGTGTGGGGATGTATAAATGCCATAATGTTTCTTGTGTGGCATGTGAAAAAGTGGTACTAGGGTCTGAATTCAGATCTTCAACCACAGGTCAGATATTTCAGAGACGTTCATGTCTCAATTGTCGATCCACTTTTGTCGTGTATGTGATCAATTGCATCATTTGTGACAGGCAGTACGTGGGTCTCACTACACGTGAAGTGAGATCCAGAATAAGAGAGCATCTCTCTAGTATTAAATATGGTACTGCCAGCACTCCGCTGGTTCAGCACTTTGCTCAGGTACACGACAAGAGTGCTAATTCTTTCAGATGGTCTTGTATAGAAAAGATATCACCTCCAAAAAGAGGTGGTGACAGAGAGGTACTGCTAGGAAAAAGGGAGGTCTTCTGGATTTTTAAACTGAAAAACAGATTTCCAGAAGGATTTAATTCGGACTATGATTTAATTAATTTTTGGCAGTAAAATCCCATTATTCACTGTTGCTCTAGTACTATTTTAAATTTGGCATCCATTACATTAAATTGTCAACTACTTAAATATCCTGTCCCAACATATTCAACATTACTCACATAACATATAAGGATTGGTTTAGTTTGTCATTACCACTAACGTGATTTGTCTAGTTGAAGTTGCATTGAATTTAAACAAATTTAGTTTTTGTATTACTCCAGGCTGAAATAATGCATAGTTAATGATTAATATTTCTGAAAATGAAAAACAATGCTTTACTGATGTCATTCAATTGGGTTTATTATCACAATTATGTTTCATTGTGTGACTAGGTTATGTACGCACTTATTATGTATGCAGTTACCATTTAAACATATTCAATATGGTGTTTAACTAATTACATATGCTAATTTTTTGTCAACCAATAGGAGGCGGCTTAGGGTGTTTTAAGGTGTTCTTACAACATGGTGAGTCAGCTTAGACTACGGCACAATGCCGAAACGCGTCAGCCGTCTATTTCGCTGACCTCCTTGTTTTTTCATGGACTGAGTATTCTATTTTTTAATTTTGTACCAATAAAGATTTGTTGTTTTATCCTACAACCCGACTGGTGCTCCCAATTTCTATGCTCTAATTGACTCTTGACCTACCGAGTGAGCACAGCCGAGGAAGAGGACACGGATCCTACACATCGTTCCAGAGATATCAGAGGAAAATATCGACCGGATTTGGACCAATTGGCGGACAGCGGTCTGGACATACCCCCACAACGTCATAGGAGCCGAAACCTTTTGATTGGCGCATCGAAGACAGAGGGTTTGGCCCACTCCATGCCTATGCCAATTGGGCTAACGGCTACTACGGCACGCCCCCAGTGACGTCAGTTGCATTCGTCAGCGACAGCAGCGTGGAAGAGATACACGCCGAAGGCAGGGCATTCGATGCGAGGGATTTCCCCCAGTATTAGATCGAGTGAGCCTGGTAAGTCCTTATCGATTGACTGTTACAATACCAGAATTGAACATTTGACACTGCATCCTGGGGAGCGTTAACTTTGTTATGCCTAGTAAATGTACAGCCCTTGGCACTGAATACTTGCAATAAGTACTTTGGGCCTCTCCTGCAGCACACTACAACCGAGAGTGTGCTTATCACCAACTACCTGTTTTCCACCTTTTGGAGATACCCTTCCTTTTGTTTGCATTTTGAGAATGAGGCCTCTATGGATTAGATTGTAGGGCGGCTTCCTGGTCTTCCATACTTTTTCAAGATTTTACGTATTTTACATTTTTGCTTCGGCAGAAGCAGCTTTTGGGAGAAAGGGTTTTTGCAGGCTGTAGTGCCCTCAGAACAGGGTCCGCCTCTCTTTTTACCCTCCCGTTTTTCATTCAGTGTCCTCTAGAGCTTGAGTATATGTTTCCCACAAGTATAGAATGAAGCCGAGGAGACTCCTCATATTAAGAAGGAAAACATAAATTATGCTTACCAGATAATTTCCTTTCCTTCTGTATGAGGAGAGTCCACGCCCCCCCACACGAATTCTCCGTTGGGCGGACTTAAATTTGGTTTTGTTCTTCTGGCACCATTTATACCCTGATATTTCTCCTACTGTTCCTTGTTCCCTCGGCAGAATGACTGGGGGAAGAGGGAAGTGGGGAGGTATTTAAGGGTGTCTTTGCCTCCTCCTGGTGGCCAGGTTTTGTATTTCCCACAAGTAATAAATGAAGCCGTGGACTCTCCTGATACAGAAGGAAAGGAAATTATCTGGTAAGCATAACTTATGTTTCTTTCATGTAATTAGCAAGAGTCCATGAGCTAGTGACGTATGGGATATACATTCCTACCAGGAGGGGCAAAGTTTCCCAAACCTTAAAATGCCTATAAATACACCCCTCACCACACCCACAATTCAGTTTTACAAACTTTGCCTCCGATGGAGGTGGTGAAGTAAGTTTGTGCTAGATTCTACGTTGATATGCGCTCCGCAGCAAGTTGGAGCCCGGTTTTCCTCTCAGCGTGCAGTGAATGTCAGAGGGATGTGAGGAGAGTATTGCCTATTTGAATGCAGTGATCTCCTTCTACGGGGTCTATTTCATAGGTTCTCTGTTATCGGTCGTAGAGATTCATCTCTTACCTCCCTTTTCAGATCGACGATATACTCTTATATATACCATTACCTCTGCTGATTCTCGTTTCAGTACTGGTTTGGCTTTCTACAACATGTAGATGAGTGTCCTGGGGTAAGTAAATCTTATTTTCTGTGACACTATGGTTGGGCACTTTGTTATAAAGTTCTAAATATATGTATTCAAACATTTATTTGCCTTGACTCAGAATGTTCAACTTTCCTTATTTTTCAGACAGTCAGTTTCATATTTGGGATAATGCATTTGAATTAATCATTTTTTCTTACCTTCAAAAATTTGACTCTTTTTTTCCTGTGGGCTGTTGGGCTCGCGGGGGCTGAGGGTGCTTCATTTTATTGCGTCATTCTTGGCGCGGACTTTTTTTGGCGCAAAAATTATTTTCCGTTTCCGGCGTCATACGTGTCGCCGGAAGTTGCGTCATTTTTTGACGTTATTTTGCGCCAAAAATGTCGGCGTTCCGGATGTGGCGTCATTTTTGGCGCCTACAGCATTTAGGCGCCAAATAATGTGGGCGTCTTATTTGGCGCTAAAAAATAAGGGCGTCGCTTTTGTCTCCACATTATTTAAGTCTTATTTTTTCAGTGCTTCTGGTTGCTAGAAGCTTGTTCTTTGGCATTTTTTCCCATTCCTGAAACTGTCATTTAAGGAATTTGATAAATTTTGCTTTATATGTTGTTTTTTCTCTTACATATTGCAAGATGTCTCACGTTGCATCTGAGTCAGAAGATACTACAGGAAAATCGCTGTCTACTGCTGGAGCTACCAAGCTAAGTGTATCTGCTATAATTTTTGGTATCTGTTTCTCCAGCTGTTGTTTGTATTGCATGTCATGACAAACTTATTATTGCAGATAAAATTTCCTTTAGTACTGTTACATTACCTGTTGCTGTTCCGTCAACATCTAATTTTCAGAGTGTTCCTGATAAACATAAGAGATTTTATTTTTTAAATCCATTAAGAAGGCTATGTCTGTTATTTCTCCTTCTAGTTTACATAAAAGTCTTTTAAAACTTCTCTTTTTTCAGATGAATTTTTAAATGAACATCATCATTCTGATACTGATAATGGTTCTTCTGGTTCAGAGGTTTCTGTCTCAGAGGTTGATGCTGATAAATCTTTGTATTTGTTCAAGATGGAATTTATTCGTTCTTTATTTAAAGAAGTATTAATTGCATTAGAAATAGAGGATTCTGGTCCTCTTGATTCTAAATCTAAACGTTTAAATAAGGTTTTTAAATCTCCTGTAGTTATTCCAGAAGTGTTTAATCTCCCTGATTCTATTTCTGAAGTAATTTCCAGGGAATGGAATAATTTGGGTAATTCTTTTACTCCTTCTAAACGTTTAAGCAATTATATCCTGTGCCATCTGACAGATTAGAGTTTTTTTGGGACAAAATCCTTAAGATTATGGGGCTGTCTCTACTCCTGCTAAATGTGCTACTATTCCTACGGCAGATAGTAATTCATTTAAGGATCCTTTAGATAGGAAAATTGAATCCTTTCTAAGAAAAGCTTACTTATGTTCAGGTAATCTTCTTAGACTTGCTATATTTTTAGCGGATGTTGCTGCAGCTTCAACTTTTTGGTTAGAAGCTTTAGCGCAACAAGTAACAGATCATAATTTTATAGCATTATTATTATTCTATAACATGCTAATAATTTTATTGGTGATACCATCTTTTGATATCATTAGAGTTGATGTCAGGTATATGTCTCTAGCTATTTTAGCTAGAAAAGCTTTATGGATTAAACTTGGAATACTGATATGTCTTCTAAGTCAACTTTGCTTTCCCTTTCTTTCCAGGGTAATAAATTATTATTTCAACTGTTTCTGGAAGGAAGGGAACTTTTTTTCCAAAGGATAAAAATCTAAGGTAAATTTAGGTCTAATAATCATTTCGTTCCTTTCCTCACAATAAGGAACAAAAGCCTGATCCTTCATTCTCAGGAGCGGTATCAGTTTGGAAACTATTTCCAGTTTGGAATATATCCAAGCCTTTTAGAAAACCTATAGCCAGCTCCTAAGTACCCATGAAGGTGCGGACCTTATTCCAGCTCAGCTGGTATGGGGCAGATTACGTTTTCTTCAAAGAAATTTTGATCAATTCCGTTCTCAATTTCTGGTTTCAGAACATTGTTTCAGAAAGGTACAGAATTGGCTTCAGTTAAGGCCTCCTGCTAAGAGATTTTTTTCTTTCCCGTGTCCCAGTTAACACAGCAAAGGCTCAGCATTTCTGAAATGTGTTTCAGTTCTAGAGTTGGCTGGAGTAATTATGCCAGTTCCAGTTCTGGAACAGGGGCTGGGGTTTTATTTTATCTCTTCATTGTACCAAAGAAGGTCAATTCCTTCAGACCAGTTCCGGATCTATCAATATTGAATCGTTATGTAAGGATACCAACATTCAAGATGGTTACTGTAGGACTGTCCTGCCTTTTGTTTAGCAAGGGCATTATATGTCTACAATAGATTTACAGGATGTGTATCTACATATTCCGATTCATCCAGATCACTTTTAGTGTCTGAGATTCTCTTTTTAGACAAGCATTACCAGTTTTGTGGCTCTACCGTTTGGCCTAGCCTCAGTTCCAAGAATTTTTTTCAAAGGTTCTCGGTGCCCTTCTTTCTGTAATCAGAGAACAGGGTTTTTGTGGTATTTCCTTATTGGACAATATCTGGGTACTTGCTCAGTCTTCTCATTTTCGAAGAATCTCATACGAATCGACTTGTGTTGTTTCTTCAAGTTCATGGTTGAAGGATCAATTTACCAATCAGTTCATTGATTCCTCAGACAAGTGTAACCTTTTTAGGTTTCTAGAATAGATTCAGTGTCTATGACTCTGTCCTTGTCAGACAAGAGAAGTTTAACATTGATATCAGCTTGTCAAAACCTTCAGTCACAATCATTCCCTTTGGTAGCCTTATGCATGGAAATTTTAGGTCTTAGGACTGCCGCATCAGATGCGATCTCCTTTGCTCGTTTTCACATGCGACCTCTTCAGCTCTGTATGCTGAACCAATGGTGCAGGGATTACTCAAAGATATCTCAATTAATATCTTTAAACCGATTATACGACACTCTCTGACATGGTGGGCAGATCACCATCGTTTAGTTCAGGGGGCTTCTTTGTTCTTCCGACCTGGACTATAATCTCAACAGATGCAAGTCTTACAGGTTGGGGAGCTGTGTGGGGGTATCTGACGGCACAAGGGGTTTGGGAATCTCAGGAGGTGAGATTTCCGATCAATATTTTGGAACTCCGTGCAATTTCAGAGCTCTTCAGTCTTGGCCTCTTCTGAAGAGAGAGTTGTTCATTTGTTTTCAGATAGACAATGTCACAACTGTGGCATACATCAATCATCAAGGAGGGACTCACAGTCCTCTGGCTATGAAAGAAGTATCTCGAATTTTGGTTTGGGCGGAATCCAGCTCCTGTCTAATCTCTGCGGTTCATATCCCAGGTATGGACAATTGGAAAGCGGATTATCTCAGTCGCCAAACGTTGCACCTGGGCGAATGGTCTTCACCCAGAGGTATTTCCTCAGATTGTTCAAATGTGGGAACTCTCAGAAATAGATCTGATGGCTTCTCATCTAAACAAGAAACTTCCCTGGTATCTGTCCGGATCCTCGGGCGGAGGCAGTGGATGCATTATCTCTTCCTTACAAGTGTCATCCTGCCTATATCTTTCCGCCTCTAGTTCTTCTTCCAAGGGTATTCTCTAATATTCTAAAGGAATGCTCGTTTGTCCTGCTGGTAGCTCCAGCATGGCCTCACAGGTTTTGGTATGCGGATCTTGTCCGGATGGCCTCTTGCCAGCTGTGGACTCTTCCGTTAAGACCAGTCTTTCTGTCTCAAGGTTCTTTTTTCCATCAGGATCTCAAAACCTTAATTTTAAGGTGTGGAGTTTGAACGCTTGATTCTTGGTCAAAGAGGTTTCTCTGACTCTGTGATTGATACTATGTGACAGGCTCGTAAATCTGTATCTAGAGAGATATATTATAGAGTCTGGAAGATTTATATTTCTTCAGGATGGTTTAGATAAAGGTTTGTCCGCAAGTTTCTTGAAAGACAAATCTCTGCTCTTTCTGTTCTTTTTCACAGAAGGATTGCTAATCTTCCTGATATTCATTGTTTTGTACAAGCTTTGGTTCGTATAAAACCTGTCATTAAGTCAATTTCTCCTCTTTGGAGTTTGAATTTGGTTCTGGGGGCTCTTCAAGCTTCTCCTTTTGAACCCATGCATTCTTTGGTCGTTATATTACTTTCTTGGAAAGTTTTGTTTCTTTTGGCCATCTCTTCTGCCAGAAGAGTCTCTGAATTATCTACTCTTTTTTTGAATCTCCTTTTCTGATTTTGCATCAGGATAAGGCGGTGCTGCGAACTTCTTTTGAATTTTTACCTAAGGTTGTGAATTCTAACAACATTAGTAGAGAAATTGTGGTTCCTTCATTATGTCCTAATCCTATGAATTCTAAGGAGAAATCATTGCATTCTTTGGATGCTGTTAGAGCTTTGTAATATTATGTTGAAGCTACTAAGTCTTTCCGAAAGACTTCTAGTCTATTTGTCATCTTTTCCGGTTCTAGAAAAGACCAGAAAGCTTCTGCCATTTCTTTGGCATCTTGGTTGAAATCTTTATTTCATCATGCCTATGTTGAGTCGGGTAACACTCCGCCTCAAAGGATTACAGCTCATTCTACTAGGTCAGTTTCTACTTCCTGGGCGTTTAAGAATGAAGCTTCGGTTGATCAGATTTGCAAAACAGCAACTTGGTCCTCTTTGCATACTTTTACTAAATTCTACCATTTTGATGTGTTTTCTTCTTCTGAAGCAGTTTTTGGTAGAAACGTACTTCAGGCAGTGGTTTCAGTTTGAATCTTCTGCTTATGTTTTTTCATTAAAATTTTATTCTGGGTGTGGATTATTTTCAGCAGGAATTGGCTGTCTTTATTTTATCCCTCCCTCTCTAGTGACTCTTGTGTGGAAAGATCCACATCTTGGGTAATCATTATCCCATACGTCACTAGCTCATGGACTCTTGCTAATTACATGAAAGAAAACATAATTTATGTAAGAACTTACCTGATAAATTCATTTCTTTCATATTAGCAAGAGTCCATGAGGCCCGCCCTTTTTTGTGGTGGTTTTGATTTTTTTGTATAAAGCACAATTATTCCAATTCCTTATTTTATATGCTTTCGCACTTTTTTCTTATCACCCCACTTCTTGGCTATTCGTTAAACTGAATTGTGGGTGTGGTGAGGGGTGTATTTATAGGCATTTTAAGGTTTGGGAAACTTTGCCCCTCCTGGTAGGAATGTATATCCCATACGTCACTAGCTCATGGACTCTTGCTAATATGAAAGAAATGAATTTATCAGGTAAGTTCTTACATAAATTATGTTTTTTTTACCTCTGTGATTACCTTGCATCTTCTGACAGCCCCCTGATCACATGACTATCTATTGACTTGCATTTAGTACTTTGTTGTGCTATATCTTAAATAACTCATCGGGCGTGAACACAATGTTATCTATATAGCCCACATGACCTAGCAGTCTCCTGTTGTGAAAAGCAAATAAAAAAACATGTAATAAGAGGCTGTCTATAGTGGCTTAGAAACAGAAAGAGTATATTAATATATCAATGTTGGTTGTGCAAATTTGGGGAATGGGTAGTAAAGGCATTATCTATATTTTTAAACAATAAGAATTTTAGTGTAGACTGTCCTTTTAAGTATAGATAGAAAACACTTTTAATATAGGTAGAAAATTCACTGTCCCTTTCAATTCCTCCCATCTCTCTGGTGTTCTTTGCCTCCACAGTGGAAGTTGAAGAATTGACAGTCTCTAGGTTCTTTGTTGAGGGCGGTCCTCAGATCGTTTTGAGACCCCCCCATATAGCTGCTACTGTGAGATAGAGGGGAGATTGGAGTAGTGACATACTCATTTTCAGTGAAAGAGTTAGTCACAAGCCTGCCATGGGTGTTGCAGGGACTGGTCCCTTAGCCTCCTCTTGTTGGGTCAGGGGATATACGCCACACATAGACCCTCTGCTGCGACATACAAACCACTGGATGGACTCTACTCTAAGCATTTTTTTTTCTGCAGCTAGTATCTACAGTAGAGTGGGTGCATCTTAGGTAAGTGCAACCATTTCTTGCATTCACATAGCCCACAGACTATTAGTAGGTACACTAATTTTTAAGTACATCATAACCAGGGGACATGTAATGTAAAGACATTTACCACCATTTCCTTACTATTTTATAGACACAATAGTCCAATTTACATATTATAAGACTTGTATACTCTGCATTATATTGTTCTGCACTTTTTTTTAAATTTTTCACACGTTGGTTGTGCATGCCCAACCGTGTTGTGCCAGTAGTGTTAGCACCCTTTTTTATGTATTATGCCTACGCCGGGAATTTGTAGATCAGTATCTGTGCATATTCTTCTTTATAGTAGTGTCTATTACATGCAGTTATATGAAAATTGGTGTATAATGTCCTTTAAAGGCTTAGAAATTATAACACCTAAGTTTAAAACGAATAAGTTTCTTTGATACAGTAGTCACCTCATTTCAGGCCAGAAAGCCTGTTACTGGTAAAATTGTATACATTTTTTTTTGGAAATTCTTCTTTTTGAAGGTCAGTTCAAATTATTACTTTTTGATAACTATTTAGAGAGTCATATTTTGGCTTTTTCTGTTTCATACTACAGGAAAATTGCTACATGTCTTCACATCAAGGCTTGTTTTAGTGTTGTCTAATACAAATTCTTGTCTTTGGAACGTTAATTTGATTTATTTATTTTTAAGCTTTTCAGGTTTCTCCTTTTGAACCTGCATTTTGGGCTTTAACTTCTGTCATGGAAGTTTTTTGTTGCTTTTAGCCATTTCTTCTGTCAGAAAACATTCTGGAGAGTTTTTGCTCTTTCTTTCAAGCTTATCTTATTTTTATCATAAGACAGTTTTATGGGCACAGTATGATTTGTATCCGCGGCAATAACATCAACCAGAATATTATAGTCCATCTCCTTGTCTTAAAGGGATAGTGAACCCAATTATTTTTCTTTAATTCAGATAGAACATGCATTTTTAAGCTACTTTCTGATTTATTCCTGTTATCAAATTTTCTTCGTTCTCTTGCTATCTTTATTTGAAAAAGCAGTAATGTAAGCTTACGAGCCAGCCCATCTTTGGTTCATCACCTGGGTAATGTTCGGTGGCCACCTTGGTGGGGATTGACTCATAATTTATGAGTGAAAATTTAAATTGATTAGGAAAATAAGAGTGGGAAGACCCCCGCAGTTGGATTCATGTATGAGGTCACTGAAATTTTATTTGATGATGTCAAAATAATTTTGTATAGCTTTTACAGTTTTTTTCTCTTTAGGCTACTGTGATTACTCTGGCAGCTTGGCTCAAGGATTTTATTAGACTTACTGGGGGGGTGTTAATTTACTTCTTGGACCTTTCGTAATGATTTTTTCATGCAACAGATTTGTAAGAGGACACTTGGTCTTCTCTTCATACCTTTACTAATTTCTATCAATCTTAAGCTTTTTGCCTTACCTCAGGCTGCTTGTGGCAGAAAAGGTCTATTGGCCATTGTGCCTATCTAGTCACCTACCTTTTATTAGTTCTGCTTATTTTGATGGTCTCATGGACTATACTACTTTGTATCGGATCCCACAAACCATGGATTGTGGGCTCTCACCATCTTATGATTGTGACTACAGTTGCCCCACATTGTTCTGTTTTTTTACTGCCTCTGTATTTCCTTCTCTGTTTTGTCATAGTGGGAGTGAATACTGGGCACAGAAGACTTAAGCTCTAGAATGTTATGAATATTTTGCATTCTGCTGATCAGAAACTAGTAATCCACAAGTGATGGATTGTGGCCTCTCACCATAATCAAAGAAATTAATTTATAAGATTAGCATTTTGTATTTTGGTAAAAAGTAAGTGAAAATGTATTCTTTTGTTTTTATACTAAATTACTTTTTTTATTTTTTTTTCCCAACTCACAGGCTGGTGTTACAGATGTGAATGATTATAAAAAACTTATTGCTGCTGTAAAAGAAATGCAAGTTGAAGAAACCAATCTTGAAGCATTTCCAACGTCTTTAAACTTGGAATCAAGGTAAAAAAAATTTTTTACAGAAGTAATTTTTATCCATTCTATCATCCTAGTTTTTTTCTCAGTGAGAAGTGTCACAGGCTTCACAGGTAACGTGTACTTGTATACAATCTCCTGGGTTGTAAGATGATGATCTCCTGGTTTATATACTTATTTAAAAACCTTGGCATCATGCCTGCACTGCCTAGGATGGGCTCATCTGCTGGAAGCAAGTTGCTGCAGCTGATGTAAGCACAGTGAATGAAGAAGCTGACAGGTACGTATTTTGAACCATTTAAAGCCCACCGGCTATTAGTATGAACATGTACACATGCATAGTCTGGGATCATATATTTGTACACCTTACACCTTATATTTGCAGTTTTTTTAAGGTTACTGTTGCTTTAAATTATTTAAAGTCATGGAGCTATACACAGTGTATTTTCCTTATTCTGGCTAAGTTTCTTTTTCAATTTGGGTTCTATGCTAAATTGCTCATCAGGTACATTAAGGGTTAACTATTTTAGTGTGCTTTTTAGCAAACCTTTTCTGGGATAAACCATTTCTTGTTCCAGCGAGGTTGCTACCTATTCAGTGTGTGAGGAAGGCTCTCA
Organism: Bombina bombina; assembly: GCF_027579735.1. NCBI lineage: Eukaryota > Metazoa > Chordata > Amphibia > Anura > Bombinatoridae > Bombina > Bombina bombina. Next base: position 180,255,626 of record NC_069504.1, read on the forward strand.
GAACCATTGGCGGTGGTAAGATACTCTGATCATCAGTGTTTGGTTTCATTTTTGGGTAACTTTTTTTTTTAACCCTCTATGTGATGTGTTATTGCTTTGTACAGTTTGTAATCAGCACTTAATGGTCACTAACTTAATACTATTGTTACTGTTTCCCTCTTATAGGGTTAATCAGTTTTGCATTGTGCATTTTCTTCCCTTTGGGGTTCACTGTGATTTTCTTATTTGCTTAGTCTATCTGTGATACTTAAGCTTTTTCTTTACTGTTACTACAGAGCAAACTAGTGCAGCTCAGGCCTCTGGTCTGTCATCTGATCTTGTAGAAGGCAGATCCTATGATTTTCTTACCCCTTCTAGTTTGTGTTTGCTTTGTAAGGGTTCTCCGGTATGTCCCCCTGCTCGTGTTCCCGCTCCCTGGAGGGTTCATCTGAATTTTCTCCAAAACCTAAGGAATATATTATTTCTACTATTAATAGGGTGTTAACTGCTTTGCCTCCAGCAATTAAGCACAGCCATTTGCAATGATTTGAAGGTAGCCCTTCTTTGGCCTTTAGCTCATCAGGTACTTCCCTTTGGAGTTGCCCCTCTAAGTTACCCATTGATGATATAGGTGTTTCTGACTCTGGTGACTTATTCTGGGCTAGTCTATCTGAATCATAGAACTCTGCTGCTGTGGAATATGTGTCCTTTAATATGAGGCTTGAGCATAGTCATGCTTTATTGTGGGAAGTTTTAATTGCTTTAGAGGTAGAGGATTGTCCTACTACAGTTAAAGTGAAGGTAAACTTTGATGAATGAAAGCCCATTTTTTAAAAATACTATTAAAAACAGGGGCACTTTCATTCATCAAAGTTTACAAATCATCCGTTTTGATTAAAATCTTACCTCTCTTGTTTGCACAGCCAGAGCAGCTTCCCCCTCCTGGAAATCCTCTCTTCACACGTCAGCAATGACTAATCCGGCTTCCTCCAATCACAGCATGGCCTCAGGCAATGACTACCCTGGGGGGAAAGCCGTGATTGGAGGAAGCCGGATTAGTCATTGCTTCCGTGTGAAGAGAGGATTTCCTGGAGGGGGAAACTGCTCTGGCTGTGCAAAGAAGAGAGGTAAGTTTTTAATCAAAACGGCTGATTTGTAAACTTTGATGAATGATAGTGCCCCTGTTTTTAATAGTATTTTTAAAAAACAGGCTTTCATTCACCAAAGTTTACCTTCACTTTAGGCAACCAGTTAAAGAGCCACTAAAGTTAAAATTTGAGGTTGATTAGGATAAAGCATGCAATTTTAAAAAAATCCAATATACTTCCATTATCTAAAGCTCCAGCTCCTACTGAGCATGTGCAAAAGTGAACAGTATTACACGTATATGCATTTTGTGATTGGCTGATAGCTGTCACATGATACAGGTGGAGGGAATATTGGATTAAAGGGATACTCAATCAAAATTAAACTTTCATTATTCAGATAGAGCATGCCATTTTAAACAACTTTCCAATTTACTTCCATTAACTAACTGTGCAGTCTTTTTATATTTAAACTTTTTGAGTCACCATACAAATCTACTGTGTTGACTGGTCCTTTAAGTTAAAAAATTGCCAGAAAATATTCTACTGTTCATTTGAAACTCAAAGTTAAGTGATATTGCATTATCTTTTTATTGTATATGTGTCAATTATTCATTTTTTACTCTATTTAGTGGTCCTTTAAGAGGACTGATAAATTATTTAAGGCAGCTCTTAAGCAGCTTTCCTCTTTTCCCATGTCTGATTGATTTTTAAGGAATGGCAAAACCTAGGTGTTCCTTTGGTTCCATCTGTGAAGTTTAAATCTGTTTCCTTCTGTTAAAGAGACATAATACTCATATGCTAAATCACTTGAAACTGATGCAGTATAACTGTAAAAAGCTGACAGGAAAATATCACCTGAGCATCTCTGTGTAAAAAAGGAAGATTTTTTACCTCACAATTTCCTCAGCTCACCAGTCCTGTGTAAAAAGTTATACTTCAGCTGCTGTCCAGCTGCAAGTAAAAAAACTTACCTTTTAGGGCTAGATTTATTATAGCTGAGGCGTACAGGGGCGTGTATACGCACCCCCGTACGCCTCAGCCTGCCTGTGGCGG